>NC_088603.1:92950077-94200077 GCF_036013475.1 Columba livia
GAAGATTATACTCAAAAAGTGTTCTCCAGCCATTTGCCACCATATCTACCCATTAGGCTTTAGTACACACAAAAATGGGTTTGGATCTTGCAAAATAAATCATGTCAGATGGGTTAGGAAGAGGAAGAGAATAGGAAGGGTCTGTGATGAGAAGATGAGCAGTACAACATGTTTTTGAGTTTGTGACTGATCCAGGGCTGATCTTGACCAGCCCCCCTGACACTGTCAGGACCTGAAAAGAAATCAGACTGCAGTGGACACCCAGAGCAGTGGCCCTAGAGATACCACCAGGCAGCCTGTACTTATCCTTAGATACCTCAATTCAATTTCTGCAGGTTGTGCACAGCCTAAAATGAAGCTCAGACTCTGGAAGCAGACAGTCCCAACTGCAGAGTCAAAATCCTGCAAGAGAATTCTTGCTCAGCTTAAAACCAGTCAAGCAATCTGTTATGATCTCCACAGGTCAAGAAAGTATTACCACATGGTAGGGGGGAAGGAGGAAGCATGCAAGGGATTGCCTCATTTTTAGCAAACACACAGTGGACAGAAATGAGAAATGATCACCTCAAGCACTGCTGGCTAAAGGGAACTGACAATCTGTCCATAGCCTGCTGCAAGGCACTCTGAAAAGAAAATGAGATTATTAACTTTCAACTGTACACTGTTAGACAGTTACAAGTCAGTTGCCAGAAACAACAGTATTACTTGGAAAAAGAAGTTCCAAGAACTGAAAACTTGTCAGGGAGTTTACGGTGTATTGCGAGGAGTTTGTCCTGCAAGAGGAGAAAGGAAACTGCACGCGCTTGGTGAGAGAGCCACCATCAATATTAAGAAAAATATATTTGTAGCAGCGCTCAGGAAAACACTTCCTTGCCTTTACCAAATGAAGAAAGGGAGTACTTGCTCACCGCTGCAGCACAGAAGCAAAATTCCAAGTGTTAATATATATGAACCCTGAAGACCTGGTTAAGACAACTACAAAATTACATTTTACAAAGCTTCACCTTCCAAATACTTTCCTGCTATGATGACCACTTGGTTTGGTTAAAAAACAAATATCAGGAAGCACAAACAGTGATGACTGGCATCTCAGCAAAGAGCCAGAGCAAATACAAACCAAGGCAAATTTCATATAACAGGAACTGTATTAAGTAACAAAGCAGTGACTGACAATGGATGTTAGGTTGAACTGGTTCTACTACAGCTGCATTTAGAGCAGATCTACAATATAACACAGGTTTCTGTAAACAAAGTGGTTTCATATCAAGAAGGGGGTGGCTGTGATGCTGAAAACCGATATCAGTTTTTATGGTTATATAAGAGGTAGATGAAACTTCATAGAAAGCTCTCTGATTTTTTATTCTAAGTTCCACCTCCACTTTCTGCAACACAAGCCCACATCTGCCGGGGACATCAATGACTGCAGAAAACAGTCATCATACCAGCTTGCTACTCCAGAAGAACGTGCGTTGGGAGATAAGAGGTAACGCCACCCAGAGTGTCGGGGCAGAAGGACTCCAAGGAAGCCAAGGACAGGACTCCTGCTCCTCTAAAAGGCTTCAGGCACCAGCCAAAGAAAATTAAACGAGTGCCTCAGCTCAGAAGAGTGCTACAATAAACAGATAAAGACGTTTCAGTTGCAATCTCGGGCAGCCATGCGAAGCAGCTCACAACTTATATGAACACGGATGGTAAATCCAGATGCAAGCTCAGGAGCTTGTGTTGTACAAGAGCGGTCAGCAAAGTTGGGTTTAGCTGAGAAAAGATGGATGTGCTACGGGGACCACCATCCCCAGCAGCCTGCCTACCCCTCTCCTTCAAAGCCCAGAGGTAATTTTGCTTACACCTTCCCTTTGAGTTATACAGTATTTTCTTCCTTATAAGAAAACACAGGAGACAAGGCAAGGAGGGAGAAAAGGGTCAGCTAACACATCCTGCCTGTTAGAAGGAGACAATACTGATGTACTCCCCCATCGAACCCCTCATGCAAAACCATCTGCAGTCTGATGGAAACACCACCTGACAGAACTCAGGAGCCTCACAGGGAGAAATCTGCTGCTATCAGCACAATGCAAATAGATGAAAGAAAAGTTCAGCAAAAGCGCTGCTCTAACAGAGAAACAATAACGCAAGTTTATTTGCTTGCTGCAGGTCAGGCTTTTATTGGGAAGTTCGCTACTCTGTGAGTGGCTCTTGAGGCTGAAATAAGCCAAAACTCCTGTAAACACTCTTTCATTTTAGCCAGATCTAGATGTATAATATTAAAAAAAAAAAAAAAAAAAAAATAGAAAACTCTCTAAATAAGAACAGAGCCATTGCACTCCAGATTCTTTCCATATGAAGCCTTAACTTCAAACAGATGACAATCATTACGTGAAGCAAACAAGAGTAAAAAATACTGAGTAATGGACTCTGAAATGTAATTATTTTAAACAACTTAAAAAAAAAGGCAAAAAACAAACCAAACAATAAAAAAACCCACAAACACACACAACAAAACAATAATCCACATATTTGCATTGAGAAAACAAAAGCACAAAGACTGAAGACTCTTGCATCTCAGTGCAGCCTCGAAGGCGCAGTTGGCTGGTAGCACGGCACGTGCTCTGCTCCTTCCCCCTCGCTTTTCCCCTTTGAACTCTGGTATCATCCTAATGCGGTTCAGGAATTTTATGCAAAAAAGGCCTGATCTAACTTAAAAAGTCAAACTCATGGTCTAAACCAGTTTGGTCTCTTTAACTCCTTAGCACATGGTGCATTTATAGCCCAGAGAAACTTGTCTGGTCAACCTGTGCATCAGGCAAGAAGTCCTACTGTATCATAGTAGAAAACCTAAGGGGTTTATTTAGTCTCCACTTACAAGTCTAGAGCAGTATTTTTATTTGTAAGTTAAAAGCAGACCATGTTATTTTATCCAAATCCTCTCCTTCTCTCTCATTTCAGTATTCTCAGTTTATTAGAAATAATTGAAGACTTACTTGTCTTCAGCTAAGCAATAAGAAAGATCAAGTCTAGGCTGGTTCTTGAGGTACAATAAAATATAAGCACAGAAAGGAAAATTCCCAGGAACAATCACATTTTTCATCCTGCAAAGCAGGGTGGATATCACATAAGATTCTGCAAATTTCAGTTTTAGAACAAACAAGTCTTAGGGTTAAAGTGCAATACTTGCACACATCCTGATCTTCAGGACTGAAAGTTCAGCCATATGTAGTTAAGCAGAAAAGCAAAGAAGCAGATGACTTTTTAAAAGTCACAGGGAAGCTGTAGTTCTTGCATTCCTGACACCCTGGGAAGGAGGAAAAAACAAACACCCAAACCACAACCGAAACAACAACCCACCCCACAAAACAAAAATAAACAACAGCAAAACCAACCATCACAGATACTTTCAATTTACTTATCCAGACAAGCGCAGAAGAGACCATTTATCAGCAAACTAATAACTGCAGCCTCTTCTACTTTTTAAATTAGCGCACTTGCTGTCTGTTGAAGCAAAATCTGCAAACTAGATAAAAGTCACAGATAACTGTCTTGAAAATTTCAACCATTGCATTGTGAATCAAAATGTGGTGCCAATAGCCAGTTGGTTTTACACGGTCAGCTGTGGACAGTTTCAGTGGCATCTAGAAAGCTGTCTGACATGAGCTGGAAAGATTTGCTGCTTCATTCTTTGTATTCCTCCACTTTCTAGAAAGGGACTGGAGCTGAGTAATGCAGACAGAGGTAATTCCACACTTACGCCAGCATGTTAAGCCAGCTATGACAAAGTTTGACAGGACAGTTGATAATTACCATTAACCCTACAAGATCCTAAAATTTCAGATCACAGAACTTCCAGCATTATTAGGTAGAGAGGTTTTAATTCCTTTCACATGTTTTTATAGCTGCCTCTGGCCTTGCACAGTTGTGTTCATAGTAACTGATGCTCCTGGCTTTAAGAACAAAAAAGGGAATGCCAAAAAAAAAAAAACCCACAAAAAATCCCCAGTCCCATACAAACACTTCAGATCTGTTTAAAACAACTGCAAAATGGTTTTCTCTAAGATTTGATCACTTGCTGCCATGCAAAAGATTTTGCTTGTAATGCTCAGAAGTTTTCTGAAAGGTTTTAGTTACACAGAGAAAAACAAGACTGCTTATCTCGGGAGAAACTCACAACACAACTCACGAGCAAAGAGGTTGCTGAAGAAAGAGACCTTGTTTCAGCTGGTCCAAGTTTGCTTTTCATGGGTACTACTAAGCTGGACAAAAACCATGGTGATGGTAACAGCCACCAGTGAGATCACCAGCATCCTTCATAGAATGAAACCAAAAGAAAACTTTATTTTTCCCCACCTTTAAAACATTGTCAAAAATCAAAACGCTCACAGGCAATTTTTACGCCATCCAGAACCAACACTGGCATCAACCTGTTTTGTCTCTGCCACCAGCTTTAAGGTTGCACCTTTCGGGTTGGTTCAGCAGAAGCCACTCAGGCCAAGAGCAGCCAAACAACCCAAGGTGAATGGGGGGGTCCCTTGTGGGAGGCGGTGGGGACAGCAGGAGCTGGGCAGCCAGCGGCAGCCGCCGCACACCAGGGCCAGTGTTAGTGCTGATTTAGCTGCATCTGCCACAGCGATTCAGTCAAAAAGGCAGTCGAATGAATCCATGGATCCGATCGCCCCTCTGAACAGGGCTCCAGCTTTAGATATGGGATACTTTTGCAACGAGGAGGGAAAGCAGAGAGGAGGTAATGTCAGAGAGATATACCAATGGGAGGGAAGGTTTTGAAATTTAAAGGTGTCTTTGGTCACTGGTTTGAGATCAGAAGGGGAAGGGTGGGTGGTTGCTCTGATTTGGTGAGTAAAAGCCACATGAAGCAACTGTCTGTAACAGCATAAACAGTGGGAGGCAGAATTGAGAGAATAATTACAACCAAGGAAAGTGCAGAGCAATGCAAGAGCAGCAAAACACCACACTTGCCTACCTCCTCCCCTGCCCCAAGATTACACCTCTGATATAACCACAGAGCTACATTTTTGGCATTCAAGACAAGAGTGAAGGGGGATTAAAGAAAAATTGAAAAAAATTGAAAAGGCATGTTGCAATGCCAGGAAAATGGGACTAGATCCAAAAAGGAAGAAGTCAGCTCTTTTAGCTATCATCACCTTTCAAATATTTGCCAATTCTTCACAAATGATGTGTTGTTTATTCTTCTTTAAGGGTAAACACTTCAAAATGTTCAGCCACAGAAATTTGTGGGTTTGGTTTTGATTTTTTTTCTTTCCTTTAAAAAATGGCTTTATTTTTTTTCCTTCCCTCGAACTAGATAGTCATGCTGACAGCTGCAGAATCCTACTTTGCTAGGCTTTCTCGGCAGCTCAGTGGAGATATTTAAGGTTAAACACAGTGTCTTAGATTCTCTGCTTCTCTATAACTGTACCCTCCCTTTCCACAAAAAGTGAAATCTAAGTTGTTTTTCCTTTAACTGTTGAGCAAAGCTTCATTTTCTTTGAAAATTAATCTATTCTATGCATGAGGGGGGAAAGGGAGGATCTTTTTTGCAAATGAAAACTGAACAGGGCATGGAGCAACTGCAATGGCCATTCTGACCCAACCAGCACTGCTGTGCTTCAGAGAAAGTCCCCGTTACTGAAATTCCAGTCCTGGGACTGGTGCTGCTTTGACCCTTGGGCAAACATTCCACCAAACTTGGCACCTCTTTCAGGTTATCCCAAAGTTCCTCCTGTGAAGCAGACACGAGTGATGCCATGAGAGTCACAAGTCATGATGAGCAAATCTTCAGAAGGATGCTTCTTCAGTTCACAGTGTTTCATGTTTGATTCTAGTTGGCATCGTATTTTAAGAGCTCTGCTCTTATTTGTCCATAACCTGCCTCTGTGCTGCCCACAACACTCTGGAGCCCAAATCCCTGGCTGCATCCCAAAGCAAAACTGCCCTCTGCATCTCTATGGTGACAACATGAAGAGCTGGGCTTTCCCACTGGGCTGGTAGTTCCTCACGGAGGTGACAGGAATTAGTTACCTGCCTGTAAGAAGAACGTGAGCTCAGTCACCTGTTTCAGAGGAGGAATTGTAAAGTAATAGGTTAAAGTTTAGCTAAGACTTGTGAAGATGTCTCTTTTTCCAGTAGAGATCCAGATGCTATTTTTTGCTCTCCTAACTTAAAAATAATTTGTCTTTCCTACTACTCTGCTATATGTATTTCTTGTAGGTTACTCGAACCAACAGAATGACTACTGGGAAAGCACAGCCTGCCCCTGTGTTGACCGTTAACATTTCCCTAAACATTTACAGTGGTTGCATATACAACAAAAACTGGTTAAGAAGATACACTATCTTGTACTTTCAAAGAAAAGAAATCCTGCTTTCAGTAAGTAGAGGAGCATTAGAAATTAATCTTTGAGACATTCAGAGAAGCAACAAATTCAAATATTAATTGAATTATTTTACTCCCTAACTGTGAGAAATTATCGAAACATAGTATGGTCACTAGCAGGACTGTTGGTTTTTTTGGTGGTGGTTTTTTGTTTGCTTGTTTGTTGTGGTTGTGCCAGCAAGGAAAAACTCTGTTCCAGGCCACATTTAACCCATCACCTTTTAATCCAACCCCCACCAAGTAGAAAATAAGCTCCTATTCCTTCTCTCCTGCATTATATACAGCTGTATTAAATCTGTTTTAGCTAGTTAACATTCCTAGTCCAGGCACATGCTAAAAAAAACTAAACTAAAATTTGCAGTCATCAAGCTACATCCACAGGATGTAGGAACAATCACTTCATTAGCCGTTTGCAACAGCCTAGTTTTCAATAAGCTTCATGCTCTGAATAATCAAGATAGGCAGAAGTCAAGCCCCACTTCATCAGGTTTGTTTTTTTTTTTAAATAAAACAAAACCACAAAACAAACAAAAAACCCCAAACCAACCAAAAAAAAACCCAAAACAAAAACAAAACCCCCCAAAACAAAACAAACCCTAAAACAGACACAACCAAACCAATCAACCATACAAACAAAACACAATAAAAACCCTACAACCATACACAAGTTTGCGTGAGATTGCCTGTAACTGGAGTTCCCCAAGTTGCAGTCTACTTGCACATATGCATCTTGGTTGTACATACACCACAATTCTATATTTCTAGTAACCATGACAGGGAAAGTTACTCTTCTGCTCTTCATATTTGGAGCACAGATGTGCCCAGCACCATCTAAGCTCCTTCACAGCCATTTGACTGGTAGCCACAAAGTCAAGTAAAGATTATAAAAGCTCTTACAGAAAGGGAAAGAAGGAAGGAAAATGAGCACATGAATGAATTCCAGTTCTGGGTTTTTAACTATTCTGTTATCAAAAGAATGATGCATGGAGTCATCTATAGTGTTAACATGAAGTACCAAACACATGTGTGACTACTTATCAGAGGGTTTCTTCTCACCAACAGCAATTTCACGAACAGTTTACTGACACTACGTTAGCCCCGGTTGCTCACATTATCTACTTGAGAAGCGGCAGGAAGAACACTTAACGTAACCCCAACTGTAGTGAAGTACTTGGCAAAGGTGTATACACAGAGGTGACCTTTACCTTTGTCAACTAATACTACAAACAACCTGGGCTGGTCTTGTCTAAAGAACCTCATACCATTGACAAAGACAAACCTCTCGAGGTGAGAAGTTTAATGAAAAACCTGGGTACCTTTGTGTCACAATTAAACTGGACCTGAGATTACTACAGGAAAAAATTTAAGCTGAACTGATTTATCTCAAAAAAGCTTGGGTAAAGGTTGGTGCACGGTACGGGTGTTATTATCCATGTTTTTATCTACTCTGTATTTCTGGCAGAATTTGTCCTTCTTGCAGACATCTTCACAGACAAGTTCCATCAGGAGACAGGCAGGATTCATCTAACTTCCTTATGGAACTGTAATATTATGGAATGTGAACACAGCAAAAGACCCTAAACAAACAAGCAAAAAAATTCCAAAACCCACAAAACAAAACCAAAACCCCTTATAACATGCTGTCTGCAAAACTGAAGGACAGTTCCCCTTGGTCTAACCAGCAATAGTAAGGACTGTAAGAACAACACTCTGAAAATCATACATAGGCATATGCTGTGTAATTCTTTTTGCCATTGATGAGAATATCTTGCAAGGCAGAAGAGATGTAGGCTCTTGGAAGAGCCATCTCACATCCACGCCCAGGATCAAGCAAAGGAGAGTTGTTAGGCACAGTGCTCCACGGCTCTCCATCGGGGAGAAGGGACATCATCACTGAACAGCTTTGAGAGAGTGATAAGGACATTCCCACTGTCACTGCAATCCCCAACAAACCACAGTGATTATTACCACATTGCCATCATTCCTATGCCTCTAGTTCTGTCATCTCTCTGAAAAATGAAGGAAACTTTTAAATCAGCCTTTCCGGTCCTACAGCCAGAATTGCATCTAATGGATCTTTTTTGTTTATTTTTTTTCTTTTTAATTTCCCACACATCATTGACAGGACGAGAGCAATTAATATGTCTTGTTGATGTCCAAGTCAAACACACAATTAACAGGCAGATTCAAATGGCCCCATTTCCCGAAGAAAGTCCATTACGCATTCCTCTGATATTTCCTACACAAGATATAGGAACTGGGACCAATTAAGCCCATGCACCAGAATATTCAGAGTCTGCAGTAAATGAGCCACAACCAAATCTAAGGCTCAGTACACCAGTATCATTGGTCAACTGCTTCTACACCAAAACACAACATTTTGCTGTGTTGTGGATATTATACCAGCTGTTTACAGTGTGGTATCAGCTGCATGTAGCATCCCAGCAGATACTGATGAAACACCATGCAAAAGGCACTGCCGGTTCACTGTGCAGAATAATGTGTCCTATTCTCCCTCCTCTTCTAAGCAAATGCTTCATATGGAAGCATTTTTAACTAACTATCCCAGCAAAAATGGGTCAGAGGCTCCCACCTTACCAAGTATTAAATCAGTTCAACCACCAAAACCCAAAACATTTCACTCAGCAGCTTGTGATCTTCAAAACTAAACCACCCATCAATCCAAGCTGGGGCACACCAGGTCTGCAATCTTGAGGCACCTTTTGAGGGATTAGGTGAAGGGAGGGAGGACACCGCCACCAGTCCATTATGTGTTGCTTGGTGGCAGCACTGCAGTGGCAGGAGCAGAGGGTTGCTCACAGGCAAGTGGCTTCCAACACCAACTACAAAGCAGCCCAGGTGTGCTGGGCTGAATTGGTAGCTCTAAAATGTCTATGTCTAAGCACAGTTGAAGAGTTCTCTCTAGTTACTGTCCTGACCAAGCAAAAAAAAAAAAAAAAATCCCTTCTCTATTGACCAAGTGCTGGTGGGGGTGGGGTTTTTGGGATTTTTAGTGATGTCAGTGATTACTTAAGATCACTCCTAACATTTGTCATAAATTTGACTGCAGGAACCAACTGAGTTAATGGATTATACTCAAATGGCCTCTTAAGCTTTCATGAGGCTGAAGATCACTGATCCAATTGGACTGGAGCACCAGAGAAACAAAGCCTGTCTTAGGGGACTGACTGTGACACAATAAATAGATCCTGTCTCTGGCAAGTCCTTCGCCAGAAAAAAAACCCCAGACCTCTGGGGTCTGGTTTCTACAAACCCCATGACTCAGAAGGAGATAGAATTTCCTTCAAGATTTGTTTCAGTACTATTATACATGGATGAAATGCACTTTTCAAGGCAAGAATACAAGGCAGAAAAGTGGAAATGGCACAGAATGCCTCCTAGCAGCCCAGAACCAGGCAAAGGAAAGAGAACAATGAAGCATTTCATCGCACCAGGGACCTGACTGAGCAGACTTGAGATGGCACTGACTACAACTTATGCAGCAAACCTGACAAATGCTGGCCATGCCTTTGACAGATAACACAGCAGTAAAACAGCCTCTCGAGTGACAGGGTGTACATGCTCCTGCTGTGGGGCTGAACTTCAGTTGTAACTGGCTGAAGTGGTTTAATGTGCTTTGTCTAAACTACTTGACATCAATACGCACAAATGCGCAATCTGTAATTAAAAAATTCTTTGCTTTTTATTTTAGGTATTCACAAACAGCCCAGGCCAGATCACAAGAATGACTGGCTTTGACTACAAAGGGTGATTTTTGAGAGCTACTGCATTCAAGCAAACCATGAATATAGGCAATATGGAGTTGGTTCCTGTGGTTTTCAGCATCTGTGAATGACACAGAAAATTTTTGGGTTTCGTATTTGTCTTATTTGTCTCTTGTTCCTTCGCCATATTAGTATAGCCACATCTGAATGGAATTAAGTATGCAACTTGATCTCACCATCTCAAGGATGCATTTCTTTTTTCATTTCACATGGGGAGGGATTCTTTACACTGGCAATGGAAATGATGCTTTTCGCTCCCAGCATTTCCCTGATTTAAAATACTAGAGGAAAAATTGCAAGCAAAGGGTACATTGGCATTCAAGAAGCCATCGCTTACCATGCCATGGCAATCATAATCTATAGTGACAGCTGTTATATCCCTGAGATCCTAGAATACTTACCAGGAACTGGTCATTTGAACTGTGTCCATCTAACTGGCATGCATCTGAAACTACCACCCTACTAATCCGGTTAGCTACCTGAAAACATTTTCAGACCAAACAGACCCATTAGAGATATGGATACCTTGACTAAACAATTCACATACATCAAAACCATGACAGAAAACAGAAGCTAGAAAATGTTTCTTGTTTTCACTGAACCTGAAACAAGGTTTCTCCTCTGAAACAAGCCAGATCTCCTCAGCAGCAGCCAAGGCAACTACAAAACTTTTTCTGAGATTCCTCGGTCTGAATATTTCCAATGCTGAAGTTGCCACAGCAAAGAAGGGCTGGGCTCCTTTCCCAGTTCCTGTGGACTGGGTATGGAGTGAACAGTTTTTCTTGGACCATGTCACAGGATAGGTGCTTTCCTTTGCCAAAGGAAAGTTTGTAGGAAAGGCATATTTCTAGAATTTAGAGGAAGCAGTAGTGAAGTATCTTAAAACACTGTTTTAACCTCCTTTCTATTAGCTGTTCACTGTCAGTATATAAACTATACATGGCCAACTGGTTAGTGTTAGAAACAGAAGTGACGTGGCCGACAGTATCTGAAGAGTAAACATTTATGATCAGCTTTGAAAAGCACAGTGAAAGGATGAGAGGCAACACAAAAGCTACAGGAAAGGAAATCCCAATTAGCTATTAGGAAAAAAAAATCTTCACCATGAGAGGTGACAAACAACCAGGCTCGCCAGAAGGCGACCTGCAGAGGCCTATTCCAACCCAAAAGAAAAGTGGAAGCGTCCAAACCTTGTGACTGAACTGGTATCATTAAGTACTGAAAAAGCAAGCCAAGTTGTTTTAAGATAGCAAAATAAACAAAGCTAGGTGATTGGACAGTACATAAGGAAAGAAAGCAAAAATCTATAAATTCAACTTAATACAAAATGGAACAAAGAACTACTTCTAAAAGCTAAATATTCAGAAAACTAAAATGACACTGAGGATCACTTCATGAGAACATTTACTTAATGCACTATGAGAATGCGTAGTGGATAACAGAAATAATGCACACCTCTAATGTCAACATACGAACTCATCAGTACCTTAAACACCATAATCCAATCTTTGAAAGCATAAAAAGAAGACTCGGAGAAAGGTGATAAAAATGAGACAGAACTCCATAAGAGGGAAGACCAAAAAGCTTTTTAGAAGAATCCAAAGCATGAGTAATATCAATGTTATTGGAGAACTCCTAAAGACATTCATCTACTGAAAGAAAGATGATGCATTTAAAATTGAAAGTTCTTCTGTGTGTCTTATTATTTACTTCAGAGGCAAGGAAACCAGGAATGATCATTTCAGAGGAAGGTTACTGTCTATGCCATGAACCGGTGCTATGACAATTACTCGGTTTATTTTCAGAAGTAGCAGCTTGTTTTAATATCTGAGTTTGGTTTTGAGATGGAGTAGCATCATCTGGCTGAATGGCTTGGCATGGTAAGGATCAGTTGACCCTGCATGAAATGCAAACAGAATGCTACAAATGCATTCTCCAAGATCCAAAACAAAGTGAACAACATAGTTAGTTTTCATCTCAATGTCATAATTTCTAGTCTCTAGATAACCTAATAGCTACATGCCCAACTTTTATTACACAGAAAGTGTTATTTTGTTATTCAAAGTACTTTAATACCATATGCATCACATTTTCATAATATCGTAACTATGTTTAGTTGAATAATTTTCAGTTATTAGAGCAAGGCACAAACTTGGGAACTATTTACTTGGAGGAATTGTTAATGTAGTGAAGGAAAGCTTCAAGTAACTATTTATCTTCTGAAGCATATTTGCATCTCCTTACCTTGAAGGGGAAATATAGCAGAATAAGGTTTTGCTCAGCTCTCGAATGCATTACATTACTTGAAAAACTAGAGCAAATAAGAAGCATTCTGCACAGTAAGAATTAGAAACATTATCTTACTTCTGCTAACTCGTGACAGAGATTCTCTCTGTTGCTTACAGTACATAACTCAGATTAGGACCATTGCTGTGATGAAATGCAAAGTGACTGCTACACCCTTCTCTATAGTACTACCATAAAAATAAAGCTACTAAAATACAACTTCATTTCATACCAATAAAACAAACTGGCAGACTGAGAGAAAAACATTCACAGTTATGTGTACACACAGATAACTGTTTTGTGCCTTCCAGTATCTAAACAGGCTCAAGATGACCTAATTAGAGCTGGCACAACCTAGTTATCCTAAGTTTGCACCATAATATGTAATACACTTCAACTCAGTTAAAAGGCACTGGTATTTCTCAATAAAAGTCTTTGTGCAAGCAAATGAGAAGAGATGGAGAACGGAACACTGTCTTTAGAGCACGCATATGAAATTTATGCTGAACAAACTGAGCACAGGACAGAAAAATGACAAAAAGTTTACTGATTGTCTTCAAAACACAACTACTGCTCTATTTTTTTTTTACTTACTCTGTTTGTATGTGCTATCAATGTCAAATAAGATAGCAGTGGTCCTTTTGCTTTTTCCTTCTACATTTGATCTGAACAAAGCAGTCATAAATGCAGCGGCACTGGAGAGGAGAATGGGATTTCTACTAGAAATTATTCATATGCCTAACAACACGGGTATGTCACACAGTAAGAAAAAGTCTTTCTCAGAACAGTTAAATAAAAATAGCCACACAGGTTCTAAAAATGCCAACCAAAAATATAAGTATGCGAATACAGATCAGATGGAAAGGAATTGAGTATACCTGTAACTCTGAAAGCACAGTGTCAGTGTTCCTAGTCAAAGCTGAGACACAGAAGAAGTGTGCCTGTAAGTGGAGGACCACCACTGGGAGACAACAGCTAAGCAGAGACGCCAAGGAAGCTCACTTTCAGCAGGGAGCTCTGATGACAGCCACCACATTCATGGTAAGAGAAGCCAGAAGTAAACTGCGTGGGGGAAGCTATTCTGTGGCCACGTTTGAAAGGTGCGTAGTACAACGGAGCATGTGAAATGCACTTTGCTAGAGGGACTGGGAATGTTTGCAGAAGCCCCATGCTGCTCACCAACATGGCACAGAAGCTGTGCTGAGATGGGCAAGCCGAGCGCAGCCCATGGCAAACAGCCACCACCAGTTACCCCACATGAAATAGGCTGAGCTAAGGGGTTCTGAGCCAAACGCCTTGGGGCTGCAGACAGCTCTGCAATCTGCTGCTTCCCCTCCCCACCTTCAGAAGAGGGTGACTTTTGCAGGTTAAAAATCGGTAAGGGATTGGCTGGAAATCAGATTGCTACTTTGACAACTTGATATGTGGGTTTTCAGTTGTGCGATGATTTATACTGCAGTTTTATGTGACCGACATAGAAAATGACTTGTTGAATTAACAAGGGTCAAAACCATCGTAATGCTGAGACCTGTTTACAGGTTTATTTGCATTATATGCCATGGCACTTAAGTTCTGTGAACAGGATATCACAGCAGTAATCGTAAGAGTTAGAAAGTGAAAATCTATTTGGCTTTGTGTGTTCAATGGTGAGCCACACACTTATGAAATCTGAAACACTAATATAAGATATTTTGAAAACTTACAGGACTTCTACACAGCACTTTTGATCCTCCTGCTTTTTATTCCATAAAAGGTTACCCAGCTCTAATCCAGAGCCTCTTTGCTGGCAATGCTTTTAAAGGGATGTATCTTGAGTGTGCAAAATGGTTTCTGAATTAATACATAACCTTATTTTTACACACCACATGCCCCCCTGTCCCAAAAAAAGTGTTAGTTTGCTAAGATAAATGAAATCCAAACCATTACCCAAACATTGTTCACTGGTACACAGCAGAAAACTGAAAACAGTATTTTGGTGGCTAAGATGCAATGTCAGACAACCACAAACCGTACTTCAGAAACAGTACAAAATCCAGGGGGACCACAGAGTATGTAAGGAGAAAGGAAATGTATCAATTTTAAATGATGGCACTGTCACCCATCCCATCCTCTTCACTGACCGTACCAGAGGACTAAGTCTTACCACATAACCACTAAGACAGACTGTCATCTTGACACACTTCAAGATCTTGCTAATAAATGTACCATGCCATTGCCTTCATAAATTTACTTCAACCTCAAAAGATTTGCAGGGCTATCAAAAAAGAGGGCTCAATGAAAGACAGTTAGAAATTTGGATGCTTTATCTGATAGTAACCCCACATTATCTCATCCTATGTAAAGTAGCAACATAACACTTCAATTTGTTAACATTTCCCCCACTTTGTGTATGAAAACTCTTGTCTACTGCTGCAGAAGTACCGGAGAAAACACTGACTAAAGCAACTTGGAACAGCAAATCTAAACCAGCCATAACAGCCAAATATAATTCCACACAACTTTTGCATGAGTCTAGGTTTAATTTGCTTTACAGGACAGTTGGCCAAACAATGACATTTATCATAAAAATATCCTCTTCATTAAGCAAATTTCATTTCTCTTTCCAAAAGAAAAGTTAAAGTATACTCTGAACGTTCAGTGGGTCCTTTTAAAGATCAGCCCACACAGATTTTTCTTAACAAAACAAAGCAGTTCAGTTAAAAAATGCAGACCGATGTAATGACATAGCCATATTGCTTTTGGCTACGTCAACTTTAAAAACCATGCCAATTTAGCTATTTTTCTTTAGGTTTTATTAGAAAAAAGCAGCAGATCAACATTACAATTCAGAGTCTAATCTAAATATGCACTTGACAATGAAGCACATCTGAATATGAAGTGAAAAAGGATTCCAGAAAACCTTCAGTTTTGCCAGTCTCCTGCAATCCAAATCATGTATCTTTTCTTCTGGCTTTCTGATGACTGAAATCAAACAAGGAACAAAAGATTTATTGCTATGAAAACAAAACCGTAGTACAGTAGTATGAGTCTTGGGCGCTACATGTATTCCATCAAGTTAACTTAATAATTTCCAAGTGTATTTAAATCTTTTGTTTGGCCATGAAAGTCCATAAGCTGACTGACCCAAGTATAAACTGAAACGGCAGGTCTGAACAGAAAAAAAGTTAGACAGCATGTTAACCTCCAGTTTTCAGACAGTAATAAAAAGATACATTTTTAACAGCCAAGAAATTAAAATGAAAAAAGTTGATCTGACATTCAAGAGCTAAGTTTATTCTTAAGCTCATTTTGTTTGCACCCAAAATAATTTTAGACCCACCAGAAAAAAATAGCATTTATGGACTATCACACAATTGAAAAAGAGAAACATTGCATTTTGACTTGGTTATTTTCCCCCAGTGAGGTATAAAATCTACATATAAATTTGATACTCCACTATAACAAATTGTACTTTTCATAGTTCTGATTTAGTTTCCATTAAACCCTGTTTACATTTTTCCTTAAACCACAGAATTCTTATTTCACGTTACTGAATCTGGTTTCCAGCTCTCTCTCTCTCATTTATTTGTGGATCTATATTTAGTAGTCTGGTTACCACTAACCAGGAAAAAAAAAACAACTCATGGAACTTTCTTCATTACAACAGCACTTTCAGCAGAGGTTACCGATGTGCAAGCAAACTACAATGATATGCAGCTCTTCAGAGAGACTATTTCATTGATTATGTTTCCGCTGTTCAAACGTTCTCTACATTATTTGCTGGAAGAAACTCCTTCAATCCTGTAAACATCAGTGGGCGCAGTTTCACTGGTATGTGTGGTAGTTTCACATCCTTACACAGGAAGGCTGGTTCACAGCTACTGAGAAGCTGCGGGAGTTCTATCAGCTGACGAACTGTGGATTCTGCTGAGCAGAAGTTTCTTCTGTTGCTGCTTAACAGTGTAGCCAAAGTATCAGCCGAGGTAGCCCAGTCAATCCTTGCTCTTCTTTAGAACCTCTCAGAATATTTCTGGAAGGGTGACGTTGCGAAGCAGCCACTGCTGGGAGCGGCTGCCGTTGCAGTCTCTGATGCTGGGTACCTGGCTGTCCTCTTCGGTCGCTTTGTCCAGGCACTGGTTACTGTTCACATGCAACAGGGTTAATTTCTTGAAGACAAAATAAAAAAGAAATTAGTTTTACAAAAATCACCAGGCATAAGCTAACCAAAAAGTCTCTAGGGGCCATTTAAGTTCTTCCATAGGTAAACAGGAGCTAGACGAGACCCCTTGGTTACCAACTCCAGATCCCAATTCTAGAGAAAACTTATATATGCTATTTGGTGATGTAGATACTAAACACATTGCTTCATTAAAAACAGAACAGTCTGAACTTTCAAATGATCAAGAAATATCCACCATCCTTTAAACAGGACTATACAGCTAGGGATCTTTGAGGAGTCAGAAATTAAGATATACAAAAAGATATACAACTTCAACTATTAGTTATAATAGTAGTTTTGATCAGATTAGAATAAGCATATTGAATATGTATTCAAAAAATGCTTTTTGTCTTACTTGAGGACACAAATTTGACCTTACACTATGTTCTCTTAAAAAAAAAAAAAAAAAAAAAAGAGAGATGTGTACAAATTCACATATATACATATTTTCCAGTACCTACTAATCTTACTTATGCAATCTTCCATACACCACTCCATCTACCTCGACACTATCCTCACAGAGAAGAGATCTTCGGAAGTTGCGTTTCCTGCCACTGTACTATGGATACTCACCAGTGCATCAACTTGCCTATGGTACTGACTAGCATTACTATCAGTATTTCTTCTCTCACTCAGCAGCATAACCAGGACACTGGACTGACCGAAAAGTGGCAGAACAGGCAGGCTTTATGTGCACAAGCAGCAAAATGAAAAAAACCCAAACCAAAAAAAACCCCACCACAAACACACCCACACCAAAAATAAAATGAGCACAATCTCCTACACTCATACAGCAGCTGAAGAATGAAGGAGGCAGTTGGAACAGACTTAAGCAGACAAATAAATAACACAAAGCTTTCGCCCCTGCTCCTTTCTTTTTCTTCCTGGCAGACATTTTCTTAGGTGCCTCCAGAACAGAGGCAGAAGGAAAAGAAACTATAGAAAAATCACTCAACTTTGTGGGCAGGAGTTCTAGCTAAGTATTCTCTAACTTATTTTTGAGCTTTATTAGCCAGCTTTAAGTGAAGATCTGAAGATTATATCTACATTTTTCCATTGACAAAATAAAGAGAAAAATCACGTACAACGAAATTAATGGCTGAGGATTCCACATTAAAGCAATTAGGTGTCTAAAGATGCAATGTTCTTACCATTGATAAGGCAGAAATAAAATAAAAAGCACTTGCTGTTTGGTGAATCACTGCATGTAGTAATACTACTCATGCTATTTACTTAAGTCAGGTAAAGTAAGTATGCAGAGAAAAGTCCCATCAGAGTTCCAGACCCGAGCGGACGGAGGAAGAAATGCAGCCGACTCAATATGAGTGATAAAGCATACTTCAACTTTATTGCCCGAGATAGCGTGCATTTATACCAAATACCATAATTATGCATACTTGTCTCTATCTAATAGGCTAAGCACATTTACTTACTCCACCTACTTGGGTTTAGCTAGCTATGCGCATCCCACATTCTTCTGACTCTTATCTCTTCAAAAATATCCTGACCCTGCCTTAGTTAGTACTTTTCCGTTCCCCCCTTTCCCACGGCCTAATAGACAAGATAACTAAGGCCTACTTATGTCAACTAAAATGGGCTCTGCTCGTACAGTTGCTTGGTGGACTCATGTCTGTGCTCCTTGAGCCAATCCCCGACATAAGTATATATTGAAAACAAGAATGAATGGTTCCCGAGACTCAAATTTAATCATTTCAAATAACATTTAATCCTGAAATCCTTCAGCATCTTTCTTCAGTCTCCTATCAGCAGTTGCTAGTAATGTGCAGACATCTTAGCAGAGATTCACTGTCTTCAACATTAATTGCCATCATAATAAAAAACCTCCACATCATTAATTCATCTTTCCTTATAGTCTTAAGGCTGTAGGTTTCGTTAACCCCTCAGCTACTAAAACCTATAGCAAGTCTATTTAGTTAGAAATACTCCCTCTTTTTTTTAATCAATGACTTTTTTTTTAGTAGCTAAATATTTACATGTTCTTGTTATAAAATAGTCACTGTGATTAGACTGGCAAGACTGTGCTTCCACAAATTGTCCTGTTACTGCCTTTTGGAATAACTGATTCTAAATTAAGAAGCTTGGAAACTATTTCTTTCTAACTAGCCAAGCCATAAGTCAGAGTTCTTGACTGCATCACTCAATCACAAAATTGTGCTTCGAGCTTGCAAATCAAATTATGGATGAATGGATCAACAGTCAATGATTTCTAGATGTGGCAGTTCAACACATGGATTTCAAAATAAATTCGAACATTATACACAAGAAAGAGAACGATTAAAATAAAGCTGTTTTAAGCCTTAAATATACCAAGATTAGAAACGTAAAATCTTCCTTATAATTTTGGGATGCTGATTTTTTTAAACTAAAAAACTATTTCCTTTTAACTTTGTGCAAGGTAAGACATTGTTAGCATTAGCTTTTACTGCCCAGTAGAACCCTGGAATACTTTTCTATTGTTGATCTCCTTGTAACATAACACTACACTGACAGACCAACTTTCTCCAGAGAATCCAAAACACAATGAAAATATTCTTATAAAATCTCCCCCAAAACTTACCAGATAATTAAAACAATACATATGGCCACTGAGTGACTACACCATGAATTAATGACAGAGGGAACACAGTCCTGACTTTTTCTCCTGTTTTGACATGTTAAATAGTGGCCCCACACTGGTATATGTTGTTCTATAGGCTCACGTAAAAACACAAGTTGCCTCTTTTTAATGTCACGTGTCATTAGAAGACTTACCACTGGATCATATTCCCAAAGCTGATTTCCTTTTAGATGGTGGCACTTGAGCATTGTTACTGGGCCATTAAGTTTGGACACATCTAAACACAGATCATCGGTTCGAATTTCTTTGTTGGCAGTATATGAGAAAACCTAGGCAGAAAAAGAATGAGACGAACTCAAGCAAAAACTTCAACTAAAAGATTCCTAGGATGGGGGAAAGGGGAACACTTGCCTACTAACTCTTTTTTTTTTCTCCCCTTCACCATGCATAGAAAGAATTTTGGGGGTTTTTCTAGGCTATAAACATTATATGAACAAGCTCTTCAGACAAAACTGCCATTTTCTGATTGCAAACTGCTTCCTGCATAGAAACAGGAGGATCCCCAACACAGGTAACCTTTGATTGTTTTCTGGTATACAATCAAGAATTATTAACAAAGTAGAATGAAAAACCAGATGTAAAATAAATTCCAGAACTGACACTCAGAAAAATGTACTTTTCAGGAACAGGTGCCATTTTATTTTATTTTATTTTTTAAATAATGATGCCAATCAGGAGGTCTAATCAGGACACAGTTTCAGAGAATGTACAGGAGGTGAAGCCTATCTTGTAACAGTCTTGTCCTCCCCTAATTTCATTTTTTGCTTGGAAGTTGATCCAAAATCTACTGCAATCAGGCTTCAGAAACCTATAAATGACAAACCACCAACAAACTGTCTCATGCATTTCCTCTTACAGGGATCTTCTTCAACGAGGGTTTCCCAGACTTTACAACTTCAGCATATTTTAAAGAGAACTACTGAAATAATCAGAAAATTGTTCTGTTGAGGAGTAGTGTTCCAAATTATTCAATACATTAAGATCATAAAAAAAAAAAAAAATCACCTGATTGCCACCCATTCCGTGGCAGTTAAAGATTCCAACTTTCTCGTTTTCTTTTCTTGCCATGTTATCCAGACATTGATTTGTCTCCACATTTCTTATCTGGGAGTGAAGAAGAGCACATTACAAAAGGTTGATGTTTTTAGAGGAGAGCATCGCCCATCTCAGACCACACCAGCACCTGTTCTCTCTGCTATACACCCAGAGGTTATGTGAATGAAACATAAAACATCGGAACCATACTACAATGAGAGACCACTATCTGTGACTCAAACTCCCAAGCAAGTGTTCAAGCTACCAGGTTACAGAATCATATTTGTTTCTTCACTTTTTCCTTGAGAACTTTCCATCTTGGGGACTCTTTTTGCTCAACGACTTGTCTACAACAAGAACAGACACAATCGAGCCTCCAGCCTCAGCAGTCAGAAGTTTTAAAACATTGTCCTAGGCACAGTGGGTTTAATTCCCTTTGAAACCAAGGGTGACTGGGTTCCATTTCCTCACTTGAGTTACAGCCTTAAACCCTGTATTCCTATAGGGTAAGCAGGCACAAATATCAGTCTCCCGATATTCATGCAGTGGCATGAATGCCTGCTCCGTTTTGTTCAAAACTTTTCTTTAAAAAACAAACAGTAAAAAGCCACCCTACAAGAGGTTCAATATGACTTGTGGGGAAGAATAGGTACCTACTTATTCAGGACAGCATCATCTGTACTACTGCTGCAGTGAGTTAAGAAGTTTAAAGAAAAACAGAGAAATGCCCAGCAAGGCTTAGGAATCACTGGAATTTGCTGGTCACTGAAGAGGGTTCTGGGGGTAAAGTTCAGAGCAGTTTTTCGGTAAAGTCCTTGCTTGGCCCTGTCTAGTTTTTTTAAGCAAAAGCCTGCCCATACACTGCACAGAGAATATTATAAAGAAAGTTATCGATAACTACACATTTCTGAAGGAGTATCTCTAAAGCCCTTTATGTGACTTTTAATACTGCAGTAAAAAGGGAAAACATTCAAATTACAGTACTGTATGCCAAAGTCCATTTTTCCGCCCCATTGAGAAGCCAGATGTATCGTTTTACAGTTGACAGGAACACGGGTGCAAGATACTTGAACTTTGCTGGAGATAAATTATTTGCACTAGTCAGTTGCAAATACAAACAACTTACTGTGCAACATACATTATATAGGGCAGATAAATGCATAGCGTAAAATCTTACCTCTCCTAGAGAAAAGTAATGGCGTGGAATTTGGGAATCAGGATAAACGTTCTCCAGGTACCAGGAGAAAGGCCTACACTGGAGCTTGCGTCGTAGTCCAAGTCGTGATGATATGTCCCCATAATCAACTTTAGTAACTCCTGTAAGACCAAACAAGTTTTATTGAATGGCTGCTAGCAAACTTTATATAATTCCACTTAATACAAAAGTGATCTGTATAATACACTTTGCACAAAAGACTTTTTCTTTAGGAAGTCATCTCTATGCAAAAATAATTTTTAAAAAATTATATAATTACGCTGTTTATATTCTCAGAGAGGACACATCAGTCACTACCTGTCACTTCTTTTTCCAGATAATACAAAAGATGGAATCACTGCATCTGTGCTACACATGATGATTTCTTACCTGTGGTTTGTGGAACAATTTAAATGCAATTGCTTACTAAGTTATCACAGGGGAAAGGCTGAAACTGTTATAGTCACAAATGCCGTTCTATCCCCAGTAGCAAGTGGGGTGCACATCTATGCAGCATAACATAACAGTTGCCTCCTCTGGAGTATGGAGAATTCCATTCTAATTTAATTCTGTAAGCCAGGTACCACCTGCTGGACCCTTCATCATCTAACTGCACAAAGAAATGGTCAGGAAGCGGCTTTCATACAGGGAACTAATCCTTTAATAATTCAGTATTTGTTCAATATAACTGCAGCTTTTGCAGGAAGTATGTTCACCATTAGTACTGTTATCACTTTTTGTGGTATTTTACTTGCATTTTTTCTCGTTTGCTCTTCGTTTATCAAAGAGCTCATTCTTCCTGTAGCTTCCCACTCCTTTGTGGTTGTTTTAATTCCTTCTGAAAATTAACTTGTGCAAGTCCATCCGCAAACGGGGTGAAGAAGGTGTGCGTGATCAGTACACATTTTTGCCTCACCAGAATTAAGCACTGTTGTCATTAATATTCCAATAATATTAATTAAGGGTAGGATAACTTCTTATTTTCAGACATCACATTCAGTCCTTTTTTTCCACACCACAAAGGCCAAAAGTAATACACTACAAAAAGGTCCCCCAAACAAACAAAAACCTAAACCAAAAAAAAACCCCAAACAAGTCCAAGCAATTTAAATTCCCCACACAGGCCACAAATATGGCTCAATTGGCCACTACACCTATAGACCTCCAGCTGCATACAATTTTCAGAAATCCCTCCACCTTCAGAACTGTAAACTACCTCTAAAATTGTTGACCTTTTGAAATTGAGTTTGAGACATTTTTAAGTTGGCCTGCTGTGTTATTAAACCAACCTGCCAGCAGATGGTGTATTTCTACTCAATTAAGACAGATAACTGCATAATTTCAGCTAAATGTTTGTAAATATCAATAAAGATATTAGCAATTTCAAGATTCTAGAAAACCCAATAGCCAGGCTTTTAAACTGCTTTTTTTTTTTTTTTTTTTGCTAAAGACTTTAAAAAAATATATGCGGGAGAACTATAGTGGTAAGGAAATGAAAGTAAAATAAGGTTGCTTTTTAATGAAATTCTGAGTAGGTGAATGAAATTTTAATATCTCCTGGAATAGAACCCCACAAAACTTCAGTCTGGGCTTTCCCAGTCACAAAAGAAATGCCAAAAGCAAAAAAATACAAGAAAAACAAACAAAAATTCCACCCCAAAATACTGCCTTATCATCAGCAAAGCAAATATTTCCTCTAGACTAAAAGGAGCACTCTCTCAAGAGACGATGAAGCAAGAAGAGAAAGGCTGTACCAGCCACAGCTAAGGATGGAGTGCATCATTATTCCATGATGAAAAAGCAGCTCATGGGTGAAACAGTTATCATGCCATCCTTACAACAATCTTAATGATACTCAAAACTCATTCATCAGT
The DNA here is from genome assembly GCF_036013475.1 of Columba livia. Classification (NCBI taxonomy): domain Eukaryota; kingdom Metazoa; phylum Chordata; class Aves; order Columbiformes; family Columbidae; genus Columba; species Columba livia. Next base: position 92,973,470 of record NC_088603.1, read on the forward strand.
TGCTACATGGACCTTCAGAAAACAACACTGTTAAGGCTTTGTCACATCACTGAATGGCAACAAGAACTGAAGCCACAACGCAAAAGAATTAAATGCAATGTGATACTTAATAGCATACAAGCCTGCTGTTTCTTAAAGTAGTTTTAAATGTCACCACGGACAAAGAAAGAGTGCCAGCTGATTTTCCCTCTGTTACAATGAAATAAGAGGTGTGTATTATATTCCATTTAACCATTTTTAGCCTGAAAGATTTTTTTAAAATCCTCTCTGAAGTTATGTCTGTATGAACCCATATACTGGCATGTGGACCACAGTTACCATCATGTCAGCAGATAGACCGAACAGCAGAACTGGTTTAGTTGCCTTAAGAATGTCCTCTAACAACGTGGAATTACTCAGTTTCCTTGCTCTCTGGTAGCTTATCTGTATTACTCAAAACCAGCTTGAGTGTCTCTATACATTTGCACTATAGAGTGCAGTGTCAGTTACACATGGGGAACAATGGAAGCACATCAGGAAAACTGCAAAATGTAAAGTATCTCAAAAATAAAGTACATGTCTAAATCATTATTTCCTTCACAGATGGGTAAAATGTATATACACACAGTGACATATAACTTCCAGTTTTTCTGTACTTGTTTTTAAAGGCAAACACAAACAAACCAACCGACCAACAAACTCCCACAAAACAAGAATACAGAACAAAAACTAGATCAAATCTTCCTTCCAGGAGACAATTAAGCCAGACTTTACAGGTATGTGCATCATGAGGAAGACAATAATGTACACTAGGTGTTCTTTCAAATATTTGTCTTTGATTCATTTAAAAAAATAAGAAAAAAGGAAGTATTTACCAGTAGTTACTACTGTTCTCTTTACTTGACCATGCAATATATTCCCTCCCACCCCCAAACCCTAATTACATTAGAAGCATGGATGTCCCTGATGATTCTGTTTATCACACAGCTTGCTGTTTTCTGTGTGACAATCACATGCGTTTTTTTCCACATGTATGCCTAAAGATGTACTCAAAAATAAATACTGATAAAGCAAAAAACCCCACATCAAATCATCTTATCACACCAAAACATACAAATCACACCAAATAGTACAAATGTAAGATTCAACTCAGCACTTGCTTGTGATATCACTATTCTTGAGGAAGTTTGGTATGCAGTACCAGACAACTCTGATTAATAATATATAATGGTCTTTACTTATACCTTTACAAAAACATACATATAATGATGCATATCAGTAGAATACCCCTCCTTCAGCTTAATTTTCTTATACTTAAGCTTCCCATCAGCCATGTTGCAAAAGTTCCACCATCCTCAGAATTTCAAAAAAGATGAAGATTTGGTTGTCATGTTTAATATGTGGCAATATATTTATGTTAAAATGCTTGGGGGAAAAAAAAAAGCAAAATGATGTTTTTCATCATGAATATAAACTGCTCAATCATTATCAAAAGTGCAATATGAAAACTGGTTCATCTAAAACTAGTCTCATTAAAAACCATGGAACTTGTTTTTATTTAGTAGTATGAAACTAAATAAGCAATAATCGTTTTAAATGAATTAGAACAGCTAAATTATTTGCATTCCAAATTAATGTTTTAGGCAATAGTAGCTGAAAACAAGAACACATGGTATCACTCATTGGCTTGGCTACATTGCAAGATGTGGACTCAGTCCCTTCTCTGTCCTCTCTATCAACCATAAATAAAATGTTATCCATTTCCAGTCTGTACATATTGAACCTGGACTTGCCATGCTTGTCTAGAGCCAAGTGCATGCAGCAATTAGAAATGAGGCCTACTGATCCAGTTTTCAGGATAGCATGTTTATGCCTCTGCCTAGATGGTTTTTGCTCAGGTAATTCTGCAGCGCTGCCTTTTCAGGACTTCTTCCTCTTCACTTAGCCCCGTTGCAACACAAGATACCTTCCAAGGCAAGCTTTTCGTCAACAATGAAATTATTTCCATCCAAGCTAGATGAGGTTCTACTCAAGCTCATTAGAGGTGCTTTTTGGAATGTCTTCAGCTCACTGGCTGGGAGATGAGAGGCTGCTGAATAATGAGGATGCACCCTGGACAAGAAGCAGGGGGGTGCAAGTAGGAGCTGGAAGGCAGACTCACATGCAGCATGGGGAAACCACACAGCCTCAAAGTATCCATGCTTCATCTTTAGATTAAGGATACCAACAAATTCTACCCCTGTCAGTTTCACTATTTATTAGTAGTCAGGAGAAGCTTAGGAGGAAGTAGCTGTGGTGAGCCAGCCTAATGTTTTGCAGCTGCTCGTGCAGAAAGGGGCAGCTTTTCCTTGCTCAGCCTCAGACTCCTGCTGCACCTCCTGTGCTGACAGAGGTGCTAACCTAACCAGCAGAGAGCCAGCCCACAGGGCAAACACTCCTGACAAGTTCTGCAAGTCAAATCAGTTGACATAGATGAATAATCAACAAGTGAAGTGAGGGGAGGTAAAGCCCCATCACCTACCATGAAAAGCAAGGCACGCTCCTCACAGCAATCTCTTAAACTGCCACCACCAGCTTGTGAAGCCTCAGCTTGGACAATCCAGCCCTAGTATTTTAGACTAAAGAAAGTGATGAAAGGACATCACTAGAAATAAAGAAGCGGCAGAGTCCACAGAACAGAACAACTGGAGGCAAGAATCAGATTATTCACCTGCACATGCTGGATCTGTTTTCTGAAAGCCCAAGAGGAACCGGTCTGTGACAAAGTGCCCTGCTGTGACACCTGACTGTGAGGAAAACTGTTAGCTGATGAAAAAGTCTATGGCTTGTGCCATTTCTGACGTGGAGAATAGCTGCAGCAATGAGACAGGCCTGATTCTGGCTGAGCAGCACCTGCTGCAACATTTTCCTGCCCAGCCTCCATTTGCAGCTGCACCTAACCAGAGAGATGGCTTCTAAAATGCATGAAAGCTTAAAACAGACAAGTAACAATTTCTACCAGGCTGTACTTATTAAAGAAAAAAGGATTACAGGCTTACTTTTCAAGAGGGCAGTTTTCCATTTAACTACATTACATCAATAGTTGAAAGTCTCTTGAGTTCCTATCATTCAAGCAGTAAGCCTTTTTTCTTTTCCAGACAACACAGATTACATGAAGTGGGAAAGCTACCTGAGAATCTTAGGTTTGCTTTCCTGGACCAATCCCTCTGCAATTCACTATCTTAAGGGAGCAGAAGAGAAAGGATATAAAGGAGGAAACAAATTTCTCGTTACCTAGGCTCAGTGATGCCTGTTAGTGTATTACCTCCTTCAAAATCCAATTTTCTCATCCATGTCAACAAGAAAAAAGCCAGGTTCAGAGAGGATTGCCTGTTTTCTTCACTCATCTCCATGCAGGCTTGCAAACCAGCATCAGCTTTAAAATTCTCACCTTGCTTCTTGCAAGAACTTGTGATGCTATCACAGTAATATTGAAAGTACACATTGTACTAGCAAAAGCTTTCACAGGCTGCGTACTGTACTCTGCCATAGGGTCACTACACCATCATTCTGTAAGAACTAAACACTTACATTTTTATATTAGAAGGATACCTGGAAAAGCAGAGTATGGCTAAATGAGCCTACGTAGCAGAGATTCTCTGAGTTCCTAGGACAACTCCTCGCTGGAGAGACTCACCAAAATTTACACTGGTGTTATTTACTGTCAACAGGCAAAATCAGGATCTGCAACAGTCAGGTAAGGTTGGAGATACCAGAATAACAACATAAAGTGTGAACTTCCCAAAACAGTAATCCTTGCTAGTTAGCACCCACTGGCTCTCATAACTTAGGTGGATTTGTGGGGTGAGAGACATGAGTGGCACTGAGTACATCGATGTGTTCCTTCTCTGAACATCACAGCTAAGAATGACCTCAGTACTAACAACCCTCTTCACAGCCCCAGGGAACTCACCAATTTCAGAATAAGCCAAATTATTCAGGTACTATATGATCCTATTATTGAAACATTCAATCTCTAGCCGCAAACTTCAGTGTAGTGTCCATACAGATAGGGGTGCACTAAGGTTGTGTGCCAGTCAGCAGGTACAGATGTTCTAAGAGGAGCTTTATCATGGTGTTCAGCAATTTACATTTGCTTTTAAGAATCAGGTTATTTTTACAGTTAGGTGTTCCAGCTCCTTAATACATTTTAAAATCTAGCTTGGTATGGATGCATAAAAGCAATCTTAACCAAAAATGATTGCACCTATTTGTATACAATTTTCTGACTATCTATATATGTCACTTTTGAATTCATAATGCTTCATTAGTAAAAACCCAGGGCAATAACCATAAGCTGTTAGCTTCTGATTTCACCTAAAAAGCTTTGAGTAGTAGCAAGAACTATTTTTTTAAATTAAAAAAATCTTATACAGCTATACAAGTAATGCATTATCTTAAGACAAAAAACCACCATAAGTCAGCACAGTTACCTGGTCTTACAAGTATTCTGAAAACCTGTAATCTAAAATTTGACACTGTTCACCCTCATAACACATTGTATTACAGCTTTTAAATTTCAATATCAATGCAGGTTTAATAAGCAGGTCATAAGGAAATACTAATTTTAAAGATGGAATAGCAGATGTGGCATACAGAACTACCACTCAGTATTTAAAACCAAATGTCTCTAATGTCTTAAGTATTCTATTTAGAGATGATGTCTGTTGCTACCCAAAGTTTGTCTCTCTTTGTCTTTTTAAATAACAACAACAAAAATATCCTGTAGTGGAAAGTAATAATTCAGTATTTCCCAGGCTTTTTTTTTTTTTTGAAAAGTTTGAGTTCATAGGAAATTTGCTCTCATATTTTACATCCTCTTGTTTTGTTAACATCCATTTTAAGAAACATAATAAATATCATCACAGTCAAGTATATTGGCAATTTGCCCCTGTACTCTGGATAGTGAAATGCAAACTCTACCAAGCCAGAAGATGTTAAATTTGCCACTCCTACAACAAGGTTTCACTTAAATCACTTCTGATATATTCAACCTGGAATGTCTACAACACAGAAGCCAGAGGCCAAACTCTAGCATATTATGAGATGTATTTGGATGGCTAGTTTTCAAGCACTATGGCAGAGCTCTTTGACATTCCACTGAGCTTTAATGCTATTGCACAGAAAGCTCATTCATAAATCATGTGTGTGGCTTTTGTTTGGTTGGTGTTGGTTTTGGTTTTTGTTTTGTTTTTTAAAGAAAAAAAGACTTCAGGGCACATGCCTGGCTAAGAAAATTATTTTTCAATTAAGACCTTTTTTGTACATCTTAAGTGAGCTTTGTCCTACAATCTTCAAAGCAATAACATTTTTATTTAAATACTCATTTTCTTCCCAAGTAGTAATAACATTTTAATTCTTAATAGGTATTTCTCATAACTGAAGCCATGCTCACCCGGGGAAATGATGTAAAAGAAGTTTTTGAATTCATCCATCCAGACTTCTGCAAGCCGCCTGTTATTTTTGTTGATGATCTGCCCTGTACCTCCTGGAAAAGTGTATGGTGTTGCTTTTCTGAACACGTGCCCAACATGTGAACAAGTTACAATTTCCAAAGTGCCACCACACTGCCAGATCTGAAAGGGACAGAACGATTACTGCATAGCTTCAAAGTAATTTTAAAAACTTTAAAAATGTTAATCACTTGCTCCTGTTCAATTTGGAGAAACAACATTTGTTGAGTTCTTGAACAAATACATACTGCATGGAAGAAAAATGTACGGCTGTTTCTTGTTCAACAGATAAAGATGCTCACAAACCCGAGTAAGGTAGCATAAGAAAGAGTATGTCAGGCCTCATAGCAACAATGCATCAGCAAGAGACTACTTTAGAGAACTGGGCCAGCTGACAGTGAAGGAAAAATCTCACAAGAATCACAGGGAAATAACAGGTGGCCGATCTGTCAAAAAAAAGTCCATTACAAAATAGAATCTCAATATAAAAACCAAACAAACCCAAAACAACGAAAAACAACCAACCAATTGAACACACACACACACACACACTTCTCAAATAAAGCTTCTAAAAATACTTTTGGTTTTATTTTGGACCTCTAAAAATGACAGATTTGGAAAGCTGAACTACTTCAGAAGTATCCACGTATATACTCTGAGCTGATAAGCAAAACAAATGAAAGCAGTGCTATTTGGTAGGAACAAAAGTGAGAACAACGCTGGTTAGGCCCACATCCAAATGAACACATGCAATCATCAAGCTAGAAAACAGTAAGAAGAGAGAGTTTTTAACAGAGGTGCTCACATTTCACTGACACATTAAACCGCGCACGGATGACATCACCCTTAACTTATGCTCCCCAGTCAGCTTTTCTAACTGAACTCCTTTTAACACAGACACACACATTCATTCTTCAGAATGAGCATTCTAATCTTTTAATCAAAAGCTCTGCCAACTATTCACCGTGCACTTTTCACTGACAGACACAGTCTCTGCATATCTCCGTTGGAGGAACGTGACAGGAAGCAAAGTGCCAAGAGCAACAAGAGAGGACGCTGATGCAGGAAGCAGATCTGCATTTTACAGAACTCAAGCTGTGCTGCCCTGAGTAACAAAACATGAAAAAGAGAAGAGTTTTACCTACCCTGAAGGAAATTTCTAAGTTCTCTCCGCCCCAAATATCCATTCCAGCATCATATGTTCCAATTTCCTGAAAGTAATCTCTGTCTATTGAAAAAAGACCTCCTGCCATTGTAGGTGTCCTGAAGGGGAGGTAGGAAGAAAAAAAGTGGCATCAGTCACTATGAAAACATATATTTAGGTACACTTCACAGTTACACTGACAAAATTGGCTTTTTATTTCTCAAGTTACTAGCAAGTTCCTTTTCAGTAGGCTTCCATCCAAATTCAGTTACCACTGATGTACTTGCTAGCTCAAAAGTTTCTAGAGATGGAAGCAGTCTGTGACAGTTCTGCTTATTTTCTCACTTCAAACTGGAGTCTGGATAGAGAAAGAGCCCCTAGAAATCTGCTGTCATTCTTGAGAAAGACTTCTGCCTCCAATGCTGGTAACTCATAAGAAAGAAACTAGTTTGTTACACAAAATCTATGCTGCTGGCAACCGTTCCTGAAAAAGTTCTGGGAGGCCAAGAAGTGTCCTGCTTGCGTTCACTGTCATTGCTTCATACAAGAAAATCGTACAGTCAGGGTTACATCCAGATTTTCTTCAAAAATTCCTTACTGCTATAAAAATTATAACTGCTAGTTTCTCCTAACATTAGCAACATCTCCCAAATTTCCTTTTAGTCAACAAATACGCAATAGGTAAATTATATATTAGGCTGATGATATAACTTCATAGTTCAAGTATGAAAGTGATCTACATTTTTAGCATAAATTATTTTCTAACATTAGTCTTTTTCCTGAAAAGCTTTGAACCTTTTCTGAAATACACAAAATATAAGCTAGGTCACAATCTAACTAAAAATGTATGTGGCTTTTTTCCCCTAAAAAGAAAACTAGGGGGCAGAGGGAAATAAAATTAGCCATATCCTGACAAGATCTCTGGATTTCTTAAATGAAAAACAAATAAGAGCAAAGGCTATACCCTCAACATTATGGTAAGTAAATATCACCCACTTTTCAGAACAGTAAGGCCACAAAATCTAAGTTTTAACTTGTGCGTAACATGTAGTGTTTAACAATTGATCTGTGTTTCTCATTACCTTTGACGTAACATCTACATGACATGCAAGTATAAATTTGCCTCCTATCCAATGCACTTTGAAGACATTCAGTTTCTGTGTGTATGCACACACACAAGTACATACACACATATGCCAAAAACCAATGCATCTTGTAAAAATACGGTTTACTTTGTTGAAATAAAAGACCAACGGTCAATAAAAGATAAAAATAAGCTTCAGTAAAAACCACTGCATCAGCATATAAAGCAATAAAAGCCAGTAAATTGGCAGTAATTGACATAAAAATATTTCTAAAGTGACGAGCTGACTGCTTCTTTCACAACCACCAAAAGTTACCAGCAACCAATCCACGTAAAAGAACTTTTATGCTGTTCCTTCAAATAAGACAAAAATGATGCTACAACATGGTTCATTAATTACAAGATTAACAGAGGAAAGATATGAATAAACAGCAGGTGAACATTTTTACTAATTTAATAATTTCTCACTACCTAACAGGAAGGGTTCTATCTCCTTTCCGCCGATCCATCTCCCTCTGAGGAACAGGATACCAACGAAAATTCAACTTCCAGTTGAATCCACCATAGGTCATGTCAGAACCTGCCATATATTCGAAGGTGTCATCGCTAATTACATCAATGATGGGACACACTACTGTTCTCCTAGAAAGAAGAAAGAACCAAAACCTACTAGTCAGTGTCAAAAAAGGTTTTTAGTGTTTTTATTTTTCATTTTAGTCTAACATATACAATTTAAGTTTTCAATGTAATCTCTTAACAACAGTACTTAATAGATTAACGCCATGAAGCAGACTCAAATTCTGTCTTGCTAATTAGGGTTAGTTCATCTAAATAAAAATTTGTTTTTCTGATGCAATTTAGCAATACAAGCTCTTTTTTCTAAATAGTATCTGCATTATTATCAGTAATAAATATTCACCCCTCTGCAGATGGAAAAAATGATCATAGGTTCGTCAATGCTTCATAGTGATTGTACAGAAAATAAGAGCTTTCATTTCTAGTTAAGCGGTCAAAGTAACGTGAAATTAAAACTCTGTCATTAGCACTGTGGAAGTGTTCTTATATGCCCTTAGTACTAAGAAATGACAGTCACTGTTAATAAAGTATAACTAACTGCATCAAAATTGATAGAAAGAGGCCTCCTTGTCACTGTCCTGATATTATGAATGCATATGCCCACAGCAACTAATTCTAATAATCTTAAAGACACTTAAATAACTGTCCTCAAGCAGGAAAGCTCTGTAAAAAGATTAAAGGGTTTCAACTAAATTCAAAGGACTCATTCAGTTGGGCCATTTGCAAAAATTGTAACAATTTATATATCATAGTCCCTCAAAAATGTGTATTAATGGTAGCTTAAAGGTTAGTATTATGTCTTTGGACAGTTCTGAACAATGATTTTTTTATTACTTGCAGCTTTTTCACCATGTAATGCTATATTTTGTAACATTAAATTTTAAAAGTTATTTTTATCTATAAACATAAAAAAACTGAGATTGTAACACTCTGTAATGCTTAATATCTAATCTATGTAATATGCTGATCACTAACGGACTGGTGTGCAACTACAGAGTTCCTACTCAGATGTATGAATGGTTCATAAAGCAGACGATTCTCCCACTTTTTTTCTCCTCAATACAATTTCCACCACACCATCACGGATACAAGTGTTGTGAATAGTGACTTATGATAGAAATAGAAAACTATGATTACTGCAGTGTAGATGAGTATGACTCCAGTAATATTCTAACTTTAGGAAACACATCCCAGAAGATGAAGTCACAGCACAGACTTCCACAATAGAAATATGCCACTAAATAAAGAAATCACAATGAGAACCTGAAACACAGTAAGCCTGACAACTCTTGCTCACAGTGTTGGTGTTACATGAGATCGGGGTTTCCATTTCTTCCTCAAGAATATCTTCCCAAATTCATGAAGGAACAGGCCAGGCTGAAGACAGAAAAACTCAAATTCCACTGTTCTCTCAACTCCATTCATGCTCAGATCTCCTGCTATTTAACACATTATCCCAGGCATCCTAATACGAGCTTCATGTTAAGCCAAGTTTTACTTGTTGAAAGTTCCACTGAACTACCCTTTTATCCTTATACAAACGAGAAGTACATAATTTATCCAGCCCTTCAGAAAGAAAGTATTTGCTTGTAGTCTATATTGTAATACTTGAAACATTTCTTAATAACAAAGTAAAACAACATGGACCAGTAGATGGATAATTACCTGTCAGCTTTGATCCTTGCCAGCAGAGGTTCAAGCCAGCCTACTGTACATTCACAATGAGCATCTAAGAAGGTGATGACCTGGCCTTTAGAAGCAGCAGCCCCCTTTAATCTGGCTCTAATCAAACCAGAACGCTGTTCCATTCGAATCACATGAACAGGTACTTTTAACTTTTTCACGTAATTCTCCAGTGGTCTTTTCAAGAAGTCTGCAAAGAAGAATCAAAACCAGGGAAAGTGTCAGTTACATAGCTCAGGGTTTTTTTTGTTTGTTTGTTTTTTTCTGTTTTATATGAAGAGACTTGAAACAAGAGACATTTTCTCATTTCTCATTTTCTCATTTCTCATATCCTTTTCCTACTTTCTCAGTTACGTTTCCTCTGCTGCTTATTCTACACTTCACAATATGCCCTTCCACATCACCATGTGTTTCATTTGCTTGAGCAGGAAATTCTTCCTCCTCTTCATTATGGAAAACACAAAAATTAAGAGAGTGTAGAATGCTTACACAGAAACCAGGTGGGATAAGCAAGTTTTTATCACGGAGTAGATGTGACACTTGCTTTCAAAAACATATGCATAAGTGCTCTTGGACATAACAGTTTTCTACCAAGAAAATGCAGAAAGTGACCCGACTAGCTGAACATAAGAAATTACTTCCTGCAGGAACATAACTTACAGATGAATTCTTTACAAGCAGTTTAAAACATGATCAAATTGATTTTTCAATTGTGCTTTCTCTAGATCTGGCTAATATTTTTTTCTATTAAATTATCACTGTATCGCCTAAAAACAAAGACAAAAATCAGCCATACATAAATGAATATCTGCAACACCAACAAACCTCAGTGTAGCTGAGGAGTAAGTTATTTAAAACAGAACAGCCATAACTGACTACCGTTTGCCTAAAGACTCATAATTACTTGCATTACAAAGAGCTGCCAAATTAAGAAATTTCCCATTGCCAAGCACAGTTTTTGCCCATCATAAAAAATTAGACTATGATGGATGATGCAGAAAGAAGAACTAAGAATTGAGGAAGAATGCAATTGACAGTCACAGAAACAGACTCCTGCAATAACTTGCAGATTTCAAACTTGTAAAAACAGCAAAATAGCCTTACAACACAGCTACAGAATATATTAGATTATACACTCAAAGCACATGGGAGTTGTATTACAACAGTGCAAAGTCTGTAGTAGGATTTAGCATAAGATGGTAAGTAACTCATACAAGAACAAGTGTGACACTGGAGGGGGGGGAAGCACAGCATGAACTCTTAGTGGCTGTTTTGTAAATCTCAAGAGGCAGAGCTGACCTGAGGGTGATTACCATTCCTTAGCACTGCTCGGATGAATGAGTTCTAATCGCCTCCTCATTTTTTTCCGCACATTGTTGGACTGTCACCAAAACCCACAGATATAAGTTCTGACATATCTTGAAAGCTGAACTGCACTAAAAGAGCCTAAGATGTTGATAGATCCTAAATGTTTGTCTCCAGAGAAACTCAGAGCAAGTTAATTCTTATTTTGCATATTAACAGAAATTTAAATTAATAAATGTTTATTACTACAAACCAAGTGTACATGTCTAAACATTTTGCAGGCCTTTGGGGGTTGAGCACAAACAGAGATCATTTAGCTGAGTCTGTAGCAAATATAATCTCATCTCTTTACTGTGTAGCTTTCCAAAGCCACTAATTAAAAAAAACCACACAAAGTAGTATCATGGTAATTGTTATAGTTTTAATGTATATGGCTCCCATGATGTATACAAAGAGGATAAAACAGTGAAGCATTTCTCTCTATGCTAAGCATCTCATGAGCCAGTCACACAAATCAGGTTGTTCATCTACGCGTTTAAGGTGTAGCAATGATAAGCTTTTAAAGTATTTCTAACCACTTAAAGCTGAGTGAATATGGGCTGGGGTATCAGCCCCTGAATGCAGAGTTACATTAACAGGATGATAAAATTCTGCCAGAAGGAAGAGAGGAAGAATTATTTCAATAATATGGTTGCAGCCAGTCACGAATTAGCATAAACCAGGAAGTTACATTGCAGAAAGTCCTGGTCAACATACTGCATATAAAAATTTTAAGTCCTACCTACATTTTCTCTGCAACGTATTACAAATTTCAATTGATCTTTTCAAGTACTTTTCAACTTTTTTTTTCCTCTAAGAAACAATCACAGATATGTGCAGTGTTTTCACTATGGAGGGAATATGGTTAAGAACAGTCCTCCCATGTTTAATCACATCCATAAAAATATTCTTATGAACTACCCCCTTGTTCCAAACTTCAGAAGGGAGTAGTCCCAGAAACAAAACATTGTGCCAGACATTCAGTAACTGTGCCCTTAAAAAATGAGTAGATCTTCAGCAAAATAAGCAAAAAGGTAAAGCTTGATGTCTCATCCCAACAAAAGAATGGAAAATAACTCGGGCATAAAGATTTCTGGTGTTCCTTTGCTACCAAACGTTCAAATCTAAGTAGCATATTTTCTCTCTCTCCAGAGCACTGAATAGTCCTTCAATGTATGCAACATATTTTGGCCTACAAGAAATGCCAGAATCAAGCTGTAGAGATTTTCTATACAAACCTATTGATCATATTTATACTAAATCCTCTATTAAACTCTCAAATGAAAAGTTTTATGCATTACAGTCAGTTCCTTATGAGTGACTCAGGCTGCTAGCTGAGTACGTTTCTAGCATTGTTTCATACACTTCAAACAGAGCATAAGGTTTAATAACATAAAAACAAATGAACAAGCAAACAAACCCAACACACAAACACTTCTACTTGGGAACAATAATTCACGTATTTTCAGAGGTATAACTTTAGTTTCATTTAGCTTTTTCTGCTGGATATTCCTTTCAAACTTTTTCTGTATCAAAAGGGTGCAAAATTTTACCTAGGATTATGGACAGTTTAAAGAGCATCTTCTCTGGCAGTAGCAGAACTATGAAAGCCAAAATAACGAATGCATTGAGTTCAAGCCAAGTAGGTGCATAAGTTGAAAAATAACTTGCCAATTCTATTACAGAGTCACATTTATATGAATGTAAATGAAAATTAAGTTTCAAACTTTTTCTATTAAACTACAGTAAAACATAGATTTATAAAATATAAGCACACAAACACAGTTTTAAGAAGCGTGAATGCTTTTACAAGATGTTCTTGACAGGAATTTAGTTTTGGTTACATTGCTTTGATCTGTACCTGTATAACTAAGTGTATCCTGATGCAATCTGGCTACCACGCTTGTCTATTCAATGTTGACCTAGTTTTAAATACTGACAAATCCTGATCTCTCCTGTTAACTATTTTTTTTTTTAGTTACTAAAGTTCAATACTTAAAAACTAAACATGCTATTCTGATCAGTAACTAGAGAACGATGTTACAGATATGTCTTGTTTCTCCAAAGCTTTTCTTTTTGGTGTAAATAAGTGCGTGATATTATGCAAATTCATTCTTCTAAGAGCATGACACTAGCAGGTACAAAGAGTGCTTCAGGCAGACTGAACGCTTACTTTATTCCAATTAAATTGACTCTGATGCTAGAATTCAAAATACACTACTCAGGCTGCACAGTTTCTTTTCCTGGAAAAGTCAGCTGTTTTAGCTCAACACAAACAGAATGCTTAAGTGGCACATGCTAAATCCTTCAAATTTTCAGGCATCATACCCTTTTGTTTTGTTTAATGTAAAAGCATGCTTGTTGGAACCATAACAAGTTTTTGGAAAACAAAACAAAGATTTCAGTAATTGTTGAAAATAACTACAAATAAAAGATGCCTGAGTAATACAAAATTGAGGGGTGTAATTACAAATTCCCTGTAAGGGAAAACAGTGAACACTTGATCTTTTGTCTTTCTAAAAGCAAAAGTTAATCACACCTCTCATCCAATCTGGAACACATTGAGGTAGCAGCCTTGCCCTTTGCATGGGCATTCCTCCTCTGCTGCCAGAGAGTAATTGTATTTAAGGCCTCTGTCCCTTCTTCCAAATTGCACTGAAATTGGCTGAAGCAGCTGAAGTTGGCATCAGGTAAGAAAGCATAAGCAAGTGACGGTGCCCAAAAGAGGAAAGGAATACAGACTGATACAAGATACAAACACAACCTGAGTGCATGAGCTAGGCTTCCCTCAGGAAACAGGTTGGTCAGAGCTCAGTTTAGCTGGTATGATCTTTCTTTAGTCTATTCAGCTATTCCACAACCAGCTGTACTCTATCTAGACCGACACAGCTTGGAATAGATCAGTTAACATACTAAGGCATCATACACACATGCAACCTAAAGAAGAAACTCATTATACTTTCTACCACATTAGATGTGAAGTGCAAAAATCCACTCCTGAAGTTCTTCAGCTACAAAACTCCTGTTAACCATTATAATGGCTACTAGCTATGATCAAACTTCCTGTTAAAACCATTGTAAACCATGCACTATAATGTTACTTAGACCATATTATCTGAAATCCAGTCTCTCTCTTCATACGTAGATCTTGTTTGGACAACAGTCTGCCATCTTGCTCTGAAGCTGGAATTACCATAAGCAGCAGAGCACAGATTTTGCACCACTGGAATCAGAAGCATCAGGCAGAGATGTCAGGATGCTGGGTGTAAAAACCCTTCTGTGACAGAAGGGTTGTCAGGCCATGGAACAGGCTGCCCAGGGAAGTGGTGGAGTCACCATCCCTGGAGGGGTTTAAAAGGTGTTTAGACAAAGTTCTTAGGGACATGATTTAGTGCTAGATTTAGGTTAGGTTATGGTTCAACTCGATGATCCTGAGGGGCTCTTCCAACTGAAATGATTCTATAAAGCATGAGAATTCCTGTTGATACAGGTAACAGCCACAGCTCATGGCTGCCAAGACTGTTTTGTAGCAGCCTACTAGCTATTATTCTTAGTGGAAAATTTTCCATGCAGAAATATAGAAAAAAGGGTGATTCAATATAAAAATATAGAAAAGTTTTGGATGAACAAAGCCCCATATTACCATCTCATCTCCATTTACAAACACAAGAAAAAAAATATCCCCCAAATTATGCTTTATAACCCACACCACCAAGGAAGAACAATTAAGCAACAAGCCAAATATCAACTATTAACTGAAATGAAATATCAAGTATTATACAGAACATTATTTTTATTTCTGTGATATTATTTTGTCTATCAATCTCATTACACATTGAAAGTTTCATTCTGTAATACAGAATTTTCAGCTGGAGCACTTGTTATTAAAAAGCAGAATCTCTTACAGCATAGAAACTGAATTTGAACCTGCTATGAACTGGATAATCAAAATTAAACCCTCTGAACACCAAGCTTGATGGTGGCAATGACAGTAAAGTTGGATGTGTGTGAGGAACAGAGCTGTCTTTGCTATTAGCCACCAGGTGATTCAAGTATTAATGCTCTCAAGCTTTAGGAATGTGTTAAAATTCTAAACGCACAACATGAAAGCTGTAATAGGATCAAGTCACTAGCAAACACAGACTCTGCACTGTCAACAGAAAAGCAGTCAGACAGATCAACTTAGAGTAGTTTTCAGTGGAGAATGACCCACCTGTATTCCAAAATGAGCACTGCTCACTCTGCTTTCCCTTGCCTCAGCTACTGTTTTGCTGAGGACCACTAAGGCAGTAGAAAGTCAGTCTCAATTTTTGAAATAAGAAGAGCAGCAAGCTAAGGCATCGACGTTATCATTACCTCTTTCACTGGCATCATCGACAAGGACGATTTCTTCCAGCATGTGTCGTGGTGACCGGTTTATCACACTATGAACAGTTCGTAGAAGCGTGCTCCAAGCCTCATTGTGAAAAACAATGACAACGCTTGTCGTGGGAAGGTTGTCTGGATACACCTTCGTTTTACACCTATAAACAAAAATAAGGCATATATTTGTAAAGGTCAAGCCTTCAGTTAGAACTGCAATTTTGAGGTTTATTTCTGGGCATCAACACTAATATTCATAATATACCAATCATAGGCAAAGTATGACAAAGGAGAAAAAGCTACAGATCTATATTTGTATCAAAAAAACACCCTGACTTTTACACATACATTTATGTATTCCATCCTACAACTAAGAAAGGAGAACCTCAATTCAATAACCTATTCTACAAATGAAAGAAACATCCACACTGCTAACACACAGAGATGACAACAGATTATTTATTTCTGCCCCTATTTTGTGAAGAGTAGCATCTCCAGATATACTAATCCAAGCCCCTAATTTAGGCTTGCATTCCCCCTGAGGGCAAGGGGAAAACTTTAGTACTGTAATGCAGACAGAGAGGCAATGGAGAGAGACACAAAATAAGAAACGACAACCAAACTACGAGGTAAATGCAATTAAAAGTATATAATGAATAAAACCAAGTAAGAACTAACAGAGATAAAGAGTTCATGTTTGGAAACAGTCAAGACTATAAGCAGGCTACCTGTAATACTGGCGAGTTAGATATATTTCATAATACAATGTGTTTTTATTACACAAAGAGGGTTTTCTTTCTTCTCATTGTACGTATGTTGGAAGTACTATAAAGGTTCATCAAATTAAAAGAGAATTATATTCACATATCGAAGTTTGAGTGGAAGACGATAGGCTTAGCTCTCTCAGTAGTTTATATTCAGAACATCTATGCAATGGAACTCCACATGCAGCAAACATTTTACACTCCACAATACCTTAAAGAAGGTAATATTTTCAGTATCTCCTAGTAAAATCAATATGCTGTACATAAAGTACTCTCAGCGATTCTGAAAATATAATTCTGCTCTAAAAAATAACCATACAAATTTAAGTGTTCTCTGCACACCCCTGTTCCTCCTGCACATTCAAAAATCGCACACAGAAATTTATATAAGATTCGGTGGCACTAAACCCTTTAAGAATCAAAGCTAAAGATATACATGCAGATCTCAGACACAAGGAAACACTGAGGTGGAAAAAGTGGACCTTCATTCAATGGACCTTCATTCCAAACAACAAGTTTTTATTAGATCCCAAACTACTGAGTCAATTCATTGTAATGTAATCTGATCTAAATACTAGTAAAATACATTAACAAGTATGCATGGCTACCGTCTTAACAGTGGTGCTGTCTGAGGTTTTGAGAAGTGCACAATGCAGTTCCTCCACTCTAAATACATAAGAACAAGTCTGAAGGAGCAGCCTCATAAATACAGGATTCATGGTGTCAGCATCTAATCCCACCCCAAGCAGTGACACCAGGAGCGTCAGCCAAAACCAGGCTCCCAGCATGAATATTTCATTTGCTGCATAACTTGATGAGCCAGAGCTCTTCTCAGTGAGAGTAGCTCTGATAGCACACAGGCATTTCAGCTCGGAGGTGGTGACAAAAACCCAGCGTGCGCTGAGATCCCTCAGAAGATCAGTAAATCCAGGTACGATTCAAGAAATATCTGGAAGAGCTTCTGTGGAATCATGTTTCATTTCTGAGAACTGAAGAAACGGTATCTTTGTAGCATCAGGCACCATCTTCAATATTATATTAATCTACAATTATGGCCAAATTAAATTATTCACCACATTGAAGTGAGCATCATAAATTCCCTAGGGAAAGCAGACATATATCCCTGTGCTTTTTTCATTTAATTCATGTATAAAAAAACCCATGCCAACTGAGAAAGTTTTTTCTGTGGTATCACTTAGAAAATAAAACAGATTTTTGTAGATGCTATGATTTTCAGATGAAAAGTTCAACACACAAGCCAAATAATTTTCCCCCCATGTTTGTCACTTGTTCAGCCTATTTTGCCACTTCAAAAACAAATTCTCAGGGTTTTATTCCTTCTGCTGCACTGTTCCCTAGATCAGAAAATAAGGGTCTGATTGTAGACTGTCAGCTACAGTAGTAATGCAAATCCATCAATTGTTCCTCTACTTTTTGGCAGAATATTTGTAAAAAAGTTGAGAGAAGCCTGTTGGCAGTTCTCCGTGGAATGCAATAACAATGTGTCATTCACCAGGAATATCTTGCTGGGGTGCCCACAAGATCTACTATTGTAATATGAAATCTCTCATCTCCATTTTTTTTTTTTGTTGCTGCGGTGTTTTTTTTTTGTTTGTTTGTTTTTGGTTTTTAATGGTTTTACAGAAGATTTTACTAAGCTCAAATCAATAAATCGGTATAATAAAAGCCAGCCAAGTGCTGAGGGACTACCATGTTTATAAACCATCACACTGCCCCAAGCACAGATATATCAAAACATTTAAGATCTGTCTTTGAAGAGGAAAATTTTAGCACTAAGGCGGAAGCTTACAAGATTTTTTGGGACACTTCTCCCCATTACAAGGCAATTCCACTACCCTGTCCTGCAGAAAGTGAACATTCTCCTCTCCATAACAAGACTTGCCTGTTCTCACCCCCAGAGATCAACCTTTTCTGGGGTACCAATTTAAGAGCAACCCTGGACTGGGTTGTTGATCAATATGTAAAAAGGCTGCCACGCTGAACACGAGGGTGTTCCATAAACTGGCTTGGAAATTTCTCAGTGTTATTCTTAATAAAGTGTTTGGTTTGAAGTTATTCCGGAAAGATTCATTTATGCAGACAGGCTAAAGGAAAGAATTAATAGCACAATATCCAATTTTTAATACTCTTTTAATCTGCCTTTTTATATACACCTTTTAGCTGTAGTTGTACAAATTTTTGTGAATACATAAAAATAAAAACCTCTGTTTCTAATTTTGAAAACACTGACATACACTTCTTGCCCTCCAGGAACATATTGCTGCAGAACATAAGAAAAATAAAACAGAACAGTTGACACCTGTGATCAGATCATTAGCTTTCTATGTAAAGCTTGTGTTTTATCCGTACTAAAAACATTTAAATTAAGAATCCTTTTTGTCTTTCATTTGAAGACAAATTTGAAGACCCCAGAAATGGATTACTATGTAATTTAAAACACAGAATTAGTTTCAACCAACAGTTATGCAACATTAATAGTGGAATATAACCACGAGGGGTATGACACACAGGGTATGAATGGAGGATAATTTGAATTTTAATTCACCACTAATACATTATGTTCCTTTTGTTGAATCACGCCTCAAACAGTTTTAAAATTGAGTGCATAATATTAGGAAGGCATACCATCTTCAGTAATTTAATGAAGGCTCCAAACAGCAGCTGAGAATTTCTACTTCACATGGAATGCATCATCCTTTTCTTAATCTATGGCATTCATCATGCAAACTCTTGGCTAATGTCACTCCATATATTATTTAGATTGTGGAAACTCCCCCAAAATGTCAGACATTTTAAATGCAAGCAGAGACTTACTGCCCTATTACCTAAACACACAGAAAAAGAACAGGCCAGATTGTTAAAATATGATCAGGACATAAAGCCTCATTAGTCTACATTTCTTGATGTACACATTCCAGTGCTGAAAAGAGTAATGTTCTTTATTTGATGGCAAGTCTCCCTCTCATGCACTGAAATCCCCAGCTTCAACTGCATTAGCCTTGTATTCTTCCCTAATATTTGATTTCTTCCTTTCATGTAATTAGGAAAGAAAATGCAAAATTAATTAGGAAATAAAATCAAAGTCATCCAAGATCTTTAATGCCCCAACAGATTTCAGAAAAAAAAACCCTAGGTTAACAAGCTATACCTTTAAAAGTTGTTTTACAAAGTAGCCACGGGACTGTAAAGACATGATGCTGCTCCAAGCTCTCTAAGATGCTCATACACATTTTCACGGAATTTCACCTTTTTGCAATTTTACACTATATATTCAAAATATTTTGGCCTGATCCCTTATTACTACATGGTTACTCATAGGCCATTATCTTCCCAAGAGCACAAGGCAGTGTAACAGATTCAAGTCCTTCAGAACCTGAATTCAAGTTTCACGGACTACAAGCAAACAAAGGAGGACATATTTAGCACTATTCTACACACATACTAGGATAAAAACAGTGACATCAAAATAAATACAAGTTGTTGTCCCTAACACCCTGTAGCCTGACACCCTGATTTTGAAGTTTAAAATCCATTACAATTTTTTTAAAATTGAAGGTCAGTAGCAACTATGAGTTGGATTATACTTCTCCACTATCATGATTTTTCGTGAAGATGTTAATTGAATCTTATATAGAACCTCTGAACATTTTACATAGGGAGATGGTTCAGAAAAAAAAAATCTCAAGGAGAATTTTATTAAATGGATTATGTATAGCCACTTGAAAACTACCTGATGCTACTGCAAATGCACACGAAGAGCCTCTGAATAAACTGCCTTCCTATTTTCTCTTTCAGCCCAGAGTACAAATAGTTCACAGGAGATATTACAAAAATAACCTAGAGGAGACATCAAGTAAGGCAATTCAGTCCAAATAAAATTAAGCTGTTAAATCTCAGAGTTTAAATGCTGCTTCAGCACCATCTGGCAAGGAAAGATGACAACTTTTCATCTTGAGCTTCCTACATCAGCACAACCACATATTCCCAAACCTCCTTGACACCTGGCAGAACTGGAAGACTCTCTCTCTTCTCATGTCAGCAAAGGAATGAGAAGAAGCTTCAGTGCAGGGACAGAGGAAATCTATTAGGTCGTCTTACAAGATCCTTCATTTGAATTCCTCAGAAGGTTAAATTCTTCTGATAGCTATCTTTGCTCTTCTCAGTGCCCAGCTCTGAGAACAACAAGTCTCACCCACTCCAACCATCGGCACCAGAGACACCAAGGCGCCAGGAGCTCAGGACACCGCCCTTCGGTGTCCTAATGCCACCTCTTTCTGTCTATCGCTGGGGCTTTCACAAACACCTCAAATATTACCTTGAAAAAATGCAACTGTGTAGGCATCTCATTACAGAATAGCACTTGGCATTTTATCAATACTATGAAATTGTATTCATGGATCAATTTTGTTAGAAATTATTCCTAAAACCCAAGATTGAGTGCTACACGTGTAATATCAATGTATCTTGGAAAACAAATATTTACAATGTTAGCAGTGATCTGTTTGCATACCCTTCAAATTAATGCTAAATAATTTCTGAAAGTAATGTAATAAAATGGGATTTAATATCCTGATAGCTCTTACATACTTTTATTTCACAGGCCAAAGAATCATAGCCTCAAAAAAAGTAACAAACAAGGTCTTGTAAGAAATCAATTATACACTACCACAATGTTTATGCAGTGAGACACAATGACAAATTCTCATTCACTAAGGCAAAACATAAAAAAAAAAAAAAAAAAAATAATTAGGTAATTTTCTAGAAAGATGACGTCTTATTTATAGTCTCCATTAGAAACAGATGCTCTATTTCTAAATACTACAGGGCAGATCTCGACCTCTTCTGTTGCTGCCAACAGGTTATTCTCCATAGAGGAGCATGAGAGGACAAGTAACAGAGTATTTTTTTCAAAATATAAAATTTTCAAAATGAGGCCACTCGTGCAAACCTAAATATAAAAATCAATAAACTTAAATGCTACCTGAGTCACATTTGCTATACTTGATATCAATTTTATTCCCAGATTCTACCAGCCTTTCATAGGAACAAGGAATGAACAATAATTGTCAGCGGCTCAGAAACATTAACAGCAGTAAAACATGTACTCAACCTTTGTTTTCTAGCCCAGTGCACACAACTCAGAGCACCCTGGTAAAGGACAGAGATGAAACACAAGCACAAGTGTCTCCTGTGCACTAAATGGATCAGTTGGGAAATCCCAGTGGAGCTCAGACAGGACCTCGTATGTGCACTGTAATAGTGCAGAGCTGATTCATTCTTGAAAGCCGTACTAGCAGCAGATTGGGGCAGGGGAGGAAACTTATTTAGTCATCTTACAAATCTAGTAAAATCTTTTCTTTTGAATGCTACAAACAGCAGTTATAACTAAAAGCTGCAGTTATAAATAAACCGCATCCCAGAACTTCAAATTTGACAAACAAATAATCCAAGTCTTGCTGAAAACCACATTAGAGCTGAAGTTTTGAGGAAATGCTACACAGCACAGCCTCTGTAATAAATCTGTTTAATATTACTGATGCAGTACAAACAGCATAATCTTCAGTATTAAACTATACTGGAACTTCTGGAAGTAAGCATCATTACCCTTAGACGTGAGAATACACATTTATTTTCTACTGAGGTTACCAAAAATTAATGCCAGATCAATACAGAAGAAAATCAGAAAATTTGAACTCCCCTCACGAAACCTCAGGCTTTAATTATGCCTATCTGTTGAATATCACTGCAGTGTCATAAAATATCAGTACTCTGTTGTGTACCTGTCCATTTGTCAAAAGTTATAGTCTGCAGTTAACCTAATCTAACAAAGCTGAGGCAGAGCTACGCCCAACACAAAAACTCCTCTCTACTTAAATCATGGATCATAACATTTTGAAACAAGACTCAGAGTCACCTTGAAGCTGCTGAGATTGACTACATTTTCATCAGAGGATAACGCCCTGTAGCAGGGGTGGCAAAGAAAGTGCCAAAATACTACAGCAAGAACCAGCAGCACTTAAGTCAAGCGGTGTGTTTCTGGTAAACACTGACTTAGTCTTTCCTGGATATGAGCAGCAGCCTCATGATATCATTACAAACAAGGATGTTAATAAATCTGCTTCCAACATAAATTTTAGCAATATTCCAAGCCCCCAAATTGAAGACAATTAAGCTGGATAAAGATCTCATTTTCACACAGAAACAACTCAGCTGAAAGGACTAAAAGCAATAATTATGAGAAAGATGGAATCACTGACTATCACAACATGCCAAACCACTCTGCACTACACAGACTTTGCACACAACCACAGCTTTATCTTGGGGTCGCACAAAGAGACAGCACTGCAGATAAGGTTGTGACAAAACTTCACACTACCCCTTAAGTTGCTTCTTCCAATCAAATCAGAACAATTTGGTTTAGAAAGAGGTACTCACTTCTATAATTCATATCACAACTGCAATTAACCTTTCTGAACTGTTGACCTGAATGCAGGCAAATCCCTTATTATTTGAGCATTTCCATTCAGCCTGCTTAATGTCTGCCTTCAATAGTATTACATAATTTACCTGACATCAAGAGTATGAAATTTTCCTTTCTTCTGATCTCAAACATTTGGATATAAGAAAGGTCGCATTATCTCATGAGTCAAGTAGAAATCTTCTTTAGACCCTGGAAACAAAATCCAAAATGGTCCTTAAAACCATTGTGGTTACAGAATTCAAGCAGAATTTCAGAAAGATAATAAGCTGCAATTGACTGTTTTCCTTATCCTGAAAGTGATCACAGGAACATCTTGACAGAAGCAAAACCAATTCTGTCCTCAAAGACTGAAACTGAACCTTAAGTTCTCCAGCCAAATTATTTTCCATACTTGACCTATCAATTTGAATAAAGTTCAGGATATGGCTGCTCATCCAAAACAGAAGACACTTACAACTAAAAATGAGACTGCCAAATGTTTGCGTGTATATACAGACACACACATGTGCATATATACACGTGTATATGTCTATATATTTAAAAAATGGTTTACAGGAAGCAACTGATTTTTAAAATTTATAGGTAATTTCTTCCAGCTGACTCATTAAGTCAACGTGAACAAGAACATTTCCAAATATTGGCTCTACAGTGGCCCAGGAACAGGCTACACACACCACAAAACCCAGATGAAAAAATATTCCTGCTTGAAAGAATTGTAAAGTCTTTAATACCTCACATGCTTTCAGACTTCCAGTGGTACATTGTTCAAAGTTACACTGCTGTCAGCAGATTTCCTTTACAGATGCCAGGTTACTTAGCAGCCTGGATTTTTAGCTTGGAACAAAACATCAAATAAACTTCTAAAGTATCTCACTACCTGTGTTGACAATTTTGCTCTTTTTTTCTTATCTTTTACATCACTATGACCTGAGCTAAACAAATACCCAAAGTTC
Source organism: Columba livia (assembly GCF_036013475.1). Lineage (NCBI taxonomy): Eukaryota > Metazoa > Chordata > Aves > Columbiformes > Columbidae > Columba > Columba livia. The sequence goes on from NC_088603.1 coordinate 92,997,353, forward strand.
ACAATGCATATCACAATTTATGGAGCTATTTAAATACCCTTGACCTTATGGGGACTTCAATATATACATTCTGTGAGAAAATTTGCCGCCCCACTCCACCATGTTCCACTTAATCTGGTACAACTGTGGGCTGCTGCCAAAATAATCCCACTTTTCACCATTCCAGTTTTGCCCCATCCCCTTTTTTGCACCAGATCTAGTAATCATTCAGCTGCTGGGTGTGTTGCTTCAGTTTGCTGATTCAACAAAATATACATTTTTCTCCTTTTTGATGTGTAATCCTCCATCCAGTCAGTGAAGACCAAGGCCACACAATTATCAGATCAGTATCAACAGCTGTGAGAAGACTTATTTTGGCTGCAGGCCACATTTACAGCGGATTATATATAATATAATATTACTCCCCTTAGCTCTTCTCCTAAACTAAAATAATTAAAAGAGAGCACACGTTCACAAGCCTCACAGAAAAGTAAATACTTCAAGTATTTAAAAAAACAAGCAAACAAAAAATGTCACACATTTCAGCACCAAGAACATGCTCTTGCATGTGTGCCTTTACTAGTTTTACTACTAATAGGTTTACTCAAACTATTTTCCTCACACAGGGATTGTGTAAATTTTATGAATATGTCATAATATGATTCAACTGTATACCTTATACCTTTTCCTGTATACCTTAGAGTATACAGGAAATAAATTTGTTTTGAAAAGTCAAAAATCCAGATTCCAGTGTATTCTCACATGCATATTTTAGGCTTAAAATGAAAAATACCTTTTTAAAGCACACATATGAAAAACAGATTTTAGTCCCATAACTGAAAAGTGTTATGTTGTATCATATAATTAACAGTGCCTAAATCTAAATATGGTTCTTTCTAAGCAAAGAGATGACAGAATTAGTCATATGAATGATGTACTCAGAAAGGAGCCCAGCATAAAACTCCACAACATTCATGTAAGTTCAACTTAGAATAATGGCTTTTAACCCCAGGAAAAAAAATCGTCTGCTTCTTCCCAATTGTGAAAGTAAGCTTGGCACGAGGAACTGAGAAGGGTAGTTTGATTCAACAACAAACCCTCTTCAATGACAATTTAAACAGACCACATTAGCGTATTAGGTAAACATTAAGGTCTTAGTTACAGATCTGCAACTTACTTTTCTCTAAACCATGGCTGAAGCCATGGTTTGAATGAATTTAAATCCTGTTCACTCAAATATGTATGGCCACCCAGATAAAAACCTCTGCTTATATCCTAACAGTAGCAATACCACTCAAAACCCAACACCCCTACTTCCTGAATACAGACAGTTTGAGAAAAGGACAGTTAAAAGATCTCAAGTGTTACGCAAAACTGAGATACAGTAAGATGTCTGATAACCTTAATTCTGGCAAAATTATACCAACTAAGGGAACAGAATTACAAGGAAGATCTATTATGCCAAGTTCTACAGAACCTATAGCCTTGGAGAAAGTCTTGCTAAGGCATCCCAAAAGCGATCCACACTCCTCCTTGCTGCAGGTCTGCTTGGGGAAGACCATCACCTTTCTAAGGAACCACAACCTGCAATTACACCCTCCTAGTGCTGCATCATAAGTTCCAGTGGGAACCAGAGCTTACATGCATGACATAATTCTGTCCCAGCTATGCCTCCATTCTTTCCAGCCTGGAAGAGTGTTTTAACATGCTCTTTTCTAGTATAAAAAAAGTCAGAATTGGGTTTAAGCTCTCATACCAGGGACCCAAATGTTTCCTTACATAATTTATATATTCCACAAATATTTAAATAATGAATACAGCCTGGAAGGCCTTAGAACACAGGACTCACTCTTCATTTTGCAAAGCAGCTTCCAAGGCACCTCAAACAGCATTCAGATCAAAACCAAATCATATGACACATACAAATTTCACGCATTGAACCACACCACTTTCCAGCCTGAATACTGGTCTATGACACACAGGCCCAGCTGAACACCTATTTTAGTCACTGACACCTATTTTATTCATTGCATGCCTCATTTTCAGCAGAATCAAGGCAAGACACTAGTTAGTGTTCCTAATCACCCATCTTTTTACTCTTTGCTGTCATGTCAAGCCCACAGCTGCATATTTTCCTGGAAACTATGAATCAGCTCCCACTTCGATGACTGATCCACAGACCAGAATAAGACATGCTTACAAGAATCACTGTGTCAATAACTTAAAACCGATCTGCTACCCCCAGCTGCTCGTTCCCCCACAACAACATCTCTCCAGAGGTTGTGGCACTGTCAGTTATATTAATTAGTTACACTAACATGCCCCAGTCCAGATTCGGGGAAGTATCCAGGCTAAAAATTTACTTCTTGTTTAGCTTTTTCTGTTAAGCAAATAATTTAGTTTGGATCACAAGAAGAATAAGTAGAAAAATGTTGCTGCTTACAGACACAAAATGACTAGCAATTCAGGCATATGTCAATTATTTTAAAGGCATCTACGTGCCTTGGTAATTTTGTGCCACATAACAAAAATAAATATAAACCTTTTAATATGACTGGGGCACAGCTCAGCAGAACACAGATTTCAACTTCTGTAGATGTCCTGAGGAGCTCTCTGAGCTGGAGAAGTACCCGGAAGTTATTAAAACAGCTCAAATTTTTGTTCATCTAGTAAGGAAACAAAATGTATTGACCAAAACATAAACATGATGCCCAGAGAGGGTCATCTGGAGATGAACCTATAAGCACCCAGCGGCAGGAGTATAAGATGGAACACGTAACTCATGGAGGTTCTCAGTGCCTTGAGGACCAAGCAGATACACAAACACACTTGGCTTCACACAGATGGTAAGAGTTGGTCAGAACTAGAAATTCTTGTGGAGGATAATGTACTTCAAAAGCCGCTTTCCAGTTGACAGGTTATGCCATCCCCATTAAATACACGTGGCACATTGGTCCTCGCACACCTAATTCCACCGGCCTTTCAATGATTAACTGTTAGGCCAAACTTTTACAGACTTCTGTATTTTAGAAAAACCAACATGCTGGAGAATTATAGGACTTGAAATAGCCACATCTTCCCCCCACACCACATTAAAGAAAGCAACCCACAAAACCTGTGAAGAAAATAATTACATGGTTGAACAGCTAAATGTGCCTTTGAACATATCCCACGTTTTCAAAGCCTTGACTGAAAGTGCTACTTGCAGTTATATTGCAAGCACATAAACGTGGTAATGAATGCCTAGAAATCACCCATTCTTCTCCTCAAACTATTTCCATATTAGCAGGGATATAGAAAGAACAAGTTATAACAGAAGCAACCCCACTAACAAAAATGTTTCTGACCATATGAGTATTTTGACTGATTGGATAAATCATTTTATGTATAAAACACCAGAGCACATTTACAGCTTTCAAAATTCTGAAAATGGTTACAGTGTTCTTGAAAAGTAATATTAATCCACACATACAGATTAAAATACCCTTGCACTGTAAACACAGTATTGTTCTCAAATTTGCCAGGGAAATGTTAAAACACTCCCCAAATTCTTAATTAGCGTGACCTTATAGAGTACATACTGAAAAGATGACAAAAGGAGGAGGCTTTTGGGGACTATTTTTTCTGTCAAAATCTACTAAAAATGCTCACAGCAAATAAATGTTAAAAGTGTTGGCAGCAATTTACAAAACCAGAAAATCCAACTCTGCCCTGAGACCTTACCCTAAAATTTTATTCTAAGATTGCACTTTCACACACATAGTATAGTGATAGTATTTGTGTCCATACAAATGGAAAAAAAGAAACAAATGCAACATGACTAAATGTATAATGCATATCTTGCTGCAAAACACAATAACTGCAGACCATAGCCAAGTGGAATACAACAAATTCCTATAGCTCACCTTGATTTTATAATTGTAATTTCATTTGTCTGCAAAAGCTTGAGCGATGCTTAGATAACGCACTTCATAGTTTTTAAGAATTACTCTATTTTTGATGAATTCAAAGTCTAGACTTCATAAAGCTTACAGGTAAGCCAATTTTTAGATCCACAAATTTATTTTCTTATCTTTGTACTTACACTATAAAAATGGTAGAATATATACATGCAAGCTTTCCAGTATGAATGCTGATAAACCAATGATGTTACTTAGTTTCTCCCCTACTTCCAGGGCCATAATGAAAAGTTACTCAATGTTTACCTTCCACATAACCAACCGTACATGTAAATTCCCCTAAGTTTTGTTAATTCCTTCCATTCAGCTCTTCCAGGAAAAAATAAAATATATATATCTATATATCTATATCTACAAAGAAATCACACCAAGTTAGCATCGCAGAACTGACAAAAATCTCCTGTAAAACCTATTATTTTCCTCACAACTAAAGTAAGTTGAAAATGCTAACTACAAGATCTCAAGTGGTGGAAGTCAGCACTTTACAGTGAAGCAATTTCTTATGCTATAGAGAGTATAACAGGCACAGACACTACATATGAATCTGCACGAGTACCAAGAGATCCCATTGCCAAGTTAAAACCACAATCAGAGCAATAATGTCAGAAAAAAGGATACAATGCCCCTCAAAACATCTACTGGTTTTGAAAGAAAAGCCTGCAAGTTCATGATTTGCATTCTTCCACTAAATTGAGATACAGGCAAGTAGTGACCACAGTGACCATAAAAACTAATTAATGATATATCTGAAAATCAATTTAAAAGTTACATAATTCAAACTTATGAAATAATATGTTGAAAAAATATATGGCTCAATTAGTAAGAACACCAGCACTACCAGGAACTCACATGCTGCATAAAATCACATTCATTACTATACATGAAGGTATAACACCTACAAACCAGCTCTTTTATCACTCATTAAAAATGAAAAGCTGTCAGAGCTTCATCTCGTTCTTCTAATATTATCTTCTGAGGTAGGAAACGAAAACAAATTAATACAGCAGCTAGGCCTTGTGTATACAGAAGCAACAGCAGAGCTGCTAAAGAAATGAGGTTTTTATAGTATCTGATTCTTGCAGAAGAATGCAGATAATTGATTAGGAAAATCTTATTTCATGAGCTTTACTTAACTTGAGAGTCCCTCTCATAAACAAGAGGGGTTGGGGGTAGGGGGAGTCATCAGCTATCCTGCCAGAGTAGCCCAGGAGAGTAAAGCAATCTTAGTTTTATTTGAAACAAGGCTACAATTTTTTTTTAATTACTTATGACTCAAATAGCTGTGAAAGAATCAATATTTCAGAGGCAAGATCAAAAACAAACCAGATTGGTATTTAAAAAAAATATAATACAATCTAAATGAGGTCTTGCACATTTCATTAGATAAGAAAATTTTTAAAGTATTTCTTTTTCATAATCAAATCGTTTCTATTTCATATAATGCAGAATTTTAGTCTATCTCATTACAAGCAGTGCATGAATTTTTCAAATAAGTAATTTTTTCCTGAAATGCCAAGTCTTAAGTTAACTTTGTTTTCCTTCAACCAGATTAATTTCTATTCCCCGAACAGGCTTCATACTTGTAATCATATTCAAAGTTAAATAACTCTGGAGAAAACTGGTTTCTACTGTTCAATCTTATTTTACAAATAAGCACTGTATGTACTGGAAATCCTCCTACTTTTTCACTTCAACAGTAATATCTTACAGAAGTGAACTCTTGTTTTGGATCACTCTTCGTACATTCTTCATTTAAGTAGAGTACATTTTTAATACAACATAAAGCACTTACCCTTCTAACCTGACATCAGGTAAAGATCTGTTGAGTGCAATTATTTCACTTGCCATTAAATTAAATTGATTTATTTTAAACATCTCTTTCATTTTTTCTTGCTCCTCTTTCGGAATGACCACAGGCTTCCCCATCTCTCCAGGTCCTTCATGTGGTTTTTGTATGGGTTCTGGAACTAAGAATAAATAAAATGTTGGTAACTACTTTTACACTTGCTTTTGTTTGTTTATACTTTATTTTATACTGTAGGAGTGTTCCTAATTAAAACAGAGTTCTAAACCCAGCAGCGTCTGGAAGTGCAAACAAATCTTCATATTTGGGAGTTAAACAGAAGTAGCTCAACTCTTAGACACCACAATTCATTTGAAAAAAACAGTAAAGGTTTAGACCTATTCATCATTGGGTCCTAATTGTCTTTACTGTTAAAATTCCTGAACAACCGACATTTATATCCCAGATTACTCTTGCACACACAAACTTTACAGTAAAAGTTGAATTTAATCTTTACTAAAATACCTGTAAAGGAAAAATGTAACTTGACATTTATTTCCACATTTTTATTTTGACAGAATGACACATTTACAGTTTATAGATAATTTCTATTTGTTTTAGCAACATTATTTTAAGTCAACATGTTTCTGTTTAGTTTAATGTTAGTACTCTAGACAGAAACAGTAATACTTGACATGTTTAAATATCAAATAACTGATCAAACTGCTGAGGGAGAGTGGGAAGAGAAAAGAAGCCCAACCCTTCAATTATTATTTTCTGTTTGGTTCTATTTTTTGTTTTGTTTTTTAAGTGTAAAACTAAAACATAAAAAAACCCCTCTTACACTTTCTTTGAAAACTCCTGTTTACTTTTCTCCTGAATTAAATGTTTCAAATGCTCAAATACTGAATTTGAAATACATTACTATTTATCAAAGTTAGTAAAAATTTTAATTTAAAACATAGTAATTTAAGATTTAAACAGAGGAAGAAGAAGTATTTTAAAAGAAAAGCACCAAAAGCTCTCAGTAACAAGCCTAGCTTCAAATTATCTTTAATTTGCATTGAGGATAACACAGTGTAATTAAAGCTTTTGCCAAGAGCAAATAGCCATGTGAAGAATAAGAATAATTTTTTTAAAAAAGCTCTAACCTTCTATCCTTGCTGAAACACTAAGACTTAAAATATATACTAATAACTGAAACATTTTGCTAGTTTGCTTTTCGCGTTAATCAGTTACTAGCACAATGTGTTCCTTGAGAAACTTTCATTTTGAAGTACCTGAGGCAATTGCACTAGTTGCGTTAAGGCAGTGACATTTAGCAGAGAAAATCCTCCCACCACAGACAAGCTTTCTTTTTACCAAATTCCCCTTGACTGCCATTTGAGCTATAGACTTCTAGAAGCTGCCAGCCAGCCATACACTTCAAACAGATAAAGTATGTCCAAGCAGCTCCTGAGCAGTTTGCTGTGCATCTTTGCCTCCTAAGAAAGTGTGGTTGAAGCCGCATCAAAGCTTGCTTATTTGCAATTGCATAACCTTTTAAACTACAATTTGTGCCTTTGGGGAGGCAATCAACATAAAACTATGGTATACAATAAGGCAATTATTTGGGCTTAATTTTTATATATTCTACTTGATTTTATTACATGAGCTGACATAACTATTTTCATTAAATGTCTAGCAATTAGTATATAGGTTGACTTCAAAAATAATTAAGTGATGAGTGTTCAACATAGCTTTTAGATATTAGCATATTAGATATCTGAATATATGTTCAAAAATATTTGCCATATTTTTCAGCATTATAAAGAGTCAATGTCTTATCCTACCATATTTGCTATGTAGAAGAAGAAAAAATTTCTTGTTTCATTTATACTTTCAGTTGTTTCTTAACTTTGACTAAACCAGCTAAACTGAATAGCTAAATTAACTTAAAACTTATATTTCCCATTTGCAGATCTTGCTGTTAGAGGCTAGTTTAGCATATCAGTGAGTTATAACTGGGTATACAAATTCCACAGATTCATCAGTTGAATTTTAAATTTCATTAGCAAATATATACTACAGGTTTTACATAAAGAAAGTACTCCCTTGTGCAGAAAAATCCAGCAACAGCTAACTACTCGATCCACCAATGTTTTACGGAACTCACTAAATGCAAAGACAGGCAAGCTTGTGGTGCATGCACAGAGATGACTTTCCAAGAAGAATTAACCATCTTCTCTCAGGTTTCTGTTTTCCCACAAAAGCATGTAGTTTTCATATAAACACAAACTAACAACACCCTCCCAAAATGACTCACATGCATTGTCAAAAATTCAAACCACAGTGCTCTTTTGTCAGTTAACTATGAAAAACATGTTTTCTTTGAAGGGCTGTAGACATGCACTGATGACATAGTTCTAACAAACAGAAATTTCATTTACAGTTACAAGTTCCAGAGCTAAATGAATGACTTAATCATCACCTGATCCGACAGGAAATCTAGTAATGTTTTTCCAGACATTTCTTGTTTGTATCAGTAAACCATATGTTCAAAGAGGGCTTGATCTCTTCCAGATCGTCATTAAAAATCAGGAACTCTTTATGTCTATGGACTACAACTCCTTTTTACCAGGAAATATGTCTGATGAAAACCAGATACTTCAAAATCTAAGACCATCTAAAGCCAGAAAAACGGATGGATTCTTCCCTGGCATGTGTTTAGGGGCCACAACAATGGTAAACTGACCAAAACAACAAGTCCAGTCATGTTTGGAGGAACTACCACAATTAAAAGAAAGCTATTTGAACAGGTAGAAGTTTAGAGAAGTATTGTCTCTTACATACATCTCAGCCTTAACAGAACAAGACTGATTTACGATGAACAGTTCCTATTTTCAAAAATTAGGTCTGTGTCATTCTTCTTAGGAATTTTTTATGCAGCTGTGAATATCCAGAAGCGAGTCACAACTTCCCAATATTCCATCTTTACAAAAGCTCAAAATTCAGAACACAGGCCTTGATTGCACTTGACAAAAATGACTGGTCCTAGTTTAAATTTGTCATTGCCCCAAGAAAAGAGTGTAAACAGCAAGCAGCTGAAATTGCAAGACTCTTGCAATACCAGTCCTAGGTCTTAAAGTTGTTTGTTTGGTTTTTTGTGTGTGTGTGTTTTTTTTTGTTTTGTTGTGGTTGTTTGTTTGTTTTTGCAGGACTTCTAATCATTCCACAAGTGGAATGCCCCTTGGAGGAAAAAAAAAAAAAAAAAAGAAAAAAAATGGAAAAGGAGGAGTTTGGAAGTTTCTTTAGAAACTGCATCAAGTGCCAAAGCTGGAAGTTCCTTGGCAATCATACCTTTAAGAAGCCTCTAACTGAGAGTAAGGAAGCACTTATTTGGTCTTCATTTAAGTCAAGACCTAAGAGCTGACATACAGGTTTCTTACAGAAATAAGACAGAGCTACACACACAAAAAAAATCTTTATTAGTAAACCCAGAGTATTACCCATTTTTTTTTGTGTTTTGTTTTCTTTATTTATAGGAATAGCCCCTTTTTTGTATTGTTAAAAAAACAGCTTGAACCTTTTCTTTAAGCGTAGAAGTTGTTTACACTTACTGGTAAGTTCTATTCCAGGCTGTGAAATCTAAATTGCAATGCTGAATCCCTATCTGGAAACAGGAGTGCTCCACTAGATATCCTATGAATTTCAGGGTTGGAAAAAAACTACTTCATAACATGGATAATGCTTACTAAGGTTCGGTGATTTTTCTCTCAACTCTTAAAAAACTTTTAAACTTACAGCAACAGCCTTCCATTGTCAGCTACTACCCTTTGTGAATTTAACTGATCAACAATCAGTAATTATTAATACAAAGAGGGAAGCACCACCTAGATGCGCCACTTTTGAACCTGTGCTGGTTTGACTGAAAATGGGTTAATTTTCTTCATGCAGTTAGAAACCTTTCTTTTTCATAGCAAGCTCATTATTTGGACTTAGTTTGAGAACAAGAAGATAACACCCCAGCACAGAGTTAATGTTTTTAATTGCACTGATCTGAGAGCCAAGGACACTCTGAGCGCTCTGCCCACAGGCACGAGGCATGGAGGAAGGGGGGCATGAATGGGGCAGAACTTGACTGACATCCAGACTGATCAATAAGAGTATTCCATCCCGTTAGTGTCATGTTTCAGATATAAGACAAGTTCGGTCTTCCTCTCACTCTCTCGGGCACTTTCTCTTGTGGGCATTGTTTTTGTTTTGTTTGTTTTTTTTTTTCGCCCTTTCTTGTTGGAGCCAGAGCAGTTCAGTCAGGGTGTTTAGTTCGGCCTTTTACCATTTTGCAGAGGTCTCTGAGCCTTTCTGCCTTTTTCCTCTCTTTTTTCTCTTTGGGATCAGCTCTGGGACCAGGTGCCATTTCCTGGGACTGGTTGCTCAGCATGTTCATGAGGAACTGCCTTGAGTATCTTTTATTTCTGTTTTATAGATATATTTACTAGTAGTGTATTAGTATTTTGTTGTGTTATTAAACTGTGTTTATCTCAATCCAAGTTTCTCTCTTCCCTTTTGATTCTCTCCCCTATTGGGGGGGTAGGGGAGTGAGTGAGCGGCTGTCGTGGTTGTATTGCTAGCTCAGGTTAAACCATGACAGAACCATTGGTAAAACAGGACAGCTGTATCTTTACAATACAACATTAGACACATAAGCCGAAACTTGTGATTTAAGATGCTAGTATCTTATATACCAAGGAGAAAGATTTTTTTTTCCTCAAAGGCAATTTAGAGCATGGCTCTAAGTCTTATTCTGAAGAAGAAACTCCCCCCATTTTCTGTATTAAAAACCTAAGAAAACATCCTTCTAACTTTGTGAAAGCCTAGACTGTCCAAAACTATCCTCAAAATCCTGCTGAAAATATCTGAAGACGGATTTTTCCAACTAGGCAAGAACAGCCTGAAATAAACTTACAAACTCTTCAGAAAAATTTCATTGTGTATCCAGTAGGTTAATTAACTGCCATGGAATTCTTCCATGAATTTCAAAGAGAAGCTATATACCAGAGTGACATGGACAAAAAGGACATTAAATTCAGAACACTTACATAATTTATGCTGAATCAAGAAAATGAAATCAATTATGGAAATTAATAGGGGAAAAAAGTGATAAAGCAGATTTTGATAAAAGCTTCACAAGAAAAATAGCCTCAATGTTATCTGAGGAGATTTGAGGCATTCTGAGTGGGGAAAAAAAGCCATTATAGACTCCAAATGGGTACACTGCTGGAACAAATGAGAATATTTAAGATCAGGCATGCAACTAGGTTAAAAGGAAGTGTCACTGTCAACTACAACTATGGCGTCTAGCAGACATATTTCAGCACAAACCCTACTACAAGTCAGCTGTAAAAAAAAAAAAAAAAGAAAAAAAATAATTGTACAAAACTATATACAAAGATTTTGATGGTTGGTTTGGTTTTTGGCTGTTTTTTTTTTTTTGTTTCTTTGCTTTTGTGTATTGTTTGTTCGTTTTTTACAAGCCAATAAGATATGAAAAAGTTATTAAGGATTTTAATACACACACAGGTTAGGGAAAAGCCAGAATGAAGACTGTACTCAGCTACCAAATTAAGTAAAAATAATGTTGCATGGGGAAAATTAAAGTACTAATCTTTAAAAACTGCAGATTTTCCCTCACCTGAAGGAGCCCCCAAGGACTTTATGTGTAAAGTCATCTGAACTTTCAACATCATCAATATATCAAATCAAGTTTGATATATAAAAAAAAATCCTGTTTGCAAGACAGCCCTAAAGAAGCCTGACAAAAGTTATAGGCTTAGTATTGCTTAAAACCTTTGTGGGAATCCAAACAGTGGATCAATTCTTCAACACCACAATAACAGTCATCATTTTATCCTCAAGAAAACCTCCCAACTTCTGAAGACCAAAAAAAAAAGACTGAGCTCGTATAGTGACATACTTTCTATATAACCTCCATTTTTTTATCACTTTATTTTCCACTTATTGAAAAAGAAACCCAAAAGATGAAATGCAAGCAGCTGAAAATTTAAATATCTTTTGCAAAGCTCAGGTAACTAAAACCTCTCTAAAATGTTTGAATGCAGTTGTGGAAACAACAGTTTTGAGGTACTAAGCACAGAAATTTGACATTCCTATACATTGCTCTTCTTTCTGGAGATTTATCAGCCTGGTTTTAGCCCCAACATCTCCCCAGTGTTATCCTGTAACAAAGCAACACTGTTCTTAAAACATTTCAGAAAATTTCCCAGGCAGGTCAAACTTGTCCATACCAGATGTCAATAGCTGAAAAAGTTTTTTGTGACAGAATCCATTAATTAATCTCCAGTACAGTTGGCTGATTAGACTTAACATTGGGCATCACAGCATAAGTTTCCTACAGCAGCAGCGAAACATACAGACACAGCCTTTCTGGTGGGAGAGACACCATACCACAAAATTAGATGTTTCACAAATGAACGGGATGTGACAGCTGCCTGCAGTTCTAAATGTCCACACTGAGACATTGCAGGGATGGGAATTCTCCCTGCACCAACCCTTTCTCCCATGTGATCAACTACAATGATGTCCTTAAAACAGAGTTGGCAACATGAATGGTACGGGCTTTTGAAAAGCCACACTCTGCTCATAAAACTGGTTCCCAAAAACTAACATGCCAGTAACAAAACTGAAAGCTTACCTGAAGAGCTTTAGTACTGAATAATACAGCTCTCCCTTCAAATAAAAAGTTACATACAGTTGCATGTAGATATCAATGTGTACATACACACACACATACACATGCTCTGATATTTGTCACTTTTACATCCAAGTTTATTCTAGTTATTTTCATAAATTTGTTTTCATTACAACATTCACTGTTCCTTATTGCTAGAGTAACTGGCCAAATTTTGGCTTAGGTTTTATTTTTTTGGTTGCTTGGTTGGTTTTTGTGGGTTTTTTTTTGTTTGTGCTTTTTTTTGTTAGTTGCTTTGTTTGGAAGGAGTGTTTTGGTTTGTGTGTTGTGTCGTTTTTTGGTTTGTTGGGTTTTTTTTCAGGGGTAGGGGATAAGTAAATTTGGTTGTTGGTTAGCTTTGGTTTGTTTTACCACCGAGTCTAATGAAGCTGACAGTGCCTTTGTTTCCTTACTGGTGGAAACTTAGAACATGCTTTAGATTAACATAGCTTACATTCCTGAACTGCTTGTTGCACAGTTTTATTATTTGTTTTTGTATACATCAGTGCTTAAAATTCTACACCTTAAGTAAGCATTTAAGTCTGCAACATAGAGCTCAAGCAATGTGCTTATTCCCTAGTCCTTTAAAGAAAGATTGGACATTCTGTGATACCTAAATGCTGATGCAAAGCTATATTGTTGGGGAAAAAATAATAATAAATGTTTAAAAGAAGTGCAATTTTAAATGAGCACAATTTAAAGATTACTCAGGCAGAAAACTTACCATCTCCAGCGGGCAGGCCTCGTTCTTTTATCTCATCACATCTGTTGCATTCACTGAAGTACAGCAATAGAAACATATCCAGAAGGACCCAAACCAAAGAGGTGGCAAGGACCACCTTGCAATATGCAAATTTTTTCATGGCACTTCAAGTCAAATACAAAAATAAAAAAGTATAAATAAAAATATCAACAGGTTTCTTTAATCCAGTTTGAGAGACCACGTTCTTCTATATCTGGAAAAAAAAAAAAAAAAAAAGAAAAAAGTCACAAAAAGTTACCTAAGGACAGGAGCTAAAAGCAGAATTTTTAACTACATTTTAGAGGTAATGATTTATTTACCAAATGCTCTATGTATCAAAATGAATGCTTTAGGCACTCCAAAGAGATTTAGGGAGCAGGTTATATTAAAGCAGCATTACTCCAGTCTTTTACCACGTCAACAGTCATCATTGGAAACTTCAAGTGACCAAAACAGAGTAGAGCTGCTAGAGAAGAGGGTATGCGCATTTAAGGAAATTAAAAGGCATTCTCTGGAACCTCTGCAGATCAGAACAAGCTCAATGAATGAAAAGCAGGAACGTCTCAGGAAGCAAGGTATCAATCTGTGCTGCATGAAGCCCATGGCTAATATTCCTCATGCTCCTGCTGTGTAGCACACACTGACTTCTTGGGCCCATCACTATGAATGCTGATCTACAAATGCCTGTATTTTATATAGAAGTCCAATGGCACATTACAGCTTGGCCACAGAGAAAAATGCTTTGCTTTCAGCGAACCAAAAATAAACATCCCTTTTGGTAGGTAAACCGTAGGCAATGTGAAGAAAGTATGAACAAGTCACTGTGATCCCTTTCTAGACATTCAAAGCTAAAGGTATCAATTAACCATTCGATGCTTAAAGTACACTTTAATGTTTGATTACAGAGCAAACTTTCATATGTTTTTCAACATGTATACATTAACATTTTAGAACACTAACCTTTGAAATTCTCTTTTGGCCTACTCAGATTACAAGGAAATTTTACTACAAGGACTGCTTATTTCCATGACTGACAATTGTGTAGGGTAGAATCAAGAACACCTTTGCACTTGTTTGCTTATACTACTTTATACATATATATATATATATATATATATATATATTTTTTTTTTTTTTTTTTTTTTTTTTTTTCCAACAACAGGTTCCCCACCAGTACTGATGTATTTTAAAGTATTACCAAAGTATTTCCCAGTGGGAATAGCTTACTAAGTTAAAACCAGAACTACAGATATTCTTAACTACTTATTTAAAAAAAAAGAAAAGGAAAATAAGACTTCAAAAACACACTAGAATTTTAAAACTGACACACACGTCGTTTCTCTCACATACTTTCAGCCTAAACTGAAGAATCTACTGGGAAGAACTTTAATTGTAAGACATGATTATGCAAAATCCTCACAAAAGAACCCTGTATCTCTAAGACTACTCTTTCTTTAGTATTTCATCGTCATAATTTGATCCCTGTCTTCCTTCTCTCTTCTTAAGAGAAAGTACTATGATATTGCCTCTTCTGAATACATCTTACTTCTTATTAGCAGAAGAGACATTGATGTCTCCATGCATTCCAATACAACTAAGTGGCATCAGTTTGGATGGAAGAACAACATAGGAGCCTGTAGCCACACACTTGCGCATAACTGGAAGGGTGTATGTGTATCCCTCTGCTTCCTGCATAGGTACACATCAAATGCCAAGAAAGTGCTTTGTTCAAGACGACCTCAGCTTGCATCTATATAGTTTTTGTGTACAGGGACAACTATATAAAATTAAGAACTGCATAAGTATCTGTAATTAACAACTTGATGATAAAATAGCAGATGAAATTACCACAGTGAATCATTAAGTGAGATATGTTAAGAAAAAACCTAGGGGTAGTTTGTTTGTTTCCAACAGACACAAGGATGGTCTTGAACTCTGGATCCTGGAGTTGCACTACAAAGCGCCATAAAACCATCAGCTTGGTGATCAGCAGCAGTGAAAGAAAAATAATTTATTACAGACTACTAAGAGAAGAACACAAACCAAACTATCACTATGCCATTACACAGTATCTGCCTTCTCATCTTGAGCGCTCTATGAACATTCACCCTTGTCATTTCAGAAAGAACACAGAGTTTAGAAAGGACAAAAAGAATAAAGACAACAAGGGATAGCTTCATTATAAGATGTGAGTGAAGACAGCAGCATTCTTCCTGGCTGGAAAACATGTAACCTAAATCAGCCAGCAGGTTAAAAAACAAAAGGAATGTATTCCCCACAATGTGTACTTATGGAGGGGAACAGCCTACCACAGTACACCAGCAGTGCTGTAGGTCTATTCATTAGCTATTAAATACCAAGTCCTCGCTCCTTCAGGCAGTCCCTGACTGTGACCACCAAGTCACTCCACGGACCACAAGGAAGTATTATTACAATTTCCCCTATTCTCTTCCCTAGATATACACTATCAACCACTGGAAGAAACAAATACTGTATACAGACAAAATTTGTCTGACACAGTACAACTGTACTTAAACTCTCCATACAATAGGTTTCTTCTTTTGTTCTAATTCAGGACACCACAGAAACGATTCGGCAAAGAATCAAGTCATACCACGACCTTCTGCTTGTACTTAAACAAGTGTTAATTTAAAAGAAAACTAAATAAATTCTTGTAGAATCATTCCAGTTGGAAGAGATGCTCAGGACCACTGAGTCAAACCACAACCTAACTTAAATTTAGCACTAAATCATGTCCCTAACAACCTTGTCTAAACACCTTTTTTAAACACCTCCAGGGATGGCGACTGCACCACTTCCCTGGGCAGCCTGTTCTAATGCCCGGCCACCCTTTCCATGAAGAATTTTTTCCTAATATCCAATCTAAACCTCTCCTGGTGCAACTTGAGGCCATTTCCTCTCGTCCTATCACTTGCTACTTGGGAGAAGAGACCAACAACCTCCATGCTACAACCTCCCTTCAGATAGTTGTAGACAGTGATCATGTCTCTCCTCAGCCTCCTTTTCTCCAGACTAAACAGCTCCAGTTCCCTCAGCTGCTCCTCATCAGATTTGTGCTCCAGGCCCCTCACCAGCTCCATTGCCCTTCTCTGAACTCTCTCCAGCACCTCAGTGTCCTTCTTCTGATGAGGGCCCCGAAACTGTATTCATGGTGCAGCCTCACCAATACTGAGCACAGTGGAATGATCACTTCTGTGGTCCCGCTGGCCACGCTATTTCTGATACAAGCCAGGACGCTGTTGGCCTTTCTGGCCACCTGGGCACACTGCTGGCTCGTGTTCAGCCAGCTGTCAATAATCTCATATTTCTTGAAGTTCAGACCTGTGAGATATTAGGCTATAAAAGAAAGAGTAAAACACACAGGAGCACAGTACTTAGGGGTCCTCAAATTAACAAAACACCAGGAGAATTGTAATCTAGACTTTCTGTCCATAAAAATACCAACTATATCAAGTGTTTTAAAATGCACAGGCTGGCACTATATCTGCCTCTAATGAAAGAAAATTCCTTTGAGAGTTCAGTGAAATGTCAAAGAGACACTTTGTGAATGCTTTGAATCCGCTGCCAGTTCAGGGAAGTGATTAAGAGACAGCAATGCAAAAGTTCAACTCACAGTGGTTACCACCAATAAGGCCCTTCCCTCTACCTTTACACAAAGGCTCTCACTCCCTTGGGCAGTTTACCATCTCATGAATTACACTGTAATTTTACCACTGGTTTTAGGACAGCACTTCCACTGTATGCTTACCAGCAGAATTCAGGCAGTAGAGCAGTGAAGCAAAGGGGCCTAGAAACTCTGCTGAAGTAACTGCCCTCTGCATACCAGTCTTGACTCAGAGCTCTGGAAGAAGACTTCACCACCCAGGGCTTGGGCTGTAAGAAATGCTAGGCACCTCTTTCTGGTGCTGGATGGGTAGTGGTGGCCTCATGCACAAGAGGGGTGCTCTGCTTGAAGCATTGGTTCTTCAGTGGAAGGGGCTGCAGGGCAAAGTGGGCAGACTGGCACACCATGAGCAACAATGAAGAGTAGTTAAATGGGTCTTCATAGAGACCTCGCAGCATCACAAACCTAAGCCCCATGAGGTGAGGAAGAAGAAACAGCTAGGCACTGCACTCAAGGAATAGGTGGATGGAGACTCCCAAGATGGTAGCTGGGTGATGGACAGATCCAGGAAATCAGTGACTTGTGGCAACAGAAGGAAAGCCTGCAGATGTGCATTTTCAAAACAGTTATACTATCTGGGATGCTGCTGAAAGATTGATGAGTCTTCCCGAGTTCAGCTCTTAGACAGCCAACCCTTGGCTATCCATCCATGTATGAACTGATGATACTGCCAGGTATGAACCTGAGCACATAAGCAATGACTGCAGAGCCCAGGAGGGTAGAGGGCAACAGGCATGGGACCCAGATACTGCTCTCCTTAATTGCTCCAGTGGGAGACAGCCTACCAATACCTGGCTGGTGTCAAAGGCAGGCTTCTAGGACCAACAGACCTGCTTTGGGGAAAGAGGGCTGCTGAGCAAAATCTGTGTGACAAACTGAGGCAAGCAGTTTCATGAAGAGGCTCTTGTACTTCTGCAAAATACACAGAAGGTAGAAACTCAGCTACTTTGGAGGAATATAAAAACATATCCTGAGCATGGAACCCTGCTGTTAAAGTTCAGAAGAAACAAGAGCAGGGAAAAAAGGGAAGAAAAAAAAAAAAAAAAAAGCCAAAGGCAACTATAAAGATTCTGACAAAAGAAAGACTGAGAATCACACAGATCCACTGCTCAGTGGAACAGCAGACCTGGTAACAACAGGTGTGGAACAGTCTACAATACTGGGTAACTTTTTTGCCTTCTTTGTTTTACTGGTAAGGTTTACTCTTGAGTGTCCCAGATTTTAGTCTACTGGCAGAGTCTGTGGGAGTAAACATCAATGTGCAGTACAGACAGATTGAGTCAGGGACCTCTTAAGACACTAGGATGTGTGCGACTCCGTGGCACCAGATGGGAGGCATCTGAGGGTGCTGAAGGAACAGACTTATCTTACTGCAGGGTCATTCTCTATCATCTCTGAAAGGTCATGGTGATCCTAAGTGTTGCATCAGGACTAGAAAAAAACAAAACAAAACTACCAGCAAGAAGGAAAAAGAGGATCTGGAAAGCCATCTGCTAGTCAGTCTCACTTCAACCCTTGTGAAGATTATGGAACAAATCCTCCAGGAACCTACAGACACACACAAAAAACAAAGGCAGCTGGGAACAAGACTCTCCAGATTCACCAAGAGCACATCATACTTGACCAACCTGGCAGACTGCTTTAAGGAGAGGACCGGTTTGATGAACAAGAGGAGGACAGTGAGTGTTGTTTACCTTGGACCACCTGGCTCTATGGGTTTTGACCAGCAGTACAAAGTACAGCTGACAGACATTCACCAGTGGTGTCCTTCAGAGGTCATAACTGGAGCTGGTACTGGTTAGTCTTCATGAGAACCTGGCTGATAGACTAAATACACGCTCAGCAAAGCTGCTGGTGACACCCAACTGGGGGTGGAACATGCAGATGATACCTCGAGACGATACCCTGGAACAGCCATGGGTGGCCAGTCCAAGGGATATCCAACAGCTACAAAAACAGGCAGGTTGAAAGCCTAAAGAAGTTCAACTAATGCAAGTACAAAGTCCTGTACTCAGCATGGAATAACTTGATTATCTGTATAGGCTGGGTGTCAACAGGATAGGAAGCTGCTCTGCAGAAAGAAACCTTTGCAGTCTGATGGCAACTTTCACATGAAACAGAAGTACATTCTTACAGCAAAGAAAGTCAGCTGCACCTATAAACAAGTCCAGTAAGCACAGCAATAATACCAAAATGCATAGGTTTAATAATTGCCTCTGCTACTGAGCAAAGTAATAAAACTGAATATTTTTGCAAAACCAGGTATTTTTTCTCCCTTCAAAATATCGGATAATAGAGAACAAAACCTGTATGCCATGGAAGTAAAAGGAGTATTAAAAACACCTTTGAAAGAGTAGAAGGCTGTAACTTATCAAGAATAAAATGAAAGGAAGAAAAATGGGTATGTTCAAGTCTTATTATTTCTGAAGGTCAAGCAATTTTTTTTTCCCCTGACAAAAATCAATGACACACTTGACACTATAGGAAAGGTCATCTTTAAAATTACTTCTCATATAAAGTACATTGTTTCACTTTACCACCTCCTTTTACTAACACAGTTGGCATGGCAAAGAATACTTATTTTTTTCATTTTTTCATTACAACACATTCAGTCATTTTTATCTTTAGATCAATTTCATTTTTGTTTATACTAGTGATCAGTCTTCAATATGACTTCGTAACAGACTTGACAAAGGACTTCATCACTGTTATTTGGCTAAATCAGGATTCTACACTAGATGTGGCACCTGAACAGACAAAGCTGATGTAAAGTTTCTCTTCTAAACCTTCAGATATAAATAGATTGAAGCTGGCACAAAGAAAGGGCTCATCAAAATCCTGACACAACATTTGCTATTTCTAAACTACTAATATCAATTTAAACCAAATGGGAAGTGATTAACTGAACAGCATCTAAAGAAAGATTGATGGCCTACATGAAATTGAATTTTCAGCTTCTCAGTCTATTTAGTAATGAGGGAGAAGAAGCTGGCATACTCTAAAGTAACATATTAGAAATATGTATGGATTTTTGAGCAAATGCCTAAAAAATGAAGCAAATGCAAGCTGTCAATATAAGCATTGCTTAAAACTCCATACATCTGAACTATTAATGAGGCTTATCCAGTTAAGTATGTCTATATTTGAAAACAGAAGTGATGCCAGCACTAAACTCAGGTTTCAGAACCACTTTTGCTACTCTGCTGGTATGTTTTTTTGTGTTTTTACTGGCCCACGCTCTGTTAAATTGTTTTTAGTACTTGCTTCCAGGAAGCTCATCACCATCAGCTCTTCAGTAAATAGGTCAGTTTGAGGATAAACAAAGTCTTACCTAGTTTCAATGTTGTAAAAAGCATTCTAAAAAACATTCTAATCATAAGGTCAATCTGTGGAAAACAGGTGTATGGTATGTCATCTTCACCGAAACATAGACACATCTGGTAAACTTCACCAGGCAAAAAAATATCCAGAAGTTTGAGGATGCCAGTACTCTCTTCTGCTTGGAAGTTAACATAGAGTAGTACTCTTCATGGAGCTACACTTGTGTGACAGATTTTGAAAGGTTTCAGTATTCAAAAGGCACCTGTTCAGTATAATCCAGCAACAGGAAGTTCTGAAGAAATGATGAGAGAAAACAGTTCATTCTAGTTTGAAGCAGTATGAGAACAATTCAATAAATGTAAACCTACTCTTCAGAAAAATCTGAGAAATGTGGGTCAGTAAAATCAATTTCTATTTTTCTTGCTCTGTGCAGAAAGACTACACTTTCAATCCATCAGAAGCTAATTTTCAATTCAGAAGTCAATGTTTTAAATTGACCATTTGAAAAAAACCCTATCAATTATGTTTCTAAAACTGGTAGAACTTGGAATGAAGGAAGAATAAAATAGAAACATAGGAGTAGCTGACTATACTTGAAAAGACAAGGATAAACTTAATACAGAAAAACAGAAGTTATGAGTTCCTAAAGGCTTTACTAGAGTTAAACTAGAATGCATAAATACACTTACAAAAGTGGAAGCTCTCGTGAGATGAAAATCTGGCTCATCACACAGAAAAGCAATGCCAACAATGGAACAACAGGTACATACTCCACCCACAGTTTTGTCAAACTGTTTATAACTGTATGGAACTAAGTCACTATGCACTTGAACCTCTGATTCTACTGATTTACTTACCTACATAGTCTTTACTTAACCTTTAAACTTTTATGATTAATTCTAATTACTTCTAAGATACATAGTAAGGAAATAACATTTCCAAACTGTGTAGAAATGCTTTCAAAAGCAAGCTCTTCTTCCAGCTACTGCAAGAAAACTAAAAGACACTGTTATTTTGGTGCCTATGTTTTTCAGAAAAATCTTAAAAACTGTTTCCAAAAGTTAAATGATTGTAGTTAATTTTGCAAATTAGAGTACTTAACAGTTTCTCCAATGAGTTTGTAAACAGCATATATTATCTTGATAAAGTCTCCGCAAAACTTTCCAAGAAATCTACCAAGCATTTGGTCATTACTTTCAAGGAATTCCCACTACTTCGCAATCCTTCCTGATTCTCTTCCTAATTAGCACTATTCAAATAAAAATTATAATTTGCAGATTAATAACTACTTAGTATGGACCCAACGTTAATTATCCTAGAAATATAGTTTACCCCCCTTTAACAAAGATTAAATATGTGAAAAACAATTGCAGGAGGGACAAGGAAATGGAAATGATCTAACCCAAGACAAAATAAAACCAACTAAGATTACCTACTCTGGTAAAAACAGGATGGCCAGTACGATCCCTTCTGTAGGGCCCAGAAAGATCTGCCATGTGAAACTTCAAAGCATGATAGCAGACAGGTCTAGTAATTTACTACATATACTACCTGAAACAGGCATAAATGTAATTCAGAAGGACAGCAAGCCATCCAGACATGTAGTTAGTTTAATACAATAAATTATGCTAATACTGCATTAACATAGTATACGTTAGTTCAGTAATTAATACAGTATATAGTATTTAAATACTGCAAATGTTTCTAGAACACACTGAGTAAATGATCAGAGATGTAAGTAGATCAGAAGCTGAATAAGTACCAATACCACTTTCATAAAATTAGAACAGTGTAATTTTCATTCAATCTCCAACTGACTTCAAAGTTACTGCTGTCAGATAGTGCAAAACATTTTAAATATAGCTCTGACACGGAAAACTTATTTAAAGTGAGATCAGAATTAATACAAAAAAAATAATGTGGAGAAACGAGATGATTACAAGAAAGACTGTAAAGACTTATTGAAAAAAACTCAGTAGGCTGACAAGAATGCACCTTCAATAATGTGGCAACTATTTGCTTTAGTAATCTTGGTGCTAGATCTAGATTGGCAATCTTGAGACCTGTTGCCATTAAAAAGTAACAAGTGATAGGATAGAAATACAGATGGTTTTGTGAACTGGAATAACAAGATCAACATGACACAATAGAATACGCACAACAGTATGCAATGGACTATATAACTTTGCTGTCAGCCGAAGAGTTTCAATAGAGCAAATGCTCAGAAGGGTGACACTCTGAGCTGCCACTGTCATCCAGTCATAGATAAAAGGCCAATGAGATTTTTGAATGCATCATTTAAGTATCTTCCCTAGGTATAAAACCAGAAACGATTGTATGACACACCACTATGACACAAGGGAAGGGCAGAGGGAGAGCTATGTAGTAGCAAACAAGATGTTTCAAAGCAGAACCCTGGGGATTTGTAAGAGTCCACTGCAGGGGCCTGGACACAGTGATCCAAGTGATCCTTTCTACTCCCAGTCTTCCAGCCTGGAATTTATACAGGAGCAAACAACACAAAGGCCTAAATTAATCGCTTCCAGAAGCAAATGCAGATGCCAGACCTTTGTCATAAAACCCCTCCACACCAGCTCTGAGTTGGGCAGGTACGCAGGAGTTGTTTTTAAGTTGGTCTTTCAGGAGAAGAAAAAAAAAATCCACACTCACAGATTCCCCTAAACCCAAATTCTCCCAATAGATTGTTTTTGAAAAGAAAATAAAGGATTATTTACAGAACTCCTCAAATTAAAATCTTTGAAAGGCTCTGTTATGTTACTTCTTTACCCCAACCATAGCAAATACTTTTTAGACTGACTTTAAGAAAGCCCTATCTTGCTTGAAGGAAGAAAATGCAATGGGGAAGGTTTCAAAGGACCAAATGAAAAATATTTTAATCAAATAACAAAAGATCAAAACCAATTTACTCCACAGATTTTGGTTTTACATTCCTTTTTGCAACATTTTTTGCTATACATGAAGAAGAATAAATAGATCCAGGAGGGAGACAAAACATTCCCTATCAGAATACCGCTGTAAATATTACAAAGAGCTCAAGAGGATAGCTAAAATTTAGGAACCAAGAATACAATAAGAGTACAAAGACTACTGCTGTCAATATATCAAAAGATGAGATTCACTTGACTCCTATTCCATGACTTTAAAGTAGCTTTCAAATGACTGAGGCAACCATTTCATTTTTCTGTCTGTTCTCCAGGTTTAATGAAAATTATCTAAAACCAGACAGATTTATTCAGGGATCCCTCACACATTTCTGTTCTCTCAACTGCTTTGAGATTTAAAATATGCTTCTATTATGCCCAGTGAACAATCAGTATATATTATTGAATATTGCAAATCCTACACAAAAACGCCTATACATCTTCTTACAGTACTGATTCAAATATTAGGTGTATATCATTAGTTCAATTTAATTACAACATATAACAAAATGGATACACAGATAGATACATATACATATATATATAGCACCTTGAAGCTAACAGCAGTAAGTTTTTGCATAGGCATTCAGTTCTCAGGTATTACAGTAGCAGCAGGTGAGTTCAAACCACCATTATTCAAACCTTTTCCTTCTTACATTGAACAGCAGATATTGCCTCTCCTGACAACTACACAATAGACAATCCTTTCAGGAAAGCAGATTTATAAGCCGACAGTTATTTCTTTTCCCGAAAAAACTGCAGTCTCAAATTGGGCTACTGACACCTCAGATGCTGACACGGAGCAAACATTCCTCTTCCAAGCCACAGCTACTTCACTTGCACGCTCCAAGAGGGCTACTGAGTGTACTTGACTTGGAGTAACAGGCAGTGAGAGAATACAGACAGTATTTTCCTCAGTGAGTACCAGAGGCATCATGAAAACAATGAGCAATTCATGAGTGAAGAGCTTTTCTTATTAACAGCAGCAAGAGAGGATTTTAATGTCAGTGCTAGCAATGCACCAAGCTCATAAATCCCCAACGTACGATAATTAATGCCTGAAGATGCAGCAGTAAGACGTGTTTGAGCCTCTGCTATCCTTCACAGAGGCCTGCGGTGGGATTTTCTTTCGTTTTTCTTTCTGGAAGATTCACAGCTGGTGACCCAGCACTTAGCTTTTCAGTACAGCAACGCTCCTGTCAACCAGCACCCCAGAGCTATAAACTGACTTGGATCTTCAATAAATCCCTGAAGAGCTGTGTGCTGGCTGGTCTTTCAATCCCAGCACTACAGGACTGGAAGAGGAAAATCCAGGTCTCGTTGGTATAGGTGTTCTAGGTGAAAATCTCCATTTCCTGAAGAAAAACCATTCTGCCGTGTGAGCTACAGATCTTGCAAGCTCACCATTACTCAGACAAAACTTTTTTTTTAATTAAGTAATTTAAGCTTCCCTATAAGAGCTAAATGCTGGTTCCAAGGCTCTTCTAAGAAATAAAATCTGAACTACCCAAAATTTATATTACAAGGGATAGTGCCACAGTAGTAGAGATTAGGCTATTACTATACTATTTGTTGTCTGCAACAAAAACCTGTAAACACTTCCACATATTTTAGATACTCAGGCTTGTGACATGATGTAACAAAGCATGAAGGCTTCCAGCCAAAAAGCAGCATCACTTGACCTTACAAGACATATGTTCACTAAGACCAAATGCATACAGTCAGTCAAGAATTTCTAATAATCAAAAAGTCACACATTCCACAGACTAGTTTAAATCATCTGACAGGTGCAAGATGAATAAGCTATAAGCAGAACAGACCAACCTACGTGACTTCTTCTAAAGTTAAAATTCCTGCTGAAGATAAACAGATTTACTATTGCGATCATTCTGTTTAAAAAAATCATATGCACTAGATTAGACTATATGGAAGTAAAAACAAAGTAAGCTGTTCCATATTCTCAATGCTCATATTTTTCATCTTCCCTTATTATGTTTCTGCATAGTCCAGAAAATCAGATTTACTTCAAATTTTTTTTTAAAGTTCTACATTAAAATGTCAAACTGCAAACTCAGTTTTTTTACCAGCTGAGACTGAACTAAAATGAATACTATCCTTATCAATAGATCACTCTTCATACAAATGTGTCAAATACCCAACAGAATTTTCTGCAGGTGATACTTTCTTCAGTCTGCACATGTCAACAGTTACAAACATCAGGTTGCATTTGCTTTTGAAGTATTTTGCAGAAATAAGCAGATTCTTCCTGAAAACACTGATGGATACAGACAAAGGGGTTTGGAATTTACTCTCTGCTCTGGCCTTAAGATAGAAGCGAAGAAAACTAGCAACTCAGATGTCAGTATTGAAGTATCACAAATTTCAACGAGAAATTTTTGACTACTTAAAGGTCAGAAGAATTCACCATCACCAAGTTAGTTACATATTTTTCATAGAGAAAGACCTAAGCAGACTATGAACAGTCAAGTGAATAAATCTTTTATAAAACCATTTTTGATATTTCCTCATATTAGGAGAAACTGTTAAATCTTGCAAGGTAAGCCTCAAATGTTTCAAAACATCCAATCTCCATAAAGCTTCTGATTATTATTTAGATATGTATCAAAGCCAAAAGTTAGAGTGGAATAAAATTGTTCATTAATTCCTCAAACACTTTTAAAGACAGCACAAAATTACATAGGCAAATAATCATCATTAAGGATGAATCACTAATGGGCAAGAATTCGAATTAAAGAAAAACAGAACTGGCTAATTAGGAAAAAAAAAAAGATTATAAAGGAGATTTCTGGAAACGTAGGGCAAATACAGTAAACTCCTTATGTGAGTAACTGCAGAAACCTCTAATCCTGAAAACTCTCTGTTGCAGATTAAAAATTCAGAATGGGAACTTGAATAACTACTAAATAAATACACTCAAAGAGCATTTTCTCTCTGCCTTCAATATATGTGGAAAATATTACAAAAATTAGAAGCGTTCTAGAAGAAAAGCTTTGAAAACAATACACTTAAAGAAAAACTGATGGTATGTGCTGGGGCCACATGGTGTTTATTCTACAGAAGCTGGCTGAATTCTGCCTGTAGTAACTGCAGAACCTGCTGACAAATCAAATACAGGCAGATATCAAGTGAAAAACTGCTGAATAGGATAATGCATGTGACTGAACATGAAGACTTAAAGAATTAGGAAATATAATTTGACAAAATTTGACAAAATAAGGATGACAATCATTTAACACATGGTGGGCTATATTGTCTCCAGTAAAAAAAAAAAAAAAAAGGTAAAGAACTCAAAGGTTTTGTTAACAAGTTTTGCTTGACACACCTTTAACAAAGATGCTGCAGATAGTTTTATATATATATATATATATATATATATATATATATATATATATAAACAAAAACACCCACCACACACACAAAATCCCAACAACAACAAAAAACCACAACCCACCATGCCTAAGGAAACACAAAAATTCTAACCAAAAGTAGCTCAGCAGTTTTTCAAGACTAAACACTTTTTGAAATACAGAGAAAACATCAGATCTCTATCAAAAAAAGAAAAGCAACCCCCCAAAAAATCAGAATATATGTTTGCTTCTTTTTCACTAGAAAGAAAAGGCTGATCAGGTACAAAAACAAACAAACAAAAAGGCAAGCTAGCATTGTCCAATTTCATGACACATGAAGTTTGTTTTCACATCATAGAGCTGTCTGCTCAGCAGGTAACTTTGGCTGCTAACAACTATTTCGTATTAATACAGTATTGCATTAAGGATAAGATTCTTCACATCCATCTTTCATTTTCCCTCTTTCTTATACTCAATTGTTTTAAATTTAGTTTTGCTTAATTCTGTCTTCCCAGATATCCCTGACAAAATAAGCTTGAGAAATGCCATGCTTTAAGTTCTGTATTTCCATAGTCAACCCATATGAGTGTACATATGGTATAAAAAGAACTACCATGAGATTTTCTTCAACTATCCATAAATTTGTCCATGTAAAAATCTATTTCTAAGGTAGACAATGCTTACATTTTGGGTTCTACTTCAGAGAGATAAACCAGAATAAAAGAATTTGGAATCATTTTCAAGACAGGACAAAGAAAGAAGAAATGGAAAGGGAGAATTTGCTACAGTATTTTGCAAACAGCCCAATACAGCAATGGCTCCACTTCCAGACTAAAGGATAGGATACTTTCTTTGTACCCATGGCATCTTGGTCTCCAGCACTGATACTGATATTTCCACAAGACCAGAGCTTAAACTCTGGAGTTCAGACTTCGAGTGAGCTAGAGATGACTAACAATACAAGAGAATTTACAGAAGTATCAGTACTGTCTACTTTGAAATGTTGAAAGGCTAGTTTCACATTTTGGGACATTCTCACAACAGACATCTACTCTCCTTTTCCTTTCCAATGCACTTTTTCCTTGGATATTCAAGCAGGGAAACTCTCCTTAGCTCTCAGGCAGGCAGCAACTCGGACCAATTCTGTTCTGTGCACCAGATGCACCCTCCTTCCCCCACTGTTATTACGTCTACATCTCCTAGGTTGCTACCAAGCAAACAATAATGCAGACAACAGGTGAAGCAGAGACAAGCCGAAAAAGTGATCTTCTGTTGCTGCAGCAATCAAGACTATTTAAGAAAAGGAAGAGGAAAGAGGAGAAGTAATAGTTAAAACCCCACCTGTCTAAGAAATAATCAGCTGCCTGTATGATTCAAAAAAGCCTTAAGCACACAGTATTCATCTATCCAACAAATATGTCTTTCTGTAACTGTAAAAGCAGACAGTTATAAATGATGGACCTAAGCATAGGAATCGTAGTTGACCATGGACATACACCTAGCTTATTATAAGTTATCAGCAAGCAGAGCTTCCACATTCCATCAGGTGGTGGGGAAAAAACTCAATTTGACCCACCCAGGTCATGTGCCAGTCCTAATACAAACCAATGAAACCATTTTTACAGTAGAAGTCCCCAGAAAATACAAATACATGAAAAAGTTAGATCGGTACACCAAAAAGAGTCCAAAAAGCACAACTTAATAGTCATGAAAGACTGGCAGAAATGTGATGGGAAAAACAAGGCAATATATGGCCAGCCAGCAGAATAAATTTCAATTGCACAATACTATGATTATATATAGGAAAAAACAAAACAAAACAAAAAAACCCCACACAACTAAAAAGGACTAAAAAGGACAAAAAAATCCAGTCTCTTAATTTCTTTGTGAACAACTTTGTCCTCTCCCTCCTGCCCCAAGCTAGATATATTAGGTAACTCTATAAAAATATTTAGAAGCCAATTTTTCAGTATTCCCAGAGAAACTAAATGCTGGCTACACCTTTTCTCAGACTCATCTCCAATACTACAGTAAATATTTTAAACATCTTCATAGTCACTAGAGTAATACTTCCAATTAACCAAAAAAATAAAATTAATCCACCAGGTAGACTTGATTTACTGAAACTTAAAAACACAGAATATGAACATTGAGCTGAAGAACATGTTGCATTTAAATCCAGCCAAGTGTGACAAAGAATATCTTAGTTTTATAGTTTTTTCAGAATGAACTTTTTTCTGCACTCGGGACACAGCATTATAAAAAGCATACCACGATTAATGAGAGAAAATACAACAAGAAGGAAAAAAGTCTACATCAAACAGCCAGATATAAATTTAAAACAGCTCTTGGGTAGCCCTATCAAGTTACTGTAATCACACAATCACAAAATGTCAGGGATTGGAAGGGACCTCGAAAGATCATCCAGTCCAATCCCCCTGCTGGAGCAGGAACACCCAGATGAGGTTACACAGGAACATGTCCAGGAGTGTTTTGAATGTCTCCAGAGAAGGAGACTCCACAACCTCCCTGGGCAGCCTGTTCCAGTGCTCTGGCACCCTCACTGAGAAGAAAGTTTCTTCTCAAATTTAAGTGGAACCTCCTGTGTTCCAGTTTGAACCCATTACCCCTTGTCCTATCATTGGTTGTCACTGAGAAGAGCCTGGCTCCATCCTCCTGACACTCACCCTTTATATATTTGTAAACTTTAATAAGGTCACCCCTCAGTCTCCTCTTCTCCAAACTAGAGAGACCCAGCTCCCGCAGCCTTTCCTCATAATGGAGACGGCTCCACTCCCTTAAATTTGTGTATTGAATTCCAGTTTGGATTTCCAAAGGCAAAACAAAACCACTGAGCTCTTCTCCCAACTTTCAACTTCCCCAAAAAATAAAAACTGACATTTGTGTTCACATTTGATCAAAAGCAGTAGTATGGAAACAATAAGTTGAGTTCTATAGAAAAAAGCAATCCTGTTTTATCAACAGCTTCAAAAATACACTTTTTTAAACAAGAACAAACCTACCAGATTTTGAGCTCCTTTGTGAAAGTACTAGAAAAAAAGAAAAACAACCAAAAACCCAATAAAACTCAAAAAAGTTTTCACTTAGATCATAGAAAGTATTTAAACAAAGTCATTTTCACAGAAAATGGTAGATCCACTCGCGTGCTAAATTTCAAGACTATACTCTCACAGCTACTGATTCCAAAAAAGGTCTTCCATCTGCTTTAATTTGTAAGTTCCCATACTAATATGAAAAAAGTTTGGCAAATTTAAATTGAATAGCCATATCAAGAAATAAGTATTGCATCAGTAAGGGAAAAAAGTAAATAAAATTTAGAATTTGTTGTCTGTTGCACTGTGCAGCAGTCCAGAGAAATCTGGAGTGTGATATGTAATTTAAGTCAGAAAGATTACTTATTGAAAGAGTTCACTTTTTCCCTAGTTATCGGTAAGACTAATGCTAACAATTTTCTGCATAGTTGCATAGTGAAAACAATCAGTGTAGCACTAGATATGGCAGATATGTATTAAGCATCACTACATCATTTAAGTTCCTTCAAATACTCAGGTGTTTATTACTTTGCACCTTTTTTCCAGAAGTTGTCAGGCACTTTGTTAAAAAACAGCTAATGTATTTGACACATCATTTTCTGAAGGTAGGAAGCTGGTAGCGACTTAAGCTTTTTTACAATTCAAAATTCATACCTGACTACAAGCCAAAAAAGAAACAGGTGAAAAGGTTAATGTGTCAGAAAACATTAGAAAAGGGAATATGATGGAACATTTGCAAACTCAGCTATGCGTAAACTGGAGACCACAATAATACAATCACTTTTTAAAAATTTTAATTAAATCAGATGGTTTAAAATCCTCTTTTGTGCTTCAATTAATTTAAAATTACTTTTCAGTAACTTTTCTGAAAGATATTCAACTTCTCTGAAGATACTAGAATCTTTACAACAGAGCAGATATGCCTGAGAGGCAATAGTACTTGGTTAGATCATGGTTAAAGATTCACCAACACCCTACTGCATGAGTAGTGTCTACTCCATCTTCTCTCTCATTCCAACATGCCAGTCTTCTACTTTGCCAGCAAAAATTTACACACCAATGAAGAAACTCAATCAGGGAACTGATACAACTGAAGAATAACCAAAAACAATTGTGTTTTTTCAACCACACTAGTCCCCCAGTGCAGACCCAGACCAGGCAGGTATTGCACCCAACAGCGGCTACTTCCACGCAAATCTGTTCCTTTATTAAACTTACGATAAGAGTCAACAACCACAGAAGTGGTGTGTTGGCTACAGCAAAAGAAATGTCAGTAGAGCTACAGCTTGAGATAATAAGCAGGAAGTCCAGAAATAAAAAATTTGCTCTTTCTTTTTTTTTTTTACCCTGATTTTTTAATTCTGAGTAGTTTCAGCTATTATTTAAAGGTACTAGGTAGTAATTCTGGATCTATTTTTCCCTCCCCGTAAACTGATGCTTGTCCAAGCTATATTTTTTAAGCACTGAAATTAAGAGTACATGCCAGGTTAAGATCTTTTGAAGTTGACTGGAAAAGGATCCACTTAGCCCTGAACCAGGCTTTTTCCGTTGTACCTCACTGAACCTGAACTTCAAAGTTGGGTCCAATGAGTTCTTCAGAACTCAGTCTGTGAAAACTAATCTTATGAGAGGCCCTAACAGGTTTGCAGGAAATAAAAAAAAATCAAAGCGGAAAATAAGCACAAAATGCCAATACCAAGGTTATCAAGTGGAGGACAACATGCAGCATACTAAATATTACTACAACTGAAGCGGTTAATATTTTCTGCCAAAGGAAAAAGACTTGTACCACAGCTTTGCCCATCTGTCTCACTAAACTATGGCTCTCCATCTTCTTTCAATCAAGCTTAAAACACCAGTAGCAAGTGGGAGACGCATACAGAAAGAAAGCTTAACAAGAAATTAGTTGTTAAACCCCTCACTGTGCAGCTAGTGACTACACAGGGGTAGTTTAACAAGTCCTCTCTTGTCTGACAAGGATACTTTACGGGAACTGTGTTTACTGTAGCAACACAGAAAATAAAAACCAGGCTTTTTTTAGTTTAGCTGGATTGAAAATTGATCTGAATTCCAGCTCATTGGCCTAGATCGCTCTTTTCAAGATGATATCATACTAAGAAAGTGAAGTTAAGTTTAGGAGAACCAAAAACGAGGTACTTTACCCACTTGGATATTGTATTTTCCAATACCAAGACACAACCACAGTAGCTGATAAATTAGGTTTGTACTAATATCTAAAGGGATTCTTATGGACACCTGTTTATGAGCTGCGGACAACTGAACTGGTCCCTCAGGACCCTGAAGGAACAGAAACATATGGAATATGCAAAGACAAAATAGTAGCATATAGGCAGACTCTAAGCACTCTTTGCTGTCAGATACATCCAAAGCAGATGGACCTCATCAAAGCATAAAACTCCTGGATCACATTTTGTACTAACCTCCTCTGCAGGTTTACAGCCATCTGCAAGTCCACTAGCACTGGTGGCAAAATCCCAATACATTGCTGTAGAGCGCCTGTGGTAGGAACCATAGAGTAACAGACTGGCCTAGGTCATTCTGACATGAACGTAGAAGCAAAAGAGGTCTTCCATCCACAAGGTCTTAAGGCTGTCCTAGAAGAAGAACAGAAATTCAGATAAGTTCCAGACTCAATTCTGGCAGAGTTTGAGGTAAAGAGGAAGAGAAGGAAAGTTATCCAGCATTTAAGACTTCAAAATCCACAATCCTATGCAAGGGAGAAGGAGCCAAAAGACTGCTTCTAAAAAGAGGCAGTGAACTGAGCCTGTGAGGAAAACAACATATGTAGGGTAGAGTGGAGAGGTGGAACAAGTCATCAAAATTTTTTAGCCTTTCAGATGATATGATTTAAGTGGGAGGACTGCCTGTCCTCTCAAATAAGCAGTTATCTATTTTTGAGTTCTATATATGTCGCCCTCTATCCAATCATGAGCACTTAGCACAAACAACAATGAATTGCTCTTGATAAGGCTAGAAAACAGCCTACTCAACAGCACACATTCACATGAGCAGCTCCCCAGATGATCATTCTTTCAGACTACATCTTCCCATACATATTCTAGTTCATAGATGTAGGTTTTTTCACATTCTCTCCTCTCGCCCACAAGTTAAACACTAGCATTTATGACAGCTTTTGTAATAAAAAGGTGTTATTAAACTAACACAGACCTGATGTTTAAGAAATAATGTTTTTTTCACTTCTAAAAAAAAGTGACACCCGAAAAACTATGCCTGAGCGTTTCCAAGAGTTATATGTTAAAATTTTAGCAATATTGAATTAATTCCTTTAAATCTGTTCCTTTACCTAGTTAATACAGCAACATCTGAAGAAAATTCTAAGCACCTGAAAAGTAAATAAAATATCTTAGCAGATAAAAAAGCAGACTTTTTCATTTTTAATGCAACTGTAACTTGCCTACACTTAGTATTTAGCCACATGTTATGAGCTTATGTGTTGTATTTGCCATATTATATATGAGCCTACTAATCTATTCAGGTTTATCACTCTACCTGTTTAAACTGTTAGCTTTATGTATTGTCTGTCCAGATTAAGTTATGTAAAAGGGAGGAAAAAATAAGATGATGACACTATAACATGACAGTACAGAGGAAACACATGGTAAGTAAAGCCAAGATTGGCAGTAATAGGAAAGATGTTTGTCAACCACTTATTCTGAAACACATTATTATCCCAGTACTGAGGCAGGTGAAGTAAGTATAATATGTGGCAGCTCCCCATTTTTGTAGAAAGAGAAAAGTATCTCAACCCCTAATTTTGTTCTCCATTCAAAGATAGATTACCAAAATACTCATAAAGCATACTAATAGAATAGGGATAGCAACCAGTTTTATATCCACAGAAGTGGTTTGCAGTCTGAATTTTAGAAGAACTGGCTAAGGATCTCCCACAAATAATATCAATTTTTACCAAATCTAAAAAAAATAGTCACGTTTCAAAGGGGTAGGAAAAATACAGGTTCACAAAATGACTCAAGACATACCCAGCAGGACAACTAACAAATTATGTGATTGTTACCTTTCTCAAAGTGTTAAATTTTAAGAGATCATGACAATTCTGAAGAGATCCAATCACCTTTATCAAAGCAAATTAGTCACATCCTTCTTCAGTAAAACTCGAGTGCTTTACGGAGGTGGAGAACACAATCCATTTTTACAGATGGGGAAACCAGTACATTTCTGGATAAGTGGCTGGCAAATCTGGGAGCAATTTTTCTTCTATCTGTTCAAGAATTTTAACTTGTATCTATCTATACATCTATCTGGTTAGATGAAGTGATTACAAGTGATTATTTTGCTAATTTATATTTTTCTTCAAAGGATCCTAAAACAACAGGCTCCTTGTTCAATGTTATTCAGACACTGGACAAAAATAGCTCTTTTAAAACACACAAACAAAATGCAAACAATGAGAGCAGGACACACAGAGAATGGTCCACGTTGCCATTAGTAAGCAAGGCACATCTACCAAGGGCAGATGTTTGCTATTTTGTAGTGAACTCCCACACACTTAAAAGCTTATCATTTCCCTTGATCTTTTCTTTGGGTTACAAAATGCCAATTCAATCATTCTTTCTGCACATACCATTTTTCTAAATCACCAGCCATTACCATTACCCTCGCGAGGCAAATTAACTGTGCCTTCATCTTTCTTGAAGTACAATAGCCAAAACTGACACAGTATTTTAACCTTACAACACAGAACAGAGCAGAAAGTTCAGCTCCACATATCCTCTACATTATGCCACCGTTTATTCATGCCAATACATACACACACTTCTTTCTGAAAAATGCTGCGTTGTTAACTTTCATTTTATAATTCATGGCTTGTCCTCGATCAGGGTGGGCGATGGGGTGGCAGGAACAACTTAAACAGATTTTGTCCATCTTTTATTTTTATGTTATTTTGACCTAAATGTAAAGCATTTCACTTATTCTTCTAAATCACATCCTATTCTTTCAGGACGTCTTTCCAACATTCAAGACTTTTCTGAATTGCCATTCCAGCTTCGTGTACCTGTATTTATTCCCAAACACCTAGTATCTTCAGATTTTATAATAATCTAGTATGCCATTACTCAGTTCATGAACAAGACCAATAACCTAAAAGAACTTCACAAAATCCCATACAATATGCTTTCCTTTGCTGAAGGTGAAATACTGAAAAATAAAACACTGGCTTACTGTTAACCTAATGATTTTACACAGATCCTAAAATAGCTTTTTTTAATCTAGGCCATATTTCCTCAGCTTGCTCTGCAAGACTATCATGTGTGGCTTTCTCCAGTCCACAAGCTTCCTGTTGTAGAGGAAGTTAGATCAGCCTGATTATGCATTTCTGATCTCTACAATAAGGCTTCCAAATTTGTTCCCCTATACTACATGCTCAAAGAGAGGACTGTCTTACTTGTAACTACATCACTTCTGTATGTTTCTACTCTAGCTGGATTTTCCACTACATCCTGTCAAAAACAAAAATTAAGACACAGTAGGCACATAGAACTGGTTGGTGATTTTCTCGTGGTTCCAACTCAAAAGAAAAGCCATTTTAGCCAGAAACAAGCAAAAGAAGTCAAGGTGAAGATGACGCAGTGTGCGCTTTCTTTTCTTGATGTAACACAGAAAAAAAAAAAGCAATAATCTATGGACACTGCTGACGTAGACAGGCAAATGGGTTAGGAGAGCTGGATACCAATAACAGAACATGTAGGTAAAGAAAAACAAGAAAGCATATGCTGCAATATCAGTTTTGAGTCTTAGATCAAGGCTGCCAGTAGATATTACCTTTCAGTGCCCCAAACCATGTTACACTGCTACACAATCTAGGCGGAAGAGTACTTCTGCTTTAAACTGTGCATCCAAATAGCCTACAAGACTTAATAAGTTCTCACATCAACTCCAAGTATTTTACAGGATTAATGCTAGCTCAGGATGATTCTAGACAGAGATCTCCCTTGCCAATAATTTTGACTTCCCCATTTTATACTCCATTACCACGAGATAAATGTTCTGTTGTCACACGCACCAGACCCTCTGCACAGTGGGTGCCCCAGCTTTTCTAAGTGGCACCTAACAACAAATAAAGGGTTTTTTTTTGAAAATTGCCTTTTCAGGGGAATCCAATACCCTGAGCTTTTATGTAAACCTGAACCAATTTTAGCCAGCCACTCTGATATGCTGCCCAGATTCACAGCCACAGTGTTTGTAGAGTGCAAAATATAATTGTCTCATATTCAAGTAAGTGTCTATACTGAACAGCCTCAATATTTGCATTCCCATTATTCGGAGAACTTCCTTCTGACATATTTAATGTTAATAACAGCAATCATACAGAGCTACTTACGCACAATGAAGAACCTATTCCTTATTGTCACTCTCTACCCCACTTACCACTTCACCTCTTCCTTCTTAGTCATGCATTATCTTCCCATTTCTGTTTATTCACTGACACACCTCCCCACACACACAAAATCATACAGCTGTCATAAAGTATGCAGCCAACTCTATTTCATCAGCTTAATTTTCCTACCAGCTCAGTCCACTGGTATGACCCTGCACATGGTCAAAAACACCAGAGCAATGGAGTGAACAGGAACACATGAAAAGGACAGAAAATTATTAGACTGTCATGAAATTCCAGAGAAAACAGATTTATAACACTGATAAAAACACATCTGCTACCTGTTGGTCCTGAAGTGACCAAGTATATATTGAACAAACAAACAAAAAAACCCCAAACAAACACACCCCCCCGCAAAAAAAAAAACCAAACCCACACACCACCACAGTTTTATTCTGCAATTCTCCATGGCTTTTTCTTATACAGAAAAACAGCAAGGAAAACAACAATTTGAATAAATCTTTCTTTCTTCATGGAGACAGTCCAAAGATTTTTTTTCCTGCATGCAATTTGTCAGAAAATAGACAATAGGTTGTTCACCAACCAAGCAACAATTGTGGCAAATACATCCATGCAAACAACGCAGCAGCGCCTTCCTCTCACAGGCCTTCTGTCTTCTGGGGACACTGACTCAAACCAACACAAGCCAATACTAGCACTGTATGAGAGAGACCAAGAGTGATTGAACCCATAGGGGTTTTTTTTAAAGTAAATATTATTTTTAGAAGTCAATTGTAAAAATGCTTCCTCCTCCCCTGTTCCCAAATCAAGACTACAGCAAAGCTTGTTTTCACTTCGCTTGAGAGTACTACACTGCTAGAAAGCATAAGAAAAAAAATAATTACCAGAAAAGCTACTGCTTTCATCAGTAAAGTGTCTACTATCATATTCAGCATCATCACCAAATCTCTCTAGACTGTAAAAAAAATACCTTTTTCATAATTCATACTACCTACACAGAATTGCACAACTCAAAAAAAGATAAAAGGTACCTTTCATAACCTCACAACTGTTCTCCAGAAAGACAAAAAACAGGTTATTTGCAAAACAGGAGCAGAACTACAGGTCTGTAAAGATGCTGGAAGTCTTTCTATCTATCATGATTCAAAAACATTAGTAAAGCAACCACCAAACCCAGTTTGTTTTGAAAGCACTAACGTACACCAGCCTCAAGTATGAGCACAGAGCATCAATGGGCCGGGCATGCTTGCCTTCAGAAGGACTATCAACAAAGAGTTGTGTGTTGACTGCCACGAGCTGGCAGACACGCTCTGCACCTTCTCTTCAGCCACCAGGAAACACTACCCTCATTGTTTCACAAGTATGCAAAGCAACCAGCGCAATTCGTGTGGAGGATGTGTGTAAAATGCACTGGACACCTCTCTGCCCTTTCAATGGACAAAGCATTCACTATGAAGGAACACAGAAGTCAAGAAAACAAGATCAAGTGTCAACTACGAGTTTTTTGTTTGCTTCGTTTGTTTATAAAGAGTGGGTAATTTAGTCTTTCTTTAATATTTCTATTATAATAGGCTATCGAAAACTTAGACTGAGCTATACTTCCCTCTGAAAATCTCCACCTTCCTATCCTATTCCACAACAGTTTCAAACAACAGTCTTGTCTTTTCTCCCCCTACTTGCAAGCTCTCAGGTGGGAGCAGCAGCAGATGCACACCCCTGACATTACAGGTAACACATTTCCTGTGTTACAAAGCACTGACTTTAGACCTCACTGACAATTCTTCACCATGAGTCACATGAAGTTCAGGAGACATCAGATAATTATCACTTGGTGTAACAGATCAAGTAGTCATCTTCCTCAAAAAATGCGAGTATGGCAACAGCCTTAAACCAAGCAGCAGCAACTAGACAGAATCATCGACTCCCTCCAGTATACCAGCTGACATTAACCTCAGCTACCTATATAGACACGTACATCTGCATAGGTATGCACACAAAGTGAATTTCTTCATTTAGTTGTTATGAATATGACCCAATGTCCACTTTCAGAGTACTCTTCTTCACTAGAAAAAGTGTAGGTGACATTAACACTGGAAAACAAACATAGTATCCCTTCAACTGAGAAAGATGTACCTTTCTGTTTAACCTGTTCTAGTCTTCCCTGCCTCATCAGGCAAAAAGTTCCCAGATATACTGAGGACTACCAGTGGTAGTCAATGGTGCGGAGTCCAGTTGGAGGCCAGTATCTAGTGGAGTGCCTCAGGGGTCAGTACTGGGGCCAATATTATTCAATATATTCATTAACGATTTAGACGAGGGAATAGAGTGTACTATCAGCAAGTTTGCTGATGACATTAAGCTGGGAGGAGTGGCTGACACGCCAGAAGGCTGTGCTGCCATCCAGCGGGACCTGGACAGGCTGGAGAGTTGGGCGGGGAATAACCTGATGAAATTTAACAAGGGAAAGTGTAGAGTCCTGCATTTGGGCAGGAACAACCCCAGGTTCCAGTATAGGTTGGAAAATTACATATTAGAGAGCAGTGTAGGGGAAAGGGACCTGGGGGTCCTGGTGGACAACAGGATGACCATGAGCCAGCACTGTGCCCTTGTGGCCAGGAAGGCCAATGGCATCCTGGGGTGTATTACAAGGGGAGTGGTTAGTAGATCAAGAGAGGTCCTCCTTCCCCTCTACTCCGCCCTGGTGAGACCCCATCTAGAATACTGTGTTCAGTTCTGGGCCCCTCAGTTCAAGAAGGACAGGGAACTACCTGAGAGGGTCCAGCGTAGGGCAACAAAGATGATTAAGGGAGTGGAGCATCTCCCTTATGAGGAAAGGCTGAGGGAGCTGGGCCTCTTTAGTTTGGAGAAGAGGAGACTGAGGAGTGACCTTATTAATGCTTATAAATGTATAAAGGGTGAGTGCCACGAGGACAGAGCCAGGCTCTTCTCGGTGGCAAACAATGATAGGACAAGGGGTAATGGGATCAAGCTGGAACACAAGAGGTTCCACTTAAATTTGAGAAAAAACTTCTTCTCAGTGAGGGTGCCAGAGAACTGGAACAGGCTGCCCAGGGGAGTTGTGGAGTCTCCTTCTCTGGAGACATTCAAAACCCGCCTGGACATCTTCCTGTGAGACCTCACCTAGGCGTTCCTGCTCCAGCAGGGGGATTGGACTGGATGATCTTTTGAGGTCCCTTCCAATCCCAAACATACTGTGATACTGTGAAAAAATCCTATTTAATTATGAATACAAAATAGTTAAATGCATAACTACATTAAGAAGCAATCAATCACAGCTGCCCTCATAAACATTCAGTAAAATTGCACGCCCTATGGCGATCAGTGCTTTCTTCAACAGTGAGCAGAGACCTTCAAGGAAAGCTACCTGCTCTATTTACAGTATGATACTCAACTAACAATCTGTACTCTTTCATTTTCTGATCTGATAAAAAACAAACACACACATGCCATGATCTAGTAAATGGACTGGAGTTGGACCAAGGGTTGGACTTGATGATCTCTGAGGTCATTTCCAACCCACTCGATTCTGTGATGCAGTAGGAAAGCTCACAGGGGGAGGGTATGGGAGAGTAGAGTTTAGAAAAAAAATGTACCCGAGGTATGGTCATACCCAGTTTCTCCATTTCCACTGGTAATTTTTAATAGAACTACAGAGAGTGAGATAACTACAAATATTTCCCATTACCTCAGAAATTATCAGAGGGATGCAAAAATATGGACAGTTATGCTACTTTAACAGTGTTTAAAAAAATCACAACTTCAGCCTTCCAGAGGCCAAGAAGTCAAGTCTGTAAGTGGCAACAGACAACTGTGGTATAATAACATTAGAGCAACTCTGTCCTATACATAAAGGGAGCTACAGAATTCTTCTACTTCTTACCAAAGGTTTAGGCTTTTTGAAGATCAAACAGAGTATTATAGTGTGTACTACAGCATATTACTTCAAGTGAGAAAAGTGAGAGGGGGATGTATCCAGGCAAGATCCTAAGACCTCCCATTCACAACAGGCAGTATTTGAAATAAATCAACCGGCAAATTTGTAAAAGCAAATGTCAAATTTACACAATGCTTCTCAACATTTACAAAATATCTCGATATAATATTTTCTCATGAAGATAATAAACAAAGTGCTAAGTGGTAGAAAGTCCCCAAAGTAAAACCACTACTCCACACATCTAATTATGTCTGTTTAGAAAATGAGAAATTGTTTCTTCCAGCACTCTGGCATAAGAGATAGTCTACTGTCTATTCAGCTCTGTACCTTAATAGCAAAAGAAATATAAATATTGGAGTCTTTATTCTAAACCAAATAATTTATGGCTGTATGCACAGCTTAAAAGGGTTATTTATATGTTTACTAACTTAAGAACCAAATGTAACCATTAAAAACCTCACAAATCAAATAGGAGGAATCCTCTTGCAAGAAGTAATTAGCACACGTTAATCAAAGAGTAAAATGAGAAAATGGTATTCTTGTCCACAAGCTTTTATGAAGCCCTATATTATCACACATTACGTTAGTCCCTTAGTATGTAATTAAAATATTAGAGACAGCTGTTTAAGAGGTGAACAAGCATATCATAACTCCAAAGTCCAAAGCAACACACTGCTTATTAGGAGGACTTTAACTCAGGGAACAGTAAGCTTACAGCACATAAAAGTAAACCTTCAGAAAAAAACACCCTAGAGCACATAAGTAACATGTAGAACCTCCCCTAGGAAAAAAACTCTGTCCTGGGGACTCAGTTCTTTGAAAATATTAATGCTCTATGTAAAACAGAAATGTTGTGGTGAGGGAAGAAACACAGAAGTGAAGAGGGAATAGTTTGTTGCCTCCTGCCAGTTTTAAAGCATTTCAGTAAGACTGTCTGTCAGTGTCAACAGAATATGTACCCTAAAACAACAAACTGCTTGAGCAAGCATATGTCTTCATACACAAATGCTAAGTCTCCCACAGAAATTCTAGTTTCTGGTATCTTCATCTGCCTCCAGGCAAAGCTCTGCTGCTTCCAACAGTATCTGAAATTTGGCCGAGCTGACAAATTACTATCATTTCTCATTTGCAAGAGTAGGAAGATCACTTTGACCAAAAAAAAATTATTCTGTTCTTTTAAGTACAAATCGGCAGGCAAACATTTTCTGGTTTCAGGTGAGATAATGGTCCCTATTTTCAGGAAGTTTTGTTTACCACAAAGGAACACAGGAAGCACAATGTTATCAAGTTTCCAAAACAATGGATTTGGTTAGTAACACCTATCCTAAATTCCTTCTTGTCCTTTCCTTTCTGTAAAATCAGTAACAGGTAGTTGAAACAGAATATCGAGAGCTATTAACACTGTCATAACACGGGTGAGGAAACTGCAACAATAAACCAATGAATTATCTTTTCTAAAAAAAGCACTCCTGTTTTAATGCAGCCTTTGGCAATGCAGCAATCCAGCAAATAATTTTCCAAATGACACTGCAAATCTTAAGGTTTCTTCCTAGAAACACTCTGTTCCACTTAGTTTACTGATGGCTGAGCCAGTCAGCTGTCTGCACAGCCTTTCTTTTTACAAGCACAAACCCAGAAGATGCGTCACTATGCAGGGAACAAGGTATGCAAGGTTACATATGCATCATGCCTAAAATTGAGTAGGAAAAAAAAAATCAACTACACTAAAAATCAGCAGTGCAGCTCAAGGAATACATAATAATGTCCCCTAGTCCCTAAGCATTTGCTTCGATCCCCACACTCCTTTCTGACATCATCACATTTGGGTATAGGTTAGAGCTATTTTCTGTATTGCAGTACATTTCTGTACTAAAATTTTGCAAGATATTTCATAAAACATGCCTAAAGAAGGGAAAGAATGGCCAGGAAAAGACTGTTCACTGTAGCAGCAGCGGCAAACTGGCATGCTCATGAAGCTAACCACCTAATTCACTAATTTTGAGACTGGCCACTGTTGTTAGGCTAAATCTCAACAGGCCTATTACATGGTCATTATGCCTTCTATCTTCTCTAATTGTTTGTTTTTCTGTTATTCTGTATCGGTTTTCTATCTCAATTTAAACACCTCTTTAGTAGCTGCTGTGGACCAGGAACAGTGTGGATTACATAATAACATCATGAGGAGAAGGATTATTAATCTGATACCTGGCAGACTGCTTCAGGGTCTGAGAAACTTTCA
The DNA here is from genome assembly GCF_036013475.1 of Columba livia. NCBI lineage: Eukaryota > Metazoa > Chordata > Aves > Columbiformes > Columbidae > Columba > Columba livia. Next base: position 93,039,509 of record NC_088603.1, read on the forward strand.
CTACTGGAAATCTCCACCAGCTACTCAACCATTTAGCACTTGTAGTAACTGGAAAGACCTCAGTTGTATGAACTCTTGCTTTCCTAAAACACCTGGCTGGTTCAGGTTGAGGAATAATTCTTGTTTGAATGTTCTAGAAAGTGATGAAACTGGAATCTTCCATATAGAAACTCATCCTAGGGTACACCAAAAGTTAGGTAGCAGCAGGAAAACACTCAGATTGTTTAAGTTTCTAATCAACCCATAACAACAAAGTTACTAAAGATAAAATAGTGGAACAAGTAGGCTAAATACTTGCTATTTTGAGATAAAGGTCAGGATATAGAGAGAACTATGACTTACAGAAGAATAAAATCTGAACATTTTGAGATGAAGGTGGGCTATACTACAGAACACTTCAGCAAGCACCAAAATGAAAGCATCTTTTAAAAATACGGTTAAATAAAAAGCGATAAAAATACGAATGTACTACATTTATCCAATCAGTATTGAATTATGCTTATTCCTTTAGAAAGATGGGGAAAAAAAAATCACTGGAAGTACTATCTTAAGCCACTTAACCTGAAACCTTTATCTTGACGTCAAGACAAGCAAACAGGAACCTCTCAACACTATTACACACACCTCATGACAGGCCAAAACAAGCATCCCAACTCATTCTGCTTTTAGCTCAACTGTTTGATAAAGGCACACACTTAGCAAAACACTTCTTAACACTGGCTCATGTGGAAAGTATCAACTAACGTTTTTGTATATGTTAGGAAATGTACTATGGTTTTTAAAGACTCAAATCAAATTCATCATTAGTAACTAAACTAGACAAGCAATACCAGCTGAAAAAGTATTTCTAAGACCTTCCTCCGCAACTGAAAACTTGGGGCTTGCAATTATCTCCCCATGGGGCTCTCACCGAAACAGGAGACAATCCATTTTTCAAAATAACTAAACTGGATTTCCATGGTATGATACATGAACATTTAGCTTCAAATTACTTTGATATAAAATTAATAAGAAGCAACTATAAGTAGCAGCTCAAGTGCTTCATCAGCTTCAAAAGAAGAGCAAATGCTGAGAACAGTTACTTGCTTTGCAAGTTGAAGTGTTCTACAGACCAAGTATGTTCAAACCACTGATTTGTCAGCATTACTCTTAAATTTGCACCCAAAAGAAATTCCATGCTTCCAGAAACTAAGTTCTAAATAAACTCTAAATAAAAAAAAGATGTCTTAAATAAGATTCTTTCAGCAAAAGCCTTAACCTTCCATAGTCATTGAAAAATTATATACAGAAAGGAAAATTCAATTTGATTTTCCATACCATAGAAACAATATTCTGCTTACTCATCAAGAATTAATACGGCAAAAAAGTTTGCAAAAGACTTAAAGTTCAGTGCTATCTTCAGCATGTTTGTGAAAGAAGACTACAAGAATTTAGACAACATGTACATTTGACTTCTATATGACTGTCTTGTCTATCTGGTTTGTACTACCATGTAATTTTTTGCTCAAGACATTACATCTTATCCAAATACATCAACTCTCTTGCCTACCTCCACAAAAATCATTCCAACATACCTCAGGGCTATAACGGTGTACCTTATGCTGTAAATGAAATCTGACAGTATGCCTACTTTACATTTTACTGGGGTATAAGAACCCCTCCTATTTCTTACCAAAATCCCACTGATATTTTCTTGCTAAACATAGCTACCCGCTTTTGCCTGAATTGGATCAATGTCTCTACCATTTAGTACATGTTTTTCCCATTTTTCTGTTTCTATTTCCAGAAAGCACGAGCAAGCCTGAAAAGGAAACAAAGTCCTATTGTCAAGAGTAAGCTTTACTCTTGCCCTAGTCAAGAGGAATGAGAAGGGAGAAGATCAAACTGATTGTTTCCTACCTGAAACTGGCTAAACAGGCTCATCATGCTAGTCAAAACTCTCACCTGCCAATAGCTAGATACTCCCCAGTCAACACTTCTACATTCTCTCAAGAGTTCCGGATTTGCAAACACTTTTCTTTTTTTCTGTTCCCATCTCCTATGAGTTTTTTTGGTTGCCCAACTGCTGTTTGCCTATACTTGGAGCCCGCAACACATTCCTTTAGGCAAAGCATTGACTAGGAGACTCTCCAATGCCGTTTGTTGCTGCAGTAAACCAAAAAGTTGAAAAGGGAAATGTCATTGCTTCCTTCACATTGCCCACGGCAGTTGTTCAGGGAAGTCTGGAGATCACAGCTTTAGTTTGATCAACAGAATCTTGTACCAGAGTTCTTATTTCAAAGCTGTTCAGATGCTACCAAAATCTCTAATTCTCACCCACCTCCAACTACTTTTAATCACTAAAAGATGCTTGGTAACATCACTATGTCACCCAGTCCCAATTTTCCTCAGTCTGAAACACTGGCTCTTTGAGGCAATCTGTATCTTCTGAAACAGCCTTCAACATAGCAATGTCTGATATCAGATACCACTTTATTTTTTTAACCAGATGTCTAGCCTTTGACCATTTACAGCTTACATACTTACTGAAATAATTACAAGCTGAGGAGCCAACAGTACAATATTTCAATATGGTGATCCTGTCATTTACTTATAATGCTTTGCAAAGAACATCAATGACCCATGAACATTACACTTAAACATTTCTTCATTCTGGTAACAGAATTGATTATATTACATGTAATTTGTAGTCTTTTAATAATATGCTAAAAGAAAAACAAACAAACAAACAAAACAACAAGAGAGCAATCACCATTAGGCAGATCAACAGAAACACAATTCAGATACCATTAACAATAAATTTTAAGATAGTTACAATGCACCTTAAGACAACCTATATTTTTTCTTAGGATTTATTCATTTCAAAGCTTGAAGCAACCAACTCTTTTGATTGTTATATTTTTTTAATATGCCAAAAAAGTTGTTATAAAGTTAGATATTACATGTAGAAAAAAGCAGATAATTCAGGTAAAAACTGGAGTGAAAGCATAGGTGACAGTGTTAAAAATATGTCCATACTTAACACTAACATTTCACTCCTCGATAACAGTCAAGCCCTTAAAATAATCTTATTTAGCTGCAGTCATTCAAGAAAGTGAGAGAATATTATCATAAACAGTTTACTATTATTTGTAGTATAAGGGGTCTTTTCTAACAGTTGATTAGTGTAGAACACATGTCCAAAGAAACTAGGTCATAACTAAATATCCAACAATTGAATTTGAAGAAAATCTTGGCAGACAGTTGCTTTATTAATTTTCTCATACCACCCTTCTGTGCAAGTAGGTGCCACAGTTAAGAATAAAGCCTTAGTTTTCCCAAGGCAGTAAGGTTTAATTTTAGTGCAGAAAACAGTAGCATGAAGACAGTGAACTGAGCTTCTTTCATTCCTTTTCCTCATGCTATTCAGAAAGTAAACAAAATAGGTTATCACTCTCTCTAACTACATTAGCTCATGTACTTTACATGTATGAACAATACATTAATCTTCACTTCATCTTGTCTGCAGTCTGCTCTCCTATTCTCCCCTTCGTTTTTTCAAGAGAACAGGAGATAGCATACTTATGAAACACCAACTTTATAAGCTAAGTATCTCTTCTGTGAACAGATTTCAAACTATTCCCAGTTAAAAAAAAAAAAAAAAAAATACATTCAGTATGGAAATGTTCATATGCAAACTCTGGAAACCTTGTGTCAGGGAGAAGAAACACGACCAACTACTCATTAATGCAAGCAAAATGGTTTAACTTCCCCAAGAACTACCCTACAGCAGCAGCTGGCTACTTTTTTTATATTTTAAAAGGACCAGCTACAGTAGGAGCAGTGGCACACTGAAAAAATATCTGAATGTTGATGCTTAGAAATAAATTACAGTCCACCTGCACACAGCCCTTGCTAAAACAAGTTATCCTGCCTTGTGAAAAGCAGAACTCATCTCCCAGGATTTCAGTCAACAGCAATAACCTCAGCACCCTGACGCTGCTGCCCCTTACAAGCTCTTCTTCATTCCTCCACTCCCAAAACCTCCATGCCCACACGATACTATTCTATCTTCCCTATGTCTCTTAATTACCAAAGCAGCAAGAGGTATTCCATGCTAGGGTTTGTTCCAAGCTTTAGGTATGCCATCTGGTCAGTCAAAAACATGGGTCATTGGGGAATCGGCAGGCTAGAAAAAGAACAGGCAACTATTTAGTTGTCTTTCTTCTTCCTCCACATCAATTTTCTCCAAACTTCTGCTAACTTAATATTTTGAGGACCTTGCCCACTGAGTCTGACTAAAAATAGCCTACAAATTTTGGGGAGTGCACACAGGGGAAGAGCAATGGAGGACTAAAGGTGAACCAAGCAGGAGGTAATACTGTGTCAAAAAGAAACTCTTCCTCTCCTGCCAAAGCAATTTTTGTTGCCTGGCTGGAGCATGCATTCACATAAAAACACTATTAGCTTTTACAACAAGGACTACCACAGGGCATGATGTTCCCACTGATGTACAATGAGAACACAGACAGACTGCAGGCAGAGAACAGAATCCCAGCCAGCGCTGGTGCAGCCAGGGAAATACCCCTCGCATCACTTGAAGACTGGACATTTTATCCATACACATGCAGCCAAAGCAAGTGACTAAGTTTTTCCAAATGTCTTTCAAACTTTTTGTATATTAAAGTCTCGTCTAACAGCTACAAAAAGACGCTTACTTATAACTGAAAAGCCTTACGTTTGAAGCTGAACATAGTATTTCTCCCATAAACCTTCACTTGCAGCAGGTAACAAGTTTTTCAGACATATACGCAGTTTTTAAGATAGAAGTCCCTTAAAATTTCCCTAGTCTACATAGAGCTGGCTTCATAAGCTTGGAGGTTTTGCAGTAATGTTCCTCCATAAGCATTCGAGTTTTTACAAATAACCACTTTTTTTCCACCACCTCTCTATCTAAAACAAATCCCTTTCACAAAAGGAAGATAATTCTTCAACAACTGTTTGCATAAGACTCGCTAAACTTTCTCCTCTCTGAACAGGACTGCTCAGCCCACAAGTTTCATGATGCTGAGGCAGTAGCAGTTCCAGTTGCCACCAAAAGAACCAAACTAATCCCCTTTTTTCTACACCAGAGGACTCAGATTTGGAAAACTTTAAACACATTGTATGTCACTTGGGCCACTGTGTTCATTTCCTCTTCAATATGCCCGGCCATAAATAGATTTCAATTTACTTCAAAGATGCCAGTCATCACTTCTCTCTTAAAGTATTGTCTCCCTCTCCTGACATATCCTAGTTTACCTTTTATCTAACAGCTTAGTACATCGTTACAACACAAAGGCACTCATTTATTCAAAATACACTGAAATATCTCTGGTAAATTAAATTATGTCAAGAACTCACATGCAAAGGAAAATACAAGACCTCATGTCTTTTCTGAATACTCTCCAAGGATCAGTTAAGGTAAAATGAACATTCTCAGTAAGCTGACTTTGAGGTAATTTTCTTTTTTTTTTCTGAAATACTTGAGTTACACTTAAAAAAAAGGGATTATTTTTTGAAAAAGGTTGAATTTCAGACAGCCAAGTCTCTAAGATATGTCAAACTAGAGATCAAAAAACCCAAATTACTAGCAATTTCTATTATTTTCTCGTATTTCAGATACATTTCTCTACTCCCATTCTTGAATCATTATCACAGCTTTCTGAATAAAAATTAATGATACACCCGACCTGTCATTACACACCCAAACAAATGGAGAAGACAAAGAAATCACAAATTATGGAAAACTGTTAAGAGGGCATGCTACAACAGTTAAATGATGAGAGATATTTTAAACTAACAGCCAGCACGTTACAAGTGACAGATACAGAAGCAGACACCATCTCTTTGAAAAATCAATAAATTGTTCTCGTTTCTGCTCCATAGAAATAGACGGTACAGCTCATCCCTGCAGATGGAAGCACCAGTGAATCATAATTTCATCAGTTTCCTCAACAAAAAATGGCTCGATTAGAAGAAAGTTGGTATCATATATTTTTACAGCCTCGGAGTTGAAAATTTAGCTATGAGGATCCCAAGGTCAAACATTTGATTAGGAAATCAGTACCTGACTTGCATGCTATTTAAGTCTGGGCTCTTCTGCATAGAAGTGACAATAAAGAAAGCCAGCTCATTTTAAAAACCATCCCATTGTAGTTTCTTTGTTTAAAACCACGTGATATAAAGTAGTGGATTAGTGTAAACTACTGGCTATAACTCTGTGCTGTTCGACTGTCATGCATACAACATGAAGTAGGCTATAAAAAAAAAATAAAAGGCACTGTTTTCCTGGTAGAAGCTGAGTTGTTTTATTAAGTTTTAGACAAAGAGGAAAATGTGGTTTAAAGGAGTTCTTAGATATCTTTCAAATATACGCAACACTCAAGAAGAATAGAAAAGCCATTGTTTCAGCCCTAAGTCGTTCTTGCTGTATTTGGGAAAGCACAATTTTTTAGGGGAAAAAAGGGACAGTCATGATAGCCTAAAACTGCAAAAGAAAGCTTTGACATAATCCAAAGCAAGAAAATTACATATTATTGTACTTCTGTGAATCACATCACAGCTGAGATTGGGACAATTGGTTTCTTGCACGCAGCAAATTTCAAGCATTAAGTGGTTGCAGAAGAGTGATGAGTTTTCCTGGACATGGAAAGACAAAAGATGTGATTTGACAACTCTGCAAAACCCAAAAGGAACTAGAAGGAACCAGAACAAAGGAAACTTCTAGAAATGGAGGACTTGGTTTCTGGGTTTTATAGGCCTTCTTTTTTAAAGAACTAATTAAATTCAATAGGTAAGATTACTTGGTTTATTTTGGGTATTGGGTACCTTACATTTTTTTAAGTTAACTATTGCAGATATAAAGTTGTTATGATTTAGAACTGCAGTGCAAAATTAGATATGTAGCCTGACAAGCATGTTTTGATAGAGAAAAATGTTTTATGTTGGGTTTGCATATACAAAGTGGTACTCCCCAGACTCCCAGAATTGTTCATAATGTTTTTTAAACACTTTTCTCTTTCTAAGAGATAACACTATAGCAGAATAATGAGAATAATATTATGAAATAGTACTTTAATGCATAATACAAAAAAAAAAAAAGCTTTCAACAACTGTACCATACACCTTTTGAATATATATACATTAAGATTTTTCAGATGCTTTTGTCAGAGTAACTTTGATTCTGCTGTATCCCAACTACATTTTTACAAGAGTTGATGGATTGTTTAATATTCACTGCAGGAGTCTGCCAGTGCTACTGGACAGTCACGGTACAGAATGCTACCTGATTCTTTAACGTTTTGTACAAAGTAGTATATTTCAACAACATACACATTATTTTAGACTTGATAAAATATTAATGCAGCTCCTAGCAATTCAATGTATCTCTTCACAGCTGAGCATCAATACAGATTTTAGAGCTTGTAAAACCTGTAATAATTATTAGTTTTTCTAAAGCTATACTACCAATACTTTTTAAGCTCTCAGTACATCAGAGGTATTTTCAAGGTTATACTATTGACCATTTCTTTCCGGAACTCTGCACAGCTGGAGCAGTCCTCAAGGCTGATACTCCAAAAATATTTTATTCCCATGTAAATATCTTATTCCAATGTTCCTAAACCCCATGATGCCATAGATTAAAACAGATTTGAAGCAGAAAAAAACAAAAACAAACCTAAAAAAACCCACACCACACACAATATTCTCATTTTTGATGAGTATGCCATGTAACACAGCAGCAGCTGCCCTATTCCATTCTGCTTTAGCAAGAAACTTGAGCTTTTAGAAAGAATAAAGAATTCCTGTGCATCCTTCCTGTCACATTATTTTCCCTGCTCACTTCAGTACCCAAGAGAATTTGAAGAAAAGGGACCACTAAGCAGCTTGGAGTTGTTTTCCCACAGCTATCTTAGACCACACTTCCAAAACATTACCAGTCTGTTCTTTAAAGAGGACAGATACTTAGATTAATGCTAAGTCTCAAGCAAATGCAAGTTTAACTTACTGGACTTTCCTATCCTATCTGTAACCCATTCTATACACAAACAGCAGTGGAGCAAGGCATAAGTCATAAGAAGAACCTCAAGGCCTTTCAAAGTCTCTGAGAAGATATAAAGCATATGGACTTCTTCAACTACATTAAGGCTCCTCCTGAAGGTGGTACTCTACTTTTCTACTCCCTAAAGTTACTGAACTGAATGACTTTGTATTTTTATGCTGTTTCTGAGACTTAAAGTTCAGGAAAATAAACCACAAAATCAAATATTTAAAAATGTCTGCCTGAAAATGGACTTCAATTTTATAACTTCTCTTTGTAGACAGAGGGCCTTAGGGGTGCATATAATTTTTTTTGAAATATGTATTCAAATAGATGTATTTAAACTGTAGTACCTCTGCTGCACTTTAAGAAGCTTAGTATTTGTATTACGAGTGTACTTGTTGGCACTGTCTTCAGAATTTGAAACTGAAAACAAAATAGGTTTCCTAAACTATTACTAATTTAAGTACCTATATTTCTTAAACTTCTGACCAGTGAGGCATGAAGAAAAAGTGCAGGAGTATACTGGAAGGGGGAGAAAAAGTCACACACTGCTTGCAGGGGTGGGGTTTTTTTGGCTGCTCTAAGTATACCTGTTATTCCAAGTATTTCTTTGGAACAGCACTGCTCTGGTATGTAAATGTAAAGATAGCAGATGCTCACTTCACACACATGATACTACAGACAGAGTTTAAAACTGCAAAGCTGTCTTTAAAGAAAATTAAAAAAAAGAAAGGGTTTCTGTGGAAATACATCCTTAACTTCTTTACAACAGTCATTAACTCACAAACTGGACATTCAAAGTAGCATTCCAATCAGCAGAAACTGAAGTAGTTTCTTACAGGAGGACTGTCTGGAGACAATAGTCAAAGCTGAATTTTTCATTTAGAATTAGGATTCATTTCTGTGTTTGAAAAGTATATCAATCCTAATTACCCTGAGTACACAATGAACTGAAAATTAAATAAATACATTAGCTTAACCTTAACATAAACGAGTCCTTAAAGATACTTTAAAAACACCCCATCAGTGAATGTTCTCTCTTCGATGTATTTAATGCAGAAACATCATGAACAGGATATGCACATAAGAGGCCAGGTTGTTGTTAATGCTAAATTATTCATAATGGTAATCAAACTGATGAATGTCACACTGAGTGATAGCACAACTCCAACCAATCCTACCTCTTCATGTATAGCTCATTTCCACTTGGGCCATCTGAAGATTCAGAAGCCTACTGTAGTTGTGGGTTGGTTTTGCTGTTTGCAATACCTAGCATAGCTGGGAACTGACCACATGAAACTTCATATTCTTGTCATCCACTTTTGGCTGGGGTGAGAGATAGCTTTATGCTTTTTCTTAGTTCTTCCTCATCCTGGCCGCTCTAGTCAAACTCATTTGAGAACACTGTTGTGGGGACATCTGCCTAAGACCTCTTTCTCTTTATGGAGGTCCATGGTCATTTGATGTATTTTTCATTCTGCTTTTCAATCAGCTTCTGCATTCAGATATTTAATGAGCGCTTCAAAATCTCTCTACACAGTAACAACTGATTCCAACTCACTACCAATATTCCCATCCCTGGTTTGTTCCTCACAGAACCCCGAGAAAAACAAACACACATAACACCTTGTTTCCCTCTCCCTAGAAGAATCCTGGCATTATCACTTCCCTTCTAATTTTTAGTGCAATTCTGGTTATCATTCACAATTTGCACTAAAGCATTGCTAGCATACATAGTGTAGGTTTAAATGACATGGAAAAAGATAACGATGACTCGTAGCTATAGAAAAATAAACAGATCCGGATTCAAGTTCTTCAGGCTCTTTTGGCCTTCATCATGTTGTGGTTGCAAAATGAGGCTAGCATTCCTGTATCCTGTAGAACAACTTCATGTGAGATAGTTACGCACTGTGATATGATCGTAATTCCTGTGGCTGACAGGAAGCACCAGCTGAAGCTCTGGAGTCTATCCTAATGCACTGTCAAAAAGTATGACATACCCTCTTGCTGGCCCATAACAAGTTTTCACAGGAAACTTGGATGTTGAATATCATCCCAATTCAATTGTTCCACATAACTGGGATGACAAATTTTGTCACATGACTTCACTTACACATCAGGAATTCTCTTAGTGAAGAAATATTTGAACTCAACATGAAAATAGTGCCATAGCCCACTACAAAGAAATGCTATTTGTACAAAAAGTGGCAAGATTTCAGCCATAGTAAGAAATTCCACCAAAACAAAACAAACAAAAAACCCCAACCAAACAAACAACAAAAAACCCCAACCACCTGGAGATTCTCAGCTTAACCAATATCAGCACTAGTGAAAATAAAGCAGATTTTCCAAAACATTTCCAATATTACACTGGCTTAAAATTGACAGGACAAAGTTTCAAAAAGCAGGACTAGCCTTATGGAATGAAAGAGCAGTTCACACGTTCTGCCTGCAAAGGATGCTAACGCTCTTGCAGAATACTGAACTGGTCTATCTTTTGCATTAAGTTTTCTGCCTGAGTAAAGTTTCTGAAAGTTGATACCAGCATGGCACAAGAGGGGAAAAAGAAAAGTATGAAAACAGATCCCTCTTTAATTAGGAATGAATTTCGCAGCAGCTGTACATCAGCTGGTACCACAGTCTAAACTTACACAGCAGCAAACTGCTACTGCTTTATACCGCTATTCACTAGCACTAGCTTCTCACAGGAGAACACACACTAACGCCTTAAGGACCATCAGATTAGGCAGAATAGTAGTCCACAGCACAAACAGTACTCAATAGCCCTACCTATGTATCTCTTCTAAATGCTCAAAAAGAGCTGATAATAAAGGAAAAATACACCAGCTGAATTTACCAATGACAGTTGCAGTAGTCATTCAACACTGATTACAGTAAAAAGGCACCATTACAAACCTCTGACTCTCAAGGATAACTTTTTAGTTTCACAGAAATGAAGCTGACCACTCCAACACCAAAATCAAATACCTTGGCAAAAAAAAAAAGTTCTGAAGCCACTTCACAACTTATCTACCACTTAAAGGCAGAAGAGAAGATTAAAAACTTGGATTTCTTTATTTTTAATGATTGAAAATAAAGCCTTGGATAACAAGCAAGTGTGGTAAGTGATATCAAGAGACAATCTATGACAACCACCTTGCCAAGGATACCTTTTCTTAACTGACCAAGTCTCCAAGCACATTTGTTTCCAGTGACAACTAAGGTTGTAACAACTAAACAGACTTTTCCATGTGGAGTGCTTGGTTCCGTTTGCCCTTCAACCAAAGACACAAGGAGTCAAAATCATATTTGCTACAAGAAACTGCAACCCACCACTGAGTAACCTGCATAGTCTAGGGCTTTAGAATTCTAATTATTTCTCCTTACTGGATTATAACCAGACCTTTATGTGAACGCGACGATAAAAATGCCTCAATGGGTTGGGAGTTACTGCAACAGTACATGCACAAGATATTTATGCAGCACTCAAAGTCACAAGCTTCTTAAAGAGCATTTACTTTTGGCTAAATTAGAATCTTGATATTTCATAGTGTAAAACCATATTCAAGCAATCAAAAAGTGAATAATAGAGCAGTTAGCCAGCTCTTTAATACATTAGCTAAAAGTATATCAATTCCATTGATTTTTATGATGGGCTGATTTCACATAATGGACTAGGGCTGCTACAAACGCTGTAAAAGGGAAAAAATGCTTTGCCAGAATTAGTGGAAGATGGTGTCAAAATGCTTTTACAACAAGCATATAGTTAAAACATTTTATTTGGAGATGTTAAATTTAGAATACTACTGTCAAGAATAGATTTGGTCCTAAAAGTTGAGTAAAAGCCATGGTTACAACACTGCAGATATATTTTGCAGATTTCAGTTATATTTTGCTTTAAATATTTTGTTTTATTGGTAGCTAAGAAACACAAAGCTTGCATTATGAATACCTAGTCAAACTTCAACACAGCAGAAGGCTAACAGCAGGATGCTTTGAGGATCCATACAGCAAGCAACATTTAAAGGCACTAATTAATGATCTAGAAAATAAAGTAGAAAAGTTAACAGTTATGTAGGTTAGTCAAGTACAGAAGACCAAAAAATGTAACCAACTGGGAGCTAATCAACCACGATGTACAGGTAACACACTGGCAGATAAAATTCAATATTAATACATGCAGAAGTAGTGTCACTGAAAGCTAAAGACAGAATTATTAGTAGAGCCAGCAACCTTCTAAATTAAGTAGACCTAGTATAAACAAGAGGATTACAAGCATCCCTGTGGAACTCAGGGAAGATATCTGTTCAATGTGAGAGCATAGCTGTTGAAAATTAAAAGTATCAGGATTCAAAAGCAGCAGTGGCAAACACAAGCAAAACTGTGGTTTCGTCATATAAAAGTAGTGCTTCTTTGTTAACCATTACCTCAAAAAGGCTGCTGCAGTATTACATAGAGTGTGTGAAGAAACATGTATAAAGAGATTGTACGAATTGTTACAATTGTAAATTGTATAAAGATATTACTGCTAATACAAAGAATCACAAAGTAGGATATGAAAAAATACATAGCTATAAGTAGACTAAACAATGAAAACTGAAGGGAAATAATTTAAATTTCAAAAAATAAGATACTGCTCAGTGAAAGTGGGAAGCATATAGTTCAGAGGTATGCTTTCTCAATACAATGCATAATTAAATACTAATTTCTAGTGCATCTTTATTACAAAGAATCTGCTCATAGCCAAAGAAGGACAGAAAACTGGACTGGGATGAGGAACATCACATTTAAGGATCCAAGTCTACTTCTATGAAATATTGTTGTAAGACACATACCATAACAAAAATATTCAGCATCTGCTGCCTGTAACCTTTCTTTTATCTGCCACAAGCTGTTCATCTAGATGAACTCCAACTAAGTTCCACTGCCACAATTTCAATGCGAAAATCACCATGTTGGCCCTGCAAGGGGAGGACACACACACCAAAAGTACCACCCCTTCCAAACAGTCTTTAAAAATCAAAATCCTGAAGAGAAACCCTAGAATGCAAAACATGCACTATAGCTTGGCCTAGCAGACAGAACTACAGACTTCCAGACTTTTGTTAATAATTTAAGAGAAATAAAATAACTCCAAAATTCTTGATAAAGTGATTGGTTTATAAGTAGGAAACAGCACCATTCTCAAAAGCACCACTCCAACTACTAAAAAGTGTTTTAATGAATCTTACAAAAAAATATATATATATATTTCAATTTGTAAGCCAGTCCTTGTCCTTGAAAGTTCCCAACACAGGTCAACTTACATCTAGAGATGGTTCCTGAACTTCCATGTAGAAGACACCTAAAGAAAGAGACTGGGGAGGACTGCAGAGCCAAAGAACATACCATTTGGGACCTGTGAATCAAACTTTTGTCTCAGGTGGACAGTCTGAGACTTATAATGTGCACTAAAACAAAAAAAAAAGGCGCCACAAACCAAAACACCACACACCAAAAAAACCCACAAAACAAACCACTAAAAATATAAAATGCAAACTCTGTCAAGAATCTCATGTCTCTTGAACTAAACATAATGTAAATTGCATTCAAGTGATTTAAGTATTTGGAAGTATCCTATTTTTAGACGAGTGTCCCTGGAGCTACTTTTTGTTCTCATCTCAAAAGACAAGCAGCATGCTCTTTCTCTGATAGAAGAAAGAATAATACCTAATAAGTTTACAACTAATACATATTTTACCAACACGTATGCAACAAAGAAAGGACAGCAGGGTACTATTCTGCTAAAGCAGCAATCTGGCATTGAAATTCATTCTAAATTACCTCAGTTCTTTCTCTGTATAGCTTATTCCTGAACTCATTTGTACAAATCCAGTTTGGGATGACGAGTGGGGTGGGGGGTGGAATTTTTGTGTAAAAGTGAAACAGTACCACCTCACCACTAGGATATGCAAAGACTGTCACATGGTAGTTTTAAAACATTTCCATTACTTTCATGAGTGTTTTTGAATTGCCCTATTCCTACAGAAACAAGTTATATGAGGAGTAAGGTATCCTCATTCATGTAGCTTACAATTCTGAAAAGCCAGGCAGCATCCAATACCAGTGCAAGTGTTATCACCATCACCTTGATCTCAAGGGTGGCTTGCATGTAGTGTCCTTGCCAGGTACCGTTTGTATCACTTTTCTGAAGATGACCATGCTGCCACAATCTGCATATTGACAATCATTTGAGGAACCTTCAGCTCTGATGTTCATTCACATTTTACAGATAAGGTAATTCTGATAAAACGGAGAAAATTCACATTCCAAGTGCTAGCAATACCACTTAAAAAGACCAACATCACAGGAGGACACAGACAAAATTCCAAGTCACAGAAAATTATGAAGCTGGCACTACAAAGTTAAATGCTTTCTCCAATATAAGCAATCCTTTGTATTTACAAGAAAAACGAGATCTGTGGTGTTCCAAGTGTTCAGAGGAACATGATCTTCACTGCCTTTACAAAGGAGTCAAGTTGAGAGTAGCAGTGTATAAAATACATGGTTAGTTACATAGTTTTGGTTTGAACAGCTGTTGGCTATGTTCATTTACAGTTCATGTAGTGCCAACATCATCTATATAGACAGAAGAGGCTTGTTTTCACTCCTGTTCATCACCATAAAAGTTATTTCTCTCAGCAGCTGCCGCACAAAAATCAGTTTCTATTTCAGTATCTCACCCTGCAAGTTCACAAAGTGGCGGGTTCTAAAGACTGCTAAACACAAGTACGACCTAAAGAAACTTGGCCGTACTTAATGATAAACGGGGTTGTGGGGAGGGGGGTGGGGAAGGACAGATGAACGACACTCACTTCTGCTTTCTTGGAGTGGAAGGAGGTGGTAACCCTGTTAACACGGGTAAAGTCACATGAAAACTAAATTGCTTTAGGCAACTACTCGGACTGAGAGCCCCAGTTTTCCCGAACCTCTTCAGCTTTATGAATTAAAAGGGAACAAAATGAGGCTGATCCGGATTCCAGCAGATAAAAGTCTAAAATATTAGTCACATGTTATATAATGACCATTAACTGATCGAACTCGGAGTGACAGCGGTGCAGCGGCAGGCCCGGGGATGCTGCCCCGCTGCTCCCCCCCTGTGGACACCGAGCAGCCTGGGAGCAGCAACAGGACGTCTCCAGAGCTTTCCCCGCCCGCCCCTTTCCCCGGCACGGAGCAACTCGGAGAGCCGCTGCCAGGCAGCTCGCAAGGCTGCGTGTGCCCGTTCCCCCCGCCCCGACCCTCCCGGCGGCTGCCCCCCGAGCGGCACCGCGGCGGGGCCGCCCCACGGGAGGAAGCGGCGATCGGCCGAAGCGGCGGCTGCCCCGCCGGTGGCCGGAGGGGGGAGAAGCCCGGCGCTGCCTGAACTCAGCGCTTCCCTTTCCCCGAGCCCCAGCGCGGGGGGGAAGCGGAACCCGAGGCGCCCGGAGCCCGCACTCACCTCGGCCCTCTCTGTCGCCGCGGGGCGGCCGGCGGGTGGGGGGAAGCACCGGGCGCCGCCGGCCCCGCCGCGCCTGTCACCGGGCGCCCGGGTAGGAGAGTCCCGCAGGGTAGATCCTCGGGGCGGCGGCGAGGACGAGCCGCGCACCGCCCGCTCGTCGCGGCGGCCGCTGCCTCGCACCAAGTTGAGGCGCGGCCGCCGTTGCCGTCACGCAGCCGGGCTGCCGGCGGCTGCCGCTACAGCCGCGGGGAACCGGCGCCTCCGCTCGCCGCCTCGCTCCGCGGCCGGGGAACGAGCGCCGCGCCGCCACGGCCGCCTCGGCCCCCCTCTTCCTGCGGCTGCCGGGAGCCGCGCTCCGGGCGCAGCGGCGCGGTCAGACGGAGCCCCGCGGAGGAACCGCCGCTGCCTTCCTCAGCGCCCCGGAGCCCGCAGCTGCAGCCCCGCGGCAGCGCCCGCTCCGCATGCCCCGGCCTCCGCGCAACAACCGCCGCCGGCGGCGCCCCCGCTCTCCCGCGCTCGCCTCTGCCGCCCGAGCGCTCTCAGCGCCGCGCCTCCATCACCGGCGCGGGGGCGGTGGCGGCGCGGGAGGTTGGGGGGAGGGGGCGGGCGCAGGGAAAGGGGCGGCGACCGCCCCGGCGCGCGGACACGTCCCCCGCGCGCCCGCGCCCCCTGGGCGGAGCCCGCGCGCATCGTCCCACCCCGCCGCTACCCCGGATGTGTGGGGGTGCGCGCGTTCAACGGCTCCGGGTGGGGGCGGTTGGACCCGGGGGGTCTCGCTGCTGCCTCTCCCGGTGCAGCAGGGCTCGCGGGCGCCCGTCCCCTCGGTACCCGTCTGGCTCCCGGGGGCTGCTCGTTTGGGCTGCTTCCAGTCAGAGCGAGCGCCGCTGGGCTGCGCCCCCCGCACCAGCCCGGTGACTGGGGTGGGGTGTGCGGCGCCTGGGCTTCCTGTATGGCCCTGCGGGCTCCTAACGCGTGGCTACAAGCAGGGGTCACGGATCTGTGTGGCGTTACGGGGTCTGTAGTCAGTTTTCAGGTGCGGTGTTTTCCTGTGTCATCCCTGCTGCGCTGGCATCTGCCACAGCCGCAGTGACATAGGCCTCAAAAGTGGGTCTGGTCCACGAGGCCGAACAAAAATTGCACGGCCGACCAAACTCCTCTTCCTACACCTTTTGATGGGGTGCTGCCAGCAGCAGCGGTTCCCAGCTCCTTGATGGACCACGGATGGGTTTGGCATGGCTTGTGCGTTGGCAACACTGTGTGCTGGCAATGATTTGAGGAACCATGGTTGAAGCATTTAACGTTTATAAATATATAAAGGGTGAGTGTCAGGACAATGGAGCCAGGCTCTTCGTGGTGACAACCAATGATAGGACAAGGGACAATGGGTACAAACTGGAACACGGGAGGTTCCACTTAAATTTGAGAAGAAACTTGTTCAGAGTGAGGGTGCCAGATCACTGGAACAGGCTGCCCAGGGAGGTTGTGGAGCCTCCTTCTCTGGAGACATTCAAAACCCGCCTGGACACCTTCCTGTGTAACCTCATCTGGGTGTTCCTGCTCCAGCAGGGGGATTGGACTGGATGATCTTTTGAGGTCCCTTCCAACCCCTGACATTCTGTGATTCTGTGTGAAAGAAATGTTGCATTGGGTCATTAGGCTGTAACAAACCTCTTAGCAGTGGCCGCTGAGCAAAGCAGCAGGCCATGGGTATTGGGCCCGTTGCAGCATCAAAATGTTAGACATGCACCCTGTAACAATGCCTGTGTACTAAGACTGTTTAATGCAGCTAGAAGATTACTTCAACCCCCCTCCAAATTTATTCTGGCACTTGAATTCTGGGAAATGTTTTATCTTTCCCTACTCCTAAATCCAGCTTTTTAAAGTTTATAGATCAAAGTTTGTATGCCCTCTTTAAAAAGTATAACTAGCAAAGTTTCAGTGAAGAAAACACTGAGTTTCCATGATGAGCAGATCTTAGTCTCTGAAATGATATATAACTTTAAAGAGGTGTTTGTTTACAGAACCCCCAAAACATGCTGTACTCATTATAAACATATTTAACGAGTTCCTTGGCAGAAACCCGATATTCTAAATAGAATTTAAACAGGAAAGCAAAGTTAGGTGAGTGCTGAACACTGCCATACTGATGCCCCACAATTTTGTGGGGAATTTTGCTTGTGCTTCCATTTACGTCTCTCTTAAAAGATCTCTCTGTTCAGGCAGACTGGTTCTAGTCCTTTACCTACCACACACTTGCAGCTGCCATTAGCCCTGTGGTATTTTATTTTGTCTAAGATTTTTTTATTATTCTCTTTGCCACATATGCAGGTGCTACTCACTCTCACCTCCCTTGAAAGCAACTCAGGCCTTTCTTAAAGGCACTTAGTTTTCCGAACCATTCATTTGGGATACTTTTTCTTCAGGTAAAACTGCTGAGTTCAGAATCCTTCTGTGGCCCCATAGAGCTGTTGAGGGTGAGCACTTAGTTTGCTGGGTAGAGAGCATACAGAATCCTGTTCTCTCTGCACATTGATGTATGCTTATTTTGACAGCTGTATACTTGTCTACTTTTGCAAGTGTTAAAGAAGATATTTCAGGCGCAGCCTCTGTAAGCAGGAGAGGGCAGGCAGCAGCTCAGTGGTTACACTTGGACTCCAGTTGCCTGTTCTCCCCTCAGCTGGGGACAACCAAAACTGGGTGACGGATTCCTGAGGAGAGGAGACATCTAGCCAGGGTAAGCTGACTAAAAGTGGTGTTGACTAATGTTGACTGAATTGGTTTGAATAAAAAAAGCATTTTGAAAAATGCTTTATACTGTAGTCAGGTGATAGAGTAAACAGACATATAAAAATACCAAGGTAGCCAATGCATAAACAGCAGGACAAGGAGGCATTCTTCACCCAGTGCAGGACTCGTGCATATGTTCACCTTCGATGAGCTGAATGGGATTCCTTGTGTGCTTAAACAACTTAAATGTCTGTGTTGCTCAGCTGATACATTCATCAGGGATCATGTACCATGAGAGGTGGCTTCCCTGTGAGAGGTAATGCACACCACTGCAAGAACCATTTAGCATTTATAAGCTGGGGATTGAATACATGTGTGTTTATACAAAGGCAGATAATATAAGAAGCATGGGGCTTTCTCGTGCCAAAAATGAGCGTCTTCATTTTATGCTAAAAAGTTTTATCAAGAATGATCTGTTTTATGTAAGCAGTTAACCATATGCAAGGAGCTTAACGTGTTTTGCTATGATTGATGATGCTGTAGGATATATCCCAAATCCCTGTGGTGGAATGGCTTTATGACACCTCAATTATCTATTCTATTGCATTGCAACTGAGTCCAGGAAACTTACTTAACACAAACGTTACCAATTTCATGAAAAAGAAGTGAGCATGAGATATCTAGATGCAGCCAAAGACACTTTAAGAAGTTATATGAATTCACTAAACCATGTAAATAAAAAGATGTAATTTTGGAGTAAGTGAACATTCAGAAATGTAGTCTGTAATTTAAAGACTGGGTTTATGGTGTTTGTATTAAGAAAAGTATATCGAGATTCAGGTTTATGGATTGTGGAACACTACTAAGTCAACTTTGTAAAATTATTATTGCAGTGATCTTTTAAAATATGTGTATCTTCAAGTCATGAGAACAAATAAATAAATTTTAAAAATCTTTGTGATGGTTTGTAATTATAGTCAATGCTGTCCTCCTGATTTCATGAGACTCAAATTATCGTAACATACATACTGCAGAATACCTAAAGGGAAAGAAAAAATAAAAAAGAGTATTTTTCTTTCTTCGGTTACATGCTTGTCCAAGCTGTGCCACTCCTCTGATGTGCCCAGAACCCCACAAAATACCAGGTCTGGGGCAAGTGGCTGGTACACTGCAGAGGGGAACCTCCTGAGTAATTTGTGCTGGAGAAGGCACTAATGGGCAGAGTTGCCTTCATAGGTCTCCATCCTACACATGGCCCACCTACAGCTGTGGGGAGGCGAACTGACCAAGGCAAATCCCAAAGCCACCAGGCTCAGGGCAGATGAGGAACTCAAGCCCAGGCTACCTGCAAGGTAAACAGAGGCACCAGGGGCCAGTTCCCACAGACAGGGTACACGTAACCGTAATTCACATCAGCAGCACAGCTTAGTGTTGTGAGGACAAGAGCCAGGAGCAGCCTTGCCAAAGAATCCTCACAGAACGGGGATTAAAATGTTCCCCAGCTGAAGCAGGTCACTGTGTCAGGGTTTGGCAATTTGCTGCGCTGGAATCTGAAGCAGCATCCAATTTGAACCGAATGCAAACAAGCAGTACCTTAATGGAGGTCATTTTACACTCATTCAGTGTTTAAATGGTGTTTTTAAAAGAAAACCTTAAAAATAAAAAGTATATTTAGCCAGATACAATCCACTTTCTAAAAAGAAATATGTAAATACCATCTTCATGTCACCGTTAGGGAAGTGTTTGTCCCACCAGAGCTAATTGCCAATGAAGAAATTGGTGCTTATTGTTGAGGTTGTTACAAAGGGTGCATAAACTAACTTTATTATAGCAAATGTTGAACCGTATTTGCATTATTTCCATCACATTGTCTTTGTTTTACAAGCTGGCTGCAATAGCTGTTCTTGGAAGGTCTCCAACAAAGCATTCTCTTTGGGGCTACTAACTGCAAATAAGATTAAAGCTTTAATATGTCTGGTAATCAGTTTTCTTTTAAAGAGTACAATTTGATTTCTTATGGTCAACTGGGATCCCACATATCCTCATCTCTTCTGTTTTTCAACTTGCTGCTCTCAATAACCAAAAAGGCAATTTGCCAACAGATGTCCTTTCACCACTTCTGAATTAGCGTGTCACATGAGAGGTAGTCACGCACAGCTTCTACTCCAGAATCCAAGACTTCTGTCTATTAAATGCAACTTCTTTTTTTGTTTGTTTGGGTGTTGTTTTTTTTTTTCCCTCCAGCCTGGGCAAGAACAAAACGCTTTATGTCCTCCTTTGTTCTGTTGACATGCAGTGAATAAAGATGGGTAATTCTTGTTTACTCAAACCAAGCCAACACGAGCAGGTAAGCTCTGTGTTCCTCACATGTGCCACTGATTTGCTGCAAGAAAGCTGTGGCTGTACTGGGTGATTTTTTCTTAATAACAACAAAAATACCCTTTTGGGCAAATGGCATGTAAGAAAGAGAGCACCACAAGAATATGTCTTTCTTTCATCAACCCAATCCCACCCCTCCAGCTAATCAGATCTTGCCTCACTTGTAAGGGTGGGAGGAGGAAACAGCTGGGATCTGTACTGGTGCCCTGGAGGGGATGGGAGAGGACCTTCTCATGTCCCAGGGTACAGGGGCCTCAGCACTCTCACATCCCATGGACACTCACAGAGCCCACGAGTGCACGGCTCTTGTGCACTGTGCTCCTTTACTGGGGAGACGTAAGAGAGAGAACAGGTCTCCTTCACCCCATTCCTGCCTCTGTGTTGGACTGCAAGTAGGATGCTGCCCTGCATCTGAGGAGAAAGTTAAGGACAGAAAAACAGTAAGACTGGACTGGCAAAATTGTACTGGGTAAGCCTAGCCTTACATATATCATTTGAGTTTGACAACCTAATCATTATTGAACCATTTGCATTCACGTGCAAGCCAAATAGCAGCCACAATGTGCTGCTGCCATCTATGCTGCGATATTTTACCACAAACGGATCAGGAGTTGCAGGAGACCATGAATCATTATGGAAAGCATTTGGTTAAAAGAGAATGCTGTTGGCGTCCCTTGCACTTCCTTTTTCTTCAGTATTCTTAAAATTCATCTTAACCAACACTATATTTTTCCTACTGAGCCTACTGGAGCAAACCACCAGAGGCTAACATTTTCAGAGTGTTAGTTTCTCATCAGGCACTAGTTTCTCAAACCCCAGTCCTTAATTTTTACTTCTGTTAACTCTCCTATTGAAAACAAGCTTTAGGACAACATCAGAGCATATCCGTATATTCATTATTTCAGCTGTCAGAGGTCCAAGATGATTTAAACCAAGTTTGCCAAAGGAGGAGGTTGCTTCTAGATATAAACATTTCAAAGAATGTAAGTACCAGTTTTCAAAACGTTAAAAGGCTTTGGCAGGTATGAATGTGCTTCTACTTCCATGTACATTAAACCTGGAGCATATTCATCATTCTTACACAGCCTGTTGTTCTTCCATATGTCATAATGTGTTTTGATACTTATTTTTAAGTTCTGTCACAGCAACAACATGTTTCAATATGTTACAAAACACTTAATCCAGCGAGAATGTCCACAACTACAAAACATGGATGTTTAAACCATGAAAGAAAAATAACTATTACACTTCATTCAAATATACACGTGACTGAAAGGACTGGTGATTTGTCACAAGCAGCTCTAGCCTTTACAAAGTGAAAGTGACCGGTCCTATTCTGGAAGAAATATGAATGAGCCTTCTCCCAAGAAAAATAGAAATGGCCTGAGGGCAACATAAAGGTATAGTAAACCTCTAAAAGATGAAGTCTCTATTTTATTTTTACCAGAGTAGCTTTATGTTCTGGAGAAACAAGGACAAGATATAATTTTATGTAGCCATTTGGAAGTTCATAAGCCTGGTTAAAGCAACTTTCCTCCAGAAGTTTTAAAAACAACGGTAAAACTAGCAACCACTATGTTTGCCTGATATATCGTCATGTCTACATGACAGTAAGGCCTGTCTAACACTATTCGTTCTCCCTGCAGATGGGATCCCAGTGTTCCTATTTCAGCAGGATGTTTTTGTCACTGACTTAAAAACAATAAGTGATTAAAGTGAGAGCAGATATTGAATGTTTTCACATAAAAGCCTGTCACAGATTTCTCACCCAGATGCTTCCATGTATCCTTCACTATTTACCATCACTGTTAACACAGTGGGTCAGCAATATAAATTTTTGCCAAATGTGAAACAAGGCAATTTCATAGAGGATGTCGGAGGCCACTTGGAAACCAATTGTTTGAAGAAGGAGGTATCTTCTGAATAGGGACTGTATAAGTAGCACTCGAGGGCTTCAGCTTCATACCTTGATGGCTTCTACAATAAATAGGCTCTGTTTATCATATACAGAAGAGGAAGTGGGCTTCCCACAGACAGCTCTGCAAAATGAAGGTACTGTCTGCTCCACACATCATAGATTAACCACAACAAAAAGGCTGAATTCATCAGTCTAGAGAGATGCTACATCACTAAATTATGCCTTCAGTGACAACTGAATAGTTCATTTGCCTTCAGCAGGTTTCTAGTGGAGGCAGTGACTGAAACTTAATAAACAGTTGTGTTAGAAAAGCACTATTTGTTAAATATATGGCTTTTGAAGCACAGCAACAAAAAAAAGCAGGAACATTTCTTTTTAGTTACAAGCATCAGAAGAAATTACTGGCAGGTGAAGGATGTGGACTGTTATGGTAAAATACATTACTTACCACTCACTTTTCAGGTAGGATGAGCCCTTATTAAGTATTTGGTAGGTTTTCCCCTGTTAGTCTGGCATTCCCACAGTAAAGTGTGCACTGACTAGCATTTCCACATGTAATTTCCAGTCAAAGGACTCCACCCATAATCTAGATTCCAGTTTTATTGCCCAATTAAGGTTTTAAAATGGTCAACACCCACTGCAATTCAATGATTTAATTACATTTACCGTTTACCCAAATTACATTGTAATTGAGCTACGCCTGCACGGATGAATGGTTTGGGTCAGACCAAAGGTCTGTCTAGCTTCAGCTCCTCACTCTGACGTCCCGTCCCCAAAACTGGGTATGCAGGAAAAGATTACAACAGCTACTGCATACACATGGTGGCACCTGTCCAACTTCCACCTGAACTTGGGCTTAGTTTCTCTTTTCAATACAAAGGTGATTTGCAGTTCACTTATCTTCTACAACTTGCAGAAGTCTGCAGAGGCAATAATGCTGAAGATCATCCTCAGTTACCTCTCCCCGTAAGAACATGCTTAATTTAAATGCGCTGGTGATGCTTAATTGCTGCAGGTCAGCTTTGGAGACGTGAGCTGCTGGCAAAAGCAAAAGGCAGCTATCAGCTCTATGTCTTAATTCAGTTTCTCCTTTATGATCTGGCCCGGACATACTTTCCCTGGGGTTTTGATTTCTGAAACCAGTGGACAACATCTGTGTGAGGTCAAATAATTTATCCAAAGTATAAATTTATCACAAGTATAGTCACTCAGACTTCTTTGTTAACAAATTTCAAGTATTAGGAAATTGTCTAACATTCTTACAGCTCCATTCTTATTCTTAAATCCTTCTAACCCACAGTCTCTAAGTATACGCAAGTATAAAATATTTTACCCAGGATACATTTGAGTACTGAGGGCATTCAAACAAGTTTTCATCTGTCTTACTCTGTAGCAATCATCTTTGATATTACTACATTCACTGCCTTTCTTCCAGGGATGCACTGATTTTAGACAAGGTGGTTAAAATCACTCCATCTGGAACTGTTTTAATGCTTACTGCCTGATTCCTAAATCCTGCACTGGAACTGAGAACACCGTGGCTGAGCATGAGCCCAGCAGAGAGGGATTACAGAAGAAAAATCCAGCACCTCAAGGTAGTACTTGGCAGCTGCTGTTTCTGCCCTAGAGCTACAGCAGCTGCTGCAGCCAGAGCAGCACGGCTTGGAATGGACAAAATAAGGAAGCTCTACCTGAACTGTTGATCTAGTTCTTCTTCCCACCTTGTGGCTTGCCTGAATTTTTTAACTCTTCCTTTGCACCATGCAAATAATTCTACCTGGTGAGTAATGTCATGGACCCAGGATAAAGACTCTTTTCATCCCTATTACACAGAAACCTCCCCTCCCTTACCCCCAGCCCCACCCCAGTATTATATTGTTAAATTAAAAAGAAGCTGCATTCGTTTTTGGATATATGCTCAGAAATCCTAGCAGAGATGGATAGCACAGAAAGATTATTTCATCAAATGTAACAAGCACAGAGACTGTGCAAGCAACGAGCTACACACTTAGAAGGAGATGAGAAAAAATTGGAGCATACAGTCTAGAACCAGCATAGCAGCATTAAATTAATGTCTTTCATTTTGTATGAATCTATTTTAATATATTTTTTTTCCTCCAGTCTTTTCTAAAAAAAGTTTTAACTCTCCAGAGTGCCATTTCTGAGATGGTTTCTCACAATGCAAAAGGGAAAAGTCTGCGAGCTTTCTCGTGTTATCGAGCAGCAGAAGTGCATGAGCAGAGATCTCAGTGAGTATTTCAGCAAGCTTCGATAAACCGCTTAATACAATGCCCAAATATCACAAGTCCCAGTGGGATCTTGAAGCCTGCTATGGAACAGAGCCAATGGAATAAAGTCAAAGTGCAAGAACGTGAAGTTTCCTTTTCAAACCTCTGTGTGAACCCATCAGCCTGACAAAGTCAACAGCAAGATGCAGCAGTGGCAGTGGGCATGGAAGGTACCTGTTTGGGGTTACAAACTGCATTCCAGTTGACCCATACTAATTCTGAGGCATTTTCACACCATCTTGGCTAATCACTTCCATCGGAGTCAAGAGTAAGCACAATATCATCATTTCCAACATACTGTTTTAAAGTTCACCTTTGCAGCTAAACAAAGTCTTGCTCTTTGTCTAGTTATCTGAATGTACACAAGAGCTGATGATTATTAAATATTAGTAACACTGGCATGTTGGTTAGTACCAGTCTTAGGTAAGTGAACATGTATGTCCGCATTTTTTTTTCACCTGAGGTTCTCACAGCTTTTGCTGATGCAGCTGTCTTGGTCTCATTCTTGCCAGGCCAATGGCCACCTTGACTCCAAGGCCCGGAGACACCACACTGAATCCAAACTAAACTTGTGACCCTGTCATGCAAGTAAGGTTACTCCTGCTTTTTGGGAGGCAAACTGGGGCCTTGGCTGAGGCTGCAAAGCAAGTCGGTGACATAGTGCCAAAAGGATTAAAGGTCTTACATCCTCTCCCATTCCTGTGCTTCATTATTAAGTCATGCACCTATTTAGTTACATGCATCTCACTTCAGCATATCACTGTTTAGCAGAGTTTTAAAAGTTGCTTTATGCTTTAAAATATTCTTCTTCAGATAAAGCGAAGGCTTTGGAGAAAGAGAAAAGTGATTTCTTTAAAGATACACTCCTGCCTTGCAAATAGGTGTTAAATCTCTCTAGCTGAAAGACTAGTTATGGTCCGCATAGTTATTTTTTCAGCACATGCATAGCCCAGAACACAGTAAGTTATTCTCCCTGAAAATTCCTTTCATTACTCTCAGACTGTTAAACATCACCTAGTGGCAAATTGGTAACTGATGTCTGTTGCCTGCAACTGATTTGTATGCTTATTTCTTCGGTTGCACATGGGGTCTTACTTTTTGTGTCTACATAGAACTAAACATGTAAATATTTTAGGATGCAGGGAATAAATTACGCTTGCTTATTTGCTTTTCTAAACCTGTATTTACTTTTTAAAAACAGCTTTTTGTATTGCAAACAATACTCACTCACGCAGTTACACATCCTCTGGTATTGCCTCAGCTGCAAAACAATTTTCTAGCCAGCCTTTGATGTGGAACTTCAGCCATGTGTGCAGCCAACTTCTGCCAATAGCCACCCTCTCTGACTTTGCAAAGGAGTGACCTTTTGAAGTTAACACTTTTATTTGTTCAGTATCACAACTCCGACTAGTTGAAGAGTATCAGTATGATCTGAGGCCTCTGAAAGCAAAAGGTTTAATCAGAGCCCCTCGTTCAGTCTTTGGGAGTATTCTCCAGAAAGACAATACAGGCTTCAAATTGATTTCTTGCAGGACCTCTGAGCAGCTGCTGTAAAGAATAAGGAGATGGCATCGATATGAGTCCCATCAGGAGAATCGCTTTAACCTGAAGAATGCTGGAATTTCCAAAAGCCGAACAGCAATAAAAGCAATTACCTGAAAACACAGGCAATGTTTTAATGGTTTTCTTGTTGCCTTATCTTCCTGGCTTTTGGAGTTCATTCCTCTTAGTTCCAACAGTAAAGCCAGCACCTGCAGTTTGCTTTTGTCTCCCCGGTTAAGCAAGTTACTTTGTTGGCAAAGTTGCACTTTTGCCATGGTGGATCATGCCCTTAATCTAAACAGTACTGTCTGTAATGAATCAAATAACCTTCAAAGAATTTCTCTTGAATATGGCACAGTTATTGACTTCCATATCATTCAGGCTTTTTAGGTGGGAGGGCTGCACTACTACTAACACCCAGTGTTGAACCTCTTGGTCACATATTCAAACAGAGGAAATACCTGCCTTTCTAAATTTCTTCTAGCTATGCTGTCAATCAATCAATCACAGTTTATATTTCTATTAAATGGGCATATTTTCCTTCTCTCATGTGTCTAATATATTTTTTGTTTGGGCTCTCATAATTGCTGACCTTACTACATTCCAAATAACAGGCCCTGATGTACTAAATGGCGCCTTTATTAGGATTGTTTTTCTAGCTGTGCTTCCCTGAGAATTTGATCAAATTTTTAAATGAATACAGATACAGAGGTGAAGAAAAGAAATGTGCAAAATTTATTATTTTTCTATTTGGAAACTAGTTTTCCTGCTGTACTAGACAGATGGAGAGGGAAAAGATGGTACTTAATGAGGTGGGACATATTGTATTTCTTGACAGCACTGCTGGGCCAGAATACCATTTTTTAACATGACAACCAATGCAGTGGATATGCCTTTCAAACAGCCTTCAAGTGAAAACCAATATACAAATCAACTAATCTCACCTAATTCTCTCATAGCAATGATAAACTAGTTTGGTTTTATTGTCTATATTTGTATTTATTACTGCTCCATCTTCTTCCCATTTCCTACCTCTCTCCTTTTTCTCGAAAAAGAAAATAGCAAATAACCCTCAAGACAAAAATACCTAAAAAACAAGCATATTGTCCTATTAATTGTTTCAAATGCTAAGGGAATATGCTCATGCACTGTAAGCCTCATGCACAGCTCTGGTCAGCATGGGACGTTGTTTTACACCACCAGAATAGAAATGCTGTTCTAACTGAATCAAAAAACTTACAAAGTTTACAGAAATTCTTTGCTGGCAAGGTTGAATTGTCCTCTGCTCTGAAAGTAAAGATTGAAACCACCTGGGGAAAAAAAAACAAAACAAAAACAAAAACAACAAAAAAGTGTCAATTATCTAAAATGAGCTTGTGCATTAAGTATAGCCTATTAATAAATATATAGTCAGACCACATCAATTCCACTGAGCAAATCCAGCCTGCAGGAAGCTCATTTTAGGCATGTGATTTGGGAAGCATGCAGAAGAAAAGCTTCATCCAGAGCTGGTGCAGTCAGCTGGAAGAACGCTGCTGACTGGAATGGATTTCAGAGGACCCCAGCGGCTAACAGTCGGACACCTTTGGACATCAGCATCGGAATTAACAAAAGCTGTGGTTTTCTACACTTATTCCCAGCTACAGAGCAACCAGAGTTGCCTTGACCATCAGTGTACATCAGCAGGTTGGAGTGTTTAATATCTGAGGCCTATAATCCTTTCTCTCTCAAAAATCCCAATGGCTGTAAGACTCTTTTTCCAACTAAGGCCAAATCAGACAGCCCCTGCAGCAATACGCAAAAATGTATCTTCTGAAATTTCACAAAGCCAACTCAGATACTTCAAACGTAATTTTGGAATAATTCTAATTTAATCATTGTCCTTTGCTTCAGAGTTTTTGTGCTTATTGTTTGAATTATCATATTCAAGCCAAAACCTAAAAGCATTTTGCTGTAAGTAACAGTAGATGTTAATGTAAAAGCTAATGGAGATTGTGCTTAGCACTGAATAAGGCACAAAGAAAAATAAGAGCCCCAAAGTATTTACCATCTAAGGGCTCATTAAATTCAGTGGGACTACTTCCAAGACTAAATGAACACTTCTGGGCTAAGTATTTGTAAGATCGGTTTCATTTTGCAGACATAAGATACAAAATTGCCCCCTGAGACTGGGAGAATAATTCTGCATAACAGGAAGCACGTACTCACTCTTACTATACTCAATAGCAAAACTTCAATGATAGTATAAGAGCCCTCTGCAGTGCTTTTTACATACACTCACTCACATGCACACTTCCACTCATGTGTATAGAAGTTTTATATATATATCTATATCTATGTGTGTGTGTGTGTCTACATATGTGACTTACAGTTACGCTACAAAATAAAATCTCTCTATATTCATATATATATATATATATAAATCTATCATTGCTATATAGCGTATATTGTAATACGTGAATACATAACCTAACAAAGCAAGGGAGCAGTTACAAGACAGAAAGTCCTTCACACAGGATGCAACTTCATTCTCATATTATGACATTAGAGGTGCCAATTCCAGCTTTAGAGTCACATAACTTTCTTATGTGCATAAAGTAACTCCTCTTTTTGTGGAGGAATTCTAGCTCCTGCTATGGTCAATGGAGAGTTTTCCTCTGTCTTCAGGAGGAATCAGCCCAGGCCTTGCTTCATCCAAACAGAAATAATTCAGACAAGACTATGGTGTCCTTGCAGATGCAGGAGTTTGGTCTAGTAGTTATGTATTTTAAAGCACTAGATAATTCATAATCACCAAGAAAGGAAAACCAAACCAAAAAAGCCCACAAAACAAAACACAAACTCCCAAACAGATTAAAAAAGCCCCCCATAAATAAACACACCCCCCCCCCCCCAACCTATTTCTTACATGGAGTGTTTCAGATGTAGCAAAATTCCCTCTTTCCAACCTATGGTACAGTTTTAAACAATCAGTTCAAGCTTTATGAAAGTGGGAAAGTGGATACTGACCACTGCTTTGGGATTAGGTGGGTTAACAGCCTTGCAAAACATAAGGAATTAAATCTAAAAATTAAAAGAGATTATGATCTCCAGGAAAACCCCTGCATCTCACCAAGCTGTTCAAAATAGCTCCTGGTATTAATACTGAGCTCTTATCAGGTTTGGTTTTTAGTTTGTTTTAACATTAAATTGGGATTTATGCAAACATTCCTAAAATAGGATGAACCCATTATATCTTTTTAAGTAGGAGATTGAAAAATGTCTACACGCCTACAAAATCATCATTGCTCCATCAGTTAAAATTGCATCCTATATTGCTCTCATTTAATCAAAAGCCAGTCCTCAGTTATTAAAGAGAACTTGCTTCTTGACATTAGCTAATATCAACATTAAAATATAAACAAAAAAATTAATACCTCATACAAAAATCAAGGCAAGTGTGAAAAGGAAAAATGTTTTTAATATAATCAGAGTAGACTCCTTTCTCCAAGAAATAAGAAAAATATTGGCAATATTTTCAACAAGCATTGGCAGAGTGCACATTAAGGAAATCATTTAAGATTTCATCATGTTAAAAATAAGATAGCATCAATATTTTAGATTTTGTAACATCTGTTTACAGTCAAGATTTTTTTCTGAAGTACTATAAATTGGCAATTGTTTATCTACAGTAATGGACTCAATTACTGTTTCCCCAGATTATGCAATGAGCATATTCAGTAACTGAGATAATTAAGCAATAAACATATACTTTGAGCTACAGCAAAGCTTTGCCAGCATTAATTCTGCCAAATCAGAAGACATGCACACATTGCAATGTCATTTATTTGCACTTCATTTTTCAGTACTTTGTCCTTCACTGTTCACTTCTGTAATGCTAATGTTCTGTTGCTTTGAAAATAATTAAAATTATGGTCTGACCACGTGTGTGACCTTCAACACTACACAGAAACAATACGTGTCAGACAATGAGGTTATGCAGCATTAGATAAACCACTACATGCAAACTTTCACACTTTATAAATGTCAATATGCTAATCAAATTTTGAAAGACATGTTTTGATTGCATGGAGATGTGGACACTACAAGCTTACATTATAGATATTTCATTTTTTTTAGCGACTCCTTCAAAATCTCTGTTTAAACACCATCATTTGTCCCCAACCTTTAAATCTGTCAGGAATTCCAGTAGTTTTTCATGCCTATTTTTGTAGGCCCAACACTGAAATTGCTGATGGTTACCCTCTGAAGGCCTAAACCTCCTTAACTTTACTAAAGTCCGTGGGAGAACAAAAATGCTTCACACCATCAAACTTGCATTATCTAACCTCTCTTAGAACTTGCT
Source organism: Columba livia (assembly GCF_036013475.1). Classification (NCBI taxonomy): domain Eukaryota; kingdom Metazoa; phylum Chordata; class Aves; order Columbiformes; family Columbidae; genus Columba; species Columba livia. The sequence goes on from NC_088603.1 coordinate 93,070,253, forward strand.
AATTGGGAGAGACAGAATGTCACTGCAGATTAATGCACCTTCTTTCACTTTGAGCACCTGAGTTGAACCTAATCTGCACAAAAGTGACTAAAAATCAATCTAATCTGACAGTGGTGGAATTATTAGGTATAATTATATGCATTCACAGATCCTTAGCTGGAGAAGATGGATTCCTTGGAACCTTTCAGGAGAGGAATTTAAATGGTATTTGTAGTTAAAAGAAAAAATATAATGCAGAAAACATTTGCTCTCAATCATGAAAGATGAAAAGTGATAAAGTCAATATCTTCTGTTCATATCAGCCCTTAATATTTGCTACAGGAAACAACCCCCCCCCCCGCCAGAACTGTGTTGGAGGAAGGAAGGAACTGGGGGAAGGGAAAAACCTTGAAAAGTACTCAGATGCACCATTTTTATTTACACAAAAATGCGCATTACATTTTTAATGATGGGCTCCTCTCCATTAAAGGAGCAGGGATATTAGCTTGCTCATACAATGAAATAATTAGCAAAATTCCTTGTTTGCGTACAGCTATATATATATATATACATCTAATGCAAGCAAGTAAACTCAGCTCTTCTGCCAAACTCAGAGCAAAGGACACGACCAGGGGAGCACAACCCTGACCTGAGGCTACCTGTTCTTTTTCCTTTCACCTTTCACTCAAGTTTGCTGAGCCATATTCAACCACAAATTAGGAAATAAAAAGGACACTACAACAGGCTGACACACATTTTTTGTCAATAATCTCAGCAATAACACTAAACAGTGCTGAAAAATAATCTAGTTTTTTTAAATACTAATCATGTCTATTGAAAATCTTCAAATGCATTTGCAAAACGTTTTACTGTATAATATGACGTATTCAACAGCACACTGTTAGTGACATTCTTCATCAAAATCTTTCTTCAAGCAGTAAAATTCATCCATTTATAATTCCAGTATTATAAAAATAAAGACAGAAAGTCTATGCATCCAAACTAGGAACATAATACTGTGCTTAAACTAACAAATTTGTATTTGGTGAAAAGCATAGTTTCTTATGTGAAAGAGAATCATGTTGTTTGCTACTACTTTCATATTTTTATATCCATGACCACACAGACACTGGAAATCCAGTTGATACAATCTATATGGATTTCCAGAAAGCTTAAGGAACCTAAGCACATACCAAAAAATAATGAAGGTTCTTGGACAGAGTAAGAACTTGTCAAAAAATAGGCCATAATTACGTGAAAGAGTTGGGGAAGTAAATAGTCCTCAAAGAGGTCTGTCCTGGGACTGTGCTGCTCATTGTATTAATAAGCAAGCTAGAACGGGGTGTAGTAAGGTGGCAAAAGCTGCTGATGCTACTTCATTATTTAGGGTAGTGAAGGTGAGGGTTCATAATGAAGAATTGCATACAGACCTTATGTGACTTAGTAATTAGTCAATAAAACAGCACAGGAAATTCAATATAGATAAATGTAAAATGATACACAGGAGAATAAAGCTGTCCAAATTTCATGTACACAATGAGTCGACCAGTATTACTCAGGAAGAGAGACCCTGAGGTCATGACAGACAGATTATGGAAACATAAGCTTAGTGCTCAACAGCAATGAAAAAAAGAAAAAACATTATTGGAAGAGGAGCTGACAACAGAACAGAAAACATCTCTTTGCAACCTATGGAGCTCATGCATCTTAAATACTGTGTGCAGTTTGTGCCACCCTCTCAAAACAATATACAGTAGAACTGAAAATGTTCAAAACAAGGTAGCAAGGAGAATCCAAGTATCATCATCCATAGGAAAAATATTTAGATAAGTTAGAACTCTTGGGTCTAAAACCAGAAATGTTTAAGTCTGAATAACATAAAGGTCTATAAAGTCTTTAGAGGCAATGGAGAGGGTGGGTCTTTAATGTCTCTCCAAAATAAGAGCCAAAAAGCACCAACTGAAGCTAGAAGAGAGGCAGGGTCCAAACTAAGAGAAAAAAGTGGGTCTTCACACATGTGACTCAGCTGCAAGAACTTCTGCTTGTGGGATACTGTGAACACTAACAGCTCAGGCTTGTTCAAGGAGCACCACATGAATTCATAGAACTGGGATCTACAAAGAGCTACTAAAAACACAGAAACCATCTGCAGAACAAGTGTCATCCTGTGTAGTTGCCCTGTTTGTACAGTCTTCCCTGCACATCTGCTTTCAGCTCCCACCAAGGGCGGTGTACTGGGTTAAACAATCTGACCCCATATGGCCAGCCTCACATTCTCACTTCTCTGCATGAAAGCACATGCCTTTTATGAATAACGATGGAATTGACAGAATCACAGAAAACAGAACTGGAAAAATTCTTGAGGTCATCTAATCTAGTCTCCTGTCTTTTGGTAGAATCACTTGTGCGTGATCTTTTGTGGTAGATGTATAACCTGTTTTTCAAAACCTTCAAAAGCAAGCTATTCTAGTGTGAAGCTGGCCCTCTCTAAAAAAAGCTTTTTGTGATATAGCCTGAATCTTCCTTACTGCAAAGTTAATTTCTTTATTTCTTCATTGTTACAGACACAGGGAAAGATGGTCCCTCTGCCCTTGCAGTGGCCTTTCATATCCTTGGACTTACCTACAAAAACCTAGAAAGAAAAACCAAGCCCTCTTAAATTGTAGTCAACCCATGATTGAAAGAAAAAAAAAAAAAAAAAATCAACCAACCGAAAAAGCACCACCACCCACCCCCAAATACCAAAATTCCTCTACATATTAATATTACCCACCTAAGTGCATTGCAGAAAGTAACAAAACAGATTCTTCCAGTAGGGTCATTACTAGTAAAAAAACCCCTGCGTGGAGTATGGTTAGCGTATAAAAAAATGGCTTATACTGCTCAGGAAATTGAGTTCATCTACAATGGTCACAGAGAACAGTTCTTTCTTTCCTGCAGAAATCTCCTCCAGCCCTCTCTTCCTTCTTATGCCACACACATAACCCAACATTTCACTCACTCTTCCCAGATCACGCTTCCTAGACCTCAGAGCATCCCCTTTTTCCCTTCAAGAAAGCCAGGAAAGATTTGGAGAGTTTAGAAGCATGATGCCCAAAGCCAGACACAGCATTCACACTGAGCCCAGCCAAAGCTTTGACAAGGGGAAGGATCACAGCACGTGCCTCACAGGCTTCCTGCATCTGAGACGTCTGTGTCCCAGGGCACCGCGATTCCGGCGATCCACACTCAGCTCATACCTCACACAGGCTCTACAAAGCCTTCTTCTTCAACCCTTACTCATTTTTACACCAGCTCGTGATTTACGTTGTTCCAATCATTTTCATTTTTCATTTCTTTTATGTTCTGTCTTTCAGAACACTTTTTTCCCCCAAGAAGAGATGATCTTTGGGCAGAATATCACAAAAATTGCATTAGTGTGAAGCAGTATTAATCTGCCTCTCTTGGTCATCTCACGTGGTCTCTACAGATTTCCCAGGGTCAACTCACCAGACTCTTAAAGATCACTGGCTGTAAAAATAATTTATGAATTTGTGCTTGTCTGTGCTGATTTATTTATATATAAAAATCTAACAAACAAAAATACACCACTTCTGCAAATTTAGTTAGGGGTTTTGTTTTTGTTTTGTTTTTCCATCCCATCATCTGGTTTGCATACTAGCAACTCAGCAGAGACTCTTACAGTCGTTGGCTAAGACAGTGGGTATAGTCTGACTAGTTCAGCACCCACCAGAGTGGTTTACCTAGCACCTGAATTCCTAGTTTGCATTTGGGAAAAAAAAGTGTCACTGACAAATAACCATAAAGTGAAGACATTATCAAGCAGGTGTCACATATTGGTTGCATTCTGCATCTTCATATTTTATTCTTGTTTTTTGTTGTTTTTGTTTGTTTTTCATTGAGAAAATAATACTGAACAAAGCAGAAAACACTTGCAGATGGCCTACTAACAATTAGGGATACAGTTAGCAATATTACCTTCTTTAAATTTATATCCTAACTGCAATAAAAATACCACAGCCCTAATCTACAAGCAAGTGCAAAATCACTATAGAACTAAAAGTGCTATAGCACCAGAACACTTGCTCTAACAAGCAGACAGGCATGAGCTAATCCCTGTGAGCTATTTATTCAGTGACTTCAACTCCTCTTCTGTTAATGAATTCAATGGGACATTTTTATTTCTGTGAATTTATTCTTTATTTAGAAGTAATAATAAATTAATTATATGACCATGCTCAGGCTCCAGATTGCTCACAAACTATTTGCCATTCCACCAAGATCTTAAGTTCATAAATCAGATTACTTACTCAGCTAATCCACAGTTTTTCAGTCTACAAATGTACAGCATTTTCAAGGTGGTTACTGCATTAAAGATTATGCAAATGAGTAGCATGACATTTTTATCTTTCTCAGCTGAGCATTTCAGAAATCAAGAACTTGTTCACATGAATAACTGCAGAAAACATTAATCAGAATCTGAATGCAAACTAAATGGGGACACTCTAACACATTTTCACTTTCAAAAAGATAAGATTAAATCTAATATGAAAAATTAATTCCTAAATCTTTTGAGACAGTGGGTAAATATGTTAAATACTGCGTAATAAATAATTACCCTGGATACATAGAATTCCATTAACTACACAGAAGCATTTCTTCCTTTCACAGTGTACGCAAACAGAATAACATTTAGAGTCAAAGTCAAATATTACATGCCATAGGTTTTTTCCAGTGTAGAACTCTATTTTACCGTAGTGAAATCTGTATTTAACCTCAACTTTTGGGTTAGATTTCTCTCATCTACGCAATATTTTGGTTAAACTTGCCAGGCAGAGCATGCATGCAATTTCTGGTGAGAAGTCCACACTCCAGATAACAGTACTGATAAAGAGCAAGTGTGCTGTCAACATAACTTTACTGAGTCAGTAGCAAAAAATTCAAATAAAGTATAACTAAAATGCAAACAGAACAGCACTTTGACTCTTCTCTTACTGCTCACTTCTGATGTGTCAAATTCATCACATTTTAAAATAAACTTCGAAAGGCTACTAGGAAAATGGCACAAAAGGCATTTCTAAAGACCCTGCTTCTCTTTTTGTGTTATGAAGAATATAGCAATGGCTTTGTCAAAACTTCTAACAGGAAGATTGCATTGAAAGTTAGATATTTGATGTGTGCAGTAAAAAAGCCTTTAATATTACAAAAGTAGTCTCCTTAATCCAAAGTTCAAATACCCATTTTAAAGGCATTTGGCATTATATTTGAAGAAAGCTAGTGCAGTGCCTGCAGCTGCAAATTGCAAGGAACAAATGCAAATCACAAGAGTTCACACTGCAGGCTCTGAAAAGTCATCAAAGCCTCCAAATACTTTTAAAGAATAATGTACAAAATACCACCAGACCTCACAAACTACCCTGCAGGAATCCATCAGTTTTCACTTGATAGAGTGGTGAAGATAAGAACTTTAATCTTTTCTTTTTCCAGAGACCCTATAAAAATACGAATGGCACCTAGTAGACACATACACAACTAACCATGAGAACAAAAAGTTGTGGTTTTGTTGTTGTTGTTGTTTGTGTGTGTGTGTTTGGGTTTTTTTTTTTTTTAATAAAACTTAAGTCTTTTTAAACACTTAAAAATCATAGCACATATTGCATCTGTGCAACACTGCTAAAGATGGATAAATGAACAGAAAAGTTGCCTGATACTGTACAGGAAATTGTAATGGTACAAATTACTATGTAACCATTATTAGAAGATACTTTTCAAATGACACAACTTGCTACATTGAGTTCATACTACCATCTAGCAAAAAAGTTATCCCTGTTTTGTACATATGAAAACAAATGCAGAAAGAGGTTATGTAATAATTTTAAAACCTTCAGTTTAATTCAGTGGCATACAGAAGGATTATGTGTATTCTCTCACATCATTTTAGATACCTAACAATTTTATAAACTGCAATATGGCCAATGAGTGAAGCCACAGACAATTTCATTTTTAACCCCTCGTTTTTCTGATAGTAGAGAATTAAGAATAGTAGGAATGTTGGAAGCTAAACAGCCAGGTGGGATGTAAATTAGGTACTGGGAGAGATTCAGTTTCAAAGCTTGGAGCAGAATAAATTCATAGTTGTGGAGACCAGGTTTTTCCTTTTGATGGAGCAGAAGAGTACCAATGCATTTGGACTGAAAGCATCCAAGGCATTTGCTCCTCCACAGCCTGAACATGGCAGTCGAAGGGCATCCCATCACAGCCAGCTGCTCTGCTGGGTCAGGTCACCAGCATGGGTAGCAAGGGAGCTCACACAACTCTCTGCTCACCAGGAAGCAGCTCCTGGGGCAGGGAGCAGCTCTGACCAAGCGTGTGCTGCCCCAACCATTTCTGCCTATGGATCTTCTCCATCAGCTGTCCCTGCACCTCCAGATACATATTACTGACATTCACCATGAGAGGCCATTCTTCTCCAGTTCAGGTTGCTCCTTGCTGTCCCGGTCGTGATGTCACAGCAGAGCGACCTGCATGGGAGGGACCGGCCAGGACCCCTGTGACTCACAGACGCAGCTGCGCGGGGGCAGAGCGCAGGTGCTGGGGTCCTCACTCTCTCTGCTCTGCTTTGCTTTATCCTAACTCATGCTAACGATCCTTCCCCTGGTTTTCCAAACATTTTCTTCTCTTATCACTTTCTTCCTCCATTAAGAAAAAAATATTTAAATTATCCTAATCATGAGGCACACAATACGCCTCAACTGGAGTAATCCCCTCTGCATAATGAGAAAACTGTCATTAGTTGTCAATTTCCATAAAATCAAAGGGAGGAAAACAAACAAACAACAACAAAACAAAACCAAACCTCACAAACCTGAGATAGGATCCTGAGCTATTCTACCCTAATTCAGGAGACTCCAGAGTCCTTATGCATTTTTCCTCACATACTGTCTAAAAAAGTACAAGGAACCTTTCCAGTTCACTGAGACTTAGTACTAACAGGCAGGTGGGAAACTGCTCACATCAAAGAGCACGTACAGTTATTGCTGAGCTGTATTTAATTTTCTAATTATTGAGGTAGCATATAAAAAAAATAGACCTTGCAGTACTAGTGAGGAGAAGGGTATTCACCTCGAGCCAGGTTCAAAATGAACAGCAGGAAGAGGCACGTCACACCAAGCCAGACTAGCAATTGCAGTTTGCACTTCTTCAGGCGAGCCCTCGTCTATACCACAAACCAAAAAGGAACGTAGTAAGATACATATTGCACTTGTTCACCAGACCAACACCTCTTCATTTTCAGCAGGGCTGGATGTGGACAGCCACTCAAGGAGTGGAGAGAAGGCAGCTTTGAAACTCCACAGCCCTTCCCACATCCTAATTCTATTACTCATCCCCCGTGGACACTCTCAATGTTTACATTTCCATTATTGCTATTTGCCAGTGATTTGTAGGCCTCCTGGGATCGTAAAGCATTTGGTACAGTGTAAAATTGCATTGTACTTAACATTGCTGCAATACCCATGGGACTTCTGATTTTGTTTTTAGTAAACCAATTGATAAAAATGGCTACAGATAAGAAAATGCTTAAGTGCTATTTAAAAACTTCCACGGAAGCAGCACGTTAATTCACTACATGATTCACACACAACATCTACTCTGCAGTGGGTTTAAGGTGCTTCTCTCGATAAAAACATTCCTGTGATAAGGTATGCTTGCTTTCTAGTTGGGCATGGCTGGGAGCTGAGGACAGAGCATGTGCATGGGAGACAGGACCCAGCACTGGGAACAAAAAAAGGCTGACTAAGGCAAAATCAAAGCTTTGAGCACACAGCAATGCAGATTGGCTTTTTCAGGGGACACAACTCCCCTGCAATTCCCAGTGCCCACTACTGCTAATTTCAAACTCAGGTCACCATCTTGAGCATGCAACGGGAGGCTGTCATTTGAAGTGAGAAGAAACACATACTGCATAGCACACGTCAGCCTGGAACGATCACTGAGGGCAAACGCAATCGTGTTTACCAGCAGCTCTGCAGTGCCACTGGCAGCCTGCATGCTCAGGCAGAATGACAGCAACTCCAGTTGGGAAGGAGAAGATGGGGCTTGGATACTTATACAAGACTTTGCTTATGTCCCTGGAAAGCAAATCTTGTCCTGCTTTTCTGCTACATACACAGGTATCTGGAACACAGCCTGGAAGCCCAGGCTTTTGTCCTCAACTTTCTTCCAGGGTGCTTTCAAAGCTTTTGTTTTACACAGCACTGCCTGGCACCCTCACTGTGACCAAGCTCAGTCCTCATTATGGCACCATCTATAAACGTGACCTAATTTTTATGCCTGAATTCCAACTTCTTGGACCTCTGCCTCTCTGCAAGGCCTGCCCTGAGGCAGGATCTCATACAGCTGCAGCTAGAAGCCTGGTAGTTGCACGTTGTACAGAGGTAGCTCAAACAAATATGGTAATAAGTTGACCAGTATGCTGACTGCAGGTGCATGCAAGCATAAAGAAGCTAAAAAGAGTTTTATCAGCCACCAACCAACTTGAGAACTGTCTGCAATCCCATATTAGCACCTACCAGTTCTCTGGGGTAGGGTATGAAACAGCACAGACAGTAAGAAGACTGTAAAACACTCTGGAGCACAGTCCAAATCACCACAAGCCTATTCTGATACATTGCTCTGGTGCAAAATTACTCCAGATTCCAATGCAGCAAAGACTGTTGGACCAGTTCCCTAGCCATGTCAAAACAGGGTGGATGCAATCAAATCTGTAACAGTATGAATTACCCAGAAAGACACTTACTATCAGTTACCTGTAGTCATATTCTGAAAAACCTTAATGACAACTCTAATTACCTAAATCTTGCATGTCAAAAATATTATACAGGGTGGACAATAACACAGAACACATATCAGTAGCCTTTGCAGCGCACATGATCTTAGAGCTGAAGGGAGCAATTAAAACCAGATGCATGTTTTATCACAGCAACTGGAAAAAGCTGACATATTAGAGACTCACAGACCCTTCTCATGGTCTGAAAGCATTTTGCCTTACCTCATTTTGGGCAGGCTTAAGACAGGACTTGCCTGCATACACAGCACTGTCCTCCAGTGCTCACACTGTGCATGGGCTAGGTCTGTTTCTCAAACTACAGCCTGTATTCACAGAATCACAGAATGGTTGGGGTTGGAAGGGACCTCTGGACATCACCTAGTCCAACCCACCTGTTAAAGCACTTTCATGTAGAGCAGGTTGTGTAGGATTGCTCCAGGTGAGTTTTGAATGTCTCCAGAGAAGGAGACTCCACAACCTCTCTGGGCAGCCTGTTCCAGTGTTCTGCCACCCTCAAAGTAAAGAAGTTTCTCCTCATGTTCAGATGGAACCTCCTGTGCTTCAGTCTGTGCCCATTGCCCCTCATCCTATCATTGTGCACCACTGAAAGGAGTCTGGACCCTTCCTCTTGACATCCACCCTTGAGATATTTATAAACATTTATAAGATCCCCTCTCAGCCTTCTCTTCTCCAGGCTGAACAGACCCAGCTCTCTCAGTCTCTCCTTGTAAGAATGATGCTCCACATCTCTCATTATCTTTGTAGCCCATCACTGGACCCCCTGCAGTAATTCCTTGTGCTTCTTAAACTAGGGAGCCCAGAACTGGACACAGTAGTCCAGATGCAGCCTCACCAGTCAAGTCTTACACAGCTTTTTATTGTACACTTCCCAAACGCTGCACACTGCAGGGCTCAAAAGCCTCTGCGACATCTGGGGCTCAGCAACAGCACTCTTTCTAGCCTTGCACACCCATCACCTCCCAAATCCAGCCACATTTTGTCACCTCGCACGCAGACAGGCCAAGCCGAGCCCGGGGCCGCGCAGCCAGGCAGGGTGAACTGAGCTCCCTCGGGGGCCCGGGCCAGCGCAGGCCGGGTGGGGAGGCAATGAGGAGGCGGGCTGCTTCCCATGGGCTTCACCCTAGGTGCTACAGCACCGGGCTTGCCCGCCCACGCTAGAAACCCTCACAAGGGGAGAACGAACCGCCATAACCGCCTCGACATCCCCCTCGCTAACGGCCACCCTGACAGCCCCCGGGCCGGGGGGAGGGGAAGGTCGCGCCGCCGCTATTGCGCATGCCCGCCTGCCCCGCCGCAGAACACCTCCCGCGCCGCCACTGCGCCTGCGCGGGGCTGCCCGGCGGCCCGGGAGGGGGAGGGGGGAACGGTCGCTCCTGGTTCCGGCCCACCGGCGTGATCAGCCCGGCCGCGGCGGGGAGAAATGGCGGCTTTGATCCCCGCGGCGGCCTCTTCTCCTGCCGGCGCCCCATCCCGTAGCAAGAAGCGGCCGGCGAGCCCGGGCACCGGCAGCGGCCCCGCCAAGAAAAAGAAAGCGACGGGGCCGAGCGCCTCGCAGGTAATGGGGGCGGGGCGGCCAGCGCGCGTGCGCCGCGACCACCTTTTCCCCTCCCGCCCGCCCTTCTGCGCATGCTCGCGGGAGGAGTAACGGCAGCGCGCGTGCGGCTGGGGAAGGCGGTTGGGGCGTGGCTGGGGGCGGGGCGCACTGTCCGGTACCGTGTGTCCGGTACCGTGTGTCCGGTACCGTGTGTCCGCTACCGTCTGTCCCCCTGTAGGGACTATGGCCTCTGAGCTGCTCTGGCCGCGCTGTTTTCTCCCGCCGGGCTTGCCGCGCCTCCTCGGCAGTCGCGCCTGTGGCCGTACTGGAAGCTGCTGGGGCCCAGGGAAAGGCCGGCCGCCGGGTCCCTGCCGCTAAGCAGGGGGCTCCCGTGGCCCTCGAGTCGGCAGTTACTTTCCAGGCCCCTGAGCGCTCGAGTGTCAGGCCGCTTCTTTCATCCCCCGGTGGCGCGGAGGTTGTGTCCTCTCGGTGTAAAGAACTAGACCGCTAGTATAGTTCTCATGCTTTCTCTAAATGGATGTGTAATGAAGAAGCAAAGCTTAACCCAGATTGAGTTAAAACTGTGTTTAAAATCGCTTCTCGGTGACAAACAATGATAAGACAAGGGGCAATGGGTACAAACTGGAACACAGGAGGTTCCACTTAAACATGAGAAGAAACTTTATAGTGAGGATGCCAGAGCACTGGAACAGGCTGCCCAGGGAGGCTGTGGAGTCTCCTTCTCTGGAGACATTCAAAACCCACCTGGACACGTTCCTGTGCGACCTCATCTGGTTTCTGCTCCAGCAGGGGGATTGAACTGGATGATCTTTTGAGGTCCCTTCCAACCCCTGACATTCTGTGATTCTGTGATTGTATGTGTTGACGCTTTCTGATCAAGCCATCTTGCAGTTGTTAGTTTTTTTTTTCCATGCTTCAGTAGTTTCCTTTGTAACTGACGTTATGCCACACTTGAGTCCTGTATGAGCACAAGCCTCTAATTGTGCATGATGATTATTTTAATTTGTGCTAGTTGATCTGTCACAGAGGGGGGACTAGTACATAAACGAGCACAATTTAACAGCTGCTAGTTCTTTTGCATGCAGCTCAAACGCAGTTTTGCATTATGGCCTTCTCTCACTTGAGCTAAGTGGACCTAAGAGTTAAATGGGAAATGAAGACGTAACCTCAGAGCCCGAGTTTTTGGGAATGGGGTCAGGGGAAGGAGAAGGGCTCTTAATGTGACTTTCTCCTAACCTCCTACCCCCAGTCACGGTGGGTAGAAGAGCTTGTATGCGTTGTGTGACACCACTGTGAGCTCCACAGAGGCAATCCCAGCTGATGATGTCTGCCCCTTGATCATGAGGTACTCGTACATGAGCATCTCGTACTCCAAAATTAAGCCATGGAAGAGGTTCAGAGTCAGTGTGTATATCACAGAATCACAAAATGTTAGGGACTGGAAGGGACCTCAAAAGATCATCTAGTCCAATCCCCCTGCCAGAGCAGGAACACCTAGATGAGGCTACACAGATCGTGTCCAGGCAAGTTTTGAATATTTCCAGAGAAGGAGACTCCACAACCTCCCTGGGCAGCCTGTTCCAGTGCTCTGTCACCCTTACTGAGAAGAAGTTTTTTCTCAAATTTAAGTGGAACCTCTTGTGTTCCAGTTTGAACCTATTACTCCTTGTCCTACCATTGGTTGTCTCAGAGAAGAGCCTGGCTCCATCCTCATGACACTCACCCTTTATATATTTATAAACATTAATAAGGTCACCCCTCGGTCTCCTCTTCTCCAAGCTAAAGAGCCCCAGCTCCCTCAGCCTTTCTTCATAAGGGAGATGCTCCACTCCCTTAATCATCTTCGTAGCTCAGCGCTGGACTCTCTCCAGCAGTTCCCTGTCCTTCTTGAACTGAGGGGCCCAGAACTGGACACAATATTCCAGATGTGGTCTCACCAGGGCAAAGTAAAGGGGGGGGAGAACCTCTCTCGACCTACTAACCAGCTCCTTTCTAATACACCCCAGGATGCCGTTGGCCTTAGGCTTTAGGTGCCTTGTATTACTTCTTTCAGAAATATTTTGGTAGCTAAACTGGTTGAAAAGGCTTGTAAAAAATGGTTGTTGTTGTTTTTTGTGGTTTTGTTTTGTGTTTTTGTTTGGGTTTTTTGTGTTTTTGGTTGGTTGGTTGTGTTTTTTTTGGTTGTTGTGTTGCTTTGTTTTGTTTTTTCTCTAGAAATTATTCTTCTCAGTAATATTTCATGAACTGTAGCAGTTATGTAGCTACAAAGTATGCTCTTCTGCCAGTTAGATTGCTTATTTTCACATGAGTCATCAGATGAGGGGACCACTTCTTCATTTTTTCAGCAGATCTTCTCTCCAGACAATTGAAGGCCATTGTAAACATGCCAGGACACAGACTCAAGCCCTTCCTCATTCTGAACGATGCTCTTGTAACACTTGTTTTCGCCCTGTGGCATTTACGTAGGTTCTTTTCCTTTTCTGGTGGGCTTATCCCTAGGAGAGGCAGTATGAACCGTAGGGCTTAATGTAGCTAAACAAACTGCACTGAAACTGCGAAAAATTACTGCCTTGCATGGTCACGTTTCACAACTTTTTCAAGGTCTGCTAGAGGCAACAGTCTGGATTTTCCAGCATGGAGAGGACTGCTCTGTGCATGTGTGCACGTGTGTGTATGTCTGTTGCAGAGATAAAGCATTATATACTAATATATAATGTAAATGCATGTAAAATCTTTTATATTTGAAAAAAAATAAACTTCCCCAAACCCTTCAGTCACATACTATTTTCTGAAGTTCACAGCAAACTTAGTCCTGTGGACAGCTTCCACTATTACCGGGATAATCCATGATTTCTTACTGAAACTGAGTTTTGACAGTGTGTGATAAATAGTTTTTGCAGTTCTTCTCACAAGTGATTTCAGTGGAGAAAGGAGTAATTTCTCAACATTATGTCCAAGTCAGCATACATTTTCATTGACCTCAGCAGTGCAGATCAATCCCATAAGGAAAAGGAAAAATGAGTCTCAGAAAATGTGTAACCTCAGGAACGGGACAAGAAACAGCTCATTCACCTTCTAGCAATCACATTCAGTGTTGCTGACTAGCTCTGGAGTAAGCTAGTTCAAACAAATTAAGTGGGAGCTTTGCATTTCTTTGAGTTAGAAACATTGATCATTGGGTACTTTCTTGTGCAGTGCCTTATTTAATCTTAAACTCCAGAAGTCATTATGAAGTCCTTAGTTAATTGCTGAGTAATGCACTTTTTCTGGATAAGGAAACCTGTGACAATGAAACATTCAGTAATTTTAGTTTGCTGAACTATTCAGAATAAAGCCAGTCAACAAGCACTTGATGCTCTCTTTTGTAATTTATCCAATCTCTAAGTGCCCCAGCCAATCGAAGACTAGATTATCCATACTTTTTCTGAATATATAATATAATGAGTCATTGTGGGATTTTTATTTTATTTTAATACTTCAAACATTCATCTGGTGGTCTGATAGGTGCACACCTTTAACACTTTCAGCACAGGTCTGAGGTAGCACTTGTTACTCCTCTGGCTGTTCACTCTCATAATCAACCTCTTTGATATTTTTAACACCCTTTTGCAGGCTGTTTTCAGCCTTTTGCAAGCCAAATATACAATGTCATAGCTTAGCATGAAATGATTTTTATTTTAAGTAAACTGACATTGTGAAACAGAGAAAGTGAATTATTTCCTTGGTTAACGAGCAAACTATAGGTAAGAGGATCCCTGCCAAGAACTTTGTAACTACTTGCAGGGATCAACTTGGGATCTGAGGACTTGCCGTTGTATTAACCAGTAACTGCTGCTGAGAAACTTGTGCCTGGCCTATGTGAAAATAAACTTTGTGTTGTGCCAACTGCGAATTTACCCACATCTGTGATTTCATCACTGTGGAATTAAACAAAAAGGGGGTTTTGTAAGTTCTGCAAATCACATAGTTTGTTTTCATTTCATGTGCTTTATGTCACAAGTAGCTATCGCAGTGCTCGCCCTGACAGATACGCTGCTCTGGTAGAACTGTAGATTTCAAAAATGTGTTTATTTTTTTATATAACACATTTGCTTAAGTATAGCAATGTAATCAACTAGTTTGAGTAGCTGTGTGTTTCCTACAAGAAGGCACAATTATCATACAGCATACAGATTTTTATAAACCTGATTTTGATTATGTTTCTCCACCATAAGAATTGCTACTTTCTCTCAGATACACTTTAGGACATTACCAAAAAACATTCCCATCGTTTGTATGAGTTACCAGCCCAAAGGTATTGAGTAATATTTGTTTTGGAAGCATATTGCACATAGATCTTGTCAATCATGTCTACAGAAGGAGAAATATGCTTTTTGGATACAATGCCTGTATTTACCAAATGCAAAATTAAAAGCAAGTTTACAGGAAAGCATGATTGCAAATTGGTTACATCAGTTTCATTAGCCTTACACAATTATTACTCCCATGCAGTTGTGCCACTTAAAAATAGCCCGATCTTTACTGTAGCAGAAGATTTTTAATGCCGAGGATTGTTATGTATATTAAATGGTAACATTCGTGTGTCAAAACCAATGTTGTTCAGTATTTTACGTAGCACCATTCAGTTAGATATCCTTTCCCACTGATTCCCAATAGCTGCTGTGCTGGTTCAGCTCCATCGCTGGCTCTTCTGCAGACTTGTCTTCAGGTCTCCTGTCTTTTTAATTACTAACACTTAACCCTGGGTAGAATCTTGACATTGATCTTTAAATGCCACCATTCCTCTACCTTACTGTTGACACCATTATTTTTACAGATTATACAGCAACAGGAAACTTTTTAAAGAATATGTTCTACATCAAGATGTAATTGATGAAAGAAAATGCTTACCTATGGCATCTAGCAAGCTTAAAAGACAGAATTTGCAGTGAGATAGAAAATGAGCTGGAAAAAAGAAAAAATATGTTTGATTTTGGCAGAGGACAATTAAGGAGAGAAAATTGCTAAATGCATATTTGCTTACATTACTTGTGAAACAACTTTAGACATGTGAGAATTGCCTCATGGTTCATCTTACATTTCGAACTGATGTAAACTGCCCTATAAACTACAGAAGTACTTAGAGAATGCTCTTTGCTTCCTTCCTCTCTATTGTTGTAGCAGCAGCAGGTCTTGACAACATTTAGAAAACAAAGACTGAACTTCCTCTTCTGCAATGGTATATAAGAATTAAATTATTAAATATATTGATTTTATCTGTATAATAATGAATATTGCAGCAGTGCAACTGGCAACCTTCATTTTATGTAACTAGCTCTTGTATGTGTACTTCACACTTTCTGTATCTCATGTTGTATGCTTAAAAACAGAAGCTATACACAATATTAGAGAATAGAGAAGTCCAAATGGTTTAAAGTTGTTGTCCTCTTAAATAAGGTCCTCTCATGCACAACATGAAAATAAAACAAATGATTCTGAGATACACTTAGAACTCAATTTTTATTTTAAATGTAACTGAACGATGATATTTTATATAGTAACCTGAAGATCATCAGATTAGTGTTCTGATAGACAGCTGTATGTTCAACAAGAAGGCTTAAATATATGTGTATAAACATGGTTACTGTAATGTATTCAAAATCTGTCCAGTAAAGACAGCTTACCCTAATATGTAAATGGCATGGAATTGGACTGTAAACCATGAGTAAATCTGATCAGTTCTCCTGTTCTGCTGTTTTTCAAGCCTTATCACTGTGTGTAGGAGACCATCAAATCAATTTTAAAATAACTTTGTTTTAAAGAGTCCATTTGATCTGGCTGCAATTTCCTGAAAGGTTAGGGAGCATGAGTTTAACTGCAGAATCAGTCAGTACCACTACAACTACTGAGCCGAACTGCTGCTCTTAGTGTGTTCTAGGACAAGAGGGTCTTCTGGTACATCACAGTGAAATAACTTTCTGAGCTGAAATTAAAAATTACCTACTCGCAAATTTAGACCTTGTTTACAGACTTACTCCAATCAGTGTAACACTGAACTTACTCTGATTATTACAGCACTATTCCAGGTAAGACTTTATATAACAGAGAAGTGGGATTTTCCTTTGTAGTCAGAAATGTAATAAGGTTGCATTTCTACCAATCCTTCTGCCCTGAAAGAGACAGCAGGACCCTGTTAGAGCATGGTAATAGGGACATGTGAGTACATATGTATTTGCCCATTTATTAAAAAGCTATCACATCATTATGGTCTAGACGACACTTTTCTTTTTTTTTTTTTTTTTTAGTATCATTGTAGCCCTTAAGGTTATGACAGTAACTGAAAATATATTAATTTATCCAATGAAGCAGTACCAATCTGAAGATAGTGCTTGCCTGGAACAATATCTTTAATGTACTCCCAGGGGATGTTAACTCAAACCTAATGAAATTGATTTGAATGACATTTTCGTTGGATGGAGCATAGATATCATGGTACGGTGCAGCTGATTGGTAGTTACGGATAAGAACTGCTGAGGTGAGCTCTTCAAGTTCAGCCACTTGCACCCTTATTTACAACCCTACCAAAGAGTCTTGGCTCTTACAAAACTAGCTCAGCCGGTTTAAAACAAATTGTTGTCTCTTATTAAGAGTTTTATCAGGAAATGTTTATATTGGGATAGTTGTCCCACAGATAGGTAACGTGCTTTGGCGTCACACCGCATGTGACCACACCACAGAGTACTAAAAATCCCCCAAACTCTCTGGTCTCTGCGTGAAAGACTCAGGGGGTCACTGCTTACATCTCCTAATCCTTTCAAACATGTGACTACAAAGATAATTTCTGCAACAAAGCAGACAGTGAACAACTGAAAAAATGAGCATCTCTTCTCTCATGGGGTTTTTTGTACTCTTCCCAAAAAAACAGCTTATTTTCAGGCAGTCCGCTAATGAGAGCCAGGATTATCCTGAGGTACCAGTTTTTGTCACTTGCACATTTGAAATCAAATCTGTTAAAGAATGAGAATCCCTCCAGTCCCTGATGGGGAAAAAATTATAATTTAAAGATAATTAGCAGATTTTGTTGGGGAATCTGGCAAAAGTTATGTGTGTTTCACATTTAGCTTTATTAAAAAAAAAAAAAAGTTGCTTTTTTAGGGTAATATAGATTAAAAGGGAAACTGTCACAACTTAGAGCCAAGAATTGACTTTGCCTGACATTTATCACATATTGAAGGCTTTAGATGATCTGTAATCATAAAAGTATGTGAATTTCCAAGCCAGTCTATGCCAGTCTCAGAGAATTACCAACCCCCCAACCAAATGTGATTAGTTTTAGATTTAGAGTAAACACAGATGTGTTATGTTGTAGAAAGGCAAAAGCATATGTGTATTGACTTTTACTACAGGCATCAATATGCTGGTGTCATGGTTTTTCTACCCTTCTCCCCTTATCCGAGTAGAGAATTTTATTTTTTCCTTTAGCTAACAGAAAATGGAGAGTCTTACTATGATCACACTTCATTTCCGGGTTCTTAATAAACTTCCAAGAAACTTAGGAGGGATAATAAAGATGGTTCACTTCTGTCATAAGGAGATAAAATAGGTTATTTTTTGAAAGAGAAAGGGCAATCTAAAACATTGCATGCATGTGCTTTAGCATGCCGTTTTGTCTGAGAGGTAGCGCTCCTAAAAAGCAATCTCAGAATCCATTTAATACATAAAAGGGTTCAGATTAATGAAAGAAAACTTGGAATAACGTAACTGTCTAGATATTGCAGATTTGAAGAGGTGTCAGACTGTTTTTCACATTTTTGTAAAGTGTAATGCTTCTGTTTGGTAATTACTTCAATTCTTGCTTTAGCAAGACATTAGTAGTTATATAAATGTATTAATTTTGGCTTAGAAATGCTAATAGAAATATTAATTTGGTAGCCTGGGAGAGTGTTGAACACATTTTTTTAAGCATTCCAAGAAGACAGAATGGAGACATTGGCAATTCATTTAGACCTACAGAAAGCCATAAAAATTGTGACACTCCGTGTTGTGAAATATGCCTGGTCCTCGCAGCATAATTAATTTCCATGAACAGCATGTCTTGCCTCACTGCAATGCACACCTGCAACCTCAGGAGGTACAATTAGGCAACCTGTTGGCTTCTCACGATCAAAAAGGAAAGAGTCCCTGTCTCCTCCTGTCTTCTTCACTCTTTCCCACCTCCACAAGTCTCAGCTACGTGCTCCTGCTGCCTGCGTCACACCAGACCTGCTCAGCCACTGATAGAGGTCATTGGTCAGAAGAGTGGCTTGCCAAAGCTTCCCCCTCTCCCGGGAAGCTGCATCATCTCCTGCGGCACTGGTGAACTGGGCTGATTCACAGGGATGTCTAACAGGTGTCAGAGGTAGCACAAAGAAGAAAAAGGACCACATGGCAAGGAAAACCACTCTTATGCTACAAGTGAGCTATTTCACGAGCTAAGAGACTCTTAACTGCAGGTTTTATTAGTTTTCCGTAACAAACTGAATGAAAACTGGAGCAGTTCAAGGTCTGATTCATTAGTAGATCCAGTGTCCCTGCCTGTGGGAAGGCCTGGAGAGTAAGTATCAGCCTCTAAGTACCATAAAACTGATTCTACAAACTCCAGCAAGCTCTGTGAGATGCCACCAAAGTAAGCTAGCAGGAAATACTAGGCCCTAGTCCTAATTCCACTTCTCCCTGAAGATATAGGCATCTCTTTCCACTTGGGATTCAGAACCATGAACATCTGCCTTTCTGAAAGCAGGTACTAAACCCTGTCTTTCAAAAGTTGAACAGAAGTCACATTTACGGCCCTGATACTTGCTTTTTTTATCACCTGTCGATACAAGTGCTTGCCATGTCGTCCACTTGGAGTTAGTCCTGTCCCTGACGCTGCCAGGGGGCATTCAAATCCTCTTTTTCCCCAGGCACACCCTCTCTAAACACCGGGCTGGTGTGGTGGGAGGGGAGTGTGGAGATGTTTTCTCCTCTACAGCTGGGGATGGAGGTTCTGTTTGTTCCACAGAGGACAACTCTGTAGACTGGTATTGAACGCAGTTGTCAAAATGGTCTGCTTACATATTTTAGGTATTTATTTCTGTTACGTGTTTTGTCTAATGATAATTTTAATCCAAAATGCACAGTTGTGCAAACAGGGATCAGAAATCATTTCCTTCCGAAACTCTAGCCAAAAAAACATATAGTCATGCAGTCTAATAACATGCATTTATGCTGTAAAAAAAAATACATCACTGTTAATTCAAGCAACAACTTTGAAATGGATAGAAGGAAACTATTTTGTGAGTAATACATAATTAAACTGTGGAGTCTATCATACTGGGAGGGGTGAATATCTGTAGTTACATGGTTTGAATCATCCTGCCTCAGGATGTAAGTGCTGGGTGACTTAGGAAAAAAATTGTCCTTGTTGATTATAAGACTGTGCTGTGGATAAGGAGCTTTTTGGGCAACTAAAAGAAAAATCCTTCTGTAAAGCATTGCAAGCCATTGCTAGGATTTAGCACATGAAAAAGGCATCCAGTATCATATCTGTCACAGAATCACAGAATGTTAGGAAGGGTTCTCAAAAGATCATCCGGTCCAATCCCCCTGCTGAGCATGAACACCCAGATGAGGTTACACAGGAATGTGTCCAGGTGGGTTTTGAATGTCTCCAGAGTAGGAGACTCCACAACCCCCCTGGGCAGCCTGTTCCAGTGCTCTGTCACCTTCACTGAGAAGAAGTTTCTTCTCAAATTTAAGTGGAACCTCTTGTGTTCCAGTTTGAACCCGTTACCCTTTGTCCTATCATTGGTTGTCTCCGAGAAGAGCCTGGCTCCATCCTTGTGACACCCTTCGTATATTTGTAAACATTAATGAGGTGACCCCTCAGTCTCCTCCAAGCTAAAGAGCCCCAGCTCCCTCAGCCTTTCCTCATAAGGGAGATGCTCCACTCCCTTAATCATCTTTGTTGCCCTTCTATAATTTATTAAACAGGGAATAACGATTTATTTTCTATCATATGACCTTAATTTTCATTAAACAGAGAAAATCTTGCACTTCTGTGTGCTTCCATGCACAACCTGCCTAATATGTGAATTACACAAAATCTGGCATAATGTAAAAAGACACCTCATTTTGCAAACATCCACAGGTCTAGAGGTGAAATCTTCTACATGGTTTCGAGCGAGTTAGTTTTTTTACTTTTCTGCCCTTACAGTGTTGGCCTGCTTGTAGCTCTACATACCCTTGTGTCCATAAGGATGCAGTATGCTTATCATAACAGGCTTATTTACTGCTTCCTCAGATTTATGCTTTTCTGAGTTAGCAAAAGAATGAGAAAAAGGGCAGAAAAGGCGGAGATGTCTATGATAGTTTCTGCGTAAATTAAACAAAGTTTACAGCTATGGGTAGTGTCACTTAAGTGTTACAGCTGGAAAAATCAAATAAGCTTTCAAGCATACAAATCTTTCAAATCTGGAAATGAAAGGGCAACTTCCCGAGCTAAATACAGAACAACTGCTTAGAGTTTGGTTAGGTATGTATCAAATAGACCATCTTTGAAGAAAAGCTTAATGGCATCCCAGGAGTACAGGAGATGTTAATCAGCGAAAGGAGAGACTATTATGAAAACACTCATCACCTAGGAGAGAGCAGGAGGGAGTTAAAACCCTATAGGAAACTGCATGAAAGTTATGTGCCATAAAAACAGACTGTCTTTGAGTCAGTGGTGTATTGGTATGCAGTCCATCCAGAAGCTTGTCTGAATTTTCCAGGTAAACAGGTACATTTAATAAAAGGTGACCCCTCGACCTAGAAACTTTTTTCATTTATGGCCTGAAACCAACAGGCCTACAGCAAAATACTGCTGAAATGGAACATGCAGAAATTAGGGCAGTAATTAATGTGAGTTATGTGACTGCTCATGACCAAAAGAGCTTTTTGTTAATAAACCCAGTATTTTCTGTTTTATAGGATATTGATTTCTAACTAGGGAGATGGATTGTTGCCCAGAGAACTATGGAGTCTCTGTCCTTGGAGGTGTCCAAGAGCTGCCAGGACAAAGCCCAGAGCAGCCTGGTCCAAGGTCAGTGTTGACCTCACTTTGAGCAGGAGGTGGGCCAGTCACCTTCTGAGACCACATCCAGCCCCAGTGATTCAGTGTTAACCATGTCTTGTTTCAGACAGCTGACTGATTTATGTGATTAAGGTGGTGCGCTCTCCCTAGACGAACAGTCGTACGCTTCTTCCATAGGTCGGTCAGGGTCCCTGAGTTGGGTACTTTTCCCCACAGTGTGTGTTAATGAAGCCTAAAAACTCAATGACTACACGTAGACAGTATTAATTCCCCTACGCCGTAACAGTGGTTGTGTTTTAGTAGAACTGTTTTTCCCTGGGAGGAACAGCACAATGTTCTTACAGCAAAATTAACTCTTAAAATCAACAAACCGGAATAGGAATATTTCCTTGACACGTGCACAGCGTGTTTGGGCTCCTTGAACCAAAATAGCTATCGGGAAAGTCCTGTTCCTTAAGTTGATGATCTTTGTTTATGTAGTCTAGAATTAGCAGTTCTAGACTGAGTCTTACATTAATGACCCTTAATTTTCTCAAGTCAGAAATCCCATTTTCTCCTTAATTTTTGTTAAACGTATTTTTTGCAGCCAGAATTGCATTTTTTATTGCAGCCACAGAACTGCCCTTTTAATCCTTCTCCTTTCTATCTGTCCAGATGGTATTTTTTTTTATTTGATAAATAATTTATTGTGGGAAACCTCTCAAAATATCCCTTTAGGCCCATCACAAAATATTAAATACTAGGTTTCCCTCATACCTAGAATCGTGAATGTGATACCAAAACTTCTCTAATTCTAATGTAGTGGAAAAGTAAGTCTTTCAACAGTTCTGTTTCAAGTCCAGCAAGAAAAGGTAGTCAGGATACAAGTTTATATTCAAGCCACTGAACTGTCTAGTGCTTTTCAGATGTGCTGTAGTTCCTCAACTTCAATATATAGTATCAGGGTGAAGTGTATGGCCACAGAACTTATATAGTTGAGTAAACAAGCACCTAGTTGTAAAATGTTTCTGCAGGGATAATTCAGAAATTTGACTTGAAATTAGCATTACTATACAACTCTCTCCTTCCTTTTCCTCCTGAGCAGCCTCAAAATAGTCTTCAATAGATACTTGTATTACTTTATTTTCATGTAAATTAGAATTTGCCATGTGTTTCTTTGGGTTTGGTCACCAGGTTTTTTTCATTATCCAGTTAAATGTAGGTATCCATAGGATAATGCACCTACAATTTTGCGGAGTACAGAAGACCTGGTGTGCTATTCAAAGCAGGAATGGTTGGTGTTGAGTTTGCTAGATGAAGGAAAGTGGATGTAGTATTCAGGGCATGTTCGGCCAGAATTTTTTTGTCCCATAATATGAGACAAACAGTAAGGATGACATTTATAATCTGAAGATTTTTGAAAACTATAGTATAGGTTTTTTTCTTGTCCTCATTTAAAGACTTTTGGAGTGTCTGATTCAATTACTGCTCTCTGATATGTTATGCTTTTGATAACTTTTTGAAGGTTTGTAGAAAGAATATTTTTATTCTCCATTGCTTTAGAAGTGGAATGTTCCATACGTCACTGGAGCTAACATTTGTCTTTTTGATATTGTGTCTGGGTGTGATACTCTTAAGTACTTGGACACAAATGGAAGAAATGTCTTCTGAGTTACTTTAGAGTGCAGTGCTAAGCCTTCTCAGTGTGACTGCTAGTATGTACTAATGCATCGTGGCAGCAGTAGGTGTAGTTAGCAGAAACGTGATAGAAATAGGATTTTTATCTACTTAAAGTGACAAGAGAGACAGAATGAAGTGCCAAAATGTGCAAAAAAACAGGGAAAATACAAAAGTGAAGTTTTGTTTTCTGTATCTGTTTACCAGTTAGCCCTAACATCTGAATGTAAAATTTACTATTCAAATTCAGGTCTATTTTTCCTAAGAAAAATAGAGTAGGAGCTCTGGAAGAAAGATACATCACGTCTTCACTTGAAACTAATTATCGCCTTTTCCTGAAGAAATGTTGTTTTGGTTTTGCAAGTTTCTCAAACGTTGTTTCCTGTGAAAATGGATAATGTTTTACAGAATAAACTAGAATCAGGAAACTGAGTATTTTTTGCAGAATGGAATTGCTTTCCTGTCGGCCATAGGAGCTGATATCTTTCTGTTTATCTCGTCCCTGGTTCAGTCACACACAGATGAATGGACCTGGATCCTTCTCCTACCTTGGCTGAAGCCCGATATTGGACAGAAGGATTTTGATGCACTCCCTGAGCAGCATTACAATGTTAACGGCACATGAGCATATTGTAATCCTCCAGTCTTTTCTCCTGAAATACTTTGACCTTAACTGTTCTGTATCAAATGATGTATTTTAAACTTTAAGAAGCAGTGTAGCTGAAGTCCTTGACTGAATTGAGTTTTTCTGATAGAGAAAGGAATGTACTGGCAGTTTTCATAAAAATTCAATTGTGATTTACTCTAGTCTTTTTTGCTAGTATGCTTCCATCCATTTTCAGTCGTAAGGCCCATCAATTTAGAAGACACTTTTTTCTCTTGGGGAATCAAAATATTCTGTTACCTGGGCTCTGTTTTACCCTTGGTGAAAGTATGAACTAACACGTGCTTTTTCACTCCGTATATACTGACATTTTTAGCTCCAGAGCTGCTTCAGCATGCCGTTCAGCCTATGAATTTGCCCAAGTTCCAATTTTCTTAATAAAGAAAACTGTCAAACATTATAAACAAGGAGTGGTCCCAGTCCACCAAATGAAATCTGAAAGTGAGAGATCCTTTGCAATTATTTAAGCCAAAGGGAGCTTTGTGGCAAATGCAGATTAAACCAAGCTTTTCTGGGATAGTGGGAAGCTATTCACAGTTGCGTCCCACTTACATTTTATTTGAGGCTTTTCCCCATAGAAAACAGTATTTTTTTTCCTTGAAATATCTGTAAGTCATAAAACTTTGTCTGTCATAGTGCTTGAAAGTTTTAAATGGAAAAACGTGTTTGGCATCTAAAATCTCTTGAGAAGAACTCAGAGCTTTTTACTAAAGCTTGTTAGCCTCTTTCTGTGTTTGAAAGTTTAATAATTTTAAAGAGAACCAAATAATTCTGAGGTTTTCTGGATTTTTTTCTTTTTTCTTAAGTGAGCAGTACCGGTAAGAAGGGAGTTGTTGTGTTATGAAATTGCTAAGTCTTTTCCCCCCAGGTTTTCAAGAAATGTTTGAGAGGTGGGAATGTAGTTAAAATCTTATTCTCCCTTTGGCTGGATTTTTAATTTTGAATTCAAACCCTCACACAGTGTAATAGAGCTTTGCTTTAGGGTGTTTTATACCTCTATCAAAGTGACTGAAGTAATTAGTATTTTTTACATTTTGCTAAGTATTTTGTCACTGAAAGCACCAGTGCAGGTGAATGATAATGGTTTGAAGCTCAGGCAGTGACGGGACCCTAAATGAGAATGTCGCCTTTTAATCAAGAGCACTTGGAGTCTATGGTATTGAAATGCCCTACAGAGAACGTAGAAAAGCCATCCATCACTTGGTGACAGTCCAATCTTTTAGTGCATGAGTAAATTTCTATTCAGCCTTCCTAAAGCAGTTGGAATATAAGATGTTTTAACTCACCTCAGAACAGCAGTGTAAAAGTTCTAAACCATAATGTACAGATTGCTTTCTGGACAGCATGGGTGTCTTTATGTGTTATCTTTATTTATTTAGATTGCAATTGAAATGTCTTCCATGTCCTGCTTCAAACACCTTGCCCCTCCGTCTTATATATCTCACCAACAGGTGAGATTATTTCTAAATTTTAGTCCTATGTTTGGAGTTAATTGGCATAGTTGATTACCTCTTGATGCTCAGCAGAAATACTCAGCAAGTTAGAGGGAAAGAACTGCTGCTTTAGGAAGGGCAGATTTCGCAAGTCTTGCACAGAAGAGGAGTTTGACACGTGACTCAGAAGTCCTCAGGGGAATGCTTAGAAGAAGCTGAAGTACACTGAGTGACATGTACTTGGAGTTACAAACCATTATTATAATAATTCAACAATCTAATCTCAAGCTTTGTGTTGTTATGTTTGTTTTTAACAACCCTCCCTCAGCTGTCTTTATAAGCAAAAGCAGCATCAGCATCTGAGGTCAATGTAGTAATTTAAACAAAAATATTATTGTTGTCGGGCATTCGAGAGATTTACTTTTGATGTCAATGGAAGCAGAAACCCGTACCAGGAAGCTTGTCTTTTAAGATGAGTTGGCAGTGATGAACCCATTGACTTAAATGGATTTACCCACAATTCACACTGTATGCATGGCTGTTTTGCCCACCCTACTAGCTGCTTAAAATCAAGGACATTGATTTGTACTGTACTTAATACCTGTTCTCAGCTGGCTACTGCTCAGGTTTGGTTTTTTTGTTAAGTAAATTGAGTTTTTCAGCACCCTGTGGAACAAATTTTTCTGTTAGTATGCAAGATTTTTTTTTTCCTTCCTGGCATTTGAACATTTTCAAGCTGAAATGTTCTTCTGTCCTACCCCAAAATAAGGTAGAACCTCTTGTGAAGGAAGAGCTTTCCTAAAATGTGAGAGAAAAGGCTGGGGAAATTGTATCGGGCTTCATTTTAGTGGGTGGAAAGGAAGAAGGAAAAAGTTTTTCCTGCTGAATCCAAGAACCAGTAAAATGCAACCAGATGGGGAAGACATGTTTATACATGTTACTGATTAAGTCTTTCCAGCAAATCTTTCTACCACAGATGTGGAGAGAGTTAATATTTTTCAGGAGAGTTCTGTTTCTTCAGTCTTACATGATTATTGAGATTTCAGTGAGTTTGATTTCCGAAATACACTGTGCTAATGATGTCAGTGATGAGAAATTTTTTAGCTGTCATTTTAACTTGAGGGTGAGCACGTCTAATTCTGACACCTTTCTATGTGAATTGTTCCCAGCAACACAGAGCTGCATTTTCTGCCTGCCAGAGTGTACGTGTTCACATTTAAGTGGCTCCTGTTGTGTCATCACGCAAGGTTAAACTAATTAAATATTCAGAATGTGCAAGAGCCTGTACCAGGCTTGTTATACTGTGAGGGCTAATATTTTAATCAAACAGCTCTATATATGTTCCAGGATGAGCAATATTAGCAGGGACTGTGTTAAGCAGCTGACATTCAAAGTCTACTCCCAATTTTGAAGAGTCTGCTCATATCATTGCTGCTGTCATCCACTGACATTTGTGCTCTGTTTCCACATGACATTCTCACGCACAGTAATTGGCTGCTAGTGAAAATACAGATACTTTTCTATTTTAGAAATTATCATTTTCTTCCCTGGCTGGATGCTGCACTTTGTTAGGATGTCACAGGACTTAGCTAGGTAAGGTGATACAAGTTGGATATTGCTGCTTTAGAAGTAACCTTCTAGCGGAATAATTAGACAAATACCATTATTGAGGCTGAGTTAAAACAACGGTGTCAGTGAAATTAAGGATGTTATTGTGGTATTATTGTGATTATGCAAATCAGCTGCCAAAAGTAAGTTAAAATAACTGAAGCTGTTTATTGAGCTTCACATACAAAGGTTGGAGACAAGTGGGTTCCTCGGCCAGCCAAATGCGGTGCTTGGGGCAAAGTTATCAGCAAGTGTGAGGGTTTGATTTAGAGCCAGATCCTTCTTGTTACTTATTGTTCAATAGTGACGTACAACTCCCTAGTCACCACTTTAAGACAAAGACAGAATAACAGAAATGCTGAATGTAGAAACCAAACCAAACCAGAAAACTACGTATGTAATCACCTTAATCTGCAATTGCTGTACTCAGTATAGTGTTAAAACTGAATACCTAATGAATGGTTTGCAGAAAAAAACCCAGAGAAAATCAGTGCTTACAGTATTGATTTTGCTCACTTAAAACTTGAAGTTCCCTTTCTAGTTGTTACAGAATTTATGTGCGCACTTGTTTTGCTTTACCAACACACTGTTCAGTTACGTTGTACTTTTAAATTCTGTTTTACCATGTAAAAATGTCACAGCTAGAGAAAGTGGCCACTGACTATCATATTATACCTTCAGTGATGTGCATATCCATTTTTTTTCCTAAGCCATGAGATTCATGATATGCACTGATAGGGTGCCAGAAGTGCACACATTTATATCTTTGACTTTTAGGTTTGGTATTTTTTTATGTTTCTTATACTTTCTAAAAACCTATTAGTCTAAAATAATGAAAAAAATAGAGAATATACTCCCAAAGTAAGTAGATATTAGAAGATACTTCAGCATATATCAGTTATTTTATGCAGTTTTAATCCTTGCTGAGAAAAAAACAAAAGGAAAAGAAAAAGAAAGAATGATGATTCAGACAAGCACTTTCATAATAAGCTAATTCCACCTGGTATTTAGTCCCATCACAGCCACCCATCCCAAACCCCACAATGCTGATTCCACTTAGAAATAGCCAAAACAAAGAATTCAGCTTCCATGGTCTACAAGTTTTGCTTCTCCTCTCCCTAAATAATACCAGACAGATGGAGCAATCTTTGGAAATCATGTGAAAACCAATACATCTGCGGTAGGGAATTTGGAACAGAATATATTTAAAAAATTAATAGATCTACCAAAACCTAAGATTGAAACTGGTATTGGCAGCTTCCCAATGTGTGTTTTCTCCCAGTACAGACAGCGTATACAGTATGGTCCAAACTAGGCTCATTCCTGGGGTTTGGCTTTATTCAAAAGAAACCAGTGTTAAGGTAGCAAAGCTTAGCTCAGGTCTCTTCCCCAGACTTGGCTGCTCTTACAACAAACCTCTGAGGACTCTTGAGTGTTTGCTGCAGGCCTTGTGCTCCCTCTTGAATTTTTGCTGTCTCCGAACCAAGTGAAGTCCTTGGCCAGCTTCTTCACTCGGTGACTGTCACCCAGTCCTAGTACATAGTGGGGAGGACTGTGTCCCACCCAGCTGGAATGCACTGAATGCTCAATAGATGGTTTTGTGAGAAGAAAAGCAGAAAGGGAAGTGACAGCCCTCATCATTGCTCCCGTCTGTCCCAGGAGGGATAGAGGTTGCCAACCTGTCACACCGTAGTTGTAGTTAGAGTTCAGCTAAAGCACATAAACACAACTTTATAGAAGGAGTGAAATTGCACAAGTGGTCCTATAAGAAGCCTTTGACTTGCTGTCTACAACTTTTAGTACATGCTGTTCCAGTCAAGGTTGCTGTATCCCTGGCTAAGGAGAATACTGGAGGAAGAGGAGGAGGGAAGTAACATCATGGACCTCTGTGGAGGTTAACAGCCAAGAGAAGAATCGATGGGAAAGGATGAACATGGCTTAGCTCCAGTCTTTAGGGGTTTTTTTGTTATTTGGGAAACAAAAAAACAACCTAGCAGAAGCATGTTCAGCTGTACTGAAATCACACCTTCAGAATTTGCCAGTGCAAGTGTACCCTGTAAATGTGAAGCCACTCCAGAGTCTTTGTACTAATCTTCAACAGCCTATGGAGGAATACAGACTGCTTAGTGGCTATTTTAGCACAAATTTCTTGTAGCCCTAGTTACATAAACCACTGTTTAAAAGACACAGTTTAGTTATAAAGTGCCCATTAAAAGCTGCTTCACTGTCTCTCCTTGAAGTGCATATTGAGCTCCCCGTAAAGGATGTTTACGTTACAACATCAGTTAACAAGAAGCTGTAAGGAAGCTATCGAGAGATTCAGGCCATGGTTACACTTTCTCTCTAGCCCTACTGCAACGCATCTGGGATTATCCTAGGACACTGGGAGTGAGAGAGTTAGCTAAGAGACTGGCTGGGCAGGGAAAATGTGCTGGGGACTCGTTGTGAATTGTACAGGAAGGGGAAGTTGCCCTGGCCGTGACTGGGGGTGAGAGCACACATGGAACAGTTTGTGATCCTGGTGACAGGTGCTTCCTCACTGTGCTCACGAACCTGACATTGCTTCATAGCCCTACCAAGGGCATTTGAATTCATTCCTGTTTGTGTGCCCCAACACATGACGCTGAAGAATGAACTGTCTTCCAGCCTACATGACCAAGCAAGCAAGCACATTTGGGAGAGATTTGTTGGACTACTGTTAAAAATTAAAGATTACCTTCACTGTACAGTAATCGTTCACTGAGGAATCTACAGGCTGTAAATAATGTTTTGTGTTATCACTGTATTATTCACTTTCAGGAAACATGGCCTTTGTAGTACAAAGGTAGATCCATATTGGTTAAAATTAATTTGGCATCTCCCCCCCGCCATTAATAAAACAAACCTGAAACATTAAATGATATTTTTTATGCTTCAAATCCTGGCATTTTAAAGCATAGGCTGGACAGATTTGTAAATTGTTGAGGCACTTTCAGTTTGTGGCTCTAAAACTGCTGTCAGCTGAGGCTTCTGCAGAGTGCATGGAAAGAGTATTTCAAAGCTCCGTATTGCTGGAGTTCACTCCTCTGTGCAATAGCACATTATTCTGGAAGCAGTGCTTCTACTCCACTCTTTAATGTTCTTCCTGGAAGAAAGCATATTAGCTGAGTATCTCTCTTCCATTATGCTACTGCTATGGCTAAAAATCAGAGTTTTCGTACAAGCAATGCAGAGTGAGGGAACTGCCATGCCTCTATAGGTGGAAGAAGGATGTTTATGTAATGTGGAAAAAGGGACAGACCTCCTGGGAGGAGTATAAGGTGGTTGTTAGAGTACGCAGGGATGCGGTGAGTGAGGCCAAGTTCTACTTGGAATTAAATCTGGCCAAGGACATCAAGGACAACAAGAAGGGCTTCTTCAAGTACATCAGCAGCAAAAGGAAGGTCAGGGAAAATGTAGGTCCGCTGCTGATTGGGGTGGGTGCCATGCTGATGGATGATAGAAAGAAGGCAGAGTTACTGAATGCCGCCTTTGCTGCCATCTTTACTGCTAAAACCAGCCCTCGGGTATCCCAGACCCTTGGGGCAGGAGACAAAGTCTGGCAAAAGGAGGACTTGCTCTTGGTTAAGGAGGATCAGGTTAGAGATCGTTTAGACAAACTGGACATCCACAAATCCATGGCCTCCAATGGGATGCACCCATGCATGCTGAGAGAGTTGGCAGATGTTATTGCTAAGCCACTCTCCACCAGCTTTGAAAGGTCGTGGAGAGCAGGAGGAGGACTGGAAGAAAGCCAGTGTCACTCCAGTCTGCACTCCAAAGTGCAAGAAGAAACTTGGGAAACTACAGGCCAGTCAGCCTCACCTCCATCCCTGGAAATGTGATGGAACAACTCATTCTGGACATCATCTCCAAGCATGTGGAGGAAAAGCAGGTTATCAGGAGTAGTCAGCATGGGTTCACCAAAGGGAAATCTTGTTTGACCAATCTGATAGCCTTCTGTGATGGTATGACTGTCTGGGTAGATGAGGGAAGAACAGTGGATGTTGTCTACCTTGACTTCAGCAAGGCTTTCAATACTGTCTCTCACAACCTCCTCATAGGCAAGCTCAGGAGGTGCAAGCTAGATGAATGCACGGTGAGATGGATCACGTACTGGCTGGATCACAGAGCTCAGAGTGTTGTGATCAATGGTGCAGAGTCCGGTTGGAGGCCTATAGTTAGTGGGGTTCCCCAGAGATCGGTGTTAGGTCCAGTCCTGTTTAATCTGTTCATCAGTGACCTGGATGAAGGGACTGAGGGCACCCTCAGCAGGTTTGCTGATGATTTCAAACTGGGAAGAAGGGCTGACACACCAGAAGGCTGTGCTGCCATTCAGCGAGACCTGGACAGGCTGGAGGACTGGGCAAGAGAAGAACCTGATGAAATTCAACAAGGGCAAGTGTAAGGTCCTGCACCTGGGGAGGAATAACCCCAAGCACCGGTGCAGATTAGGGGTGGACCTGCTGGAATGCAGTGCTGCAGAGAGGGACGTGGGAGTTCTGGTCGACAACAGGTTGACCATGAGTCAACAATGTGCTCTTGTGGCCAAGAAGGCCAACGGTGTCCTGAAGTGCATTGGGAAAAGTGTGACCAGCAGGTCGAGAGAGGTTTTCCTCCTCCTCTGGTGAGGCTGCATCTGCAGTACTGTGTCCAGTTCTGGGCTCCCAAGTTTAAGAAGGACAGGGAATTACTGGAAAGAGTCCAGCAGAAGATGATTAGGGAACTGGAGCACCTTTCTTATGAAGAGAGGCTGAGAGAGCTGGGTCTGTTCAGCCTGGAGAAGAGAAGGCTGAGAGGTGATCTCATCAATGTTTATAAATATCTCAGGGGTGGGTGTCAAGAGGAAGGGACCAGACTCTTTTCAGTGATGTCAAACGATAGGATGAGGGACAATGGGCACAGACTGAAGCACAGGAGGTTCCATCTGAATATGAGGAGAAACTTCTTCCCAGTGAGGGTGCCAGAGCACTGGAACAGGCTGCCCAGAGAGGTTGTGGAGTCTCCTTCTCTGGAGGCATTCAAAACCCGCTTGGACACATTCCTGTGCGATCTGCTTTAGGTGAACCAGTTTTAGCAGGTGGGTTGGACTAGACGATCTCCAGAGGTCTCTTCCAACCCCAACCATTCTGTGATTCCATAGTGTGTCTTTATATCCATTCCCAGCATTTAACTGGGATCATAGTACTCAGTCTTATTTGCTTTCCGGTATATCGCAGGCCTCTGAAATAATGGTATCAATTGCATGCTACTATGGTATGCAGGCTGCACACCAGCCTCTACCCTTTGCCTGGAAGAGGAAACCACTGCTCTCAAATTGTCCGTGACAGCTCCAGAAGCTCCTGCTGGCATTATGTCTCAGTGGGACTGGAGGATGGTTTGTGTGTCCATGTGGCCCAGAAAAGCGGCAGCTGCTGCTCCAGATCTGCTGGCTCCGCCACTGTGCAAGGGATACCGGCACAAATAAAAGTAACATCTGGCCTGTAACGTGAGTTATCCCGGCTCTTAGCAGCACTAATACCTGAAATCCCTTAGGGTTTGGTCCGGAAAAGAAACGACGTGTAGAATTTACATTGAGGAATTGTCCTGCCAGGAACAGTTCCGTACTTTCCTTCCCAATGCGCCAGCAAGATTAGCACTGAATCCACACAGAAAAACTCACTGGAGACAGTGAGTGTAATATGTAAATGCACCCAGCTGCAGAAATTAAGGACTGCGTGTATAAGGAAACTTCTTCTCCCTTACTGTTTCACCATTTTTATTTGCTCTGTCTCAAAATACCAGATACTGTTTTGAGATATTGTTGAAATACTACTCAAAACCTGTTTTGTAAACAAGACTCCTTTGCAGAAGATCATTGGAGGGGCAGAGGTGATGAAGTAATTATAAAAAGCTATAGGGTTGGATTTAAAACTGACCAAATGGTACCAAATAAAAGGCAAGAGCACTCTGAAGAATAACTGTAAGTGGTGATACCTCCACTTCAAGAATTTACACTGATAATAATCAGTATCAGAGATAATTTATGCATCAAAAATAATCTTGTTTCTCAAGCCTTGTCTTTCTCAAGATTAACTTTAATGTTTGCTGCTGAAATCGAAAGTACTGGAAGCATGCATGTGCAAGAATATGTTTTGAAACCTAGCAACTCATTGTATAAAGTGACTTTACTTAGGATTGCTGAAGGTATTTTCCTCTGCTCACTGTCACATAATGCACGTGTTTCTAAACATCCATCTGCATTTCTTCTGTTTCTCTGACAGTCAGTGCCTTTTAATTTTGTCCTCAGCAAGCGAAGAATCAAGTTTAAGCTATGGGCTTCAATGTTGCTTCTACTGATGTTATTATAGCGGTATCCCCTGTACAATGAGCTTACAGAGGACTGACTGTGGTTTTGAGAATAGATCATTTCTATTTATATATTTTATTTTAATAAGACTCTAGAAACATGACTATTTTACTTGAATGCTTCTTTATACCATAATTTGAATATATAAGACCTCTCTTTGCCATGTTAAAAACAGGCACTGTTGAATAGCTAATGTATTTCCCCAAAGAAGAGTTCAACTTGCATAGTTCCTAATCCTGTAATTACTTATGCATGTGGTTAAGAATACAAACACTTCCCTTGTAATCACATGGAGAAGACTGTGCTGAATCGTGGCCTTTCCTGTATAGTCTCAGTTTCTAGAGGTACTCCCATAATTCACTAATAATAATGATCCTTTTTTCTCCTAGTTAGAAGAGTATTGTATCAACACAGAAGGCTTTACAGTGCAAATTTTCACAGGAAAACATATTTTTGTTCTAAGTATTATTTGTCTGAAGGTAGAGAAACATTTTAACTACCCATTCAGTAAATATTGATTTAGTTTTTGGCCAGGCTTTTTGTTCTTCAAGAAAAAAGAATCAAGGTGCGAAATCTTGTTGACTGAACTGCTGAACTAAAGGGCAAAATTCTCACTGGCTTCAGTATAGATCAGGATTTCACAAGGGGTGTTTATATATGTAGCATAGGCTGGTTCTGGTAGTGTGGAGACTTACAGGGTGTCCACAAAATAAAAAACTACATAAACCCAGCCATGCAGAACGATCAGAAATTAGTTAGACTGACACACAACTTTTTTAGCTTTCCAGTCACACACAGATCTTCTCCAGCTGCTCTTCCTGCTAAATGTATAGACCATGAAGAAAAGCCTGGAAAACACCAACTAGTACCTATGTAGATTATGTGAGGCTTGGGTATAAAAATAATATATATCCTAAAATATTTTTTTTCTCAGTCCTTACTCAGGCACAATTGAAAACAAAGATGGAGAATAAACTGATTATTCAATTTTTCTTTAGAACCTTGAAAGAAACCTTTTTATAAATTTTATATATTCCTGTTAATGCTCTAATACAGAACATTCTGACATAGATCCAATGTACATTTCTGCTGTTGTGGGTTTCACATGCTGTCTTGCACTTCACAGAGGTGCCGTTCATTAGTATTGAAATAAACCTGATGCAGTTTTTCCTCAGTAGGCTTTGACCACTCTACTCCCCTTCTCCCATTTATGTGTCAGTTGTAAATTGCTGGACAAATACTCTGTTTCATGCTTCCCTACCGCTGGCACGCAACATCTTTAAAGATTCGAAACAGATAGGAAGGCTAAAAAGACAACAGGTAGGTAATGCAGCTCTGTCTCCAGTGCAACTTGCTCAGAGTACCAAGCAGCAAGATTGTATTTTTTTCTTCAGAGTGCAGGTGGAGAGGCCATGAATGAAAACAAATTTCTGAACACAGACTCCAGCACAGGCTCAGTGGAAACAACCGTCAAGCCGTTGCCATTTAAAGATCCAAACTTCATCGTAAGTATGTTCTTTTAACAATTCAAAATGCTAAACTCTCCCAATAAAACATTAACTAGGATTCTATTTAACCATATTGCTAATGTAAATATTAAGAAAGTCAGCTTCTAACAGCCAAATAAAAGGTTGACAGTTTTTTCTGAAAAATTCACTTCAAGTGCATGGCACGGTGTGGTCCAAAGTGCACACTGTATTATAGCATGAAAATGGCACCAGTCCAGAGGCAGAACTGTTGTATTAAATCCTGGAACTGAGTCAGAAAACCTGCTAGATCAAGGTAAGTGCAGAAGTTTGCTGGTTTGGTATCTCACAAACTACCACAGCTAGAGGGGAGCAGTTAATACCGCTGTGATTGTGGGAATGCCATCTCCCAGTTCCTAGCCAAGGCAGGCTGCAGGAAAGCAATTGAACTAGAAATCATTAGGAACTGCATTTTGCTCCTCTCCCGGTCCCTGAAACTCTTAACAAACCTGTGGTGTTCTGTTCTTCCAGTAATTGCTGGGTTCAGAAGCAAACCTGTGCTCCCCACAGCCTGACCTGCCAGCATGCACAAGTCATGAAAGCTCTGACAGCTGACAAAATAAAGGCTGCCGAAACACTCTGAGCTTTAAATTGGGGGAGAAGGTGGAGGAAGACTACAGCTAGTAATGCTATCACTGCTGGGTTTGTTTTTAATATCTTTTTATCTTGCTATGCCAGAGCCAGCTCATTGGCACACTGTACAAATGCTTCCTAGACCAGCCAAACTGCTCAGACTGCTGGTCCTAAGCCAGTACTTAGTAGGATTTTATTCCAGATTTCATTCTGTATGAATAAGATACATAAGATGCAATATCCCACAGCATAAAACCTGAGTAATCAGGCATCACACAGCTCACCGAGCACAGCTTTGGCAGGGGCTATCAAATTAATCTCTAGATATAGAGCAAGTTGCTCTATGTGTGCTTTGCAGACAACTTGTGTCAGGAGAGGGGCATTCAAAGGGCTGCATATTCTGCTCACTTTGAGAAATGGAGCTTATTGGAAAAGCTCCATTTGCTCCCAGGGGTATTCCATGTAGCTTCCATGTAGGATTTAAGTAGCCATGGGTCCTTGTGCTGACCCTTCAGTTCTTGGAGGGACATCACCATTTGCAAAGGGGCAATACTAATGTCTGCATGCTTGAAATTATAATGAATGTACAGGGCCCTTGGTGACTGCTGCAGAAATAATAGGCAGTTACAATAAAAACATTGTGTTGTCCTCCCCAATACAGTTACTAATTTTAGAAGAAATGTATTGGGTTTTAGGTAGCTTTTTGTCAGTATGAACTGGTAGTAATGATCTGGATGACTTTTTGCATCCTTCCAGCCTAATTTGCCATATAAGGAAGAAAATATATGTCTATCTTTTATAAATATGCCCAAGATTGAACCATTAGCTCACTCCAGAGGATAAACTTAAAAGCAGAGAAGGAAGAAATTACCTTTTCCTAAACTTTCTGAACAGATTTTTTATCCTTTGGTGATGGAGAAGGGGAAGAAGACTTTCTGACAATCTTGTAGGGCAATGAGTAGCTCCAGCTTTCCCTGAACTTCACTAGTGCACAGGTATCATCTTGCTTCATTGACATATGGCAGTTGTTGCCTTTTGATTGTAGGTATGTGAGGTGATACTCAGCCCCATTCCTAGGAGGCATACGCTAATGTAAACTCAATAGTTGCTTTTGAGAAAGCAAATTACTGAAAAAAAAAAAAAACCAACATTTTGCAATGATTTGGGGGAAAAGTCATGTAAAGAATTTGAATTAGTAATACGGTAATATATCTGTTTTCATCTCATATTCAACCAGTCTCTATTTTACAATGATCTCTAGATTACCAAGGTGTTGCCCTCAGAGCAAATATTTGCATATATTTTCTGTATTGGATATCCATTGCCAAAACCCAGTATATCATCAGCTCATGAGCATCTTTTCTGCATATATTTTACGTCTACAGAAAAAAAACCTTTGTAATTGAATCCTTCCTTCTATCGTTCTCAGCAATTTAACAGGCTAATTTAGAAAGCAATCACAGCAGAAGTGAGTTTGCAGAGCTTTGCTGAGTTTTAGTGAGACTGATGTGGCAGGTAGTAATTATTAACAGAAATAACAACAACTCCCCAATTGTAAGAACATTTTCTTTTCTGAAGTAAAGCTGTGAATCTGTGTCCTTTGATCATTTAGAAGCAGCACAGTATGTTGTGCAGTTTCTGTCTCTGGAGGGACATAAATAAATTACTCTGTAGCAATCACATTTGATAACTGAAACTACTGTTATAGTACCTGTGGCAAGCTTTCCATTAGTGTACCTTTCAAAATGCAAAATTGTCTTGGCAGCCAACATTCTGTTTATTGTTCTTTTTCAATTCTTCTGTTTTCTAGCCTTTTTTTAAAAAAAAAAAAAAAGAAAATTTCCAGAAAGCTTCTCATCATATTCATTACATTTTGCAAGATCAGTTGTGTTTTCTACAGTCACGGATAATTTATAAAAGAGCTAGAGCTGCACCTGTAATATGCCATAAAAAGGAAAGAGAAAATTTAGCCGTGTAATCACAATTTTAGACACAACTTCATAGTAATAAGTTCTAATATGATGGGAAGTACATACAGAATCCCGTAATCTCAGGCTAAACCTAACCACATTGATTTTCTATTTCCATGTAAAAAGCAGATTTTCATTTCCTTCAGTTAATCCTAAACATAGTAGCTTTGATACAGTCCAAAAAGCTTTGTTTTTCTTGCAGCCAAGATTAAAGTGTACAGTATATTAGCCTGCTGATGAAATAAGTGAGGATAACAAATCGTTCATGACAGGATGAGACGTATCAGAAAGACTATGAAATAGAAGAGTCACGCTCTGAAGTAGTATTCTTTATTTCTTTTTTCTCTAAACACCATATTTTTAATTCTAGCACTCCGGCATTGGTGGAGCAGCAGCTGGCAAGAAGAACAGAACTTGGAAGAACCTAAAACAGATTCTTGCTTCTGAAAGGGCATTGCCATGGCAACTAAATGATCCTAGCTGTAAGCTGCTTAGACGCTTTGCATGTATTTATAAATAATAAAATCCACACAAATAACTTTCTTTAAAACAAACCTACATTATTTCATCAGTGCATGCAGCATCCTGCTTGAACAGGGTCCAGCAGTGCATTTAAGACTAGTCCAATCACACTTGCTAGCCCTGAGTGGAAAGCAGAGAGAAGCAAATAATTTGGAGTATTGTGACAAAGTTCAAATACATTTGGGGAGAGAGTTTAATAAAGGAAATGTATTTATCCAAACCAGGTCAGAAACTCCATATTCCCGTCAGGTTTTTGTTGCTTCTTCACTGTTGATGAGCCTCCTCCTGTGCCTACAGCCCAAATGTCTCCTGACAGGTGGCTGCTGCTTGATTAGCTCTATTTGGACTATTTTCAAATAGATTCTGCTAAGCCACGTACCTGCAGTAGCTTAGACCTCAACCCGAGCTTCCTATCCAGCTCCTTATCCTAGATTCTTGGGAGATTTAAATCCTACATCCCCTATTTAGTTCAGCACAGCTGGAACTGTAGTATTAGTAGTCCTGATTAGCAGTCCTAGCTGGTGTACATCTACAGACACACAGTTACAGCAGTGGTTTTAATCTAGATATAATTCAAGTCTACTCATGAAGTAGGATACTATTGAATGCAAAATAGCTAGAGGCAGAATGTGATCCTCAGATTTTCCTCAAGCAAGTGGAGGCATTTCGGAATTGAGCATATGCATATACTTTTTGTCAGACTTGGTGCTTTATCCAAAAATAGCTTGCCATTTTTTGAAGTGTTTTAGACGCAACTGTTACAGAAAAATGCAGACTACTGTGTGTTCCTGGGTATTGTAACTGACGATCTGCTGATGCTGCTGTTTCTATTACATTCTGTTTGCAACAGTAAATTTACAGGATTTTTTTTAAGAAGGTGGGAAAAGAAACTCAGTTGTGTATTTAAAACCAGCTGTTTGTGGCATTAGTGTCTTTTGAATTATGAGATGATGAGTTAGAAATTTAATATGCATGGAGCATTGGAATTGATCATAGCATCTGAATGAGGTGCAAGGGAGATCAGGAAGGAGGAAAGAAATGAGTCAGAAACAAGATATTTTTGTAAACATCCAAAATTGGGGATTTAACTACTTAAACCTACCAACCATACCTTAAAAATGTTTGTGAATGAGAGTTGCTATCTAAAGGGCACCAAGGAACAGCAATTTTCATCATTTAATTTAAACATTCAGACAATTTTCTAGGTCATTGACTAGGCTTTAAGTGGTACATGCTTAAAGATTTAACTGATTTAAAAGATTACTTTGCTTTTTTGGATTACAGTATTTCAGAGCTGCAATCTTGAGCAATGTTTTGTGGTCCTAACATGCAGCATGTGTATGATAACGGGTGTTCTTTGCAAATAACTGACTGTAAGGGAATTCACCGAGACTTGGAAGAAACTGACACATTTGGAATAGCTCTCACATTTTTCCTTTTGGGGAGGGCAGTTCTGCTTACTGAACTCATATTAGAGAGATGAGCAGAGTCAGGCTGCTGTTTACAGTGTTAACAGGCCAAGTGTTTTCAGAGGTAATTCCGCTTAGAATTTCTTTTACTTAGTGCTGCTAGTTAACAGAGACCTCAGAAAGTCAAGGGAGCATTTTAAAGAAGTATGGTAACCTATTTACATTTTGGGTTTACGTTTTAAAATATATATAGCACGCTGAATTTATCCCTTTGTTTCTCTCTAGATTTTAATATTGATGCTCCTCCTTCCTTTAAGCCAGCCAAGAAATATTCGGACATTTCAGGACTTCCGGTAAGTGTTTTATTTTTCTTTTCAAAATTGGCGTCTCGCTTTCCACAATGAAATAAGGCTGGTGCATGCTTTTGTAAAACATCTACTTACTGAGGTTCCTGTGCTTAATAGTGGTCCAGTGATTTAGGGCCAAAGCCCAAATACTGTCACTACATCACAAAATCCTTAGCTTGTTAATAGATTTCAGGACAGACTAAATACCTTGTCCTGCCAAGTGGCTCCTGTCCCACCGCTTTCCAAGTTCTAGAGTTTGCACTGGTCCCTGTAATTTGTGATTCTTTAGATTGTTACAGTGAAACCTGGTTGCCCACAATTTCCGTGGCTGGTAATTTTTCAAGCTTTAACCACGCAGAATGAAACTTCCCATGCTGAGTGTTTGTTTGAGGCTGATTTATTTCATAATATCTTTTAGGGAAAGTATCCAAAAGATGGCTCAGCAATTTCCAAGAATGAAATTAGGCAAAATTATATTGATTGGCCCAGGTTAACAAAACAAAAAAAAATACCAAACAAAAAAAACCTCAATCTGTTATAATTGCTTCCAAACTTTCCCTCAAACAAATCAGCCTGAGATAGACACTTGGCCTGGACTTTTGGGAGTTTCAAATAGCCCCGTATCTCAGAGCTGGAACTTACAGTTTGGCAGATGTATTGCCTGCATGTCACAGATGGTCTCTATCACATGGTTTTGTTAAAGAATAAATAAATAAATAAATAAATAAATAAATAAAATTAAACAAACAACAAAACAAAACCAAAAAACACATACACAAAAAAACCCACAAAAAAACCACAACACCCCACATTTGACTTAGATACGGTTTGCACATGCTCCAAGAAGTCTTGGTAGTTACAATTTGGCACCTGAATTCCCCAGAGATTCAGTTGGCAAAAAACAGGAGTAAAGTAATTGAATTGTGCCCAACAAAAAATTTATATATGCTGCTGACACTGTTCATATGGGACATGAATAATTTTACTTAAAACAAAACAGGTGTTAGTAACAGTGTTTCTCTTCACTTTTCACCTTTAGCCCCCAATGGTTTATTTTGCAGAAGCCTGTGCATTTATTACAATTGAAATGAAGGGGAATGTTGTATTTTGGACTATAAAAAGGGTTA
Source organism: Columba livia (assembly GCF_036013475.1). NCBI lineage: Eukaryota > Metazoa > Chordata > Aves > Columbiformes > Columbidae > Columba > Columba livia. Next base: position 93,110,908 of record NC_088603.1, read on the forward strand.
AGTAACGGTTACACTAAATAGCTATAATAATGGAAACTTTGTAAAGTCAAAGAGCCTTAGATAGAATTTCTGGGTCCTTTCCCTCGGTTTAATCTGTTTCTCATCTATATGGCACTAGCCCACTTCACAGATTTGATATTACCTCATAGTGATGCCTGTAAATATACACATTTGTTATGCTGATGCAGGTTAACAGAGCACCTTGCATTCTGTACACTGAATTAGGTAAAAGTCCCTGTTGGGAAAAAAAAAAATGGGTGAGTGCTTAATTAAGGACCATCTTATAGTGGATATACAGTGCAAGGCACTGAAGAACAGCTATAGCACCAGCTGTAATCCTGATATCCTAACATTTGAGTTCTTGATTTGGTAGCATATGTTTTATTCCATTTTTTTAAGTAACACATTTAAATAAGGCAACTAGGGGGTGGCGTGTTTCCAGCACGATTTGGAAAGGGAGTAGGTTGCTGGGATTGAGGCTGGTAACCCTTGGTGTTCCAGAGGGAACGGGAAAGCAGCATCTTCCTTGCAGACAAGTGGGCAGACAGCAAATGGAAGAGACTGCTCACAAACCCAGGGATAATAATTCCCTCCAGCCAGGCAAACTTAATGTCTTGTAAGAGTATTGCTTTGATATAATAGCAGCTTGTTTTCAGAGAAGGAGCAGGGATCAGCTGAATAAGGAACTTTGCATAAGTACCCATCTCTATGGGTGCAGTGGATGGAGGAATGGGGGATAGGTGGACATGCGAAATAATAATGAGTAAATTTCACCAAAATAGCAAAAAATCCATACTGGGTCACTTAATGGTGTTCTTCTGTTTCCTATCCTTTCCCTTTAGAGCTGCTTTGCAAGCATTAGTAGCATTTACACCAGGTGTTATTTGAGTAGCTGCAATGCCTCTGATGGGCTTCTGTGGGGCAGGAGGCACAAGGACACAGGTCCCTTTCACTGCCCCACCTCCAAGGAACCAAATAAAGCATTCCAGTACTGGCCTTGAATGTATTTCAGAACTGGTCAGTCCTCGCACCTATAGCGAGAGGATGATGCAGGTTATAGATGGGAGTGAAGGCCGAGTCCCTACCAGCTAAGGGTCACTTTAGCCATAGGAGATAAAAGTCTTCCTCTCAGTTCTTTGGTTCTTCCTTACCAGCTCCTCCTCTCCATCACGGATTTATGTACTCCAGCTATTCTGGCTTGGTATACATACTCTCCCTTCTATATGAATCCATTCAGTGCTACTTTTGTTTCCTTTTGTTTCTTTTTGTTTTGTCTTTCCGCTTTCTTTTTTCTTTCTTTTCTTTTCCTTAATTTGCCATCCTCTAATTTCATAATGAGTCAAGTTTCCTATTTTACCTGGCCTGCAAAGTTTCTCCAGACTATGATAAAAATAACGCGTTTATAAAAAAGTCTTTATTTTTGGTTAAGATGTCTGAGACAGCGTGTCCTTTAAATTGCCAAGCTAGAAATGTTTCATAAGAAGCACTAAAGACATTTTCAAGATAATTTCCTAGTAGGAAGATATGTAGGGTAATAGAATATTTTAGAAATCTAGTATAAGAATAATGTCCCTGTATTTTTTGTGTAAAGTCTGAAAGCATTTATGTAAGAATATATATTTTCAATGGCAATGCTGGATTCCCCATGGGGGTGAAAGAAAAAAAGTAAAATAAATTCCTTAGCATTACCCATTTAGGAAAGAATTAAATGGTCTTGCAGGTAAAAAAAAAACAAAACAAAACAAAAAACCAAAAGATAAGTGTATTAAAACACTGTCATCAGTATACCCGCAGCTATATTAAATGCCACAATTAAATTCTACTGATCCTCTTCTCTTTCTGTGTGTAACACAAATGAAATTAAATATACAAATGGTCTAAGCAGATCAGCCAATTTATATATGTAAGGCAGCATACAAATGAAAAGCTATTATCTACTACATCTACAGTGCAGAATAAAACTATTAAACTATTATTTCCAAACTTGCAAGATGAGCATTTAGATATTTTAACATGTAAAACAGAGTAATTTGTTGTAAAGCAGATTAGAAACCTAACAAACAAAAAACCAGAAACAAACAAACCTTCAAATGTTTATATTTCTCTTCCTCTTCTGAAAATGGATCAGCCTTGTTCCTACAGAAACAGATTGAGATAACTAGCTTATGGTATTTGAAGAACATGTATCTACGGCCTTTGACTTAGTTGCTAAACATGACAGAGTTTTTTCTTGGCAAAATCACCTTCACTTTTCTAATCTGTTTTAGCTATTGCTGAAATAGTGGTGAAGTTTGTTTTCAGGCTGAAGTCAAGGCGCAAATGGGTAGTTACCATTAGTGTAAGCAAACACAGCAGCCCAATATGAAGTATCAGAATGGAGAAGAACTGCTATAGTATTTTTAACCTAGATAGGTGCACAATACAAACTGCAGATATGGCTTAGCTAGTTTATTACAGAGTCATGCATATTTGAAAAGCAGTCTACTTGCTAAGCTTGTTTTTGAAATAAAAAGAAATTTATACTGGCTGTAACAATGAATTTACCACCGGGTATAAATTCACTCCTAATTTCCTAACTTTGCCTTTTGTTTGAAAATGAATTGATGGCTCAATTGTTAGATGACTACTTGTAATTTGTAAATTTGTAAAGAAGCAAGCTAAAAATAACACTTAATTTTCTGCTACGTCTTATCAGGCCAGACAATTAACTGGATTGTTACCAGGGTCAACAGATCCTTTCCAACATAAAAATGGTAGAGGGCTATGCACTTCAGCAGTGTGTGTGGGGGAAATCCTTCAGCTCTCCCTGGCCTTTTTTAGCAGCAACGTCTTAAGCCAGAGGTGTCAAACTCATTTTTACGGGGGGCCACGTGAGTAACTACTACTACATTTACACAGTCCTAAAATTACATTCGGCCCTTTGAAGGCAACCGCCAGGCTGATGTGGCCCCCGGTGAAAATGGGTTTGACACCCCTGTTTAAGGAATCCCAGCTGCCAGTGCCCCTCGCTGTACAGAAAGGTACAGGAGACGCTTCCAGGATCTTGGTGGGCATTCCATAATCTCCTGCTGAAGGGGTGGTGAGTGTCCTGGGGGCAGAAGGTGGAGAGGTGCCCCCCTGAAGCCTCCCAGCTTCCAGCCCAGCCTCTTGTGCTGGCGCCCCAGCTCAGCCCTGCTCAAGGTTTCTGTAGCAACAGGGAAGGGGAGAGGATGGAAGGAACCTGGCACCGCTCCCAGGCACACAGGGGCAAATATAGCAGAGGACACAAGCGTAGCCCGGGGTTAGCTGGCCAGGCTGCGCTCCTGAAAGCAGCATCTGTAGCAAAGCACGATGCTCAGTTCAAATTGCTTATCAGTCCAGCCACAGAACCGTAAGCTGAGACTCCCTTGCTGTAACAACCGCTTTAAAGTAAATTAAAAGCTAAGTTCTATGGAGGAAGAGAAAATCAGTCCAAAGCTATCAGAGCACCCATAATTCAGCCTCTTTGTGGGTAATTTATTGGCAGCAGGCTGACTCCTTGGAGAGCTGCCTTGTGAGAGACCGCGCAAGGCACGGAGTTGCTAGGGCGAGTTTAGAGAGTTGAGGAATTTCTTTTGCACTGTGTTTTGTATGAAACTATTTCAGCCCTCTGTTATGTTTAATGCATTTCTAATGTGATTTTATAGAGGTCTGTTAATGTCTTGAAAGTTCTGATATGAGGAGAAAGAAAAAGGTACAAACTTTTAGTTACATGGTAGAACAGCAGTGCTGTTACTGGGCAAAAAAAAATCAGTATTTTGTGGTCTTGTAATTAGACACTTTTCTTAGTATTCTGTTTCGAGCTGTTCTTTTAATAGCATCTCTGCCATTGTTTCTTTTTCAGGCAAATTACACAGATCCCCAGAGCAAGCTACGATTTAGCACTATTGAAGAATTTGCCTATATTCGGATGCTCCCTTCAGATGTGGTTACAGGATACCTGGCTCTAAGGAAAGCAACAAGTATTGTTTCCTGAAGAGACCAAAGATTACGTATACTGCTTATGAACAGCTCTAATTTTGAGAATCACGATGGCAGCTGATTTTGGGGCTGAGGTTCCTTAAAACTGTCCATGGACATGTACATCTGGAAGTAGTTGATGATACATGGATTTCAAGAACATATGGATTTAATTTTGATAAATGCTGATATTTGTTAGTTTGCCAATTTGTAGGCAATTTGGTTTGGTGATCAGAATAACTTAGACCATAAGGATACGTATCTGCACCCTAATGTCTGAGTTACATTAATTTCTGTGCAGACAGAATTTCATCCCCACCCTGTATATGTTATGTACTGCTTTGGCTCAGAAAAAACAGTCATTTGAATTAAGGAAAAGGTATCAAGATATCCCAACTTCTAAACCTGCCTTGCCAGATGTGCTTGCCACTTGGCTATGAAGAAGTTTGTTCCGTCTGTAAAATGAAGCTAAAATACCCAGCAAGTGCTGCTGTTGTGAGGACTGTTTATGGTACTGAGCACTATGGAAATGAACAGCTTCACACAAATATTTGCATTGAAGAACTGTCAGCATAAGTAAAGTTGGACTCAGACTTGTTTTTAAAATCTCCTAATGAATATGCGTAACATGATCCAATCACCAGGGAACTCTTAACCACGACACTTTGTAGTTTTTGAGTGCTTCATTTCACAACCTGATTATTCTTCTACCTTTCCTAGTTAGTACAATATTAGTACAAAAAAGTACTGATTTCCCAGATTTTTTTAAAACAGCGCTAAAAAAGCTGTCTGATGGTGTTCTTATGTCCAGATGGTCTTCAGCAAGATGAGACCTCCTGCATCAGGAGACTGACCTTTGCACAATGAGGTACCAGGAGAATAACAGATAGCAACTGAATGTTGTCACCCTTTAGAGGAAGGAGACTGATGGAGAGTTTGGACTCTTGCTGGGGCGGGCTGACAGCTTCGGAATGACTATGATTTCCTGAAACTTAGTGGCAAGGGGGCGGAGGGTTTTCTGCACATTCTTTCTTGTTGTCCTCTTTCTTATGACAAGCTGCTGATTTGTTGCCTTCCCACTTGTGCATCTTTTTCCCAGCCTTAGACTCTTATCAAGTTTCAATCAGAACTCCCAAGTTCCTGCTCAGCCATTTGTGGCCTCCAACCACACAGCCTTCATGCCCATACGCTGCCAGCTGCCCCGTGGCAGTGGCACTTACCTTCCTGAGCTCTCTGAGCCGGCGGATGTCAGCCAGAAAGGCTGCTAGAAGAGTTACAGCTTGCTGTGGAAATGCTCTCTTCCCATGTGCAAAATTGCTGCGGGGAAGACTTGCCCCATAGCTTGTTATTCCTGGACTGCCCAGGTCACTGAGGAGGTGAGACACTAGTTACAGAACAGTGGTCCTGTTCCACCCAAGCTCCATCGTGGACATTGGGACCTGGTGCAAGGCACCTCCTCTCCCCTCTCTGGCTGTGCAAGCTGCATGCAGTGGTGACTAGTTGGTGTCTGAGCTACACCTTGAATGCACATTTCTATAGACATGGTAATTATTAGAACAGATTTTTTTTCTAATTAAAAGAATAAATATGCAGAGTGTTATTAAGGCTAGTTTAATTTCAACTCCAAAACAGGAAAAAAATAATGGGACATACTATTTAACAAAAGTCTGTGGGACTTGTTCCTTCAGTTTTTTGTGTTCTAATATTTACAAAAGCAAATTAATTTTAAAAAGTATTTGACATGCTTACAATAGATCCTTCAAAGCCCTGGATACCAGATAATGCTACAACTGTATCACAAAACAAAAAAGAATAAGACAGCGTATCTCTCTTCGTGCCAGTAAACATCCAAGCCACATTCTCTTTGTATCTGAATTTTAAACTTACTTTATGTGCTGAAGATGTGTGTATATGATAAGCTTAACACTGATATGAAAAGAAAACACATAGAACTGCTCTAAGATCATTTGTGCTTTAAATAAGCAAACAGCAGCTCAGAAGATCGTATTTCACCAGCTTGTTCTCTCCCACAAATATTTTTAACATTATTTGGGAACAACTGTTTAGGAACCCAGGCTCCTTCACCATCAGAAGTGCTCCATGCACTCCTGTGCTATATATTAAGATGTTGCTTCTCAGCTACGTTCTACCACCATGCAGTGTTTGTGCATTCCATTTTCAAAACCTACGTGTTTTACTGAATAAATCAGCATCAGAAAAGTAAATACAGTTTAGATTTGTCAAAAAATATTCGTGCCTCTTCTCTCAATGCTCTCTATCCATCCCATGGCTGCTAGATTCTCTTTCCTTCCTTATTTCACCCTTTGGTAGCCACTGGCCCTTTTTTTCCTGGTCGGCGGTACCTCGCTTTTGCTCATTAGGCTGTGCAGCGGTCAAGCCAAGAGTGATGAGTCAGCCACCAGCACTGTGCAGCGTTACATTGATCAGCAACAGTTTACTATGCGGAACAATCAAAACGAATTTGTTTTAGCAGGAAGCTGAAGGCAGAAAAGATCTAGCAGCCAACATGTACAACGTCATTCAGTCCAACTAGGTTCTTTTTTGGGAACAGCCTGTGGCCCTGCTGCTCTCATCAATGCCTTCTATGAGAGAACTGAGCAATACCTAGCTTGCTGCATGTAAGAGAAAATAAGGATGAGTGAAGAGCTAGTCTGTGGCATGGACTAGTTTTAAAGTTTTATTGCCAGTTTTAGAAAAAGTAAAAAATTGAGGAGTACATTTATATTTAAAAGTATGTATGGGGTGTTAACAAACAACTTTAATTTAAACCGCAAAGAGGACAAAAGAAAGGCATTTGAAAAGCAAAACAGCAATGAATACCATTTCAGGCTTGGGGAGAATGCATTTTGACTGATAGGACTGCCACATCTGTAAAGCAGAAAGCCAGCAGTCAGGTTAAGGACTAATTTGTTCAAGTACAACCATTACTGTCTGTGAAGCATCACCTGAATGCACTATTTCATACAGACTACGGATGGCTTCAACCTCACATGCGCTTGCATTAGTATGTTGCCCTGTCATCCCCCTCCATTACCCCTGTAATGGCTTGCAGCATGCCAGTTGCTGAGCTCCCACAGAAATCCCACTGACAGTAATGGGAAGTGAGCTTGTCCAGCAGCTCGCAAGGCACAGTCCATCTGGCAGAGCTCTACTCTTAGTCTTTTTGGCAGGCAGAAAGTGTGTTTTCCTTGCTTCATCTGTCCTATCTCTCAGAAAGAATGAGGATGTTCACCAGCGGCCAAGCTCCTGTTTGCCCGTGCCCATGCACTGCTGGGCCAGCAAACACTGGACATGGGGGTCACCTCCAGCTTACTGTGGGGTTTTGCAGGTGTTGTTTGTTTTTTTTAAGACTGCAGTATCTTGTATTCACCCCACGCTTCGGGTGGATCTACTTGTTCTCTAGGCCTGGGCAAAGCGTTGAGTCCAGGGCAGCAAAACTGCCGTAGCTGAAGTGTCTGGTTTGGCCCCAGTCCTGCAGCTGCAAGGATGCACTGGGCTGTCTGAGCCAGGGTCCAGGGAAGGGGTGAGCTGGGGGCAATGAGAAGAGAGAAGCTCTCAGCAGCTGCGGCCTCCACCTTCCTGTCCTCGCTAGCGATGGGAGAGCAGGGTGCTGGAGCGCCTGGGCTCTTGCCTTGATTATTTGCTGCTGTTTTATTTGTGCAGCAGGTCTGTACTGGCGGAATATTCCTGCCCCAGCCCTGCCCTCTGCTGCACCTGTGCTAGAAATGACCTTGGCCCCCTGTCCTGGAAAGCAGCAAAATTAAATTCAGAGAGGCCCTGGGCCAGCTCATTTGGGAGTCCCTGCATTTCACTGTCCGGTTATTTACCTGCATTGTCCCATTGTAGCATTCTGGATCCTTATGGAGTTGATACATAACGGGCTTCCATGGAGGACAGGAGAAGCAGGCACATGCAGGGAGATGTGCCTTGATCTCCTTTCACAGAGGCCTTTAAGTGTCAAACTCCACCAAAGCACAAGAAAGCGAAGGTAAGCAAATGGCAGGACTTTTAGCTGGTGAAGAATATCAAAGCAAAAATTAACTAGTGTAAGGTTAAAAAGGTTTTGTAAGTCCGCTCTGTTAAGAAAAAAGTTCGAACTCCCTACATGATTACAGTCTTTTTTCTGAAAGCCTAAGTAATCCTTGCAAAATTACTACCACAATAACTTATTACTAGAAAAATTACCCATGGGTTTTAAGGTCTCTTGCAATCTCTAACAATATACATGGTTTACATACTCAAGACAAAATAGCACATAGTTTTTCTTTTCAAGTCAGTTGATAGAAGAAGACTTTCATAGACTTGATGTGAGGTTCTGGGAAAAAAACCTTGACTTAGTGCTCTATTAAACAAGAAGAATCAAACAGTATCTGTATTGTTACCGAATACTTGAGTCACACTAAGGTGATGATGCCACTAATATAATTCACAGAAATCCCTTCATATTTTTCTCATTTTGATATGTGTTCCCCAATTAAAAACCACTTTGCCTCCCAATTAAAAACCGCTTTGCCTGTTGGAGAGTGGATAGGTGGAACATAATAAAATAACACATCTTCAGGTAAGAAAAACATTCTGATTAAGTCCATTTGGCATCTGTAAGTATTGCTTGACTTGGTTTTGTATTATCTTAGGAGCTCAACAAATCCAGTCTTTTCAGATGATTGCACTAATGTAAATCACAGCCTATGACCAGCAATAGCAGTAATTTCTTGGGAGACCTATAATAATAACAACTAACAAATATTGTTTTAACTACTGGTAAGTAGTGCCTGTGTCATTGCACATGGTTTATGACCTATGAGATCATGTATTAAGTAGAGAACACAGCTTTTTCAGACACTGTAGCCTAAAATCGATAATTTCTACATAAAAATCTAGTACTAGTGGACTAGACAGTAAGTTGGTTTTGGGGCTGGCAGTGGCTCCTGTTTGCCAGCTTGTTCCTGTCAGTTGCTTATGTCCCTCTTCTTTCAAGTGAAGAAATCATTTGCAAGCCGCTAACCTCTCACAGTGTGTGTGAACAGTGTCCCTCTGCTCTGCAAGTCTTGAATCCAAAGCATAGTTTGCATAAAAGGAGAACAGGTCCCCCTCGTGCGGGTACTTCTGTTTCAACACGGGTCACACACAAGCAAGTTCTCAGCGTCAGGTTTTGGAATTTCTGAAGGCAACTGCCTACCCATGCATGGGAAGAAAGTGTTTCCTGCCTCGTGCTGTTAAAATAAATCAGTATCCATGTACATTCAGTGCTTCCGTATAGATCTGATAGATCTACAGCAATGCACCCCTATGAGCAGAGATGCGGGCCTGGTCTGCTGGGTCAATACTTGGCAGGCATTGGGCACTGGCTAGGCAGGGGTAATGGAGAATGTTTGAATTCTGGCCGTGATCCCATTTATAACCAGAGGGATGGCAGATTTACAAGACAGCTTGATTCTTTTCTTCCAGGAAGAGGGGATGCCTCTAAAAGGACACCACAAACATCACACACACACATTGCCTACATACTGTGTGTCTGGTTGTTCATTTCACAACCAGTGCATCAAGATGACATGGAGGAGACAGAATTAAGGATCTAGTTAACTGTTGGCCCGTGTCCTCTCTCATCTTCCAGCTTAGGTAACTTGGATGCTAACAACCAGAAGCCAGGCTCTTTTTGATGACAACCAATGACCAGACAAGGGGCAATGGGTATAAACTGGAACACAGAAGGTTCCATTTAAATTTGAGAAGAAACTTCCTCACCGTGAGGGTGCCAGAGCACTGGAACAGGCTGCCCAGGGAGGTTGTGGAGTCTCCTACTCTGGAAGCATTCAAGACCTGCCTGGACGCCTTTCTGCATAACCTCATCTGGGTGTTCCTGCTCCGGCAGGGGGATTGGACTGGATGATCTTTCAAGGTCCTTTCCAATCCCCGCCAATCTGTGATTCTGTGTGATTCTGTGAACCCCCGTGTGTGCTCACAGAAGGGCTGTGGTCTGAACTCCACCCAAACAATTAGAGCAGTTAATTGTGTGGAACCTTCAGGCCATGGCTGCTGACCTGGGCAGCAGTGGGCTGGCTGTGCAGTGTGTGCCTCCCCTGTCCTGTGCCTGCAGCAGCATCCTTCCCCAGGGGGCTGAGCAAACGTGGGGGGAGTGAATCTCCTGACGGGCACCTGTGTTCCAGCCCAGGACCAAAATGTGGGCACACACTTTCAGACAACTGAAAAAAGCCAGCAGCCTCTAGGAGTGTGCCTGAATAGCAGTTCTTGCATGGATAACACCAGGGATGGTGTGGGGTCTGATAATAACCTTAATAAAAGTGGAAAGCTCAGGAATTTCAACAAGAGCTGGACTTAGAACAAGGTGAGAGGACTGGAACTGGGACTACAGAAGCAATTACCCTGACAATATAAAGCTATGCTGAAGAGAAATAATTTATAAAGTGCTCTGTGGGTGATTCTTAATCCTCTAAAGTAACACATGCGGTGCTAGAGTGGTTTTATATTTGGAATAAAGAACATAAATAGAGCATAACTCACTACTTCAAATTGTGCCTTTCTGGAAGGTATGTCATAGCTGGTGGTGTGGAGTCAATGGCTGCCATCAGTCTCATGTGCACAAGTGACAGCAGCTAATAGGCACAAACCTTGTTCTCCTCCTATTAACCGGGCTTTTGTTATTGAAGCTGATGGCAAAGCACAATCAGCCAAATCTTTTTGGCCTCTAACAACCAAGAATTTGTTTGTTTGTCATGCTTCATCTCTTGCACCAGGCTACACAAAATCAGACAGCTAAGAAGTAAATACCAGCAACTCCCTTCCAGTGTTATGTGCACCCTTCCTGTGAGCTTTGTAAATTGAGAATAATTAGCACCATTTTAGTGAAGTATGAGATGTTCCATGCCAGTACCCTGGTTTAGCCCCATGTTTCCTGAACCCTTGGAAAACGGCACGTTGAACCTCACTATGAAACACCACTTGCAAATCCTTTATTTCAGCAGCTCTTTCCACATTCTTATAATTTACATAATAATGAACTGGAACGCAAATTCTCCGTGGACCTTGAGATGTCCTTCAGAAGGATCACACTGGGACAGAGGATGCAAAAGCCATTCTTCCTGTACATTTCCTGTATTCGATGCCACTGGGACATGCAGACCTCTGTGCAGCCTTTGGGCGCTGACTCTCACCCCAAGGTCTTTTTATATCTTTCATAAAAAATAAACATAGGTCACATGGATGATTTTTGAACAAGCGGTGGAACCTTTCTCTTCCTCCTTTCACACGGATGCTCTGCTTGCTGCGCTTAACAGTCTCTCGATTAATCCCTCCAACTCTACAAATCGTGGGATTGCATCTCCTGCAAAAGAGTTCTGTAGCCCTAGAAGTTCAGACATTCTCCAGAGAATGGGAGAAGTGCTTTGAAACTGTTATGGTAAAGTGGAGACAGTGCCCAAATCAGAGAGTGGGGAGGAAGCACCCTCACCCCTGGGTGGTTGGATAAAGAAGCCAGAAACCGCAGCAGCATCCCTGTACTGGCTGTGTTTCAGATGAAGGCAACAACCTACTGTAGCCTGTTTTGCAGAGCACAATCGGGAAGGGTGATGCATCTGCCACTGCCAGACAGAAAGTGGTCAGGAGGCTGGCATTGAGCTGCTCAGCTCTGTGGAGGCTGATATGTCTCTGGGTACACTGAAAGGCAGAGCTTCAGATATCTGGGGAGCCATCCAGTATGCAGCAGCTGTGCGAGGACATGGAGGACTGCAGGTTTGGGCATAGACTGTCTAAACTCAGCCCAGAGCCCTTTCAGGGATCTGCTTCTCTCTGAAGACTTGGAAATTAGTCTTACCAATTCAGTGGATTTTGACTCGACACCTGTATCATCAGACCAGCTCACATAGCATGCACTTCTTTTCACCAGAAGATACGTGGTATTGCTACCAGTACTGGATCTGACGTTGTGAAAGCATGAGAAAAAAATAATCTAAGGCAGACAGGGGCCCTCTTGTCGTTGTCCCAGAACTTCTCTGCCTTTCAGGCCATGTCTGTTACCTTCATGACCTGTTTAACACTACTCACTGCCTCCAGCTTTTCTGAACTTATGTGACAAGCTCAAGCCAAGAAACTGCACAAGGTTAAAAAACCTGTGGTGTAACAAACATTTCTAAGCAGTTTTCAATAGACATAACCAGAATCCAACAGTAAGAGCTGTCCTAAAAGTCCTCCTTGGTACCTCTGTGCTGGCTGTAGGTGGCGTGGTTTTGGTAGGAGGGGGCCTGCAGGAGTGGCCTCTGTGAGAAGAGGCTCAGAGACTGTAGGATGCATAAGAATTACAGATGGAGTTTCCTGACCCCCTAAAAATGAATATTTGTAGTAACAGCTTGGCTTTGGGTCACACAGGAGAGGCTTTATTTTGTCCTAAATAGCACATACAAGTTTGATCAAGTGGTAGCTATATCTAAGTCACTAAAAATAATCTCCAAGGCATAATCCCTAGGAGATGCGATTCCCTTCACCTTCCACTTCCCCCAACTCCAAAAAAACCTAATAATCAGCCAACCAAAAGGCCCCAAATCATTACAGGCTTGTGATATTCATCTTCAAAATGAGGACTGAAAAAATAAAATACCAAGTTAATCAAAGGAAGGTGTTTATGTAAAATCAGTGAAATTCACGTGAAGAGCTGCAGAAACTGCTTACTGAAAACAGAAAAGAAGCAGTGGAAGAAGAAAAATCTGAAGTGGAAAAGCAAGAGAAAAGCTGAAACCACAAGAGAAAAGCTATTGCCCCATGTTGCCAAAAAGGCAGCCTTCTACCGTGGATAATCGAAACTCCAGGGTGGGCCAAAACCAGAAGCATCCTCTACAGCAGTCCTGTCAAAGGGGCCATTGAAGCAAAGCTTAAAACGGAATAAGTTCACCAGAAAATAAACAACTGCTTACCCTGGATCCAGCCAGCTATCCTAATATCCAGCACTGTGCCCTTGTGGCCAGGAAGGCCAATGGCATCCTGGGGTGTATTACAAGGGGTATGGTTAGTAGGTCGAGAGAGGTTCTCCTTCCCCTCTACTCTGCCCTGGTGAGACCACATCTGGAATATTGTGTTCAGTTCTGGGGCCCTCAGTTCAAGAAGGACAGGGAACTGCTGGAGAGGGTCCAGCGCAGGGCAACAAAGATGACTAAGGGAGTGGAGCATCTCCCTTATGAGGAAAGGCTGAGGGAGCTGGGGCTCTTTAGCTTGGAGAAGAGGAGACTGAGGGGTGACCTCATTCATGTTTACAGATATATAAAGGGTGAGTGTCACGAGGATGGAGCAAGACTCTTCTCGGTGACAACCAATGATAGGACAAGGGGTAATGGGTTCAAACTGGAACACAATATGTTCCACTTAAATTTGAGAAGAAACTTCTTCTCAGTGAGGGTGCCAGAGCACTGGAACAGGCTGCCCAGGGGGGTTGTGGAGTCTCCTACTCTGGAGACATTCAAAACCCGCCTGGACACCTTCCTGTGTAACCTCATCTGGGTGTTCCTGCTCCAGCAGGGGGATTGGACTGGATGATCTTTTGAGGTCCCTTCCAATCCCTGACATTCTGTGATTCTGTAGTATACAAAATGTTTTCCGTCAGCAAGCGTGTTTCTGTTTCTTGAACTGTATAGCCACCCAAGCCTCACAGTTATCATCTGAGAAACTTAAAACAGCTTAAGTGAATGAAAAAAAGACTCATGCACACCCTGAGACCTTTCAGATTTCACTCAAGCAGGCACATGGGCACTTCTGTTCTTAAAACTGTCTCTTTCCTGCCACCTCATCCAGATTAGGGATATTTGCCACTCTGTAACTCTTATCTACAAACCCTGAGTGTAAATGTATGCACAAACCCTTAATGTAAATATATGCATGGGGAAGCTTTTCCCAGGAACTCGGAGTGCGTGAGCACTTCAGGCTTATCTCCGGGTAGCGACTTACATTCGATTCAGCGAACACAAATTCCCACCTGGACAAGCCCAGGTGCAGGGCTGTGCGTGTGGGGCAGGTACCAACCTCCACGCCCTGGCCTGAGGCTCCTGTAGGAAGCAGCACTGTGGATGGCACGCTGATCACCGTCACACAAGCGCCAGGCTTTACGGGGAGATTTCTTTATTTTTCTTGGCTCAGACATTACATATATCTCTACAGAACACCCCCTACGTGTGCATGTTTTCAATGGCGCTCTGTTACAAGAAGAGCACGACTGGAAAAACTATTGTACATGCACACACTTGGGGGTGCACCTCATAAATAATTCCTCATAGTTAAGCAAAAGCAAAGCGATAAGCTTCGATTTTGTTTGCTAAGATATAACACCAAAAATTGTTAATAAGACACTAAGAACTACTCAACAGATGGTCTTTTACAGGAAAACTTGCCAGGATGCTCAAGTAGTTTATGGCCATCTCAGATATCTGGGGAAGAGTGAAATGGGCCTAATGCTTTTGAAGTTTTGTGGCCTTTTGAGAAATCCAGACATCTGCACTTTAATCTTTGGAAAATCCTGAGATCAGCAAGACTGTCGTCTGTAGGATTTAACCACAAGTTGGACTCACCTCTTAGCAAGTCTAAAAGTCTTATGATTGCTGGGAAAAAAAAAAGCAAACCAACAAACCAACTTTTTTTTTTTTTAAATGTACACATAATGATGGGGCTTGTGCTGTAAAATGTTTGTCTTTAAATGACAGCGTAAGAACATGAAAATTCGTGTTTTCTGTATAACTGAGTTAACTGTGTCTCAGTGACTGATTTCAATAACTGCGGCTTTTCACCTGCTTCTTTGCAATGTGTTTGCTGCAGCAGTCTGTGCCAACCCACTAACAAGGACACAAAAAGGGGTAAGAGCAGCTCCAAAGCAAGACTCAAAGGCTTGCACAGTGCTCTTCCTGCCTTTTGGTCAGTCCTGTTATCCAGCTGTCATCACCCCTACATCTCATGGGGATGGATTTTTTTAAGCACTGCATATGGGGTTCAACCAAGGGGTGCTGCGTGTGTACACCAGCACTTTTTGCTGACAAGCACACTTTTTAAAGTTTCATTTTTACTCTCTCATTACTTGTCCTTCTATATGTGCGGGTCAGGAAAGATCTGAGTGCAGGTCTTAATCTTCATGATATTTGAGATTCTGAGTTGAGTGGGATATTGAAACAGCTCCAATGCTGTCAGGAGTGACCTCCATCTAAAAAGGCAGTAACACAATGACTTCCCTTTCAACGTAAAATGAGTCGTGTCAAGTGCTTAGATTTACATATCCCTTCATATGTACTAATCTACACCACCTTAACCGCTTTACACATTTCCAGTATTTACTTTGGCTTCCTACACCCTCTGTTAATCAAGTCTTATTTTTCCATGACATAGGGAACTATCCTGAACTTTTCTAGAAGCTGATATGACATACTCCCCTTTGAAAAATGCAATAAAGAATGGGTGCACACCCATGTAATTAAAGTCACTGCTCATTAAAAAGTGAAAATAGGTGTATTGTGCTGTACAGAACACCAGTGCTGTGGCAGAAATACTGCATTGCTCCATAAATAAGAGAAAAAAACCACAAACATTAAAGCCATTTCGGGCACTTGTTTCCTGCAAAGACTGTAATCCCAGGTATTTAGAACAAAGAGCACAGTGTATTTTACTCCTTTTTCATCTTCTTCTAGACTGGGCAAGTTAACATTGTTTTCTTACCACAAACCTCTGGAGACACCGTGGTTTAAAATGTTTTTCTGAATGTTCACACTGAAAAAGCAATCAGCCAGCTACTGAGCTTTGGAGGAAGAAGGTGGCATCTCCATTCGTACACCCTGAACACACGTTATCCTGCAGGAAGCCAGGCTGGATGAGCAGAGGGTAGGCGGAAGTACTGAAAAACCTTCTCTCTTCCACCCAGAGCCAGTGCAGCTCATTAAAGCTGCTATTTTGCACATGCGTAGTGTCAGTCTTGGGAATCCTGGATGAAAAGACTTCCATGCTTATTCAGCATGCCTTATCGTTTTCTATCACAACCGACCAGCCAATTTAGACAAGTAAAGAGGCGTGTTGTCCCGCTTCTCTCTCTCTTGACACAGGGGGAACACAAAGGGCAGCTCTTGTCCCAGGCAGCTCATGTACTGCCGGCTGTCCGACGCCAGCCCCAGCACCGCGCTGCGTGACGGAGCTTGCCCAGACCTGCCCTGATGAGAACCCTGTCGCAGAGGAAACGTGTGTGCGCTGCAAAAAGGGAGAAATACTGAAAAGGGAAAGAAACATGACTGCCATCCCATTTGCAACATACTTCCGTAAAGAAAATCCATTTTATTGTATGGAGCATTATATTTTCAAAACTTTTTTTCCATGGTGGTCAAGCTTTGCTGCAGCAAAGCTTTAACTAGTTTCTGAGAAAAAAAACAGAGTTTTGGTGCCTCAGCGGGGTATGGTCAAGAGGGACAAGCCAAGAAAATAACTTTTTAACTTTTTCAATAGGACTGTCTGCCAAACAAACCCCCAGCCAAGCAACTGAGGAGCTCAGGGGTTGCATCAGTGGCGTAACACGTCTATCTGAACTTCCCAGGACATGCAGGTGCTGGGCTTGATACCTGCCAAAGAGATAGGTTTCCGGAGAAAAATTGCTCCCCCCTCTCTCCCTCCTGCTTCCCTGCGTCTCTCCTGCTGTCAAGTAGAGGAACAAGCCATCTGCTGCTGTGAGCTGACAGGAGCAATGCCGACATCCCAGCCGGTCACAGAGTGTGCTCCCTGCAGCACCATCCGCTTTCCGCTCCAAGCCATGACGCACCGCGACATTCCCCTCTGGCTGGGGACTCCAGGAAATGAGCTGTTTGACTTGGATGCAGACACAGTGACACAGACACAGGTGGCTCCATCTATTGCGACATGGGGTCAAGTCTGCTGTAAAGGGTCCTGCTTTCCCCCGTTGTTTCCTTACGGACCAGGAAACAGGGTGAAAAGCAGGTCCCTTGCTGGAATTAAATTATATTAAAGTTCACGCCATGGGTACCTGTGCAGCTCCCTGGCATTTCTTGATAAATCAGCCCAGGCCCCAACATCAGGGAGAGGTAAAAATCTCACTTCTGTACCACATTGGGGGAAAATTACAACCCAGATTTGGAAGCCACTTTGTGGCTGATACGCATTTTCACTGCGGACTCGTCCAAAATCCCACTCCTGGCCGACTGCAGGTGCAGGATGTTTAGGTCTGGTGCAGAGCTGGACAGATTCCTGTCCTTTGCAGTAGGAAATCACTTCCAAAGTAGCTGGCTGAAAGACGTACTCGCTAGTATGAGGGACATCTCAGGATGCATGCAGTTTTGGTTTTAAACTCCTCTTCCTCAGCTGCTTTTTTTCATCTCTTGTTGACTTTCGGTGTAACACCCATTTTAATGTGTTCACTGACATCTTTTACCTGGTGATATTTTGCTCCAGTGGGAGAAAAGAGTCAATGTTTTAAATGTATTTGAAGGAAAAAAGAAAAGCCTAGAGTCAAGCTCTCTCTCAACAATATGAAGCTCCTTCCTTTACTCAACAGTCTGCACATGCTTCATTGCTGTTAATCATTTTATCTTGACTAAAATTAGATGGAGACCTCTACTCACTAGGTCCAAGGGAAACAAACCACCGGCTGACTTGGCCAGCATGTCAGAAGCTGCTCTTAACACTGACTCTGCAGTGACATCGCCATTTGATCAGGTTACAGGAGGGAAATGCTCCAATTAATGATGGCAAATGCCACATGAGAAGGTGTATCTCAGAGAGGGAAAAATAAAAAAGGCAGTTGCTCCTAGCAGGGAGCAGGGGAGGTGAGGCTGCAGGGCTCAGCTTCAGTGGTTGCTTCCCCCCTCCTTTCTGTCTGCAGACTCAAACCCTTCTTGGCCAACATGAGCAGTGGTTCACAACTTGGAGCCTGTGTCACCCTCACCCTTTCTCTCTTTTTTCATCACTGGTCTGGCAGTGGAAAGGCTTCCCACAAGATCCCTGAGCCAAATCCTGCTGGAACTGCGGTTGTCTCATGGTGATTTCATCCCAAATAGCTCAGCTGCTATGCTGGCTTCTGCAGTTAGGAGCTGCTTAAAGTTCCTGCTGCTTCAATAGAACATGTTTATTCTCTTCTCCCAGGCAGTTAGCAACAGGACAAGGGGGCATGGGCTTAAACTCTACCAGGGGAAATTTAGGCTGGATATTAGAAAGAAATTCTTTACAGAGAGAGTGGTCAGGCATTGGAATGGCCTGCCCAGGGAGGTGGTGGACTCGCCATCCCTGGAGGTTTTTAAACTGAGATTGGACATGGCACTTAGTGCCATGATCTAGTAAACGGACTAGAGCTGGACCAAGGGTTGGACTCGATGATCTCTGAGGTCTTTTCCAACCCAGTCGATGCTGTGATTCTGTGATTCTGTAGGCATAGTAAATCTGGGACTGGGAGCAGGACTGCAACACAAGGAATAGAAAGCCCATTGTTGCACAACTGGTTTGCACCTCTGCTAAAGATTTCATTTGCAATGCTCCTCTGGAGTTAAGGCAAATTCACTGACAAGTACAGTAACTGAAGTATTCAGTAAGAGCAATTTGTTGTACTTGATACTTCTTCTGACCACAAATGGATAACATTTTTTACAGTCGTTTCTTATAACCATGTAGTGAAGAGGTTCAATAAAAGCAATTTTTGTCTATGGGCTGCTGAATGGTACCAATATCTCCAAACATTTTTGTTCAGGATTCGAATATGCTGTATCACCCATTGTCCCACAAAGGCCAGGACTATCTGGGAAAAATAAAAAAAAAGCCATTGAAATGGGATATAGGGAGAGAGGCAAATTTAGAAAATTCAGCAATCTTCTCTCCTCTTGCAAAATAAAGTACCTCATTTAAGGCTGTACATGTGCAGTTCAGGCTTTAATTCATGTTCTTTCACCATTTGCAGATAGACCTGTCTAGATGGTGTTTTACTCAGCACATCTACTCCAAGTCCTGCCTTTTGCACGTATGCTTTGAGTATTTTATTGCAAAAGGTGTGGACAGGTATCATTTGGCTCCGTTTACTACCTTAAATTCTAAATACCAACTTGAAGGTTCACAGAGTTGCATACTTCCATATGACACATACCTCATATTATTTCATGTAATTACTGGTTCAGCATATGGGTCATGTCTGCTTTATATTGTGGTGTGGCTGGTTGAGTATAGCACTCCAGGTGTGCAAAGGGCACAAGATGGTCCAGAAGCCTAGAGACCTGCTTGGTGCCTGGGACCTTAAGGCCTCACCTGTCACCCTCCTCTATCACCCACTTTTTGCCACCACAAAGAACCACAAAGAGATGGAAGCAACTGAGGCTCTTTGACGTTGTGCCCAGACAGAAGTCTCCAAACTGGTGAGAAAGCCAAACAGGAGACCTGTGATAGGGACTCTGTTTTCTCCTGAGGTTTCTGTCCTCAGAGTTATGCTACTAAAGAACATGCTCAAGAGAAGAGGACACATACCACATGCTTTTAGGCAGAAGACCTTTCTTTCGCTCCTCCACAACCACAACCCCCTATCAGAGAATCATAAAATCATTTCAGTTGGAAGAGACCTCAGGATCGAGTCCAACCATAACCTAACCAAACTCTAGCACTAAACCATGTCCCTAAAAACCTTGTCTAAATGCCTTTTAAACACCTGCAGGGAGGATGACTCCACCACTTCCCTGAGCAGCCTGTTCCAATGCCTGACAACCCTTTCCATGAAGAATTTTTTCCTAATATCCAATCTGAATCTCCCCTGGCACAACTTAGACCATTTCCTCTTGTCCTATCACTTGTTACCTGGGAGAGGAGACCAACACCCTCCATGCTACAACCTCCTTTCAGGCAGTTGTAGACAGCAAAAAGGTCTCCCCTCAGCCTCCTTTTCTTCAGGCTCAACAGCCCCAGTTCCCTCAACTGCTTCTGCTGCTTTCCTATATCCTGGTACTCAAGATAACAAGTTTTAAAACACATTTTAAGATGTATCCACTAGATAGCAAGATTAATGTCCAAGTTCAAACAATAGCAATGCCACAGTGAACTAAACTATCAGACTGTCCCCAAAACCTTATCAAAACAAACTGCTTGTTGCCTGTGGCTTGAGGCAACTTTATATTTCATTTTGTAGAATAGTCTCTGTGACTTCTCATGCTAGAGATTGCCTAGGATATTTAAACTAAAAATTTCCATTAGTGTGTTATGTCTAAACCCACCAGTTGGAAAAAAAAATGAAAAAAAGAAAAAAAAAAAAAGAAAAAAAAAAGCAACTGTATTTTGAACATTACAGCCTGCAATCTGCATTTATGACTGGTGAATGTGTTGTTTCTTAACCTTGATGTGGTACTAATGGCTTTCAGATATAACACAGGTTTCAAAATATTGGAAAGTTCTGTAGCGTGTACGTAAACAGTCAGCGCTGCCGTGTGGGGCAAAGTTTTCTTTTAACTTCACAGAACAGATAAGGAGCGATTCATTTTTAATGTAACCCCTAGAAACACAGTACTGTTCTTACTGGTCTTTAACAGGTAGCTGGCTCTGAGTGCTATCTATAAGTAATACTTTGTCAAGCTCAGTGAGCGAATGGTACATTGGGCTCTTATTTTAGCCACTCTTAACTTTATATTTTTATAGTGAAAACATATTTACACTACTAACATACACGTTCCTCAAAATACACATGCTCCTGCAGAACTTCAGCAACACGGATGATACATGCAGCCCCTCAGAAAGTGAGGCAAAAATCCCAAACTGAAAGAGAAAATATGCAGTGTAGAGAGGCAAGTACAGAAAAATATAACCTCACCAAACCTCGACTTACACAACCAGCTGTTTGAGAGCACTTCATATGTTGAAAAGAAACAGAATAACAAAAGCTGAATCCTGGCTGCTTCTGCTACTTATACAGGTAACTTTTTTTGTGGGGGAGTGAGAGGGCTCGGATTATTTAAATACTGTGTTACATAAATGCCACTGGAAGTTTCAACACCCTACATAGGTTTCAAATCCTCCATCTCCACCTCTACCGTGTTCTAAGCGGTTTCTCAGATAAATCATATGGTCAGCCTAGAATGTTATATCATGAAAAATTACACATTTAAAATTATGATTTGGTTAAAAACCCAAACAAAATCTCTTTGGCATACCAGGTAATAGATTACATATATGAAACTCTTTAAAAATTGTGAAAGAAAAAGAAACTAGTAAGAGAGCACGTTATCCGTGAAACAAATTCAATGGCAATACAAAGTGTAATATGGATGGAAAGTGTTAGTAAAATAAATTTACTGGGCACAAAAGCAGAAAATACATTATCATTTGCTGGAACCAGCCTAAATAAATATCTGCCAAATAATAAAACAATTTACAAAAAGATATTCCTGTGTCTAATGGGGCTATGTGTTTAACAACTTTTTTCTTAATATTGGCATTTGAACTGGGTCACATACATTCCTCTTAACATTTTGGAGCCTATTTATAGAAACTCATCCTGTCTGTGACGTCTTGTTTCAATTAAAACCTGAACTTGAAACAAGACAGAAGGATGCAAGTGGGGCAACCCTGTGGCACCGGCTACTAATGATCTATTAAAACTTTGTGCTGCAGTTTGAATGGAAGAGAAGGCTTGCAGGAAAACACCAGCACAGAGAGACTGCTGCAAAAACCTGGAAAGCCTCCTTCTGCAGCAGGAGGACAGTGCTGGACACCTCCTGCTATGAACCCGGCATGCAGTGCTCCCCAAACCTCTGCCTGTTGGGAGTCGCTTCCCTGCCCTTCACACACCTTTTGCCTTCTCACGCAATGCTTCTTGCCCCAGTTCTCCGGGCTTTTCAGAATGTGAGACCACTCTCCAGGACAAGATTTTTCTGTTTCAGACTTTTTCCTTTAAGCAAAGGTCTTTGAGGATTTCTGTTTCAAATGCGTCTTTGGAACACAGGTAGGTTGTTCTGACTGTCGCTGAGTTCGGGAATCCTGGCTGGTTTGGGATATTTAATCAACTTCCACGCCCCTTCCCTTCATCCCAGTGACTCCAGTTTATCTCTCCCATCCCCAGCGATCTCAGCCTTCACAGTATTTACTGCCACTTCTCCTTTTCCAGAGGTCTCCTGCCTCCAAAGTTACCTCTGGCTGCCTCCCAAGTCCCCTAGGTCCCCCCTGAAGAGAACTGAGCTCTCTTCCACGTTTCTGTCTGGCTGAATGTGATGCATGTGGACATGAGCAGGATAACAGATGAGGAATATCTGTGAGAGGAAAGACAGCTAGAAAGGTCAAAAGGCCTGAAAAGATAATCTGTAGATTTATAGCTATTGCACCCAATCTTGCAAAAGAAAGCGCCTGACTTCAGGCTGCATATGGTGCAGTTCAGAATTTAAAATAGTTGTGCTCTTTTGAGAAAGGCAGAGAGTTCTGCCTCCGGGTAACTGGAAACTCCCTCTGGTTGACCTCCATTTCTACACAACTAGACAGTACCTTAATATCTAGTGACCCTCTGCCCTTTCAAGTGAGACTGAAATCAGCCAGCTGGTTCAAAAACCTGCTGGAGAAATGGTGGAGAAAAGTTGCACTGTGTAAAATAAAACCACCTACACTGTAGCTGCTGCTGCCCTCACCCAGCGTTCAGGGTGGGAATCGAGCTGACTCGGGAGCATTTCCCTGGGCTGCCAGAGCACAAGCCTGGTCTTGAATGCACAGCTGCTCCTTATCACAACAGGCACCCAGAGCTGCCAAAACACATAACACATAACACAAATTTCATACCTGGTCTCAAGAATGTAGAGACACTTGGGTATCTCCACCCTCACTCCTAGGACTACCCCTGCCCCCAACCCTGCACCTCTCCTCAGTTTGTCCTCCCCTCCAAGGTGACCACAGCCCCTGGCTGTCCTCTCTGCTTCTGCATCCCCCGTGCGTGTGGTCTCCCCATCCCAACCCTCCTGGGCAATTTTGCCCAGCCACGTCCTGACCTGAGCCCCCGGTCTCCCCACTCTGCCTCTTATATTATCCTAGCCTGTGGTATTCCCTCCTGCATGCACACACGCACACTCTCAGATTTCCTTCCTCCATTCCCCTGTCTCTGAAGTTAGACAATTTTAATGTTTTCATGTTAATTGCTTTTGAATAACAGCCTTTCTGGAAAACAAAAGGTTTCCCAGAGTACTGGTTTCTTTGGAAATGTTCCCATGGCCAACTACAAGCTGAAATAATAACAATAATAGGAAAATTTCCACATAAGTACATATACGACTTCTTTTCAACAACTGGTCAAATAGTTGTGGGGTTCTCTTCAGTTGTTTGGGATTTGGTTTGTTTTTTTGGCATTTTCAGGCCAGTTTCCCCCTCTAGGCTCCCAATCCCCCACTCCCACCAGAAGAAAGGCATAAAGCAGAGTCTCGCTGCAGTCTGCTTCAAGACAGGGAGAGGCAGTGACCCTGTTTACCAAGAGCACCCTCGGTGCGTGCAAGCCAGGAGCTGCGTGGAAAGTCTGCCTGGCTTGGCTGGCATTCCTCTGTTGTTGAAAAGCACAGGAAACGATGGACGTTTCTAAACCGGAAAAATTTGCAAGCAAGCTTTGGCTAACCACAAGAAACTAAAGCACACGGCAAAAATCACAAGGCTCATGGCAGAAGGGGAAAAGCTGACAACTTTTGATTCATGGGCTGCTAAAGGTTATGATGCTGCCATATAACACTGTGGAAACGAAACCATGGTTTTAAACACTAAGCAGGTAGCTGCTTCAGCAAATAAGCCCAGGGTCCGTTCTTTTTCATGTATTTGTATGTGAGGTGGTGGTGAAATTGGGCTGGTCTCAATGAGGTAGTTACACTTTGGGGTGGGGGAAAGGGGATGTGAGGGCCAACTCAGGTGCAGAGTGGTACAGCCCCTTGCTTGCTCAGCCAGAGCCAAGGCCTTTGGAGTACAAGCCTGCTAAAGTCTAACTGAACCTCCCTCCTGTCTCCTTGATCTTCTGGAGCTTTCTAATGGCCAGTTTATGAAGTGAAGGTCCAATGACAGTCTATGGGCACTGGTACAAACCGAAACAACATTTTACAGCCGAGCTGAATGAGTGAAGGATTAACAATTACATAGATGCACTTCTACCTTTTTGCCTTTCACTCTGATGGCCACAAACTCAAAGATTTTCCTCTCTGTTGTTTCTTCTCAGCTTGTCCTTTCTTTCTCTGTTATGCTCCAGTTCCACAGACTTCTTGAAAAAAAAAAAAAAAGAAAAAAGAAAAAATAAGATTAATATAAAAGGCGCTGTAAAAGAAGGAAGACATACATTGCACACTCATCTGTCTCATTTCAGTGTACGATTTTCCTCACAGTATGCATGTAACGTTTGTTAACTACTAAAATATCACCAAAAGTACCACAATCTCATATGTTGAGCTGGCAGAAAGAGAGGAAAAGCAAATCAAAAGCGAGCTACCACCAGTGACTGGCACGTGTAGGGCCTTGGCAAGGAAAGCTGCTGCCGAAACATCTTCTGCCAGCGCAGATATTTCCTCTGTGGTGGCATTGGCACAGCTTTGCCTGGGGATGTCTGCATGTGAGGCTGACAGCAAACGGGAGAAAGGGAAGCAGGTTTTGCTCATGGGGCCACCTTCATACCCATGACCCCATAGCATGCATAGGGTGGAGGAAGATAAAGCAGGGAAGCACAGTGAGACTTGGTGCTTTGCGAATCTTTATCTTCAGACAGGGCTAAAGGGCTTCATGAAGGTTTCCCAGCAGAGTGCCATGCAAAAGGGTGCTGGGAAGAAGGTTGTTGGAGTCCTTCACCCAACTTTTCTCATGAACAATTATTTTAAAACACAGAGGGCATGAAAAGGGAAGAAGAAAGGAGTCCAAAGTAACCTCAGGGTGGGGTGGGAGGGGTGTAAAGGAAAGAAGTACTTGCAATTTGGAAAACAGAAAACCTCAGCAAATAGCATCTATTACAAAAGAAGCCCCAAAAGGCTGCAGGTGCTCCTTTCCTCCAGGTTTAAAGCAACAGCTTGCAGCAAAACTACTGGAGCTTGCAGGAGGTCTTGGAACCAGGCAAGGACCATCAGATATTTGCAGGCTAGTCCATCAGCTTGAGCACAAAAACCAGAGCCAGGTGAAAAATACAGTTCCTATAATGAGGATCCATGCAAACAGTATTTTGAGACTAAGCCAGCTATTAGAAAGGAATTTTCATTTCGTTAGACATACAGTGCTTGCACTGTGTTAGAAAAACAGACAGCTTGCCCTGAGCCTGCAATGCTTGTTTGACACCCACTGCCTGTGCACACACACAGGGTTGAGCTGCTGAAAGGATGGAAAGATGCAGAAGGATCACAGGACCTACTGCTATAAATTGTGTTATGCTAGTTCTAGCCTTGTTTTTGCCTAATATGTGGAGCTCTGCATTCAAAAGCTGCCTCCAGAAGCCCTCAGTAAAAAATTCCTTGCCCAGATCCACTGACCGATGTAGCCTCTGTTTATTACAGTAGAAACTGGGCATGGATGGACAGACAGATGCTGTAGACCCTGGTATGGGTATTGCAGCAGGCCATTTACACAGACACGAGGGTTCATATTCCCAAAGGTACTCAGGCGTTTTGTACAAGCTGCAGTCACAGGGATCAGCTTCCTAACTGCCCCAGGCCACTGTTCCTGTAGTGACTTTCTCCTTTCAGATCCTAGCAAACCAGGTATCATCAGTGCGTATCTTAACATGGATCTTAATTTCATGCCTCCCAGTACCATCTAGAGTAAAGGTAGATCTCCAAAGTATGCAATAGGTAAATGAAAGCTGGAAGGATGAATCAACAGAAAAGACCACTGTTGGTGAACCTGAGGTTATCAGCCTACAGCTGCTCAGCGAAAAGCATATATTCGTTCAGAGATGGGAAAATAAACAGAAAAATCAATACACTGTCCCTCCATGCCGTACAGATCCAGATGAAAACACTAAAAATGCATCTCACTGCCTGTTGTGCAGATTTAACAAAGCACAAATGCACTGTGCTCCTCTACTACTCTGGAGGCACGGAGGAGGGACAAATTAATGTCAGACGCTGAAATGGGAGAAGCAGCCACTTTGGCTTCGCAAACTGGTGTGAAGCAGCGTGAGACAACCACCGGCCACGTGTAAGCACTGCTGCAGAGCACAGGCTGCCTCTCGGCTGAGCCGAGATCCAACATCAAGAGAGCTCAGCGGGACAGGCTGATCCTGCAGATGGATCTGCACAGCGGCAACGTGCACTCACTGCAAGGCAGGGAAAATGTGGGAAGTGGCAATCGTGCCTGAAGATGTGAAGAGATCAACAGCAGAGACGGACTTGAGAGTAACTATCTTCATCGCAGTAGGATTTTGCTTGTAATCTCCCCCACTTGCCAGCCATCTCAAGTTATTTTAGTTGGGGCTGTCTAGGTGCTGTCAGCAAACTGTTTGAAGTTCTTGCAATTGAGGGATAAGCAGCTTTTGTGCAGAAAAAGCTGGCACTTCAAAATTTTTAAAAACTAAATTCAGACATCAAACAAGGAAGTCTTTAAAAGCTTCCGCTGATGCAGATTTTGTGTAAAGAATGGCTGCTTTTCCCTCAAACGGTGGAAAGGTAAAGAAATGGCATTCTCCCCTCCTAGTGTGCTGAAGGCAGCTGTGGGCTAAACCTGTCATTTCATACTCAGTTTAAAAAAGAAACTGAATGTAAATGCAAAACTACAAAATATGTTGGATGACACACACAGACACATACAAAGGATTGTCAATAGTTCCTACTAATTACTATTATATATATATCAAGTAATGAATGCACAGCTCTCTGAAATTGCACTGCCGAATCTTCTCCTTGGTAAACACCACCTTCTTTCCTTTATGTTTCTTTCTCTCTGTTTGTCACCCATCATCATGGCCTCACACACGCTGCAGTGAGGTCCTGCCAGCAGTGACCACACCTGGCCGTGCATGAGGTCTAACCTGCTTCAGGGCCTATGTGAACAAAAAAAGGGATTGTGTTACTCCTTCATGCAGGTTATTTTGTTGGGGACAGCGCTGGACATCAACACAACAGTGTTCTATTATTTGTTACAGACTGCTTGAAGAGTGCTACAGTGCGATAACCCTCACCAAATCTCCTGTAAGGTCTCAAGTGCAGCAGCTGCGGCGTGTTGTAGGTGGTGTCCATTGTGCCTAGTTACATTGCTGTAGCTAAACTAGAAATCAGTCTTTTAGTGATCCAGGAAAAACGCAAACCTTTTCAAGGACACATGTGAATGACATTCCACGTGTAGGCTCTATATGTATACTGGTATTTAATTTACAACACTTTGACTTAGTATCCCCAGCATTCACATATTGCACACTGGAAAACTGAGGCAGCAAGTTTGGGAACTTCTTTCATCTCACAGATTTAATAAAAAAAACCAACTTAAACAGCACATCAGTTACTGTATTGAACAACAGACCAATAAATTCTAGTATTGCATATGCTATATAGTAAAATTTAACAATCCCTTATTCTTTAGATTAAGTGTCTTCTCTCACAAAGCACACCCTGAAGGGCTCAGCAACAATATTTTTATCATCTATCCAGGTACTTATATGGCTCCCATCACTGCTGTTCCTGCTTTTATAGGAGCTGTGAAATACAGAGCCATAGAATCTAAGATGGAATCAGGAACCAGGAAACATTGTCCAACCACTATATAAGCCAAAAAAGGAAATGAAACAAGGATCGAAATGACCTCTAAGCTCTTTTTATGATGCTGAATCACTTGACTTCTAGTTTATCGATAGCAGATCTCTATAGTTGGAGCATCACCTAGAAGAAAGCTACTTCTCTGTGAGATACAGAGAAGGAAGGAAGAGTACAATTCCCATTTCTTCTCTTATGAAGTCCTCAAAACAGAATGTTTATCCTGCTGACAACAACCAGTTGGTATGAATGAGTCTTAACTTTGCTTCTGTAAGAAAACAGGAAAGAAGAAATGAGAAGTGCACACCAGAAAGCAAGCACATAGATGCCATCTGCTATGTCCTGCATCTCAGAACAAAATTATGTTATCTTCTCAGGGAAGGCCCACTTCATTTTGCTCCCACAGTCATTAGCATCTTCATAAAGTAAATCTGAGAGACAGCATTGAGCATTGTTTTGCACTCTCTGCGGGGATATGGCTGACGGCACAAGAGGGTTTACTGTATAAGAAACGAGACTGTGAGAACATGAAGCTTTCATACGCCTTTTTTTTTTCTCTTGGAAACTTAGCTTACATTTTGTGATGAACATGCTCAGGTATTTTCATCCCAGACAGAAGCAGGAGCAGGGGTTTTACTCCTGAGAGAAACATCAGATGGGTGAACAGGCTGATGGGCAGTACAGCAGATAGTGATCTGTTACCAAGTGTGGGGGCACACACAGATCCCAGATTGGGAGACCTAGTGTACTACAGCACAAGCACCCTCAGAACTGAGGACAAACTGGGGAAGAAATAAAGCAGACTGGTGCTGAGCAGGACGTCCTTTGGGAACAGGGATGTGTGGGGAGCAGTATATGCAAGAGTGGAGAAAGATTGGGTGAAATATGGACATGATATAAAATCATCTTGGGAAAACTCTGATTGCCTAGATGGGAGCAGCTGCCATGCAAGTAGAGATGCATTAAGACTTTCCCCCAGGAAAGGTTCCCCAGGAACCTCTACAGAAGGAAGTCTGTAGCTGGCAACTGCCTTACCAGGAGGTCAGTGGAAACACAGAAAGTTCCCCTTCCAGTTTCATTTCAATCAGCTACAGACAAGTCCCACAACCAACATTGCTTTATCAGGGATCTGCTTGGGCTTTAGTAAGAGTCTCAGACAAACTCTTAGCCTGCAAGACACAAGAAATCTAGA
Source organism: Columba livia (assembly GCF_036013475.1). NCBI lineage: Eukaryota > Metazoa > Chordata > Aves > Columbiformes > Columbidae > Columba > Columba livia. Next base: position 93,139,765 of record NC_088603.1, read on the forward strand.
CAGCAAGACAGCGAAAGAGCCACCCACTAGAGAAAACGTGAGGTCTCAGCCAGGAGGTGCTTAGCAGTCAGCAGCATAGCTGACCAGAAACACCTGCCCAAGAAAACATGGGGTTTAAGACAAAAACAGTGTTTGTGAAGTCAGGGTTTGGGTTGCTATTATTTCAGACAATAAATCTCTCATATGCTGTCACGAGCTCTAGGATGAACAACTTGTACATGAAAGCTGCATTACTTGACTAAAATACTGGCCAGAACCTTCCTAGTTCATCCATGAAAATCATAGAGTCATTTTGGTCGGAAGAGACCTTTAAGATCGTCGAGTCCAACCATAACCTAAATCTAGCACTAAACCATGCTCCTAAGAGCCTCATCTATATGTCTTTTAAATGTCAAGGATCAAGCAGAAAAGGAGGTGTTTCTTCACAGAAAAGACATCTCTCCAAGGCTGCCACTTCAAAGCTGTCGAAATGACAGAGGCAAAACACCTGCGGCGGTATCTGTTCTCTGTTTGTGAGGCAAGGGCAGATGGGAAGAGAAAGGGCTGCCAGATGCCATTTTGAAAACAGCTTTTCTGTGTCGGGTGTTACCAGACACACAGGGCCCCAGGCCGCAGCCATGCTGACAGATCTCGCTGAGGGGTCCAGCCAGGGAAGGAGGCATGGGTGCTGCAGCGCCCAGGATCACCCAGAGTCAAGCACTCAGGGTGGGGGAGCATGTCAGAAGAGGTCCAGAGCCACTGTGGCCGTCATGGTTCTCTCGTCTGGGGAAATAGGTCCCACCACTGCTCCAGGGCTTCAGAGACTTAAACCTAGAAACAGCCCTGCACAGGCAAGGTGGCAATCCACACAGCTTACCCAGGCCCACGACTTCCTCACCATTTATGTTATCCATTCCTTAGCTGGTTTTTGAGGTGGTATTGTGGCACCCCAGGTGGCTGTAGAAGTGGCTTCCTCTGACTGTGTAAGACCCTGGGTTCTCATCATGCTCATACCCAGTTCCGAAAATGGCAGCTGTCGGCTGGGTGCGGTGGGGCAGGAGTAGCTGAGGAATTATATCTCCACAGCAAGGTGGTGAAGAGGGAGCACATGAGGGTGAGGGACATGGAGCATCAGGGGCTCTGGAGCAAGTAAGGTGTGGGTCATCGCTTCTAGACAAGAGCTTGTTTCAGAGGAGGTGACCCACAGAGTCCCTCCTGCCTCTCTGGGTCTAGCAGCTGTCTCAGCCATGCTGACTAGGAAAAGTACTTTTCTGGGCTCAGGTCTCAGCCTACGTGACAAGAGAGGACATAAAGCAAACAGAAATACCCAATTCTTCCAGGGCACGGCACAGAAGGAAGAAATTAAGTAGAAGTCCTGGGTCTCTCTCCTACGATCTGATGCCGGCCTCTCTCCTCGCTGGAGAATTCAGGGAGGAAAAAAAGTCAAAATAGTCTGGCTAAGGCTGTGTGTCTTTTTACCACAAACACCTTCTGTTCTGGCCTATGCAGTTGCTTTCACAGCTGGAAAGGGAATCTTTTTTGCCTTAAAGAAAACAACAAAAAAAAGGCTGGACTCTTTTCAGTGTGCTCTGGGGAGCTTCAGGAAGCCACATGAAACTGAAATGCTCTCTATCACACCTCTGGCGCCTCTCCACAGCTCCCTGGGTGTCACTGCAAATTAAGTTATGTTGGCTACACTTACAATTTTTTGCTGAACATAACTCATCAAAGGTAAACCCACAGAAAACCTCTGGCTTGGGTAGCAATTAAGGGAGACATCTTAATTGTGAAACCACATGTTCCCTCAGGGCTGGCCCTAGGCATTCTGCATTAGTGTGCCCACACCAGGAGCCTAATTTTGAAGTCACCCTCAAATGACACTTTCTACTGCCTGCCTCAGGGCTGGAAGAGAAGATCGAAGGGGAACCTAAAACTTGATGGAGCAGAGGTTCTGCTTTTATAGCAGGCGATAACAGGCTCAGACCCCACATGAGGACTGGACACAGGCAGCAGGGAACAGAAAGTGGGAACCCATGCTCTGTAAAGCACTCCTCAGCTATCGAGCATTTCCCGTGATGTCCTCCCACCAGAGCAGCTGATCCCTCCAGCAACCTGAGTGACAAGCATGATTCTTCGAGCCGGCTTCCCCTCGCCAGCTTTTCCCATGTGTAACCCAGCCCCTCCGTCTGCCTTCCTTCAGAGGCCCCTGCAATGGCCAGAAAAATTTGTTTGGGTTTTGTTCTCTTTCAGTGCAGGCCTCCCCGCATGGCAGTAACTCACTCCCATGCCATAAGCCACCCTGGCCCCAGGAGCAGCCTGGGCGAGAGCACAGACAGGACCCCTTGGCAGGGCCTGAAAACTGCACAGAGGGGCTCTGAAGAAATGATGTGGGTTATTCCTGAGGGAAGGTGAGGAGGGGAGAGATGTGGCCATGACTGCTCTCTTCCCATGTGACCATGGAGATTCAGAGAAGGTTTCCTTCCATATGTAGCCACATGGGTAGGGGCGGTTAACGTGGCTTACATTACATGAGGCTGGAGGACAAAGCACTTTACATATTTCCCTTCTTTTCACTCCTTTATTTTTAAGAGAGAAGTGGTTAATATACTGAGGCTTACCACGACCTTTATACCAGTACAACTTAGGCTTCATTGATGTGCATTTCTATTTACACTGGAAGAAGAAAAAACAGAATCGCTTTCTACCCATAGCAGCACTACAAAGATGAGAAGAAAAAGGACTGTGAGTGCTGTAAGACTAAGTTGTCATAGCAGCATAATTACATTTGAGTCTACTTTGTATGGAAGCAGACTGCCAGAACCACATTTTGGAGGGAAAATCACTGTCAGGAGGAAAAGGGAGCGCTGCACTGCTCTACCTAAATTGCATTAGACTGCAAACAGCAAACTGGATCTGCATCTCCCTGCAAATGATCCTCTTTGTATTAAACCAGCCAGGCCATTTTCATCTGTTATGAATTCAGAAAGAGATTACATGAAACACTTCTTTTTAGAGTTTGGGGAAAGTACATCAAATTGTAAACTACAGAGCATAACAATCTATTAATTATAGAGGCAAACAGTGTTTTCCAGAGGTCACATTTTCATTGAATTAAAATTTTAACAATGATGAATTGGTTAGGGTGCCTTCCTGTTGAATAAGTAATTTCGGTAATCATGTAAATATAGCTTCATCGACCATCAGCATTCAATCCCTTGCAGATGCACCGATTGCATAAAAAAGCCAAACCAAACAGAATATCCAGAAACAGACAAATCAAAACAAAATGCAGCTTAATTGCTAATTCTTCGGTATGCAGACAGCCTAGCTGCTCACTTTAGGTTTTCATGGCATACCTCAAAGCAATATTTCTTGTGGATGCCAACTCCTATAATTCTGTACTCCCCTTTCCTCCTCTTAAAACTATCCTAAGGAGAGGTACTTTTCCACAGTCACATGGCCATATTTATATCACATATAGAGTGTTTCACAGCCGCTAGGAGTCCAACTTTTCTGCACACATTTGGAATGAGCATCTCAAAACCCTTGGGCAGTGGCTGCTGGGTGGAGGTCGCAGGCAGCGCGTCTACTTTTTCTGAGAACTTCACAGCCTCCTACACAGGTGAGTAACCCTGAGTCAGCAGGGCAGGACAACAGGTACTTGGGGCTGTCAGGGCAATTTCTTTCAACAGCATTTCATAATTTTAGGTTTTGTATGACTAACTTGCAAACTGTTTTTTTATACAGAAACAGACAATATGAAACACAAAAAAAGAAATGGTGAAAGCTTGATTGTGTTCCCACATGCTCCAGATGACACAGGGTCACTAACCAGAAACAACAGGCACAAAATTTCTGCAACACTCTGGAGCAGCTACGGAACGAGGCAAAACCACAAAGACAAACTTTTAGATGGAAGACCACAGAAGTAAAATAGGGGAGACAGTGTCAGTGGGAAAGCAGAGAGAATATCCTTCCTAGCAGAGTATTTATTATAGCTAAACAAAACTTTCCTCCAAAGTAAAATAAAACTCCCCAGTATTTTTTTTTTCCTTTAATTTGATGCTGTCATTTTTTTTTTCTTTTAATAGAAGGATTTTTTTTTTTTTGATTGATGGTTTGTGTAGTCTTTATGTTTTTTCTTGAGAGGAAAATCTTTATCAGGAGAAAAGGTGTAATTGATGTAGTGTCTGAAAACAACACCTCTCATAAGCTGAAATAATATTTCTGAATCATAAATAGCTTCATTCATCTCCAGAAGACATGCACTCTGAAGCTTCACTCTGACCATCTGAGTGTCAATGTTGTTAAATATTTTGCAGGCACTCAAAGCTCACATTCAAGAAAGAAGTTTCCTACCAGTCTTTCTTCTTATATTGATGGCTGTAGCTACATTTCTGAACAGTCAATATTGTCTCTGCCATATTTTATTTTTGTGGTATAAGTAAACAGCAGATAAAAAGAAAATGCTATTTGTTACCTGTTGAATTTTAGCAGTCTGGGAAAATACTCAGCCATAGACAGATTTCCTGTAAGATACTGACATACTTTCCAGATGAACATTCATGTTATAATACATCTTATGGGCTCCTGCTTTGTAATTCATGTAATTGTACAATCATTAACACTATTTACCTCTGAGTTAAACTTTCCTTTTTGGGAGTGACATTCAAAAAAAACTTCAAAAGCCAAGCCTTAGCTCTATCCTTTGTGTTTTGTATTTTTTATTCATTTATTTATTTTTTACAAAACATGGAGCTACAGGTTTCTGATTGTTATGCTGGACATTGTTGCCTGAACCACAGTTGTGCTGGATTGGAGTAAGATGATATTAAGAGGACAATGTTGGCAGCCAGCACAGCTGCCAAAAGAAGATGAGACCTAGTTTTCAGCTGCTTGGTTCCTTTTTCAAAAGAGCAGCAAGCCCAAGCTTTTCACATGGGTTAATGGAAACTTTGCGAGCTCCTTTTGGGTACTGAGGGTGCAAGGAGACCCGTGGCCAGCACCCACGCACCCGCTGCCCCATGCTGCCCTACAGAGCACCAGGGCCAGAGAGGAGGTGGTGGCACCACATCAGACCTTAACGCCAGAGCCAAACTCCTCTCTAGATCCAAGAATTTGCTGCCATCTGTAGCAAAGGCTGTTCCTATTTCTTCCTTATGTTCACAAAACCTTTCTTTAATGGTGTTCCCTCTCCCTGCTGTTTGTTTCAGGGCCTAAGAAAGCAGACCAAAACCGACAGGAGCTCCCGCTCACACCCCTGGGGACAGCAGCAAAGCCACCAGTCAGTTACAGCTGGGAGTCATGCCACAGCATCCTGCTTCACGGGACTGTTAACACATCTGATTCCCCAAGCCCACAGCTGCAAGGTGCAGGAGGTGACATGGAGACAAGGTGGTGTTACATAGAGATCCTACTTGTGATCACCACCTCTCTGTTCGCATCCACGGCTGCTCTGAAGAGCTCGCCTCTGAGTTTGTAACTATTATTGGGTCTCCCAAAGAGATTGCATCTTCTTGCAGAGCTGCTGTGGGAGACTCCCCTCTTGTCCTAGGGCGAGCCAGAGCTGTCACAGTGCCCTGCTTTCTCCCCTAGCCTAGGTCTGCTTCTAGCTCCAAGGACACAGCTCAACCCACATGTCTTCAGGTTCACTTTGTCCTTTTCTCTAATGATCTCATTCTTTCCCCTTCACCGTATTCTGCCAGCAACTGTATTTTTGCAGCAGCTCACCACATCAGATAAGAAACTGTTTCATCTGGGAGAAAAAAGCATTATGTTTTCCTGATTATTTTTCAGCTGGATCAGTTTCCCAACTTGGTCTACGAGATGACCACAGAAATACTTCTACTAGCACTAGATTTGGGCTACTCCAGGGTCAGGAACAAGTAGGTGGGGCCCATTGTGATTGCTTTTGAGACAGATCAGCTGCTTGAACCAGGTCTCAAGTCGTCCTTCTCTGCGCCGGTGCCTGCACAATGGAGGAAGCAAGAACACAAGGTGGGGGAAGCGGGCAAGGCCAGAAGCCTGCACTTGGTTTGCCTTAATCAAATAAACTTCAAAAAAGAACAAGAACAGCATAACTGTTTGTGTTCATTTACTCGTTTTCCAGAAAAATCACTTATAAAGATTGGCCAGCTGAATAGCCTCCAGTGAACGTGAGCTTATAAACTTTTTTGTTGTTGTTGCTTTGTCAGACCTGATACACATCTCAAGACTTGTCTACCTTTTCCATTTACATCACCTGATGTAAGATAGGATGTTACACCTTCATACAAAGGCAGTCTCTCTGTTACTATTCACACTGACAAAGAAGACAGCAAGCCCAGTTATGCCCAGGGGCTGAAAAGCAGATTCTGGCTTAAGGAATTCAGGACCCAAGTAGACTGGGAGAGAAGAGATCAGGGAAATTACTTTGGTATGAGAGAACAGCAACAGCAAAGAAAGTCATAAACGAAAGATGGCCAGAGTACCATCCAAAGCTACAATTGCTTATTTTTTATCTATGATAGAGGTTTGACAGACCATGTGTGGGGAGATGCTGCCCAGTGCACCTTTAGCTAAGCACACAACGTAAGAGCTAACTACAGTGTGTTACTGGTACAGCACACAGCCCACGGCATGGAAGTGGCAGAAACCAGAGGTCCCTTCCAATCCCTAACATTCTGTGATTCTGTGAAACACCGATCATCAGCGGGTCTCAAACAGGGAGAAATGAACAGAAGAGTGACCATTCTTCCAGAGCTTTCTTAGAACCTCAGAGAAAACTGATCCTCATGTGTCACAATCTGATTTGGATCTTGAAATAAGGAAAATATACCTGGTTTACCAAATGACCTCTATTAATGTAGCTAATTCTGAGTCTCATGGGCTTTTCCAAGTCAAACACACTCCAACATCTGCTCGCAATAAAAGCAGATGACGGCGCTTCTACACATATAGTGCAAGCTGACTCTGCTTAAAATAAAAGCACCCCTTCATTAAGTAAAGTGTAACTTTTCACTTGCTTGATACGTACATCAGTGGATGTAACTTGCAGGGCTTGAGATCTGAAACAAAACAGACTGAAAGTGATCTTTTAATAGCCTGTGCTATTAAAAGTGGGGCTCTTGGCTGCTGTGCCTAAGCACTCAGGTGGGTATCGCTGCATGGAAAAATGTGCCCTGCTCCACAGCAGACAAACCCACACAGCGTGGAGGAAGGTTTCGAGAACCGGGAGTTGCACAGAGTGGGGAGTGTAGTTATTACCAGCCAGCTCCAGCCTGCCTGCCGACTGCCCTGATGATGAGTTAACATGCCATTTTCCCCGTGCTGTCAGAGCCTCTGTCACGGTAATAGCCCGTTTCCTCTTTCTGTTAATATTTCTGTCAAGAGAATGAAGCAGCAGAATTGAAAGTGCCACAGTGTGTGATAGCACCGCCTGCGCTGGCAGTCTGCTGTGTTTTGATTAACTGGATGTGCCTCTAAAATTTGTATGAAATTATTTTTCCATGGAAGCACGAGGTGATGAAGGAGAAAGGAGCATCTGGGACAGAACCAGAGTCCGTCTGCCTGTTCACTCAGGACCAGGCAGGGCCACTCGGGCTGTGGCCACTTGCATCTTCTCCTGTTGCCATGCCAGTGACCTGTGCTCTGGTGATGAGGAACTGCTCTTGTCCTTGCAGATCACTTCCAGCTCCTACTCAGCTCTTCCAAGAAGACCTTGTCAATAAGTGTAAATTGTGCCCTGAAATACGTGAAAGGTACTTTAGAGTGAAACCCAGAAGCATTGAAGTTTTACAAAACCTTAAACAGTGGCAAGCAAATTTAGTACATCAGCCTGCATGTACAGTGACTGGCACCCCTGCCACATGTAAGGCTCACTGTACAGAGGGGGACTATGTGCTGACTTTCAGCCACTCTGCAAATTCCTCTGGTGACCCCAGGTGTCGCTGAGGTTGATGTGATGCCACTTGTGTGGCATGCCTCTCTTCTGCCCCTTCCGCCAGTAAGGCCAGCAAGGGTTTTGCTAGTACTGGGGGTTTGACCTCCTTGCACATCTGGTTGGGATGTGCAAACAAACAAAAAGAAGCTGCTTCACCTCACTTTTTCTTGATCCCTGAATCTGAAAGGAACAAAGCTGATGAACAGGGAAGTCTAATTGTATTTTGTAGGGCACCTCAATTCTCTGTAAACAGGGATCCAGAATCAGTGATCCCATGTCAAAGACTAAGCACAATTCACTGGCAAGGCACAATTAATCTAAATGTCCTGCTGTAGAAACTGCTGGTGTATCACACCCAGTGTTACTTGCTCTAGCTCTGAGAAGTGGACAGAGTAGTCCAAACCGTGACATTTTTAATCTGATTTAGTACCAGTGCAAATGACTCAGGATGCAAGGTAACTAGGACTCAGGCATTCCTTTCATTGATCTCTGGTTTTACTGCTTAACTGAATTTGCAGAGGGCTTGTGTGTTACAAAACGATCTATTTTCTGCTCAGAATTCATTACTGGAACAGTTCTGGCAAGTGCAATGTCCATATCAGTCCTGTTGACTTACATCTACAGACTTTGTAACACCATTGCTCTGCAATCAATTGCAAGCTGGTATGACATTAACTTTCTCACCACTTACAAACTCAAGCTCATATATGTTTTACAAAATATTTCAAAGTTTTTCTTATGATTCAGTTTGATTTTTTCAGTCTGCACGCTATTACAAATCTCTCAAAATATTTCATATATTAATGGACAAATTTGAAATGTATTTGTGGTTATACTTTCCTCCCTCTTCTTCTCCCCCCTCCTCTTACTTATTACATAAGCCTGATAGATTCTATGTACTCTAGCAGCTTCATAACACATATAAAAAGTTTGAGGCATGGGTTTTATTTGGTAACTCAAAAACTATATCAATAAATTTAAAGAAATGGAGAGGATTGGAGAGACACCAGCGAAACTGTATGTCAGACTACCCAAGTGCCACTCCACCTAGGCAACTCCCCATCCAGTAGAGACAGTCCTCCTGCACCCTTCCCAATGCAGAACACTGAATGTGGCTTAGACCTCTGCAACTCACTGTAACAGGGCAAATGATTTTATCCACCAACTCCGTTGTTATTGCCTAACTTGACCCAAAAGAAAGCACTCCTGCAAAAGACTTTGTATCCTAAAAAGACATTATAAGTTGTTGCACTGTATGAGGTTTGTTTACTGCTAACTTGCATTAGACTCAGTGAGAGCTGGTTTTGATTTTTTTTTTTTTTTTTTGTAATGGACAACGAATATTGGCATGGAATGGAAAAGCAGGATGTCATTTGTATGACACATTGTACTATAAAGACTTTTACCAGAATATTGAGACATACTGCCCAATGAAAGAACATGTCTGGAAATCCAACCATTTCTTAGCCAGATAATACTGGGAATTTAGTTGACTCTTATTGCAATGCTTGCAAACAACTGTTTGTTGCTAAAGATCAAGTAGGCGAAGACAGAAGTGGGAAGTGTATTGAACAAGACTGGAATGTAAAAATAACACAAATAATACATGGCATCTAGAAGAGACGTGAACCGTGGGTATTTCAGAAATGAAATATGACAAAACGTAGAAAATGAGGACTTACAAATTTGAAATCCAACAGAGGTGCACCAGAAGAGGAAAAGAAAGAACAGTTTATGAGGATTGGGCTTGTTTTGCTTTTCAAAACACCGGATAATGGTGCTGGACAAGAGGAAACAAAAAAAAATATACGGAAAAGATGAGGGAAAATGATGAAGGAAGTTTTGCAAGAGGAAACTGCCTTGGCAAGGAATGTTGATAGGATAATGTGCATATACAGAACATAATAGTTAACTGCTATAAAGCATCCACTGTTCATAGCCAAAAGCAGCAAAGGATCATGGCTGGGCTAGAGCACATGAGTGAGTATTTCAGATCACAGCAGGAAACATCACATGCTATATTTTGTTAGGCTGCTGCAGTGTTTTGCAAACTTTGGGAGAAGGGGGGCGTAGACGTGAAAAGGCAAGGCAGGTTGTTTCATTTGTTTATAATAAAAATAAATATCTTTGGATAATATGACCAAGTCAGTAAAGAGTATGAAACACAATCCTAATTTTTTTACTATTTAGCAAGTAAGAAGTGGAGAGAGGTAAAAATCCATGCAAGAAACGCACACAATAGCTTTCAAAATCGCACTCAGTCCACAGAAGTGCTTCCAAGAGATCATGCTGGCATTGTTCTAAGAAGACCGGCTTACTTGAAAGTCCAGCAAAAATAGCTTGTTACAAAGGAAGCAGCTGCCCCTGCCCACAAGCAGGCACAGCACACAGCCCAGGAGGAAACACTGCAAAGCGTGATGCCAAAGGAGTTCACTGGTAGGAAACCTCTGGCAGTGCATCTTGTCACTAAATGAAAGCAGAGCACACTTAGAGACTGCAAAGCCCTGTAAACTTCCCACTCACTGGCCTTAAAACTTTATATCGGTTTAAGAGCATAATTCTCAAGTTATTTGTTCTGGTACCACCGTAGCTTTACCTAATCTCAAAGAGTTACTCTGTCTGACCTCCAAGTGGCAGAGCTGCAATAATCCCAGGATATAAACAAGGTAAAACTCACAGAGAGAGATAGTATCTTTTATTGGTCTAACGGGCAGAGTTGAAGAGACCTGCCAAGTGTGGACAGAGCCTGCATTCATTAGAAGCAGATTCAGTGATTTCTAGCTTTGTGTGCTGCAGGAATGCTGAGACTGCAGTTTATATGGGTCACAGGCAAGCAAGCCAGCTCAAGTGTCACACCCGGCCCAGCTAATTCCTGACAGAGACTTTGCAGCCAAGGTTTAAACGGCCAGATTGATGCAAATACGAAGCTGGGTAGGTTCAGGCTGACCTGTGTGCTGTGCTTTGTGTGAGATAGGAGTGCTTTTGCCATGAAACAGCAATAACAGCCTCATGCGGGGATGGGATCCTCCCCAGCAAGCCCCTGGAGCTGAGGTCTGATGATGCTTGGGATGTCCTGCCTGGCCCAGGCCCCCCCTGCTCCTGCCCCACGTATCAGCAGGACTGAATCAAGACAGAGGCAGGAGTTCACTTTAGCAGGGCTGTTTCTCTGAATTTGCTCAGCTCCTTCATTTCTATTTGCACACCCTTCAAAAGCTCTGTAAAAGTACTTGGGTCGTTTCACAATGCCTAGAATTTGATAACGATATGAGGCTGGAAGTTCAGGTTGCTGTGATCTCTTTTTCCAGAGGATGAGGGTGGTGGAGGCTCTCTAACAGTTACCTCTTAAGATAAAACCATGAAGAAATGAGAATTTACTTGAAGGAGAAAAAGCTACATAAACTTTTTATTAATAGGAGCCTCTGAAAAACTCCAGAGCTAGTATTTCAGCCAAGACTAAAAGAAATTTGTAGCATTCTTGGTTTGTTTTCTTTCATATATTTTTGGCTTTGAGATGGCGATAATGTGAATGCGAGGTGTTATGGTCTCTTTATAGTTTGATTATCTGAAGTCCACAGACCTTCATCTTTTCAGCATCCTTTGCTGCAAATATATACATACAAACATACAGATATTTATACGTACAAACGTACATATATTTATACATATAAAGTAAAACATATTGCAAGAATAAACACAGAATATTACACAAAGGGATGAGTCCTGAGAGACTCATGACATTAAGGATTTCTCTCTGTTCTTTGAAGTAATAGCTTTAAGGCACAAATTGCCACCAACTGTCTTTGTTCTTTATCTTTAAATTAGAAAGCACAGGCCTTAAGGTACTGCTGCCTAGAACTGCCTCTGGTACTCCTAGGAAAGTGACTTCTTACAGGCACACAAATTATGTAGATGAAATCAAATCTCTCATATATTAACTTGATGATAGACTCAGGCCATATCTTCTTACTCAGATCACATAAAAAGGGATGAAGAATTTCCCACAACGGGCTTTTGAACAGTGATGGCATGTTTGAAAGGAGGAAATGAAAGTGCTCAATGCTACCAAGCTTCAACTTTAAAAAGACTGAATCTTCTGTTTAAGCTCCATTACACCGATAAATGACTAAATTGTCCTCAGACTATGGGAAGAAACCTGCAGCTTACAGTAGCTAAGTCTCTGACAGAACTGCAATGGAGCAGAAGCAAAGGAGGGGCAGACCATGCTCAGAACAGTGTGCTCACTTTAATTTCAGTTTATAAAATCTTAGCTCTACAGAGGTCAGCCCAGGGAGCAGATGTGTTGGTTATGACACTCATTCTGAGTACGAAACTCAGAATGTGAGTTTGTGAGAGAGTGGTTTTGACTCAGTAGAGCATCCTCGCAGCTCACAGAACTTACTCTGTTGGTGTTTGGCTATTTGTTATTTTTGTTTTTCTGTAATGGAGATAGGGTCAGCTGCAGTCGTTCAGAAATACTTGTAGCTTTTAACTTTTTGGAAATCCTGGCCTTTAGGGGATATCTGGATGATTTTTAAAAGATCAAAAACAGAATTAAGGTCATCCCACCACAAACATATATATATATATATATACATATAATCCCAGGATAGACACTGCTGGCATGATTCTTTTCTAATTGCTTACCTGTTTTATTGTTGTTAGCACTGTAACTCTAGATGTGTTACTTTAATGAAAGCTAGCACTCCAATAATAATTAGAAGACTCCCTCCTTCCTTTTAATATTCTTGTTAATACCTGGTTTTTAAATTAAGTAATGCAAACTATTTACCGGAACATGGCATAAGTTATAAATCGCATGCCATGCTGAATTTTATGCCCAAAGAACTATGGAAGGTAAAATGTATGCATTTAGCTCCACGGAAAACCGAGTCTCCATTTTAAACATGAGAATCTGACCTCAACTCCCTCCCCACTCCACCACCTGGTGATGTAGATAGGTGCTTGTATCAACACCTCATCCTTCAAGGAGTGACATACTACATATTTACCGTTTGTGTTATTTTGCCCCCCTGCTGCCCCCTGCCCATAGTAGTTTTTCTCCTGGGCTCTTTACTGCCTTTTAAGCAGATTGAAGCAGCAGAGCCCTGTGATTATCACTGGGGGTCACAGAGGTCACAAATGAGGTCAGTTCTTCCCTGGAAAGCTTTTTCAGAACAACACATCTCAAGTGCTGAGCAAACCAACCGTGGCCACACTTTTTCTTGTCTTATCATCCCTCTTCTTCCTTTCCTGATATTTTAATGAACAATCAATCAGATGTTCCCTGACTAACAGCCTGTAGTCTTAGCAGCAGCAATTAGAAGCACCTTATGTGGAGTTTTAAAAGCATGTTTATTTTATTCATTTAAACAAGATTAATTACTCCTTGATAATCTGAAAAAATTCCAGTGTCCATACAGTAGAAGTTTGGTACCACAATTATCATCATTTGAGACTTGAGAAAATTTTCAGTTTTATTGTTTATTTTTATATGGTTAAGTTTAAAAGTCTGTAATCCATGTCAGTATTGTCCTCCCAAAACTCACACAAACTCAGGCTTTCTAATGTGCGATGTGACTTTATTGATGAACATATGTGGAGCAGAAACAGTGACCTCTGGTCAGGAGGATTTTGTTCACAATATATCGCAGTCCCTTTTATTTTATTTGGTTTAATTATTAACCAGATCCAGCTGAGAAATGGCTGATCTGTTTTCCAGGTAGAAACACGTAACTGTGCTTCTTCCATTCACTGTGTTTCTCAGCCTAGAATAAGATAGAAAGTCAATTCTATTATGTTCTCCTCTTCATTTACATAGGAAGAACATAATGAAATAAAGGAAAACCCCTCAAAACAAGTATTGTAAAACAGCTGTTAACTGATAATTCCTGTTTTTGAGTTAAGTAAAAAAACCCCAAACTTATTAAATGTCTGTTACTAGTATACTATGCTTGGAAAGAAGTCCTAGTGTTTGTGGTCACCCTCCTGGAGCAGACACTGCAGCTTTATGATTAAATGCATCTGCTTTCATTCATGATGGTGGCATCATAGCTGTCACTCTGAGCAGCCACTGCAAACAGTATCTGGAATTTCCAGTTATATGATGTCTGGAAACAGTTAAAACCCCACCCAGGATTTCCCACCCTTGTTGCCCTTGCCTGTTACCACATCTTTGCAACGGGATTCTGCAGATGACAGAAAATTAAAGACAGATATTCTATCCAGCCTCCCCACTCTTTAAAATGAGTTTATGCTAGAAGAACCCATAGCAAACAGATAAGGTTTCAGGTTGTCAAGATATTGTAATCCCAGCATTTACTCTAACAAAAGCAGAATTTTTACCTTCAGCAACCATGGCTAAATACAATGGCAACACGAATCTCTTAGGAATATAAAAATAAAAGAAAATTTCAAAAAGGTGCAAAACCCAAGGATGTTTGTTTATTTAGAAAGTTGTATTTTATAAAGGTGAGGCAGAAGCAGTACAAACAGTGCCAAGGTGCTGGAGGACCTTGAAGCAGAAGCTGTGAGAATCCAGGCAGGCAGCCCATGATCTAGCTAAGCTGTGCTTGAGTGCTGCACCATAAGATGAGGGCAAATATCACTTTAATCCATCTCCACGACTTATAATTTATCCTGCTTATAGCTCCAGCTGTGCACAGACCCAACACTCTCTGCCCTTCTTCTAGCCATGGTCTGTTAGTGAGGGGCAGGAACTCACACGCAGCTTCTGCACTTGCTGTATCTGATGAAAAGACTTTTCCCTGCATGAAAGACTCAGCACAGACTTTTGCAAGAAGGACTATTTGAGGTAAAGGGGCTGAGCCAAGACCTTGAAAGACCAGCACCCACTTTTTCAGGTTTATATATGGGCAATATCACAATGCATTATAGAAAAGCATGAATATATGAATTTGGGGGGATCAATAGCTGATTACATAATCTAGAAGTGTTTGCTTGACACATTCAAAAAGATCAAGTCTTCCTTAAGTAAGGACCATGGAATAAGTGGACCAGCACACTGAGTGAAAGTCTACAGAGGCAGGAGTTCTGGCGGGTGAGTGTCACCACTCAGGAAGCCTTGGCATCTCTGTGAGATAAGTTTCTTGGGGAATTGTAATGGGGACGCTCTGAAATTTTGAGGAAAAAGCCTACTAGGATGACAGCTCTAACAGCACTAAAAGACAAAGAACTCTGATGAAAGCCACCTTTTCTTGACCAGACAATCCCACCTCCTATTCCTTTCCCTTGTTCACCCCGCCTTGCTCCCCACATCTATATTTACCTGTGTCCTCCCTCTCTCACCATCACAAAACACACTACTCTCCCTCATAATGGGCCAACATTCATGACAGCTGCTCACTGCTCCCTCTTCCCTTGTTGCTGTCTGCTGTCTGTTCTGGTACTACATGGGCTACCTGGCCAGAACATCTCTCCCTACATCAATACTCTTAATTCGTTCTCCTCCAAGAGGAAGTAACAGGAGTCATGGAAATGATTTGTCCCTCCAGAAACTGAGATGCTTTGGCGCCTGTGAGCATTACTTTCCTCTCCCCTCTCAAAACAAACCAAAGGAAACCAAGATGATTAGGAATAAATTAGAAAATAAGCAAGAACTCTTGTTCAGACAACTGCTGGATTCTCTCCAGCAATAACAGCAATAGGGTTTCAAAGGGTAAAAGAGGGAATCAAAAAAGTTTCCAAAAACTCTTAACTTGTTGAAGTTCAGTTATGGTTATAACCTGATGCGATACATGAAACAAGAAGCTGGCTCCAGAGGAACCCATTTGCAGCTGTTGGCAGAGGTGATGCATGCTAGCTGCTCCACTGAGCCAGGGTCATGCAAAGGGTCAGTCTCTGCTCTTGGGTTTCTCTCCTTCCTTCTCCAAGGCCAGTTGCTAGCTCAGTGTAATACCCTTCTGGGATATGAAGGACTGCAAAAGCTCAGCATGGTTTTGTTGGCTGACAGGGCTGAACATGAAACCCCTGCTTTTCAGATCCAGCGCGTTGCACACCTGACTCTAAAGCTGTCTGACAAGCATTTATGTTCTTTTCGTTGGCAAAATAAATGTCCTAATAGTGGCTTTGAAGGCTGTTAAATGTACAACTGGCATCATCGTGGTTTAAATGCTGTGGAATTAGCTGTTACTGTGATCACTGACAGCAAAATACACAGACAAAAAGTATCCCCTTTCACTTCTCAAAAGCACATTTTGGAGAACAGATGGAAGCAGGGAGGTCGGGAACGGTGGAGAAAAGCCAGTAGTAGACCTAATGGCTTCAGAGGGCTGCCTGTGAAGTATTTTCCTTTCAAGACAAAAGGATGGTTTAGCAGATGAAATAACCTCTCAGTAATTGTGAAGTCCACCTTACTAGTGAACATGCCCAAGAAAGGATTGAAACTGCTAAATATGCTTATTCTCCAGCACTTGCCGTGCCAGAGAGGTCAGTTAGTTTGTGCAGTCACCTCCAAAAAGGAGGGAGAATCTCAAAGAAAAAATTACATGAACTTCTATTGCCTCTAACTACAAAGCAAACTGTTTTCCCCACCGCTTCACCCCTTTTTGGGGAAATGATTGACCCTTCAGCCCTCCCTATTCAGGAGGATATTTTGCTGGAACATTCCTGTCTCCTGCCTCCCTCCAACACACATCAGAAATCAAAAACAGGTTATGAGGACATGTCTTTCTGGAGGGTTTATGCAGTTTACAATAAGAATTACTTGATTGTTGGTAGGCAGAAAACCTGACTATGGGTGCCCTGATCCTGATGATAGTGCTGGGGGAAATATCAGGAATGGCCATTTTGCTCAGTAATGCATTTCTGTTTGCCATTTCTTTAAAGGCAAAAATTTGAATTTTTAACTGGAATAAGTCCAATTAATATTGCTTCATGTCAAAATGATTTTGGTATCGGTATTGCACAAGCATGACCTATGTTGTTATTATCTCATAAAAATTAACCAGATGCAATTGTTTCTTTCCAGTAAGCTTTGTATAACTATCCACGTCTCATCATTCATACCAACTCACTTGGTATGATTTAAGCCAAAATCAAACCCCATGTAACCAAGCCCTCTTCTTTAAATGGAAATATTTTCTCCTTTCTGCCATTAATGTGTTTGTTTTCTAAACAAATCTTTATTGGTCCAAAACACCTTAAAATGCAACCCTCACAGTGCTGTGAATTCATATTTGAAAAAGTATGCCACTGTCCATGTTTAAGCCCAAACTTAGAGGCTAAATACTTTAAGACTCTAAAAGAATGGCACAGCAGTTTAATTGATTCCAGCCACGTTAACAGTTGCAAAAATCTGTGGCAATGTACTGGGGAAGTAATGGGTTGTGAGTAATTTATTTTTTATTCCTCACTCACAGGTGATGAGGATTAACCTGGCTATTTCAAATGAGTTTTAGCTTATTTTAGAGTGCTGAATAATATCCTGTTTGAAGGGAGCTATTATACATCAACAAGTCAATGTTTGCACAGTAGGTCATTCAGAAGTGAGAGGAAATTCTGACCACATACTCAGAGTTCAAGCGCTGGATATTTTATGAATGTTGCCTGTAACACAGGGAACAAACTCAAAGTGCTTTTCGTCCTCACATTTCCCTCCTCCCCAAATTCTCTTTACTTCTACACCACTCTAGTGTCACCCTGGGAGCTTCTCTCTGGAGACACAAGAATACCTGTGTCTTCCCTGTTCTAACCAGTGCTGCCAGACTTCCAACTCTGAAGCAAATCCTACATGAAATTAAACATTGGTGCCACTAAATAAATTTCATTGCCTTATGATTACACCTACAAAAATGCTCACTAATGAGCAGGTGTGGCTGATAGCAGAAGCAGCTGTCCTTGCTCACAGAAGAACTCTGCTTCCAGGTCACAGCTGGAGCCATGCCATGGAGCTGATGAAACCAGGTGTGCCTCCAATACAGCTTGTAGCCAGGTAAGTGCATGGAACAGAGCATGTCTATGCAAGTCCTCCTCAAAGATCTAAATATTCATGAAAACAATTTTCCTGGTGATTTTCATGTATTTTTTAGTGCTGTTTATCATCTTACTTAGCTCATTTCAGGTGTCAACACTTTTAAGCTTGTCTCCTTTCAAAGAGTTGCTGAATGTCAAATCAGTTACTTGTGCAGTAATGAGTGGGACAACAGTTTCTGCACTGCAATCTGACCAGAAAATTTTTGCTGTCACTAGTGGCATTGGTAATCTAAGCCATCTCTGCCCCATTTTCTGAATCAAAACTCTTGAAGGGTCTCTGCAGAGCTTTTGAGGAACATTTCAATGCATTACATCCAGCTCTCATTTGATCAATTGACTTGCAGTCAATTTGGTCACCATTCAGTATAGTGCTGTCATTAACATTAGGTTTGGTCTTAGCATATACGTATAAAGACCTTTCAGAGATGGATGGCTTCTCCTCCTTAGCTGAACAGAAAGGAATGAGCAAGGAACATGGAGCATGTTACTCTTACAGGGAACCACTGCTGAAAGAGAAAGTGATTCTTCTTTCTGGGTGTAATAGGGGCAGAAGTAGCAAGCCAACCTTTCTGAGCCCTTCTGACTGGGTCTGGACCAGAGTAAAAAAATCTGCTTGACACAGAATGACTTTCTTACAAAGAGATACCATCCAGACACATCCAAATTCCTTTTTTTTTGGCCACCATAAAGTATCAACGTTATTAGCTGGGTCTGATTCCCTTGAAACTGTGTATTACTAGGCAACCCTGAACCTCTGTGGGCTTCCCTAGCCCATAATGTGAGGCAGTCCTGCCCAAGGGACAATACAGTTTCACAGTGACAGTAATAGAAATATTTGCTCCCATTTTCTGGTCATTGGGTTGGTACCTGAGCAGAGGCAGATGATCAGTCCCGTTTACTTCCTCACCACACAGAGTCCCAGAAGGGACTGGGAGTGGAGACAAAGACTAGACTCAACATGAGTCTTGCGTTGACTCAACAGGTGTCACAACGTGCACATTCCCGAAAGGCACAGGGAGGCCTGATGAAGCACTGATCTCCATGAGGAACAGCCCCTGGAGCCCAGCCAGCCACCACACTGCTGCCTGTCCACACCTGTCTATAGGTGGCTTCGTCCAGGCCAAGGGTAATGAGTGCTGAGAACATGTGTGTGAGTTGGAGGTGAGGCATGGCACTGAGTGTGTTTGAGCTCATCTTGCATGGGACAGCAGTGGAAGCCGTGCTGTTTTGAACTACAAACAGCAAACTGTTGCAAGGAAAAACGTTTCCTTTGCCAACTGATTTGGCATAAGGTGTGACACGAAAGCACTCATTGAAACAATGGCCGATGCAAGACTGCCTGGCCCGTATCCCACTGTTTTTGGGCGACTGTCCCCTGCCCGGAACTCCAAGAGGTCTTAAAGACCACTGGGACGCAGTGAAAAGTGAAAATATCAGCTTGTGTGAAGAACACTTCATGTGTCCAAAAGTATTTTTTTTTTCCCAAATGCTTTAAAGGTATTCAGTGCTCTAAAATTAAAACAGGAATGTGTGTTTGTATCTAGCTATTATATATATTTATACACATACATTTAACCTATCCTTATAAATCCTGTCTGTGGGCATGACAGCAGTAAATCAGTTCAAAATGAACCCATTACTTTTCATAAGTTATTAAATGTACTACAAACCATTTTGTTTTAAATAGATACTAGACCTATTAGGGACTATTTGTATGATGACACAACATTTTCAAAGGGCTTTTAGTCCTTGAGTGTAGATCAGACCCTGCTAAAGGCTACCAAGTAGAGGAAAATTAAAATATTCTATAGCCATACACAAATGAAAATGAGAAAGGCACATTTCAGACATTGCCATTACAGAAACAAAAGACTTATTTAGAATATTTCCTCATAGACACTGAAAGGCAAAACGTTACAAAACAGAAAGCAAAGCAAAAATAACTGTTACGCAGCAGCCCATCCCTTCGAACTTGGGATTCGGACAACTTCATCATTCCATGGGGGAGGTGGTGATTTTGCAAACAGACATGGTCGCAAGCAGTGCCAATGGCAGAGGAAAGCAGACGTATTTCATACTGAGGAGGGAAAGACAAACACACACACACCCTCCTCTGCCCGCCCCCTTCCCTGGCAGAGGCCCAGGTCAGCTGTGTCAGTGAACAGCAGCAGCATTCCTGGTCCTCAGAAACCCCTGGAAGGGATCCAGAGCTGTATCTATATGTCTTGGCTCTCTCTTTTTTCCTGGTGTAAACCTGATTATGTATTAATTACGTGTTTAGTTTCTTGGATTTCTGCTTGTCCCTCCTCATCTTTATTTTGCTTCTTCTCTCCCTCCACTGACCAAGATCCAGAGGGAAGGGTGAAGTGCAGCAATAATACCACACTGACTCCAGAGCAAACCTTGGACAAAACCCACTCCTGGCATTCTCATTACTGGCAGGTGAGTTCATCTTGACTCCGGCTGCACACCATTCAAAAGCACCCTTGGCACCAACAAACTAATCAAAACCATTTACCAGCTCATGGCTGTTTGGCACTCTAAACAAGCGTTCCCTGAGCATTTTGCAGTTGCCCTTCCCAAGCCCCAGAGAACCACACCCAGAAAACGAGGTCGTTTGTCAGCGACGCTGAGTGCCTTGGAGTGAATTTTGAAACAAAGCTGGGATCTCAGAGCAGCTGCTTCTCGCAGCCTGGAAACCAGCCCCGCAGAGTCACAACTGAGTACATCAAGGCTTGCATTCTACGGGGCACCCCAGGTGCTGCGGCTGCTGATGCTTGCAGTGATTACCCTGAGTGAAGAGGAGCAATCCATTACCTCTATCACAACACTTCTGGTCATGACAGACAGAAGTGCTCTAAACATAGCACATGATTTATTTGCAGTGCTTTCTAATTTAGCCACTGAGACAAGTTAGTTACTGAGACTGAATATCAAGGATATCTTACAGTGAGAGGTCAACCTAGAGAAAGCAATTTTAATTTATAGAAGGAAAAGCTTTGGGGGGAAAAAAAGATCAGTGATGATTAAGTCTCTTTTCACTATGCTGCTATTCTTCCCAGATAGCAAGAGACTTCCTCTAATATAGAATCATATCAGGGCCTCCTGCTGCCTAGTACCACTGCATTCCTACCTATCCAGACAGAACAGGAGCTGTTCACGTGTAATCACCTAACTTGTAACTAATGATTTGTAAATTTGTTGTAGTCTTTTTTGTCTTCCACAGTTTTTATGGGGAAACGGCACTTCTTGAGAGGGAGAAGAGACTTTGTGTATAGGGTCAAAATATATATGTCACTGATACAAAGAATTTTCCTTGAATACCTCCTTTAAAATGTGACACCTTTAGTCCTAAAATCCCAAAAGTAGGCCTCCCTGCTAATCCCTTCCTTAAGCCATGTGTAGTGTTATTTACAATGGATATTTGCCACATACATATACATGTGTGTATAATATCTAAATACATTGTGCATATCTATATACATATAAATACAAACACAGATGTTACTGCATTTGAAAATTTTAGCCCAAGTGTGAGTTCTTAAAGGTGACTTCAAACCAAGGCTGAATGCCAAACAATGTTTGAAGAATGACACATCACATGTTTATAAACCCCTTAAGTGCTTTCAGCAATTTTATCTGGTGTCTGAAGATTTGGCTTCCTTAGGGCCGTGTCAGATTTCAGCAGTTATAACTTAATGCCATAAAAATGCTGGTAGTTGCTACATGTCTATAAACCTGTGTTAAATAAGCACTACCCGTGTTATTACATCAATAGTCTATTATGCTGTGAAATGTTTTATAATTCTCCCTCAAGGAATAAGAGAAAAGAAGAAAAAATAAAAAGGAAAGAAAAAAGAAGAGCAGCGAAGATGCATTTCTTCAAGTCTAGTGGGAATACACTGAGTAAAAGGGCAATCAGAACTAAATGATCATTTTTTTTTTCCCCAGTTCCATTTTAAAAACAATTTATATACTTTTAAATATTTTATTACATATTAATCTATAATTCAGTGTCTTGGAAAATTTTGTAACTATGAGACTAAGTTTGACCTTCAGACTGTAAAATGATTACACCTGACTTTTGGGACTGCAATGAAATCATTTAGCAAAGCAGACTACATTTACTTGGGAAATCTTTGTTATAAAGCCTAAAATATATATATATATATATATTTTTTTTTTCCCTACTACATTGCGTAATATAAAAAGGGCAAAGGAGGTGGCTGACATTTCAAATTGCCAACCATTTCATTTGATTTCATGTGAACTTACATTCTCCATAAAGTACTAATGTCTAATGAGGATACACAAGCAGTTGAATTCAACAGCAAAGCTGCATATTAACCTACCAGTTTCAGTCACTCTTTTGTGTAAGAGGAAGGTAACCTCTTCCAACTAAAATTTTGCCACTCTTACTGTACAGTTCTATGGAAGATATTTTTCTTCATCTTATTTTCCAGAAGTGAAGTTTATAACCCAGAATTTGGTGTTTGAAATTGGTCATATAATGTGTCTGCTGTAAAGCTGTTAATGGTAGCAGAATGTTCTAATCCTTTAGATCTTGCAAACCTTAGTTTTTATGACATGCTGTTAGCACTGAATTCTGCAGAATTCTTTTCTTTCCTTTGTTTTAAGGTTATTCAAATTGCTGCTGCATGTGATTATAGCTTTAATTTTCTGGGAACTTTCTCTGTTTGCCTGGGTGAAGGAGGCTGAACGGCTGTCCATAACCACTCCTAGACCTCTGCTTCTGAAGGAAAATTCCTTCTTTAGATTCATTACTCTCTGCAGAAAAATAGGTTTTTCTTCCTATTGTACACAAGTCTCTATGCATACAAGTTGAATTGTGCCTATAGTTTTGTTTACTGAAATAAGTCTTTCTAGATTTTGTGTGCTTCTCTAGTTTTTCCTAACATAGACAGTGATATGTAATGATGACCTGTTCAACTCAATCTTAAAATCACCAACAAAGTTGTACAAAAGTAATTCCAGCACAGATCTTTGCATTTCACTGTTAGGTCACCTACATTTGGAAAAACAGCCAGTATTTAATTAGGGGCAAAAATTGACCTGTCTAGTGTTACATAAAGTCTCTTTTTATTGCAAACATCATCAAAACCTCCTAAAAACCTGGATGTTATATGCCAGATTTTTCTTCTCAAATTTTAAAATACAGTCTTCAAACAACTTCAAAGACCAGCTTAGGACTTTAGGCAGAAACTGTGTTGCTGGTCAGATGATGTAATTCTGTTTTTCTAAGTGATTGTTTCTATTCTGACTACTCTGAAATGATTTACATCTATCTAGGACGTAAACTCCCAATGTCACTCTTCATTGAATTTTGGAAGAGATGCTCTCTGGTGACAACTTTAGAGCAAACAGGAAGATCTCCTATTTTAAAGGATATTTTGCATGTGTTTGTGAGAAGCTTTCCATTTTTGGAGCTGAGATCCCTCACAGCTTGAGATGAACACCATCTGGTCCTGGCAGTTCATTAGAATTAGGATTCCCACATTGTTCCGTCAATTCCTTCCTTGAGATTTCTCCCCTTCTTAACAGCATACTAAGGTCTAAGGTTTCACTTGGGTGAAATCTCCTTGGGTTGAGGATTTCAACAACAGACATCTTTAATGTAGTCTAGCTGCTTCAGGCTATTAGCTTTTCTTCAGTCATGTCATCTGTCTTTAAACTTCCTTTTCCCATTGATCTCTCTGTACCTAGAGGTCCATGGAAACAAGTGCAACCCTTCTGCCTCAGACACATGTAATACTTCTTGTGTGGTAGTAGTATCTGCCTCTTTACCGCAATTAAGAAAAATTCTTTACTTATGATCTTAGAAGTTAGAGTGGAATTTGTCATCAGTGTTGGGGATAGGAGACGCTTTGCAACTTGAAAACCACATTGATACAGCTTGTACACATACATGAAATCCAAGAGTCTAAAAGAAAGAAAAAGTGTCATTGTGATCAGCTGATTTAACTCCCCTGCAGCACAAGCTGAGCTGCTTTCTGCTGCCTGAGTTTGCTTCTGAATCCATCTTTGGCTTGGGAGAATAAGGTCCAGAAAACTGCCCTGCAGGATGGTCCCTTCTAGCCCTCAGACTTTGCCCTCTAGAATAAAGGGGTGGCTTACAGCAATGTGGGCATTATAAAAGATAAACACGCCTTATGTACATCCAGTAGCACAGCAAAACGAAAATGTAATGTCCAGAAGGAAAGAGGCAGAATCTGAAGAGAAGCAGCATTGCAAAGAGAAGAACTTGGCTGACCAGTGGATGCATATAAAAAAATCCTTTCCGTGAAAGGAGACAAAAATGTTGATGTCAAGGACAGAAGGAAGGGAAATAGAAGAGGTTAATCAAAGCATGAGCAAGAGCATGTGTAGGAGGCTAGAAAGGCAGAGACACTTTGGGCAGATGGGTCAGCATGCAAGAGAGCCAGCAATGGGCAGTGGTTAACCATCTTCACACAAAATACACTACATCTTCTTCAAAGATGAGGAAACACTCACTAAGAACTTTAGAGGAGGCTTTGCCCTAGAAAAAGGAAATCTGTAGCAGTCTGGTTTATCTTCCCTCAGGGATGTGAGCATGTACACTCATAAGCTCCAGTTGGCCCTACTGGTCTCCGAGGTTTCTGAGCACTGCAGTTGTGGGAGCCTGTGAGCAAGACTTGCTGGCTGTCAGGGAAGTTGTCTTCTGCCTTTTCTTGAAAGTCAAGTCAGAGATTATATGGCTTTTCTTTAAAGACAAGAAGCCTGCTGCCAAGTCCATATGCTCCCATAAGTGACCTTGTTGCACTCAAATGTGGCAAACTGGACTTTACTGTCTTTGCAGACCCCGTGAGCACTGGTCTCCTATCCCAGGAGCCCCTGGGTTATGGGTGCATCCGTCTCCTCTTTCACATTTAACAACTCAATTTTTCTCCACACTCTCTCCTTTTTGTCCTTTTCCCTTTTGTACAGTGACTCATGTGCAATATAGAAAATTATTTTCAAAGCTGCTGAGTTAAATGAACAGTCCCCAACTTACCAAATCCTGACAGAGAAATTAGAGGCAAGCTGATAAAATCAAAGACACTTAACCAAAGGTGTAACAGAAACACAGAACCCTCTGTGTGAAAATACTTTTGAATAAAGCAAGCACTTTAGGAAAAAGATAAACTGCTCTCCTAATAGTGGACGGTCTTTTCTACTCTTCAGCTTTTTCTTCAATACGCCTAAATGGAATCCACTTAAAGCACACACATGGCTTTCCTCTTCTTTGAACACCAACGGGACAAAACTAAAAGCAGCTCTGAATTGCAGTTCACATGTGCCACTGACAGAGCCATACACTTCTCAGAAAGCTCTGTTAATACTTGTACGGCACACACCACTAAAGATATTAATGGGCTCTAACTAGTGGCATTTAATTCAACCTCGTAATACGTTTTAAGCCCAAGATTAGGTGCCTCCTATAAAATCTACATCTCAATTTCCCTCCAGATATCCAGATCACAGTTTTCAGAGATGTCAACAACTTGCAAAGTTGGGACAGGTCATTTTAGAGCCAGTGTTCTGAGAGCTAAATAACCCAGGAAAACAGGTCACACACTCCTGAAGCCTGGACCTGAAATAAACTTTATTGTTGTTTTTTTTTTTAACACAGGGTGCAAAGCAAAATAAAAGGCAGGTTCATGGAGTCTCCAGAAGAGAAAGGTAGTCTTGTGCCCTTCTATGTGTGTACTGCACAACATGTTCTTCTTCTTGCCCACACCCACAGCCAGGGGGCCAAGGCAGTTATTTTGGTTGTGTGCCACTAAAATCAGATTGTTCCAAAATGACCTGCCACAGGACAAAATTACAGTCTCTAGAATCCAAGGGCAAGGATCCTCATTTCAGATTAGGCCACAATACCATTTTTCATTTCTGCATGTGACTGTATCTCGTATGAAGGTCATCTCCTTTCTCTTAGAGACACTACACTCATTCAAGGCAGTAGTTTCACAGCTGAGATGGTGCTGAATGCTCTTTAAGCAACAGGGTTTCAATTAAAGTAGCAACAAGAGCTTTTGGCTCTTGGAACAGCACCACATCAGTAAGTCGCAAGAACTCCAGATGTTTATCCAAAGAAACGTCATGGCAACAGCCTCTCTGACACAGCTCCTCATGCTGCAGCATGCTTCAAGGGTTGTCATCATGACCTTCTCATTGCTGCCACTCCTCTCCACTCCAGTCCCTAGAGGTCTGGCTGACTTAGCCTCTTCTTAGTACTTCTGAGACTTCATCACAACTCCTCCAGTATTGCTGCTGTCCTGTTCCAGGGCTCTAGATTGCTGCAGACCATGTTTTAGGTAACAAGTCACCTACTTGATGAATGATCCCAACATCTCACTATAAACTTCCTGGGGACTGGATGCCTTCAACTGCAGAGTTTGGCTGCCAAAGGTTTTCATCACCTCAGAAGACTCTTTGCTCACTGGACAAATGATACTGCTCAGTTTCCACTTAGAGACAAGGGTGCTCCCTTGCTCTGATTTATATAGTTTCTCACACCCTTGACTGCTCTTGAATAGGTCACAAAGTCCAGATCATAGGACTACATCAACTCTTACATCAGAGTGCTCAAAGCCAAAGGGATTTGATGCCATCTATTATACAGATGAGAGGCTGGGATAAGCAGGGTAATATTTTCCACATCTATTTTGAATGATCTAACAACCTGACAATACTCACATCTGAAATTCCGGTTTGTGTCCATTTCCACATAAAACTGTATTACTGCTAACAGGTAAAAAAAGTACAGAATAGAATATAATAGACTATTTCAGTGGGAAGGGACCTACAATGATCATCTAGTCCAACTTCCTGAGGAATTCACGGCTGACCAAAAGTTAAAGCATGTTATTAGGGGCATTGTCAGAGAATCGAAGAATAGTTTGGATTGGAAAGACCTTCAGAGTCATCTAGTCAAACCCCCCTGCAATGAGCAGGGACATCTTCAACTACATCAGGTTGCTTAGAGCACCGTCCAGCCTGGCCTTGAATGTTTCCAGGGAAGGGGCATCTACCACCTCCCTGGACAAGTTGTTCTAGTATTTTACCACGCTCTCAGTAAATAAATGCTTCCTAACGTGCGGTCTAAACCTTCCTCGGAGCAACTTTGAATCATTCCCGTGTATCCTGTCACTAGATACCAGGGAGATCAGCACCTCCCTCTTCACCTCCCCTCCTCAGGAAGCTGCAGAGAGCAAAGAACTGTAAGAATCATATTAGGGGCAAGCTAACAGGAATGGGAGCTGGAGCAATTTACTAAAAGTGTCTGAATAATTAGTTTGAGGCATACCATTTATTCTGATAGTTTAATCTTACATTTTGGTTGCAGAGTGGCCTATTTTAGCTATAAGCAGTTCATTTTCTCTAAATGGGTCAGAATTTTGCAAACCCATTATTTCCTACTGTTGCTCATGCATCAGTGTATTTTCCACCTGAGTGCCCAGTGTGACCTCAGAGGTGAAAACATATGATTCAGACTGGAAAGTGTAACTTTCAGTAATGGTAACGGATTCATTCTTTGGGCAAACATTTCATTGAGACTTGGGAATCAAACTTACAGCAGCTACAGTAAAGGATGCTGTATCCTTGGGCGCTGCTGATGAGATACTGTGTTCCTTTTGCAATCTCACAATATATTCATCTTTCCAAATAAAACATTTTTCAGCAGCTTTTTACACTTTCACAGAAAGCTCCTCTGGTTCTTAATGGTATCAAACTGGGAAGGGATAGGAGGAGGCAATTAACCCACTGATTATGGCTCTTTTGTCTTTCTGGTCTCAGACCAGATGCTGCTCTTCCCATGTAGCGAGCCTGCAACAAGACTCCTCAGGCACTGCTCTCCAGAGCATTTTCAGTGTCATACAGCTGAGTACACCCAGAAGCTTAACATGCCGTTGGGGCATGTTTCTGTGGGCTTCCAATAGACTGCCTGTGAAACAGCTGTGTGGACAGCAGGAAAGCAAACCACTGACCCCAAGGCCTCCTCATCAGCAATTATCGGAGAGCAAATGGGCACAATCATTTTGTCTGTAAGCTCTCCCATAGCCATTTCAAGCAGGCTTTTTCAAATAACAAGGAAATTGCTCCTTGGCCACAAAGTGCCAGTTCCTCAGCAGCTCTGCTCCCGTCTGTCCGTTTTCCATGTAGCCTGAAGGTGGTCCTGGGTATAACATCTGGTATTAATGGGGTGACAGAGTGTAAGTCAGTTAATGGACAAAATACGTGAGATGCACAAACAGCACATTCTAGGTAATACAAAAGGCACAGCTTGGCTCCTAATTTAGATCAACTTGTGGAAGAATCAGATGATGCATGAGTATATATGACTAGCAGAAAGTTCTTTTGCTCCATGGACTCCGTTTCACCGATGCACATAAACCCTAATATGCAGTTTTAACTTTATAACCACTTGAGTAATAAACATTGGCTATACCTGTGCTTAAAGCCAAGACTGCACTTAAGTGATTACCTAAACATGAATACTTATGTGTGTGAATCTTAAAATGCCCCATACCACTGATTAGCAATTGTGTGTCTTGAAGAGATCGACAGTTGTGTATCACAAAGAGAAGGGAGGCAGACAAAGGTTAAGACCTGTGTCTTAACCTTTTTCTAACAAACTGTGGTTGTTAACCTTGAAAACCCCAGGGTGGTACCTATTATAAAATATGCAAAGAACAGCTAAAATCAGTTCAGTTCCTCTGAAGGAAGGAGGATACCGACTTGCCTGCTGTTCCACTGCAAGATTAAAATAACCTCTACAAAGAACATATTGCAAAAGCAAAAATTAAATCATCACCCAAACACCCAGAGGACAAATGGCTAAAGCTAAGAATTGAGGCTTGATGCTTTCACAGTGTCAAATGCCTTCAGCTCCTACCTGGCTTCTTGAAGATGGTGGTGTTGCAGGTCAGAAACGAGGGGCTCAGGAAGATTAGCAGAATAGACCAAACAGTGCTGAACTCCCAAGGGAGCTTGTGGGATGCTGCTGGTGGCAATTAGGTGGGCTGTCAGCCTTCTGCAAAAGCTGAAAGAAAGGAGTGCAAGTGTCAGAAAAGAAGCTGTTTCTTCTCCTACTTGCTTTAATACATATAGTCTTTAAATCCAGGGCGTCTTCTTAGGAAATATACAGAAAGGTAAAGTTAATGGTTCCGAGGACACTTCAGGTTATTGTTTCTTTTCATAGTTAGCCTCTGTCTGTAAAACGGAACTAGTTAAAATAATGGGATTTGTTAACATTTTTTTTATAACAATGGAAATGTGGGATTTTAAAAAATGTTTGTTTTGAAAGGAGATTAAAGGATCTCATTTATTTCCCAATTGCCCTGCAAACTCTATTCTCAGCTCCTCTTAACTCACCCACCCCACTTACCTACCCAAACACAGGAGAGACGTATCAGTTCTCCATCATACTTGATAAACAGACCATATTTTCCCGTGTACTCTTAAAGAATATCTGTTTCCAGCCCGCAGTGTCATGCAAACTGTGCTAATTCCTCCAGGCTTCTTAAAATATGCTAGAAACATCACTGTTTTATCATAATTGCTATCTCACTTGGAGTCACCAAGCTGCTATCTTTTTGATTTTGTTGTCTCTGCAAATATAAATAAAACTACTTTGTTGTCTCTCTATGACAAACTAGGCAACACATGCATCTACCTCTTACACAAAGAAAGAAAGAATTAGCAGACACAGTATTCAGAAAGTATTGCTTTTCCAGAAATCAGGGAGGTAGGGTAGAATTACAATGATACACAGGACTGTACTGACACTCCTGGGACTGTACAAAATTTGCTGGAACATGAAAAAAAATTAAGGTCACTGTGTGGAACAAGTTGACTCACTCCATATTACTGTGAATGACAGGAACATTTTAGTAAATGCTCTTTTAAAGTTATAGAATTTTTGAGATTTATCTCAATTTGGCTTCATGAAAACTGAAACTCGCAGACCAAAGATAATTTAAAAAATCTTTACCAGCTAAGTTATTTGAGTTATCTTTTCACCTGTTTGGGTTTCATTTCTCCCCTTAACATGAGAATAGCTTAAAGACCACATAAAATCCTGGGACTTATTGGAGGTGTGACTCCGTTTTTCACCTCACCTAGTATGTACTTTTTCTTCACTATGCCAAAACTGTCACCTCCACTGCATAATACAGTCTTGCTAATGTTGTTTCTGCCTGTGAGTTTTATAGCACTTCCACAAAACGGATGAAAGAAGCATTTATTTGTTTTGATGGACATCAAAATCGATGTGCCTCATCACCTCTGGAGGCTTGCTCAGAGGGAATGCTTGATACTCAGCTCTCACGCAATTCCTCCTTCCATCCATCTCCTGTGGTGGGAAGTTCTCCCAAGAGCATATAGACTGTTATTCATTCCTTGATGTAGCTGAGGCTTGGCTGCTTTGAAAGGCTTGGCTTCTCTGCCTCTCCTCCATCCCTCTTTATTTCCAAGCTTAAACTTAAAATGTAAGCCCGTGGGAAGTGAAAAAAAATCTTCAATCTCAACATCCCAGAGTCCCCTACGCTTAGGTCCATTAATCTACAAAAGCAAAGAACGTTACATTTT
The DNA here is from genome assembly GCF_036013475.1 of Columba livia. Taxonomy (NCBI): domain Eukaryota; kingdom Metazoa; phylum Chordata; class Aves; order Columbiformes; family Columbidae; genus Columba; species Columba livia. Next base: position 93,170,267 of record NC_088603.1, read on the forward strand.
TCAGATCCAGGTTGTAACTGATAAGTCCTTCAGGGCATGTATATTCTAATCTATTCAGGTGACTGTCAGCTCCCTAAAAGGGCTGAAATACCACATCCAAACTAATTTCTCCAATGCCTATTCAAATCACACAGGTGTAGTCAGGGTTCCAGGGCCTTGTCAGCACTCCCTGCTCACAATGCTGATGACCTGCCTCCAGATAACAGAAAATAAGGATTTTTTTCTAATATTTTTTGTATTTGTTCAGAATATTCATTTTGGTTACTTGCTAAAATCTGTCAGATGGTCCCCATGCTTTTTTGTTGACTATCCCAGAATGCTGTGTGTACCTTTATTACTCAAGAGCCATCTCAAAACATTTTTTATATCTGCTCTTTATCCTGCTTTCCTGAGGAAAAAACGTTTCTCCACGCACATTGTCAGCCCTTTCTCCTGATGATTTTTTTAGCCCTCTGGTCAATACCAGTCAGATCAGAAAGTCAGGCAAGTTCCTGAAGATGTGAAAATTCTGCAAGTTCTGTGAAACTCGGAGTCCAACTAAAGAGAGGGGACTATATTTGAGTCTCTAATAGATGAAAGACTGGTGAAATTTGGACTTACCTATTCCAAGAAGCAGCATCTTACAGAACTAATCAACATACACAGATTCGTACATTAAAACATGTAGGGACCATGGGGAAGAACTACTGTGTGCACCTGTACCTGCGCAGAAGGTTTGGAGAAAAAGAGAGATTAAGGGGTATGATGAAAAAAAGAGGTATTGCAGAAAGTGGCACTTGGGACTCTGGAAGGGGACAAAGTGTAGCAGTGACAGATGGCCATGAAGGCTCCAGCATGAGTGGGGGTTATTCTGGAACGCAGCGAGTTATATGGTGCTCAGGACTCAAATCTATAGGATATCGAGATTCATAGAGATCCGTTTCATGGGGCCACAGAAACCCTGCTCATGCTCCACAGGTTATTGCTATTTCTGACACACTCCTGAGTGGCATCAAGTGACCAAACATCTGGCTTGTGCTTTCTGCACTATCATATCCTATGCATGTCAGTCACAGGCCAGCTCCTTGGTCAGCTGGTGTCTCTGTGGCCTGAGCAGACATCCATCCAGAACAAACATCACGTTGAGTAACTCTCCTAGTGTCTGGGGGACACGTGAGAACTTCCCAATTTCTTTCCTGGTAGGGTCTGAAGTAAAAGCAGGACAGCAAATCACCAGAAAAGGCCTCCTTAAGTTGAGGACTTGCTAGAGTGTAAAACTGGTATGAAACACTACGAAAACAGAATGGTGAGTCAGCCCACTCTGACCAAATGTCAGTGACTACAAAAGGTCCTTACCCTAGTACACACTGTATGCAGTTTTCAGGCCACCTACAATTCTAGAAATGCACCAGATCCATTTTCCTACCTATTAATAGCACTATTCTTTCCTGTCAGTCAGAGGAATTTATGTTTTTATTTGGTAGAGAGTGAAATGTTAATCAGTTTCACTATTATGCTGTCACTGAAGTCATCTGGAATTATTACAAAATGATGAATTAGAGGTAATATAATTTTTTTTCCTTGGATAATACTTGCTTCAAATACTCTTGCCAAGGCCAGTTTAAGGAATCCACACATTTCAAGGGAGAATTGCCAAAATAGATTTTATCTTTCTGATAATTTGCTCACTGGAGCATTTCTCCGTTCAGTATTATGGAGATAATGACTATGACCTGGATTTCACAGAAGGAAGATTTGCAAGGAGAGGTAGTATCTTACTAGACAGTGATACAGCTGAAGATAGGAGATGAGATTTCAAGGGTGCAACCCTGATATCGAACTCAATTTCACAATGCTGCTTCTACAATCTGAGGGGTAAACTCTCCTGCTGCAGACAGACAGGGACGTGGGATGGATGCACAGGTCCTCTCACAGACTCAGCAGTTGTAATCCCCACTGTGCTGGATATCAGTGCCTTAGCAAGCTTTCCTTCTTACACAGGGAAAGAGCTGGGGCCCTATGAAAAGGCTCAGGTCTTCCCCTCAGGCCTGTTCTCAATCAGCTTGTTTGTACTTCAAAACACCCCTCCTTCCGGTAGCTTGGCACAGACTTTGGCATAAGCCAGCACCAGTAGTGCTTTGTCATACTCACTATTTTTGTCCTACCTACCCACCTACTATGGAAATCCATGAGAGAAGCCTTTCATGAGCCAGCCATGGCTAATGATCTGCATGGTGGCCTGTCTCTTTAGCCCGACCTGCTGTAAACCTACTGCTTTCACATTATGGGCCATGTTGTAGCTGACTCAACTGTAAGACCATTGGTTCTCCTAGTTGTTAGTGTGAGGTTCCTTAATGAGCAAGTAAACAATTTTGTCACATTAACAACATTTTTGTGGCATATGCAGCTTGTAAAAGCAGCAGTGTTGAGAGAAATAGACTTCTGTCAATCCAGTGATTTCAATAACAACCAGGTTCTGTGGGTTTATTAGAAGAATTTGCAGTACATTTTCTAAAGATTGCTAATTGCAAACTAAGCTTGAGACATGAATCAAAATATCAAACTAAAATTCTCAGTAACAGTATAAAATGCATTAGGCTTTTCAGCAAAGCTTAGCTGCTGCAACAAGTTAGGAGATGAGATTTCCTTATCAAATTTAAGTCGGAATATTTAGTGATGGGTGAGTATAACAATTCAGCTTTTGATCTTTGCTATAAATGTGCATGTCTGTAGCATCAATTAATCTAGGCTTGTCTGAATCACAAAGTGAAGGTCCACTCATGCTCCCATTTCAATCAACAGGGAAAAACGCAGGCTTGCTTCCATCTTGTTAAGAGTAAACTTTGAATTCTATGGAAAGACAGAAAGAAACATAAATTCAGTGGGTCAAGTGCATTTTCATGCCTCAATAAAACTTAAGCAATGCTCTTTATCATAGCACAAGGTAAACCACCATCTTTGAGATGATCTGTTTTGGTCCACTGCAAGAGATTTTTCTCCTACCCAGTGAATTCTAAGCTATTCAAGCCCTTTTGCATCGGACATCTGCCCACTTCCTTGCTCAGAAAGCCTCAGTTTTTTTGTTCTGTCCCTGGCTTTGTTATGGCAGATATATCCGTGTTAATCACTACACTGCTAGCCTTTCATCTTCCTAATTTTGAGACCTTGACAAAATGTGAGGAATAAAAGTAATAGTTTAAAAATCCATAATTAAAAATATCTGAATAAAAAATAATTGTTTCAATGCTTGTGGCAAATAAGGAAATGGCAACTCCAAAATCCAGTCTACATGTTTTCCTGCAAAGATCTTTCAAAGATGGTTTATTTTTTAATCAGAAAGATTGAGGCATATCACTCAATGCTTCTGTTCACAGCAGAAATCTGATCTATCAAACTTGATTTGCTACTGATGATGATGGAGACTCAATTAAAATGGTGAAGGAACACCTTCACTACATTGTGGATTTGGACTGAATTTCCTTTCTCTGGCTTCCACAGGGCTGGATGTATGATTTCAGGAAAAAAAGTCTCAGTGACATTAAAGTTCATATTCAGACTCAGCTAAGCCTTTTTCAGACCACAAGATTTCTTTTTCTTCCTTTTCTAAGCTATTCCTTCCCTCTAGCTAGAGCAGCTACTTATTTGTGAGTTACTTTAAATCTCTAGCATTTTAAAAGGCCCTTTACTTTTGACAGCACTCCAAAAAATGCAGCATTTTCTTTTTTTTTCTTTTTTTTTTTTTTCCTAAATTTAGTAGGAGAAGAAAAAGCAAAACAAAGCAAAGCCCCCCAAAAACTCAGATTGTTTGTTGGTGTCTTTGCTTCTATTCTGTTCCAAACTATTCTCCATGAGTTCCTGTCTACAGCCTTTTGTAAATAACATCTGCTTTTCAAACTCCCTGTCTACTAATTAGACTGAATCTTTTGTAAGAGTGCAGTACATATTTAGAAATGTACAAATCAAATGCTAATGGGTAGTAACATGAATTTCCCACTCACTCAGCATTTATATCAATTTCCACATTAGAACTATGAAAATAAAATTAAAAAAAAAAAACAAACAAAAATAAACCAAACAAACCAAGCAAACAAAAACTCCTAGAAAATCTGCTGGGGAGAAAAAAGCTGTTTCAAAATTATGCATTTGGGCTGACACTGCCAAATAATTCCAACCTTGAGAAATATTTTTCTGTTGATATTAGTTTATTAATTGTCCTTCTCATCTCTTTTGTAACAAATCAACTGGTTTGGGGATATCTCCCCTCTGCTGTGGAAAGCTCTAACCCCCATCCCTTCTTTCTCACGGGGGTGTTTCTACTCCAGACTACAGAGTAATTCCCATTTAGTTGCTTTCTGTCTCCATGACTATTAAGAAATTTCATGCAAAATGAAGTAGTGCAGACCAGCTCCATCAATAGAGATTGAAGGAAGGAAGTCTCAAAGTAGTTATTTCCTGATTATTAAGGACTTGCTATTAAGAGATGGGAGACAAATATATCTGCTTTGCTTGTGGAAAAACATGGCTTTGAACCAAAAATGTCTACCTTCACTTGGTAAACTTCCTGACATGCAGGATCTTGGTGATAAACCCTATGATCTGATAAATCCAGTCCTAATGGTCTTTCATCAGTAAGCTCCTTAGCTGAATTAAGCACACTGAAGAACAAAACAGAAAAATTAACACGCTACTTTGATTAAAGCCTGATTAAGTAAAGTTCTGAAGAGCCAGCTGGAAATAGAACCATGAGCCAGAGCCATGTCAGAGGGGATTCTGAACAGCTTCACTCCTGGATGTATGTGTTTTATGAACGATCTGCAGAAACACATCAGTGTTATCTGTGGAAAACAAAACAAAACAAAACAAAACCACACCACAAACAAACTCCAAACTCTGGGTATACGCCACTTGTTAACAGCTACCAAATCATTTCCAGAATGGCCAGATACTGGATCCTCATCCCTCTGAAATCTTAGGGAGACAACTGGTATCTTATGCAAACCCTCAAAAGCTGGAAATAACATAAACACACCCCAGTTCTGGTCCCTTTGATGTCTCTTCCGATTCTTTCGGAAAAATATTATCTTTCTGAATCTCATCCTTCTGGCTCACAGTTTAATTCCTCGAGGGGCACATAAGCAATGATGCCAGACATGTATAGAAGCCAGTAATAGACAAAAGCACTACAAATTGTTTGAAAACAACATCTCTAATGACAGGTTTCTCATTCTGGCTCTTATTTCCTTTGAAAAAATGGAATCCTTGGGAAAAAAAGAAAGATTGTTGGGTTTGAGGAGACAGGGAGTTCTCGTTCCTCACCTCTGGCATCCAAAGATGACTGAAAAATCTCAAGTAGCTCAGTTGCTGCTGCCTTATGACTAAACAGACCCTCTGACAGGCAATTTCACTGCTAGGGTGATCCCTTCGCACCAACACACAGAATGGACAGAAGAGTTCAGACCAAGAATCCATTTAACCCAGTATCCTAACTCTGACACTCATGGCCATGAGTGGCCACCAAAGGAAGGAAAAGAGCAGAGTAGGCATATATGTTCCTTTTCCTGAGTGTTTTCTCAAATTTCAGCTCTTAACAGTTGAGAAGATTTCCTGAATCTAAGGCAGTTTGTCTACTTTTAAAACCCCAAAAGGCTTAAAGTGGAATACTCTTCCAAGTATTCACCATGTTCACTTGAAACCCGTGGAAATTCTGTGCATTTACAACAACCTTCATCAAGTTCTCCAGGTCTGCTGTGAATCTCTGCCCTGAGACAGTAATGCAATGCAATGCAAACATGTCAGAGCTGGCTTTAAACCCACTGCTGTAGATGCTGACAGAAGCTCAGCCACAGCCTGGGCTGACCATTTCACTATTCACAGAGCTTGCCCAGTGAGTTTTGAAACTCCTTTGAAGCTCTGCAGTGCCACAGTGACACTGCTCCTGGATCATGGCTCAGGTCTGTGGTCGTTGCACTGCTCTTATACTGATACAGTTCAACATCTTGTTCAACAACTTATTCCTACCTAAAATCAGTAAAGAATCATAGATTTCTTGCTGGAGCATGCTCCGTATTGGTGGAAGTCCCACACTGACGTATCGAGGAGCAGGAGTGATCTGCTAACGCCATTGTCCTGAGGCACTTAATGAGCAAGGACCAAGACTAAATTCCTGTCCCATCCTCCCCAAGTATCAGTGGCACATTTGAGAGCAAAGTTCAACACTAAATTAGAAACCATCCAACTGCAAATTAGCATCTGCTGTTTCTTATGGCTCCCATTTTGCATCTTTCTCAGTCAGTACAGCTTGAGCTCGGATCATCTCCCTGCTCATGAAAGTTTCTAGCTGATTCACTTATCAGTTTCACCCAGGCTGTGCTATTTTCATCTCCATTTGTCATGTTTATGGTAATGTGTATACTACTCAATGTTCATACAAAGTCTGGAAGATAGAAAGCACTGTCTAACTGCAGTTCCTAAGATCTCCAAGGCAGGACACACACGTATGGGGGGCATCTTGCAACTCCTGTCTTCCAGTTCGCCGGATGGAAGGGCAGTCACAAAGGGGCCAGTGCTGTGGGTACCTAACATAGCCAGAGGCAGGGTGGCATCCCATACTTGCTGTTTTTTTATGGCTATGTAGGCTGTCCTTTAAAGAACAATATAGAATTGTTTTGGTTGGAAAAGACCTTTAAGATCATTGAGTCCAACCATTAACCTGGCACTGCCAAGTCCACTACTAAACCATGTCCCTAAGAACCTAATCTATGCATCTTGTAAGCACTTACAAGGATGGTGACGCCACCACTTGCCTGGGCAGCTGGTTCCAGTGCCTGACAACCCTTTCTGTGAATAATTTTTTCCTAATATATAACCCAAACCTCCCCAGGCACAACTTGAGACCATTTCCTCTTGTCCCATCACCTGTTACTTGGGAAAAGAGACCAACACCCCCCCTTGCTACAACCTCCTTTCAAGTAGTCATGGCTCTGACAGGGCTGCCCAGAGCCCCAGGACGTTGTGCCCACGGTGGCTGCAGGCAGGGGGGCAGCTCCTGGTGCCTCCACTGGGTCCCTGCAGGCTCCTGCCTCCCTGGGAGCACAGCTCTGGCACCTGAGCCAGCGCCACTTGGCACACGGAACCCCTATTTATGGTGACATATAAATGATTCATAGGAACACATTCCTCACTAGTTCAAAAAAGAATGAAGGATTTCTGTGCCTTGTGGTCTATTAAGTAACAGTAATGGATCTCAATTACTTGAAAGACCTCTAATTAATTTCTATATTGGCAATGCCTGAGTTAAGAGGTCAGTCAAGAGATTAACTCCTGTTCCGTCAGCATTGCTCAGCCTTTCGGTACCTATTTCCATGAGCCAGGCAATGTTCCAGGAATCAAAAGCCTGAAGAGAAAAAAGCATAAAATAGCTATATTCTTTACCACCTCCTCCTTCCCTGACTAGTTGACAAGAGATACTGTAACACAGAACACTAATGGAGAGGAAAAAAATAAAAAAGTTTTGCTGTCTAAAAGATAACTTCCTCACTCTGATATAATCCTCCCAATCTATTTAAATTGCTTTCCTCCTTAACCTCCCTCTCCATTTTGGCTGTTTATTCCGTTTGAATTTCCTTCTGATGCCTTCTCCTTTCCTGCTGCTGACTGAAGAGTTCTAACTCATGCTCATGAGTTAGATATTTCCTGATATTCCTGTGCTTAAAACCAAGTTTTCTTCTAGTTTTCTGACAAATCTAATCTGTTGTCAGCTGCCAAGCTTGGACTACAAGGCAAGATGTATGCTGAACCTCTTTGTATGCACTTTTTATAACAGAAGCATAAATCAACCCAGGGATGACAAGTAAAGCAGTTTCAACTGGCACATTTTCATTCTACATTACTAAAGTACTTCCATCCTGTTTCTAAGTATATATTACTCTATACAGGGTATGTCTATAATATACACTTACAGTGTAAGCACCAAGACCATATTTCTTAAACAGCAGTTGAAATCCTCAGTCACTGATATGGTTTTGGCAACATACTGCCTTTCATTTGTCATATCACTAACTCTGGCTTAAATGATTTCAATTTTAAAAACCGCTTTCTCACAAATTCAATAGTTACATCTCAGACATCTCCTACACCATCTAAATTGAAGTATGAAAACTCATCAAGATCCAGGAAATCTGCCTAGATGCACGGGGTAATAACGAGACTTATAAACTGCTCAACTAACAGAAATAGGCTGAGATTTACATCAAGCTCAGACTCCCCCATTCCTAATTGAACCTTTGACCGTGGTGAAGGTCTGATACCTGCTGTTACAAAATGTTCCTTAAAGGACAACTCAGGATTGTGGCAACAATAAATAGCGAAGCTTTATAAACTAAGGCTGCCATTACCACGTTTCTGAGTCTGCATTGAGCTTGTAAGATACAGACTAACAATCCCATGGCTTCTAAGAGATCATTTGATTAGAATAGTCTTCAATTTTGCAAATATCTCTTAAGATGAGCTCAACCCAGGCTAAAAACCCCAGCTTGTAAGCAATCTCAAGGGACACAAGCCTTGCTGGACACAAATCACAAACACACCTTGGTCAGCAGTTCAGGAGATGTAACCACCTTCCTTTTCCACATCCCAGCTGCTGTGTTAGGATCTCCACCTTCATTGTCAGTGAGTTTAACCTCACCTCCTGCATCTTTGCTTCACAAAAGCAATGCAGTGGAAATAAAATACCCAAACCAGTGAGCTGCTTAACAAATTCTTGACTGGTGCAGGTGAAGGAGTCAATGCTGGATGTCTCCATTAGGAATCTGCACCAGACCCCATGTGGCCATTGCAGCAGAGTAAAGGCAGATATTGGAGAGAATCATGGTCTTGAACAGGGACCAGCCCAGCGCTTTCTACACCATCACAGAATCACAGAATGTCAGGGATTGGAAGGGACCTCAAAAGATCATCCAGTCCAATCCTCCTGCAGGAGCAGGAACACCCAGATGAGGTTACACAGGAAGGTGTCCAGGGGGGACTTGAATGTCTCCAGAGTAGGAGACTCCACAACCCCCCTGGTCAGCCTGTTCCAGTGCTCTGTTACCTCACTGTGAAGAAGTTTCTTCTCATATTTAAGTGGAACCTCCTGTGTTCCGATTTTCACCCATTGCCCCTTGTCTAATCATTGGTTGTGACAAAAGCCCTTATCCTACTAGCAGGATGAGGGCAACAGGTTACAAAAGAGTTTAGGAACTCCTGATACATACAATGGTGGAGGGATTTGTAGGGTTTTTTGTTTATTTTTAAACTTTTTAAAATTTTCTTTTATGAGCAGCTTTTTTACATGATCTACATTTAGTCGATTTTTCAAGTGGTATTGCTTGCTGGCTTAATTTTTTGCTTTATTATATTCCAAAACTTTATATTTGAAGGGGATAAAAGGTTGGGTCTCTTTTTAAGTCAATACAGCACAGAGCTTGACTATGAAGAGAGAATTTAAGGAAAACAACCTCTGAAAATGTTTTCTAAGGCAGAATTAAGAACAAGAAAATCTAATTCTACTCAGTTGTTGTTCTTAATGGGGTGCCTAGTGAGTCAGAGCATTTGGAAGTCCTCCTAGGTTATGGCAGTTTGACTACTTTTATGTTTCAATCCAATTTTAATTCAGCTTTCTTTAGATACAAGTACTGTAAACTTGAAAGTCAAACTGAGATCAAGCTCTGATGACAGTAGCACATATATTATGAAAGAATAATGAAGTCATGTGTTACAATGCTGTGAGATGTAAGCTGAGGGTTTAGATGGTCATGCTCCTGCCCCTTGTGTCTCCTTGAAGGCTAAAACAAGGGCAAGATCTCACAGAACACAAATCACAGCTCTGAACTGAGATCCGATAAAAGCACAATGTGGAAAACAATAAAAATCTGTTACTCCTACAAGAAGTTCAATAAGGAGTTGTAACTCAAGGAATCACAAACGCTATTTTTGGAATGACAAAATCTAATAAACTTCAACAGGAGGGAAGATTCTTAAAACAAACTGAACAGTCATTTCTTGCCCTGCAAATATTAGAAAGGAAATCAGATCCATTCATTTGGGAGCAACTACTACTGTAAAGGAGCTGGGGTTTTGCCCCACCTCCCACCCCCTTTTTTTTCCTTTTTGAAAACCTGAATCACACTAATCAATCCCAGCCATGACACAGAAAAAAAAAAAAAAATATATATATATATATATATGTGAAACTCTCTCCATATGGTTCTCTCTGTAAACAGCAATATTTCTGAAACAAATTTGGTATAAAAAATTCCAGGGAGTAAGCAGAATAGTCTGAAGTTAGTTTCTAAAAAGCACTTTTCAGACTTATTTAAAACATATGGAAGAACTGATCTTCTGGTTAAACAAGATTCTTGAACTGAAGATTCAGTTTTCTCGTGAAATCCTTCTTGGGAGATTTTCAAATAATTCTTCTTTGCCTACTCCAGGTTACAGACCCTTAGAACACATTTTTTTCTTCAAGACTAACCATAGCTGGAGCAGACAATGTAAAATTCCCAGTTCTGAAATCTCTCAGGAAGTGGAAAGTTAATTTCAAAACCAAGTTTTAAATGGCTTGAAGGGTACATTTATGGTTTGGCTCTTACATAAAGTACTGTCCAAATCTGAATATCATTCTTATTTGTTGAGACAAAATTTATAGCTGACATTAAACTACAATTGATATAAATAAGCTTGCCTGACACCAGCAGTATTTATAAGTGAGATTCATGCCCAGTCACAAATACCATATCTATAAGTCCTCCTTGATCAGACTTCCATAATTTTGCATCTGTGTTCTCCAGCTAAAGAAAAACATCTTTAGGTCAATTATTCAATGACCTTAAGTCACAGGGCTCAGTACAGAAAGCTTTGAGGTTTGAGTCCTTCCTGCTTGAAGAATTAAACTATTTTGTGAGTTCCTAAATAACTAAGGTAGCCAGCAGGCTTATGCAATATTTAACTTATTTAAATTCACCAGAAGGTACAATTTCTTTTAAGTCTTCCTATTTCCCTGTGCTTAAAGCCCAAGAGCAAATAGATTTGCCTCCTTCATTCTTGTGTGCAGAATTTGGAAGACCACTGTGCAAAACAGAACCTCTCAAAGCAGGCTCTGTGGACCAAGCGGGACAGACCAGCTTGCTGGCTCTGTGCTTCATCTCTGGCTGCTGCCTGTGGATTGAAAGATCAGAGACTCTCTAATACTGCTATTCCAGGTAGTCCATTGCTGTAATTGCCATCAGGGAAATGTTGTCATCTCACGTGGGAGAGGATATAAATAATCTTGAATAGGTTGTGAAGTATCCAGGAGACAATTTGTCTTTAAGACACGAGCTGCACTGTGAGCCACACGTAAGCAAATCTTGTTTGGTTCCTTGTGAGCTGTTAAGGATTTTTCTCACTCTTAAAGGTGACATCATCACCAAGGCTAGACGATGTTACCTCTTCTTATATCAGACTGTAAAATAGCTAATCGCCTTATACCAAAGGGCGGACACTTCACCATACTGGGCAACCTGCCTCAGGTCGAATTCAAAAGCTCAAGTTCTAAATACAGTCTGAGGCCCGTAAGTGGCAATGTTTAAGATTCACCGGCTTTCAAAAGCTTCCTTTCTTCTGTTTGTCTTCTTATACAAATATACCCTTCAGGTTTGTGTTCAAACAGCCTGTATCTGATATAGAGTTTACTGGTGTTTCCATGCCACCATTAGGATCAAGCAAGACAATCTGAGCACTACACTGGCTTGAGATTGAGCTCCATTACTTTTGGCATTAGGGGAGGCCAGAGGTGCCTTCAATCAGTGCAAAGAGCATCTCCAAAGCAGTTGAGTGTTTGAGGGGCCCATACTCATCATGTCAGGGCTCTGCATGCAGGTACAGGGAGTACAGTCAATAGGAAAGACTCAAGAAGATCCCAGGAAGGGTCTAGGAGAAGTGCAGCATCCAAGGATGTGCCGACTCAGGACCACAGGAGAAGGATGAGCAGGAGACCAAGATACAACAAAGTTCTTACACAATCACTGCTCTGAAAGGAAGTCAGAGTGAGTATAGAAGGACTCTAAACCAGGTTGAGTTTGCTTGGGCAAGTTTTGCAGGGTCACAAGTCTGTCCCTCGCTCCTGCACCAGACACTGGGCCAACATGCACAGCTTCCCTTCCCCCTTTTCTCCCTGGGTCAAGGGACCAAAGTTAAGCACTGTTTTCTCCCTATCACTGTATTGAGAAATGTAGTAGACTGAAAGGAAAAACAGTTTCAGCTGCAAAATTCCCTCCTTAGTCATATGTGTGAGAAAATCCTTCACTGTAGACAGGAAAAGTGAACACCCGTTCTCCTCCTTTTCACCTTCTCCTGGGACACTGGGTTTTGTTAATGGAAATGTCAGGGGAGTGTCTTCTTAGAATTTAAATGGCATGTTATTACAGGGAATTGGTTAAAAAAAAGTTTTCACAAATTTTCCCACTGTTTTAACTTTTGGTTACCTCATGTATGCACTCCATAGTTCCAAGGAGATCAATAGTATATCCAGTACCTTGAAGCCCTAATTATCAATAGTGTATACTCCCAATATCTCTGTACATAAAACCAAATTAGCAATATCCACTTGGCGAAATTCTTCCTTTGTTCGCAGTGATACAACTGTTTCTGTCTTACAAGTATCTGGGAGCCATGTTCAATTTGCTCTGCCTTCATGTAAAGTTTATGTCTTTCTTAGGCACACATTTTATTACTAGGTCTCTCATTTCCATCTGCTCACACTGACTCATACAAAAAGTCTCTCTTTAGGGCATTCTATAAACAAACTAATGAGATGAAAGCAAATTATAGCAGCTATTCCTTCCACCACAGCCTTTTCAATGCAAAGGCTTGTGCAGAAGGCATATGTAGAGTTATGTTTCCATATCAGAGCTGCAGATTTTGTTGACAAATAAAATATTCACACTTCTTTCAAGAGATGCACAATGAAAATTATGCTTGTTGCTTTGACTACACTCACATATACATATTTAGAATCATTCTAACAATGCCCTTTGACCTAAATGTTCCCTTTTCTGGCAGCATGTTTAAAGTATAAGCAAATATAAGCAAATATATATATTTTCACTTTTTTTTGCAAGTAGCAAACAGGTAACTGATTAAATGCTTCCTTGCCATAACAACAGCAACAGTGCAATCTTTATACGAGCCCCATATTTTTGAACTGGCTACTCCACTTTCTGATTCTTTAGCCTCCATTCTTTTTTCTACTTTTAATATACAGTTAATGAAATACTGGAATTAATTATCTCCACAGCAATATTCATCAAAACACTCTTTCTTCTATGAAAGCTGGGAATGAAAAGTCATTAGGCAAATCTAAAGGAAAAGTGCACTCATTAGATTCTTACAAGCAGGCTAAATGTTCACAGTATACAATGAATAAAACTGGAACATTTCTTTCAAAATGTATTTTCTCTCAGCTGATGTCTCTGAGTGGTGCTAATACTACCTATCTTGATGACGAACATATTTTCAAGAGCACTTTTCTGCTAACAAATAGACATTCTGAGAGGTAACCATATGTTTAAGTGCTCCACAGAGGCATGGTCTGAAAGAGGAAAGGGTCTTATGGAAAGTATGCCAAGACAAAACCCTGGCCCACAGAAGTCAGTAAGAGTTTTGCTTTTTGATTTTAATGAAGCCAGAATTTCACTCAAGAGAACTGCAGAAGGGTCAACCTGTTTAGAGAAAAAAAGTATCCAGATGTCTCACAGTATTATAGGCTCTAAATCAGAAATTGCTGTAGCACTGTGAAACCTTTTCTTGCTCACTTTACTGCATGAAATGGAATGCCTAATTTTTAACTAAAAAATATATTTTCTCAATAAAATTAATATAAAAGAATGTATTGGAAAAGAAATGCAGGTCTACTGTATTGGGAGACATGCAAGTACCTGTTTCATCTTACGGCTTGATCCTTCTGCAAAGAGTTAGATTTCTCATTTTTATGTTGGCAACCACATTTAATTATATTTTATGGATTTATACCAGCGTAAAAAGAGAACAATGAACCTTTGGACTGATAACACAGGCACTATTTTGATTTATTTATTTATTTCTAAATGGCAAGGTGATAGAAGATTTACTGACGCTCACAGGTATGCATGTCTACAAGGCTAGTCAGAGATATGAATGGCCATTTTCCCTCAGCTGTCTTAAAAAAAATACTTTATTAAAAAAAGAACATGTGGTTAATATCAAATTACATACCCATTTCAGAAGCCGGGGGAATTTTAATCACTATCCTATTATAATGTAATTGCATTCAGCCTCTTTTTCTCCTCCCGGTGCCTTCCAGACACTGCTTTTCTGTTGTGTTCAGACAGTATCCTGTTGGGAGGCTGACATTCTGCCATATCTTTGCTTAGAAGTACATAATTCCTGCCAAAGCTCCCACCAGATATAAAGCAAACAGAAATTGTCCTCAAAAATGTTCCATCAGATGCAAAATTATACAGTGCCACAGTCAAGGAAACTCAGCTGCAACGCATTTAATGTAGCTTGTGTTTTGGCTGGTGCCTCTTGATGTCTCCTCCCTGATAGGAACATCTACAGAAATAGCACACAGTAACCTCCCTATTACCACCAAACCTTTTGCTTAAGAAATCCAACACCACAAGCCCAGGTTCTTTAACTCACTCAATCTCGAGCTTCTGTCTGATAGTGCAATCTGTCACTGTCAGCCTACACGGAGAGGCCAACAGCACACCGTGTAGTAAGTAATCAGCCTACAAATACTTCTACATGCCATCCCACTATAATTGCAAACCTTTGTGCTTGAAGCTGATCTCAGTTACATCAGTATTAATCCTAACTAATGCCATCTAACAATATGATTCCCAGTAATTATTTTAAGGGAGGCAAAATCAGATCCCAGTGCAATGTATGCTAAAAACCACATGACGCTTAATGTAGTCATACAATTCCATTTTATGAGCGAAAATCAAGTGAGCAGCAGCATAAACTCAGTGTACATACTCACCACAAATAAATTACAGAATGCTACTGTTAACTTTCTCATTGGCATTGCAAAGAACTATTATATTATTTTATATTTGGAATCATCCGAATGTGATTACTGTGCAATCACCAGAAATAAGTGCTGTCTTTGCCATTTGTGTAATTGCAGATTAATAATGAGGGTAACTGTGTTGTAGCACAAAGCAACACTCCCTAGAATTTAGTCTTCCATCCAGAATGTTAAAGGGCCGAGAAGCTATCCGGTTCGAGACCGAAGGATGTGACTGTATAATTTAATCACTACAGTGCCCACGAAAAATACTTCCAAGGGAAATTGTATTTACTTTTTTTTAACTGGGGAAAGAGTTCAGTTCTTCAGTGCCAAAGCAGCTCTGATAAAAAGCAGAAACACATATTTGAAACAGACTTTACCACTTCAATCAGTCTGTCCTGGGCTTGATACCAACTTTCACCATCTTGGTGCGCATTACCAGAATTTCCAGGCGGCAAATGTGGGAAGTTGTCAGGTGCACCCCAGCACTGAGCTGTAGTAAGAAAAACAACTGGTACTGCTGAGTTGCTGGTCCCAACTCTGAGGGAGCTGGAGAAAGCCTGAATGAAAAGCCAGCCTGCAACAACATCACTCCTTTTCCTGAGGAATGACCAGTACCGCAGACAGGTTTATTGTTTTGTTCCTTTTGCCTACACAGTACAACAACTAGCTTGCCCGGCCAGGCCTCAGTGTATGTCATTTATTCAGAAAAAGGAATCCTGAAGAAGAGTTATAAGGTTTTATCCAGACGTGAAGCACAGATCTCCCTTTTGGCAAAACAACTGCCTAGAATGTGTTTAAACATGAGACTCTCTGAGCCAAATGTGGCAGCAGGGGCAATTGCTGTGTTCCTCAAGGCGTCTGCATCAAGCAACTTGTCATGGGAGAGAGGGAACTGAACCCTTGTCCCTATTTTTGGTCTGATTTGAGCACACAACACTGTGGTTTCAGGCTCTGACTCTTTCCTTGCATGGAATTTCCGTTCCAGGGCAAGAACTATAATAACTAACCATACACCAAATCTACATGGCTCACCTACCTCTGCTTCCTTCTTTCATGCTGGGATCCCTGACCATCCTGTTGAAGGCACAGTATATTTTCAATGCAAGAAAGAATGCTCAGTATAGTAGGGGAAAAAAAAAATCCCAACCATGCAACTGTGGATTTGTGCTCATATTATCTAAGGGTTCAGCAAGGTCCTCTTGCACCAGATGTGACCATACCTGTAGTTTAGAGGGCAAATTGCTCCATTCAAGTCTCTGCTTCTCCCTCAATCTTTTGACCTTCTCATGGCAGTCCCTCTCAAATTTGATACACAAAATTAGAAGCACCCAAAATGAAGCAAAGTCCTAATTATTCCTCTGTTTTTTACATGAGAGTGGTAATTAGTTTACAGTCTATTGCAATGAGCTCCTGTGTGGCTTGTGTAATAAATGAGTTCCCTTCAATTAGATGGCCATTGCCAGCAGTGGCTTAAATGCCAGTTGTAAATTATTTTTGTTTCAAACACATCACTAGCATTACTTTATCCACAGAGCTTGTCTTGTGCTTTCAAGAATCAGGGAAAATGAGTGTTTGCTGTACGTGATTGGCGCACTAAGAAGCAAGGACTAGATATTTTTTTTTTAATTAAGTGTTGAGGTGCTTGGCTCCCATATAAATCAATGGAAACCTTTAGAAACCTGGCACCAAATGACTTGGGGCTTGTGTACTCTGTGTCTACTCTACCGCCTTTAGGCACATGTTTAGCCAGTTGGAACACCAACTGCTACCAGGAACCACAGAAACAGTACAGTACTGAGTCATCATTAAAGCAAGAGCAGTTGGTCAAACCACATCAAGGGTCTGATGAAGAACAAATGCCAGACTCATTAATATAGTCTCTCTTTTTCTGCATTTCATATCCATATGGATTAGTGCTGTTGGAAGTGCACCATACAGAAATAAATGTTTAGTTTCAAGATAACCCAAAGCATAAGAGTTCACTGAGATCTACCAAGAATACACAATTTTATTAATAAATGGCATGATTTGGGTACTAGCACTAGTGAACACGATCTGTCTGGGAAGCTGGGAAGAGAACCACTCCAGACATCACAACAGTGCCATCCCGATATGAATTCCAGCACCTGTACCCTCTACTCACCACTTAGAGAGACACACCAGCTCTGCACAGAACAGCTAAAGGAATGGCAATGCAGCAAAAAGATTTAGAAACTGGGTACTAGTGAATTTTTCTTAAAACCCTTGGATATGAATTGAAACAAAAACAGTAGGCTTAAGCCCCATGTGAATAATTTAGCGAGAACTTTACTGTCACTATTTCAAACATTTCTATATCTGCAACTTAACCATATCCCACATGGAAAACTTAATGCCCTGGTCTTTACAGGTCTCATGGCAAAAGTATTTTTTCTGACCCGATTTTACTAATTTAAATCAACTGCAAAATTTCTTCTCACTTTGACACGAGTAGAACCAAATCTAAAGCTATGTGTTGCTAACCAGTAAAAACCAAGAAGATACAATTTTGTAAAGCCATGGTCTATTGTTCATCTACTGCACCTATTAAGTTACTCCTTTCTGGAAATTATAAATAAATCTGTTCAAACTAGAGCTACACTAAGGAATGTACATACACACCAAGTTGAGACTAGGCTTTGAACCCAAAACTGAGTTAAAGAGCTCTTGGGTCTGACCTAGAATATAAACAGCAGAATAGAGCCCTGACCTAACAGTCCAACTCTACCACTGTCAATTTTCTACAATATTCAAGTATAGTCAGTAACAAAAGCATAGAAACGGTAGAACCAAAAATATTCTACCAATTCATGAAAATACCACAACAACCCCTGGCAGAAGGACTGCTCAAGAATGAGAATATACTATTTTTCTCTTCTGGTGTTTTTTGTTTTGTTTTGGTTTTTTGTTTTTCATACACCCATCTAGACCAACAGAGACAGTCATAGTTCTAGATACTATTTTAACATATATGAAGCAAGAAAATATCTTGTCCCATTTTACTCTCGCAACAATCCAACCCCTTCATTGCTACAGATGTGAACATAAGTGGCAGCTGAAGATAAAAGAAACCCTTCTGACTTTACAGTATTGGCCAGTGGGCACAAGTAATTAAGAAGGAGTTTTCACCTTCTACTGTGTGGTCTTTCAAAGAAAGATCTTGGCAAAGACCTCTCCATGACACTTACTACTAAAGTTGCTGGGGGTGGAGGGGGCGGGCAGGAGAAAGCAATTCCCTGGGCACTCAAACAGAGGAAAAATCTCTGCGAAGGTAGATAAACTTCTCTTTACTTACTGTTGTAGTGCTCTTTTTTTGTTAGATTTTTGATAGAGGAAAAGGCAAGGGGTGGGGGGTAGGGGGATATAATGAAACAGTTAGTGACTTGGAAAAAAAAGGAACACCAGAATATTGAATCATAAAAGTGCTTTGTTTCCATTTAATGCTGTCGGAGTAATATTTGAAGACCAAAGTGCAGCACACAGATGTTCAGAATCCTAAAGAAAGGTCATTCCTTCATTGCTGTTGGAGGCATATTAATGGAAATACACAGGTAAACACAGAGGTCTAGGAGGTGATGGCTCAGCCTACTTTAGGCAAAATTAAGAGTTTAATCCCTATTTTCTCCAACATAAAATATTACTGACCTTTGTTCTTACAGATAATCCTGAAAATGAAAAAACAAAACAAAAAATGTCATTAAGGGCCTAAGTTTTCATAAAACCTTGCTGACACTGCACCCTCAACCTCAATTGCTAATCTGTATTAGTTACAGAAACTATACTATATTTCCCATCTCCTGACTTGCTAATTTGCCGGTTAACCATATAGGTCAGTTGTAGGTGACAAGGAGGGGAATAATGGAAAAACTAGAGGAAAACAGCTATAACTGCTTAGAAACAAAATGAACAAATATTCTGCCTTCTCTGAATCTGTCAACCTGTTACAATAAAATCTTTTCAAGGAGATTATTCTCCAGCTGGCAAAGGTTGGATTGCATTCAGAGTTCCGAACTTTTGCTCTGCCTATTTACTCTATTCTCAGCAGTCTCTTCCCATTTCTTCATAACCAGTGGAAGATCTCACCTTAGTGACAGATCTGTGGCTAAGGAGGATAATTATCCTTTTTGCAGCACATTTTTATATCAATGCCAGAAAGCAGAGAGCACTGTGGTTCTTCCCTCACCAGCTCCCCAGACCAGTGCTGGGAATGTCGGCAGGAGCCTGATATGCTCACATGTTGTTTCACAGGCCCATTCAACACACCAAAAAGTCATCTCCATTCAAAGGTGCCTCTAAAAAGAGGGCAAAACCTGAACAACAGCAAGCCAGAGATACTGTTGGGGTCCTTTACTCCTTCCAGAGGCCTGGCACATCCCTCAGCAGGGATGATCTTTGAACAAGGAGGATGCAGCCCCACCTGACCCCCTCTGCCTCCAAGCACTGCCAGAGAACTGGCAAGCAAGAGCCATGGCCAGCACCACCGCTCCCAGTGCTTTGGAACTGGAGCTGGTCTCTCCCACCAGGTAACAGCTGATATGCAGAACAGCAGCCAGCGTGAATTAAAAGCTTCCAATGATGCTGTCAGCAGAAATGTGCTGTTCATTTGATACCTGCAAATATTCTTATGGTGTAGTTATGTTTTCACCACTGTATGAAAGCTGTTTTCATCAATGAAAGCCCACAGAGGACGTAGATTAAAATAATAATACTAAAAAAAGCCCCTGCTGGCTTAACATCATTTTTCTTAGAACCTGATTAATCAATCATGATGAAAGGCACTGAAGTGCATTGCTGACAATGTTATGACAAAAAAAGACTGTGGGCTCAGCTCTCAGCCAGCGTAAGAAGGTCAGGCTCTGCCTCACGGCTTTCCTCTAACACTCTTTGTGATGCTTGTGCAGAGATGGTTACAGAATTGCAGGCTTTGTACTGTGGATGTATTTCGTATATTGCCTTCCCAACTGATGACACTTCTGACCAGTTTACTTTGCTGGAAGCCCTCTCTTTCGCTGCAGGATGATGCATGAGGTAGAAACAAGAGTTTTACTGTCTGACTTCAGATCTGAGTTCACCACACGGCCAGGTAGGAAAAATACTATTAGTAGGGTGAGCTGAGCAAGAGCTAGGATCATTGCCAGATAATAAACACACATCCTCGCAAAGCAACAATAAATAGTATAAACAGGGTTCAGTTCTTTCCATAAAGAAGACTATTAATTTCCGCCAACTGTGCATAGCTGGAGTTTAGTGACCCATAGGTTACAGCAGCATATTCTGGAAGTCTTCTGTGAAAGTCCACCTCCACAATTCATCAGGTCACCACCATGTCTCGTACTTAAGAGACAGTTTGATTCTCAAGGCAAATTATTGTGCGCTGGGCCTTTCAGGTTTTACATTTGGCCCTGGGCTCAAAACAAGATGCAAAATCCCTACCTGCAAAACGTTCTTGAGTATGGATTGAATTGTGTGTGGTTCTTTAGACACTTGTATCTAAAGATACAAGATACTTGTATCTGAAATACTCCAATTAGCATCAGAAAAATCAACTTTTTTTAATGTGAAATGAAAGAATTTTTACTTCAGATCTGATTTTGCACTTCAGAAACAGCACAAGTGCAACTCATTAAACATAAGAACTCCCTTTTAACCACCTAGTTCCCATGATAGTTAGCACCAGAGCTGGTCAGATGCTTAAAGAAAAGGCACTAATGCTTCTTCCTTTAGCACAAAAACACACATTGAAGCATGTCAGGAGACCATTCTTTCTTTCACCTCTACCCAAACATGGATGGTACTGTAACAACATCCCTATCATGCACTGCATCTTCCAGGATCTCTCTTCAACTGCTTCCTTCCACTAACCCATAAGGGCATGTCAGGATACAGCTGATCACACACACACCACAGCTGCCTGCTCCAGAGCCTGTTTCCCACCCTCCTGGCTTCAGGAACCAAACTTAGCTCAGCCAGTCATGCCACTAGGCTCCACTCTGGATCAGCCGTGCATGCCAACAATCAAACTGCATATAGTAGGGTCTAATGGTCTTGCAGCTAGAATTCAAGTATTTCCATCTCTGACTGGCCCTTGTAAATATTTCATCTGTTCCTTACACGATGCATTGTGCAGCAGTTTTCCTTCACTATGAGCTTTCTAACTGAGAAGCTACTGCATCTACATACTGAGCACAAGTCTCAGACATTAGCAATAGCATCAGATTGGTTCACAACTTTTCCTTTTAAGGCTGTTCTTAGGCATTCCTAATCTACATAACTGTCCTAGCACCTTGGGCAGACTGGTAGTAACCCTTCGCTAAACCAGAGACATCCTACTTGTTAATGCAGCATCTAATTGCTTATTTCACACATCAGGCTTATAACTGAGTTGCGCAGCACCACTGATTAGTCCTTACCCTTCTTAAAGTCTTCATAGCGTTGCATTAACTTGGAGCCTTATCACCAAAATATTAAAAAAAATACATTTTAAAAGCTGCTTTGTGCTGCTCTGCTACAGTACCCTGGTGCTCAACATACTGAAGAAACATCTAAATGTGGGTGAATAAATAAATCCTCACAACCAAATCATAAAGCAAGTTATAAAAGGAAATAACAGATGCACAGAAAAGCGAATGGGCATGCTCTGGGTTACACAGTGAGACTAAATATCATTGTAACAGCTAGTTTGTTTTCTCTTTCACCTGTATGTGGATAAATGCAGAGAAAAAGCTACTTAAAGTGTAAAAAATAGAAACTAAAATACTCTTCAAGGAAAAATATTTAGAAAAATGTACAAACCTGAAAAGCAAACATTCATCTGCAAACTTACTCATTAGGTTAAATACTATGAGTCAAGAAGAGGCATGATTAAGGTCATTTCTGCATCCTTGACTCTGCTCCTGGCCCACTAATGCTCAGTTCATCTGTTCATCATAGCTAAATAGCCCATACCCTACAGCCACCTTAAATGCACTAAAGCTATTTTGTCAGCATATATTTTCCAATGAGCTATGCTCAAACTGTTTATGATTTGGGCTTTCAAGAATGTATGTCAATGATAAGAAAGAATGAAGCTTTATACCCGCTTTCTATTTGCTCCAGAGATTAATATAATACCTTTTTTTAGGACCATATGGAATTCATCAGCATCGTGAAGCCCTTGAGGTATGCAGAAATCATGTTATTAATGCTATTAGTGCTAATTAATTCTGCCAACAAGGCCTCTGCAACTAGTCAAGACATCGGCATTTGCCAAAACCAACAGATTAAATAAATTTAAAGTTCTAGGACAAGCCATTCTATAGTTATACTCAGTCAAAAAAAGGTTAGGGAAATACTGTGCAAATGAGGTCATTTTCAAACCTTCATACAACGCATGTGCTTTGTCTAATTTGCTTCAAATTTGCTGTGAATTTGCAGATGGGTTTGTTTTAGTTTGTCTGTGTCCATAGAGGGGCTGGCTGTATACTGAATAGTTGTTGCAAGTGAACAACAATAAAATTAGTGTTGTAATGATATACATCATACTTTAGTTTTGAATATATTCCAACGTATCACAGTAAAAAAAAATAACAGCTCTCTAAAGATGCAGGTTTTTCACAAATCAGTTCATAGAAATCTGTACACTGTCACACATACAATGTACATACTGTGAACATATTAGATGAGAGCATACATAATATAAAGTGTTCAGTTACAAGCATGTTAGTTGCTTTTTGTACAGCACCCATGTTCCTCTGAGACAAGAAAAAACAGGAATGATTTATGTTTACATTTCCACACCTTTGCAGCAGATTATATTTGTAGTCTGAGGAGGTGACTTTTAACTGTACCTCACCACGTTTCCAAGATATTCTTCCTAGACCACCAGGCACAAGGGTCTCCATTATCAGGAATATTTGACATGCTTCTCATAACTCAGGGATCCTGACAGGCAACTTTAAATATGCAGTTAAGCAATTCCACTAACTCATTTCTTCTCCTAGAACTAGGTAACTGCGCTGAAGAAGACAAGCACATTATCTCAGAACTTCTCACAGCACCCTGCAAGCTCACCTCTGCAAACAAAGAGAAACAAAGGCAAGGTGTGCTCTAGCCAGGCTTGTGTTCAGGTGTAATACTCCAGTTCTTCATAACTATAAATTTATAGCAAACTAAATAAGTGAACAAAGAAAAGATCGTCCCTCGTTTCCAACAACTCCAAGTTAGGTCTGAAGAAACGATGGAGATAAGACAGTGAGGCAATGAAATATGGAGTCTCCATCTTACAGACACACTCACCAAGATTCTCCTGTTCATTTCTGTTCACAACTAACCTAAACTTAGTTTCCACTTACTTGGCATGGTGCTACCAAACTAGCCTTTGGCATGACTCTTCTTGAGGTACAACATGGCTGTAAGAGCATGTAACTATGTTAAGGTACAACCTGGCCATCCTTGCTCTCATGCACTCCAGATCACACACGTTTTCCAAACAGCTCATCTGCACTGCTTTACCAGCTTCATGTTTCTCCTCTGCTCAAATAAAGGAACACAAATATAAACACAGGTAAATTCAGCTGTTTTGGCCTGAACATTCTGTTAAGAAAAAATTTCAGTTTTATTATCAGGTTGTTAATGTGCGGTTCTTTCTGGAGCTTCCCATAAATCTGTGAGTTACACATAAAGCAATATACTAAGGGAACATTGGTCCCTCTAAATTCAAGGTATCTTACTATGAAGAGTTGGCTAATCTAGGAAACACTTTGGAAACTTCAAGCTGGTCATAATCCAGTACCACCATTATTTCTAGCCTAGTTAGCTATCCCCAAAAAAGAATTCATTTCTTCCTCATAAGTGCAATAAAAATGAGCTACAGACAACACTGTTTTCATCCACCTAACAATGCAACCTGGACTAAAATATAGCTGTTCTTATTTCTAATCCACTCACAGTTAGCAGGGGTACAGAAATACCTTCCTGCTCATTAGAAGCTGCTGAATCAGTTTGTCTCTACAGTGAGTGCATTGTAGACATACTGGCTTATCTGTATGGGATGAGTTTGTAATTATTTTTGTGCTGCACTCAAGCTAGCAAGCTTGACCTCTTAGCAAGACAAAGGTCTGGGCTCTTTAAGCCACCATCTCATGCAGCTCTTCTACTTACACTCTCAAGCCTGGGTGAGCCTTTGCAGGTCAGGCACCTCTTTCCTATATTTCACTGCCTAGAACTGACATGTGCCCTCAGAGACCAATAATGATACAGTGTGATTTGGAGGAAAAGACAAGAAAGGAAGAATCTTCTGCATGTTCAGGGAAGTTGTCATCTGCTTCATTTGGTTATTTTTTCCCCCTCCGTTTGGCTGTTACGTTCATTTAACAGCAGCAGACTGCCATGGAAGGACATTAAGATTGCTGCTTTCCTCTTGAGTAGCTGAGCATGCAAAGGGGAGAGAAAACTGTAGACTGAATGGTGGCTTGGGAGGAGGGAGCTGCAGCATCAAACTGGGAGTTTGCAGTTGCAGAGGAGACCAAAAAACTGCTAGGAGGAGCAGAGAAGACAACAAGCCTCAGAAGCAGGGGCAAGATCTTCCTATGGATCTGAAGGGACTTAGCATAACTTGAAGGGACTCAAAAAAGTTCTGAAATTGACTAAAATAAACTTCAGAAGTCAAGACCTGATTACGAGATCACTGTGGGCAGGGGAAGAAGGTTATTCAGCAATCATGTTTCTAATTTCTTTGCCTAGTTAGTTTGAGACATTCTTAGAATTCTTAAGAATTCTTAGAATTTTTAAGTTCTTCCAAGAAAAAGAAAAAAACAGAAACAAACAAACTTTTTAATGAATCACAGGATCACAGAATCACAGAATCGACTGGGTTGGAAAAGACCTCAGAGTTCATCAAGTCCAACCCTTGGTCCAACTTCAGTCCATTTACTAGATCATGGCACTAAGTGCCATGTCCAATCTCAGTTTAAAAAATCCTCGTTTCTCTTTTGTTTTGGTTGTCTTTGAAGAGCTTACTTTAAAGAAAAAGTATAGGCAGATCCACCTCAAAACTCTCACTGGTGTGTACACACTCCAGTTCCCCTCGCAATGTGAAACAACACATCCAGAGAGGAAGAATGAATTTACCTCGGCTACAATCTGATCAGGATTTTGGAAATCTCTGCAATCTAGAAAGTGACATCAAAACAGAACCACAGAGAGTTTAGGTTCGTGTGATGCTGATAGTAGATTGTCTTCACCCAGGTCATTCACTCAGTAACTACCACTTGTTGGGTATTTGGATGATCACCAACAATAAACAAAAATATACCTGGTAAAAACTGCAATCAGTTTAAAAGCACCGGATAGCAGAAATTCTCAGAAATTATGGGTGTTCCACCACCAAGCCCTACACTTTCAATCCATCCTATGTCCCTCTGTCACAAAACCACTTCTTAGAGGAAAACAAGGAATGATATGCTTAAGGAAGCAGGTGGTCGAACCAGTTCACGATCTGGTCTGTGACATCAATCTCTGCTGGTGCTTCAGAGAACTGAGTCTTTGCTAGATCAAATTCCTGTGCCTCTGGCTAACTCTATAACCTGTGCTACACAATGAAGTGGAAAATCCTTTCTTCCCGGTTTATGCCCTGAAAAGAAAGACTTGGCAGAACCCTTATGTAATAAATCTTTGTTTTACCCAATGAAACCTCAAATTCTACTACCATTTATAAAAATGCCTAATCCTTTTTTTTTAAATCTTGCTAACTATTTGCTTCAGTAATATCCTATGACAGAAAATCCCATGAGCTGATTATGTGCTACACGAAATAGTACTTATTTTTAGTGCTTTTTTTTTTTTTTAATACAATTTGCTAGATTTGCAGTATCTTCATTCTGTACCTTCTCAGACATGTTCCTCTTTCCTCTTGAAGCATACTGTACAGGGAGCAGAGGCTGTTCATGTTTCTCATTCTCCCACATCACATTATTTCCACTAGAATAAGTTTATTACAGGAAAGCAACCAGGAGTTGTTCCCAGTTCAAACAGCAATGAGATGGGACTCTTTAAAAGAGTGAGTTATGTTAACGCTAAGGTGCACATCAAGATAATCTAAAACCAGTTGAAGCCAAGTGGCAGAGCGCTTGTGCATTTGTGCCTAACGGATGCTGAAAGTTCTTACTCAAGGTATCTAATAAGAAAGTAACTGTTCTCAGGACATACCTTAAAGGAAGTGCTATAACCCTCAGTTCTATTGTTCTCTTTCCCATCTGTACATTGAAGCAGTGTTTGTTGAAAAGTGTGAAATAAGACACAAGTGAAAAATGCCATCTAAGTCCAAATATTCATACCTCACGTGGCATTCATGTACTTGTTTCTATCACACAAAATTTTTAACCAGCATTCATTTCAATAAAGCAGAATCATTACATGACATATTGCCTTTGTGCTTTATATAGAATTTATTTGTTAAGTGTATAAACTTGTCATTTCCTATGCTTATTCTTTGTATCTGTTTGGCAAAAAGCCAGACCAGTGATTTTAATTGTGTGGCACCTGGCAGAATTCCTCAGCTGTATTTCTGTTACAATATGAAACAATAGCTACTTCATTAAAATGTGGCTCATAACTGAGCAAAATGCTAAATTATGAAAATCAGAGATTTCTACCCCTGAGCAGCATTTCCCTAGAAATCTAAGTATTTCCAGAAAAGCCATATCAGCCAATAAACGACACAGGCTTTTTTTATTCTCTTTGCATCAAGGGGTTCTGCCAAGAGGTAGAATAAATGTTCTTTACCATTCTCTCTGCTGAGTCGCCTGTCAGTGTTCAGTGATCATGGATCAGTGTTGAAAATACAGGATGGTTATAGGGGCCGCATGCTGCAGACTAGATCAGATAGTACCTTCGGGATGTGAGAAAGCTATTCAGAAGACTGACCTCAAAATCTGTGGTTTCATTAATAGGAGGAAATAAAGGCCTGGGGGAGGCTGAAGCCTCACAACCTGATCTAAAAAGTTGGATTTTGCATTCTGATCTCCAGAATTAAACATGCAATTATGCCAGCTTTAAACAAGAGAAAGAAATTGCACCAGAAAAGCTTATTTCTGTGACTCACTAAGTATTCACACACATATGGCTACTTGTGAAAGCATGCATTACATTGGCCTTTCCTCTCCTTTGAGATGCTGATTTAGAGGACAACTTACTCCATTGCACTACTGAATTGAAATGCACAAAGACATGTGTGTCACTCCTAATGAAAATTCAGTACCTTTTTTTTTTTAATCAGTTTTTATATAGAAAATAACTTCTGAACTGGAAGGAGAGAATCTATCTTTGGCAAGATTTGCTGGACTCCTGCAGAACCAGAAGTTGTTTCTGCCTTCAAAGTATTTTTCCCCTGACTAGAGATGATTAAATTCTTGTTCTTGCACAAAAAACAAGGACGGGGGTTAAAAACCGGAGCTCCTGCAATGCACTCACAGATGAAATATACATAAAAAGGAGAAATGTCAGGTGAAGACTGAAAAAGGGGGCAGGAAGCTATGCAGAGAAAACAAACAGAGCTTTGGTCTCTGAAAGATAGATTCATGATCTAACTCATAATCCAAAAGGGCACTAGTCTTTGTCAGTCAACTTGACCAATTTAGCAAAATTCTGTCAAATATTCTAAGAAATTAAGTATTTACACTACAGTGCAAATTCCCATTCACCATCTGTAGTTTTTCTTGTGGATCGTAAACCTTAGGTTGCTCATAGGACTCACCCACCAAATCCTTTCATTAATGATTATTTGTTACGAACCTTCAAGCACTTATGGCTTTAACTATACTTCCTACAGGTTTTTTTTCATACAGCATACTAGTAAATAAGTTTTTGAATTTTGTTCTGGAGGGTTTAATCCAGTCCTGCTGCAGGGCCAAAATGAGCACTTATAGTCAGTTGTGGTCATGGACTCAGTGGGATTCCAGGAGAACAGATGTGGCTGCTCATGCATATCTGATGGCCCAGGATAAAGTAAAAGAAAAAAAAATATAGAGCGTTTATCAAGAAATAAAAACCCTTTCCTTAGGGAAAATATGTTTTGAAAGCAGCAAGCAGGATTCAATTAACCCGGCATTTCTGGTATATCCTCAGTTGAAGTGATAAAATAACTTTTTCCTTTATTCTTTATTGTGTTTATTGTCAGCAGAACAGCACTTAAAAGTACCTTCAATACCTGTCCCTTCCTCCTTTTGCCACTTCAGGATAGCTCAATTTCTCAATTCCTTCTGATGACAAGTCATTAAGACAACAGCTAGTGGTCAAGCCCTTTCCATGAGAGATGAGTTTGTTTCCATGGCATTGGCATTTGTTTAGAAATAATTCAAGTTTGAAATGATCAAAGCAATGGCATGAGGAAAATCAGTTTCAAAAGAGCCAAGCAGGAAGGACATCAGCCTTTAGCCTGTCCAGACTTTGTGAGGAAAGGGAGGCTGAGCAAACCAAAGTGAAGAGGGAAACACAGCAGGAAGAATAATGTTCACACTTACTTTACCAAGATCAGACATTCAAAGAGTGGATTTGAGAATGAGTTTTCTACTTTTTTTTTTTTTTTAACTATTCACCTTATTAATCACCTGAGCCTATGAATTATGTAAGCTTTCCTTCAGTTCTCTTGTATTTTATCTTGTAGGGGCTTGCCTGCATATTAGCTACAATATAATAGATCCTTTTTAACATAGGATGGTTAAATACCCACTGCACTTACAGTTCAAATGGAACAAACCCAAGTTCATCTTAAACATGTAATCCTCCCATCCAATTATTCTGAGAAGCTCAAAAGTATTTCTCATGGAAGAATGGTTGCCAGAGCCCAAGGCTTTTGCGGAGGTGCATCAGAGGAACACCCAGCATTCAGCAGCAGACCATGAGGGTAAGGGTGTGCTTGTATCCAGTGCAACGACAGGATCCTACACTCCATTTCCAAAAAGCCGAAGAATGAACTCCAAAGCCCGGTCCAAATCTGCTTTGTCTCCCTCCCTTTGACAATTTTTGGCTCAATACCTTCCTACTTTCATCTTGAATGCTGAGATAAACACAGGCAAAAATGTCACCTGAGGCATTTTCTGAACTGTTGCATCACTACTATGGGACTATTTCTTCAACACGTACAGGCTTTAAGGTCCTCTTACCCTTTTTAGGATCACAGTGAAATATAGATCCAGACATGCCAACACACGCAGCCTAAAAGCAGTAGGCAACATTGGCAGGTATGTACATTTAGATCCTTAAAATATTCCCATGATTTAATCCCTCATTTTCCAAACATGCAGATACCTCACACCTCTTTTCTCCGCAGCGGTACATCGCAATACAATCAAATGGATGATTATACATCACTGCGAAAGTGAAGAGAGCATGACTTCCCCACCTGAGGCATTACAAAACACAAACAACAGATGTCTACTAGTCCTTTCTTACCCTGTATTTCAAACGAGAGGAGCTGTTGTGAACATAAAACGTGGAGGCCTTGGGAGGCTGGAGCAGGGCTATCCGCTCTGTTAATCAGCTTTTGTCTCGTGCGCTCAGAGATCACTAAACGAGATCACAGCTCAAACACAGCCAGCCTGCTAGGAAAGATACTGGTTTTATTAATACTTTGAGGCTACTCTCTCTCCCTCTTCCTCTTTCCAGCAACTGTTGATAGTCATCTGCACAAATCTCTTTGTTATTGGTTATGGCAGATAGTAAAAACAAAGATAGAGAATCGCACAGCATAGACATGTATCTTTATGTGTCACTAGTGATCCATATCCTAGGCTGGGTGCAGAAGAAGAGGCCACAGGGAGATACTTTGATTGTCTAAAATGTAACAAAATGACAGCTAAAAGTTTTCTCCATCTGTCTGGGTCTAAACAGAATCATGTACGCATACAAATTTGGAACTAAAAGAGCAACAGCCATGAGATGAATGCATGTACTGCAGACACTGATTGTTTCACCCTTCTCAGAGCAATCGTGTTAATCCAGAGCCTGTGAGAAAGTTATTCTGTGGTCGCGCAGGACTCTGGGCAATCCAATGCCCGGCATCCTTTTTGGCTACCTCGTTGTCTCTCTCCACCGCATCAGAAGATAAGCCATTTTACTGGAATCACAAACACTAATCCCCTGCCATCAGACATAGGTCAGACGTTGCACAGAACAATTATGGACCAGCATCCTCTTCCCATGCCCCCCATCTCATAACATATCCAAGTATCCTCGCTTTTAGCTTGGCCTAATGTCTAGTATTTTCAAATTTCTGCTGAAAACAATTCAAATTTGAGAAGCTTAAAGTTAGCTTGTTTAATACTCTCCTTCCTGTTAAGGCTGTGCAGCTATGCTTATAGTACTAAGCAGAGCATAGATTTACAAGGAAGGATTATAAAATGATTCTTTAAAACACCTCTGAACCGTATTTTAAATAACTTCTTCCTAAAATACGTGACACATACAGAACACAGTGATTATGGCATAAAGGTGTTTTTTTTTTTGGACCTTATTTAAGATGATCAGGATAATTCTTTCAAGGCTTTTTCACTTTTGGGTGAAGTATCCATTCCAAATGACTGTCAAGAGGGCCACCTAAGATCTTCCTACCTGAACAACTTCACATAAAAAAATGCTGCTCTGACAGGAACTAGAACATTTAGCAGAAATTAGGACTCTTTTTTGGTTTTGGAAGGAAATTATTATTATTTATTTATTATTATTATTATTTTATTATGATAGATAAAAGTATTTTGCATTATAAAATATAAGAATAGTAAAATCAAAATTATACGTAAAATACAGATGATACTATAAAATAAAAGTGAAATTAATAAGAAAGTCCTTTTTCAGAATCTTTGATTCAACATATTCTGAGAATTGGGTTTTTGTCCCCCATGTAAACCCTATTTGTTAGTTCAAAGTTTCAATGACACCTTGAATCTTCTCATATTCTACATACAATGTAGCAGAACACATGCAATCTCAGTATACAGATGCTTTTGCATTCACACCTGTTCTGGGGTCATCTCTGCAGTTACAGAACATGGTTCCAGTAGACCTGAGAGAAAGACGACTTGATGCTGCTTTTTTGGTTCTGCAGGCCTTGGCAAAATCCACCTGCACAAGTTTCGTGTGGTCTAGGTCCACGGCACATGGCATGGGAGATGGGAATTTTCCTTAGCAGAGGCAATTAACTGTTAATTTTTAAGGCAGCCACCCATTGAGAGAAATTCTATTTCACAGGTGCTGCAGAAACTATGCTCTCCCAGCTGAGTCATGACCACAGAGGAAAGATACTGTTCCCTGCATCTCACCACGTTGTGTTTCTCTAGAAGTCTCCCTGTGGCACAGGTTTGGTGCCAACAACAACAAAAAAGCATCAGAGCTTCACCTTGTACACTTACACCTGTGCTCACATCCTCACAGAGCGAGGCCATGGCCCAAGCAAAAGGGATTTCTGCAGGAGAACTTTTGAGCACGGTCTCCCAGCAAGGTGATGCTGCGTGGCACAAGCTACAGTTTAATCTACCCATTGCAGGTTAGAATGTGAAAAAGGACTTTAGAGACACTGAACCATATTTTTTAGACCAGTTTTTGAGCAGCACATTTTAATTGGATGTCTTTTGCTACTAGGAGACAGGTGAAGGGAATACAACTATCAACAGCAGCTTTGCAAATTATTAAAGAACCTTCTTCATGCCAGCTAAAGAAACAAATGATTCCCAGGGCGAAGTGCACACAGTTCATCTCCTAGCAGCAGTTGGCTTCTCTCACAGGGAGAACATTCTTATTAGTTTTTCAAAGGACCTGGTATAATACTGCTGCACTTACCTCTAATGTACTGTAAAGAGACTTGAACGTGCTGCCAGCAGGAGGGCTGTGAAGGGACTTCTGAGGCGCTGTGACAGGCCTTCAATTGACTTTACTAGCAGTTTTTACACATCTCTTTGGAGCTCCATTAAAACAGTTTATTTAGTGTTATTCCAATTGCTTTCATTAAAAACTTGCTTTGTGCTGTTACAGTTGGAGTGCTCTCTCTCAGTCTGGTACTTCTCTGAGGTTTCTGACTGGGATGAAAAAGCTACCACAGTTATCCTGCACACTGTGGACTGCTTGGTTTTTACATTAGTCCCTTATCTTCACATACTTTGAAGTGCTTGTTCTTTGCATGCAAATCATTCCTACCCGAAAATTAAGTCTGAATTGCTGCAGCAACGCTGGAAAGGCAGCTATGAATAAAGGATGTATTTTATTAGACTTTGGTATGCATGGACTATGGATCTGCTTTATTCACATCAAAGAGAGATAGTCTTATTTAGAACCAACTCTGGTAAACTCAAACAAAAACTGTAGGACAGTTAGGACAGAGTCAAGTTTAACATAGGGCCTTCTTCTCTTGAAGGAGGTCATTCCGTGAAAAAGAGGGAGCAATGGTCTACTCTCACCCCTCTCTAATTTCGTTGTCACCTGGCACATCACCCTGCAAGTACCAGGGCTGACATTCAGCCACCTCCGCCTAACAGGGGGCAGAGCTGCAGCTCCTGGAAGAGTTGGGTCTGAAATCACTCCCTGTTTGGGTTTCTTCTATTTGGGATCTGCAAAGTTAACATTTATTCTAGTAATTTCTTTCCTTCTTTCCTACCCTTCCCTTCCTTTTTAAATGAAACATTTACTTGAAGAAAGGACAGGCCTTCAAACATCCAAAATAGCTCTGTGCTAGATTTCCACTAGAAAGCTACAGAACTTCCTTGGAAGTTTCCTACAGCGCAGCTCCCACGTTCTTAACTCATAAAAGTTTCACGTGTTTAGGCTTTCATGTTCTCTGAGCACAAGCTGTTTTTTTTTTCTTACTTTTTAATTAAATTCACTCAAGGCTCATGAACCTAAAGAATCAGGACTACTTTCCTTTCCCCAAAATTCTGTGTGTCTATCTTTATACAGAACTAGCAACTTCTTTGTCAGAGGTAGTTTTTGAACTAGCCTTTTTTTATGATAAAAAATAGTGTAAACATCATTAATAAACACTGCTGAATTGCTATCCTGAGCTTCATTCCTTTTATAACCTTTCTGAAGATTTGCTTTCCACAGAAAGATCCTCACAGCGAATTCTGAACTTGTTTCCAATCACAGCTGGCACCTCCCAGTCAAAAAGCACTGACAATCCACTTTGGGCTGTTCATACTCTTTGCCATTTGCTCTCCCATGAGTGTGTTTGTTGAGGGGAGTACTGCAGCTTGACTGAGTGTATGAGCAGCCAAAATATTTGAGAAGCTAAACAATAACTCTGTTGCCATTTAAACAATTCCAGAATCTGGGTTTGCACTCTGCAGTTCAACTGCAAAACATGCAAGTGATGCAACTGGAAAGGAATATTAAACCTCTCTTCCTCTCAGCTCCCTTGTGAATTGTTTAAGGGAAACTCAGATGATTTTCCAGCTCAAGAGAAAATGAGGCATTACTTACACGGCAGGGGCCCAATCCATTACCCTCAAGACATGGGGATAACGCCCACTGACATCACCAGAGATTACTCATCTGCAGGGTGGGAGAACAGGAGACAAAGATATTCTGTACAGACTGCATGTCTAGATCCCAGAGCTTCTCTTAATTTGTCTCGAAATTTCCAGCCATCAGACTCCTTTGCCAAACCACCCAGTCTCTTGGCCTCTCAGCTCACCTGCTCAGCTTTCTACCCTCACACTCTTGCTTTTTCAACCTTTCATTAGCTGAAGTTTTTAGTGTGGGTTTTGCAAACTTTAGAAGTACTCAAAGAATGAGCAAAGAAAAAGACAAACATACAAATTATCATGTTCCAGATGGTTCCAAAAATAATAACCATGAAGACCTGCTTACAAAACAAATATTTTTTAAAAAAATGTTTAAAGGGATGATGAAATGTGTTGCTTTTCAAGCAGTTAAACAGCCATCCCTGAAAACAACTTGCTGTTTGATATCAGAAAGATTACTTTTCTGCATCTAAAACAACAGAAGTAACTTTTTTAAAATGAGAGAACTGAACTGGAATAGCGCCAGGGTTTAGAGAGGCTGGAAGGAGGCTAGTAAAGTAGGTAATGTTCAGCTGGAGAGCCACTTTCAAGGAAGGAGCATAAGGTGAGCAAGGTATCTAGAAAGGCAAATGAAAAATGTGCTTCCTTCTAAATATTTTCACCAGTGGAAGAGGCTTTGGAAGGCTGATGATTTTTTCCTTCTAAAAACATGACTTAATTGTTGGTCACAACAATATTTTACTTAAGAAGACTCAAGAAAGTTGAGTTTATACCCAGAAAATATCAGGGTAGGCAAACCAGAAACATAATATTTAAGCAATATGTTAATAGTTAAATTTATTTGGGAGTATATGATGTACACAGCTGTTGGTTGTTAGTCAGTTCTCTTTTTTTTTTTTTTTTCCTCCTTCCCTCTCCAGCTCTCACTCATGTTTTTCTCTAGGCTGTCTTCTTTTCACAAGGATATCTGCCACCTTCCCCTTCCCACAGGTGCTTCTACCAATTCTACCCCAGTTCTTTTAATTCTCTTGTCCTCTCTGCTGCTCCCCTCCACCAGCCTTAAGTCTGTTGATCCATAAGGTCCCTACGTAAGGTGCCAAACTCCCTCCTACACTTTCCCATTCTGGTTGTTGGAGCCCGTTGAGGCAAAGGGACCATAAAGCAATCCTGCCCAACTAAGTAGCAGCAGAATCTGGAAGAAACACAGGCTTTGCAATGAGTATCAAGGATTAAAACATGCACATTAATTCCTTCTGTGAAGAAACAATAAAGAGGTAAAACATGAGCACTTCAGGTACGCAGATACTAAAATATTGTTTTCATTAGAAGCACAGTTTTAATAGTAGCAAACCAAAATGGAACAGGATCCAAACAGCATCATTCCTAAGCAAAGAAGCGTAACAGAGTAAGGGGCAAATATTCAATAACTGAAGAGCTAACATTTACCACTCCAGTAGGGTATAAATCCCAAGCACTCACTGCTTATTACAAAAAAAGCAATACTTGGTTCAGCACTTTTCCCAGTGAAAATCTTTTTGCAATCCTATCCTTCCAGCAGAGACGGAAAAAGAAAAAATAATTAGAAGAAATGAACCCCGATGAGAAACAGGCATTTTTATTCATGGAGAAAGCTTCCTGAATCAGCAATTCCAGGACTTTACAAGGCTTGCTAAAGTCAAGATACCAGGATGCAATTGGCAGAGACACATAAGCAAGGAGTCAGACAGTCTGAATGCCACCACTGTCCTTCTATCCTACTGGCTGGCTCTGGGACCAAGGCAGCATTTCATCCACCTGAATCTGGGCCAGCCACAGTGTTCCTCATTGACTGAGCTACATGTTGACATCAAGTCCCGTGATAATGATGACGACTACTAGCTACTAGAGCGGGAACAAAATTAAGTCTTCTCTTCAACCTAATATCACTTCTTTGTCTGCTTAGTGATAACACAGCCATGTTTGAACAACACAGACTGTCAGGGGACACTCCAGGTCGGAGACACCACCAGCCTGTTAATTTTGGTGTGGTGAGACCACTCAGAGCTCATGGTAACATGTCAGTAATGCCACCAGCTTCACCCAGTACAGGAACTGCCTGCAGATCAAAGAGCTGGCTGATGGCAACCAGTAGCGTGCTGTCGCCAGTGTAACCTCTCTCCCTTCCCCACAGTACTGCAGAGTTGGGAGAGGTGTCCTGGCACAAAGCAGGCAAAACAGTTCCTAGGGATCAGTTCCTAGGGATCCAGCCTTCCTGAGACAAGCTCATGGTCTTCATAGTCAGTCCGCCCCACCACTTTGCCATCCTCATAAATACAGATTTCCTAATATAGGACCTAACCTCTGTCACAGACTTGCTGCTTTTTTTTTCCCTATGATCAGCAAACCTGGAGAACAATTCATTGCTGACCACTTTATAACAGACCTTGCCAGCGGTGTAGACCATATTTTCTTTTTTGGAAAGGGAGGGGAAAAATGAAAATTTAGGTGACATTTTCTCAATCTTTTTGTCATTCCTACAGCTACAGTCTTGACCTGCTCTTATTCATCTACACCATTATCACAGTGCTGCGAAAAGCTGAGCATGAGACTGCAACTGGAATCCCACAGAAATGGAGCAAGTAATCTCCTGTCACACCAACCCGGGAGAAATCTTGCTTTCTCCTGCTTTTTTTTTTTTTTCTTGAATAAAGGAAACCATCCCAAAAAGCTGTTTGCATTTTCTGTTCTATTATCTAAACTCTTAACAAAAATGACCCTGGAGGATCAGGCCCAAGATAGGCCAATGAAGGATTTCACTTGAGATATTGGTGGGACAGCAGAAAGAGAAGAGCATTTTGTTTAAACATTTAACAAAAACCCCCCAATCTTCCAGATGGCTGAGAAGGAAAGATTAGCAAACATGATGACATGATGACACAGAGCTTCTGGCACAGACTAAGGGATGGCAGAGAGCCCAAGGAAGAGACAGAGATGAGTGAGAAGCACATGAGGAACTGAGAGAGGGAAACAGAATGAATAAAAGAAACCTCTGGTACTGACAGTGAGCGTGGCCTAGATAACGTGTGAATTCCTTCCACTCCACATAAAGTCATTAGCATGTCCTATCAAAAAGGTGTAACATTATTTTTTTATGGAACATTTCAGCTATCCATTGGCAATGAGAGACTCCATTAGCCAAGATGAAAATTAGGGACACCTCTTTCCAGTTTCAAATCTGTGGAGAATGGAGAATGAATAGATTAATTACCAGCACAAATCAACTAATACACACTGATTTACAACCACAAATGAACTGTTAGTTTGGAAAGCACAGGCAAAAACTGCACCTGCAATAAAGAAAAAAAAGAAAGACAAAAAAACCCAACCCACACCAGCACTGTATTACTCACTGGAAACATATATTTGACTTTGAAGAACTTGCCAAAGGACTAAGAGTCTGGCAAGCTGGCAGTGAAGAACTGCATCTAAAATTATCTTCTGTGCTGGTTTTGGCTGGGATAATGTTATTGTTTTTTTCATGGTAGCTAGTATGGTGCCGTGTTTTGGATTTGTGCTGAAAACAGGGTTGATAATACAGGGAAGTTTCTAGTTGTTGCTAAACAGTCAACAACTCTTCAGCTTTCCAGGCTCTGGAAAGGAAGTACATAGAAAATCAGGAGGAGACAGAGCCGGGACAGCTGACCCCAACTGACCAAAGAGAT
This sequence comes from Columba livia, assembly GCF_036013475.1. Lineage (NCBI taxonomy): Eukaryota > Metazoa > Chordata > Aves > Columbiformes > Columbidae > Columba > Columba livia. The sequence continues at coordinate 93,207,523 of NC_088603.1, forward strand.
ATTCCACACTATATGTCATCGTGCTCAGTATAAAATCTGGGGGAAGAAAAAGGATGTTTGGAGTGATGGTGTTTGTCGTACCAAGCAATTACATGTGACAGAGCTTGGCTTTCCTAGAGATTGTTGAACACCTGCTGGCCATGAGAAGTAGTGAATTAATTCCTTGCTTTGCTTGTGTGCACGGCTTTTGCTTTGCCTATTAAACTGTCTTTATCTCAACGCAAGAGTCTTCTCTCTTTTACTCTTTTGTTTCTCTTCCCGATCCCACTGAAGGGGATGAGTGAGTGGTTGTGTGGTGCTTAGTTGTCGGCTGGGGTTAAAGCACAATGCCTTCCAAGAAAGAAGGAGAGACAGGGAATGAAAAGTAAGACATAAAAGGTGTAGAAAGAAAATAATTAAAAACCAAACCAAACCAAACCACACACAAAAACCCCAACCAAGCGAAAAATAAAATAACAACAACAACAACAACAACTAGAAACAGATTATTTAAAAAGAGGGGGGGGAGAGCCTTTTACCGACAACAAACCAAAGTAAATCCATCATTCTGTAGATATACAGATCCACCATGTTTCTACTATTTTACAGGAAACATTTTTTCTTTTTTTTTTTTTTTCCATTTCTCCATTGATTTTGCTCTCCTTGCTCTGTTTATACCTTTCCAACTTGTTCTTTCCCTATCTTAAAGTGTTTCGAATTACTCAAGAAAGCAAATAGCATGGAAATAAAACTGCAATAAGAAAACTGCTTAGCAACACCTCCAGACTTCAGATTTTGGCAGTGATGAAAGTGAATCCTGATACTACTTAGCAAGCCTTAGACTGAAATAAACAGGTTTACAGAAATAACGGTTTTCACAGAAAGTGTCTGCCATCTTCAAGATTTCCTGACTACCGTCAAAAGCTTAATCCAAACATTTTTGGCTATGAATAAGAATGAAGGAGAAAGTGTTAATGGTGACTTTTTGGGGAAGGTGGGCGAGGGGCAGTCTGTTAAATGAAGAGATGAGGTTTTCCAAGAGAGAAAGTACAGCCTGCAAAAAAAGCAATACATGCACAAAAGGCAAACAGTACTACTGGCAAAAGGCTTCCAAAGTTTCATTTGTTTCAAAATGCAGCTAACTACAGACTTCTCATCAGCTCTTCCCTCAGGCCATTCGCAATTCCCTTTGAAATTCTAAAACTACAGTACATGTTTTCAAACAGTGAGGATATGTAATGATTTGAACAGTGTATCAGAAGGTGTCAGATTTTCTAGCACTAAACATGTTTAAGACCAGGACCAGATGGTTTAAGGAGAAATATTGCTACTCCTTTTTGACCAAAGGAGTTAGAAGAAATTCAAAGTGTCATTTTATTGTAAAAAAGAGTTTGATATAGAGGATGCATGTCTGTTACACGGTCCTGCTATTTACAATGAGCATACACAGAAAATCTATTTCCCTGAACACAGTAGGAGATAGCTTATTTGCTCACAGTGCTCATCTTCCATCTAGCCAACAATGAATTCAAAAACCTTTCTTTGTACGTTCCTATCCATCCCTCAGGGTTTTCACTTACTGCTTGCTTTGCTTGACTTCTTCCTTCTCTCCTGTCCAGTGGTCTGGAGTTATAATTGCTTCTTTTTCATGGTGAGACAGACAAATACATGCACATATGCATTTCTGCAACCAATGACATTTGTGCTTTGTTTGGAAGCTGATACAGCTTCAGCAGTTTTGTTCAATGAAGAAGATCCACTGTTCATTTTACTTGTGATTAACAAAAAGGACAGCAGTTCACCTACTGGTTACAAAAAGATTTAAACTGGCCCACGGTAATATATCTGCATCCCACCACAATTATTGAGACTGATAAAGGAATTACTAAGTCACATTCCAGAGCTGTAATGGTTCCTCAACCTTAATAGCTATGAATGTCTATCAGCAACAGATGAAAGAAACCCTCAGGACAGATATTAACTATGTTTTAAAATCCCATTTATATCTGTGATTTTCAAGAAAGAAGAATTGTTAGGCTGACTTCACTGTCAGGCAGGTACAAATAAAAGAGCAAAAAGCAACATTTGTGAGGATCTGTATTTCTGAAGGCTGACACAAATGTCAGTTGGAGTTGTCTGCTGTGTGAAGAAACGAAGCAGCCCTCTTTCAGACTTTGGGAGATTACAGACTGCCACAAAATAGAGTAAGGTGAAGTAAGAAAACAGAGTGGTTCTAAGTCCCAACAGAGCTGAAATACTCTCAAAGTGGGCAAGACAGGGATTTAAAAACAGACACTTTGGCTTTGTAAGGGATAATACAAACACACATAAAGAGTTGTTTGCAGATAAGGTAATTTTTGACAACAGAACTTATAGGAAGGTTTTTAAAACTGTTTTCAGCTTCCTCGGAGACCAACTATGAAACTGCATTACAGAAAGCTGAGGAGCCTTGTACTCCATATAAAAAGGAAATCTATGACAGTGTATCAGAGTCCTCTCTAGAAAAAAAAAACATAGGTGGAAAAAAAAATAGGAAAAAAAAAGTTGGGCACTTTAGGCCAAAGTCAGGCTGAAGAACCACTTTGAAAAGGAAGGGCTCCAGAAGGAGGTAGGGAAGACACTTAGAACCCAGAAGGAAAAAGCTTTTGCTGTAGGTGGTTTATCCCTGTTCAACAGAACTAGCTGCAAAAAGTCATTTCCGTAACATATCCTCTCCATTGCCGCTGTCTCTCCCATAAGTGGCTCGGTCAGAATGGTTGGTGGTTGACAATATTCTGAAAAGGATGAAGACACTCAATGGCTACTATCACTTTGCAAAAACCAGAAGTACACACCATGGCTAAAAAGATCAAGACAATGGCTAAATCTGTGGACAAGGTCAATTACACTACTATCTCTGAAAGCCAAAAGATGTTTCTTAAATTTTAACTTATTTTCAAAATGTAGATATCTAAGTCAAGAACTGTTAGAAAGATGTATACTAAAACATGGCAGGTGGGTAAGGGCAGGAAAAAGAGAAAGGAAAACACAGGCAATAAAAGGTGGAGAAGTAAAACAGAGATCCTCTAGTGGTGAAGTTTTCCCCTCATTAAAGAAGTCTGTTTCCAAACTAGCCAGACAAAGAAGTGGGAAAAGATACAAACTGTGGCAGCATAAGAGGAGAAAAATCCTTAAGTTCATGAAAAATATACCAAGCCTTTTTAACAGGACTTTTCAGCAATAGCTAGTGAGCATCTGAAAGAGGCTAGGAGCTTCAGATCAGCTTTCCTGGCATGTTTCTCAAGACTGAAGGACCCCTGACAAATGGAAGATAAGCATTTCTGGATGCAGTGAGGAAAAAGCAGATTATAAGTGTCTTAGTTTTGATATTACAAAACGAATCATCTGTGACTCTCATGCAAAAATAAAGCAGCAGTCACTGTTATACCTGGAGGTCATAGGGCCTGTCACTCTCCAGGAACAGCCACCATGGTGGGAAATAGAAGGTGCTCAGAAGAAGCAGTTTCAACTTTGCAAAGACGACAGCATCTCCCTCACCTGAGAGACCTGCAGTTCCTGGGGGTGAGGAGCGCATCCCCAATTGCGTTGTCAGGAAATAAAGGGACCGAACAAATTTCTCAGCTTCCACATGTTTTTGCTTAAAGAAGGCCACAGGTTAAAGACCCTACACATTCCTATATTTTCTTATGATGTTTTGCTTCATTTAGGAAGGGGCTCTGCTGATCTCAAATCCTTGAAAAATAACTGGAGGAAAGAGACCTAAGAAATCCTGTCCTGAACTATTGAAACCCTACCCAGAATAGATACACTTAAATTCCCACAGTGATGCAGATATTCTTTGCTATTTCTGTTTCTGCTAGGTACCATTTTCAGAATAAAGTCACACCAGTGCATTATTTAGTGGTTGCAGATGTATTTTTCAGAGCTCTTAACAAACAACACAGTAAAGGTCACTGTATTATGTGCATATCAAGCTGATTAAAACAAAATATAAGAAATCCATCCAGCTATAAAATAAAACATCAGAGCTAATCCTGGAAGGAGGCTCCACATAATATTATTAGCATCTGAGATAGAGGAAAAGGAAGCATGTGCATATCTACAGGGAGAATTTTGGTCAAAGGCAGCAAAATGTCCCACAAATATGGGTTAAAAGGACATGTGAGGATAATTTATGGATTGAAAAACCTAAAACTGGAGCCAGACATACTTCATACTGGCCTCAAAGGTACACTGACAGACACTAATAAAAATCTTTAAATTTTATCACATACATCCAAAGCATAGGACTCACAAAGGAATTCGTGTTTGTAATACAGGAAAAAATCCCTCTCCAAAGCAAAGAGGGCTCTGCCTTCTTGCAGAGCTGGAATGATCTAAGATAATACTCTTAGCCCCTGGTGCCAGCTTTCCTACATGTACCTGAGCTCACCAAGTATTTTATGCATTTGAACAACATTTTTCACCAGACAACATGTATTTTCTTCCACACATACCACTTATTTTCCTGAAGTAGTTATCACTGAAGCACAGATTAAGCAGTATCATCACTGGTGCATTAAGAGGGTTAATTTAGCTCTCTTGCATGCCAGCTTGCTCTTGCTATCTCACTGTGATGCTGGGTGCAGCCCTGAGTGATGCCCAATTAAACCAAATGACCTCAAATCAGCACTATAAGTCTGATTATGCTCAACAGCCAGTCTGGCTTTATGTTGAATTCTCATGATTCACAGATTCACTAATAGTGCAGGGTAGTCATGGCCTTTGAATTTATGCACTTGCACAGATACTCGAACAGTATAACATATATACTATAAGTCTGAGCGCATCCAATGAGAAATTCTTATTACTAGATCTACAAATAATAAGGCTTGTTAAAGCAACATGTACAAGCTATTTTAGATTGCTGTTGATAAAATACACTGTCTGCAAAAATACATTTTTGTTGCAAAATACACTTTGGTTGCAAAAATACACACTAGTTGCAAGAAGTATGTATTGGTACCAAATATATGTGTATATATGTATATATATATTCTAAGATGACTATATAACACTAGTAATGTGATTAAAAATTCAGGCTTGAAGTCTAAGTGTCCTTGGGAAACACTTGGTATAACCAAGTGAGCAAATCTTACCCAAAAGTGTCCTTTAGGGACAGAAGATAGTCTCAGTCTGTTGACTGATCCCGGAAGTCTGCAATGCTGCTTCATTCACTTCTCAGTGACGGTGTCTTCCGCAACTTTATCCTGTTGTTAGGGTATTTTATACTATTTTCTGTGTTTAGGTAGAACTTGAGTGACTCTAGTCATACATACCTTTGTTATTGATTGGTGTAAAAACTCTTGCTTCAATTTTTAAGGTAAAAAATTCACTGTGCTTGCTTAAGGGGGCATGGGGGCATGCGGAGGGCATGTATCCTTTGAGATGGAGTTGTGTTTTGGTACAATAATGAGCAAAGTTCATCCACAGGACAAATTTCTGTCTCAGTAACTAGCATTTTGGATGGAACTGAACATTTATCTTTTTTAACTGGCACCAGCTATACCATCTGGTTCCTGTACCTGCCTTATACATAGGGCCTGGCCATGGTATCTCCACAGCATTCCACTCCCCTGTAATTCTCAGTGCCAGCACACGGGGCTCCCCCCATGCACAGCTATCCAAGAATGGTGGGGCAGACCAGGCTGTGGGGGGAAAACCAGGCAGAGCAGATTTCTTACCTGCCATGTAGCTGCCTTATATGCTGAAGATGTAGATATAATGTAGATATAACTTTATTCTCAATAAGTGTATCCTCGATAATTAGTTGCAATGATTTTCCCCCTCAGTAATTATTCCACAGTCACTGGTCTCCATTATCTCTAAACTTAGTAAAATATTATCAAAACAGGAGAGGCAAATACAAAAAAGTATGCACACTGAGACAGTGATCCATATTTAGTTTTGTTAAATTACAACTGGCAAAAATAGAGTGTCAAAAATTATGGGCTACATTTCAATATACCTATCTTAATTACGTTTGATTGTTTGTCCAGACTAGTGCTAGAAATCTTCATGACAGTTGGAGCAGATTTGTGATCTGAGGTTTCAGAAGCAGCCAAAATAATTCAATGAAAATCTGCATTACAGAAGTAACTGACAACTGCTATAAGAAGGAGGAATATCAGAAGAAATGGATTGTAGGGATGGGAGGCTGTCACCCAGATGGTCACGTGCTGTTAAATATTGGGCAACACCTTCTCCATATCTCACGGAAATCAAAATACAGACTCGGTTGTCTTTGCCTGAGAAAGCATCAAACTGGTGATTGGTGCAACAGGCTCAAAGGGCTGAGCCCTAAGGCACAGGCACAACCTGTGTAAATTTACCATCACCCAGCAATGATCATGTCCACCCGGCAGCAAAGCCCCACAGGGCTGTGTAATAGAGTCAGGCAGCTCAGTGCCTGAGGATTTTAACACATTTTCCCAGGAAAATCTCAGCAGCGCTGGGAAGTTGTTGAAAGTCCAACAGGAACACGCATTCGTTCCTCAGTCAAATCCACAGTCCAGCATCCCAGTTCAAAACCTCCTTCACGGGATGCAGGGTTTTGCGCAAACCCAGGCCTTCTGTCAAAGCCTTCATTGTCACTGTCGCTTAACAAGGCTGTTTATGTCTAGCTGAAATCCTGTACTGTGCTAATGGTGATCATTAACAGCACTGAGGATAGCCCTCTCATGCCCTGACCCCTGGCACTACTGCCAGACTTTTCCTCTCTCTGCTTTATTGCTGTTCAGCTGAACACACATGGCTGCTGTTAAAATCCCAGCCAGCTGCTAACAACTGCTGGGTTTTTCTCAGTTCATTAGGAGGCCACAAATAGTTTTAAATCATGAAGCTAATTAAACAGTAATAAGACTACCAAATGGCCTAGGCCTCAGACAAAATACACATCTACGAATTGCTGACCTGGTAAAAGACCGCAGGGAGGAGTTCAGCACCGTCTGCAGACTCTGCCTCAGCTCATCAGCTGCCCCTACGTACATATTCAAGCATCATTTTTGTGAATCACTGCCTTGATGCCCCTCAGAGCTGGCCAGGAACAGCAGTTTTTGGCATCACAGCTTGCTGGTTAGAGTGGGCCAGCCACAAGTCGTGCTCTCGGTTAGCTTGTCAGACTAATGGCCTGTTGTGAACAGCATTTCCACACCTGCTTGGAGCCTCTCCCCAGGCCCTGGTAGAATGGATGTCCTGAGACAACTTCCCTGCAGATCAATCTGCACCTCTATCAGTGGGTACACAAGGCAACCTTGATGCTTCATGCTACACAGTCAACAAATTTTCATTTTGGAGATACAGGCAAGGTCTGTAGTAGCTATCTAATTCTGAGGGCTATTTCTTAAGCCCAATACGAACCTCAGTTCTTCGACACTGTAAGCTCCACATTGCAAACAGCCACACAGAGACATCGTCCAACAGAGCTGGAAACCAGCTTTGATGCCTTGGGGCTGAGCTGAGCACACTGGAAGCAGCTTGCCTGGGCTGGTCCCAGGTGGCCACATGGCTTGCGCGAGTGCTGTTTTCCCTGCAGGTGATGTACATATCCCCTTCCAGCAACCTCTGCAGAGATGCGAGCGATGATGTGCTTACACAATGACACGCTGTACTACATGGATTTCTCCTAGATATCTAATGTGATTTTTTTATGTTGTTCTCTGTTCTTTTTCCAAGTTCTTTGCACTGTTACAGATGTAGCTTGAGGCCAAGTTTCGAAGAATGCCTTCCAGTAGGAAAGAAGACCGAATGCATATTTCCCCTTTCCACATATTTCTGTGGGAAGCTGACACAGCTCACTTTTTCAACAGGTGATAAAATAAAACTGACATGATTAATACCTGCTAAAAATACACCAAACAATACTTAATATTATTAATAAAATATAAATGGTATTATATATTAAACACCAATTTAGAAAAAAAAATCCGTTATTGTTTCATTAACTTTAGACTTCAAAGCACCAAATCACACCACGCAGCAAAGCAAAAGATAGGATTTTATAAGGAATAACAGTTTTTAAGTGATCAAACATAAATAAGGGTTCTCAAATTGAGAAAGAACATTGCTTATATTTGCTCTGGTCCATACAGCTGGTATGTCTAAAAAATAAGTAACTATAAGAAAAGTGTGGACAGTAAAATGCTTGGGGATTTTAATTTATCAGCTACACCGGATTTAGAAAAAATGTTCTATTCAATATCTTAAATAATATATTTAAATTACATGAGAAAATAAATACTATACCACCGATATTTCTAAGAAAGGCAAGAGACTGTACGTTGTAAAATATAACGAGTAGCATCTCACTAGAGTCAATTGAGAGTCAAACAAAGAAACATCATTAGGAAACAGATGCTGGTATTCTCCTGCTTCCCCAGACTCCCAAACACATTTCTAATTCAGCTTCTTGTTTAAGCACTGCTCTGCACACACATGGGTATTGCTTATGGTCATTTGTTGAGCTGTATGCAAGATGAGATCACATACAAATCTGTAGACAGGATTTGTTTTTCAGAGGCTGTTAAATAAAGACCCTTCAAAACTGACTCTCAGGAACAATAAGACTAAGTGTGCCATGAACATTACAGCAACCTGAATCTGAGACAGAGAAGGCTAGACCAGAAAATCTGGGCTGCTTATCAGGCTGAACGCAACTTGCACTCCTACAGAAAAACATTAGAAGATCCGTTTGTCAAAACCTTCTGACTAAATACAAATTTTCCCAGTAGATTTACACCCAGTTTGATCAAACAAGCGAACTGCTCCACTAGCCAAAAACCAAGACGAGGAAACATTTTTTTCATGGACCTACAGCTACTCACAGCCCTCAATTTCAGATGTATTCAAGGATGGAAGTGGAAGCTCAGAGTAATAAGAGACAGGAACTTCTACCTTTTTCCCAGGATAAGCAAAACATGGTTTTGGTTAAGGAAAGTCCTGAAATTTTCTAATTCAAGGTTGCAGCATTTATGCATGCAAAAGTGAGCACATTTGAAATTTATAAACCTGTTTGGCTACCGGCTAGACATAACCAAAAATGCCAGTACTCACATGAAGAGCAGAAAACTCCAAGATGTTTTTCTACCTTGCAGGAATAAAGCTTGTCCTGCACAGCCCTAGGCTGCTGCTGCAGGTGTAGATGAGCACCAGGTCCCTTGTGACAGCCTGTGGAGTGTCAGCCTCCACATAATTGTTTCATACTTACCGACAGACCTGTCCTTTGGACTTTATTTCAGCTAGTACCAATTTAGCACAGGATTCTCAGTTCTCTCCAAGCAGAATAATTCATGTCCTCATCCAGCACTGTTCCAGTCCCACTGAATATCTCCTTCAGTAAAATTTATGTATATATATCTCTGGAGTTCTAATGAAAGCCCCCTCCTCCAGGCCTCCCCTTTCCATATCAGGACCAAGAAATGACAGCAGGAGAAGGGCATAAAGAGAGACGATCTTTGCTTTATTTGTATGGGTGGGGTGAAGAAGGCCAAACTGCTATGCTTGTGACAGGAATCACAGTGCTCCAGAATCTGGCTTTGCTGGCAGAAGGTTATAAATCCAAAATACAGACACCACTTGCACAGGTCATATATTTGTCATATATGGCGTATAGAGACTGGATAGGTATGGCACAAAGATCTTAGTAACGCTCATTTGGAACAAGACATATTTTCTGCTGGCTTCATCCACTCATGAGCACTCTGACTGTCACAGAAACACAGATTGATAAAAATCTTCATGCTGTCAAGCGTTATTCCCTCTGGGTGTATTGCAAACAAATCTAGAGCAGGCTTACAGTGTTGGTGTATTGCTTGAACCAATCTAATTCTCTCTCGTGGATTTCCATCTTCCTACTTTTTCACTAAGGCAAAACTAATGATTCTTAAGCTTGCCAATTCACACTCTTTTGGAATAAGTTTTATTTATTCTGGCTTCACTTTTATGGTCTTCTTTTCATAGCTCAATAGTACTCCCAAAGAGAGGAGGTTTACAGTGCATATTAATGGAGGTTTTAGAGGTTTTGCAGACTCAGAAAGGAGAATGATATCCACATACAAAAAGCAAGCTGAGCTGCTGGGTGCTAGAGGGGACATCTCTTGTGTGTGCTTGCCAGAGAATGCAACTGAGACAATAATACCCAAATTCCCAAAGATTTATCAAAGCAATCTGTCTCAGCTAGCTGAAGTCTGTTGGTCACTTTTCAAGTAAATGAAATACAAAAAACCCCTTGCTGCATCCATTGGTTGGCTATACATGAATATGTATCCATCTTCCCCTGGCAAATTCCCCTATATTTTAAGAATCTCATGCCAGAAATGTGTTTGTATAACTCACCCTATTCCTTTCCCAGTAAAATGTTAACCCTTAAAGGAACTTATGTATTTGTGTGTTTGTGTATTTATTTATTTATTTCATCACTTCAATTTCCTCTGTAATTAACAAAAGAATTAATATGGCTAACTTTTGGAGGCCAGGAGCAAAAGCCTGCAGAGGATTTAAAAGCATAACGTGATCTTAATAAAACCATGGAATCAGAGGTAAGAGAGAGGAAAGAGATAAATTACATATGTTGAAGGAGGTATGCAGAAAAATAACTAGACAATTTGATGAAAGTCTATGAAGATTGCACACAAATACCAGGAACAGAGTGAAAAGCTCAGGGAAACATAATAATTCTTCACGACATCAAAGCTGTGACTGTGGGACTTCATGGGTTAAATATAGTAGCTGGATGGAAGTATGGATATAGAAGGAAATAAAAAAGACAAAGGTTGTATGTTCATCTGAGGAAGAAAGAAAAAGGAGGAAGGAAGGAAAATTGAACAGAAGAAAATACTTGCTCAAAAGGTTGGAAAGAGATGAAAGGCTGATTTTTTGAACAAGTTTATATAGGTAGATGACCAAGTACAATGCTTTGAGGTGGACCTCCTACTCAGAAGAATGAGACAGGGAGACTAAGTAGCTGACAGAACCGTCCCAAAATAAAAATCTGAGGCTAATAGTGGACTTTACCTCCCCAGATACCTTCCAGATAACCAGTACCCTAGGGCTTAGAATGTCAATGCACTTTTGGGGAAATGTTAGGTGATTTTAGGCTTATTTCAGAAGGCAGAGGAACCTACTGTGGAAAAGCTGTTCCAGATCTACTTCTGACTTACAGACAAGGTTGAAAATCTAAAGCTTTGAAGTAAGTGGGTGGAAGAAGTGTCCAGAAACAGTAGAACTAGCCTTTTTTTTTTTTTTTCTTTTTTTTTCCAGAGAGAAAAACAAGCATGACAGAAAAAGACTTAATTTCAGTTTCCTATGCAGAAGCTGTTGCCTAAGCCAGTGTTGACAAATAATCTTGTAATTTTAATCCATTGGCCGTTTCTCCCCTTCCTATTTAGCTGCTATTTGAAACTGGAAAGTGAATCAAGTTTCCATACACACACACACTTCCTCCTATTGTAGCTGCACTCCAGTCAGAAGACAAAAATTCTCGTCCATTTCATATCTACCAGCACTGCAACGTTCACTCTGAAAGTCTGACCTAACCATTGTAAGGTGGCCTTTCTGCTGGAATCACAACTCACACATGATTACCGTGCTAGTTTTTGAGTTGCCAATATCCTTTCCCTTAGGCCCATCTCAGCTGCGCTCTATCCAGGCTCACTGGTCACCTTGACCTGGAGTTCACTTCTCTAACAACTCCCCCTGCTTCCATTCATTCTGTTTCTTCTCCCTTTGCCAGGTTCAAGTGCTTTTTCTATCCTTTCGAAATCTTTTAGCCACCTATCCTCAGAGGTGTAGTGGGATTCCTTGCAAGTTCACCAGCTCTGAGGACTTAGCTCCTGTGCTGACAGTTTTATACCGTCTTAGAAGATGAAGCTGCTATGAAAACCTGCTGACTGGTTCCTGCCTCAATGTTTTGCTCCTGAGAGTCAGAATATTTGGTGTTTAAAGACTGATAAGAGTGTAATTGCCCCATTCCAAAACTAGATCAGTAGTAAACATATGGGATTTAGGTGTACCAGTATAATCTTCATTTCTTCTCCAGGATCTTCTTCCATTAATCTTCAAGCAATTTGGCAGTCTGCAGGAGAAAGACCTAATTCCAAAGCACTGAGCTAAATTCTAACTTCCCTAAAACACTGGGTAGCACAGGGAAATACAGTGTAACAGTTCCTAAAACCATCCAGTTGCTTTAAGAAACACTGCAGAGAGTTATAAAAAGTGAGTGGAATAAAAGGGGTAGACAAACAGCAAAGTCAAGCAGGCAAAACACAATCTCAGTCCACCAGCTTGTCAAGCTTTTGTTTGCACTTCCAAGGAAACTCTCTCTAGAACAGAAAGCTACCAAAGAAAACACGACCACCCCTTCCCAAAGTCATTCAAATCCCAACCCAAAAATGTGTATCCAAACAAGCACATATACTGCTGTCAAAAGCTGAGAGAAGAGAGAACTGCCCACTTCTTCTATTCATTTATTTATTTTAAAACCTGTGCATTTTGCCTGCACAAAACCAATGTATTTTAAAAATAATCCAGAAAAAAATTCCCCACAGTGTTGTGGTGTCAGTGTGGTCACTTCTCAGTCTGGGGGCCCTTTTATAGATTGAAAGGAATCTCATTCAAAATAGCAGAAAAAGCATAAAGAGAAGAAATCTGGAAGTCCTTGTTTTCTGCAGCAGTAAGACAGAGCATACCATGCCCAGTTCTCTGTACCCTGCAGTGCACTCTGTCATTTCGAGGAACTTGGTGTAGGTCAGACATAGCCCCAGATGAAAATTCCCCACACAGTTATGCTGGCGGCAGCAATTTACAACCACTTCCATTACATAGAGCTCACAAAATGAAAAGGAAGGTAATGAAGGATTGAGCTGACAGTTTCAAGTTTAATCTTCAAGCAATTTGGCAGTCATATGGAAGGTATTATGAACTTGAAATCACTCTTATTTGTTCTTGATGTCTTTGTTTCATTTTTCACAATGTTTAACATTAAAATCTATTATAGCTTTGGAGCAAGAAGAAGCCATCACACCTAATTTAAGGCCCATGAGTTCCCACAAATAGCAGGTATTACACCTGGACAAATACAGATTAATCCTACAGCACTTTAAAAAGAGTGAGAAATAGCTGGTACGTGTTTTTTCTCCCCATGCATTGCCAAGTTAGTAAAAGAACAATTCACTCAGAAACAGATGCAGCAGCTAAAAAAGCAGCTATTTTAGAAATGACTTTTACGTGAACAAATCAACATGACCCCAGAAAACCTTCTCCAAATCTTTTCTGGGTACTACTCAGTTGGCTTCAGCTCATCATTTATGTATTAAAATTAAAATTAAAATTAAAATTAAAAAAAGAAAAAGAGAAAAAGAAAAAGAAAAAAAAGAAAAAGAAAAAGAAAAAGAAAAAGAAAAAGAAAAAGAAAAAGAAAAAGAAAAAGAAAAAGAAAAAGAAAAAGAAAAAGAAAAAGAAAAAGAAAAAGAAAAAGAAAAAGAAAAAGAAAAAGAAAAAGGTCAAACCAAGAGGGAGACTCTGGAAAAGGAATGTGACAAGTGAGTGAGAGATTAAGGAAGAGGAATATGACAGCAAATAAATAGGCTTATGGGCTCTAAAAAGTTCCCATCAATAATTGTCTGACAGCACTGAGCTAAAAATTATCACTCTAGAAAGTAAAGAACACTATGGGCAAAGCATCTAATAAACTGATGAGCCCAAGACTGAAAGCAGTTGCAGAGGATGCACATTAAGCCTTACTCAAGATACAAAGGATCCCACCCTGGTGCCAAAACCACATGAATCTAACTACATACTCGGTTTATATGAGGGCATACAACCTAAGAATGCCTCCTAGCAAGAAACTTTTGCCAAGTCCTTCTCCATTCACACTGGTAACAGAAATTGTTATTAGTATCAAAATTGTAGTTGCAATTTTTTTTTGCATTTAGATTTATTTAAACACAAGGCTTCCAATGGGTCAATACAGGATCTCTTAGAATAGATGTAGGATTTGTTCACTGTCTATAGACATATAAAAGCAAGTAAAATACTTTAAAAAGAAAAGTATTCCAGGAAGCTTTGTTTTCTTTGGTGGGCCCATAATGAGGATTGACACTGCCATCAGTTATATAGGGAACTTTGCAAAGCTGAAAACCATGTAACAAATTATCCGCCATCACACATCTCCTTTAGCCAGTGAAAACGAAGTGACAGACTGTAACAGGATGAACTGCCAAGATGACCAACATATTTCCCTCAATGTGTCTCTGCTCAAGTATATCATTTATCTGTGTAATGGGACAAATTTCATACTGCAGTAACAATTAAACAGTTATAATAAGAGTTTACAATATTAGCCCCAGTAAAATCAGTCATCAGCAAAAAGGAGAGAGAAATGTCATTGCTTAAGCAATTGCTAACTCATCACCATGAACTTAGTCAGGTTGAAACAATCAAAGCTAGCAATGACTTCTGTTTACTGGGACAAAGCAGTGGCTCCCTTGCCTGCACAAAACCCGCTAGAGACCAAGACCTTCTTTGGCACTGGGGAAAGACATCCCAGAGATCGATGTCTGCAGCTTAAGCTAAGATCTACCAGCCAGTGAAGCAGGTTTCCAGTGACTGCACACTGCTATTGAAGAATCTCAGGAGACAGAGCAAATTACCACTGTAATTCACATCTGAAATGTGTCCCATTGCCTAAAAACATGTCAGGATGGTACACCACTTGATATCCCCTTCATCTCCAGGGAGAACTGGTTGCTACAGGCTCTAGGGAAGGTTAGATATGCACTACTGCAACTGAACTCAGAATCACCTCCTGGGCTGTAACTATCTCAGAAAGCAAGTAGTGAGAAAAAAATACTCCCGCACCCACAAAACAGATAGAAATGAGCAAGAGAGAAGTTAGGACTTGGAATCACAGCTGAGTATCTGCAAGGTGGCTGCAAGACATCTTGTCATCTTCCTGTCTCAACTGCCTCTGTTTTCCATTTCTCATTAAGAATAACCTCAATCTGCTTGTTTTGTCACTGAGCAGCGATTTATAGCTGGGCATATTTAGATAACCTCACTTGGATTTCCTTTCACTTCCATAGAGCCCTGAACTACAGCAGCTCTGGAACTGCACACAACCATAGGAGTCATCCTGTGCAAATGGGAACTTCTCCAGAGCAGCGAAGTCAGCTGAAGGCAAGAACTAATACAGTTATGCCATTCAAAACTCTCACTCAGGGCCCTCAGATGGCATCATTGTTGTACAGTAACTTTAATACTGTCTCTCTCTTAATGAAAACCTACGGTGCACCAAGCTGAATTCGGCCTAAAAGCAATAAGACAATGTGCCTGCTCAGAATGAATAATTCTTCAGCAGTCAACCACCTGTATGGCTATCTTGGCCTAGGCAGTGTTTCCCCTCTCAAAAATGTGTTATGATTAAAGCCTTGCAACATTTCCTTTTGTGCCTCTCTCCTCCCAGGCTGCCACTACTTAGGTAATGCAACAATCTTAAACCAGAAATCTGCATTTCAGGCTTTATTATAGGTTAAAACTCACCCTGATCCCATGCAGGGATAACACAGATTATGGTAGAGAACATGACAATGCCTAAGCAGGGGATGGAAGGACAGACTCTATCACTAGAAATCATAACTTTTTGTTTCTAAGTGGAGCAAACAGGACTATTTTTGGCAAGTAACATCCTCACTTTGCTTACTGTTTTGACTAATTAGTGAAAAGATTCCATATGTACAAATATGCATTCTTAACGTACCTGTCTAAGGAGCCCTTGCTTTCTTTCTCCTGAGTGCATTTCTTTCAGCACCACTGACCATTATCTAAAATGCATCAGAGAGGCACAGGTGTGTTTCTAAAACTGGAAAGGAACCGAAAAAAGTAATTAACAAACTAAACAAGGAGCTAAAAGTACAGTTAAAGCATATTCAATAATGGGATTGTGCCATTTTGTGTGGTTCTCAGAAAAGAAACTTATTATTCCTAGATAAGTCACAGCAACTTTTCTCCTAAACTGCTGATGTTTGAACCTTAACATCAGCAATATTCTAAAATGCAGTGATGTCCTAAGGAGCAGTGAAAAAGTGTGAAGTTCTTTTTGCAACATTACTCTTTTCTGATTTCAATATTACTCTTTTCTGAAGTTTTACTTGAATATGATCCCTTTTCAACAGAGCAAAGCACATCCCTAGGTTTCTTTCTTCAGTATTCTAATCCTTATTAACATATTCCAGTGAACACGAATCAAGTACATGACTCAGGTTTTCAACTTCAAAACTCTTCATACAATCTTATTGGCCTCATTTCTTCTTCGTTCTTTGTATGGGTAACATTTTCAGCTTCAATGCCCGTTCATTCCGGCTTCTTCTGCACCATCCTACATACAAATAACACTCTTCCCAAACCCAGTCCACCATGTTATGCCACATTCTTATTTCTCTTAAATGATGTGTTACCTCAAGGGATTAATAAAAGACCAGTCAAAGGGTCCCTCAGTCCCAACCTCATGCAATCCAGCCTCTGAGAGGGTAAACACTCAAGTCAGAAACCATCTAGTGCACACCACTCCCGTTGTGACGTATTGTGTTTAATGCTTCAGCTCTTCATAGGACACTGGCTGAGAGTGTGATATCAATATTAAAGCACAAGCCTTGACTTCACAGGTTCAGAGACCCAAAGCTGGGATGGGATAGGATGGGATGGGATGGGATGGGATGGGATGGGATGGGATGGGATGGGATGTTCCTACTTATGTCCCAGAAGCCACAGTGTAGGACCAAACAAGGGATTGCTTAGCCCCAAAGACGAACACTGATTTTATTTAGACAACATTTCTCATTCTGGCACAAGAAAGGCCTTTGAATGACAACTCCAATCAGCTGCAATATGGCAGGAGATCTTTTATGTCAGGCCCTTACAACAGGAAGGAAAATTAGTCAGTAAACAAAAAGGTGTAAGCATAGAGCCTTTGCATTTGGCTGGAAAGGTAGCAGCACTAATCACATCATCGGCAAGACAGAGATATTCTCAATACTGTCATTACCACCCACTGGCCAACATAACAGAGAAACTCAGACCGATTCTCCAATATCTGCCATTCAATCAGACAGAACTCCAATGCAAGCCAGCCTTGGTCGGACAGATGACTGGCTGTCAAATTCAGTAGCCACATGAGCATGTTGACATTACTCTTGGAATCAGCTCTGAATGCATTCCTGTGAGATCTGCTCTATGTGAACCTGCTTTAGGAGGTAGGTTTGACTAGATGATCTCCAGAGGTCCCTTCCAACCCCAAGTATTCTGTGATTCTGTGAGAGGCAGTACTCCACCTTCCACGTGACAGGGGCGGAGAGTTAGCCAGCTGTGCTGGATTCACACTAGCTCCACACCGAGCTAGCTCAGGTATGTCTACATTGGGTTATGAGAAGCAGGGACATATAGTGACTCAGTTGCTCCTGCTGGAGCCAGCACAGTAAGAGATCTGAGGCTCAATACTCAGCACCAGGTCTGAGGAGTCACTTGAAGTGGGAGCAGCAGAGAACAAGAGCAGAGATCGGCCAGCTCTCAGTTAATAGTAAGTCCATCCAAAGCCAAACTACCTTCCTTGTATATTGTGCTCCATAATGTGTCCTTCAGCACCTCTCCCACACAGGTCATGGGAACACCAGCTAGCAGAAGACACATTTTCTCACAGTGCACAAGAGAAAACACACAGACATATGCCCACTCTGGAGACAGCTAAGATTTGGGATGCACCTCGCAGGCCTCCTTTGCCAATCTGCCAGTAAGGACAGTGGCTGTGTATGCTGTGGGTCCCCTCCTGCTTGCTTTTGCTTCAAAAACAAACATGGCTGTGCAAGGGAGTGATGTGTACCTAGGTCTCACCCTGTGATGTGAAGAGTGCATGATCTTGGTGCATACCAGATGCCCATGACTATGGGAACACAATGAAGGACACTTATCTTGCAACAGAGCCACAGAAAGCTGCAGTTTTGAAGGCGTGACAGTGGTGGGTTTTGGGGCAAGGGAAATGCAGAGACATATAGAACTGCCCCCCGGAGAGGCGACTCATCAACATGTCAGTGAGCATCTGAAACGATAGGGAAAAAGGAAGGGATTACAGCACATGGATATTTTGCTGTGCACTAGAATGCGAGGAGTGCCTAGTGCAGGTAGTGGGCACAACACTTTCACACAGGAATGCAGCACTTAATGCCTAAATAATTAGAAATAAAAGGCTGTACAAAAGGTAGGAGCAACAGCAGCAGCTGCAGTTACACAGAGAGATCTGCTGTGGAATTACACAGCCCATACCAGTGGAGGAGGAGTCTCCATGTCAAGGCTCACCAGCAAGGATGTCCAACTATCCCCACTTGGTTCGGTAGCACCACTTCCACTTCTCTAACCAGGAAAGTAGAAGCCATGCAGACACAGATCCCTTCACCTCTTTTCTGAATATATAACAAAAGAAGTCAGCAAAGTGGGGTCTAAAATACATTCTCATCATTTTAAGTAACTCCTGCCAGTAACAGATTACATCATCTATTTTACCCAACATTGCCTGAGTGACTGCATATCAAACTGTGCTTTACCATCAAACTCCTAGTACTAAAATGGGAAAATAAACCCAGGTTTCAAAAAAATATCATCACCAGGACCCTACTGCATGACAAAAACACACATTTCTCTTTCTAGCTTCTCTGCAGACTGTAATGAATGTAATTCTAACTCCATCTGGAAAGATATGCACTGTCACAAGATGGATGGAAAATCACCAAGTAAAGGGCAAGTTCTGTGCAATTACCCTGAGCAGAAGACCACAAATCTGGTTGAAGTGTCAATTATAGATCTTTTCTTTCTCCCTAGATATGAGGGTGGACATGAATGGAGTGCTCATGGAATCAGCCCCAGAGAAACAAGGCTCTTGTTTTAGGTGAAAGAGAAAGTTAATTAAAATTTTAGCACACAATACATGAAATAAAAAACCTCAAAAAAATAGGATGTAAGAGATTCATTCATTATAGGGACAATATTTGTGATTTTAATGTGAGAGGAAAAAAACTTTGAAGAAAACAGATCTCTATTTTTAAACAAAAATGTTTATTTCAAGAATACTAGCAGGTAACTAAGGGAAAAGAAGTCTTCCTAAATTCAAACTCTGAGTTCTTAATTTTTAAACTTTTATTTTAAAATTAAAGAAAATTTTAGGACATCTGCAGGTTAGGACCTCCATAAGAATACAAGAGGAATAGGATTTATTTTTCCTAAATTATTCCTAACATAAAGTTATCTCAGTCTACACAGGGTAACTGGGTAAGGTAACAATGTGTGCACTAGATAAATTAACTTTTACTCTTCTACCTGATAACAAACATATTTATTATGTGTTCTGTGACACTGTTCCTGACTTCTGACCAAGGAGAGTTTTGACTCATTTCTTATTTTTTTTTATTGTCTTACCTCCAGCATTTTCCAGTAATTCCATTTCCTACTAGCAAAACTAAAACTAAACTGGGCACATGCTGTCTACAATTACCATTCACATTTGCTAAGATGCCACTTTCTCTTAAAATTATCCTGTAATGTTTCTTCTATTACCTTACACTGGACAATGCACTTGGGCTTACTAAAAAGTTATTCTGGAATGTTAGGCTTATATTCCTTAGTTCTCTGGCTGCTGCACCAACACAAGGCAGAGCAGTTTGGGAATTAAACTAAGTGGAACCAGCTGCACTTGTCCTCACTGGAGTATTTATCAAGCAAAGACACTTCTCATTACACAATAAATAAATGTGGTTGCAAATACAGTGCTCCATCCACTTGTGCTCAGACAAAGGAGTCTTCAGATGCAGCCATGGTTCCCACAATGTATATGTAAAGCCTCTCCAGAATGTGGTGTTTGTACTTCACTACTCACAGAAACCAACACAGTCACTTGATTTCTTCAACGAGAGCAAAGCTGACTCTATAAACCCCATGCCCATCCTGCAATAGTTTTGAATTAAAGTCAAATTGTCACCAAAGAATGTTAAGAAACAAATACAAAAATCCTCAAAAACTGAAACAATTATATGAAAGGTCACTAGGACAGTAATTTCATTTTGTAAATACAAAGAGTGTGTTTTGGTGGTGGTGGTGGTGTTTGTTTTGGGGTTTGTTTGTTTGTTGTTTTGGTTTTTTTTTTTCCCAAAGAAAAATGGTATTGATGATCCAGACAGAAGAATCTGTATGAACTCAGGATAATTCCTGGTCTCTTTTTTGCCATCAGAGCTGTACCAGTCCCGTGTTACCTCTGAGCTTTAGAGAAGAACAGAACTGAAACTGTCAAAAAACCTGTCAGTTTTAGCAAAAAGCTGCTGGGATCCCAAAGTATACTTCTCATTTAAAGAGTTCATATATACCTTTTTCAGAGTTTCCACTGGAAAAACTGCAAAATTTCTCTTACTCACTTTGACTTCTTATTTATTTCATTTTCAAGCCAATTAGATGTCATGGTTAATTTAATCTTTCCATGTACAGTAATAACAGTAGATCAGTACAACAGCTGCTTTTCACCATCTGCTGTGAAATGCCTAGTGAATCACAGCTTCAGGAGTCAGTGTGTCTAGGAAGAGTTAATATATCCAGCAATACCTGCTGGTTTCTTAGCTAGCTTCCTATCTTTTCCTGCCCATTAAATCTCTGAAATCCCTGTGCATTGCTGAGCAGGTGAACTGGGATACCCAGAACTGTTTTCCAGTCTATGCTGTTGAGCAATCCTGGACCAGGAGTTCCCTCAAGCAACAAATGCAGAGGCAAGTCTGAATAACAGGCTTCTGAGCAGATCACCATTTCTAGGGACTGGGAAGAAACCTCTGTCCTGACATTTCAGCACCAAGAGTGCTGCTGCCCAACAGCTGTGAGCAGCCTGCCTTGAGGACAGAAGCAGGACTGGACTGGAAACATAGTAACAATGCCTGTAACAAAGAGACTCAACTGTATGGAGCTATATCAGCAATTCCTACATGAAATAAAGAAGTGTAAAGTGCCTGACACATGCACTGTTGCCAATTAGAAGCAGAATATTATTCCTCTGAATCTCCAGTGCTACAGAGGGCAAGCAGTAGTCATTTCAGCCACCACACAAATAGAAAAGGGAGGTCTACCTGTTCTCCTATTCGATGCCTCTCTATAGGATGCATAACAATCATTTGTCTGAACACTCATACGCCTGTCACTTTTTGCAAGCAAAACCTTTAGAGAAAAGTGAGAGGGGGAAATCCCACCCTCCTCCTCTCTTAATTTCCAGCTAGAATCTTCAAGAACTTTTACTAGCTATACTAAACCAGCCTTGCTGCTTTGAAATCCACAAAGAAAACTGGAGGAGAAAACACCTCTCTCCTATTCCCCTGCTTCTGCTGCTTCTTCATGCTCACATGTTCACACAGGTGTCTCTCCTTGTCTCCACCTAACACATGACATGAGAAAGAGAAGAGATCCTATAATCTCATTTAATTGTGCTTTGAGAAAATACAGCATTGAAAAAGCTAATCTCTAAACTGGACCACAAGGATGAGAGACCCACATTTAATGGCAACTAAACCAGGGAGCTGTTTTCTTCACAGCGATGTTATCTTGACAGTTTGTGTCAGAGTGAGAGACCAGATCAAATCCAAGAGGGAAATAAAAAAGAAGAGCCTAGAAGAGTAGGTCTTATGGTCTGGTGAGACTGGCTGAAGATTTAGGTAATTTAAGAGACACAGACGGAAGATGTAATATGGCAAGAAATCATAAAAAGCCTTCTAATTCAGCCCGTGCTTACTTGTTTTAAAAATTTTCATGGGCTAGACCAGACTGTGACTAAACCTTTTAAGTGGGGTCTTAATTCACATAGAAGCAGCTGACAATGTCAAACCAATTACTTTGCACAGCAGGTCTCACAAGCCTAGGAGAGATGAGTGGGAAGAGCAACTTTCTAACGTGTAATCTTTCTAGGCTGCTATATCTGACCATTTGGAGAACTTACCCTAGTAATGCAAAAACCCAGGCAGGCAGTCAAGCAAGCTATCTGCTGCAATGGATGTGAGGAAAGCATCCTACGTTTCCAGTAACACCCACTTCCACCCTCAATTAAGGATCTCCACATGACAGAAATACCATCTTTAGGGTGGTGTGTACAGTGGGGCACCAGTTGAGAAAATATTCAGAAGGTTGGCGAGTTTCTTGCAAGTGAAAACCAGAACAGAAGTTGAAAGAGATGAAGAGCTGAAATTTCTGCAGGCCCCAGTTATACCAAGAGAGTGAAAAGTTCAATCTCCCTTTTCTTGTCCCCTTAGTTCCCCCATTCTTCTTCTTTTGGACACCTGTATAGCCACGTGGCATGAGCTGAAATAATGCCATAATAAGCCCAAACGTTCATGGGACATCATTTATTTCACTTGCTTTCTATAGAAAATATACACACACTGTTTTCAGAAAAATGTGGACGCCGAAAAGCTGAAATATTTCAGCATATTCACTGGAGGCTGGAGCCTTTAATGTGGTCAGTGACATTAACTACCAGAAAGCCAGATGCTCTTCTTATTTACTGACTTATTTCTTCTGCATAGCATTGCAATGGTTCTGAAGTGGCTTCTTTTCAATATGTCATTGACAATATTGAGATTTTCAGGGAATTAAAAAAGAAATCTTTAGAGGAACTAATAATTTAAGTAGTTGGCTAGGCAACCTAAATGGAGTTGTGGGCTAGTAAATGCACTCAACATTCTCCTTTTAGCACAAAAGCTGGCACTTATTTGGTGTTTCATGAGCAATAAAGCCATATGAAGAACGAGGCTGACAGATCAGACTGTACACAGCTTGACATCAAGCATCTTGATCATGTAATATCTTTACTTTACAAGCATCATGCCATAGTCCAAGTAACAGTGCCAAGGCCAAGGTGATATAAGTGAACTTGCAAACAGAATAAGGTACCCTCAATATGTGATGAAGACAAATGACCCGGCAATGCCTTTTTGACATTTTCCCCTTCTCCTCTCCACTTCAATCCCCCAACCCATGGTCATCTATACCTGTCATTCGCTCACTCCTGCCAAGTCCAGGAAGATAGACGTGTGATAAAATAGTAGACCTGCTAACATGCTGTGCTTTGTGTTAACATAGTTACTTTGCTTGTCTACATTCAACAAGTCAATTTCTGTCCCATTTTGTTTCTACTGAGCAAGGAGAGACATTCTGTGTTGATTTTCATGTGACTTTTTGGAGGGTGAAATTAATAATTTCTACATTTTTCTGCTTGGCAACAGCATTAGCATATGTTGCATTATAACTTTTCAATGCAATATCATTGTCAGCTGTATTTCCTTTAAAGAGGCTGGCCTGTCTGGTGACTCCCACATAAGTAATATGACAGCAGTAAAGTAATCCATAGGTGCTGCTCCATCCTACTTCAATTCCACACCTGTGGATTTCGCCTCAAATCCTCTACAAGTTCTTAGTTTAGACTGGAATTTGAATAGCATGCTGACCTATTGTTATCTAAAATATTCACAATTTAAAAGTTGCACTGAAAAAGACAACTAAATTGAGACTTCTTGTTTTCCTACTCCTGTTCCCTCACAACAGAGAAACCTAAGAAATTGTTTCTTCTCCCTCTATGTGTGACCAATTGTGCCTTCCCTTGTTCATTCTCATGCAGTTCATGTACTCCAAAGGAGAGAGGGAAGCTCCAGGTACATTTCTCTCAGCATTACCCCATTTCAACATATGCAATAGAAAACATCAGACTGGCACTGCTGCTGCTCCCCTTACAGGACTGACCTCCCAAATACAGCATTCTGAGTTTACTGATACACATATTGATGGCTACATATAGGCCTCAGTAAATGAAGAAAGCATAAGTTTTCTTTCTTTCTGAGTGCTCAGAGAAAATGTGTTAAATAAATGACTGTTTGCTGGAAATCTACCTTTGTGTAGTGGATTTCTAATGTACCAGAAAAGGCTCAAGAGACTCAGAACGCTTTGCAGGTACTAGCATGTTCTAAAAGGAGAAAAAAAAGGTTCCTCGATCAGACAGCTTGCTTTTCTGCTGGGATGTCAGTATCCCTCAGTACTACTCCTTCTTTCATTTTTTCCTTTTCAGAGGACAAATGATTGGTAAACAAATAAATGTGCACCTCTGTAGAATCTGCTGGTCTCCAATATTTGGGCTTAAAGAAAACACAAGCAATACAGAGTTCTACATTACACAGTATCAAGTACTCCTTCAGTCTGACTAAAGCTGTGATTTTATTTCTTAGACCATAAGAATGGTAGAGTCATAACTCTACTAGTATTGAAAAGATGAGGGCTGTGCAATTTTCATCCTGTGATGAGACAATGGTTGTTCTGCAAAAATAAAAGTGCCAACACTGTGATGGATCTGTGGCTGACAGGATACCTTCTGTGTACCCTTCTGTGTACAATTAGCCTTGGTTCTCTGTGCATATCTCAGGGAATATACAATATCCTCCTCACCTCTTCCTCCTTCCTCTCACTTTCAGCAGTTTTTGATTAAGTATGTGCTCTACACTTGCAATCTGATATCTAAATCCAATCACTCAGTGCAGCTACACTACTATTCTGTTAAAACTATGTCACCCAGCTACACACTGCTCCCTCTTCTATCAGAAAGATGTTCACGGTTAAAACCGCTCCCTACAAAGCCGCACCGGTTCTTTAGGGCCAGCTACTGCTGGATCTTTCATCCAGCCAGAGAACTATCAGCCCCTCAACACTATTAGGCAAGTAGCAGCTGGCTAGATCAAGGCTGTCGAAAGGTCACTGTAAAGATTAGTGGTCAGTCAGAACTATTCTGTTAGTTACAGCAACAGAAAAGACTTGTGTTTGACCTTTATGCAACAGGAAGAAATTATATTGCAGCAGCATGTTATCAAGGTAGCTTGCTCTTCACATCGCTCATTATACTCGTAGTTTCTTTACAGGAAAACAAAGTTCCACATTCTCAGATTCTAAATAACCAACATATCCTTGGTACTGTCAGAGTCCCCACAGAAGGAAACCAAGAAAGGATTAAGCAACCTCCACAAGGTCACTAACATCCAGCAAAGATTGAAACGAGATATAAGAATCCAAGATCTTTAAAAAATATTTCCCAGATGGAGGCAGGGAGAGAAAAACCTGTTGATTAAATGTGATCTTGCCCAAATGAGACATCAGCCCAAAATCCTTGTCCAAAATGGAAACGTAAATTTTACCAAATACATCTGAACCACTACATAACAAAATCAGGAAATTGACTTTCTTCTAATATACAAGATTCATTTAACAGTTTCACTCTGAAGTTGTTAACACCACACTTCTGGTATAAGCATTAACAATACCTCTACCATCCCAGCCATACTCATTACTTTTCCACTATTATGACTGTTTGAGTTCTTGAAAACTTATTCACCTTTTTCTCAGAGCTGGTGGCATTTTTTTCATTGCTACCCAACAGTCAGAGTGCAATATTTATCTTGACTTTTTCCCTATGTCTCTGCTATGAGCCCTGAGCATATGAAAGCAGTGCATATGCCACTCCGGCTCATACTGATGACCTATTTTGTTTTCACGACACATCTCCTACTTCATCTGTAAAAGCTTCCGTTTTTATTCACAGTATCACATAACCCAGCTGCTACTTTGTCTTAGAAATGGGAGTTTTTGACATTTTCTTCCCAGCGCACTGTTTTCCACTCCTTCAGTCATATAAGTGAACCAACTAGTCTGTCAAAATATTTTGCCTCCTCCTGCTCTCTGAAGACCTCTATTAATGTAACACAATTAGGATTGGATCTACAAGAATGTAATAGTAAAAACCATATTCCAAATAGTTACATATGCAAGAAATGTCCATAAATTAATTTTGCCACATAACACAAAATAAACACGTATGCACAAACACATAACGTGCTTAGTGGTCTAACAGCCTCTGCTCCCATTCTCACCTTTCCACTGCTCAGCAAGACAAAGAGGTGCATGTTCCCCCCACCAGAACTGCAGCTGGACAGACAGAAGTAACTGCAATGCCTACTGATGAGCTAATAGCCCACTTAGTGTTCTCACATCACTGCAGTACCTGCGGTCCCAGAATCAGGCATCACTGAAGACTGGAGATGCAGAAACTGAGTCTTGTTACCATCTCCTGTTATACCCAGCTTTCACTGCCTCCTCGTTCCTGTTAGCAGGGGACATCAGTTTCATTTTCCTTTAGAACAGGGAAGCTTTGAACCAATATCTCATCTCCTCCGTCAGTTGTGCAGCCACAGCCTGGGAGGCCCAGCTTTGAGTAACTGGCCTGCTCGAATGTGCCCCACCATTCACTTTCTAGTCAGGGCTTGTAGGGACTTTGACAGCCACAGGCATCCTCGCTGGGGACCCCAACCACCCCTTGCCATGGACCTGGGGGCTTCAGCTCAGCTCAGGTCAGAGCATACCATTCCAGCTCTGCCCTGTGTCAGACCCTCACTCTGGGTTACTTGTCTCCAGCCTGGCCTTGGGTCCTTTCTGCTCAACAGGCTGTGGACACACAATGCTGCAATGTCCAACTGCAGACTTGACTCCAGCCCTATCTCCTGCTGCTCTTGGCTGGACCTGACTCTGTCCTGGCTATGTCAGTGCTGTTGTTGGAGCCTGTCACCTGTGCCCAGCTCTGCCCACTCGGCTCAGACCCCAGGGGATGGCACCCCATCAGCAAAGGCATGGCCTGTGATGGGGTCACCCTGACTGCTGGTTCAGCCCAGCTCACAGAGCAGCCCCACTGACATGAGAAAGAGGGTGTGCGGGAAACAGTAGAGGCAGAGATGACAAGGATTAAGACAGTTTGACAAAATAGCATCCCAGGCTACAGTGGTTCCTCCCCCCCGGGGCTAGCACACTTGACAGCTCCTTTGAGACAAGCATCTGTTAGCTCCTTCTTTGTCCAAGAAAACCTGCAAACCCAAATCCAGCTATAACTCAGAGGCTAATGAATTCTCTCGCACTTACTGCTGCCAAAACTCAGGGCTGCCTGCCCTCTGCAGTGTTATTTTTTCCTCTGATGTTAGATCACCCTGGAACAGATTGTGCTACTTACATTAACCACAGGACTGCTCATGTTGTAAATTAAAGATCCCTCTCTGTACCTATGCATCTTCTGCTCTCTGTGCCACAAATCCCTCCAGCTGTGCCGTTGATACACCAAGTACTTGGCAAATAATTTGCCTAGAGACATATTTCTACAGCTACAGCTGTGTCCACAGCTACCTCTCTGTCACAGCTTGTATCCGTAATCCGTCTATGCTCTTTTGAAGCTAGCACATGATTGTCAAATGGCTAACTTTCTCTTCTGCTCAGCTCTACAAGCAAACAGCAAGACACTTTAAAAAACTTCTGTCCTTGCACTCTTTTATTCCAGCTCTCTGGTAACTACTCAGTCTATAAGGCCTGGCATATAGAGTAACAACCCCTAGATATCTGACCATGGGCATAATATATATATATATATATATATATATATATATATATGAGTTGTCTTGTACTCTTGCCTTGTCCTTGCACAACACATCAGGCCCACAGTCCCAGTGGCTGCTGCCTTTCTATTCTTATTTTTGTAAGCAGGGCTGTGACAAATCCTTCTCTCTCAAGCAGTAAAATGACTTTCCCATAAGAGGCAACAAAACTGAGGGTTGATGCCGTTCTCTCACACTGATGCTTTCTCTCTTCTGGCGCTGCACCTTTGTTGTTCCTCTGTTTTGTTTTTGGATTGCAGTCAGTATTTCTAATACCATAAAAAGATGATTGAAATCAGTCATAACATCTCTGCTAGCCAGGGAAGCAGCAGCAACACTGTACTTGACCTTTATTTCAATAGGAAAGCGATTTGGTTACAAAAATATTTATTTTTTTTCCCCAGAAAACTACAGCACATCTCTGAGAAAACTAAATAACTTTTTATGTGTAATTTCAACTGTTCTATTAAAAAAAGGTAATATACAATCTTTGTAACTGCTTACTCTGAGAGCACCAGCCACAGAAACCACATAGCTCCTCTCACCTCTGTACAGATCATCCTCCTGTCAGTATGCAATCTAATCCAAGATATGCGAAAAGTGTGCTCATAGCCTTCCCACAAACACCCTTGAGTTAATCTCCTCCAGAGACTCACTGTTGGAGGAGGCTAAATATGCACAAGTATAATCATAGGAGAACATCTTCCCATAAAGACAACCCGTTTACCAAATCACACCAAGGAAATGTCCTAGAAATTATCTGCCCTCTGACCATTGCTAGGTAAACCTAGCTCAAGTTTTACTTCTGTTCACATGGCATCATGACAAGAGGTACGATATGAATATGGAAAATGTGTCCTGAGATCTCCATCGTCCAGAAAGGTTTTCATGACACGAAAATGACAGTGCTTGTCAACACCTCCTCCCCACCTGTATGGCCTCTTTCTCTGTCACTTAAAAGCTCCTCAGAATATAAGCCAAAGAAATGACAATCAGTCCTCTAAGGATGTGGTCTGCTCAGTGGCCTTGACAAAAGAAAAAAAAAAAAAAAGAAGCACGAGCCATGGGAAGAAATAAACTATTGAATAATGGAGGTATGACACCTTTTCTCTTTAGTCTGGCAGACAGCTCACCAATGGGTATTACCTTCCTTTTCAGTACAAATCACAAGGAAAAGGAATGGAGCCACACAGGAGAATGAGACTCCTGGGGAGCTCCTTTCACCATGGTACTGCAGGAGTTCCACTTGCACCTTTTCAGCAGCCTAGGTTGCCCTTGTCTCAAAAGGAACCAGCAAGACTTTATTTTTTTTAATGAATTGTAATTCAATCACTGCACAGAAACAAAATAAGCCCCTCCCTTTACTCTTCAGCTGATCTTACTTTCTGAACGGTTTTATACTGCAAGAGGCACACGGAAATCAGCCTCTGGGGCAGAGGTGTACAGGCAGCTGCACCCATCCACCTTAAGTACTCCCATGGAGAAGCCCTGGCAGACATTAAACATGTCTTAAGTACTTGCCTAGAGCGGTAAGGCCTGAGGAACATAGCTAAAGAAAACTAAAGCACGGACAGAAATAACAAAAAGCACTGAAACAGTGGCTGACTTTTCACTGGGAAAGGCTTAGCACCTCAGTATAGTGAAGAAGCGACAGAAATGGGTCCACCTCAAGACTGAGAAAAGCCAACAGAAGTAGGTCCACCTGTCACATGGATGACCTGGCACTACACCGGCATGCCTTACTCACTTGCAAAATGTCCTACCAATAAAAAGGTCTTCTCTTGATTGTCAAGCACTGTGTGGGCCCTTCCTTCCCATCTGCCACCACCACCGGTCATGAAGAGCTGCCATCTCTTCTGCACCCAGCCCCAAGGGAGAAGAGAGGAGAGGACCTGGCTTCCACTGAGTTGCTCCCTTCTGCAAATGGCAAGTGACATCCCCATCAGCAGTCCTGCCTTCCCCAGATGGGAAGACACACCCACAACCTTGCTGAATGTGGCCTGTCCCACCACCACCTTCCTTCAGAACATCACCAGCATCCGCCCCACCACTGACCCACGGCACACCAGCACTACCAGCTGCCCCTGGCTGCCATTTGTCCTGCTGAGCACAAGGCAGGGTCCTCTCACCATGTGGTCCCCTTCTCCTGTTCTCACCTCACCCAGCTGGACACCGTGGGAGGCTGTGTCATGGGCCTTGCCCCAGTCAGAGTCAATGGCAGTCACTGCTCTTCCTTGTCCCACTGGGACAGTCTCCTCCTCAAAGCAAAGCTCGTGTTGGCCCCAGCACAACATCCTTGGTGAAGCTGTGCTGCCTGTTCCCTGATGTCACCTTGTCCTTCATGTGCCTCTGAGTCATCTCCTGACAGATGGCTGAGAAAGGCAAGAGCTTCTTCCACAAAACCTGTCAAAAGCCTCTAGTTCACGACCTGCCTTTGGATCTTCCAACAAACTAGGAGAGCTATTGCTCAGAACAGGGAAGCAAGAGACTGAAAGCAGTGAGCAGCTTTGTGCTGCTCACTAGCCAACAGAGCAAGGGTACTCCTCTGACTGAACCCCCTTCCACCTCCCGGCCCCAAGGACCTCCCTCGGTGGCCTCCCACAGGCTCCTCGCCTGGAGCTGGTGCAGCAGCCCAAGGACACCAGGCCCTCTGCTCCCCTCTGCCCCAGGGCTCTGTGCACCAGAGATGGCCCCTCTCCACGCTCCAGGGGCTGGGCCAGGGGACACCCAGGGAAGAAGAGTCCACACAACACTCAGCAATCAGCAATTCTTTTATGGAGTGCTGGCAGACCTTGCGCAGGCCGGCTGGGCCTCACTTTCCACCAGCAGGATGTCTGGATGCTTTACCCCCTCTCAGCCACTGTCGAGCGCAGGGGGCTGTGGTGCTTGCAGGGCACCAGCTCGTTGTGGGGTCACTGGGGAAGCCCAAACCTCCTGGAACGTTCTTGCCATCATCTGGCTGAGGGGATCCCAGGGATGGGATGAGGCGGGGCTGGAGCCCAGGGCCCATGAGAGGAGTTAGATGGCGCTCCCTGTGCCCAAGGGGCAGCCTTTATCTTGGGCAAGCAAGAAGGCAGGGGAGAGTGAGCTCAAGTAAAGGGGCCCTCAGTCCCTGCCAGCCTACTCCTTCTCCCACATTTGGGCATCTTACAGGCCACAGGCCCCCTATGCCCAGACCCACGATCTACAACCGCACCCATTGACCACAGGCACAGTCTCCATCACAGTGGCTCCTGCTGCCACCAGACACCCTGCTGCCCTTTGTTCCGGCCCTATAAAAGTGGGGCCACCGCTGACCCACAGTGTGAAGCCCTCAGATGCCAAGGATGCTTGTAAGAAAGAGGCAAAGCAGTGAGGTGGGTGGCTGCCCACCTCAGGGTGGGACGCCGCAGAGCAGTGCCCAACACCACAGAGGAGAGAGGCACCTCCTGGGGGGAGGAACATCACTCCTTGTGCTTCAGGCGCCATCAGCCTTGCTTCTCTAATCAGTGGCATGCAGCGCCTGGCTGTGGGGCCACCATGGAACGCTCTCATTTTGCATGCACAGAAAAGGCTCTGTGCCCAATTGCACACTTTCCAATTCTGATCAACCCATTTACCTACCTCAGAACTTCAGGAAAACATTCTCACATTCGAGGAGAAAAATGAAAAGAGAAAACCATGACTTCGAACTCATTACTGAAGAGCACCAGGTATCTTCAGATTAGGTCCAAAATCTGATTTTATCTCCAAGGTGAAAGATTACTGGCCAACAACAGTAAGAAAAACAGAGGGACACTCACTATATTGCTGCAAGAATGTGTTCTACCCTTTATATTTAACTCACCTACCTTATGGAGGTTTTACGCGAAATTAATGTGTTTCTTTAGAGAAAATATCTAAAAAGAAAAAGTGAAAAAGTGACAGGTAAGGAAGATACATTGCCCAGCAAAAGTTTTTTGTCTTTCTTTTTTTTTTTTTTTTTTTTTTTTTTTTTTTTTTCTGTCCCTGGAGACTGTTTTTTGAGGAAAAAATGTAAAATTGGCATGATTCGCTGCTTGTGTGGACAATGTTATACATATGTGGTGTTGTAGTGGAGATGCATGTGTGAAATGAATGGCACAGAAGCTTACTGCAACACTGGTGACCACAACCAGTTCTACTTACAGACTTGAGTCAGTAAATTGGGATTCTAAAATCCCTTGCCCAGCTGGCACTCCCAGCTATAGATGCATAAGAACTCTGCAAGCTCTGACAATATTTACATGCATGAGAGTTATTTCTGCACATACATAAAAGTATCAGGAAAGCTTCAAGTAGACTAAGCATCTTGGACTATCATTCAAGCCTCAGCATAAATAAGAAATGGCACATTCTTTTGCACAAGTCATTGAGACCTCAGTCATCACCTTTCTCAGAGCTCACTGAATTTTCCTCAATAACATCCATGTCCCAGCAGATTCCAGCTTTTTTGAGAGTTCGGAGGAGAGGTAAGGCATTAAACACTGCCATCGAACCAGAGCATCAGTTGTTAGAGCTCTAACCTAGGAAACAAGATTCCCTGGTTCAACTCCTTCCTCAGTTTTCTGCACAAGCAACTATTTCTCAGACAAGTCTAAATAATAATTTTTCATAAAACAATGTATTTAAAAATGGCAGCTTGAGCACTGTGAAATTCAACTGTGGAAGGACTACTATTCAGCAGTTTCTGGAGAAAGACGTTACGAAGCAATAAAATCAAATTCAGGTTTTTGGTGTATGCAAAAGCAGAGTTTTTGTTACAGTATTAATCTGTCAGTACAGCAGCCATCAATATACTTCTGCTGTTCAGACTTCAAAGGAAAACATGAAAACCCCTATACAACACAAATAGTCAAAAGCACAAAAATATCCTTTCTTCTTTATACCAGCACAACCATTCCCTTTCATTAATGTGGGGTATAATTTAAATGCTTGTTTCTTTGAAATGTGTATATCCTCTCTCCTTTCAAAAAACAGATGACCTTTGACCATAATGAATTAAACTCATTTAGTTTATATACTAGGTATTAATATAAGGCCGCTTCAGTCATTTCCAGATGGCAGTCTTTAGTCACTGGAACACTGAGATTCCCCCACTACTCACAATGTCAATCCCCACACAAAAAAGAAGAAAAGTGATTCATTTTAAGACACTTTAGTTTCAATTTGAAGTATGGAAAAAAGTTATTTGGAAGATAACATTTGCAAATAAAGGTGGCAATTTCTATTCCTAGCTTTCCAGCTATCACATGAACCAACTCATACCAGGCTTTTATTTCTGGGACTTTGGCCCAAGCAAAGTATATATGTCAGTTTGTTTCTCCCAGTTCTTTCATATGTCACATCTGAAAACGTTTGTAAAGTAGACAGCTAGATACAGCTTTAGTAGCATTTTTTAAGTCACTTTTATTTCAGTCACCCTTCTACCTCTCCTTGGAATCCAAAATCTTTGCATTCAGACAGCCAGTAAAATCCAGAAGTACTTATATCACGCAGCTCAAAAAAAAAACCCAGTTTTTAAATTAGGGATGTCTGCATTTAAAGAGGAGGCTTTTCTGATTTAACAACATGGATGAACGTAATTTCTACAAATAGGGTTGGCTGGAGGTATTTATTCACTCCTTCTGTGGCAGTTCCTTCCAAGATCATTAATTACAATGGAGAAGGACCAGGTTAGTTTACCTCAACGTTTCAAATTAAAGCAGGTCAGTTCATAGTTAAGTACATCCTGTATAAAAAGTCTTCTGTGATTCAACACCAGCTTTTGCCTCGGTTTCTTGTTTCCTAGGTTTTTCTATAACTATCACTGCCATGGGAAAAAAACTGGTGAAGGGCCTGCAAAGTTTGATGAGGAGCAGCTGAGGGAACTGGGGCTGTTTAGCCTGGAGAAAAGGAGGCTGAGAGACCTTATCGTTCTCTGCAACTACATGAAAGGAGGTTGTAGTGAGGTGGGTGTCAGTCTCTTTTCCCATGTAACAAGTGCTAGGACAAG
Organism: Columba livia; assembly: GCF_036013475.1. Classification (NCBI taxonomy): domain Eukaryota; kingdom Metazoa; phylum Chordata; class Aves; order Columbiformes; family Columbidae; genus Columba; species Columba livia. Next base: position 93,241,036 of record NC_088603.1, read on the forward strand.
AGGAAATGGACTGAAGTTGTGCCAGGGAGGTTTAGATTGGATATTAGGAAAAATTCATTCACCAAAAGGGTTGTCAGGCACTGGAACAGGCTGCCAAGGGAACTGGTGGAGTCACCATCACTGGAGGTATAAGACAAGTTAGATGTGGCACTTTGGGACATGGTTTAGGGTGGACTTGGCAGTGTTAAGTTAATGGTTTGACTCAATGATCTTAAAGGTCTTTCCTAACCTAAATGATTCTATGATTTTCTGACTTTTATTTGACTTTACATTTCAAATCGTATGGTGCAGTATTTTCCCAAAGAATTTTTCAAATAACATCAGTAAGTGGAAACAGGTATTTTTTCCCCTCCTCTTGTACTTTTATACTCTAACATCTTGCTTTCTCTCAACAAACCTAAAGAACTCGTTTTTATGTGTTTGGGAAGACAATAACAGGAGCACAGGCAGAAGGGGGAGTTGGGAAAGGAAGGAACGCTAGGCAAGAGGATGAACTCAGCTTTCTTAAATGGCTGGACAACCCTACACTACATAACAACTGCAATAGTTGCTTACTAGCAACAAGTAAAATAGTGTTCACTTTCTGAATAGATATTTTTCTAAGAACAAGATTGAGAGAATCAATTACCAACTCTTTCCTCCTGGAATGGAATTCATATTTCTGTACCAAAACAAAATAAAGAGACTTCCAAATTTTTCAAACAAAACAATCAGTTCATTTTGAAGGGGACAACATACAAAGGAACAAATAAATCTCCATATGAAAACTTTAGTCTCATCCTTAAAGAAAGGCCGTGACTGAACTAATCTGAGCAACACAGTAAGTCTGTGTCCAAGTATCTCTTGCCTTCTCTGCCCGGTGTCTGCATAAATCAGGCCTTTGGAAAGTCTTCACTGATTTTTAAAGGTTACATATAAAGTTTAGTATTTTTTTTACTCCTTCAGGTTTGCTTTTACTCCATCTGCTCCAGAGATACAGATAGAATGATCTATTTTAAAGCTTTCTCTACAATATGCCAGTGTCAGAGTATAAAAAATCAGATTCACCTGTCTGCTAAAAGCAACAAAGTTTCAGGCCAGGAAAATGCCTCCTTTCTTGTCCACTCACCAAAAACCTGCAGACTCTGAAACACTATGTCACTTTATCTACTGTTATTTTTCAAGAGCCTATGTTTAGAATTTGCTAGTTCCATGCTGAGTTTCAGACTAAGCACTCAGATTTATTCTGCCTTCCCCCACTAACCATGCTAGTGGGATATAAACACTGCCTCTTACCCCAATAGCTGTAGTGGTGGTGTAAGATGTACACAACAGAAGTTCTAAAGTTGCTCATGAGACATGGAAATTAGCAGTTCTTTCACATTTTGTCAAACTCTACCACCAGGTTTTTATGATTTTTGTCTTAGGTCTTGAGAACTTTGATGGTTTTAAAACTCAGCTTCTAGAGAACAGGATCATTCAAAAATAAAAGTGCTTTTTTTTTATATCTCATATTTGTGGATAATTTGGCCATACCCGGAAGAAGAAAGGTAAAATTCCAAACTGTTTAATATTTCATTATTACATACCAGAAGTACAAGCTTATTTTTGGGTCAGGATGATTGTGGATGGCAACACAAACCACAAAATATATGAACTTATTATTGACTAGCATCAGCCTAGATTCACAACCAGGCAAAGTGCCAGTGGTGGTGCAGGGTCTGTAATCAAGCTGTGTACCTAAGCTGTGTATTCTTCAGAGCACTGAAAATCCAGACTGTTTCCTACAGTTTTGCCTAAGCTGCTGTGAAACCCTAGACCAGATCCGTCTGTGAACTCTTGCTGAAGACAAAAAACCCTCAGTTACAAATAAATTTGCTTTTACTCTTCAATGACTTGTGAAAATACTGCCATTCAGCCTTGACAATGTGCACAGAAATTAAGTCTTGCCTCCATAAGAGTATTCTCTCCATAACAGAAATGAAATTGAATGAAAAACAGACTGACTCCTCAAGCTGATAGAAGAGATCAGGGCAAGAGTCACCAGCAGAATTCTGAAGTTCTTAGCTCCACATTTTGCAATTCTCCGTTCCTGGTCCCTCTCGTTCCAGGGGCAGCCATGACATTGTCTGTCTCAGGAAATTAGCTGTGATGTTCAGCCACAGACACAGGTTGAGGTGGTTTCATATCTCCTTGTCATGAGAAGCCTCATGGAGAAGACCATCTGCATTTGCTTTTGCACCCTTCACTAGTAAGTACGATTGAGTTTCTTTACAGAGAAGGTAAATGCTAGAGTAAAGGTGAGCAAGCAGCCAGCATATAGCAGCCAACATAATAAAAAAACCAGGCTGATTTAGAAGTACTCATTCAGTCATATTTTCCCAGTGTAAGATGAAAACAAGTGCCAACTACAAACTTCACATTGCAAATAGTATTCCATCCACCCCACAGGGAATGACTAAGAAGTCTGGCTGGAAATTATAGGTGTAGATCAATATCATTATCCTAACCATATAAATGGCTCCACACATAAGCACCCATTTAATGCTTAATATTACAACAATACATTTTTCATTGCTCTTCCACAGTACAGCTAGGAAATAGAAAACTATGAACTAAAATTGTTCCCATTTTTCATTATTTCACCACAAAATTTTGAAATCCCATCCTTAAGTTAAAACGTGCACCACTAGCGAAGCCAGAGCAAGCTGTAATGACTGAAAACATATTCTGTCCATCTTTTTCAGCTGCACACCATCTACACCAGATTCCTACCATGACTCCTTAGCAAACAGAAGTAGTCACCAGAGTGATTTGTACTTATCTGTAAGTAAAACCAGCCAGCTTGATGTTGGCTGTGCTGAAACATGGTCCTCCAGTTGCAGCTCAGGTTGTAATATCAGCAAACCCGGGTGGTATTCAGTTGCTGTTCACCACCCATCCCAGCCTTCGTTCTCTTCCTCCTGGTAAACATTATTTCCTTCTCAGACATGCTGGCACAGCCTAGCAGAGCCCAGTTCAGCCAGAATGGCCCAAGTTGTCCAACAAGAGTTTAAGTTTCCATGGACAGAAACCCCTGTGGGCAAGGCCTGGGAAGACCTAAGCCTTGAACAGCTTTAGCCAGTGAGTAGGCCCTGAGAATCAGAGTGGTTTTCATGGGACGGTTGACGGGAGCTGATGGCTTGCTAGCATGGAAAAGACCATTTCCAGTCATACGGTCCCACCTCTTCCTTTGAACAAGGTCTGGTAAAGAATCATTATGGTGCTAAAAGAACTCAATGAACAAATGCAAAACTAACTGTCACAAAAGTGGAGAGTTTTCTCCCAGTTGGTATGAGGTAGGGAAGCATGCAGCCAAGGGCTGCGAAGAGCAGGGATCAGATCCATCTTTTTTGGTGACTAAGAGGTATTAGACCAGCCTCACTTCTCATGAAGTAACATCCTGTGTCTTGATGTGAACTAGCCTACATAAACCACAATGTTTTAACATAAGAGTAATAACCAACAGAGAAGAAGAAGTCTTGAATCCATGGAAGAACGTATTTTTATCTGTACTACCCAGAGGCTCAGTCAGGCTCATCGTTCCTTGCACCCTTCCCTTTCCATGGGAGCCACTGGAAACTGCTCCCTGTGAGGCTTTGCCACAGTTTCCTCTTTGCCTAACCTTTTCTGAAGAGTGATTGATCTTTGAAACTCTCCAAGGCACGTTTACTTCCCTCAGTCACAGCCAGGGCAGCCAAACCATCCTGGGGAATATTTGCCACCCACAATCCACTGATGGCTGAATCTGTCTTTGTAGTTTTTCAGAATATGTGAATATCAGGATAAATGCGTGTTATCTTGAACTCATTTCCTGGCAAAATCATTAGCTAATTAATAATATGTGCAGCAAACAAACTTGCTCAGCACATGGTATTTAGAAATTATTCTCTGCAACTCCGAATCTGTCACGCTAACAAATCAGTAAATTAAGTCATTTAGTGATCAGAGCCAGGAACTCAGGTCAGAGACTGCTGAATACTGATCTAATCAGGAATTCGCTTGCTGCACAGGAGTTCAAAACATACAATTCATCGCACCTTGGCAAAACTCAACGTACTTAACTATGAAAAGGGTGCTTCACCTGCTTTGTAAACATTCTGCACATTTAAAAAATTTAGCCCTGGCATTAAGAGCACCTAAGCACCAAGTGTTTCTCTTAGACCCAGTTTAGCATATTTTCTCTTTCAAACACAAGTAAGAGATGTTTTGCAAGAGTAGATTTAATCTTCCTGCACAGTTCCAACCTGGTAAAATGCCATATGTATTCCATATGCTAGCTACTCTTTAGCAAAGCCATTTGATGGAAACAAAACAGTTTTTCAAGTAAACGGATATCAGTCCTATACCGGTGAAAAGTAATAGCATAAATTTCAGGCTACATTGTCTGAATTTGCTGTCAGGATCATGTTGAAATTGCTCAGTACTCAAAAAACAAAACCAAAATCTTTGAAGTCTTTTTTCTCCCAATGACACAGTAAGGTGGGTATCACTGCAGAAGTAACCTGGATGAACTTCTAGAAATTGCAAGCAGCCCAAAATGAATGTGTTGCAGCTGGTTGTCAGTACCATGTCGCATGCCTGATAGCAAAAGAATGGGAAGTGATACTAGTGGCCTTGCAGCTGATCGGAGGTGGTGATAGAGTGGTGATGAATAATAATCATTAGCATGACAGAACAGATGTTGCAGGAGGCTTGTGGTTTCACTTCGGTATCTATCATTCACAGGCAAAAAATTACATGCATGCTTGGCACATGAAAGAACAGAGATGTGGGGGAGATTGGGCATTTTTTGTCTCCCCCTCTCATGCACACTGTGGCGTAGGTCATTCCCAATTTTCATTAAGGGAAATCCATGTCAGAGGGGGCATGATGTGGCCCACTATTAGCCGTCTGTGTCTGTGCACCAGAAACACTGACATTCCCACAGCTAGCTGAGGAAAGCTAGATTTCACAGCTAGAATACAGCTTGAAGACAGCGTTTCACACTTACAAGGTCACAGAAATCAGCTTTGCTGGATTTGTGTAATATCTACCTCCCATATGGAAATGTTCAGCCAAAGATCTCCAAGTGAGGAAACTGGAGGGGTGAGGTGATGAGACAACTAATATAACTTCTTACAAGTGGTGCGATTTACACCTTTATACACTTATCGCTGTCTGCGGGGAAAATTCACACCGTTTATGTTCACACATCTAACTTAGGTGGCTGAGTGATAAATCTAGACTTTCTGGTCAAGAAAACCAGATTCAGAACAGGTCAGTCTGTTTTGGCTTGTAATCACAACTGACAAATCCAATAGGGGGAAAAATAGTGGGTCAACAGCTTTTCAGCTGTGTGAAGGTTTAAAACCTCACAGAAATTACACTCCATGACCTATTTTATTCCACATCACCTCTGACTTCCAGCCCCAGTCTCATGACCTTCTTTCAGAGGCACTGTTCCTCCTGTCTCTGCCTCTTACCACCCAGCCAGCTAGTCCCTTTTTCAGTTCTTCTTCACCCTCCCCATGCATTCTGGGCTTACTTTACTGGGTGCTCTGGTGAAGTCTAGGACCTAAAAGTATCGTTGGAGGAACAAAGAAGGTCATCCTGAAGATGGAGATCAAGATCCTCTTGTAGTAGAGGCAGTGTCATCAGTCATTATCCACTTACAGGAAAATGGGTTATCAGATAACATTTAAGGGGGGTTCCCTGAACCACACAGACCACTCCGGTTCCACTGACGGGATTGCTTAAACTCTATTTTAGGCATCTAAGCAGAATGACTCAATTTAGAAAGCATTGCTAAGACCTACAAGTACATCTCCCTGCCAGGTCAGGTTGTCTTCTCCCATCTAGTTTAACTGATGTTTCTCAAATTTTGTTAAATAACCTAAGAAAATGTCTCTCTAAGATCATACTACTGAAGTACATTTCGCAGCTGGAGACTCTCTGCATCTCACAGGGTGATTGACACATTCCCAGCCTTTCTGAGTTAAGGAGCTCAGATTCTATTTTCCTTCTCCAGAAACAATATTTATCCCTCTCCATACCCATACTCTTTCCTTTAAAGGCAGATTTTTTCCTTTTCTCATCCTGTTCCTCTGTGGAAACTGCTTTCCCATCCTTTTATGAAGAACTATCTTGTGACTCTAGTTACATGGTTAGTTATTCACCTTAAGGGAGACCAAGAAATTGTGCATAACTGGACAGAGAGCAGACTATTATCAAGGAGCACTGAAGTTTAGAAACTTATAATGTGCTTATTTTTATAATGCTACTCTGAAGTAGGACGACACCGCTCCCTTTGCTGAGACACAAGTCATATCTAAGTGAATGGGCCTTGCAATATGTCTCACAGTTTTAGTTCTCTAGGTGTCTATATCAAAAGCCCTAAGAAAAGTCAGACATATCAGAAAATGCTGTGCACACAGCTCTTGTCTCAGCAGTCATGAATGTTCGAGACTAGTAAATGCACTTGGGAAGTGTTCCTGATTCGAACACACCAAGTGTGATCAGTATCCTGCCTGAAATAGATGTCAAGCAAGTCCCTTAGGGTATGTCTTTTGCTTTTGAGGTTAGGTCTCTACACTGCGTAGCTGACAAATGTTACGTGGAACAGTCTCCATCTCACACTCTTTAGACTTTATTCTGTGAAGGCCTTTGGAGTTTCTATGGGAGATGGCACATCCACCCCTGCTCTGCTCACCCTCGGGTGGCATCTCACTTCACTCCACAGAGAATTCCACCTCCACTCATTGGTGTTATCTTTTCATCCTCAGTAGAAAGTGAGGGGACTTCACTTCCACATGGGACAGAACCAAACAGGCCAAACACCATTCAGCATGATTAAGAAGAGCCGTGCTCCTTTTTTACCAGCCCAGAATTTATAGAGGTGAAGAAGACTGGAATGCAGATGTGCTGTTGTACATCCATTTAATTCCTGTGCAGTCATTTTTTTTTAACTGTACCTGGCACAGTTATATACTAAAATCATCTAACAACACCGCCTACTCACTACTTCTCTCCAGCAGACAAATAACTTGCTCTCCAAAGATCACATTGCTGAGACTCAGGGAGCAAAAAGCAATTTGAGAGAGTTTATGAGGGCTGGAGGGATGATTATGTACAAACAAACAAACAACAAAACCTCAGAAGCTTCCTATGCTGCTTGAGGTACAGGCTATGACTCCCCTGGTTTCTTTAGCCAGGTGAAGGTCTGACTCTTCCTAAAGTTGTAGCTGAACAGGTAACCAACAATATCTGTGCTACTCAGGGCAACCATTCAAATCCATTTCATTTGCTTTTGCGGCTACAACTGAGCTCCCCATCATCTGGAAGATGTGGAGAGAGAGTAACCAATTAATCTGTTTCTTAACCTCCTTCTGATGCATGCATCAACGCTCAATAAATGTGCTTAAACGTTTTGAGGCTGTAAAACACCTTTCCATAGGCATGTTCTAAGGTGCATGTCACTTTACACTTCACAGAATCTGAAAGCACAGACTGCGAGAAAGATGAAGACAAAGGCGATTATTTAGAAGGAAGAAGTACAGCAGGATTCTTCTCTTCCACAGCTACAACAGGTCACACGGGGGCTTCAGGTAGTCTAGGCCTATGCAGCCAAGCTTTTAACACACCCAGCTCTGTACTGCTCCAAACGATGCCCTGAAACCCCTAACTCTGTTCCAAGCTACATCAGTGTAGACTGAAATCACTCTTTCAGCTTTCTTGGAGTCACTAAGTATTTATTCCGATGTAATCTAACACTGGACATGTAAACAAACAGGAGTTCATTATAGTGACCCTGTACAGAATCCATCCTTACCATTTACCTCAGAAGTTGTATCTGTGGTTACATTTCAGTACCCATGAATATTTATAACAGGCTATCAACATGTTTTCAACCACATCTCTTAAACAGTTTGTTATGCTACTTGTATTTTCAAGGTGATTTCTCACTTACAAAACCAGGTCAGAAAAATTCCTTGCATCTGAAGAATCACTTGAAGGTTAGAAAACTTTTACCAGTGGCAACAGACAGAAGATTCCTAAATTACGGGTACTTTTCAGGAAAAAATGTGGTAACCACTTTTAATTATCCCAAATCAAATGAAATCAAATATGCAAAGAATTTAACTCAATCAGATTAAACAACTCATACTAAAAAAAAATAAAAGCCACAATACAAAAAAAGGAATAAATAGGGAAGCCACAGGGAAACAATTTGTTTTATCAGTTATGGAAGAATAATTTTGTTCCCTCCTGGTTTTCCTCTGTAAGTAAAGAATGTTAACAATTCTCTTGTAGGGATCTCTGCCACACTTTAGTTCATTAGCGCTGGAGGGAGAAAAGGAAGTGGCACTGAAGAAAGCTCAACACTATTTAAATGACATTGTTAAGGAGTAGCACAACACAACAAATTTCCTTGAAAACTACCCCTACTATGAGATAATAAATCCTGGAGTAACCCTAATTAAAACCAGACAAACAGGAGTACAAAATGACAGAGGATTTGACCTCAGCATTCAGCTTAGTCAACAGTCACACTGGAATAACAAAAAAGGATCACAGGCAAAGTGTTCTGAATAAATAGTGCCTATAACAATGAACATCGATATTGGGAGATGGTTTATCAGTGTAGATGTGGACTCTTCCCAAACAGCTGGCCTTTGTACTCATGCCTTTCATTGACCAGCATAGCTGAAAGTTAGGAAGTTCTTTAGTCTACCTCCCTCTCTATTCCCAAGTTTCACGAGTTATTGTGTTTGCCCTGGTTTCACTGGTGCCTATGTCCCTGGCATTGCAGTGCTGAAAACAGGTCAGGCAATGTGAATACACCAGTATCTTGGTTTGTTCAGCCTGAAGAAGAGGAGCCTGAGAGGAGACCTTATTGTGGGCTATGGCTTCCTCACGAGGGGAGGAGAAGGGGCAGGTGCTGATCTCTTCTCTCTGGTGACCAGTGACAGAACACGAAGGAATGGCAGGAAGATGTGCCCCGGGAGGTTTAGCTTGGATATTAGGTAAAGGTTCTTCACCCAGAGGGTGATGAAGCACCAAAACAGGCTCCCAAGCCTGTCAATATTCAATAAGCACTTGGACAACACCTTCAGACACATGGTATAAATTTTTGGGTTGTACTATGCTGGGACAGGAGTTCGACTTGATGGTCCTTGTGGGCCCCTTCCAACTGAAGACATTCTATTATATGATTCTATGATCTGTACAAGTATTGCTGTGAACCTCAATTGACTCCAAAGACAGAACCATGCGTTTGGCTCATGTTTACAGCCTGTCAGAGACAGGTCAACCTTTCTTCTTTCTTTCTTTCCCTGCTCTGAGTTTCAGCCCACAGCACACCTCTGCTGGATCTTGGCCCTTAAGGACTGTTTTGTTTGCAACAACTGCACCATGCCGCAGACCTACAGGCAAATGGGCAGTTCCATAATATGCAACAAAATATTTTCACTCATCAATATTTTCTCTGATAAGAGCAAGAACCCACAGATAAGAAAAACCTAAGGCTGTACAGAACTATGGTCCATGCTACCTTTTATCAAAATGTTCTCATCTAGCTTGGAAGGGGCTGTTGGAGAAAGTTCTTTTGCCATGTTATGTTATATTTCTGTGGATATAAATAGAAAATAGAATAATTTAAATGTTATTCAGCTAGTATAAACAAAGTCTAAACTCAACACATCCAGGACACGTTTGAAATTTAGCACTTAAGAAAAGGATTAAAATGTAGCTCTAGCTACCCTACACATTCCTGGATTTCAAGACACATCTTTTTTTCTACTTTAAATGCAAATGAAGTAAATCTAATAACTCTGAAGTCACACAAATGAATTTTGAAATGGTTTTTGCCCATTGGCCATGTAATGTCTTGCTAAAAAAAAAAAAAAGTACTGTTCTCATAACAAAAACTACCTAACATGTTTTGAAACTTACATTCTTCCAGCTAAAAATTGGTTAGGACTAAGAATAGCCATTGTTTATATCTGTATGAGGTGTTGTATCTTTCTGTTTTGCTAATGCCTCCGTTTACTTACCCTCCCTACTGACTTTCCCCTGAAATCCACTCAATTCTTCTCAGCACCAAATTCAGACCAAAAATGAAAAGATAGAAATTGTGTTTCGCTCAGTACAGCTGTCCCTCCTCTAAGCTGATCAGCCATCCAGTGATGCAAATCTGGGGAAATAATTTTTCCATTATGGAGGAAGTGTTTGCACATTTGGCTGGAACATAAGCAACCCCTACATTGTTGGGTTGGTGCATTTTTTGTTTGTTTGTTTTTTGCTGTGTATGTGTGTGTAGTTTGGTTTTGCATTTTTTTTCTATTTATTTTGCCTGCTTCAGCTGCATGTGAGTTTGTTATGTGCTCTAGGCATGTCCACTCATGTCAGCATGCGCATCCTGTTTAAGCCTTATCATATAGCATAATCAACTTAGACCCCCTCTATTACATTTTATCTTGCAGGCTTGATGGAGTTGTGCTATCAATACTATCAATACCCTCCTTATTTTATGACAACTATAAGTGATTTTAGCAATCATTTCTGTGGGTCTCGCATTCACTCTCTCAAAAAGCTTTTAATTCCTTAAAATTAATTATCTGATATTTAGTAATGTGTTTGCTTGGTTTTTGTTTTGTTATGTTTTACCCTCAACTAGGTATTCAAAAGCTGGCTGGCCTAATAAGAAAAAATGCCAAACAATATTTCACCCCTTTTGGATAAGATTTGAGTGGAAAGCTTACACCAAGATGATTCACATTCAGAGAACCAACCACAGAAGGTACTGCACACTCCTCTTTTCCAAGTAATGTCCCATTCATCAGTGCTAGAAACCCTGACTCCATTTCCTGTTCAGGATGTTTCAAGTATGTGGACAGTTTTTTCCAGTAGGGTCAATGCTGAAATATATTGTGGAATCAGAGAATAATTTAGGTTGGAAGGGACCTAAAGAGGTCATTCAGTCCAACCTGCTGCTCAAAGCAAGGCCAGCTACGAAATCAGACAAGGCTGCTTAGAACTCTCTCCAGTCGCCTCTTGGCAACCTCACAGGCTACAGACTGCACAACCTCACTGGGCAGCCTGGTCCACTGTTAATCATCCTCACAATGAAAGAACATTTCTTTCTATCCAGCTGGACTCTCTCTTGCTTCAGTTTATCTTTCTTGCTGCTCAGCCTCCTACCATGCACTACCATGAAGAGCCAGGATCCACCTTCTCAATGATTTCCTCATAGGCATTGAGGAAAGCTACTATTAGGTCTCTCCAAAGCCTCTTCTTCAGGGAAACATCACCAATTCACTGAGCGTCTCCTGAAAGGGCATGTCCTCCAGCCCCCATGACTACTGATGGTCCTCTGCTGAGCTTACCCGCTTTTGTCAGTGTCTTGCTTGTACTGAACAACTGGATACTGGTACTGTAGATGTGGCCTAACAAGAGTTCAGTAAAGGGTGAATAATCGGTTCCTTCAGTGTACTGGCTGTGCTCCTGTTAATACAGCCCCAGATGCTGTTTGGCTTCTTGGCTGCCAAGGCACTCTGCTGGCTCAGATTCAGATTGCTGTCTACCTGCAACTCCAGGTCCTTTATAACAGAGCTGTTGCCAGCTGTGCTGCTGCAAGAGGTTCTTTCTTTCCAGGAGAAGGACTTGGAATTTGTTCTTGTTGAATTTTGTAAGGTCCACATCAGCCTGTTCCTCCAAGTTGAATGGCAGACCCTTTGTCAGTCACCTCAGCTGTTCCTGAATTTCGTGTCAGCTGCTAACTTCATGAGAGAGCATTGTTTCCTCCTTTAGGTTTGTTGCTGGAAATGATCTTATCGATGTTGTCCTCTGAAAGACAGTAGCTTCCTGCTCCTCAAGGAATCTTAACTGTAGAAAACTGTGCTAAATTTTTGAAAAGCAGCAATTCCTAAATAATAGACCAAAAAAACATTGCAAAATCATTTGCTGAAATTAAGTTCAGACCACCTAATTCTTGCTCAGTTTGGCAATTATGTTGTGTTTGGCAATGAAGGACTGATGCCTGCAGACTCAGCAGTTTTTGCTGGCATAAACACACAAGGCACAGAGCATTTTTATTTCTGCTAGAGAAATGCTACTCACCTTTCCAGTCGTCAGCCAACCATAATGTACTGAAACATACGGTTCCTTTGCTTTGCCAATAATACAGGGCTGATAGCAAAAATTATGTTCAATCTTGTTTTCCTTTGGGAGTCTCTGTTGAGTTAAAAGAAATAAAACCTAGACCCATACTGAGGACAAAAATTCTCCTTGAACTAGAATACACAGAGGCCGTCATCTTCTGTCAAAAGAAGCAATTAGGGGAATGATATAGTGAAGATTGCTTCAGAGATAGGGATGAAATAACCTCAGGAGATTCCACCTCATTTTAACACCTTTTCTTTATGGTTTTATTGTGCTACAGAAGCATTATATTTAACTGGTGCAACTTCACCATTTCTAGCACTTTTCTCTTTTCCCTTTGTGGTGTCACAAAGGGTTATACAAAACAATATACAAAACAGACATCACTTCTTCACAAACAGAGCCCTCACTTAAAACAGCATCACATCCATCTAAGGTTAACCCACAAAGGACACTGCCAAAGCAGTTCTTTCTGAACTCAAGCCATTGTACCTTGTCTGTACCAGAACAAGAGCTGCAATTGTCAAGTAAGTTGTGGTTGTGACTTGAATATATATTATATATATATATATATATATATATATATATATATATATATTTTTTTTTTTTTTTTTTTTTCCCAAGGATTTTTCTGCAACTACAGGAGCATTATACAGATAGGTTAATGATCTGGAACCTTGATGGCCTGTCTCTTCCAGACACACTGGGAGATTTTGTTCACATAATATACTTTGTGCCTCTGTTTCTTCTCCTGCCCCTTTTCTGTTTGGGCTGAGGATGTCATGTGACAGAGCCTCTTGTTACATGTACAGGTCACATGCAAACAATAGGCCTTTTATTTGCAGCTGTTTTGCAAACCACATGGCCCATGAAATACTATTCCTGCAGAGACTTGAGATCTACCACCAGTTCTGACACAGAAATGCATTAGCTCTCCTGAAATTACAGGACTCATGAAAGAAAATTAAAAACAAACCAAACAAACAAAAACCTCACACAGAACAAACTACCTTTTGCTTAGTCATTTCGTCAGGTTACAGATTAGGGAAATGGCAGAAAATGTAGGGTGCATCAGTCATGTTATTGGCAACAAACCAGCAATTTTAAGATCTCTTTCTCTCATAATACACAAGAAAGCAGCAGCAATGACATCTGCAAAGGACAGTCAGAGTAGGACACCTCCAATCCCTCCTCCTCTTCCCCCAGGAATAAAGCAAAAACAGCAGCTCAGACAGAGCAATGATGCAGTCTACTGGATAAGATGCATTCAGACACCTGCTTGGTATTATAATAACTTTAAATTTCCTCTTTGCAAAACATTTACCCAAAAGGAGCTAAAATACTAAATAGCATATTTCTACCCAACCCCTTGCAGTCATGTCTATCCCATCCTCCCCTCCAAAACAACCAACCAACCAATAACAACAAACAGACAAAAAAACAACCAACAAATTATACCAAATGAAAAAACAAGCCCCCACCCAGTGCTGTAAGACTCTAAGATCTTTTCTAGTAGTCAACACAAACAAACATAAATATAAAATCCTTATCTGAATTCAATGAATACTAAAGCAGGCCTTCAAATAAGCATTTTGAGGTTGCCTCAGAGGGTGATGTGTCTGCAATTTTTGCCCACCTAGCATTTTTTATATATGGACCAAATACTAGGAAGTGCTAATGTAGACAGACTGTCAAGGAGAAAGTCAGCTTAGCATCACAAGCAAATTTGTATATTTTGCTACTATGGTTGTTGAATGATTCCTTCTCACACTGCAATAAAACTGCAACTCCATGAAGTTTGCTCACTTGCACCCTAAATGAAAAGAGGTCTTCAAGTATATGTTACATTTTTATGCTGAAAGTCCAGTCATAGCACTCAAATACTGTCAACATGGAGTGTGTGCTATTCTCAGAAGCGGTGCACACTAAAACATCACATGAAACAGGAAAAGCCAAGATAGGAAAATGTGTGCACATTGAGCGTTTTTGTCTGAGAAAGGTTGTTTAAAAGATACACAAATCTCTGAGATCATCAATATTGTCTACAAGTAAAAATATTTGTTGTGACAGTACTTCAATCATCAGGTAAGGCCTAGACTTCACTGTCTGAAAAAATGGCACTCTGTCATGCATCAGCTCCACTCCAATGCCATATGATGAATAACATTTTCAGTAGCCGACCCTGTCAAATACCATGGCGAGTCAGCAAGATACAAAGATGAAGACTTACTGAAACACTATGATGTTAGATGGATTTGCTAGAAAACTTCTCTAAAGAGTAATGTGCTGAAACAATAGAAACAGAACTGAAGGACGTGGTGAAAATGAAAAAGAAAGCAAGTGCACAAAGGTTGAGAGATAAAAGAGGTGCAGCAATATGAATACAGCTATGACTGGGTGGTAGTCATGGTTGAAGATAATGAATATGAAGAAGGCTTTATTAACATGCTGAAATACCAGGTAGTTGTAGGAGATCTGCATGCCTTAACTTGACATTAGCAGCTACTGGCATCCATATCTAGAAGTTCACGTTGGTTGGTGCTTTTGATTGATTTTACCTAAATGCACTGATTTACAAAATAGGCAATATTAAAAAATTAGTGTCCAGGGTCAGGGATTATGCTTCAACATAAAGTGTAATCAACAGCCTGCTCCATTGACCCAAATCTTGGAAAGCATTAAAGGGAAATGCCTCTGACACATATGATTCTGCATACTTTGGTGAAGTAGCCAAGAGGTTGAAAACAGGGCAGGGACAAGCAGGTGACACTGTTTGGTTCAGTCATTCATGAGCTGCTCACCAGTGAAGGAAAAGAAATGTAGTAAGCAGACTGCTATTTAATATTGGTGGGCCAACACAACTGACACCCCAGTTGACCATGGCCATGTTTGAATGACACTACCACATACTTCTGGTATTACAATAAATTATAGAGAGAAGAAGAATGAGGTTGCTAGAGATTGAGAGAGGAAAGGAGGTAAAAGCATTCAGACACTCCTAGAATCCACTATCAGAAAGGACTGAGGCTGACTAATGAAGCTTGACCCACTTCTAGAGGCAGAGACCTCCATGGGATAAGGATGCTGCTGAATCTCACAACTGTCACTACTGAAAAGCAGTGAGGAAAGAGACTAGAAGAGCACGATTTTAACACTCACAGCTACGTTGGAAGGTGGCAATGCCTGCCACCTAGTGACTCTAAGCCAAAGATAATAATAGACCTTTGTAGCACTGTAGGAATGAGGCTGCAACAGCTAGTTTTAGAGTTCTACATGGCGGGCAACCACTGACATAGCTGTATAATCTCTTTGCAGGTAAATGGAAAGAAGCAGGCACTTCTCTCCACAGGTTTTAAAAAGGCAGTCCCAGTGACCAGTGCAGGTGTGGTTAGATGAAACAATCCTTATCCTCAGAAGTTACAGTAAGCAAGAACCAAAAAAATACTAAAATGTGTACATTTGGGCAACTTGGAGAAAATGGGGCTACCACCCCCACTTTATAAAATGTGCCTACCACATGGTAGATTCAGGGGAGAAATAAGGAACTTAATTGCAAGATGTGGAAGTTTGTTATAGCTTGCACATGTATCAGAAACTAAGTTACCAGGGAGCCATGAAGAACCATCATGATGCTCAGACAGTACTGAGATGAGCACTGTAGAAACAGAAGATCTGTGGGCCCTGCAGTCTGCCTGCTATTGCTCCCTTCCCTGTCCTGGTGGAGCAAAATAAGTACTTAGTAAGAACACAAAAACTAGTGCCTATTAAGTCGACAATTAGCTTGCAGTCATGACTTTTTCTCTGAGGGAAATAATCTTCAGAAGTCCCAGGTACGGATGGAGTACTGAAGTCACAGGGACAGTTCCATTACATCGGGCAATGGATGTGTAGATACGTGCTTATGATGAGTTTTATTGTGACCTGTGTGAGTGTATCTTTACCTCTCCAGGGCTTTTTGTTGCAAATGTTCACAAAAGTGCTTTTGTTACTGTTAATTGACCTTTTCTGATAATGTCATGAAGGGACACATTTGCTTCAAATGTATGTTACTCTAAAAGCAGAAACAGAATATTCAGCTAGTGTTTACTTATCACATGGTGATGGTGGAATTCACCATCATATTAAAAAAAAAAAAGTCAAAATACAGGATTTTAGGATGACTATTTTAATTAAGCTTTAAATAACTATATATATATTCTATTAATAGTTAATGCCTGCAGTTAACATTAATCTTCCTAGTGGTATTCTGATGGACAGTATTTCTACTAGAGGGCTTTCCCAAACACTACATAAAAGGGAATTTTTGAGAACTCTGTTGATATAAAGGAAGCTCTAGCAGTAAATTATGCTTAGCTTGGTAAAACACTAACATTTCTTAATCAGCCTATTAGAATTGTATTAACTCATGCTACAATGACCAACATTAACTCAGGTTAAAGTAAAAATAATTTGGCTTAAATCTTTTATGCACTACACAGTACTGTATCCATGAATGATAATTTGCCAGGAACTCTTGGGAATGCTATTAAATCTCTTTATTTGGAAGCTAGAAACAGACATAGGAAATAAAAACAATTATGATCTTATTTCACTGATTCATGCTATGCACAAAATGCTAAGAAAAATGTTGGTAGTGAAGTTTGAATTTCCTTTACCTAATCATATTCCTGTCAAAATCAGGGATGCAGAAACACAATGTTCAAAACAACAATTAGAGAATCCTTCTTTGTCAAATATACTTTACTGAAAATATTTACATTTAATTTTAAGATGATTGGATGTCTAATCATCACTGAGAGTACTCATTAGGACTTCCTTTTTCATACATGCCGTAAACTGGGTTTTGGAAAGAGATTCTACAGATTAACAGAAGAACCCAAACAGTAACCAAAAGCTTCAGTCTAGCAAGTAAGCCTTTTTCAGATCACTAAGATCCAGAGATCACTCATCTGTCTTAACTGAAGTCAAATAACTGATTTGACACTGCTACTGATAGCTAATGCATCTGATCCTGTGACAAAGAATTACTGAAACAACTATGTGATAGGCCTAATATGTAACAACATTACCATGATCCACTGCAAATGATAACATGGCAAGTCAAATCTAATGACTCATCATTACTTACTACAAGCAGCTTTATACTGATAACACCAGGAACTTGAGAAAGAATTAATCTGAAAGCTATGAAAACAGCATCGGACTTACATGCACTGTAACAGTAAGAGAACTATAAGCAAATGAAACATTTTGTGCTTGCAGAAGTAGAGCATCACTCCATCACAGTGCTGTAACTGCATTAGAAAGAAGTGAAGATATTTAGATCATTATCATTATTAATTTGGAAGACCATGTAAGACAAATGAATCAGAGAAAATTCTGTGACAGCTGCTTAGCCAATTAAAAGTATTTCAGCTGCCCCAGAGATATAATAACATATATGAATTTTTCTTCATTCAGTAGATACTAGATATTCCTTCCCTGAATGATCTTACTCTTAACTCAGACTTCTTCATGACAAGCCAAAGCTCTTTTCTGCATTCATGGGAGGCTTTATTTTCCCCAAGAGACCACCAATGGGTTTTCTTTCTTTATCTTAAGAAGACAGCTGCTGAGTTTTACTTACAAGACTGGGCTGTGGGGGTTTTTTGTTGGTTGTTGGGGTTTTTTGTTTGTTTTTGTGGGTTGGTTTGTGTATTCATTTTTTTTGGTGGTTTTTTTCTTGTTTTGGTTTGTTGATTGGTTTGGGATTTTTGAGGGGTTTTGTTTATTGCTTTTTTTAAAGTTACTGACTTTCAACTGATCATACAAAAGATAGAGGTCTGACACAAAAAATCATATTGTGCTTCCTGCAGAAAAGAAGATCTGAAAAGCATGGTTGGCAGCAGTTCTACTGTTTCCAAGCCAAATTCACACAAAGCCAGGAAAAACACCAGTACATAATTTCCTTTAGCAGCTAGTCTTCTGTGCCCTTTTCCAGTGACCACCATCATCTTTCTTCTAAACCATCTGTTTTCTCTTCCTTGCACTACATGTGATTTTTCACACCTTCCTTAGAGCTAAACCTGCCTCTTGCAGCCCACAACCTCATGTTCCGTCTTTCCCTTCCTATCTACACACCCCCTAAGCCCTTAGACCAGCTCAGGCTCAAAGAACAACTTCTCATCATTTCCATGTCCCTCTCACATCAACAAGTCATCCTTCTGTGCTTTACATATTCTATGGCTTTCCTTCCTCAAGTTCCACACATGTGCTCCCCATGCTCCAGCTCTTACTATTCTTGGCTATATGGTGTTAATAAATCACATTCTTTGACTTCCATAGCAAAGCACTGTAGTACCCATCAATTTCTTGCCACATGTCTAATAGTGTTAGTTATCAAAATATTGCTACTAATCATTATATTCTTACATTTACACATCCTCTGGACCACTCCAAATACCTTCACTAACCTACCAATCATAAACTGCTCAAAATCATGTAATTACAAACTGACCATTTTTTTTTCCTTTTCTCTAGTTAACTCCATCAAAAAGGGACACAGGACTCAAGCTCTGCAGAAAGATTCACACTTCCCCCTGTGTTCTACTACTGACATCATTGCTGCTGAGATGATTCAACAAGTGACACAACTGGCTGATGACATGCGAGATGCTCTTGTAAGACACAAACAAGGCAATCATACTGCTGAATTACCTGCATTTTCCCACACTGCACAGTACAGTTTCCTTAAATTCAGTTTTCACAAACTCATTTCTACCTTTTCCCTTGTGGTACATCTCATTAGCACCAGTCAAGCCAGAGGAACTGAGCAGCTCTGGGGACTTGTAAATGAAAAGTGAATAGTGAAAATAGATTATGCTGTGAAAAAGGATAGCAAAATTGATAGAGACTGCTCATTTTGGTACTAAAATGATTCGTAGGATGAATAACTTCAGAAGAAAATATGATTTTTATGCCATGGTACTCTACCCAAGATGTTTGAACACTGAAACACATCTACAAGCTCAAAAAAGGTTTGCTAAGTGTTGATTATATGGCCCAGAAATTTCAGTCATGCTGTAAACCTGTTTATGAAATCATGCATTCTGTGCTTGCAATGCTCTCACTGTAATTTTTATTACCATTTAGAGCACACTTTCTATGCCTCCTTTATAGGGAGACCACAGGGTGACTCAGCAAGCAGTTTGCTGCAACTCTATTGCCTATGAGCCTATTCTGATCTAATCAATTTAGCTGTAACTGCAAGGAGGTGGTTTCACCGTAAAATCCCTGGAAGTCTCTGTCCCATGAGACACTGAGATTTCATGGTTCAGGCTTTTAACTTGTTACTGCATCTATGATTGAGTGACTGCAGCATTAGGAAACAACAAAAACAATTAAAAAAATAAAATAACTGCAATGAAAATATAGATGATTACTATGGGGTTGGGAGAAAACATGCAGTTTTGTTATCATTTCTGTTGCTAAATCTTTCCCGATCTGTAAGAACAGAGGGAAGACTTCTAGCAATTTCTTTCAGAAAAATAAATGTAAATCAGCTTCTTTATCTTCTTACCTCCCAGATTCTTAATATTTGTAGAGGAAGAGCTCTGTCATTTGAAAATGTGCATATTTTTGAACCTTAACACTCCCTTGAGCCAGCAATACATCTCTGACCAGGGCTTCACTATTGTGCAAGTTTCTGACTGCAGATATAGACTAAAAACAAATTTTCTCTTCCTCCTGAAATACACTTGTTCTGCATTCCACAGTTTCAATGAACATTTGTTTCTCAGAGGCTAGTTGCTGCCTCAGAGAAGGACTATGTGACCTATTAACTCCTTCAAAGTTGAAAAACACCTGTTATAAAGGGAATGCCGCTAGCACATGGCTGATACAGGATGTGGCCATGTCGAGACTGAGAGCTTGGTATATCACAAGATGCCAAGATGCTTGGTTGTTTAGGTTTAGCCTGAAGAGTACCTCTCCCTCTACTCTGCCCTGGTGAGACCACATCTAGAATATTGTGTCCAGTTCTGGGCCTCTCAGTTCAAGCAGGACAGGGAACTGCTGGAGAGAGTCCAGCGCAGGGCAATGAAGATGATTAAGGGAGTGGAGCATCTCCCTTATGAGGAAAGGCTGAGGGAGCTGGGGCTCTTTAGCTTGGAGGAGTCTGAGGGGTGACCTCATTAATGTTTATAAATATATAAAGGGTGAGTGTCATGAGGATGGAGCCAGGCTCTTCTCGGTGACAACCAATGATAAGACAGGTGGTAATGGGTTCAAAATGGAACACAGGAGGTTCCACTTAAATATGAGAAGAAACTTCTTCTCAGTGAGGGTGCCAGAGCACTGGAACAGGCTGCCCAGGGAGGTTGTGGAGACTGCTCCTCTGGAGACATTCAAAACCCTCCTGGACACCTTCCTGTGTAACCTCATCTGGGTGTTCCTGCTCCAGCAGGGGGATTGGACTAGATGATCTTTTGAGGTCCCTTCCAATCCCTGACATTTTGTGATTCTGTGATAGAGAGAAAGGTTTTGTAACTAAAACATTATTATAGGAAGGCAAGTTACCAAGCTCACCTCTGATGAAGTTTGGAAGTACCCAATAGTACCATATACCTTAGAGAGCCAGGCAGCAGCTAAATGAATCAAAGCTTGTCACTGCTTGGCTGGGAGGTGCTTTCTATCTTCTATTTTATTTTGAAGTATTTTTGTAAAGTTACGAGGAAAACTGTGTTCCCTTTAAAATAGTATTAGTTATGTACTGGAAGATTAATCTGCAGTATATTGACTCTAGTTCTAATGAATTAATTTTGCTAGGCAAGAAAGGAGAGGAAATGATACGTAAAAGATACAAGCATCTGCAACTAAACATTTAAAAACCCAATTATACTGCACTAGAGACAGAGCACTGTGCTTAATATACCAATAATTGTACAAACTATAGAAATCAGAGCCAAATTCCATCAAATACCCTCCATATTCTGTGATCAGCTTGAAATCCTCTCAAAATTCTCCAGTGGATTCACTGCATCGTACCAATCAGCTGTCTAATCCACACACAGCTTTCCATTTCCACAACCTATTATGCTTAGCAATAAGACATGCTTTTAACAAGAATTACTTTTGCAGTTTACTTAGACACATGAGGCTTTCCATGTCTTATAATGCTCAAAATTGCCACCATTAAGGAAAGCATTTCACTGCATTCAAACACTCTCCCCCAAGAGAGGCAGTTTATTAAACACTACCCAAAACCAGTACCCACAGGTCTAAGTCACATTGCAGCTCCTAATCCTAGCCTTCAGAAAATCCATGGATATTTATGACTTTTATGTGAATTAAGTCAAGCTCCATATCCCATAATGACCATGTCATGATATGATATATCCTCTGCCAATTTATATTGTCAGATTGATAGCCCATGCCCCTATAGCACTTTACTCTTCATTAAGCAGCTTAAGACATGGGTAGGTTTTATAAGTAATAAGCAATAGATGTAGAGCATTTAGCTGCAAGCAGAAAATAAATTAATACATGAAAATTTAGTCAAAGTTTATTTTCACCTCATTAGCTGATCACTCCAACAACATGCCTATTTACCAACATTTCCAGTTTTGCAAATGAAACATACTGAAAGCCACCCCAGCTTGCATGAATAAAAGGATCTGAACTGACAGAAACATGCAACTCTCCATTCAGTAAGTCTGACCTGTAGGTCTTTGGCTCTGTGTATTAAAAGTTAAGTTACCAAACTGGGATGAAAAACAAAGTTTTATATATTCAGTGACTTCCTAGGGCTAGATTCTCCAAACATGAGTAGTATCAATTGGCTTTATTTTACACAACATTCTTGGCAACAGAGACCTACAGGAATAGCCTTCTCCCCTACCAGCTGTAATAACTAAATGAACCAAAACCAACCCCAAACTCAGCCCAAATTCAGAGTGTTACAGAAAGGAGCACTTCATTGGGATCTCTTTGCAACAAAATATGACACTACAAGCTGTATCTGCACAAAGGGAACTAAAAAAGTATCATTTTATCAGATGGTTGTCACAAGCCTCCTGGGACTTGTCAGTTTCATTGGACACTTTTGGATTTGTGGCCAAAGTCTGGTGGGAAGTGCAAGTTGCAGAAATCTCAAAGAAGCTTCTTCCATAATCAAGCACCAGCTTTACCCATGTTTAGTGGTGGAGGCACTGTAGATGCCCAAGTTTGCTTTGCCACTCCTTCAGTCCACAACATATTCTTCCCAAATTTCCAAGCCAGCATGCTAGATGATGTCTGAAAATGAACATATCTTTTAGTCAGATATCAAGTCTTGACTTAAAAACTTCATTTCCCATAACAATTTGTTCCAATGCTTAGTTACCGTTCCTGTCAAAAAAAATAATTCTTTAACTACATCATAGACATTCTGTTTCAGATGCTATTTTATTTTTAATGGTTGCAGACAGCATGTCTAGCAGGTTTGATGTGAGCACCAAATAGAACAGTCTTGTTTGATATCTTCTCATTTTCATGAAACACTTTAAAAAATAGCAATTAAGTTTTCCTGTATTAAGATCCCGTCTGTGCCCGGGAATTATGAGGAGCAAGCGTCTCGCTGCAAAAGGTGACAGCCATGCATATGACAGGCAACAGCCTCTTTCTCAGAGTCTCCATCCTGACAGGGAAGGCAGGCAAGAGGTGGGAGGAAACATGAACATTTCCATTTAGGAGTAATTCCTTCCCACAGATAAGCATATTGTTGTCTTTCTCTCTCCAGTGACCATATTGCCCATTACTGCTTTGGAGGGGAGCAAAGGAGGAGACGCCCACACAGTCTGCCATGCTTCAGGACTCAGGGTGTAAGCAGGACCCTAGTTAACTTCTGCAAAATGATAACATTACCAAAAATACCTATAGAAAACACCCAATTAACATTAACTGCACCAAAAGAAAATTATCATGAAGTGATTCACATCCCTGACAAATAAAATAGTGTTGGTTTTTGTGTGTTGTAGTTTTTTGTTTTGCTTTGTCTGTTTACTTGTTTTTGTGTTGGGTTTTTTACCGCTGTTGTTGTTGAAGTTGTTGTTATTTTGTGGGGTATTTTTGTTGTTGTTTTGGTTTTGGGTTTTTTTGTTTGTTTGTTTGTTTTTCTAATAAACTTGGTCATATTCTCCTCTTTCTTCCTTAAGAATCTTGGGTTCAGACCATCAGATCATCAGATTACTACCAGGAACCTCGTATATAAGAAATACAGTGCCTAAATACAATGCTGTTTTTGAACAAGATATGTATGTTCTAAAGACTTCCTTCTAAGTTCAGGATAAATTGATGGTTTCAGTTAATAAGTCAGTTAAAACTGAGTGTTCATGCATGCATGCACATACACATGCACATTCAGAATCAAATGTCTCCCAAATGACCTCAGAATGTCAAATGCTAGAAAAACTGTTTCTTTTTTGCTTAGAGTAAGCATAGGGCTCATAAGAAGAAACTTCTCTTAATAAACTCAATCTTTGTGTCAATAACAATTAAAAAATGAAAAATAAAAGGTCAAGAAAGTCACAAAATTCCATGATTTAAGAAAAACACTGCAAAAACCCACATACCCCAAAGGCTAATAAAATATAAGTTTGTTAAACAAAGTCAAAGCAGTGCTGTTGTGAGCAACTTGAAAGGTTGGGTGCTACAAAGCACTAGCTGAATATTGACATTGAGGTTATGATATTATATGCTATGAAATAAAGCTATACAGTACATTGACATGAGCTGCCATCCCTCCTTCAGAGTTTCAGTAATCACAGGGTAATTATATGAAGAACCATCAATGTCAATCCTCATTTCTTTAGCCATGTAAAATAAAATGAGTATCAATGGGAAAACAAGAGAAACCACTCACGGTAGTGTCTGCATAAAATAGAGAAGAGAGGCTACAATAACATTTTTGTTTTGAGGATGTTGGCACAGTTGTTCTTCCTTAAGTAAAGTATTTAACAACCAAAATAGAGCTTTTTGTTAACCCCCTATTTGCAGAAAAGAGAAAAAAATAGAGGACTCAATAACGAAGCTTCAAAAAGTAAAAATTCCCAGCTGTATATGAAAATCAGGACTGTCTGCAGCTCACCTTCAATAAGACCATCTGAAGAAGCCAGATGATGAAACTATCTGACAGTGAACTCAAACCATAACAACCAGAGGGCAAAGTACTATTTCCACTGTGCCTTGCAACACAGATGGGCACTCTTGTAAGAATATCTTCTGATATAAAAAGGACAACAATTATTTATCTAAACCCAAGCAAAATACACACTGGGAACTTCCTTCTGAAGTGAACTGGATGGGTGAGCTGTTGAATCTCCTCTGACAGCTCTGAGTCGCATCCTTTTAATGGACAACTGCAAGGTATCCAAATTATTGTGGGAAAGATTGCAGAAGAACTTATACAAGACCAAATTTAAAGTGTGTTTTTCAAAGGCTTTTAAATGCCAAATGTCAGGGAAACTATTATTTCTTTTAAAGAGTGCTAAAAAAATATTCACCTGGACTTGAAATATATTATCTTCTACCAAAACATTGTACTTCTGGCATATTACCCAGAGACTGAAACAGGCCTGCCAGATGCTTATTAGAGTTATTAATTTTAATGGAATTGTGCATAAGAATGAACACTAAACATATCATTTATTTATCTGATTAATCTCTAAAACACCTGTTGCCATGGCTGTTTATTACAGGCAGTAATGTAAATCTGAAATAACAATCTTGGAAAAAAAAATCAAAACAAAGCAAATGAACAAAATCAAATGTTAAGCAGATGAGGAAAACCTTGAGTGTGTCCTGGAAGTTTCTGTCACTCAAGCTTTGATGGGCTGCTTAGACAATGCAATTGAACAGGTACGAGGCCTTGAAAAGAGGACATCCTGCTGCAAGTCATGTAAGGAAACTGCTGCTGATCTCACATCAGCATGGCATCTAAACTAACTCTGCTGAAGGTCATGAAGCATTGCATGTGAAATTCTATATTTTCCCAATGTATTAGTGGGTTTTTCAAAGTTTCATGGTACTTTAAAGGAATGTACCAGGGAATGTACCAGTGCTCATGAATGAGCTACCTACACTGTCTTCTGCTTCCTCTGAACACTTCCCAGAGACCCAAGAAGTACTTGCATGCAAAATACTAAGTTGAGGTATAAGTGAGCATATTTGTTTTACTTACCTTTTTTTGTTTTTAAATTCTTTGAAAGGTAGATCAAAGAGATCCACTATAGAAGCTGCAAGTAAAACATTTATTTCATGAAAAGTAATTGGAAAGCCAGAATTTCATCTTTGACAAATCTGTTGGTTGGTATATGGATACGAGGTGCCTTTTATAAATATTTCTAGACAGGGCCTATATGTAATGCATTCATACAAATTCCTAGTGTAACTCTGACTGAAGATTTGGGTAGGACTACATGTTAAATTAATATTTCAATTTTATCACCTTGTTTGGTTCAACTGAATGATCTTGACAGCTTTCTGCAGATTTAATTTCCAGAACTCACAGTTCTTCAGAACAGAATAAAAGTCATAAGGGATTCATTCCCCACCTGTGCTCATACCTTACCACTAGCGTAAGTGTGGATATGTCTATTTTTTGACTGCAGGAATAAGTCTACCTTGTGCTTTAAACTGGCAAAAGAGACCTGTAGGGTGCAGGCTGCAAAACTCTCCCCGATCTTTCAAGCACCTAAAAGCAGTCAGTCCTGTCAAGCACCGTGTATTTGACTGTAGCTTGGGTCTCTACATTCTACTGCTGATGATTGAAACATGAAGCATCTCCCATTACTCAAAAGAAGAGCAAGTCTTCAAGGCAAACAATTCTGGAAAATTAATTTCTGCATATAAGCCACTCCATCTCATCTGACCAAAGCAAATACCAGCCCATATAAAATACATTCACAAAATAGTTGCTAACTTTGTGTGTTCATGAAACACTGTTTTTAATGTTTAATGTAGCCATTGATTTTCCATGGAGTACAGTAATTACATTCTAACTAAAATTTTAACACTACACATCTTAATTATTTACAAAATAATGTGTTTAATGGTGCACTGTATTACTTACTTTGGGTAATATATCTCCAATGTTATGATACATCAAGACAGGCAATAAATTATGCAGGGAGACACAACTTAACACTTATCCTTCATTGCTGATGGCCCTACTTGTCTTCTAAAGCTGAGAGCAATTCCCTCTTTAATTCAGTCAGCCAATTGGAGGGTTTTCTGGAAAACTTTCTGAGGACCTCAGACTTAACTGAATACGAAACAGAAAAGATTTGCCATAACATTTAGGTTCAACAAGTTTATTACTGGTATGCTGGTCCTTTGATGGACATTTTGCATTAGCAAGCACCTAAAAAAATGAAGTACTTTGGCTTAACAATAAGTAAAATTATAGACTTAAAATTCTAGACTAAATATAGACTTAGCAATTTATTTTCTCCTTTATTAATTTATATTGTTTTTTTTTTCCCTTTAGTAACCTAAATTTGTAGGTGTTACTGTAAAAAAATAAATAAATAAAAATATTTCTTTCTAGTCAACACATAAGACTTCTCCAAATCATTTGTTCCTACAATAACAAAGTGTTATTATACAGAAATGCACTACAGAATTTAAAAATACTCACAAAATCCCCCGGTTAATATTGTAGTTTGGGCTCCAAGCATACTTAGAAAAGTCAGAAGAACAATATTTTCTAGATATGCAATTTTTAAACCACTGAAATATCGAGGATTTAAAGTCAGTCTTTCTAACAGTATGCTACTAGTCATAACAATCCACAAAGTCCATGTTCTGAAAAAAAAAAAAGAGGAACAGCAAGCTGAGGCCACTGTATGCTTAAGACATCTTCTTTTCTCTCCTCACCAAGTTCTACTTCTTCATACTGCTCTGCACCCAGTCTCACACTGCTCCAGTATTTCTCAGGTAAGTAGTACTCGAAGTAGCATCCAAAATGAGAAGTGTGTGCATGCATGGTGGTGGCAGCATGCCCCAAACACAAAGTATGCATATGCACATGTATGTGAATGGAGGAAAGAATTTGTTGAAGGAAACTTATCTCTGCTGTCCAGAGTTGCCAGTCCTCACTGGAAGACATGGAAGCCACATGGAAGGAAGGCACAGAGAGATGATGGGAAGGAAAGAGTGATAGCACATCCTACCTACAGGCACTTGGAGGGAGTGAGGTCATCATACAACAGGGAAGAAGATAAGGGGGGATATTATTTGTATCAATAATAAACAAAGGGGAAGAGGAAAAAGTTCCATATCTGAAATAAAATGTTTACCTGATAATTTTCACGAGATTATACAGCTTATATACCACAACTTTCTGAGGGTTGTATTTACACAATCGTAATTTCAGTCTGAAAAGTCAAAGAAAACTCTCCAAGAGAGTCAAAAAAACAGTTAAATCATCAGCTCTCTGGAACCCATGACTTGTATTCTTGGGTGTTTTAAGTCTAGCCATATCTAACCACTCTCCAAAATCAGAACATGCAATTTCTGAAGTGTTCTGCTGTTTCTGGAGAAATGACAGTATTAAATGATTGCAGCAGGGAACTAGCTCAGATTTGAAATGTATAGAAAAAGGTTCGATCTGCAGTAAGTATTAAATGGAAGAGAGAGTAGTGAGATCTAAACAACAGATACATTGCTTGCTGTGTTAAAATCAGCAGAATAAATACTCCTGCATTCACCAAAACGTACCATCTAAAAATGCAGAACAGTATAAAATATTGACAGAGGTTCTGAAGGTTTTCTACAGACTTATAATATTTATTATCTTCTCTCTTTGCCTTTAAAAGATATCAAGTAGAAGCTGCGATGCTATGCAAACACAAATCGTACTGAAATGCTATCCAGAGGATGGATGTAACTGACAACCAAGAGTGACAGCATGGTTGTTCTGCAACCTAAAGTAAAACAGAACAGGGCACTTGTGTGAGCTGCAGTGGTGAAGTATGTAATTCACATTAGTGGAGGTTACTTTTTTCAGTGACCTAAGTGGGCTCCTGCTTGGGCTTTGTGACAGAAAAAAATGGTGGCAAGAGGGACAATGATTGTCTGTGTACACTTCTACACATGTGTGCATGTGTAAAACAGACAAACACAAACACACCTCCTAAAGCTCGCAGCAGTTCCCCATGGCTCAGATGATGCACAGCCCCACCTCATTCAACTGTGTGTCTGTCTCCACCTTTAGCCTTATTTTTCCTCTTCCTGCCTGATGCAAAGGGGAAGGAAACAAGGTCATGCAGTTCCTCACCTTCCTCTACATTGCCATTGTGGCCCAGCATCCAGTGCTGCTGGGGGGGCAAGGGGAGAGGAGATGACAGAGCAGGGTCAGATGAGCAGACAGTGGGAACTCAGTTGCCTGCTAGAGGGATGACAGTGCTGCCTTGGGCTTAGTGCTTGAAAGTGCTGAATGACAGTGCTTGGGAGAACTATCCTGCTGCTACCCAAACCTGAATTTTGGCTATTCAGCTTAGGAGATTTAATTAACTCCTGCCTTAAACTAATCCTAAGATAGAAAAAATATATGTATTTTTTTCTTAAGTATGTTTTTTGAGGAAAAGCAACCTCAGACAGATGTATTGCTTTCCCGAGAGAAGCATAATAACAAATTCTGAGAGAAAAATTAAAAAGCTGTGAAAGGTACAGATAAAATTCAGGAGCTCTGAATCAAAGGGTGAATCACAAAGCTAGCAGACTGCAAGGACAAGAATTCAATTGTATTTGCCTTTCATATCATTTCTAATTGCTAAGGATCCGTGTTGAGGCAAAGCATGAAATACTCTGATCTCAGATGTATAAATTCATGCTCTGATAAATAAAACACCTCTGAAGAGAAAATAGTGGAAAGTTGAAAGACAAGTTTAAAGTGAAATAATTAGGCTTTATTGCGAGTCATGTTAGCAGTATGCTAAGTAGGAACTATAAAAGTAGACACTGATTAGAATGGTCAGATATTTCTTTTCCCAAAGACAGATGAGGAATTGGAGATGTAAAGGCATAACTGACACTGAGTGCAGGTGGAAACATCCTGAGGTACAAAAGGAAATTTTCCTGCACAGAGCAGCATAGTGTGGAGATTGTTAGGATACCTGTAAATCTGACGTGTACTCAATGTCCCAGATCAGACAGAGCAACGACTTTGCTGGTTATTCACTGCCTTGATTCCTTCCTTTTCCCCACTCTCCTCTCCACACATAAAGGTCTGTCCTTGGTTAGTTGGCCAAGACCACAAACTCCACAGCACTGCTGTGAGACCAGCTACAAATCTTGGCTAAGAGCAGTGTACTACCATGAGCTAACACCAGTACAAGTATGCCAGATTTTGGCCAGGCTCAACTCCATGCTGTGTCTACCTTCCTAACTGCAAGGCTGTAATTCAATGTCAGCAGAAGAAAAAGGAATATATATATATTTTTTCTTTTTTAATTAAGCACATGTTTTAGTTAGTTAGGAGAACTCAAAACCCACCCTGAGTCACACTACTAGGCCACCACAGCTAACATTTCTCTCCCTCTCAGAAGGACAACTGACAGCAGCTTCCAACAACCACTTCCTTGGGTAAGGAAACCTTGTTCTCTGCTGCCCTGTGGCTGACAAAATTTGGACAAATCTCTTCAATTTTCTTTGCCTAGGAATGTCTCCTCTAGAAATAAGCTTGGATGTTGGACTAGCTAGCAATCAAGATCTGACTTGTTAATGACAGTAAATGCACATTGTCTGAAGGTATGTCTAGTCTTGAACGACTTTTTTCATTGTAACAGTGACAGAAGTTTTGCTCTCACTGGCTGAAGACTTCACTCCTTCTCCCATCCACATACATCTACCTAGTGGGATCCCTGGAATTTTCCTTGGGGTACAAAAATATTGCATTTGCTTTGTGCCATTGTGGGGCGGAAAAGAATATAAAAGGTTTAAGCAAAGTTACAAGGGAAAATGTAAAGGTATTTGGAACTTTTAAAATAATTTACCTTTCATGTGTTGTTCTGAGCTCAGCTCAGAGACTACCCTTTCACAGTCAATCTCCTCCAGCCATCTCTCACTACACTGCAAACAAGATTAAGCTTTTGTTACTGTCTCAAAGTCAATCAGGGTCATCTGCAGCAGACAAGGATTGAAGGTGGTTTTTAACTTGCTCCTTATCCTTTGGTGATAAAGTTCATTCCTTTTCAACTACATTCCAAATTGGGGGAAATATTTTTCTCTCACATTTCTTTGCAAACTTTGGAGGCTTCTTCCCTACCTTTGGGGCTAATTCAGTTTGAAGAACATGTTGTATGCAGAACCTAACTTTGAAATATTTTCAGTCTTTTAACAGCAGCAATGGAGCCAGTTCATTATAGTTCTTTAACACACATCTATCCAACATTCAAGAGGTTGTTTCCTCTCCTTGCTACTAAATTAATTCCATGGATATTGTAATTTTTTTGTTGTTGGTGATGAGTTGTTTTTTGTTTGGTTTTGTTGGTTTTGTTGTTGTTTGTTGGCAGGTTATTTTTGTTTGGTTGGTTGTTTTTTATGTTTGGTTGGGTTTTGTTTGCTTTTATTTTGTTTGTTTGTTTTAAAGGACTGTGGTTTGCCTTTTAGATACAGAGCTCACCATTGTGCATGATGCATTCTTTGAAAAGAATTGTTACAGAGACAGACTCATAAATGAGATAACTGAAGTCTGCAAAGATAAGGGATTATATTTCAAAGGGATGTTCAGCTGGAAAACATTTATTCCTCTTTTCTGAACAAATGTTTCAGGTATGACTGTTCATTGCACAAGCACTTCACCACCTATCCAGTCTTGGGAAGTCACACAAAATGCAGATCACTTCTGTCTACCTATTAGCAAAAGCTGGAGACTCACCTCCCTGACATCTATCACATACACACCTCTGCCATAATGGCTTTCATTCACTGCTCGGTATCTACAGCTTTGCAGTTCTGTCTACGCTTGGCATCAGTGTTCCGGGGGCAGCAAGATGCTACCACACTGAGCTGCAGAGGAACATTTCTCCTAGCATAGCCTCAAGCTCAAAGTGGTCCAGATAAAAGACTCACCTCCAAGCTGCAAGCTATCTTGAAGTTTCCTGTGTTGCTGACTCTTCATACATTGACATTAGCAAAGTGCTCATCCCATATTACAATGCAAAGTGCAGGGACTGTCATGTTGTCTTCAGGACAGAAAGGTTTAGTGAAAGAAACTGGGTTTCTGTCCAGATGCTTTCATGAGTGAAATCAAACTTAATGTAATTAGATGTCTGATAAGACATCTGGTGTATTCTCTGATGCTGCTAGGATTTGCACACTTTACACTCCAACTTATTCTATTGACTTCAGTTGGCTACAAAGTACGTAAACCTTCCAGTATATGAAGTTAAACGTTTTTGCTGTGATATTGCAACCTTAATCTGAGGGCTCAGCTGTTAGAAAGAACCAAAGAAGTATGCCAGAAAAAAAAAAAAAAAGCTTTTCTGTTCACAAAGTGAAATTCTCTTCCTTGACAAAATGAAAGCCTTATAAATAAACTCTTGCACAGTATGTGGGAGAATTTCTTTTTTTGTAGAGAACAAAAACTGAACATAGCAACATACTGACTTGAAACATACCACATTCTCCTTTCAAGGCACAGTACCAATGCAACGCAGTTAACAGAATTCATCACAAACATGTACAACAAAAACACAAAACCACTTATAAACAGAATGGTAACTGCATTTATAAAAATCTATGTCTGTCCATGTGGCTCTGAATGCCAATACAACAAAAGAAGTTTTATCACGTAACCATGCTTTATCCCACAACAAAGCACCTAGCCAGATTTGGCTCCTACCACCTCTTCCCTCTCAGGGCTAACTTCTGTGTTCAAATAGATTTTAACAGAATTGTGGGGAGCAGCTGAGCACAAATGCATGAACCCTGATTCCCCAGTGTTTCAGTCAGGTTTCTAAATTACTGCTAGCAAACAGATGAGCACTGGGCTATCAGGCCAGATGTGGTGCTGAGTAGTCAAAGGAGCCTACCCTTCTCTTTTATGAAGCTGTCTGTGCTTTCCATGTCTCCTGAGAGCCTCTGGTAGCTTGTGTATCTGCTTTTTCCTCTTGAAGCTCCTGTTTGCCATTTTCAGCCACAAATATTTCAAGATCAGCTCTCAAATTAGAGTGAAGCAATACAAATAAGTAAAAATATGTGTATGCACCCCCCCTCAAGCATGCATAAACAAAAGAAGTATATAAAGTGTGTATATATATATTTATATATACACAGTATAAACTGTGTTTTAAGTGAGTGTGTACCAAAGATGATACTTGGCATTCTCAGTATGCCATGCTCTTCACTACCACCCCCTGAGGAATTTTCATTCTCCCTTTCTGAGCATATACATATGTATGTATATCCACACACACGTGCATGTGTTCATGTGCATTTGTGTACATAGAATTAAATAGCAGGGTATTTACAGTATTCTGGAAAACCAAGGAGCACAAACTGTTCTGTTTGCTTGCAGTCCTGCTTTGACAGAGAGCTAAGACTGTGTGCATCCCTCACGCACTGTCTTCAAGACAGGAACTTTCAGAGACTAATCCTGAATCCTTGCAGTAAGATTTGTCAGGTTTTCTAGTGAAGGCAGCGGCCTGGCAGAACTGACTGAGTTACTGCACCACTGCTTTAGATTTCTGTTACTTCCTCCAAGGTCAGCTGTCTGCTTTAAAAGAATGAAAAGAAGGATCCAAAAACGTTCACAGCCAGGCAAAAGTTTGAACTATCTCTCATCCGCTCACACCAGTGGGATGGCAGGATTATTACACATATAAGGAGGAATACTGAGTGGAAAGACAGAAGAGCTGAGTGTGTATGAAGGCATTTTGAAATGAAGAGCACAAGGAGAGAGAATTTTAGCTTATGGTTACCTTCAGCTTGCATTTTTCCCAGCTGTGGCCAGCAGTTATACCTGGTCTACAACTCAATTCTGCACCAGCAGAAGCTATTTGCAAACCTCCTTCTGATGTACCTGGAAGCAAATGGGTTGCCCTTGAGAGTGAAAAACCAACATGTTTCATAAATAAAATCCAAGAGCAGTTCCCAACTAGTCATTGGATCCTAAGGGATGCCTTTTCCTCTCCTGCCTCAGCAGTTCAGCCATACAGAGTAAATTCTGAGCAAAGTGAGAACACGCCACACGGCATTATCAAACCAGGCACCCTCACTCTGTATCTGTCAGCCACAGTACTGAAAGAAGATACAAACACCGACTGTACTTCAAAAGTCAACGTCTTTTCATTTGGACACCTATTATGATCATCAAGTTTTACACCATCTAGCACAAGGGAAGTCCATGGCTACGATCCTCCTTCACCTACCTTCTGAAATAACTAAAATGACAGCCTGAATATTGACAAAGAGAGTTGCCAAAAGAAATTTGATTAATTGCTTGGGAACATCCATTTTTACTCATTACTCTCCAAAATTGCCCTGTCAGTCAGAGCAAGACAAATTTTTCACATAGAGGATTTAGAAAAAAATCATACTGAGCTAGAAACAAGGGACCTTGTCTGCTCGTTTTACAGTTTATATTATTTGCCAGGCACTTCCTTCAAGGAACAACAGCACTGTCAGAGAAGAGGACAATGACAGGTTGCCAAATCTTTTTACTCTTCTTAATCACTGCAGTAGGAAATAAGAATTGGGACTCTTGAAGACATTTCACTGCTAAAAACACTGCTAAACACAGACTGAAACAAAACTTCAAACAACCAATTAACAAAAACCTTCCACATCTACAACCCCTCATAGAAATAGTTATGCCAAACAGTAATATTCCTAACCAGTCATCCTATCTCAACATGTACAGATACTCCCCATAATATGAGGATTTAAATCACTCTGAAATGAAATCCTTACACCAAAGGAAATTCTATAATACAACAAAAAGATGAACCTTCACAATTACAATGTTTGTTTTCAGAATGAGAAAGGAAAAAAATAAAAAAGGAAAGGCAGAGACCATTTTATTTTTTTATTATTTCCTCGGAGTTTCTTGAGCAATATTACTGAACTAAGCCACTGCCTTTGCTAATTTTTTGATGCCATGCCCATTGTCTGCAGAGCTGCTGAAGACAGTGCAACCCATCCGTAGAAGAGCACTACTGACAGCTTTCTGTACACAATGCCTAGAGCACATGAAATGTCACACAATAGAATATGTAGGCTCTTTGAGCTGTGGAAAGTTGGTGGGGGTGGGCAGATTTGGGTTTGGGGAGGGAGTGTTAGTAGCTGTTCTTTTTCAGTCTCTGGAAGTTCCTGTTCAAATTCCCTGTGTCAGCTCCAGGCACCTGCCAGGACAGTGCACTGACAGAGAGCTGAGTCTCAATGCTGTGCACACACGCACGGCTGGAGATGGCTTTCCAAAATGCACCTCTGTAAAAGCCAACCCACGATGCAGGAACCCAGCAGAGACAGAAAATCTATGCATGTTGTTCTGTGCTCTTTGCCTCGGAGCACATTGCAGACATACCTTGACTGTGGTTCCAACAGCAGCAGGCAGCACAGTTCAAGACATTGGTAGCTTGCTTAGGCCAGTTGGTCACTAATGATAGCAGCAGAGTTTTACTCATGTGGTATAATAACGGGAAGTTTCCTAAAATATTCAAAAATAAAAATCAGTCAAGGTGAAAGTTGTGCATGCTTTCGATATACTAATATTCAGTGCAGACTGCATAAAGGCACTCAGCAATGCATAATGCTTCACTTGGCATTTTTTACAGACAGAGATAAACTTACGGAAGTGAAATCTAGATAATTCATCACTTGACTTTCTTTGGATAGGTCTAAGTGCTTAAAAATGTCAAATGAGGCTAATTCTTAATACGATCATTTTACAGAGAACTATCAAACACCATCTGACATTTAGGATTCAGTTCTCTGAGAAATGAATCCTAAATGGGCACTTTAAAATATTTAAAGACTTATTTTTTCTCTTGTCATTGCCTCTTTGTGCAAAGGCACGAGACAAAAAGATACTGAAGAACATATAAGGCTTTGAAACATTGCAAACTTCACCTTGCTACTACACTCCTGTAACATTCACAAAATGTCAAAAAGATCTTCTTTCCTCTCCATGTTATGCTGTTGCCTTTGAAGACAATAAATGTTAGCAAGCGTATGTTGTTTGAAAGGGAAAATGGTTTGTTATTTTTTATTTCAATAGTATAGTATAGCTATTCACTGAGAAAGTCTACATGGCAAACATCTACAAAATATAAAGATATTCCTTTCTTGTTAAAGTTCTAAGTTAATAATAATTTGGGATGCTCTAGCACCCATCCCTTGGCTCCTTGTACAAACCAACATCCTACAAAGCAAATCAGAATGTACATTTTCTTAATTAAAGGTGACATCCCTTACGGTTCATATTCTTGTGACATGGATTCACCCTTTCCCTGCCCTGGGAAAGGGACTGTATCTAAAGATGCAGTGCAGCCCCTCTTCTCAAAGGAAACGGCTTAATAGAAATCTGCAAAAAGAACAGTGGAATGGCTTTGTCATCAGAAATATACTGTTGCTCACAGAATGAAATAGCTAATACAGACACCTAGTACCTTGCCTTTGTAGAAATACCTCAGGTTTCCTTATTCCATTTTATTGACCAGATATATTCACTGGAATCTAATTTAGTTGGGACTGACCCATACTAAATCTAAAACCTGGCAAGACACTTCACGTAAGCTAATGTCTTGGGTCAACCTAAACCTATGAGGGATTATAGGCTTCTTTACCCTGAATTTGAGGTCAAGAGAACCTTAGTCACCTGTGAAGCAATGACCATGTGTGAGGAAATACAGACTAATTGACATCACAAATTTTCTGGAAAAAAAACTAAGGAAGGTATTTTGGAGAACTGCTGCACTTTGATACCAAATAACAAAGCTATTCCAAAGTAGAAGAATAAGCACTCCCATTTCCGGCACAAACTTTTGGGTCTGGACTTGTAAAGGGAACATATACAACTGGCTGTAGATTGTGGCAGACTCTAATGAATATGATCTGCAGCCTGAAAAGTGGTAAGTTAGCAGAGCTAGTACCAGAAAGGCATGGAAAAAAACACACTGAACTCTCTTTGTCATCCTCTTTACTACAGCCTAACTTCTCTGTGGTGGAGCATGGTTTTAAGATGCAATGTGTTTTGAGATACTTATAACCCTACTGAAAGACATTTTGAGGAAGGGTTCCCAGTATTATTTCTTCTTCTTCTCTTACAAACTCCCCAGGTTTAATGCTCAAGGGCTCCTTACTGGAGTGTGAGTAGCATTTCTATTCATCTAAAGTGCATTTAAATTGTACTTTAGAGCTAGAAATCAAAAAAAAATGCAAACTTGAGGTCTCCGAGGGCACTATATAAGAACTTCACAATGAGGAAAGAGACATTAGCTGCCATTTCAAGAAGCCATGTGGATCTCTAACACCTTGTTAAGTAAAAAGGAGAGAAGTGACCTTTAAGCTGAGCTAGCTGACACTTAAACGAGAATAAACACTCATATCCATTCTTACTCTGAACTTGATTGCTTAGCACGCATCAAGTTAGAATATCTCAGTCTGTGTGAGCAAGGTCTGAGCTTTTCACTGCAAACATTTCACATGAAGGTGGACAAAAAAAAAGCTAGCTCATTTCTCTCTTCTCTAGAAATACTGAGTCTCTCATTTAAGACACCAGCTTGTGCAGGTCACCAGTGACACCAAGCATTTATGAAAGCACCAGCACACTCAGCTGTCCCAAGGACTAATGAGAAACAAACCATAATCCTGCATGGCATGTACTGGACAGCCTGGATTTGTGACATGATTCAGTGACATGATTCAGCAATGACACCTTAAGAAGAATGAAGTATATCCTTCAAATTACTTGGTCAACTATGAGGACAGACAACTTGAAACTACTTGGGTCTCTATGAGGAATTTCAGAAGATCTCGAGCAGTGTGTAATGCTTCTATCTGCTGACTGCTCTACCTCCCTGCAATGTACCTGCACAGTGTGAAGATTCTTAACTGACCAGATCTAGCTAGCAAAATGAACATAACTGCAATGTTTTGGATGTAGACAACTTTCCAACAAGGGAAATAGGAAGATGTCTTAACTGACCCCCCAAAATAATTATTTTTTCAGAAAAATACTAGTTTAGACATGAGAAAAGGTCATGAAGAAAAATCCAGTGGAGGATAAGGAACCCTGAAAGGCAAGCTGGCATTCCAAAATACTTTTGATTACACTAAACAACTAATTTTCCTTTGTTCAGGTAATGCCTGGGTGTTCCCAGGGCTTTGGGGATCTGGCAGTTTCCATACCTTCACTGTCCCAGACCAGTTTTCAGCTCTGGGAGTCCTGGCTCCAAAGCTGGGATCAAGAAAGCACCCAAACCATCATCAAAACCAGGCTTCTCAGCCTACCCAATGCCCAATTCAGAAATCCTGGGGTAGCCACAGAGCTCTCTCCCAAAGAACTCATTCTGGGAGCAGCTTCTCACCTTACCCATCAGCAAATGGCTTCTCAAGCAGCCAAATACCAGCTACTAGAAAGGACATCACAAAATTTTAGGTTTGATTGTGTTTTCAAAAGAAAAATTTTGAAACATGAATTTCTGAAAAGTAATCACTTTGGACCAACTCAGAGAGAAAAAAAAAAGAGTCCTGACACATCAAAGTTACACCTCTTTAACACTGCAGAGTAA
Organism: Columba livia; assembly: GCF_036013475.1. Taxonomy (NCBI): domain Eukaryota; kingdom Metazoa; phylum Chordata; class Aves; order Columbiformes; family Columbidae; genus Columba; species Columba livia. The sequence goes on from NC_088603.1 coordinate 93,278,946, forward strand.
CCTTGAAACTTGGGAGAAACAGACTGGTTCATCAGGTGGTGGTTTCTAAAAAGAAGCAGATTTCTTGAGAGGGTTCCTCTTGGATTTATGGTTGCTCTCTCATTTTTGGACAGAGATGGTAATTTACATATAAGTTTGTGACCACATTCTTTACACACTTTTAAAGCAAGTTATCTACACCGTACTTAAATTTCATATTTTGATGATATGTCATCTCTAGAAAAGCATTCTCAGTTTCACTATTTCAGCAGCAAGTGCCATTAGGACATTCCTTATAATTGGATCAAATTCTCTTTCCCAAGAAGGTACAGTAAAAAGGCAAAATGTTCAACACAAAAAGCAGCCAGCAATCTACTCCTAGAAAATCTCAGAGAATGTCAGGTATTCACCAAAAGCACTGTGGATGCCTAAAAGTAACTGTATTCTCAGTCTTGTATGATCATACAGAGCTGGTAAAGGCAATTCTGGGATTGTCTCACAACAGGGACATTGCATAATGGCCGTTAATTGAATTTAATGCTAGAGGAGTTTTACATACCAGGGAAAACTCAACCCAGAGATCTTTTTAGAACTAAATTAAAAAAAAATATATATATCTGCATATGCACAAGTCTGAATTTTCAGGCAGAAACAATAGGATTTAAATTCACAATTGTCAGATGGAACAAATCTTTGTACAAGCAACCCATAAAATTCAATTTTATTGCTTCTTCCACAACAGTTAGGTGCACAGGTCAAGGATTTGGTGCAAAACATGCAAGGAATGGTTGTCTTATCCTGTATGTGCACCCCAAACAATGGTCTGTTCAAGGTAGGCACTAACTTTGCTTCCTGTAATCACTGGGAGAGATAAAGCAGTTAAATGTTTTATTTAGTGATGCAATTTTGTTCTCTTTCTTCCTCCTGATTTTCGTCTCTAGCATTTCCTGGCTCACATTTAACATGTCTGCAACTAATCAAAGGTTCATTAAGACATCAAGGAGACAGGCACAGCCAGAAATTTCAGGGGACCATGTTTTTGTCCATAAATTATTTAAAATCTACTCATTATTAAGAAGTAAGCACAAGGCTGTCACAATGAATACATCTTTCAATGTAGAACAATAATTCACTACATTTGGAAACAACTCAGTAGAACGCTGCAGAGGAGATCCAAGGGGACTAAGACTGGAGTATGACCTAATGGTTTTTAATTGCTGAGGCAACAGAGGCTAACAGGATTCATGGCTTTGCATTACTACCAGATAAAAACAGTGTAGTAAGCCAGCCACAGAAGAAGAAGAGAAAAATAAAATAAAATAAAATAAAATAAAATAAAATAAAATAAAATAAAATAAAATAAAATAAAATAAAATAAAATAAAAGGGAAATTAGAAAATCACATCTATTTTTTGCTCTCAAAAGCTGAGAAAACAAATGTATTAAAACATGAAGGAAAATAAACATTGTGCTTTGCAGTAAGCACCACAAGTTAAAGAAATCTAAGAAATAAGCTAGAACACCAGATACCAGGACTGTCATGAATCATTATTTCATATTCCTGTAAAATTCCAAAGCCTAAGAGCTAGGTTTCCAAAAGTGGATAATCAATCTGAACAGTATTCACGGGGGGGGTCTGTGACTCCAGGTTCAGAAGCTCCCCATCCTGCATGGTTGTGCGCATAAACTTCTGAGCACAAATTGTTGTGTGGGCGTGCACACGCCTGTGCACACATGTGCACGTACACACAGGACCATTCGTGTGTCCACTTTCAGATCAGGGTCGTCTGTAGAAGCAGGCAAAGTAGGCAGTTTTCAAGAACAGATGTCGGCTGGAGGTGATGAAAGGAAAAAAAGCCAAATAGCTCTGTCTATTGTTGGCTTTGGAGAGTTGAATACAGCTGGTAATACTGACGAGGAAACAGCTAGTGTAATTTTCTTTAAATCAAATATTATATTAAAATAATAATTAATAATTTTTTTAAAAAACATTGACTAGACAGTCTACTGCTAAATCCTAAGCCTAGACTAATTTGCCTGAAATCCTTCATGAGAAACCTGATTCCTTTCTTTTTTGTTCCTTCAGAATCACCTATTAATGAGATCAGAGTCCCTTAAAATCAGAAAACTTGTCAAATAAAAAGATATTGCCTAGCAATACTTGTGATAACATCCTTATAATGAAATATCACTTCAGAGGTAATCAGACTCAGATTAAGCTCAGCATGGCTCCTGAGGGTAACAACTTCCATATCTGGTGAAGAGACATCTGGGATCCACATGACTGTCTCCTCTTTGCTCCCTCCTTTCAAAGAAGGGTGGTGCTGAGGGCTGAGGCAGGCTGACACTCCACTCTGCAACACTGAAAATAAACCAAGGCTGAGAAGGCAATTTTACTCTAATCTCTGATTTTCCATCACTTCTGTGCTGCAGAAACAACCTCCTGTGATATAAGGAATTTGGCAAGAAAACATCATGACTGAAGTTCATTTAAGTTTAATTTTCATGGAATAAACATGAGCTGACATACTAAGAGAAACTAAATTCCCCTACTTATTTTTATTTACTCAAAAGAATAGAATATGTGTGTATCCCAGCAAGTTCTAGACTTCTCCTTGTCAGATAGTATAATAAACAAGGAAAGAAAAGGGAAGGGAGAAACAATCTTTCACCTATTTTGCTGTCATAGTCAAAGGGCTCCCCATATACTGACTGAGCCACTAGAACAATGACAATTCCTTTCCAAAAAGGAATTTTGAAGCCGTGGACCAAAACACAGGCGGGTGAGTGTGGAAGGATCTGAGCCCAACCCCTGCCAGAGCACTACAGCTGGACCCATTCTGAATTCAGCAGGGATCTTGCACTCGGAGGCAGCAAATCCAAGTGCTCAGGTGGCTTCAGGGAGCCACTGAAGCTTCCAGCTTTGAAGGTCAGGCCTGTTTGCAGATGTAACATTCTAGGACTGCCTGTTCTCTAAAAATAGTACATGATGGATGCAATATGTCCCATGAAGTTCTCTCAAAGGCTAACATTACTGCTTCATTGTGGCTTTCAGTAAAGATCTACCTATTCTCCACCTTGCACTGATTTAGGCCTGTTATAAGCATACTCATGACTGTGTAAGTATCTCTGATGAAACCCCAAGTAAGTAAGTTCAGAATCAGATCAAAACTGGTTTTTTATAACCTACAGGGAGCCTGTTACATGCTTTAAATAATAAAAGAAAAATACGCACTTCTCAATTATGATGGGACATTATCGATTAAGTATACTGGTAAGTCACTTTGGTTTATGTGCAACATTCAGGCCAACCTCCCACCAGAAGGCAACAGTAAACTTGTTCAGAAGCGCAACACAAACACCAGCTAGGAGTTTTTTTCCTCCTTGCTCATTTTAAAACACACAAAAACCACTGGAAGAATATACTTTCCAATCAGCAAGGTGTAACAACATAGTGGCACATATCAAAATGACTAGGAATTTACTTCTTCACTGTATCCCCACAGCCAATAACACTTTAGAATGTAAACATTTTTGGCTGAGCATTGTGAAAAGTAAGTTGCAGTGAAAAGAAATTACTTGCTTTTAGCATTTTGCAGAGCTGTATTAAAAAATCCTTATCCTTACCACCCTAATCTTTTCAAGTTCAAGGGGCCAAGAGTGCTACAGGGGACCTTGTTGCAGCACAGAGGAGAGAAATTTTCCCCATGGGTTCCCCAACGGCAGCAGTTCTAGGAGAGGGAGGGAGAGAGGGAAGGAGGGAAGGAAGGAAGGAAGGTAGAAAGGAAGGAAGGAAGGAGGGAAGGAAGGATGGAAGGAGCGAGCACTTTTAGCCAAAACCAGGCTCCAGGGAGTGCCCAGGAAAGCTCCCCAGGTCCAAAGCAGTGAGGTATCTGAACAGCACAAAGTGAAGGGTGAGCCTGGGGGAGCTGAGGAGAGGCAGAGAACAGAACTGCAGAGGAAGAGCAACATTGGTATTCGGTGGCTGACACAGGGATGTGCACAGGGACGGATGGGGACAATTTCCAAAGATTCTTCCCTCCCACCCTCCCGCAGTGTTCTTCATAAATGGAAATATCCCAGGTGATTCCAGCTTCAGACTTGGTCAGTAAAGCCTTGATAATGCAAAACACACACAAAGTTTGGTTTGACAGCAGAAACATATGATGGCAGTGTACTAATCCAAGTGTATCACTAAAATCAGAAAAAACTATGTTACTGATTTGTTTTTCTATTGCCTCAGGAGACTTTTTACCTGAAAAGTCACTTTATTTATCTGAAAAATTACAGATTCTAGAAAAATGAAAGGTACACTTGCTTCAATTTTCTCCCTCAGTCTCCCTCCACCGTCATGACTGCTCCCTGTATTATTGCCACAGTTTTTGGTCTGAATCTAGCTCTAGTGAGCAATCAGAGACAACATTTCTACCACTCCTTTTATCCATCCAGTAAATCCCACTGCTAGCAGTGCCATGGACTGTGTGACTGCAGTGCTGTGAATTGCACGTAAACCACCCATTAGTACCTGCAGGTCTTGAGGAACAGCAAGAATGTGCCTTCCCATTCTGATCCATTCCTTAACTAACAAAATGAATACTCCCTTGCATGGAAAGATATCTGTCTCAGGGTATTAGCCTCCCTCCCAGCTATAGTTTGGTTTGTGTGTGATGTACATCATAATGAACTAAATGTAAAGCAGGCCTGGCAGGCACACCTCCTCAACCAGCTGCTCTTTCTGCCCTGCAGGAACTCACCTGGAGCAAGTACAGGAAACATACCCCTTATTCTATCAGTAGTTTGACTTCTGCTAACAGCAGGAATGCATTTGCATACCTCAGTCATAGGCTGTCTCTGAAATATCTGAAAGACTATTCTAGGTTTTCTCCGAACCTTCAGCTTCTGAAAGCACTTCTTACCAAAAAATCATCACAGTCCATGTTATTAAGTACTCTTAGCACTTTTCTGATTTAGTTGCCCTATCTTTTGTCCTGCAATTTCTACTTGAATTACAATTGGTCATATTTATAATGCATTTTCATTGTTTTAGCATGTTTGTGTTTTTTCCACTTCTAACTGTGGTTGTTCCATTTGCATAATATTTCAAATTATAATTCATCTCTCCTGGGGCTTTATTTTAGTAAGATTTGGTCTTGAGCTAGAAAACATAATAATGAGCATAAGGGATTTTAATTTTTTCTAATTATTAATAATAAGACTATATATTTTTTCCACGGACATAATCATATAGCTCTAAAGAATACCACAGGGTAACAATTACATGAAATTATTGAAAGTATCCTTTTAAATATGTCTCAAGATCAGTCAACCGCAAATGATTTTTTTTTTACTATTAACTTTATCAGAATAATAATACCTGGAAATATAATCAACTTTAATTAATAGCTCATTATGAGGGAAATTTGTTACTTATGGAGAGACACTGTGTGTATAAATAGGCCTGCTTTTTTTTCCATAATTAATGTGTGTGAAAGACAGCTTGGGGAATCTACCTATGTACGATTAATGAATTTCAATTTGATTTTATGAACCATCTCTATTCATAAACCTTTTACTGTGTTCTATCTGCTACTCCACAAACTTTGGAGAAGAAGGAAGAGTGTTGGAAGATTTATCTCAAAACAGGCTGATTATAGATTATCAGTACTGGAACCACTCTAAACTGGGGAGAACAAAAGAGTAGCAATGTCCTTGATAAAGCTGGTTTACCTTGACTTCTCTGGAGGGAGCTGAAAGAATCAAATTTCCATGGAAGCAGAACAAAGCTTCAGGTGCCTGGCTTAGAAACTAAGAGTTGAAGGGGCAGGGAGGAGGCCAATACTTGAACAAATGATGGAAAGTTGGACAACATGAGGAAAAATGGAGAGGAGACTCTGCCTACAAGAGCAGGTGAGGAAGAAAGAAGCCATCAGCAGATACTCAAACATGCAGTTTGGACAAGATGACACACAGAAGGGAATCTTAATTCTGTAAAACTTGTGCCTAATGTCAGTTACTACTCCCCAGAGAAAAGGAGGCTAAGGCAGCATTTTTATTGCTTTGTGCACAACTGCACGGTTCTTGCAGTAGCTCAGATATAAACGACATGGGTTTGGAATCTTCACAAAGTCTATTTTTATCTCCTCTTCCACATTATAACAAACTGAGAAGCTGGTGGCATATTCACCAAAGGACTGGTGGGGTACGCTGCTATCTGCACTGGGCTGGGGAGGTAGCAAGGCAGCTGTATCAAGAACCATGTGCATGTACAGACAGTGAAGAGAGAGCACTGTGCCTAAGAAGCATGTCAGGAAGCCTAGGAGAAGATAATGGTAGGGTTTATGTAGGCTGAATGGAGGTGAACATGCTCGTCTAGTGTGCTGGGACCCACCAGGACCTGCCCGACCCCTGTGAAAGTTCAGCTGGAACCATTTCCTCTGCAAAATGACTGCACAGAAAAGCTATTCAGCAGACCCTGGAATACAACACTGGTAAATCTATTTAATAGTAAAGTAAAAAAAAAGATTACCGCAGTTCAATTTTTGAACTTGTAATTGTCTCAAAATGCCATTAAAATTCTCTGTTGTAAAGGCAGCATTTTAAGAGGCAAAAGCGAAGGAGTAAAAATCAGTTTGGAGATGTAATTATTTTACAAATATATATGAAGTAATTACCAGGGAGATCCAGGCTCTTAAACCCAGGCATGAATCTGAAGAAACAATGTGGGGGGGCCACACGTCAGCAAGAGCTGAACTTCAGCCCTGTAACTGCAGCAGGGCTTGGTCAAGACTCCTAAGACTCACACTGACTCCACAGCACTGAAACACAAGGAATGTCAGAATGGCACATCCCCATGTTCAGTCTACAAACACTATGACTGCTAACAGCAGTGGCACAAAGAACCTTCCTTGGGGATTTCACAGTCACAGTGCTGCCAGGTAGTAGAAGGACTTATTCCATTGTTTTTCCAGCAAGCATCTGAGCAGCGTGGAGCGCAGATTACAGCTCAATGCTGGGAAGCAGTAAACGTTTCTCAGTGTCACACATACAGGCAGCAGAAGCACACTCAGGCAACCTATAACCTGAAACACACAGTGTAGCACAGCCACCTGAGAAGCAATGGAAACAAGGATCAAGCCAACTGGTGTCATTCCTAATAAGCAGGTGCTTCAAACAACCAGGACAAAGTTCCCAGAGTTTTGGTCCCAATGATCCTGAAATGGTTACTTTAAGTAACGTATCTGTGCCCACATCTTCACATTCCCAAAACACGGGATTAAAACATGGGATTATTATCTTGATGCTGCTTCTTGTGCAGCTTCTTGGAGACTAGGGGATATCAGAGGACTTGTCCACATGACACATGCAATACAATTCTAAAACTCCATAAATAAGGTTCTGGGTAGAACACCATCCACATGGGTCCTGTTTCACCACCACCTGCTTCTGAACCCAGCACCAGCTCATTCAGGTCAGCCTGCACAATGCTCCACAGCACAGAAACATCTGCAGTGGCCCTACCATACAAATATCTAACTAATAATGCAGAGAAGTAAGCGCAGTGACAGTAAGAAGACTGATTTAATAATAATTTAAAAAGTCAGCTACTTTTTTTATACTGCACCAAAACTTATTCAAAGTCCTCCAAACTTACAGGACAGTGCACTTAAGTAATAATAATTTCAGAGAAAATTAGACATCAGAGTTAATGTCCAATTAAGACAGGTAACTCGTAGGGAGGTACCATCTTTACCTTTCCGTAAACTCAGCAAACAAGCCCAGTATCAGTGCATAGTGGGCAAATGACAATCAGAAGAGTGTTTGTTCCCTTGTTAGGTGAAGTTCTGCAAGAAAAACATAGCATCACCCAAAGCGTTCTGGTGCCATTCACAGCAGAAAGAACTACACCAAACAGAGTGTAAGGGTCTTTGATGCAAACAAAACTTTTCCCCTCCATCCCCAAAGATTGTTTTCATACCAAGAGGCCCAAAGAGTTTATTGGAGGGATCTGTAATCCATTCCCATAATGGTATATGAGTGAAGCCATTTGGGCTGAAGAAAAAATAATGTAGCTCTTTCACAATGTGAGTTGTGACAGGGTTTGCCCAAGAATAGGAGAGGCAAGCTGAAAGAGGAACCTGAACACCTCAATTATCCATCCCAAATCTCATTAGAGCCAGAAATATCTATTCCAGAGCAGAACTAGTTTTCTGGATTGTAATGCACTTAAAGAAAATATAGCCCAACTCTTTCAGTCACAGCAGATTAATTTTCTTCACACTTTTATTAATTTGGCATTTTATTTCACTGAAATGCTATAGGTTCTCCACATAAAGATGTGTCTCACAAATGCAATTCTCAACTAAACAGCCTTTTAGTGCCACTTGCCTTTGAGTTTATCCCTGTGGGGGCATTGAAGGAGGAAGAGGGGGTGTGGAGGACGAATTCATACTGAAGAAATTCTCTGAAGTAATTCATTAACCCCAGATCTTTTGGTGTACGGTTTCAGAGCCTCCTGTAGCCTGGCTGTATGTCAAGATTTATTAAATCTGGGTACCATGTTAGAACAAACATTTGTTATGGCTTTTCGTAACATGTTCATCTACACCACAACAAGCATACAACTACAGGCCATTGGTATCAGTGCTGTTATCTGAAGATCCCAGGCTGAAATCCATTAACAGAAACATCTGGCACACAGTGTCAGTCTCTCTCCAGCCTGCTCTTCTGTCCATCTGTGAGAATGGCAGAGTGCCTGTTCTCAGGCTGTAACAACAAACTGCCCAAGGAACAACAGGCCTTCAGGAACTGGCTGAGGTAAAAAAAAAATATCAGAATAAAATCTGTGGACCAGCCTTGCCCCCTGACAGCAGTCCCTACACTCACTGCTTTATCCTTCTGTGAACTTACGCCAGTTTTGGGGTTTAAATTAGAAGTTGCTGGTGGAGTCACAGCCCCAGGACACATACAGACAGGTGGCTTGGCTATGTGAGAGTAGCAGGGATCATTCTGCAGCTATTAATAAAGCATTGTCAGAAAAAGCAGCATCTTAAATGGCACCTGTTGGCACTTTATGTACCCCAAAACAATACATGCAAAAGATGACAAATACCCTGTGCAGTTTGGGTTGTCTCCAAAGATTTTACTACAGCATTTGTCAGGGAAACTCTAGTTCTGGTTGAATGTAACAGAAAAATCCTGCCAGTGTGAACTGTATGGAGACAAAATCAGTGTGACCAGCAGACATGCAGAGCTACAGAAAAAAACAATGAAGCACTGCTTAGAAACAGAGGATGGGCAGCAGACTTGAGCTCCAGACATATCTATTTAAGTCACTGAAACGTATCACTGAAATGGTGATAGAGGCAACAGAAGCCCCTCTGTGTCTAGCAAAACCAAGATGTGCTTTTCCATTTGCAATCACCATGTTCTGCTCTCCTGATCTGCACCAGCATTTACACAGGCACACCAGAGCCACAGGGAGTGGAACGGACCAGTGTCCGTCACCTACCTTAAAAGGAGTAAGGATAATAATTTCTCTGATTGTTAACAGGTTTGTTGAAGAATATTTATTCCCCCCTCCTTCTCCTGGTTTCTCTAAACTTCATTTCTCCTTTCCCCAAATTTCCCTAAGAGAAAAGGACAAGAACAGCTGCTAGGGAGGTACAGTAAGGCATCCACCATAGAAACTCACCATGCAGAAACAAATCTGGGGAAATTCCATACCATATGATGTCATGCTCAGTATATAAACTAGAAGGAAAGTTGGCCAGGGTGCCACTGGCTCAGGGACAGGCTGGGCATTGATCGACAGGTGGTGAGCAATTGCATTGTGCATCACTTGTTTTGTATATTCTTTTATCATTACTATCATTTCCCCTAATTTCCTGTTCTATTAAATTGCCTTTATCTCAATCCACAAGTTTTACCTTTTTTTTCCCTCACCAGTTCTCTCCCTCATCCCACTTGGGGTGGGTGGAAGTGGGTGAGGGAGGAGAGTGAGCAAACAGTGTTCAACTGCCTGCCAGGTTAAACCACAACACTGGGTAAGATGAGCTTGCTAAGATTTTTTAAAAAAAAAATCTTAGCTAAGTGCTGTTAGCATCAAGTTCAGATATCTAAGGGTTCATTTTATGGTCTGAGCAGTGATGGTTTGAGTCACATGCAGACACCTGGAGACACTTAACTACTTTCATTAAGAGTCTTTACCAGCAACATTCCCTCAATTCCAAGGGAAGAAAGCAAAACTCTTTTTTTTTTTTTAGGTGGAGGAGAAAGGAGCTGAGTGGGAAACAAACTAAACTCAGGAAAGCCAATGACTGATATATCAATAATATCTTCTAGGTAAGGCACTCCCATCCCCAGGATCTCTTGGCAGCATATCTAACTTCAGCCTTTCTCTCACAGCTGTTGGTTCAATAGTCAGTCACATTTCAACACCAGCATGAGCCATATGCCTCATTCTCTGCTGTCACAGTTGCAGTTTGCTGTTCAGGTTCAGCTCTGGGCACCAAGAAATGAATGGCTCTGAAGGCACTACTTAGGTTATCTCAGCTGCAGTGCACATGCTTTTATTTGCTGATAAGTGAAAAAAGGAGCCCCTCACTGCAGGCCACCTCTTGATTCAATCACTCCCTTCCAAAGCTTCAACACAAGCAATCTATTTCCTGCCAACCCCCTCAAAGCCACAGAGGCTCAGTACTGAATCTCCAAGGAGAGAAAAACAGGTGCATGAAAATACTTAAACAGTTCTTTTTAACAGTGATACAGACCTAGGACAGAAAAAAAGAAGAGGTGCTATATTTTTCTACGCTTACTACTTACTTTTTTTACTACTTTTCTACACTTGACATGTAAATGAGGCTGATGCAACTTTGCTTTTGTCTCTCTCTTCTTCTAACCTTCTTTTTCTTGCTCTTGGCTCTATCCCCAGTAACTTCAGAATCTAAAAGAGTGATTTCAGCAGAGTAGAGGTTTCTGAGGGGTTCCTACAGATTTTGTTAAAAAAACAACCAACCAAACAACAACAACAGCAAAAGACACCTGAATAGAGGATAAATCCTATAAGCCCTACAAGCAAGAAAAACAATGCAATCAAAACTGGTACTGTTTAAGACACCGTAAAATCCTAAAATCCACAGAGGAAGAAGTTCTTATCCATGCTGACTAAATTTTATAGTAACAGAGCAGGAAACTGTATGAAACCAAAACCTCTCACTTGTGGTGCTATGGGCATGTTATATTCTGCTTTCTGATGGCTTACTCTGAGCATACACAGGGCAGCACAACTTCCCCAACAAGGAGGAATACATACCTACAGCCTTGACAGTGTAACTGCATCTGAGCCGAGTGCAGTAGTCTGACATATGCATGCATTCACAGGTGCTGGAGATTATTCGCTTCCCTCCATTGCCAGTGTCTCACTAGAGCTACAAAGCAGCTCTGGGTCCTGGCCCTCCCTCCTTACCAGCAAACACAAGCAGCAAGCCCCCTGTTGATGAGCTTCAGGCCACAAACCAGGTTCTGGAGCAAAATACAGGAAGGAAAGAAGAAAAACAAAACATACAAATGAACAAACATAACCCCCACACTAACAATTAAATTGACATTCTGCTTTTCAGTTAGCTACTTCACAGAATAAATAAGGCACAAAGGCACCAAAGTCAAAAGGAATGTGCAAACTCAGGAAGCACAAAATAGCTACAGAGGGTTTTTCACTAAGGGGAAAGCCAGACACAGTCAGGGAAACTGCTGGTTTAGTTCAGGACATGAGTGACCAATATTCAAACACAATAATGGTGCAGCAGATGTCCAGGGTTCTCCACTGACCTGGTGAGATAAAATGCAAGACTCTTTCCCTTCTCCTGTGTGGTATAAAGATGCTCACGCGGACAGAATTAGTCACAGTGAGAGCATGGACAGAACAGGTCAGTGGTACTTGTCATGAATTTTCAGAGCCAGACTGTGGACAAGCATCTCAGCAGAACAGCAGAGGACAACCCGTTAAGAAGAAATATGACTCTTTCAGGATGAGAGGTCATCACAGGATTTCTATTTTGGGCACTGTAGTCAGCTATGCAATAGATCATGATTACCACCTAACTTGTAACAGTATCTTGGGTGAGGAAGCGTGATTTGGCTAAACCTCAGGAAAGGGACATTGTGAGATGCAGTGCTGAATGGAGGTCTGAATCAAATCTGTGCTTCATCAAGGGCCTAATGCCATAAAATATGCCTAGCTGTTATGATCTGGGTTTGTTATTTTTTTTTTTTCCCTAGAACAGAGTCTTTTGATATACTACTGCAGCACAGCATAATTCAGAAGAAATACATAAGAATTTTTGTGGTGAAAGCTTACTAAAAACATGAAAAAAAACCCAACACATTAATACAAACAGTATTCACAGACCCTGTCTGGAAAATAAAAAAAGAAAAAAAAAAAAGAAAAAAAATCTCTTTTTCTCAACATGTGCTTTGAAAATCTTACAGTGTTGCATGCCAGACCAATACCTCCTAGTAACCTTTTAAAATATTTTTGTGCTTACAATATTTTAAAGGCATTGGTATTTTGGGGTTGTTGGGAAGGCTGGAGGGACCAAGAAGAATAAAGAAATATGTGTCTCAGCAGAAGGCTGAAGTGCCATGGTGCGATGAGGAGCTCAGAGCTGGCACCAGGCATCAACAGGCTGCCAGAACCCATGCATCTCAACAGCTAAACCATTTCCAACTCTTTTAATTGACACAAGCAGGAGCTGTGTGGCCTGGTAGTGAGTGTTGGGGTGTTGTCTCCACTGTTTTCCTGTGGGTTCCACTGTGGTTTTCCACCCCACATCCTACTGCAATTTTCACTCCTTCACAAAAATCCCCATAACTCAAATAATAAATCACCATTTTACAACCAGATGTAACTCTGTCTGGGCAGGGTCACCACAAGCAGCAGTTTACTCAAGCAGAAATGTTTAGCTGTGCTCATTGTAAACCAAAAAGAAACCTTTCTGATCTTCTGTGCCAGAGCGGCACTGCCTTGCCAGAATAGTAGAGCTTAACTGCACACCCCCAGAGCCTTCCTTCAAAGACTGATACTGAAATCCTGGTAAGATGTACCAATGTCTATCTCCGATCTCTCCTGCACAGGGAAAGGGAATCTCTTTGACGTTCTGGCAATTGAAAAGATCCTGACGCCTCCTTTCCAGCCAGTTGATAGACGTATAAAGGGAGGCTGTCAACTCATTTCCCACAGACCAATTAAAACAGATCTAACATCTTTCAGCTCACATTGAGCATGAGCAACAATATGCCATACACACACTGACTGAATCCCTAAATCCTTTTTTAAAGATGTATACTAGTTCCACTAGTATGAACGTGCCAGATGTAGACAAAACATGGACTGCTCAGGTATTTTCTATGAGGTCAAATGAATGAGCTGCTCTATTTAGTGCAATAACTCATCACAATATTTTCCTCGCATCAGTCTGTTAAATTTCATAGCTCTGCATTTAGGAAGGATAGCTACCTACAGAAAGTAACTATTGCTGCACTCTAACTGCAGAAGTGAGAACACTGGTAAAAGAACATTTTAAGCTATCTCACAGGGGAAAACAACACATTTGTGTTTCTCTTGGTCAAAGCATAATCTCACCATTTGACTGCAACTTGTTTGATAGCAATCTGCTAGTATTTGTATAAGGGTCATTGAAGAATCAGAGAAAAGGCAGTACAAAGAAAATAGAGCAACATAAAGCAAACTTCAAGACATTTGGTGAATACCCAAGTAGAGGGAGAAGCGAAAATGATTAATGGTATACTATGGGCCCAGTGGAAGTGAGATAGCTGCATTTTAGAAAGCAAGGTCAATAACACACAAAGTCAAATGACCATGCAAAAACTGGTTGCTGAAGGACAAGGTAGCAGGAAACAAAGCAAAGTTACTGTTTCCTGTAACACCTGGTACTAAAAATCCAGGGCAGTGGGCCAACATGTTGATGAGAAAGAGCAAAGCATGGTAATTATTCCTCCCCTCACATGAAAAAGCAGCAAGGTTAATTTTATCCTGGAACAAAAACTATATGCCACTGGAGGAGCATTACAGGATCAGCTGATTACCCAATCCAAGCCGTCTAATAAGCATTTTGTTTCCTAAGCACTTGGCAATGGAAAAAAATATCACATGGCATTTTGCAAATTACTGTGATTTTTTTTTTTCTCAAATGAGCATTACAAAAGGAACAAAGGGTTTTAAATTATAGCCCAAAGTAAAGTTTTATTCCTTTTAAAAATTCTAAAATCTATATGAATGGCCATGAACTCAAGGAAAATCTGAAGTTGGGCTCGTACACTAAGTAAAATTTGAATCTGAAATGCAGATTGTGGGTCCTGCCTCAACTGTGTCGTTTCACATTCCTTTACAAAGCACTCCTCCTGAGTTTTCCATGAAGTGAATTCAAACAGCCACTCTTCTCTTGCATAGCTAGGCAACAAGACCTAATACACTTAAATAAATAAAGCACCATCCTCTAACTCTCATTTAGAAAAAAGCTTCTAGACTGAAAACAAGTGGAAGTGATGTAGCTATGTTTTTGTATGCTGGCAGCCAGATCCAATACGCTTCACAATGGATTTCAGATTCTTTTTGGTGGTGGAGACATCTAATGAAGAATTAGATAAACATAAAGAAAATGGGACTTTGTATCAGTGCAGACTGGAGAAACTGCTCTTTGCACATTAGTTTTATGTATCTTCCAGTATATGTCTCCATTTAATGTGTTCTCTAGTGATGCCATACTTTTTTCAAACTGCTCCTGAGCTCCTGTTGGATGTTACAGGCACCAAAGGTAAGCTTCCTATAGAATAAGCAGGACTTTCAAAGAGGCAACATCTAACCTGTAGTACAAAGGGACTTAGATTACATTAATCAAAGCTATGTCCTCTTAACACTATTCAAATCATACCCTTCTTGTTACAGATGCACATACAGCAACCTGCCACATGGTCTGTTTTTAACAACTGGCTGTCTTTCTCCCACTATTTTTATATTGCATTAAAAAATAGATATTAAAATACCTTTAAAATGTAGATTAGGTTATTGATCATCAACAACAATAGTTCTGGAACTGCCATAGTGACTTTGATATTTTAAGATTTTAAAATATTCTTATAATGCAGGCATTATGGAAAGAGTTGCTTCTGAACTGAATCTCATTTGTGTATCTTTTTCATTTCTCATAATTTTGTTTTAGCCAGACTGCTGGGCAGACCCCTCTGCCACTGCAGCCAGTGCAGTGCACAACGTCATTCCTGCTCAGTGAATGGAACAGCCATGATTACATCGCCTGCTTTGTGTTGTCCCACAAGCTCGTTAGATCCCTTAATGGTGAAGAACTGGACTCTCCTTATGACCTCTTCCTCCTTGGCCTTCATTCAGACATGTTTGTGTACTCCAATACCACAATCTACAAGATCCACCACTAAAAGAAAGGGTCTTCAAAGCTTTTGTTGAGACTATACTGACATTGTGGGTATTTGTTGTTTAGATATCTGCCCCACACTATTCAAAATAATTTTCCCTCTATTGCATATTCATTTTACATTAATTCATAGAAGTTGAAGTCATATATTCTTCATTTCTGCACTAGATCTATTTTAATACCAATAAAGTATGCAAAAAACAGACACTGAAGAATTTAAATGAAAAGTCAACTAGGCTCAGACACTCTTGGCTTTAAAGCATGAACTGAAGAGCTCTTAATAAAAACAATCTTCTCTTTTGCAGCTGCTCATGATTCAGATCCTGAGTTTTCTCGGCCTCTTACACAAAACACACAATAGATGGAAGCTAAAAGACAAGGTCCAGAGCAGTTATTATCATAAGCAGCTCCTTTTATTTATTCTCCTATTCCTTGTAGTCCAAATGCAAAGAAGTACCCATTCTGAAGTAAATGGACTTCGTTTCACATTAGATTGATAATTACTGCTATTTTTAAAATGACTCTTTTTAGCCTGGGCTAAGGATCTGACAACACACCACTTTCCCGGAGAAGAGAGGGATGTGTATCTGATCAGGTAAGAATTAGTGGGGATCACAAGAGGCAGCTGAGAGATCAAGCTCCTGCTGTGCGAGGACCTGCACCCCCCTTTCAGCTGCTGCATTCAGAACCTGCTGCAGAGGAGAGCTGCTAAAGCACGCCCCTCAACCCCAGGTTTTCTGGCAACCAGCTTGTTGATCCAGTGACATCATTTAACACTAACAGACTGAGTCTCCCACATAGGGAGCATATACACTAATTTCTGTTCTGTTTTTATAGCCCCGCAATCAGAAAAGATCTTTCCTGTTTATATTTTATATACTTTAATAGTAAACAGATGTTTCTTCAATACTGGCAGAGTTTCTTGCAGGCAGAGACTGTTAAGAGGTTACAGAATAGTGTGACTACCCCTTGTCAAGTGGGATTGTTTTTCACTTGAGCCTAATTTAATCTTAATCCTACCTAAACGTGTTGCTTCATAATTTTTATGGCTGCATCTTATCTAGATTAGGTGTTCTGAATTATGAATGTATGATTATGGAGAAGTTAACCATATTTATGTTGCTATCTCATTTTTTGGGTTCTTTAGCTTTTTAAACACTGAGATTTGAAAGAGAGTTTTTCAAAAGAAAAAAATACACACAAAAAAACCACACAAACAAAAAAACCCCACAAACCTAAACAAACAACTAACCCCCCGCCCCCTAAAAAGACCAAGAACAAAACCAAGAAACTACAGAAGGCTTTCCTACATAAGGAGTTATATTAAAACTGCCACTGCACTTTAAATTTAGCCTGTACCTTAACTCTCCCAGTCTTTCAATGGGCTTTGACACATGACCAATGGTTTTGCTTTTAAAATTTTTTCCATTACCAGTTTTGGAAATTACTTTCCTGATAGCTAAGAGGAATAGTTCAATGGTTAATTCTTGCTTGTGAATACGGAGAGCAGGGGTCAGTGGCTGCCTTCTCCCTCCCTGCCCTCCTGTCTGATCTTCAGCCTGTTATTTGGGCCCTACCTGTGAGGGTGGGATTTTTGAAGCAGTGCTGTTAGGGCTGTGAGTTGCCAGGAAGAATTTCCAGTTACCTCAATGAATGTGCAAATGTGGATATAGTTATACTAGATCTTATGGTGGTATTATAGCTTATAGCAGTTCCTGAATTAAAACCAGCTTCAAGTCTGTTGACAGAAAACTGTTTTAACATAGTTCCATTCACCAAATAAATCTGATACAGAAGACTCCTTAGCCTCACTTTGCTTCAGTTTCCATATACAAAATAGTGCTTTCTTTGCTCATAGCATGAGCCACAGTATTCCATTACAAAGCTTCTCTACAGCAATCCTGGCTTCAGGTATTGCCAGAATCCCTCCCTCATGTACCCCTTGTTGCTCTCTCCCACAACCAAGTTAGCTGCAGTTGTATGACATTTGTGTGGTTCTGTGATGAGCTAATCTGGTTTTAAAACTTGCCTTTACTTTTAACAGATTATTTTTAAGAGTGACCAGTTTCCAGAGCAGGCTCACGGCATGGCCACACTGAAGCTGAAAGGACACTTTAAAACAGAAGGCTAGGACTATCTGCCATGAGGGATAGCAACATTTATGTCAGTCTGTCACCAAAAACAACATATTGTGGGACTACAACCCCAAGCACTCAAGAAATGAGTTCCATACCAAGTAGCCTGTTGAGATACAACATGTTGAAAAAATTGAACTGCTCTAACAATATGCCTTATTCCAGTTGCAATGTAAAACAGGTTGTTGGCTTTACAAATGAGACACTTGAGAGAGAACATCCTGGATTTCATTTCCCATCCTGCTTTTCTGCCCAGCATGCCCTGGCAGCCAAGAAGCCCCAAGCCTGACAGTATTCAAGAAGCTGTTGGTCAATGCCCTCAAGACATATGGTGTAAATTTTGAGGTCGTCTTATGCAGTGACAGCAGTTGGACTCAAAGATCCTTGTGGGTCCCTTCCAACTCAGGACATTCTATGATTCAGTGTTACCCACCACACTATTTCAAAGGTACTTCCTGGCAGATGCTGCTGACACATTCTGCAAATGTCCCATCCTCATGTACAAACTACCTTTCATTTACAAGCTTCCCTCCCATCTCCCCCTCCCCATAAAGGATGTCCACTGTCTGTGAGAGTTCTCTGCTCCATGGGTACAACACACAAGCATTAGCTCAAAGAACTCATTCTGCTCTGAAAAAGGGCTTTCCTAATATGCCAACATGCTGTTGTAATCGCGTAAACCTATTCTTGAGGAATCTTGAGGAATCTCTATTCTGGTTACTCCTAAATATTAGACTTGCATGTGCCTTCATTTATTAGCTGCGCTTTTATGTTTGTTTTTTTTTTTTTATGAAACTAAGCATCACTTTCAGATATGGTTTGATGTGGATCTCAACCATGTAGCTCCCAATGGACATTCTAGAATAACAGCTGAAACTCAAAGACCAGAATTGTTACTGAGATATTGCTAGCCCCTAGAGTTAAAATCAAGGCAGTCTTGACATACTCATAAAGCGATGAACACTTAGACCTTTCATTGGTATTAACAGTAAGTACAAGCTTCTTCATTTCTGTGAAAGTCTCCCATGTAGGAAAGCATCTTGTAGCTTTCCATTTTTGTAGCTTCCATTTTAATCATTCCATGCTCCCACCACCAAAATAATCTGCAGTTTAGACAGGCATTAACACATAGTTGGGCTGTTCTGCATGAAACAATTTACCCACATACAGACATTTTTTTTCTAAATAGACAAATGCATCTCTACATGAGGTGAAGGCAATGCTTCCTTTAAATATAAGAGCAAAATATTGTTATTATATACTTTGAACTATGCAAGAGAACTATATAAAGAGAATCTGCTCTGGCACCTATTCCTGCTGTGCTCTTTCTGCCATCTAGAGAAAAACTACAGTGTGCTAACCTCTTCCTCTGTCTCTGCCTCAAGCTTACAGAAAGCTGAAAAACATAAACATTTTTCATTTCACAAGCCTGGCAAAATGAAAAAACATTTTGCAAGTTCTTGAAAATTTTTCTCAGACAAAATGCTATTTGCTGAATACAAATACAGCTTTTGGAGGAAAAACTCTAACTTATGACTACACTCTGCCAAAAGAATAATTAAACTAAAATTTTAGATGTGAAAAAAATTACAAGGCAAGACACCATTGCCAAAAGAAACATCAAATGAGTACAACAAAAATACTTTGATTCCCCTAGTGCTTTCACAGCTGCACCCAAGACTTTGTTCAGTCAACACTGGGCTTCATTAGCTGCATCAAATCACTGCAAAATCAATTAAGGATGAAAACAATTAATTCAGTGTGAATGTCTTCAGAAGAGAAGGCAAACCAAAACTGCAACACGAACCCCTGCAGATGCATCCTTTCCAAGAGCCAATGGATGTCAGAATCAAGCAAACAAACAAAAAACATTAGAAGTCATCACTTCAGACAAACATTAAAGGAACCATTTGCATATTTCAACAGGTCACTTACACTCTGCTTAAATATGGTCACAAATAAGGACAACTGAGGTTTAATGCCTCAGGAAATAGCCATCTTTTATACAAAGTTCAAGACATGCTATGAACAGTTTTATGATATATCTGTGAAAAAATGTTGCACATTTCCTCCTATATTATCCTCTTGCAGCTCTCTCTGCATTAACTCAGCATCGTTAGCAAAGGCTCCAAGACCTTCTTACTACCTCAAAAAATCCCCTTGCCTCTTAGTCTTGCTACCTCACAACCTCACCTTTTCTGCAAATTATTTGCTGAAAACAACTGCTCCCATCCTTAGTCTTCCTGTTTTGCCACTTACCTGTACTCATTTTTGCCTCACCAAAGGAGAGTTTTAAGTCAGGTCTCTGTTAGCTAGATCCTATGGTGAATAGAAATCACAGATACTGAGATTAGAAATAAAACCTTTATCCTGGCTTCCCTTAAAAGGTCAGCTTTCAAATGAATTACAAATGTCACAGATTTTTGTACTGCTCATTTTAAACCCAGTCATATTTTCAAAACCACTTATAAAACAAGTATTCCTGAGCAGGTTCTCTCTCCGATGGATGATAGGGATTCTGCTTGCTTTGCAAGGGATGTCTGATGAGTGAAGGCCTGTCTGTGAAAAAACATTAAGATGATCCATGGATACAAGAAATACATGCCCAGAAAATCTGATTTCCAGCTGCCAGAAATGCTCCGCAGCCTCAGAAACTGATCTCCATGTCACTGTGTCCAGGAACATACACCACCTCAGATGTAGGAGAAATGAGTTTGCCCTGCAGAAAGAAGCTGCACATAAACAACAACCTATAAGACACTTCACGAGGAGTTTTACTGCCCTAGAAAATCTGGAAGACACATGTCATTCACAGCTCAGGAGTATGTTTCCAACGTTAAGTCACTGTGCATTAACTGCACTTAAGAGATCTTCCTTCCATGTGCTGACCCCATGGTAAGACTCTGCTTGTGCTAGGCTTGACTACTGCAAGAGGTAAAAGTCTACTGCATGGCCTAAACAAGAAGAGATTGTGGAGGCACTCGTCTCCTTTCCTTGTTGGGATACCTCCTTCCCACTGTAGAAACACTGACAACAGGTAAGAGTACAGCTATACCAGACAAAGCCAATTTCAGAAATATGGATCTGAATCAAATTCCATCTGGTAATAAATCCTTAATACAGGTTTGAATAAACTGTACTCATGAAAGATCATCATTTATAATTGAAAGCAGAATCCGATTTGCCTACTAACAGGAGACAAAAGAGTGACACATTTCCATGAAGTGATAGGAAAGCACCTCACAGAATAAAACACACGCTCACACCAAAAAAACCTCACATCAAATAAACTGTTCCTCAGTGAACATCTATATTTAAATTCATAGTCTTGAGACTGGTAATATAATGTATCCAGCAAAAAAAGAATCTGTGGCAATTTAGGCATAGCTCTTTGTAACTGTCAGGAACCTTGAGAACTGCCTAGAAAAATTCTGATAAAAAGCACTAGAGAAAGGGAAATCATACCACTATATACATATTCCTTGTAATATTGTATTTGCTAATTAGGTATACAGTCACAGATAAGCCAGAGGCAAAAGTCTGCCTGCATCAAAAAAAAAAAAACGAAAACTGGTAGAATTTGGAATCACACATGTTCATACCAGGGAGGTATAGCAATAGGAGCTTACCAGGAGAATATTATAATTAATTCAAATCTTTTAGACAAATTTTAGTGTATGTGAATTTGAGAGGCTTGCTGGATTCACCAATGTTTCCTCAGGTGTGCACACAATTCCACAGGCCCAAGGCACACAGGGGGACTTAAGCAAAAGGACAAAACTTGAGCTAGATTTTAAGTGTCCTCCAGGGTCCTTAGAATTTTCCAGGTTTCTTTGCGTGATGTGTCACCATGATTTTGTTGCATCTTCCTCTAAATGTTATGTTGGTGATGCATAACCCAGCATTACATGCTATTTCACAGGCACATCCAGACTCCCTTGTATTAACAAATGACTAGAGGTCTCCAGGTAAGATTTTTTTCTTTCTGGCTACAAAATTACTTCACTTGTGTGTGTATGTATGTGTTAATTGTTTGACAAGTACATTTTTAATGTAACACCTCAATTCTTTCTGCTCAAAAATGGACTCAACTATAGTGATATTTATGATTTAACCTTTTGCAATAACTACATTTATATCTTTTGTCTGTTCATTGACATTTTAATTATTTCACTGATGCCCTTGGTATTGCATCTGCTGCAACACAACTGTCAATATGGTCCAAAAACTTGCCCTTCACCTTCTCAGCACATCCTCTAGGCCCACATTCCTGTGTGCATGGTTTCAGGTCATGTTAGTGAAATAAAGATTTGCATATTTCATTGATTTTTCCCTATGTAAGAAACATGCCATAGTCACTCATCGATTTTCCCTTTGCTTATAATTAGGAGAAAGCTTATATTGTTATCGTCTCTGTGACTATCCAGACAGCTTCAATGATCCAGTTAAAGTTTTTCTGTACTCATTTATCTCCAGACTAAAACATTAAGTGACAGTTAAGGTAGAACCAAACGTCACAAGCATCAGGGAAAAGATAATTTTGGGGTTTATTTTAAAATAAAACATAACAGACTACCAAAAATGAAAGTTTATGTTAATGAAAGCCTTTTGAGATACACAAATTCTAGAAAGTATAGAAATGCTGAATTAGGATTCTACACAACTGCTTATTTGTGCCATTTACCTTTACCTGTCTTCCACCACAGATTGCAAAAAAACACAATCAGTAAATATGATATATTCTTGATGAAAAAGCATCTCATGATCCATTTTAACCTTACTCCACTACATGTACTGCCTACGTCATCTGCTGGTATACACCACATGTATATGCAACTAGACATGTTGTGTTACCCATTCCCCAGTAGCAACACAAAGATCTATATCCCATCTTAGTATGCACAACAGCACAGCTGCAAGATAACCTAACCAAACACTGTACCAAACACTGTAAATTATACACAAAGATATTAGGAACTAAAACACTGCCTACATTCATCTATCTGCCAGCCACTGATTATAAAGCAGAATAGTTGAGTTCATTTTCTACGTGTTTCAACTGACAAACTCTGTCTCAAGCTTCTTCTGCTCTGGAAAACTGGAAACCTAGATGTGTGGATGAGATTGGGCTTATAAGAAGTATTTCTCTGCTTACAGGCAGAGAATGAAGCTAGGGGATGAATGTAAACAGAGCAGAACTTCAACGGAAAGCTGAGAAGGAAGGGGACAACAGGAAATGGGAAAAACCAAACCAACATTTCAACTACAGCAGGCAATCTGAGATCTCTAGGTTCTTTGTCACCAGACACAAATTCAGTCCACTTCTCAGAGGGCAGAGGTAAGCAGCAAGAGCCCCCTGCTTTGCAGTTACAAATCAGGTTTGTCCAAACTGGGAGAAGGCCAAAGTTTCAGAAAGGTTTGTGTCTTTGCCCCTGAGGAATACACTGTTTATGGGGAACCTATTATCTCCTGGGGACATTATCTCATCTCTGAGGCAGAATGGTGAGGTTCTTCATCTCCATTCCTGTTACTTCCAGGGAAGAAACATTTCAAATTTCAAGACCCACTTCTCTATTAGCTTGATTCTATTTATCACTCAGATGCTGTCCAAGTTATTCAACCTCCTCACAGCCTCTCAAGTCTTGCAGCTCCCAAGAGCAGTCAGACACATGCAGGACATCAATAGTCTTTTCTGAAACATTCTACACAGGGCAGAAACCTCTGCCATTTGTTTCCCTCTGCCTAGGCCAGGGCTCATTAACTCAGCCAGAGAAAGCTGTATTCAACAGATAAACTGGACACACTTCTCTCAACTCCTCATTAGCAAACAGGGATACAAGTTTAGTGCTCTTCTGGGCAAGTTCAAGGAAGGAGCTCACACATGACAACAAAGAGCCTAAACATGCATTATGGGCAAGAGAAGTTAACGGGTAAATGAGGGTGAGGATGACAGAGAGGACAAGCATAGTAGAAAAGTTACTTTCTTCCCATTGCTAGACATTTGACCATGAGGACAGCCTTCTTACTGTTTACAATGGACAGCCTCCCTTGTGACTAAAACATCTTCATGAACCATTTTAGGATTGTAATGTCTACCTAGCCACAGATACAATTAAGTCTAACCATCATACTGAACAACAGCAAACCTTCAAATATTCAGGTCTCTTGGTATTAACGAGGTTTGTATCCAAAATACACAACAACTTCCCATATTTGCCAAAGACCTACAATTATTTTTGCATATAGCCATAAGACTAAAATAAAAGACATATGGATAATATCATATGACTTTGTTTACTCCTTGTTTCTACATTCAGTAAGATTTGTGACATTTGAACTCTAGCCACAATTCACTTTTTTTATGGTCAACATCATATCTTTCACACTGCCATTTGTTTCCCAAAACTACTTCCATTGTCATAGACTTGCGATTTATAGCTGAAGCTGACAGAACCATTTCTGAGCACTGTATATCAAGGGGAGAAAAAGGAAAAACAGTTCATAAAGAAAAGCTGACTACTACCTTAATTATTGAGAGACTGCTGCTTCACAAAAATAGTGAGTGGATTTAAGAAAGTGTCCAAGTCACAAAATTCATAATTTCAGAACCACCATTGATATTAAACTCACCAAAAGTTGCATTTGATAGTGGGAATCACACGTTTTCACAACTTATGATACTTTTACACTGCAATTCCTAGTCCAGGCCGATTGTTCCAGCATTTTCCTTTGTTCTTCACCTTGAGATGGTATCACACCACCCAACAGTTGTTTGTGTTTCTTTAGCTTTTGAGATTTCAAGAGCCATTGTTTATACCTCATCTGCCCTTTTCTGTGGATGAAGAAGGAAACATTCTTTGTGAGGTTTTTTTTTATTTTGCTGTATTAATATATTATCCAACCAGATTACAAATCAGAATGTAGGCTTCAAAGTCATGACAAATTATATGCATACTGTATTCTCCACTGTCATTGGGAACAAATTTCACATGCTTATCACTTCCTTCATTTATTCATCGAAGATAACAGTTTGTGCTATCAGTCAACCCAGTTGTATAATAAGAAGAATATTAAAATATTTTTGTTTCACAGTTCATATGGGGAATTGTCATAACCTCTGGCATATTGCATATCTAGCTAAACAAAAGTTTGAAAACACACACACACAGAACCATATTTAGTTATACGGAAAATATTTGCATTTTTAGGGTATCTCATTGGTATCATAAACTGTTTATCTAATTATTTTTGTAATTTATTGCAATAATGAGCCCCCTCATGAAATAACACTGAAGCAGAGAATTTAAAATAAGTTAAAAAAAAAAAACAAAACAAAACAATTCCCCAGGTGTATATGCATTTGTAAACCCATCACAACACAGCAATATTCTCAGTGCTGCTCATACACAGACACAATCAAGCATGAATGTGCAGATACTGAGCCCCAGCATCAACAAACCTGCCATGGTTCTGCTGTACAAAGTGGGGATGAATAGAAGGTTTGAAAGCACTGTAAATATTCTTGCTAGGGTTATGCCTGGTTCTACAGGAGCTTGTGGTGTATAGTAGGACTAACAAAGCCAGATGATGATGAAAGGCAGCACCCAAGTAATCACGGTTCTCCTTTTCACCACCGGGGAACATGAGAAGAACACAACCCAATCGGTGGCATCAGCTCTCCAGGCTGGTCACCTGTCATAGAGCAGCTGACAGTAACCCTCAATTTATACAGTAGTTTCAATCCCGTTGGTGAAACACTGGCAAGCATGGGGTAAACTCTGTTTCTGCATGTGAGGCTCCTTACTTTTCCTTGTGGAATTAGCCACCTGCAGGGAGTCAGCTTCACGCACACATTCTGTGGGTGGACCTTAACATGCCATGTTTGAAAAGAACAGTATCCATGATATACCTCTACTATTAAGAGCAAACATTACAAAACAGTGATCTTTTTGTATGGTCATATCTTTTGCAAAGTTAAAATTTTTATTAGATACTGCAAATATACCTCTACTTGCCAAAAAGAGCAACTCTCCTTTGTACATTATATTGTATTATAAGGTAGGCTATATTCCCTCACACATTTGCTTAAGTATTAAAATAACAACACTTTTATAACAGATAAATGCAAGCAGGTGTAGAAAACATCGTACTAGGAACATCAGTTTGGCCTGAATTCATCTTCACTGTTAACCCTGCACTTCTGACCTGTGAAAGTTTCCCAACCAAACACTATCCGTTTCATCTTGTTTTTGTAAACAAAGTTGAAGTCAGGTGAAGTACAATTAAAAAAAAAAAAAAGTCTTAAAGTTCACTTACATCTCTAACAGGACCAGAAGCCACTTAAAAATTAGAGAATAATTACAAAAAAAAAAAAAAGTATTTATAAAGACAAAAGGAGATAATACGAAGTCTTAAGAAAAAAGCAAGAATTTCAAAGGCTGCACTATTCCAAAGCGATCTATACTTTTACAATAAACTGACAAAACTTAAAGATGCAGTGAGATTATTTGGAGGCTAACATCTAAATTCAGCCACTGGGAAGGGCTGGTCATGCTCTGCTGGTGAGTGCATTGGAGGCAGACTCTACTCTAGAATGGCAAGAAAATGAACAGGGAGATCAAGAGAACTAGTTGGAGCTATGCCAAGGATCCTTAAGGAGAGTTCAGGACAGACAGCTCCCTGGAAGGAAAAAACAAACAAACAAACAAAAATCAACAACAACAAAAACCACAAACAAAAATAAACCAACCACACATAAACAAAACTAATGTATTATGCCTTTTCACCTTCCAGAAAGCAACGCAACAAAGAAGGATGATCTGTCTATAACATGCACCTATTCTATGCCTAAACACAATGTCTCAGGACTACATTGATTTGCAAGCATCATATTCCTTCCCAGCAAAAAAAAATGAGCTACAGATGGAAGACCCTTGTCTTCAACGGACCTCACTGTAATCATTCCATCCTGTGCTTTGCAGATGTCCCCATCATAAGTGAACACTGATATTTAGAAGTCTCATCTTTTGGAATTTATAACATGAAACATTTCCATTAACTTTCTCTGTTAATGATTAAATTTTGATGTTGTCCTTCGTATTTGGCTCTGGGCAAATCACGAGCATTATAAAGGCAGCACTATGTTTTGCTTCTTTATGTCTCTAACTAGAGCTTTTTAGGAACTCTACCACTAATCATTTAATATTTTGCTCCACTAAACACGATCTTTGCCCTGGTTTTCCATCCATCCTTCACTGACCTTGATTAATCTGAGGAATATTGTGTTGACAATAAAAAAGCATTCAAAAGTAGGCAGCAAGAACATGCTGACTAACCACACCACCTGATACTAATCAACTGCCATTGGCTGCTTGGTCTCATCACTGTTGTGACAAATCTTTTGGAAAAAATATCTGTTCAGAAAAGCTAGTATCTCTTCCAGCTGCTGATTTTCATCAGTCTGATCTGCACATCCATCCTTCATGCTGTATGCACCATCTTTGTGTATTCAAACAGTGCATTTTTAAAGTCTTTGCAGGGATGCCCACCTCTCTTACATTAATTCTTGTGCAGTAAAATTGCTTTGTTATCCATCAAGCTGCTAACCAATGAGCTTTTCAAGGACATATCCTCAATGACAGTGCAGAACAGCAGCATGTATGTTTCTGTGTTTGTTCCACAGCTCTAAAAATGAAAGCAAAGAAGACTTACATGAGTCTGCTGCAGCAAAACTTCTTTCTGGACATGTTTGGGTTTTGTTGTTCTGGTTTGATTTGGTCTTTTCCACATTAACCCACCCACTGTTGGCACCCCGTATTTTTGCATTAGTGTCTAGAGAAATGGACAAGAGACTTTAATGTGTGTCAATATTAACTTCAAAAATATTCACTATTCTTTCCATGAACACCAGTCTCATTAACAAAGGGAAGTGTCATACATGTTTAATCTGATGAAGATGTTACTCCATAAACCCCAGAGCATGCCTACTTTTGGAAAATAAGCAGTCTCACTTTCCACAAGGCAGAAATGGACATTTCACCTGCAAAAATGAACCTGTCAGTCAGTCTCTCCCACATCTGCAGTGTTCCCTGCAGCCTTGTCACCCCTTCCCATCACACTGTGTTGTCGAAGCCCGATTTGCCAGCAATGCTGTGGTCTCCAATTCCCCTCTTGGATACTGAGGACAGTATTACTGTACATCCCAGCTTGTGATTTTACCTGAACTTGTGGGTACTTTGTACTCTCAAAATCCTGAAACAATGTTTTCAGTGATACACTAATTGGTTTGTACTAATCAAAAAGCCTTATAAAATTGTCACAGAGTTTGTGTTACACATGATCACTAGAGAGGAGGAAGTTTTTCTGGTTCACCAGACAATTTGAATTCATCTGTCTCAAGCAGACTACTTGTTTCTTTCAGATTTCTAGTAGATTTGACACAAAATTATGTTAATTGATGAGGGAATCAATGGAATTATGCTGTAACAGAAACATCAATGATTTATTATTTAGTCAGTAGTAGCTAACATTATTTCATTTTAGAAAAACCCTTCCACGCTCAGTATTTCCTAAAAGGGGTTAACATTTAGATATAAAATGCATTTCCACTGGTATTTTGCTTTAATATTTTGTGATAGCCTGCTAATATATTACTAAGTGATGTCAGTAAACGCAAGTCTCTGGCATTGGAAACAAGGCAAGCAAAACAATTCCATTCACAGCAGGGAACTAACATTTGAAATGGCCAAATTATCTAAACATTTCATAGAAATTAATGACCCCAGGTCTGTCTTTGGACTTGTGGTCTTAAAGAGCTTGTAGCTACATATTTGCTTCTTTTTTCAACTCTGACAATGAAAGTATATTCTTTTAGAATTAATGTTTAAAAATACCTTGGAAAAAGAAAATAAGCTCTGCTTTCAAAGTGTACAAAATCTTATTTGGCTAAACAGCTTAATATTTTCAGAAGTATTTGCTCTTATGTATAGATAGGCAGAAAATGGCTGTCATCTAACACCCTAACACAGTGGTTGTTATAATTTTATATGATGTTTGTAATAAAACTACAGTACAATTCTTGCAACACAGAGTCAAAGCACTCATATTGACAATGAAGCTAGTGCTTGCCAAATTTATAATAATCTTATATGTGTGCCCAGACCTGGCAGCTGTCCAAAGCTTAATATTGGTTGTTTAGTCTGAGCTGTATCCTTCAGCTCCCAACTCTCAAATAATGCTTGGAAAAGTGAGGAAAAGGGGTTGCAAACACAGAAGGAAGTCAAAGAAAAAAGAGATAATTGTATATGTGAGTAGAGGAACCATAAAACAACATGGGCAAACTGTACAGGTGAAGTAGTGGTAAAATTTCCTTTCTACATGAAGTCTGTTTCATGAATTTACTAGACTGCTAAACCCCAACACACATGCAAGTACAAGCTACTTCCAGTCTGTAAGGGGAATTCACCTATAATTGTACCCTCTTGCAACTTTTAGATGCACAGGGTGGGATACACTCTCTGGAAGTTTAGCATACACACAGGTTGTGTGGTACAGCCGTTGCTTATATCCAATGGTGTTTACTATGCGTACGCAAATGCCTGGAGGTGTTCTGCAAACCGAGCAGTGTACAGCTGTGGTTACTCTGCCAGCAGCATTGGTAGGAGCCACTTCAAAACCAGACTCCAGTTTTGCTGGGCATGAAGCAGTTTTGAAAGCCCTGATGTTTGCTAAACAGCAAAGGAAAGAGCAGGATCTTCTTTGGTGGCACACAGGGATGCTCAGTTTCTCTCAGGAAGTTTGCAGGATCTTTGACCACCCAAGGGAAGGTTGTCTGCTTGATTTGAGACTTTATGGGCCTGCTACATCTTCCTTTCATAAATATAAAATCATTAACTATTACAGTTATAATATTATGAATTTTTGGCAAGTTTGTTCACAGGAAATGCTTACTGATGTTTTGTAATTCTCATGCTGGTCTCCTCACGGTTGGAATACAAAGATTTCTGTTGTAAGACAGAGCTAAGCTAAGCTTAGGTATGTTTAGTGCAGGGGAAAAAAAAAAGGCAAAAAATCAGAATAAGTAAGGAAGGGCATAATTTTACCAGAAAAATAGGAGAGGTCTCCAGACAGAAGTATTTCTGTGTCAGTATTCCACACCCTGATCTATGGGCAAGTTAGAGCACTGAGCCCTAATGCCACCACTGTTTTAAACAGGCAAAAATGTTGCTATTTATTTACTGCAAGTAAAGCCAATTTAAGATTTTTAGAAAACCTGCATTTTGCCAGCTGCCTACAAAGCTGCTAACCAGGTTCCTATAGTGTGAATAACCTTGAACACCCTGGTGGCCTAGGAAGCCTACTGCCTAGGGAATGGCTTGAAACAAAAAGTTGTTTTTCTTTCAATTGAACTGTTTCACTGGGTTTCTCCTCACAAAGCTACATTAAAATATTTTTATAAGGATCTGATCCAATTTGGTACCAAAATAATTCCTTCTTCTAACCCCTTCCCCCCAACAGCTGGGGAGAATATTTTCCTCCTGATGAACATTGCACGGGAGAGAAATTCTCTTTTCTACCCAGCACCATCTGGATGTAAAGCTTAAAATGTCAAGAGGGCATGAGGAGAACTGCAGCAGGCCAGCAAGTAGATGAGGAAGGCTAATGTTAATTTGCATACTCATTAAAATTCATCATGCTTCAAAGAGATAGAAGAAAATGGAACGAGATACTGCATAAATGCATTTAAAAGTAACAATAAGCAGAGATGGCCTAAAACCAGGAAAGAGAAAAAAAATTCTGCAGACATCAAGGAAAAAAAAAATATATTCAGTACTTCTAGCTGGACATTTGAACAATTTGAGAAAGCAGACTGCTGAAATTCAGATTTTGATACAATACTTAAAATAAAAAAATAGATCACTTTATATGGAAATCCAGCAAATGCTTCTAGACTAGTTCTCAATCTTGTTTGGACTGGGGCTTCATCCAACAGCAGAAGTTATTTCCAGATCCCAAGCCCATGTCATTGTTTAGAAGAACAACAAAATTGCTGAATGATCAAGACTCTCAATGGAGCACCACTTCCCCTGGTGTCCCGGAATTTCTTTCCCAGTTTGACTTTATACACTGAGACAACAAAACACAGAAAGTGCAGAAGTACTCTGTGTAAAAAGGTTTCCTGAAGCTGCTATAATTGGTCCAAGCAAGGTTTCCTTAGTCCAAGGGACAACATGCAGCTGTCACATCCATTGTCATAATTAGCACAGAGAGACAGAAGGCCCAGGGTGTCCCGCTCACATGAGCATGCAGGCAGCCTTATAATGTGGCAGTCTCAGGTTCATAAATGCACTTTATATAGATTTCTCAACACATTTCTGTGGTATTTGCACCAACTTCCTTCACCAAACTCTAGAATCAGGTACATGGGAAACATTTTTGCTGTCTTTCTCCAAATCACTGCATTGCTCTGCACTATAGGAAGAGGAGAGATCAATGTGCCATGCATCATAGGATCTCAGCAGCATAATGAAGCCTCTGGAGCTTGCCAGCATCAATTTTATCCTTCTTATTCTTCACATTGGAATCAGTCCAGAACATAAAATTTACGTTGTACAAAAATTGTACAATATCCAATAAGGAAGAGTAAATTCATTTAATCTCTAAAGTTGTATGTAAATTCTGCACAAGTAGCTAAATAATCATCAGAACTCAGAAGAATGTATAAACTTGTTGGAAGGAGTCTAATTACATATGCAGTCCACCATCAATGTCCAAATGTCAAGTGCACACAAGCATAAAAACTATCAGTTACAGAAGTACAAATCCTAATTGTAGACAGGGAAAAAAATCCAGCAGAATGTGCCAATATCAATATTTTATGCACTGAACCACAGGATACTGCAGAAATGTTCCAACAGCTCTTCTCACCAATGTCAACTACACATTCCTTCTAAATCAAAAAAGGACTTGCTGCATCTTGAAGATATTACTAAGATGCAGGACAGTGTAATGGAGAGCGCTTTACAGGTAACTTTACAATGCTTTATAGGTAACTTCTGCAATGCACCACCCAGGAGACTTCTACTAGATAGCTATGGTAAATTCAATAATTATTTCTACCTCAAATGTATTATACATGGCAAAACCTCCATAAACACATGCTGGTGCCACAGTAAATAAAAAAATAGCTGCTGAAGACATGATAGGAATATCCTCAGGTAGACATATAGAAAAAGCAGCTGGCACTAGAATCTGGTTGGTTGGGTCTTTATCAATAATTCATCCATCAAGAAATACAAAATCAGCATCTACCCCATGAACTGGGGCCTTATAACATTCAAAAAGGCAGCCATAACCACAGCCTCTCTGAAGTTGCTCCTTGGGGAACAGCCATGTTCCAAAACAAACCTGAAAACATGAAGAAATGTGGGGTATTGTTTTGGAACAGTTGAAGCTTCAGCATCATTACCTGGGTCAGTTCTCTGTCATTTCGTTTCTCAGTTTATTCTTGTTTACACCATTCCCCTTCTTATCTTGCCTGCCTTCCCTTTGCTAGGTGCAAAGTTAAGACTTCAGAGTTTTGTTATGAGCTTTAAACTATTAATATTTCATTCTTATAATCAAAGTTAATGCTATCCAGCATAGGAAGTTAAAATCAATCTATGTACTGTAGGTAGTGATTTGGAGCTTGCTGTTTTCATAGAGTTTTTGTTTTCTGCTGTGACCTTTGCAGAAAAAATAAACCAATCCCGTGAAATTGCTTCTCCTGGTAAAAATTCTTCACATGGTGGTTTTCACTCAGCTCTAACCCAGCACCTTGTAAAAATCATAGGATCAAGGGGCTCCAAGCAGACACAAAAAATACGTACACACAGCCCTGAATCAGACCAGATGCCGGGTACCAGCTGGAATCATCAGGTCAGTGAAAGTGACAGTTGCTACAGAGATTACAAATTTCACCACTTTTCATCTCAACCCACTTAAGAGTTCTCAGGGTCAAGTAAATCCCTAATCCAATCCCCAGATCAGCAAAATAAATCCTTTGAAGCAAAGATTCTTGGTGAGGCTCATCAAAGCCATAAGATTTGGGAACAGCAGATTCATTTGCTCATTACAGCCTTGAGAGCAACTTCTAATACAAAGTTAATACAGACTTTATTTAACAAAGGACTTACACACAAAGGGCTACAACCTAAAGCAGTGGTGTTTAAGGATGAAGCTATGGTAAGAATTTAAAACATGCTAGCTCTCAAGTCTGTAACAACAATGTACCAAAATCTGCAAGATTCAGCTCGAGTCTACACAAGCCACTTCTTAATTTGGCAACTCATATGACTACAGTCTCATACTCCTAAGAAAATAATATCCACATGTCCTCATTCTGTCACTCTAGATTTCAGTGGTACACATAGAGTTTTGTCAGCTTGATCCCGGACACACACACAGACAAAAGAAAAAAAGGAAATTGTTGGGAAAAAAAGCAAAAAATTATGACTCTGTCTCTCCCACCCCCTCTCTCTGTTATTAATCAAAAGCCTAGCAAGCTAACTCCCAAGGATTTTATTTTTATCATCTTGTTAGGACTCCTGATCTCTTCAGAATCAATTATGACAGTAGAAATAAGACAAGGTGCTTTGTTTTGCAAAAACATGCATTTAAAGACTATGAAGCAGCTTTGATTTATTTCTTATCTAGAAAGATGTTCCTGTAAATAAGATTAGTGATACAAACAAGAGCTCTTGACTTCCAGACATTATAGTCAGTAATTTTATCATGTTGGGCAACCTATGCTCAGACAAGCGTAACACCAAGTCTGTAACATCTTAGGGGTAGACACCACAGTGCTGTCTTAGCACTCTAAGCCAAGTGCAGAACTGACACACTGAACATCCGGAACATAATCCAATAATCCCAACAGCATGCAGGAAATCATAAATATGTATATCAAACCAAGCTTACAACAGTATCTGTATATGCAAACTGAGGCTGGTTTAATTCAAAAATTGAAAGCAGCTTACTTTTCTTTTTCTATGTCAATATAAAGATTTTAGCCAGACAGAGTATTACAACAATCTAGAGGTCTTTCACAAAGAACATTTACTAAAACTATATGCAATAATTTTTCAAAAGTGTGTTTTAAAAGGCTTAATCCTTGAATTAATCAAAGCAAGTGTGTTTCAGGGTTCTCAGAACTAGAGCTACAGAACAAATTGATTTCTTGGTTCAGTAGTTGAAATGAGAGGGTGTGGGGCAGTGAAATCAGTTTCAGAATGCCCAAAACCAAATGTTTTTCACTTTCAGCAGACAGAAAAAATTGAAAATATTTTGGTTTGGGTTGAAAACTGACATTGTTTCCTTTTGGAATGCTTTTCCTTTTCTTAAAATTATGTTTACTACAGCTTTCTATAAAAATATCATTCAGGAAAATTAAAGTGTTCTCATTTCCTCACTGTTCTTGTAATTTTGTCTGCAGATGAGACTGTTTCTAAGTTTCTCCAAAATCCGTAGGTGGTTTTGCTGACTGGAAACTGCATCTTCTGTCAACAAAGCTCCATACCATTTTTTTTTTGCTTGACTTTACTGGTCAGCTGGTGTCACTGAGTCACAAATGCCCAGTGACAATCAGTCAACCAAATTCACTGCAGGTGACATACATGCAGGTGACTTCACCAGCCTACTATATTATAGCAGTCATGGACTCCATCTGATGATGTAAAAGCCAGTACAAGGAAAGCAACAGGATTATTTTTTCTCTCCCTCAGACTGAACTCAACTTGCTTAGTGCAGCCTGGATGAAAGGGGATGGAAGTAAGGGGAGTTCACCAATATTGTTTTACCTAGTTATGCTGCAAATCTGAATTCAGTGCTGTATTTGGGTTTGGGGTGTGGGGATGGGGTGTATAAGAAAGAGAAAGACTTATGCATATGGTACATGGCTCCAGATTTTGTCTGTGCAGTTCAGCAATAGCTAGTGCATGTTATTCATCACATTGCACTTCTGCTGAAAAGGCCTCTTTCCCCTTCTCATTAGAAACATAGTAAATAAGAACAAATACAAAACACAACAATCTTCTGCCCCTAGTAGAAACCCAATAACATCAGGACAAAAATTTCATGTTACAGAGAGCAAGCATTTAAATTCTTTCTTGACATGATTTTGTAGTTCAGGTTGGAATAGTTAAAGAATGACTTAAAGAGGGCGAGAAGCTCTGATACACAAAGGAAAGTAAAAAACATCTGGAAGCATGAGACAGATGCTGGGAACATACCTGCAGTGTAAAAACACTGGTGAGATAATTGAGTGTGAGAAGCGGCAGGATGCAGAAAAGAAACAACTGCGTAACTTTGCGAGGATGAGAAAGAATGCAATGAAACAAATTGCAAGGAAGAATCACGTGCATGGATGAAGATCTTGAGTGCTAGAAGAGCCTGTTGAACAGAAGATAGTCCAATGGGGCAAGACTACACTGTAGTGTGTAAACCCCTTGATCCAAAAGCAGAGCCAGTGTCCGTTTGGGACACAGAGACAGTGGGGTCACTAACAGGAACATCTGCACCTTTCAAAATAGAGCACAGTCCCTTCTGAAGTGTTGGTAAATGTCACAAGCTAGGCAGGGTCTGGCTCAGAGGCCTCACAGAGAATGAGGTGACCCAACCGATAAGCTGGTGGTCATATAGAGGTGGTGGTATCTTCAACAAACCTTTCTGAGCTTCCTTCAGGTTTGGATGCTGAGGAAACCACCTTTGACTATGAAGTATGAATGGTATTCAGTTTACCTGAGCTTTAAAAACCTACATGTATTTTACAGAACTAGTAATTTAATCTTGTTTCCTTGGCCAAATTTCACTTTTGGAGAACCAGATTTCTCTGGCCCAGGTTCTTGCTATAATTTTTAACCATCTGCTCTTGATTACTTTCTACCAGTTGACCCAACTGTGATCAGTGATGGGGTTTCCACAATTCATTCTGGAAGTTACTGTGCCTCACAGTACTATCTCAGCCCTCATCAAAGAAAGGCACCTCTACACAATTAAGATGGTCTGTGTGGAAATAGATAAAAACTGTTTGTCACATCTTTTCCTCTGGAATATTCATTGCTCCCAGGAGTTAATCTGTATACCCTGTTTACAAGATGAAACACCTTCTCTCATTTTTTTCAATAAATATCATGAAAGTATATTAGATTGTTGGGATTTATACAGAGGTATTTGGCAGGCTTTTCAGGGCTGTCAAAGATAAATTGAATATGTGGTTCTTCTACACAGAGTGAATTATCTGAATAAATAATATATTAGGAGAATTTCACTTCTAAGCTATGTCTGAGTCATGCTCAGATAAATATATATACATTTGCACTGATGTCAGTGATGTCAGAACACATAACAGCACAAAATATGTCCTTCGGCTTTTTCTGTAATATCCGTGATAGAAAACTGACCAATAAGACTGATATAGAAAATCAAACAAAAAATACCTCTTGAGGTACAGGAAAGGGAGCCATTTATTTTGCTTGTTTCAGCTTTTCATTATGCTTGGTTTTAGATTTACCTTGTAAAGCTTTAACACAGGAAACACATAAAACCAGCAATAAAACCTTTATCAATTGCATCTCACACAACACTGCAAAGCACTTTCCAATAGCTCTTAATTATGGAAAGCCAGCATGGGGTTTAGAAAGACAATTGGCTTCCTACTGTTTTTGGACATATATCTGGCCACCAAGCCACTTGCTTGTACACATGGACAGTGTCACAGTGTTCGCACAGCATGCACAGACCTATTTAGACAGACAACTGGTGTGCACAGATAATCAGGCTTGACATACACTTGTCCCTGTAAGCTGAGAGAAACTGTGGAGGTGTTTATCTGTATAACTCAGAACTTTATGATCCATCTACAAGTTTTCTCTCATAGATTGAGAAGCACACCAGATGTGTTGAATAGCACTTTCAGAAAACTAGAATTATTAAATTGATAAAACAGCAAAGAAATTTAGGATTGCAATAATTTGACTTCAGATTAAAAAAAAAAAAAAAAAAACAAAAATCACACTGCTGAAAATTCTTTTTCAAAAAAATTCCCATCACAAATTCCACTTACAAATGTCAAAGCAAGACCTCAACCCCACTTACACTCAATACCGATCTAGAAAAAGGCCATGTAGAAGAGAAATAATCAAGATTGTCTTTTCTTCTATGGGAGCTCACATTGTGGAATTTTAAAAGAAAGCAAAACTAGAGGAGGCACTAGACACTTTCTGATGGAAGCTTCCCAGAATATTACTTTAAACAACACCTTGGGCAATACCTCTTCTTCCAAGAGAAAAAATGCTGTCACTCAGATGATAATGCATGTGCTCTACTACTTTAAAGAGAATTACAGGTTTTTTTCACACCTAGGAAATGCCTTTTCATTTTTATACCTTTTCTAAAAATAATGATACCGATGGGAAAATACAAGAAAGTGATGCCATCTTCAGCAAAAGTTCCCCGCAGCAGCCAGGGCACAACTGCCTTGGGCACAGGCATTTTGAATCTCAGCCAGCACAGTGGAGTGGGCTTGTGCTCTGAGAAACCTATCAACCCCAGCTATCCACTTTGAGTCATCACTATCCTGCAGCTAATTAGCTGCCAGCTTGAGAGTGGACCAGATAGAGCTTTTGGACAAGAAGCTGACATGATGTGATGGTTTGTCAATGAGAAAACCTGCAGAAGTCCTGGGTTTTGCCGTTCCTCCTGCATTCCTATTGGAAGTGGGAGAACAATATCATTATAACAAATGAATCACCAGTAGTACCCTGAAGATAAATTTAAATGGGCCGGCACTGGCTGTGATTGTTCCCTACCATACAATTATAAGCTTTTAGTGTAAGCTACCATAAAAATAATTATGTCAAACCTGCAGGTCTGTTAAGAATTTTCCCTCTTGCTTAGAGCATTGCTTTGTCCATAAAGAGTAGACATCATCATCATTGCTTTTTGCCAAACATGGAGAGATACAATGCCTGAAGAATAGCTATCTCTTAATTCACTCCGTTTTCATGCTATTTCCACAAAGGACCATATTGTCTAAACACATTTACATTTGAAAAATATACAACATATGGTCAGAAAGACATTTAGCAGAACTCTTGCTTTCCTTGTGACAGTGCAAGCCAGGCTGTCATGGGTCCGTGCCCAAAGTTTCCGGTTTGACAGGTCTTATGGCTCTGTTTCCATCACAAAAGCCACAGTACATGCACTGTATAGTTAGTCCATACCTGTGTAGACTTTTTCTAGAGGTGCAGTATATGATCTACATGTTATACCTTTGATAAAATTATACCTTTGCAAATGCTGGTAGCCAAGAAAAAAAACATGTGCATTGTCCT
This sequence comes from Columba livia, assembly GCF_036013475.1. Taxonomy (NCBI): domain Eukaryota; kingdom Metazoa; phylum Chordata; class Aves; order Columbiformes; family Columbidae; genus Columba; species Columba livia. Next base: position 93,316,893 of record NC_088603.1, read on the forward strand.
TACAGAGGACAAACACTCCAGGAACAACAGGCTCACCTCACCTATTGCAAGGCCATTTGCTGACAAGTGATACTTGAATTATTTTCCAGGTATGTACTTATTGGTTAGTGTTTTCTTCTTGCAATTCACTATTATTATTATTATTTTTTTTTTTTTTTTTTAATATATGCATACTTCTGTATTTTAAGGCTGAGGAAACTAGCGCTGGTGAGAGACTTTAGTGTGGCTATGAGTCTTTCCTAGTTGGAAGAAAAATGCTATGTGCTACAGAGGCAGAAAGGCAACCTGATAGCTGTCCATAATTAGGCTTTTCTAATCCTGACTTCTCATAGGAAACAGATACACACATATCATACCTGTGCTCAACACATATCTTCTATACTTGCTTTCCCCAAATGCAAGAAACCTGACTGCAGGATTTGCTGTAGTGAGGATTACATCTGTGTGTTCCCTTGGAAGGGAAAAGGGGCGAGGTGTGGAAAAAATATCTCAAAATTCTAGGGAAGGTAGCAGGCTTTTCTTAATCTCCAACAGTCCTTGGGTGAGAATGGCAGAGAAGGTGGATGATTTTGTCTGTCACAGAACAGGAATATTTAGACAGAAAAAGGGCAAACCTTTTACTTTTCTAGGGAATGTAGTCAGGTCTCTTTATGTCTCTTACCACAACAAAAGTGTGGGTCAGCTGAACTCTCTATGTAGAAGATATAAATAGCTGTCATTTTTATGGCCAAATGTGACCAAAATACACCACCAGAAGGTGAACAAGCAGAAGGTTTACACAAAGTGTACCAAATAGAGTGCCCAAATAGGTCAGTTCTTTCATCGCTGATGTGGGTGAACTGTGAAACCCCCAAATCCTTACAGCTAGCTGTTGCAAATTCTGCCTCATTTTTGCAGGTTCTCATCTCACCTTCATGGTAAGCTTTGCAGAATCCTTCCTTCTCTCAGCCAGGGAAAAAAAAAATCTCTTTACTAAAAAAGGACTGATGTATGCTAATGACCAATCAGTAACTGCTCCCTAACAAATAAAAAGGTGAAACATGTAAACATCCAACTAGAAACCACAAAGATGGGTTGTGGTTTTTAAGTTTAATAGTTAATCATTTACTATGGCTCTCGCTCACAACACTTATTTCAAGATTAAGAGTTTTGACTGTAATAGTGAGTACACCTGCCACGGAGGCGCCCCAAGGTTAGTTTGAGGGACAACAGGGTCCAAAACAGCTTTTATTAAACTGGTGAGAAACAGGGGTTTAGCGCTTCAAAAGTGACTTAAATACAGGTTCGGATATCAGTTGAGGAAAATTATTAAGGGGCAGCAACTAATACAACAGGCGGTCCACAGAGTGCATGCACATGGCTTCACCCAAAACAATGCCAGAGCCGTTTCTGAGGCTGGGAGGAGTACACACTTGCCTGAACACGGTGTGGGATTATTTTAAAAGAGATACACGTACTCGTAGTGAGTATGGAAAGTGTACACTCGCGATTGTGCGAGGGCAAATTTATAATACACTCGCAATCCTGCGAGGGTTAATTTACTTACACGTGCATATGTGCACGGAATATTACACATGCTTATGTGGAAGCGCGGGAGGAAAATACACTCACGATTGTGCGAGGAAATAATTTATACACGTGCTCATATTGAGCACGGAAAGTTACGGGTGCAAATATGCATGGAAAGTGCACGTGCTTGTATTAAGCACGGAAAGTACACATGCAAATGTGCACAGAAAGTTACATGTGCTTATGTGGAAGCACAGGAGGAAAATACACCCACGATTATGCAAGGATTAATTTTACACATGCTCATATTGAGCATGGAAAGTTACACATGCATACGTGCACGGAAAGTATAAATACACTCGCAATCCTGCGAGGGCTAATTTTACTTGCCGTGTCGGCAAGACAAGCGCAGTCTCCATCCCAGGGACGGGGGCTCTCGGCAGCAGCATCTCGCTTGTGCTCCGAGAGACCCGCGACAATGGTCGGAGTCTCGACGAGAATCCCGTTTTTTATTGGCTGATCAGATGTGACTGTAGGCATTCCAGAAGCTTCTCTGCACCCCCACACTGGCTGTGGGGTGCCCCTGAAGCCTCCAAACATCCCCCACACTGGCCGCGAGCACCCAGCGGCTCACTGGCGCCTCAGCACTCCCTTCTCCTAATGGCCCTGGCCAGGGTGCTCTGGGGCCAAACAAAAGAAGCTGTTAGCCTCAAACAGCAGAGAGAGAGGGAGATGTGCCTACTCCTTCCATACTGAAGGAGGGAGGGAGAGAGAGGGGGGTCTGCATCCTGCCACAACACCAAATAAAGATTTTTCTGGATAAGATACCTCTTTTTCAAAGCTCTTTCTAGAGGCTGTCAACCCCAACACACCATTCAACAAGTGTAAGAGTTTTCTCTTCATTTCAGAGAGCAAAGTAAGGATAAGGGGAATCTTCGGATAGAGGCGATATATCTGTCAGGCAAAAGGAGAGTGTTAAAAACAGTGTTTGACTAACAAATATAGAAGAGGTTTCTGAGGTATTTTGTTATATCATGTGAAAAAAAAAAATCAAGATTAAATTTTCATGCCATACATTCCCCAGCTGCCATAAACACAGGATAACTAATGGCATTTGGGAGTAAATTTTATTTTACTGTTTCAGAATAAATAGTTTTAAGTCCAGCACCCCCTGCTTTATCTGCTCCAATGCACATTTCTCAGCCTGATTCTCTCTATACTGCTTCAATTGAATTATAAGTACTATTTCCACATTCCTAACAATGCCTTTTTTTTTTTTTCTCTAGAACAGCCAGTTCCAAAAGTTTGATAAAAAAAAGAAATGAAAATTTTGCTATTTTTTCATACATGCACACTAATATCTAGAGAACACGTTCTGGAGACCACCACCCCCTCTGGAGACCACCACCCCCATCTTCTAGACACTTCTGGGTCCTTAAGTCATAGACTGTATTGCTGGAGTGCTAGCAGACAGCCACTCTCATCTGTTTGCAGGGAAAACGAGCACACTGTGATCAGAGATGCACAAATTAAAGGTCTCTCCCCTTCTACCCCTCCACACACTACATGGTAGTGAAGCAAAGAATTTGGCAGGAAAGACTCCTTTTGAGATGTGACATATTTGCAGTGCAGGGTTCCACTTTTTTAGTGAAGCAGATCACAGCCTTAAGATTAAAGCAACTTCATCAATATTTCTGACCCCTTCAGAAACAATCAGGAGCTATGCAATGGGTGACAGTTACGTACTAACAGCCCAAAATATTTTTCCATTTACTGCTTTGGGAGAAACAGATGCGTCTTCTCATGCTGTGAGGAACAGCCATAAGGATCTAAAATATTACATGCTAAATAGACATACCACCTTACTGCAGGGCAGACACATTCAAAGGAGCAATGAGGGTTGCAGATGCTGGCTTACTGTAATTTTTCCTTCATTTGGCTAGAAAACAGTCATCCTGCTAATTGATACTCCCACCACAGCGTCAGACAAACAAATCAGATAAAACACGGTTTGCCAGTATTTTGTCACATTCTGGGCTTCCTGGAATTACTTACTGTCAGTATGTCCTGGGGCACCAACAGATGTAAGGTCTGATAAAAGCTGTTTCCCCAATTTCAAGTTGAAGAAAAACACAGGCATTATTCTGTAATGTGTGCCTACCCAGCAGATTAAAACAAGACCACAACCAACCCCTGCCTTCTCAGCCACACTGGATTTCAGAGCCTGAAAAGGTTTTTAAGGTTCTCCAGCCCACTCGCTATCTCTCACAGGCAACATAAACCTGGAATAGGGGCCGCAAGGAAGTTCGCGCTCACAGTGTCATTTTTTTCCTGCCAAAGATGTCAGAAGAATCCATTCATTCCTCAGCTCTTCAACAAGATAACATGGGAAGGAATTTACCTCAGATGGATCCAGATGGCTATTGCTCAATCAATCAGCACCTGAAGTTGCTGCCACTACTCCAACATAAGTTACACTTTGCACACACGTATATTTCAAACACTGAAGAATATCTGGATATATGTCTTGTCATACCCAGCCAAAGTTTTCTTCAAAAACTGTTCACTGAAGCTGAGAAGGATTATGAAATACCACCAGTGGCCCACAAAACTGGGGCGAGTGCACCAATCACCACACAAAGTCAGAACCAGAGCCAAAACTACTCTTTAGTTTGATACTTAATTTCCTCAAGAACACCTTGAGATGCTAAGTATTCAAGATAAGCATCCAGTAGTGTTTACTCGTCCTGGTGAGGTCGTGACATATGTTTTGAGGGAGGACTCAACCTACATCTGTTGTGCCAGCTGAATTACTTTCTCCAGAAAGATTGATCTAATCTGCCTTTGGACTCAATTTGTATTTTTCACTCTCAACATCTCTGTTTAAAATAGCGTTCTCTTATGTATATGCACTAAGTGATAGACATGTAACTTTTTAAGTAATGTAGCACAGACAAAAAACTCAACTGGAAACTTAAAGAAAAAAATTGAAGACTAGATTAATAACTCTATTTGGTCAAAAGCTGTTCTCCTTAAAACATCTCCTTTGATGTCTGTCACAGCTCTCTTCTCACATAGATCCTGACTAAACTAATTTAGATTTCTTCTTCTCATAGAATATGAGGATTTTCATCTTCATATATTCTCACCTGCTACCTTGGGGAAAGCCAGGGTTCATCACTGCAGATAAAATCCAGAAGGCTTCCTCAAAAAAATCAGGATTTAGACACATAAAAATGATTCTGCATATATGGAGCCAGGCTCTTCTCGGTGACAACCAATGATAGGACAAGGGGTAATGGGTGCAAACTGGAACACAAGAGGTTCCACTTAAATTTGACAAGAAACTTCTTCTCCTTGAGGGTAACAGAACACTGGAACAGGCTGCCAGGGAGGTTGTGGAGTCTCCTTCTCTGGAGACATTCAAAACCCTCCTCGACACCTTCCTGTGTAACCTCATCTAGGTGTTCCTGCTCCGGCAGGGGGATTGGACTGGATGATCTTTTGAGGTCCCTTCCAATCCCCAACATTCTGTGATTCTGTGATATGGTGACTTTTTCTCATGGAGGAAACTGTTGATACAAAAGACTTCAGTTTACCCAGGTGGTACTTTTAGCACACTTACAGCCATGAAACTAAAGAGAATGAGAGACAGGTCTGATATAGCAACTCAATGTTTCAGGGCTTACACAAAATTAATCTGAAATACTTTTCAAACTTTTGCTTTCAGATTTTTTCCACTTTCCAGCTTCCAGGGATTCCTCTTATATTGTATGCTGTGAATGTATCTGGACTGAGCCATTTCATTATAACAAGCTCATTTTGTAACCAACCACAACATTAGCAGCTGTTCAGTCCAGACCCAGCACAGACACACTGCACGGAAGTGGCATGCTGAGTGCTGGCACTTCAGCTACCCAAATCAAAGGCAATAATAAAACAAAGTACATACTGGGGACATGCCAAAAAGAGTCTCACCTGATTCTGAGTGCTCCAGGATTGCAACAATCCTTATTGTCCATGACTATAAGAACAAAAGATAGCTTTTGTAGCGTGGACTTGGCTCCAAAAATTATCACTTAATAAAAGACCCCAAGAAATCTCATTAGAGCAAGAGCAAAATGGCAGAATGTTTATGCTGGACCCAAACACTCTTTCTTATTGCCCAGATCTTTTCCAGTAAAATGTAACAGAGCAATAGACTAAAATGAAACAATCCAGAGTTTCTACAATCCCAGTTTACTTAAAGCTTGTATTTAGTTACTAACTTCAGCTTCTCTTTCCAGTTCCCAGAATTTCTCACAAATTGCTGATTCTAGCTCCAAACCACCATTTGTTCACATTTCATGGTGGGAGAATAAGCAAAGAATTGGGCCTCCATACTTCCTTGAAGTGTCTATGAACTTGTCTCCTAACTAATTCACATATGACATGTAGGGTCAATCAGGTTTTAAAGCACTGAACAGCACAGGTCTGTTGCCCTTAAACAACTACCCAAACATGAACCTGCTCAGATATTATGGATAGTTCTAAACGACAAGGTATTTGTGATTTGTCCAAGACCACAGAGGAAGTCAGTGGCAGAACTGGAAATATAATTCTTCTTTCAGATTCATGTTCCAATATTATAACCAGAAGTCTCTTTCTTCCCCCCAAAACTCCTTTTCTCTTTCACAGGACTTTTTTCAACAATAAATTTCAGTCAGGAATGAAGAGACTTTCCTGACAAAGCTCCTTTACAAAAACCTCTTACTGCTGACAGTAAGCTTAAATGAACTTACATTTACCAAACAAAACTGCTTCCAGCATAAAACAGCTCTGCTGTCAAATATGTTCTGCTTCTAGTTCATGACAATACTTATCAAATTACCATTTATCTCAAAAAATTCAGAGTTTCCAGCCTAGCTAGATAAAGAGACATCTTAAACACAGGAAATGCAGAATGACTTGACTGAGAGTCTGAAAATTTACATTTGACTTGGAGAAACCAGTTGTATTTTCCTATTCTATTCCATTTTGATAGACATACAGGATTTCTCAAAGGATTTAAAAAAAAAATACTTTCTTTGAATAAACTTTAAACTGATTTGTACTCATTTAAAAAAAAAAAATATTTTTACATGAAAAAAACAAAAGTCAAGACAACATTTTGATTGACAAAACAAGAGCCAGTTATGCAGCATGAGTCAGACTGCAATGTTTGGACTCCTTTAGCTACTCCAAGTTTTGGCAGACCATGGCACTTGATTTCTTCATAGTGGGGAGGTGGGGAAAAGAGAAGCCCAACTGCCTTGACCCTGCAAGACAAGTGCTACCTCTTCCATCTAGCAGCTTATAAACACATTCTGACTATACAGATATGCCATACTACAATTAAACCCTACAGAGTTATGTATCAAGTACTTATTCAAGCTGACTACTCAGTAGGTCCACAACTAAGACTGTTCATTAGTTAACATGAGAAATACAGGTCAAGAAGAAAGAAAATGCATTCCTTGCATATTCACCTCTCATTTTTTTTGCCATTTGGAGGTAAATTTGGACCTGTGTCAAGCCCCTCCTGTTCCCAGGTTTCTCTGGGGAGATTACAATTTGTCTCCTGAAGTCTTCCCAGCTCATTCACATTGACTGGCCTGGTCAAACTCACAGCAAAGCCAAGCAGCCACGCTGGTCTAACAACTTGCTTGTCTCTTCCAGTTGCTTTTGCCTGCCCCGAACTTCCCAAGTAAGATCAACCATTTCTCTCTTAGGTTCTTTTCACTTCCTTATCATGTCTACTCTTCTGTTCTGATAAATGTGCCCACCTAGAGTGCCATAGTATCTTCTCACAACATTCCTTAGCCTCTGCCTGTGCTCATGGATAACCCTGACTTTGCACAAGAACTCACTCAAGCCATGCTTTGGAGAACCAACAGCCAGTAGCAGGTGATGTACCCAGCTACACTCCTCTTTCATCTTGATCCAGAAAAACGTCTACACGACTACAATGTCTATGCTTAGAGCTAAGGTTTTTCAATACCCTTCACAAGAGGTTAGTCCATTAAAACTGAATTGTGGGCTCAAAACTCAGGATACGTAGTAATGGTAGTTTAGGACCATCAGGGGGTGCTACATAAATGTCTGTTTCCAGTTTAGGTCACTGATACCATGTCACTTACCTTGAAGCCAGGCCAGCAGAAATACTTAGTTAACGCTCTTCAAATTGAGTGTTATTGCAGCAAGAAACACCACTTTTTATTTGGTTCTCTGTTCACAGAGATCAAGAACTAAATATGAAGGGGAAAAAAGGGCAATTTTTCTTATCTGAGAAGACCTGTAGGTCAGGGCTGCACATAAGCACAATCAGCAAGGGTAGGATGGAAGTAAAGGGCCAATCTATAACTCCTTGGAGGTACTAAAATTAGCACAATGAGAAAAAGGAGGAGGAAGACCATAAAAGTCTTCCTATTGCCCTTAGGTGCAGAGCATCTGAGAAGGGACATGGTTCAGGGTTGGCAGCCATTTGGCTTCTGAGACGAGAAAAAAATATCCGAGCCCTGTCAGTCCTGACAGCAAAAGCACGTCACTCCTCCATCTTCTTCACAGGTTAAAGATTCAACATCAGTTTGCAAGATACTGAGCTCACGAAAACTCCTGAGATATGACTTAAAAGCAGCCAGGGCACTTCATCTGATCTGGCAACAGTGATCATTGCAGCTGCTTCATGCAACACAACTATAACCTCCCCACACCCACCACTTTTTTTTTCCTCTAGACAATTCATCTAAAGGCCGTAAATCCACTGACCTGTCTGCCAAAGCTTAAGATCTGGCTGTTCTGCTGGCTCTTTTCTGGGAGAGAAGAAACAAGGCAACAGATGAATTTCAGCTTGGTCTCAGACTGTTCATCAGTATTTGCATAAATGTTAAAGGGAAACTATTTTAGAAACTAATTTCTCAATACGCTTTCAAATATCTTCAAAAAGCATTCCTCTCACTGGTAGCTACTAAAATAAGCGATTCCATTTTTTCTAATTTAAGCAGGGAATGAAGACACCTAATTAGGCCTTCCAGTATTCATACAGTTTGCTCTGCCCACAAAAAAAGTAAAAATGATCTACAAAAATCCAAATAGTCCTCCTCCAGACTACCTCAGTCTTCTAAGGAGGCCATGAGGTATTCCTCCCTGCTATAAGGGAGCAGGACAAACACACTCTCTTGCAGAGCTGCAAATTCCTGTAAGATCTCTCAACAACAGCTATCAGGAAGCAGATTATCATTCCTGACTGCTGTAGAGAAGCAAGAAAAACAGAACACAGTTTACAATCTATTCAGATTGCATCCTTATTTTATTTTCAAAATGGAATTTAACCCCAGGGTACAAGAGGAAAACAGAAGTCTCTCAGAGAGCAGGATAACAGGTCAATCTAACAGACAACAGGGCTTCACCTGGCTCCCAGACACATCTATGTGGTATGACTGCTCTAAACAAAACACTAAGATGGGAATAATAACTAATGCCTAAATATCCTTCCAAAATGTTGCAAAGTTTACATTTTGTTTTGTTTTGGTTTTTGTTTGTTTGTTTGTTTTGCTTTTTTGTTTTGTTTTTGGTTGGTTAGTTGGTTTTTGTTTGTTTGTTTTTTGTTTTTGTTTTTTGCATCAAATCCCTTCAAAGGCATCTTCATTTAAAAGGTCATTTAATTCTTAATCCATCTCCCACATAATCCTTACAGCTCTCCCAAGTTAGTCTCTTCCTTCCTTCCTTCCCATCATAACAGAGACCTCTCTTGTAGTCATGACAGAGCTGCATATTGTTTAAACACAAATGTTTATGGCAAGAAGCAAGTCACCTCTTGGCTGGTAAAGTGAACTATGAAACAATTACTGGGAAATGTCAAAGTATTATCAAAATAATAGCTTACTGGTGCTACAGCTGTATGTGTTATTTCAGGGTATCTCAATCACCCTAGCAGGTTTCAAAAGGCAGTAACAGAAGGGGCCTTGCAGTGGTGGGTACAGGACAGAATGCATTCCACATAGGTGATGGTTCATGTTTAAGGAAGAAAAGGTTTGGTAGCTGGAAAAGGCAGTCTGTACTTTGGGTTCTCCTGTATTTGTGTCCATTTTCTCCCCAGCAGCACACAAAGTCAAACAAAACCAAGGGAAATGAAGAGACTCCTGTGACTCATGTCCCAGGACACCTTATGAGATATGGCCTCTGACTGAAGCACTAGGAATTTGGGCCACAATCTCAGCTGCGCAAGCAACACAGCTCACAGTTCATCTCCTCAGTCTGGAATTTAACACTATAGAACTCTCAATGGCTGAAAAGTGTGGGGTTCCAAAACTGTGGTGGTGCTCAATGACTGAACCCACATCTCAGGTCCACAAGCAAACATCCTTTGTTACACTCCAAAATAAAATGATATTTCTATGTGACTGGTGATAATTTTGAAAAGTTATAGAGCTGGTCAAGTATCGAGATAGGAGTCAATGTAACGTCGCATTCAAACAGTGCTGTTACAACTCCAGAAACCCTCCTGAATGGGTTGCACAGCTGTGAGCCAGGGCATAACATCAGAGCAAAGCTATCTCATTCATTTCTTCTGAGAAGGTTTTTGCAGGCAGTGAAGGTGACTAATGCTTTCTGGTGCATCATTTGTGTTAGGTTAACAATTAGCAACCACACGTGGAACACGAGACGTCTACAGAACTGCAAGTATTTCTAGTCCTCTTCCCAAAAGCTGTTACAAATGCTTTCTAGTATTCTCTGAAATACACTTCATACAGCAATAAGAAAACTATCATAAAACCATAAAATAAAGTACCCTACCCTTACAGGCTGAACTACATTTTGAAATTTTTAATATTTTTTTTTTTTTTCAAGAAAGAAACACAGCAACAAGTCAAAACAAAATTACACTGCAATGTCTATAATGAGATTTCCTTAGCTATCAGAGCCAGGAAGCAAAAAGTCACCATGCTGATACTCCATGAAAGGCTGCAGCATTTAAGGCATTTTGAACACTATAAGAATACTTCTGCATTTACACAAAAGTCTCCTCAAAATACCTAATGACATTGCCAGCATGAGGTGGATAGTCAACATTCCTAAGATCTATGCAAAGGTCAAAGGAAATAAAATATGTTGGAGTGCTGAGCCCAAGGGCACTCTCTGAAATGTGGTTTGAACACAATCCATCAATATGTACTTTTTCTGTTCTATTACCCACATAATCACCAGCCCCGTTTCACCATAAATCTGTTGTTCAGAAGTGTTCAAAAATGTCACAGTATTGGTCATCTGTGTCAGTTGCCCAAGAGTGATTTATTAAAATGTTTGGCTAAACAGGTCATCATCCCAATGGCACATAATAAATTGTGAAGCACTTGACAATATTGCTGTTACAATAGGTGTGACTGCCGGTGCTGCCAAACATTGAAGTTGCCAGGCATTTCCATAAGAAAGTACTGTTTCAGTTACTTGCAGCTTTGTACTGTTCAAACTGAAGTTTTTCACACTGAAGTTCTGCCTTAGACTGATTTTTATTTTGTTTAACAAAAAAATTTACCTTAAACAGTTCCCTTGTTGTCTGAGCACGCCAGGGTACAGTATGTTTTATTTCTGTAAAGGGAAAAAAAAAAAAAAAGGTAAGTCATAGCACTCATATTTTCAAGAAACCATCTTGACATTCAATGAGGGTGGTAGGGTGGTTTGCATTTATGGTAGTGAACCCAGCTACCTAAACATCACACCTTAGATTAGATCAGGTCAAGTTTGAGAAAAATCTTTTATACTACAGTTTTCTAGGTGTTACAGTTGCCATAATAGCACCATCTGCATCCCATGTGTGCCTTTTGACAAAGCAGTGAAGCTGCCCTACAAGTGCAGTTCCCAACTGTTTTGGGCCAACCTGAGCCAAGGCACTGACTAAAGACTGAGAGCTTGCTTAACAGCCAGTGTCTCTCAGCAACTGCTGTGTTGTGGCTTAAGGTTGTTTCTTTTTGCTATCCAAAGCAGAAGGTGAGTATATACACTGAGAAGGTAACACACCACAAGAACCCTCAGCCTAACGGTAGAGCTAAATCACAGTAAAGCCCTGAGACCGTGACTCTGTCAACACAAGTCAGCAAGCACAAACACATGGTTATTTAAATGGAAAGTGTTACATTCTAGGCACTGGTATGCAATTTCACAGAAGTGAGAATTTCATCTGCATAGAAAATAAAAATATTTTGTTCTACTTGTAGTGATGCATTTCTAATGATCAGAGGACAAGCTATTGATGGACAAGTATCAGACAGAGAAATGTACAGTTAAACAAACAGATATCTCAAGTCTCAGGCACTTATCAAAAACACATTTCAACATTTCCAAACACTTTGGACTTCCCTGCATCTTTCTCTCCCAAGGCTACCCAGATGTAATCTTGACTTTTTCTTTTAATCATCAATTCAAGCCAAAACTGAAGCTGCCAGTTTTTAGCAATCACTCTGGTCCTGATACCATGCTCTCCCATGGAATCCAGTCACCCAATCTATTCAATACAGGATATATTATTAGGCTTCTCTGAATCAAAATATTAAGGCACTTCAGTTCCCTTATTTGGTCAGGTTACACTTACCTAAGAGTAAAGAAAATTTTAGCTTGCAAAAGTTATTCTTGTTAGTTGTAACAGTTATTTTAGAAGATGCTTTATATACAATAAATGTCTTCCATGTCTCTTAAAATATCACACAAAAAAGCTGCTAATAGATATCCGCCCAAGAAAAGATAATTAAAAACAAACAAACAAACAAAAAATCCACCAAACCCAACATCAATCCCTCCCCCAAAACACTACATTACACATTAAAAGATAAAAAATATTCCTGCTAAAAACTTTCAAAATTAATTTTATGCTTGTTACTCTCTATGTGAAATAGCCTCTCCCTGCATATGTGCTCAGGAATCTGTCATTAAAACATCCTGGTTGTTAGAAGTCAGATACAACATGTTAAAGAAAAACAGTGTGAAAAGATAACAATATGAACAAGCTCCACTGCATGCTACACTGGAAGGAGCAAATTAATCAAATTCTAGACAGGATTTAATCTGCAAAAGTAATTGCAGGCACTTATCAGCACTGCTCACACCCTTCCTCCTCCTCCTCCTTTTCCTCCTCCTCTTCCTCTCTTCTGTTGGAAGTAGCAGAGCACACACTGTGGCTGAGTACAGAAAGAAAGACAGGGACTACAGCCTAATTGCAACCTTTTAGTCGTCGCACTGGTCCAAACGGAGCACACCCAGAGGCACCTGTATGTACATCTCCTCTTCACTGAAACAGGAAGATAATGAAATTCTATCCTGAGTCTTTTCTAACCTGCACTGGTTAAGTTCCAGTTCCTTAAGGGGGGACTGGCATTGTTGATGGCAGACTTCTTTTGCTACCTGCCACAAAGCCTCCCCTGCAAGCATAGGCCACCTGGGACTGCTGAAAAATTTATGAGTCAAAGCTGATCTGCTTAAGGACCTACATAAAAAAACCCCTCCATTGGAACTTTTGTAACATCCTCAAGTGAATAACCCACTTCTGAGTAATAATAGATACACTAAAATGGATACTAAATTACATTATCTGATATCACACATTGACATGCATGAAGCACAAAACATTAAAGGCAAATGCAAGAAAGAAGCTGATGCTGTGATTCTTTTTTTCTTGAAGTTTCCTGTAAGATTTCTTGCAAGACACATAGATTCTTGAAAATACATGTGTTTGTTGTTGTAATGCCTAGAAATATTTTTGATATTGTATTTAAAAATCCTGAATCCTCTGTAGAGTAGCAGGAAAAGAAAAATGAAATCAGTTAAAGAACAATCTTAATTATGTTTTTTCCTATAGAACTACAAAGAAAAGCTATCAATCAGTGCACGCACTCTAGACCCAGTAATAGTATATAGGGATTTTAATCTCTTCAGTCAAAACAAAAAAAAATTATTATTTGGTCTAGCTCACCCCCACCCAAGACAAAGTATTTTTTATAACTTTATGCTATTCTTTTTATGAGTAGCTAGTGTACAGATGAACTTATCACCTATAGATTTCAAAGACTCATTGGACATCTGTAAGTCAGATCTACATCTTGCATTCACGCTTTAGTGAAAGAAACCATAACAATATGAAATTCAGTCTGTACCACAGACACCCACTTCTTCAAAGGTCCCTTCACTCTGCTCTTCTGGTCTTGTTCTGCATGCAGCCTTTCATCTACATGCCATGAAAGAAGCCGGCACTAGTCTGGCCTAGCCTGTCTAGAGTTTGGGAAAAGATTTTTTTCCTTCTCAGGTTCAGAAACTGGGTAACACTGCATGCAGCAAGCTTAAACTCCAACAACATCAAACCATGAGCTCAAATGCCTTGCATAGCCAGTAGTATCAACACAGTCCCTTTGCAAAGATTGAGTCAGCGCTCCTTTTTGTAGCATACTGGGGGGGTAAAAGGGCAAAGTGACAAGTTTTCCTAAAAGTAACGTTTTCTTGAAGCCTACAGGTTTACAGAAGCTTGGAGTCAGTCTACTCAGCTCAAGAGACACCCCAACCTCATTTTCTTACATACAAATACAACAGCTATGCCTGACTCCCAGGCTTAGACACAGACCACCCCATCCTACCTCAAGATACTCTTCAGCCTCACAAGCTGAGACTCTCTCATCCCTCTCTAGCTCCCTCACCTGGTGATTCACACTGCTGGCTCTAGAGTGCTGTTTTCTGCCAGCTATGAAAATACATGCAGGAGTTCCCACTCTTTGTTATTAGTTATTAGCCACCAAACTGGGTTCTCTTCAACTGGTCTCACCCCAGAAAGTTTAACTTCATCGTATCTAGCTCTATGCCTCTGCATTCTGCCCCTTCAAGCTGTATGTCCCAGAGAAAACCTCAACTGATGTTACGAAGTATTGCTCCTTTACAACACTGGTAGCCCTGGCCCTTAATTTGCATAGACTCTTTGTAAAGAAACAAAACCAGAAACAGCAAAAGAAAACAAAACAAAACAACTTAACAAATGCCTTTATTTTAGTGAAACAGACTTTTAACGTCTCTGATTTGAACAGACTAAAACATGGCCCTGCTGCAACAACTCATACCTGAAAACTGCTGAGTTTTCCATTGTTTTTCCTCAAGACCTGGTGGTGTGCTGCCATCCTGACAGTGTCCTAGCAACACAGCAGCTCTGCCTGTGACATGTTACTCCTATCTTTTCCATAATGTATACACTGCCCCTTGCTCTTATTCTTTGATAAATGTGGACTATCTCCCTCTCCTAAGGATCCATTCTGTATCCTTTGCATATGATGCAAAACCATCCCTCCTTTCACATGCAGGTACCCACCACAGCCACCTTTCTAAAAGCATGAATGGCCATTCACTGCACACAAGTTTTTCACAGGTAGCCATGGAAGTACGATTATCTCTTATTCTATGGCAAAAATCAGTTTCAAAAGAAAGGCCAGTGCTTTCAAAGATCCTGTCTATATTTCCTTTTACAGTCTCATGAGATGACTACCCAGTATAATGTGTAGACATGCAATAATATTATAATTTACTTTTTTAAAAATTCATTTTGAGTCATGCACAAGGCTATGCATGAAAAAATACCCTCATTTACACTACCAACACAAAGGATTTCTCTGGCATTTGAAGACAGCAAAACTGCATTAGTACTTAACATGTTTTCTTTAAAGTCACATGAGTTTTATAACCATCATAGCTTAGTAAAAGTAGTAATTAGAAATTATTACTGCTTTTGTTTTCTTATGGACACATTAAAACAGATTAGCTTACTAAATGTTATTTAGTATTAATAGTGCTGTCAGGACTGCTTAATAATCAAGATCATTCCACTTGATTTCAGACATCCTTGCTAATATTCAAATTAAATCTATTTAGAAAATGATGCTTCAGTTACAATTGAATAAAACCAAAATCTTTCAAGTTAGCATTTCATTTTTGAATAAGTAGCTAGACATCAACCTAGTTGCTTGTGGCTGTTGTGTAGCTCACACATTATCCAGGAACAGAGTGTGTCTTTAGCAAATTATCCTTTACAGTTTAATGAGTATATAAATAATGTAAGAATAAAAGGTTACCTGGTTTTGCTTCTTCTTTGCTGTCAAGACTCCATCTTTTTTTGAATTCCAGACACTAAGAAAAAATCCACACCATTCTATACAGTGCTTGAGTAGCTGCCACATTTTCATGTAGACACAAGGAGGAAAGATTACTGTACAGCAGAGTTCAGAACTCATGCCAGTAAGATACAAGCATCATCCCAAGCACCACGCAAGTATCAATAATGACATTTTACTGTGTGTCTTACTGCTCATTACTGAGTGTATAGGAGGAGATGGCTGCATGCAACCTCTGCTGTGCCAAGCTTCCCATGAACCTTCCCTGCAGGACCTGCTGTTTCTACATACAGGGTTTTGAAGGTACACCTGGTTCTCATCACAAACTGCCCAGCACATTCCCATGCTAATTCCTATTGGTTTTTAATTCCAATAATGCTTCTTAGATAGCATGGATAATCTTGAGACAGAAAATAGCTTCTCTTTGCTTTCTTCTCCCTCCTCCCCATCCACTGCCTCCACTGTTGTATTTCAATTGGTTTCACTGAGGAATCCATGGGGAGTTAAAATTCAACCTGCTCTCCCCCAACTAAATGTACCATAATACATTTCCTGCAGCCTCCAAATAAACTGTACCTTTATTTGCACTTCTTCAGATTGCAAAAAGAATTACTCTTCTCCTTCTCTGTCACACTCTATGAGGATTTTGTGGCACTGCAAGGCTGACACCAAGAAATTGCTCCAGTGATCTGCTACTTTAGTGACTTAGGTCCCACAACTCCCATTTTCCCCCTCAGTCTTAGGAAAGCTACAGGCAATAGCTGACAAGCTCCATCCCAGTTCCACGGCTCTTGAATTATTTAAGGTCAGGTCCCTCCCCAGTCTGCCAGAAACATGGCAGAAATGCAGCTGCTAGGTTAGCTACAGAATACACTTGAAGTATAATAGCTTATTTCCAACTGGAGAGATAAACAAGGAGTGATACCACACAGCAGAGCCTTTCTGCAGTGTGCAGTAACAGTGTTTGGAGGTTATCCACATGTCCGCAAGAGTACTGGACTGTCTCAGGCAGTGATGGACAGTCTTAGCTATAGCTCCAGCTAAGTATTATGTGGGGATTTGTTGTTGTTGTTTGTTTTTAAAAACTGAACACATGAATGTTAATTAGCAGTAGGAAACTACCAGCCTCATGTGTCAGGGGAAGAGAACATAATACAGTTTTCTCAAGCACCTGGAGGGATAATACAATTTTCTCTATTTACTGTGTTTATTATGGCAAAGCTTTTCAACCGGCTATGAAAAAGGCAAACACCACTTACAGAATGCCCTATGCAACAGGGAGATAAATCAACTCTTTTTGTATTTTTCTTTAATATGTAACTACAGAATATGCATTGCTTCTGAAAAAAAATAATTTGTATCAGACAACATTGCCTGTTAATTGCACAAATAGTATCTCCTGCCCTAGGGTATCTATCACCATAACTTCTTCTTCCAAATTTATCCAAAGGAAAACACTGTTCTGCTAGGATGACAAAAGTCTCATGATAAAAACACCTTTATTAAACTCCATGGCAGAGGCAAGAGTAGCTCTCTGTAAGAATGAAATACTGATTAAGAAAGCCGTTGGCAACCTGATTACATAACAGAACAGATTACCCACACAAGAGCAGAAAATCTTGCATTCCTGCACTCTTGCTCAGGCTTTCCCACACAGCCCTCTGCACAAATCACTTATTACAATCCTACTGAAAAACAGCAATCCTGTATTAACTGAACATTAAGCCAGGACTGTAATGTTCCAGAGGCACAAAACCTAAGGCTAGATCTGTAAACTTAACCATGCTTCTTTGAATGCATGCATTACAAGGCAGAATAGCCATACAAGAGAGTATCAAAGCGCGGTCAGACCAGTATGCCTGCCAGACATCTCCTCTCCTGGTTATAGATAGAAACACATAACAGCTCCCCAGCCAGATCTATGACCTAATCTGTCCTGTGTGAGGGCAGCAGTTAGGAATCCCAGTTGTCCATCAAATCCTGTCATTCTGCCATGCTTCAGTAATGATGGGCAAAGAAGTTCATCTCTTCTTGCTTTCTGGCTTCTCACACAGGTGTACAGACAATGGCAGTCATTTTCTTTTAGCTATGAGTCTGACACACTCACTTTACCTTTGTGCTCTGACATTTTAACTTCATGATCTCCATCTGTTCCTCCTCTAGTTCAGCTGTGTATCCCTGTTCTCTTCCTTACCAGTCTGAAAAGCACCTCTGTTTTATTAATGTGTCTGTCTGACCTAAATGTTCCTCAACACCTGCCTGCCTTTCTCAGCTCCTAATTTAAATAACTCCCAACTACTCATCTGCTTTCTCTGCCAGAAGTTGCACCCTGGCTAAATAAGAATTCATCCACATTTAACAGGTAAAAGAAAGAAGCAGGATCCTGCAGATCTGTCATTTAAAACAAATGGAGTTCTACTTTTTAAAATCAGAAATATGTTTGATTAATACATTTTTATTTCTTGCACTGCTCACCTGCTCCACCGCAAACAGTATATTTAAATATTTGCTTTAAGAAAAAAATAATATTGTAGAAGTCAGCACAAAATAAACATGGTAACTTTTCAGCCGAGTTCATAATACGGAGAGTAATTGTCAATTAAAGCTAAACAGTTTAGAAAAGCATCAGTCCCAAAGAACATGATATTTTGACTTTACCGATTTAGATAAGAGGCAGTGTCTATGTCGGCATTAGATCATCTCCTCATTGATTAGATTTCTACCCTAGGAAACATCATGTGAGTGACCCTCCCCCTTCAGTTTCTTCATCTGCAGATGATGTAGGCTTTTTCCTGCCTCTCTATTTTGTAGCACACTTATCATTGGCTGGCTTTCTGAAACATTAAAATAAATTTTAAAAAAGTAATCTAAATTTTTCTTTAATGGAGAAGCTGCTAAGGAAAAGAACATTAATGTTTCCAGCCAGAGATACTATAACAGCAGCACAAGACACACAGTAAAGAGCCTGATTCTGTAGGCATAAACCACTTCCCAACACACCACTAAATAGAACATTACAGCATAAAAAAATTACATTGAAGCACTAAGCAGTGAGGCAGCATAAACCTCCCTCGTGATGAGTACTCAAGCTCTGTATCATCATTGGAGAAAGTCTCAAAACTCAGCACATGCTAATGTGTCATAAATACCCAGCTGCTCAGGGATCGCTAGTCTGGCTTGCATACAAGCTGTTTCTACAAATGTCCAGAAAAATGTATGAAGGCCTACTCCAATGGCCAGGAAACAACAGCCTGCAAAGCTATTTGCCTTTGACACAGAGGACAGAAGATATCAAATTCAAGCCACTACCAGAGAAGAAAAGGAGAAGTGCCTGTCAGTGCTTTAAGGAAGAAGGAAGAAGTTCAGTCTAGTCCCACAAAGATAAACAAGTGGCAAGGAAAACTGTGGAGGGGAGCATAAAGATCCTAGTGATCTACTGAGTAACTAGCAGGAAGGTGGGGAGGAAAGAAATCAAAAACTTACTTGGATCTCTTCAGGTCTTCTCCAAGATAGAGTGAGATCATAGCTCTTCACACATAGCTCCAAGGGCTGTTGGTTCAGTAGCATTCCAGGGCCTCAAAATGTTTTTCTTTGAAAGATATCACACAAAAATGTACAAAGAAATAACAGCTTTGATATCCTTTAAACACTGAGAACACAGCAATAGGACAGAACTCCTCAGATTGAAATCAAATGTGTTGGGGTTTTGTTGGTGGTGCTGGTTTTGGGGTTGTTTTTTTGTTTGTTTGTTTGTTTTTTTAACATACTGCCTATAAGCAATCCTCTAACCTAGTTTCAGATTATTTAAATGTCAGTGTTATAGGTACTGGCTGATAGCTTTTTAATTGGCATGTAATTAACAGTGATTTGTTTTAAGAGAATGTAATAATGAGCTAAAAAGTATTCTTACTTCCCTTGCTTAAAAACAAACAAACAAAAAATCTTTATGGCTAGCAGAGGTTGCTACAAGTCATTTATTTAATAGGAAAGACATAAATACTGATATGTACACACATATTTTTAAAAAGCACAGTTTTCTAAACTCGGTGAAGCACAGAGAGAACGAAACAGCCACGAAGATTCATGAATCATTCTTTCTTGTGAAACTACACATGTCAGAATCAGGAAATTAATTTTGCCCTATTATCTAAATTGAAAATCATCTGACTATTACAGCAAATAGTGGATAGAACTCTTCTACTGCTAATATCTTCCTGGGTCCTCTTTAATAGATCGTAAGGACCTATCAGCTCTGAAAGTCAATAAACTTTCTTTTTTTTCCATTAGAGAAAACAGGCCTGATTAGTAAAAACTTGTAGTTAAACCCCATGAAGCAAGTTGCCAGGAAAACAGAAATTGAATAGGTTTCAGAACAAAATACCTGTAATTAAAAGTAGAATAATGACAGAAATAATTCCAGAAAATAGATATTAAAAACAACAACAACAACAAAACGTATTTAATTTCTTCTGCCTAAGCATCTTCCTCTCAGACTGGCCTTCCTAGGAGATAAATACCTCATCCAAAAAGATTGTGTTATGGCTGTCTCATAACAATACCTTCTGCAATGTTTACACTAGTGTACTTAGGTTACAGGAAGATGGACTGTAACCAAGACCAACCTCCAAAAAGGACAATTGCACCTGATCAGTCTGTAACAGCTCTGTAATTTCATCAATAAAATAGTGAACAAAGGAGAACCAACGACATTCTATGATGCAAAATTATTGCCTTTATTCCTGGCCATTACAGTTGGCCAAAAAAAAACAGCAGGCTAGGTGGGCATGGGAGAAGGCATAACATGAATATTGTTATCCCTATCACAGTTTGATTGTTGTATCTGAGATATGATATCCAATTCAGATGGCAGAATGGGTTAAAATGCTGATCAATGACAAAGATTGAGACTTTCCTGCTTGCCAAAACAAAGAATTGTGTAATTTACTTGACAACACAATTTGCATGACTGATGAATGGGTTGGAAAAAGGGACTCATCCCACAGAAGACAAAGGCCAGACAAAATCAAAATGTGCTTTAGCCATTCTTACCAAAAAGAAACATGAAGAAGCCACAGAAATAACCAACACTGAAGGAAGCAAGTCAAACATTTCATACAGATGGCTACACTGACTAAAATAAAATCACAGAGACCAGCACGAGATACAGCAGGAGCTGACAGCAGAGCACCCTTCCCAAACTGCAACGGGTATTGGAGCTGGTGAAGTTCTTTTAAGGAAAAATGTGCTTACAAACTAGATGCCACAGAACAACTCTAGCAGTCAGAGCGGGTCAGCCACCTCAAGATGAGACAGCAACAAATACTCTTAGTGCACCCATCTGAAAAGGCCTAGTAAAACAAAGAGCTGTCATTTTCCAGTTTTGTTGCATAACAGGAACCAGTTCATGACAAAATATTTGCTCCTAACAGTGCAAATGAATTAACCTACTTTATAGCAAACCCTAGCTCTCAAGGTACATTGTCTTCAGTTATTAAACAAATCAGCAACTCTGGAATAATTTTGACCTCCAAAGGCTTTTGCACGTTTGAACAGATCTACAGATAAAGATAAATATCCTTTAGCCTGTAGAGCTCCTCAATATTTTCAGCAGGTTCAACCAGACATTTCTCACCTTGGACTTTAGAACCACAGTAAGCAAGAAAACCTGGCATATTTAGGAAATGCTGGTGGGTACAAAACAAAACACCCTCATGACCAAAGAGGCATAAGCTTTTCATTTCAGCCCTCAACTGTCTTTATTCAGCTGACATTTAGGGAATGTTAGATATTAAGTGTCCTGCCTAGATGTTGTTCCTGTGTTCACTACACTGCACTACAAGTACTGATACTAACATTAAGAGTAACCAGGCTGCTCACAAGTCAGAGACTATGAAATCTCATCAGTTCACTGCTTTATCTAAGGCAGTTAGCTTTGCTGAGAGGCAAAGTTTATTAGCTCACAACATCAAGTTATTTCCAAGACCTCATGTGTTATCTCTGCAGAGAACTGTGATGAGTTGCATGAATATATAAATCTACTCAGGAAGCACTGTATTATAGTATGCTACAAGATTTAGACTGGCCTTAGAGGACAGTCACCCTTACCATCATAACTATCATCAAAGTAACCACACACTAAGAGTGTGAAGAAGATGGCTTCAGACTATCAGTAGTAAGGAGCTACCTGCAATCTGTTTCCACAATCACTTCTTTTTCAGCCTTACTTTACCCTCAACAAAGTTATTACATGCACACATATATACTCTCCCGATATTTTCAGATTAAGACAAATACTTAAAACTGATTTATAGATAATGCTTGAACTTTTTTGGAACAGTTTGCAGCTTTTTTTCTGTGTTCTGCAAATAGAGAGAAATGCACAAGTATATAAATTTCTCCTCCTCTACCCCATGACGTCTAACAGCCAATGGCACTGAGGTGACCTAAACAGATTTGATTTATTTCTTGTAACTATGAATGCTGGACTGTACTAATGATGAGGCCTTTCATTGATTTACTGTAACTTACTAAATAGAATGAATGTACTGCATAAGAGGCTTTGCCCAGAACAGCAGGGATCAGGATTCCAAACAGATCTAAAAAAACAGTTTTTAAGGGACAGAAAGACAGAAAGGAGTCAAAAGAGTTCTCACTCCCTTGTCAGATAGTTGTTAATTCTTACATCAAGCAAACAACAAAAAACCCCACACATATTTATGAAGAAACAACGCATTACAGAGAACAGATTACTTCATTTTAACTTTTTTATTTTTTAGTGTTGTTATGAATTAGAATTAAAAACCATTTTCTTAAGTCCTCATTCTGCATTCTCTACATGCAGGAGTGTCAAGTGGCATCACCTATGAGGTCAGCAGAGACCTACAAGCATTTCTTGAGCTTTAGTGAGCCATATGTGATTTGATGATATGTGTTGCTCAGAAAACAGTTTTTGAAGTGCCATAATAAGTACCTACTTATATCCTCAGATTTAGATGAGAAAAATGTCGCATGTTTCAGAGAGTTAAATAAATAAACAAATCTTGATTGCTCCTCTGAGATAGATAGATAGATAGATAGATAGATAGATAGATATAGATAGATAGATATACAACCATCTTGTCACACCACTCCTCTCATTTAATTTCCTTGACCTGCACCTGCTCTGTGATTTCTTCTAAACTTAGGCATTCTCCTATTTCTGAAAGTGGAACATGTGACCTTGGAAATAAATCCCAAGGACAAAAAAACCCACAGTTTAGGGTAATGCTGCAGCTTTCTTTAAATAATATGTAAAGCAGGAACCAAAGCCAGTCACCTTTATATTTTGAAAAGCATCGCATCTGACCCAAAGCCTCAAGCAGGAATCATTTTCCCTCTGATTAAAGTCAGTGAACTTACATAATCTAAAAATAAACAAGGAAAATTTCTTCCTTGCAAGATCTCTGAAAGCATTTTTGCTACTGCTCCAATTATTCTCAGATTAAAAAAAAAAAAAAAAAGAAAAGAGAAAAGAAAAAAAAAAAGGTAGCAGCAGCAACTGACCACTCCATATATAAACGGGAATGCACAACCTCAATTTTTATTACCTGTCTGTACTTGTTCAAAAGCACCAGATCTGGAAACAAGGTATGCAACTGCCATGATTGGTGATTCAGCAGACATAAGACAGCTGACATAATTTCAGTTTGTTGTAGAGTTTTTTGCCTGCATTTATATTGCATTATTACCTCCTGTCGTGAGAATCTGGTTGAATATTTTATCCAGGCTTTAATACATCTTCAGTTGCTCCCCAAAGAACAACCTTAACAGCGCATTCCACAACATCTGTCAGACAGACAGACTAGAACAACCATGTTTTCAACAGTCAGCCTTGCAGTCACATCTGCTGGAAACAACTGGCTGAAGTGAAAGCCATTGCTTAGTTTCTGAAGAGCACCTTAGGACTTTTCAAGCCCACTCAAGAGAGGTATGTGGATACACATGTACACACAGGGGACCACTAATGATGATGAACATTCATCCTCCCACCTGTTAACAAGTTTTCCTCCCATTGCCACTATCCTGGTTGACAGACAAGTGAACAATTTCCTAAGCAGTCTCTCAACATAACCTCTGCAGATGAAACATGCACAGGAGCGTGTAACATACTCACACCAAGACTTTCCATACACAGAAATCTTGAATGTTAAATTACACACCTGTAATACAATGCAAACGATCCCTCTCCTACATAAGAACACCTACATAAATACAATAATTTACTATGTTAAGTTTTTTGCTGCTCTTTGAATGAAAGTTGTATTACATAAAGATTTCAGGAGTAGACAGAGTGGATGTTCCTATGTCCACCCACTCCATGAGTTAATTAGAATCATAAAAGCATTTGAGTTGGAAGAGACCCTCAGGAACATTGAGTCCAACCATAACCTAACCAAAATTTAAAATAAATAAGTAAGTAAGTAAGTAAGTACGTAAGTAAGTAAATAAATAAATAAATAAATAAATAAATAAATGAAACTTCAGGACTGTGGTACCCCATGGGATACTTGGTCCTGTCAGGAAACTTAGTCAATGGCTAATGTAAGCAACCCCAGCTAATAAGCAGGCGTCATGGTAACATTTCCGGCACAAAAATTATTTTTACCCTAATGACTTTCATTTTCACTTCTTTCCATTCAAAAGGCAAGACTGTCTCTAGATATTTTTTCTGATTTCTGTAGAATTCCATGAAAATTTTCCAGAAGTGCTGCTGTTTTTCACTGAGCACCACTGTTAGCACTTGATACATGAACTACCAATTTACTGAGCACCACATTCTAACTGGGATGCTCTGAATTTCAAAGCACTGTCATAAAAATGAATACTAATATTATCTTGCTAATAGATTCCAAAGCAACAAGGCTGTACGTGTGCTAATGGCACATCTGCCAAGGGATAAGGCAGGAAGATGTACAACCTGCAATTAATTTTACTATAGCAAGTTTTCTTAACCTTGGTAGATTAGGAATGTGTTCTACTGGAACAGTCAATAGAACTAAAAGCTAGGTGGATTTTCCTGAAAATATTCAGAGTATACTCAAGTCTCAAAGCAAGGGAGTGGGTTTTGGTAGGGAACTAGAAATGTAGTGATAAAAGTTATCTTCTTTTGAGGGGTGAAAGGCAGATTTATTTATATTTTTTTAAAATAAATTTTTTCTATTAATCCTTTTGAGAGCTGACCACACAATGGAAAGGCTCATATGGCCTAAGAGCTAAGCCATCAGGTCCTTTGACTTCTAGCAGAACATAATATCTGTTAAGACTAATAGACAAGGTAAAATACCCTCCTGGTCTGATAGTAGGAGGCTTGAACACAAATCACTCCCTCTAAAAATCAGAGATACAAAAAATGACAGCTGTTCCAGGAAATGGCATGACAGCTACAGATCGTATACATTCAGCTGCGCTTCAACAAACATCCAACAGCCTGGGAAGGGGTCAGGAGCACAGTAAGATACTTGGCTATTAAAATGAGGATATAAATACTGAGCCTACCAGCATGAAGAACTCCAAAACCAGCCTCACTCCTGGAGCTGCACTTCTGTTGCTATAGGATGAACTACGCAGTATGTCTGCTTGCTGTTCAGCTCCAGGCACTGAGGGGTAACTCAAACCCTTCATCTTCAGTTAAATTTGCCATGGTGCTAGCACTACCCACATTCCCAGGACAGCAATTTCTTCCCAACTTTCTGAACCTTACAATCATTCCACACAAGATTAGGAGAGCTTGATAGAGGCCAAAGTGCTGCCCTTGACACTTGAGAAGGGACACAGCTGAAGGAGGATGGCAACACCTATGCCCCCACCTACCAAAGCTTTAAAATCATTCTTTAATCAATAAACATGTAACAGCATTCTTGCCTTTGATTAGGTCTAGCCATCACATATGAAGTGAAAAGAAGTCAGATCCAAATTGCTCTTGGGACATTGGAGGAACGTGACATTAGAAGTGTATCATCTTCATGTGCACCAGCTCTCAGCTCCTCTCAAGCACCTTGCAATGCATATGCATGACACGAACCAGCAACTTCTCAGTGACGCTAGGTTTAACTTGCTCAAAATTGCAATTTCTAGATTCACCCATTAGCAAGAGAAGCTTTTATTTCCTCCTGTTTAAAATTTAAAATAATTAAATAAATATTGTTGAACCTCAGACTGATAAATACTCAAAAACATGGCTGAGGATACACTCTCAACATTCAAAAGGAAAAAAAAAAGCAAATAAAATTAACGTGATATTAAAATCCTGTGATTCGTAGCCCAGTCTATTGAGTCCAGGGATTTAAAATACTTACAGCCACCAACATTACGTTAACAAGGGTTTCCAATGTAATTGCCATTAAGTCCTTAGTGTTTCCAAAAACAAAACCTCACAGTAAGATTTTAATGTTCAAAGATACCCAAAAGGTGAAGGCCTAAAATACATCTCCCCTCACAGCACTATTTCCCAGAGTACTAAAAACCATGTCAACCTCAAAAAAAGAGACAGCTCGCATCACAGATCTAAAAGTTGGTTAGGATACACTGACAGCCATGTCAGTAATCCTGAATGGCATATCTGAGAATGTCTCCACAGAACAGATGAACCATTGGCCTTGAGCTCAAAACAGTAGTAAAAGATCGCTTCAAAAAGTGGGGAGGGACTTCAGTGACACACCTGTGCTGAGCTTCATGCACAACTGATTAAGCAATTGAAGTATTCAAGTTAGCTATTTCACATGCGTTCATATTGCACTGCTTCCGCAGCACTAGCCACATCCCAGGAAAGCCCAGAGCTTCACTCATATTAAGACACTGAGGACTGCTTACACTGGCCAATCAACTGATTAATTATATCTTAACACCTCCATTTACTTAGAGAACCTTTACAATCCCATCCACATACTGTGTTGCTCAGCCCTTATGTACCATATGTAATGTAGCCTCACTTGACAGAATTAGGAGTATTTTCTTCATGACCAGGTACCACAGACTTGCTAAGGAAAGTTAAACTGGTCTGCTAGGCCACTCAGAATTTCTTCAACACTAGTACAACTTGATCCACTAAACAACTCTGACATCCATTTCTGCACATGAACAAGCTTTAAATAAGCAGCTTCTCTTGTCTATCATTACCTCTTCTTCCCTTTCTGTGTGACTGTGGCTCCTCCTCTTCCCCCATCAAACGAGAAAAACTTCCCAGAAATGATTATTTTTCAGATAGGCTCAATGTCAAGCAGAACAGAGCAGTGGGCAAAGCACGTGTATGTGTATTATGAAATTTTGCAAAGTCTGCCAAATTTCAGTCTATGGAAGAACCTAACAGAAATTCATCTGAGTAAAATATATTACAGAGGCTTTCTCAAGCAAAAGCAATGAAACCAGTCAGTTGTTTAGGGTGGGATTTGGTTTTTGTCTGTTTGCAGTGGGTTTTGTTGTTGTTGTTTGGGGATTTTTATCTTTCAATCTATTCCTGAGGGGGAATCATACCAACTGGGGGCACACTACACAAAGCCGGTAAATACTGTAGCAATTAGCTTCTGATTACTTGTGGTATTTATTTGCCTTACAGGTGGAGAAGAAGCAGCAAAGGATAAACAATAGTTTATTTGCTGCTTCTTATTGCCTTTCCTATCCTTTTCTCTCTGTGCTGAGGTCTGCTGAGCGACTGCCCCAAAAGTAATACCAGCGTGGTTCCATGAATCACACGAACAAAGGGTGTGCAGTGCTACCCAGCAGCAACATCAGAGCTCGCTGCTCCCCTCTCCCACAGGCTACGAATGCGTCAATCCTCTAACCTACTTTGCTTTTACTGGTCTGGCAGCTTGTCAGCTGCTTTGCTCCCAGTAAATATGAGAACAACACAGGACTCATTAAATATTCAGAGAATCACAAAAAAAGGTCTGGGAGCTCACCAAAGCCTATCCCTCAGCCTCCAGGAAGACCAGCTAAACACAAACCATTTGTGACAGATCTGTCTCACCTGTTATTATCAGCTTCCAATGAGGCACTCACAGCTTCCTAGGCAACCTAATCTGGCACTGAGCCAAATCTATGCCTCTTTTTCTCACCTAAGCCTAGAGAAATTGCTCATGCTGCAATATGCTCCCATTATTTCTTGACCTGTGCACCACAACCATAGAGAACAGACTATTTTTTTTCCCTTCCTCATTGTATTTTTTGTACACCAGTCTTACCCTAAGTTTACTCCTGAGAGCAATATCTCTCAGGTCTCCCTTATTGGTTATGCTCTGAATTCTCCATATTTTCCGTTGTGCTTGGAGTCCCAAACAGGACACCATGCTATACAGAAACAATACTCATTACTATTCATGCATTACATGCATCTCTCCAGTCTATGCTTTGCTTATACCAGTATGAATATCATGATTTTGCAGCAGACATGAAAACATACACTTAAAAAAAAAAAAGCTTGTTCTTCCTTTATGGGAAATCTGAGAGAAATAAAAACATGTTAGAGAATAGGCTACATGTTTTGTATCACCAAAGTTCAGAGACTGAAAAAGCAGAGCTTAAACTTACAAAAAGGGAGAATTTTGTTTGGATTTGAGTAAGGTTAGGACAGCTTATTACCACTAATACATTCTTGTTCTTCAGCAGCTGGAAACACATCCAGCATGATGAGCATCTTAACCTGACATGCCAGTCTGGTACCTCACTACATCAACTAAGTGCATTTCTGATGCCTCTATTGGTGCTTCTAGAAATGGAGAAAACAGCATAGCTGTGTAAGGCCCATACCAAGTCTCACACTATGACCACCTCTTCTCAAGCACAGTCAGTATCTGTTGGCTATGAACATCTCCTGGTTTCTTAGCTTCTCCTGGAGTGCAGACCACCCTGCATAACAGCTGTTGGCAGAAGCGAAGTGTCATATGGAATATAAGGCGCCCTAAGTCATAAGAGTGAACTACAGCAGAGAGAAAAAGTTTATTAATTCTGGTGCATGGATCATTAATATAATTTGCTAGGTTAAACGAAGAGCCTGCTGCATGGTTTTCCCATTCTGTATCTCCCGATCCACAGCACCACAGGGTAGCAGTGCCTAAAATCATGTCAATAAAGATTTAGGTCTTAAAATTAATAAGAAAGTCCAACTGAGTGGTTTATTTAGAGAACTATAACACCTGCACTTGCAGTGCCCACTCTCGATCAAGTAGAAAGGCTTCCATGAAGCCTTTCCTTTTGATCACCCTTTCAGACTTTATAAAACAGAAACTCGTCCCTGCCTCAGGCAGGCTGGGATACCAAGCCCCTCGTCTCATTCCACTACCCTCAACCCAAAGGCTTCTCAGGCTTCCTTCTGTTTTCCCAGGGCTGCTTACTGCAAACATTTGCTTCCTCCAGCTGAGCCCTTGGTGATTCCAGACACGACTGATGAGCCCCAGGCCAGGCTCTGTCCACCTGCACTTTTAGAACTAAGGTGGTCAGCCACCAAATTACCGACCACTTTCTTCCAGCCTTCTGCAAATCTTTTCTAAGACTTGCATAAAAACATTTTACCAGAAAAACATTAGATATTAGTCAGCCATTGGCAACAGGCATTTTAAAAGCCACTATACCCACACAAGCATTTTTAGTTTCAAAACCGGGATATTTCAACCATGTAAAACCTTCTCCTCCAAATTTAAGCATCAAGTCTCTTCAAAATATGAATTATAAAGGCTTTTATTTTAAGCTTGGAAGATCACAGAGAGAAAAATATTAGAAGTCCAAGTGCATCTAAAGCTATATGTCTATCCAGAATCTAGAAGAGTCTATAGTAGGACTTACAGCAGACTAATTTGTATGCTATATATTTGCACTCTACATCAGAACTCATGCCCATATATGTGAGCCCCAAAAAAACACCTTTCCCATCCTTCTGGAAGAACAGAAAAACACTTAAGTTCAGGAGCACTGTACTTACACAGGTCTGTTGAGCAACACTGGAAGTATATGAATAATCTAACAAATGGCTCACAGAAAAAGTTTTAATTTGAAGTTCTTTACCCTAACCCAAAAAAATGCACGGACAGAAGTTTACCACCTTGCCTCTTGAACTTCACCACTGTCCATTACAGAAGTGACAGTCATTGTTTCTGTTTTAACACATCTGTATCAAGGAAGAGAAATAATAGGGAAAAAAATCCAGTATCAATATTGTTATTACGTGGGTCAGGTTTCAGTGATCTTTTCAATTAATTTTTAGCAAATGTTTCTCAGCAACTGGAAAGAACAGTGGCTTTAAGGTCAATTGTAATGGGGCTTTTAAATTCAGTCCTCCTCCTCTAGAATTAATCCTAATTTTCACCTTGTGAATAATCTTCAGGAAGAAAGTCATTTCCAAACTCTTTAGTATATTTATTACTCTCATTTCCACCCTAATTATGCAGATTACTGACTAGAATAAACCATTTCACCACATATTCTAACGAGGGTGTTGTTACTGGCAACCCACTTCAACTGAAGGACCTACACTGGCAACTTGCCTGCAAATGGCAGTGAACTTACATAAAAGCCTGAATATTGCTGCTGTCACCTTCTTAGCACAAGGACACAGACTGTGAAGGGTACCAACCTCAGCATGCATGGTCTAAGATCAAAATCTGTTTGCAACCTATGATCCAGGCTTGGCTTGCCCAACACATGTGTGATCCTCTGATTCATCAAACACAGTAAATGCTGACAATGAAAGAACATCCTTTTCTCCTCTGCTGAAAGAGGTGTGACTTTCTTTCTGGTTATTCTTTAGTTACCAGATCTCAGAACCTTCACTGTATCAGAGAGGGAGGAGAACTGGTTTGATTTGTGCCTGTGAGAAAACAACAATTAAACAGCTCAATTCTGAAAAAAAAAAAAAAATGGATGAAGTTCAATTTAAGTGGGATTTTCTCCTTGAACTAATTATCCCTTCAAGACTTGAAATGCTGTGCACTAATTCTAAAATATTCTAAAGAACGTAGAGGAGAATAGAGAAAGAAAAGTTCACATTTCTTCACCAGAATGAGCCAAGAAGACTTGAGGTCAATGACACCTGAAAATAAAGCAAAGAACAAAACTGCACAAATACCTTGCACATCTCAACAGTTTTTGCCAGTTATGCACTAAGCATAATATCTTCACGAGTTAGTGGGATGAAGAGTTAAATAATTCCCTTTAGCATCAGCAGTGCACCCTCTGTCACTGGCAATCTTACACAATGGAAAAGTGGCAGGATGGACATCTCTTGAACACACATTGCGATTCTGGGATTCAACCTCAAACAAATCAGGGAAATGGAAAGCCACTTCAGAACTAAATCTCACAGGAAGTGTTCCTGGAAAACATTATTTCTACTGTACGTCATGGCAATACAGCCAAGGAAAAAGTAAATAAAAGTCTACAACTTGTTTGTTCCTGTACTAGTTACAAGACAAAAAAAATATTGCACGTTTAATACACATTCCCCTTTGAGAATGATCATTTGTGAAAGCATTAATGCAAGCTATCTAGTATTCTATGAACAATTAACATATTCTAAAAGCCAGAAAGTTCAACAGGACTTGCAAAATGTTATGTTTACAATACAACGCAATGTTGCAGTGTTTCAAAACGTTGTGTTACTGTACTGTAAACAAAAATAGTATCCATGAGCAGCCACATTAAAAGGCAACTGAAACACAAAACAATAGACAGAGATACAGAGATTTTGAAGTTGAAGAAGGACCATTACCATCCTCTAGTATTATTCATGCACCATTACATGACAAAAATGAAGATGGTTTAGGGTACTAAATAACCCTTAGTATGACATCAAGGTTGTAAAGGCAACACACATTTCACCATAATTAAAGTAACAGATATCTGCAAAACTTACTTAATTATAAATAAAACCTACAATAAACTGAAAATAAAATAACAGATGGTGTGTAAATTATTAAGATCCTTAAACTAATGGATTTCACTAAAGATCATCAAAATCAGTGAAGTGAAAAGCAAGGCAAAAGTTGATGAAAATGCAGTAATAAATCCAGAGTAAAGACTGAGAACAGACACCCACCTCCAACACAATCATGACTGCTTTTGTCAAAAATAGAAAATAAAAAGAAACTGCTGGTAAACCCTTTCATGCCTTAATCAGAGCAGTGTTTTGCTACAAAAGAAGCAAAAGAATGGAGAAATTAGTTGGGAAGGCAATAGCAGAAGCAAAATCCATATTGGTCCCCATTTAGTCACAGACACTACCTGCATGCTGCAGATTCCCTGTGCAGCCCACACACTGTTTTGATTATTTGCTGCCATCTAGATACAGAGCTCCATCTATGTGATCACTACTCGCTGGTCAAAGACTTTGATTTCCAAGCACATAAATTTGGCTCCTTTTATTAGTGCTAATGTGTCTTGTCAATAAAGTTGAAGTGTTCTGCATATTAAGAACAGCATGTAATAATAATCCCTAAGTTTTCCACATTGTTTATAACTGACATTCACTTCCTGAAGTATGTCTTGCAACCTCTGTGTTTTCATTGCACCTCCTCATACTTCAGAGGATCTTGGGCTTCTCTGCTGGGGCACACAGAGCTTGTTCTGGGTGCTAACTGCTGAACTTCTAACCAACTCAGACTTGCATCTACAACATGAAACAGAAACAATTTATTGGTTAACCATAATATATAGGAAACATGGAAATTATTTTCTGTTTAGAAAGTAGCCCCAAAGCCCCCTCAGAGTCACAGGGTCAAGTGAATAATCCAATAGATTAGCACTCTCTTTTACTTTTTTCTTGAAAGCAAAACTCAGATTGAACATTAGCATTGGAGTTTTCAATGCAGAACAAAAGCAGTAACACTGTACTTTAAGGACTACTTTGTACTGACAAGCTGAAGTTAATTTTCTCTCCTAGCTTTAAGATGCCCTGCTTTGTAACGTGGGTCTTACTAATGGAACAAGTTGGGTTTGGTCTCTGCTGCTGGAGCAGTCAAGTTCCAGTGCAACATATTTCTCCTTCCTGCTGTTTTGTGGATATTAGAAACTGGCTTTTAATGTTTATTAAGCAATGAAGGATGACGTTCCTCAGAGACAGCACCGTGACATAAATCAGCCCAATTTATGATCTAGAAGCCAGGCTGTTCCAAATCAGAAATCATCTCCATTCTTTTCACAGCTGTGAGAGTCTTACAAGCACAGCACTTTAGTCTGTTAATCCTTTTCTTAATCCATCCTTACTGGGAGGAAATGGTGAGCTCTCTCATTAAAAACAACAACAACAACAACAAAAACACACACACACAAAAAAAAAAACAAACCACAAAACCAAAACCACCCCACCAAAATAAAACAAACAAAAAAAACCTAAACAACGACCAAATAACCTGACTTTGTCTTTCAGGAGTAATCCGGCTCCTCCCAATGCAGAAAGAGGGATTCAATCCATCTAACCCAGGCAGCTAAAAGACTCTTTCCAAGCCACCCTTTATAGTCAGAGGAGACAAAAAGGCACCTGAAGAAAGTTATTTGTTCCTCATAACTGTTTTCTACAGCAAATCAGAAGAACACCTCTCTGGAGGTGACAGTTTCCAACAACAGTAAATACAGGCTAAGGTAGGTAGTCCCTTAGATGCAGACATGTGATTTTCAGCTATAACACTCCGAGTGACTGAAAGAAAACCATAAAACTTCTGAGAACATCTACTGAATCACGTTACTTTGGAGACCACAAGGTTGTGGTACCACCCAGAAACAGAGAGCCTGAAAAGAAAGATGCTTCTTGAAAGTGCTGCAACTTCACAGCATCTCAAAAAATTTCCATAACTGTTTTTCTCAACTCTGCTTCAAGGCCTCAACTATGAGGACAGTGGCCAGTTGCTCAAAGCAAATTCTGTTTATTTTATCATGTTGTAAATTAGTTTCATAAGGCTGTTTATTTCAAAATATTTTTACATAGTGTGCTTCAGAGTCCAGGAGAAGGAGGAGAAATAAGAATGCTCAGCTGAAAACATTCAAGCAGTAAGTGAGGCTTTTAAATAGAAACTTCAACAGTTAGGGGAACTGCTCTTTAACACTCATTATTAGATTATTTACTCTTATTTACTACAGCATAAGCCCAAGTGTGCTTTAGTCTCAAAGTGAAGAACTGTAAGAAAAAATAATTCTTTAACTTGCACTTTCCTATAGAGGATTTCTCTCTATTCATGATATCTTTTAATGAGATTCAAAACATTTCAAAAACAGTAACAGATGTAAAGAACATGCAACATCAGTACTGCATATAATTCATTTGAAATACCAGTTTTCTTATTGTCCCTCTACAGCACACTCACTAGTTACGCACAGTACATGTTACTTGATTTGCTTAACAGTGCACTGTCTCTCCTCTGCCAACTCCAACCCAAAAGAAAGTAAAAAAAGAAATCCAAGACTAATCGACTTCAATTTCAGAGAATCAAAGCAGGGTATCTGAGGATAATAGAGAATCTTGAGATCAAACCATTTCTAATTCTGCAACAATGTTTAAATGGGACTAAGCAGGCCTCTGACAATGTCTACCATATTTTCTCTACATAGAAAATTTTCCTGTGTTCTACCAGTGTCATACCCATTCTTCAGTTAAACAACTGAAGTAACAAGACAGATTAAATAACACTGCTAGCTCTCATGATGTTTTTCAGCTATTTTTAAACAACCCTCCCTACTAGCTTCAGTACTCTGGCAATTACATGAGGATGACATCTCACTTCATGGATACAGAGGCCTGGAAAATGTGTATTTAAAGCTTGTACATTTTCAAATATATATAAAAAAATCATAATCCTAGAGAAACTGGTTAGAGATTTTCATTGGCCTGCAGCAAAAAACAGAGTTGTCTGAAGTCATACTACAAATCTATGCAAAGTCGCCAGTGCGTCCAGCCAGTGCTCTGTCTAGTGGCTCTCCTGGAAAAGGAAAGCCGCCCCAAGACTGGGAACTCAATCTGACTAGTAGTAAGAGCTTGAAATCCCAAAAGATCAACAGAAAGAGTAACTTGGGTGTGTTTTAAGGGGAATACCTTGAAAAATTATTATAGCTGTTTTTTTCTACATCACCTACAGGCCATGTTAAAAATTTATATCACTGCTCTTCAAGCTGCTCTACCACACACAGAAATAGTTTCACAATGCAAAGAATAGCACACACAACAGTTTTGCTTACAGGCACCTAGATCCATTTATAATTGCTATGTCAAAGAGAATACAGCAGGACACCACAACTATTATGGCGGTATCCATGCAAGACCAAAAAAAAATTATAAAGCTAAAGCAAATTAAACATAATGTTGTGAAACTGTCACACTGATAACAAATGCTCCCACTTATAAGAATTAATGAGAACAGACTGACGGTTTTTCCTCAAAAGCTCTCCTTTCTTCCCTGTTTTCTTTCTCTACTGGCTGCAATAAGAACTGGAAAAGAAAACCAATGAAAAAGACAACATTCTCCAACAAGTGAATATTAACTATGCATTTCTACAGTAATGTAAAAGCACTTTGTCCTGAGAGCACTGTGTTTAAACAGCTAAACAAAGAGATGTGAAAACAGAGCTTTGTATTCCCGGATCTCTGTTTTACTTCCACTGCAGCAGTGACCAGCCAGCACTGCCCATACGAAGTGCCTCCAATAGCCACTACATTTAGAGAGGCAGAATGAAGGCCCAGGAAACCTGGAAAGAGGCACAAAGACCTGAAGATGAGCCTGTGTTTTGAGCAGTACAAGCTAGTATGAGTAAGAGATGTTCTTCACAGCTGTAAGCAGCCAAGTTCATTCAGTGCTAGAGTTTTAAAATTCTGCAGCTGACTGGAATTGTAGTTGCCACTGGTTACATGTGCACTTATGCAGCATTTTGCAGTTGTGGCACCACAAAAACCCTCAGTGGCCCTCTTCTCTGGCAACAGAGAAAATTATGTTTCCTCATGTCTTTATTTGATCTCAGAATCCATTTATTTTTTTTAGTAAAGTGAAAGGACAGACCTAAGATATGTCTTACAACACATCTAAGAGACACAACAGCCTACATGTTACGAAGTAGGAGCAAAAGTTTAGAAACACCAGCCATTCATGGTGTAATTTCATGTAGACTGCCACTGCACAAAGCCTTTTCTGCCATTATAAAACAGCAGGTTATGTACAAGAGAACAGGAATCAACCTCTCCCTTCAAGAAGGGATTATTGCTACTGGCTGCCACTCGCTGACAACAGAAGAAAGATCTTCAATAGTCCTGGCATTCCAAAGCAATTGTATAATAAAAACATAAGGCAGACCTTTTCAAATATTCCAATCCCACAAAACGTATTTAGAGATTGTGGTTTTTAAAAAATAACTTGTGAAATTCTGGTGACCTCTCTGTGATGCAGTGAAGTTCCTGGAATACATAACTGGTCCAGAAGCCCTAGAACTTTAAAACATGTATATAGCAGGTTTAAGTTTAAAATGGCTATTTGTTATAATGACTTTGGCAATAATTGCAAAGACCTACACTGTCAAAACAGCTATCAAAACCAGCCAACATTAGTTCCCAATATACAGCATCAGTATTACCCTCTTATAAAATCAAAAAAGCCATGACCTTAGGGGCTAGGAAATGAAACTCAGTCTCCTACCAGTACTTTATTAAATGGCTTCTGAAGTGATCAATGGAACAAGGCAAATTAGAAAACAAACAAACAAACAAAAAACCAACCAACCAAACAAACACTATTTCTGAAAAAGCAGC
The DNA here is from genome assembly GCF_036013475.1 of Columba livia. Lineage (NCBI taxonomy): Eukaryota > Metazoa > Chordata > Aves > Columbiformes > Columbidae > Columba > Columba livia. The sequence goes on from NC_088603.1 coordinate 93,353,298, forward strand.
CGACAGAACTGGAGATGGTGCTCTCTGCACTTATGAATTTTTCTTCAAGAGAAGTGGTGGCATCAAAAAAGGTTGTCAAGAGTAAAGTCCCCCATGCTACTGCACATAACAAGAAAGGGCTTCCAGAAATTATGTAGTGTGTTTGAGTGTAGATGTCAGAGGTATCAAGCTGTTAGAAAAAGTCACTCAAAATATAGCTCCTTCTAAAACATCATGAATATTTTTGGCTTTTAAATCAATCCACATTGAGGGAAGACTCTTTATCTACCCTGATTGAATCTATACAAACTCTAAAGTGGCAAACTAGTCCAAGATCACCACAGCCCCAGAAGTAGCAGTCCTGTCCTACACCAGATCAATTAACATGCCCCTGACAGCCTAAATGCCAACACTTCAGCTTTCAGGGTCTGTGGCCTGAAGCTGACCTGACTGAAAATTAGCATTTTACTTTTCTGTGGGTTTATTTTCAGTAGGGCTACATCACCTTGTATCTACGAGAGAAAAAATTCTCTTCAACAAGCACCATTGCTGCCCCCTAAAGTTTTCCGACAACCAGTCAGGAAACTCCCATCAGGTTCCAGAGCAACCACAAAAGAAGGATGTTACCCATACCTGTTCAACATTGTGACTGCTAAGAAGAAGAGTGGGAATAGCTGCATAACTTTGACTGAGATGAATTTCATACTGGAAGTTGCCTTTTAATTCCATTTGCTATAAAGAGGTGAGAGCGATCAGCTCAAACGTACATGTTTAACTTTGAAAATCCACTTTCCCTGGCTTGGCAAATGAACAGACAATGAGGTGGTATGTCTATTTTCTCATAGTATCCTGCTTTGTTCTCATTCCCAGTTACACTTCAAATACTTTCAGGTTAGGTCTATCTATCCTCATCCTTTTTAGGTGCCCACACTGAGCAGGAGTTAAACACATGGCCTATTAAAAGTTAGATATGCAAGTTTAAGCTGTTAAGCTGTTCACTCTTGCCTGCTTTAATAGCAAAATGAAAGTATTCACAAAGAGAAAATAAACTAAAAATATATTCAAGCGACAACATTTCTTAAAAGAAAAGGCATCATAATGTGAAAATAGCCAACAAAGAAAGAACGATCAATTTGCCAGATATATTGTTCTGATACACAGAAACCAAAAGTCCTAAGTCCAATCTAGAAGGGCTGGGAAGGAAAGTCTGTGAATGCAAATTGCAATATAGGCATATTTTTCTTTCTCCTATTGGATGGATGTAAAAGATAAAATGTTTAATAGACTGAGGGACACATTAACGCTAAGAATTACAAATGTTTGCAGCAGAAATACTCCGCCTAGCTGTGAAAAGTAAAGTAAAATAAAAGTGAATTTGACTCAGTAGCTGAATGATGACTGCATGAGACCAGATAGCAACAAACTGTTGAATGGAGTGTGGGATTTACACAGCTCAAATATAGGTAAGGCAGTCAGAACAACTGGAAATTATCAGTAAATTTTTCAAAAGCATTTTTGGAGCAGACACAGGTTTTTCAGTCATTTGCATGCTCTCATGGCTTGAATACAAAGCAGCAACTTTAGCTAGAAACAGGATGAGCACAAGCCAAAGATTTTGCCACATCAGGTATAATAAAGGCAATACATAAGCCAGTCTACTTTTGCTTTAGAGCAGGCACATTTTTGTGAGATGCGCTTGAGGAATTGCTGTAGGACCTGAATTAACCTGGTACAAGAAGAGTTTTCAATCAATATACCCTCTCTGAGCCTTCCAAAGCGAACTGCAGGGACTCTCTTTAATGTGTTCTGCTGATGTGCCAAAGGAAAGAAAAGCCTCAGAGAACCTGAATTGAGTAAATGTGAGGCTGCACAAGCCAGGGAAATGAAACAGAGAATCTCTTCACAAAACTTGGAAAATCTCTACAAAACCAAAGTGACTGCTGATGACTGGAAATTAGACCAAGACAGTAATTGTGAGTCTACAGAGTGTTATATTGTCTAGTACAGAGACAGACACATTGTAATACAGAGGGATTCCTGGGGGCCTGGTCAACACCATGGCATTTACAGTGCTCAAGTAGCAAGATATGCCTTTGGAGACTCAGAGGCACAGTAATGTCTCTGCTCAAATTTACCCGTAGCTGGCCACAATTAGATTGTCAGAGTGCTAGCTGAGGACCAAAGATGTTGACAAGAAGAAAAAGCATTTTGAAACTTAAGACAGAAAAGCTATACACATCAATAGTCTGTGGGCTGGATCTGATAGAGTTTGGGTGTGCATGGACTAGGGATTACAGTCTCTACCCACCTGTGACACTCAGGGTGGAGGATGGAAGAGTCTGAAACAAATTATTGAAGTTGAGCCTGTGAAAAGGGAAAGAGATGTTGGTTTAATGTTTGGTGGGGTTTTTTTTTTTGTTTGCTTTTCACTACCTGATTATGTATTAATTTGAATAAATTGAAGTAATTCTCCTCAAGTTGAGCCTGTGTTGCCCATGACTGTAACGGGTAACCGTCTTCCGTCTTCACCTGGACCTGTTAGCTTTCTTATCCTATTTTCTCCCCCACCCTGCTGAGGAGGGGTCATGAACAAGCAGCTGGGTGGGCATTTGGCTGCCAGCCAAGGCTAAACCGCCACTACACCAAAAATCAGTAGCCTCTTCATCCACAAATGCTTTTCAAATTCACCATTTCTCTTCCCCAAATCCTATGGTTTGTGAAAAAAGCTATAAAGAGTTAGTTTATACATAATAATGAGCAAAGCAATTACTGCCCTCAGAAATGGAAATAAAATAAAATGCAATTAATTGAAATAATTAGTTAATATAATTTAATGCATTAATTGGAGAAAATTTAGGCAAGAGTATTAAGAGCTGTGAGAAAAATAAGAAAAACAAAAGCAATCAAACAAACAACAACAACAAAAAGCACAAACCACAAAACAAAACAAACAAACCCCAAACCAACACTAAGCAAGGCTCACTCTTCTTCTTTGGAGAAAGAAGAGAGAAAGGTTTCACAGTAGGCTACCTTTAATCACCTCCTTCTTAAAACAGTGTGCCAGCAAATAGGAAACCTAAGGTAAATGCTTAACTGAGCCTGACGGGATTCAAATTTATATTTTCTGTCTCCTCAATGCATACTTCAACCTCTTGCTAAGTATGGCTAAATGGGGGAAACTTTCCAGGCACTCTGGGACACGGTGTAGAGGAGAATGCAATAATTAGCCGGCTAAGTCTTGCTGGAGATCATGATTTCTACTTCCTCCTCCTGTAATGGCACTGACACAAACAGAAAAATGGTCCAAAGTACAGAGCTTAGGATTTTTCTCCCAGCTGTATGCCCCAGTCGCTACAGTAACATTCCCCCTTGTGCTCCCTCTCTTTTGATCAAAGACTCTTACACTCTCAGTCAAATACTAACCCTGCTTAAGGGAAGACAGCCTGGTTCAGGCTGGGAAAACAGCTTGCACTCAGCGCTTCTACTCTGGTAGACTAGTAACAAAAGTTAAAACCCCTTCAGACTGAGGAAGGAATTTATCCTGGTCACACACTCTCACAGTATGTGTTCTAGCCAATTAGGCTGTAATACAAAAGATGTGTAGGTGGACTGTCACACCACTCTCGAAGCTTTACAAAGGACGTGGTCAAATCTGCTCCTTGTGAAAGATTCTCTGTAGGCTGGTATTAACTAAAATCTGTTTGATCTGACTAAGTTCCTGAAAGTTGGAAGAATGACTGCCCATTTTCTGAAACTTTATTACACTCGGGACCTCGGTGCTAACAGATCTGACCTAGGTTCCTGAAACTGCCACAGCAATGGGGAGCTACCAGTAGGGAAAGATGCTTAAAAGTCCAAGCTCTGATGGGCTGTGCTTTTGGAAAGGAATTGACCCTAAAGATCTGTGCTTCTCCAGCATTGAGCTGGATGGTCCTGTTCAGTTTTCAAACTGAAAAACAGACAGCTTAACTTCTTTGACTGGTTCGTCAACCAACTTGTTTACAGCTTTATACAAGTATAGTGATGATCAGCTTTCTCATCTGTCATGTACCAACCTTTCTGTCAGGCAGTTTGACCTCCAAAGTTCTTCAGAAAACATCTAGTCCTCATTCAGAAATTAAATTACACCACATGAGCATTCATGATAAGCAGTATGCCCACATGCATGCAAAAAATCCTACAGTTAAACAAACATCTCTTTCATTCAAAGGAAAGAAAAACCAATGTAAACTTGGAATGTCCAAATAATGAACCGGATACTTCAGCAGCAGGCCTGACCCCAGCCTTCCCTCAATATCTGCAAGTTGCTGCCTAGCCAGCACTAGCAGTTCATTAAAAGACTTCTCTCCTAATTATATCCCATTGACCAGGCTTGCAAGGGTCTAATTGCAGGAAGCCCCCACTTTTTAAGTGTTCTACTACCCATTCCAGCAGAAGCAATCACAGCTGGATGCTGAGCAGGATGTTCTTAATGATGCCACTATGGCAGCAAACTCAAGGTCTTCACAGTGGTACCACTCCACCCGTGCCACCCTCCACTTTAGTCTACGCCCTTTTGCTTGAACTCATCAACCACAAAACCACCTTCTTTTGAGACTCAGGCTTTTAAGCATGCAAAATTGCCAGTAACTTGTAAATTAGTCTTCCAACATTGTGGGAGAGCTACATTTCTTTCATATTCCCAGCAGTTTTTGCCTTCCACATCTGCATTCTCTGCCCATATCCACATAGCACTTCAGGGTGAGACCAGGATGTGCATCCTTCCCTCCTGTTCCCTGGTATCCCCTGAAAGAACTCAGTGGCGTAAGCAAGGAAGGAGCCACATGCACTCCAAGATCTCTCCCCTGATTGCACACAGGGTGTTTAGGGACCTGTGTTCAACCATACTCACATCGCAGAAGACACTCCAGGACAGTATGTCTAACACGCCTACTGTCTTTCAAAGAAACTTCATCCCACCACTTCAGCCTGTGGCAGAAGAGAGCTCTTCACTTGGGTATGTATGGAAATCCCATACTTGTACCAACCTCTCCTTCTAAACCAAATGAAGTTTTAACAAGAGTGTCCCAACTATTTAGATCTACCAGAGTACTAAAGAGCACCTAGCACACTCCCTCTTCTCCCCAGGCTGCTCCTTCATCTATGTTCATCTAGAAATCCACTTATTCTTGTCCGTACTCAGCATCAAATCTCAACTGAGTTACCAGTATTTTTTCCACCTGTTTTAGAGGAATGTCACAGCCAATTCAAAGTTTGCTATGTCTGTCTTGTCTATGTTTTTGTCATAATTTTACTTGGAATGGCTGCTTTTTTTCTGCATAGGAATTTAGTTTAAACTACCCAGTAGGTTCACATGTGTCCATGGTCTAAGAAAACAAGGCCAAGTTGCTTGTAAACTAAACTGCCGATTCATGATCTGAAGTGGAATGAATGATGATATTTCTAGTTTTGCCTTACTTCATAGAATCACAGAACAGTTTGGGTTGTAAGGCACCTTCAGAGGTCATCTAGTACAACTCCCTGCAATGAGCAGGAACATCTTCAACCAGATCAGGTTGCTCAGAGTCCCATCCAGTCAGACCTTGAATGTCTCCAGGGATGAAGCATCTAACACCTCTCTGGGTAACCTAACCTGGATTCAATTCACTTTATCTTTTCATGCAATTGCAGTCTACCGTACATCAATTCAGAAAGTAGTATACAGATACCAAAAATAAGAGAAATGCCTCAAGAGCCTGCATACTGTGAAACACACAAAAATATGGTCCAGATACTACAGTGGCTGTATGCAAACCAGCTTGGGTTCAGTAGACTTTTCCTGAGCTGTGCCCTGACTCTCTCAGACCTGGACTAACTCCATAGCGTTGTCTCTGCCGCAGGCTACTTAATTTCTCCACTTTCTAGCGAGACCCATCAGTTTATGCCTGGCACTGGATGGGGCCCTCAGCTAACAGGCAAACCAGACAGACCACGCAGAATGAAGGAAGAGCTCCCTTTTAGGCTAGGAGGCAAGCAATTATAGTAACCGAACAGTTAACCTGGACAATAACACACTTAAAATTGTAGGTGGCTTCCAGACAGCTGAAGAGGAATATTTTGGCTTTTTGCTTGTTTTCCTGGGCTGCTTCTTTTTAATAAATAATTCACTGCTTGGACACTGTTCAGCAGAAATTAGTCTTTAATTAGAATTTAACAAAACACATTCCTTATGCTGGCTGGCTGGACTTCCCTAAGCAGTCTCATTATCCTTCCTTGATGGAGTAAACAGCACAGCTACAATTTTGAGGAGCAATTTAATGCTTTTACTACTAAAGACACCTTCATGTTCATTTCCTAGCTTTGAATCAATGCCTGCACCATGAAGACAATGCAACTTTCCTGTAATAAGGTTAGTTGTGCCTGTGATGAATCACTTCTGCATCTTAATGCATCTCAGCATGTGGTTTCTTTTCCTCCTGCTTCACCGCTTGGAACATTTGAATTATGGGTTTTGGTTTTTTTCCCCTTTCAAGTAATGTCAGATATCATTGCTTTGGATCTTAATTAGAGCACTTAATTGTTGAGTTGATTTTGTTCCTTGCTTAGGTGGGACAAGATACTGTTGGCTCATTATTTCTCTTTTTCTTTTTTTTTCTGTCTTATGCTTTTTGAGAAAGAACTTTCTCTTCACAGACATTTAACTAGCATTTTTTCCTACTAGGAGTGGGTTTCTCTTTTTATCACACGTTCTTTTCAGTCGTTCCAAATATATTGTCTCTAATCTACTATCTGGCATGTCTCAATCCTCTGTTCTAATTACTTCAAAAAGGATTCCAAGCAGAATATTCAATTAGAATGACATGTCTGAAAGATAAAAATGAAAGTGTAATGATCTAGTTATAGTCCACGGCTACCTCAACTGGGTTATTTTCAGGTCTGCTTTCATGAGCCCAGTTGTATCATTTGGACCATAAACTGTTCTTGCTGTCGCCTCATTATTAAGGAAAAAAAAAAAAAAAAAAAAAAGAAAAAGAAAAGAAAAAAAAAGAGAGAGAGAGAAAAAAAATACAGGAAGGGAAAGCAAAAATGTTTGATCATGGATCTAGAAGAAGCTGTCCTATAGAATGAGCAGCACAACCAGTCATAAGAAGTCACAATGACATGGGGAAGGGGACTTCACACTGATCAGTGTTTATGAAACAAATGAGTGTTAATTCCTTCACTTTTGACTATAATGGCCCTTTTAAATCAGCACAAATGAACTGCTCAATAGTCCCTGTCCTAGCATGTGACATGAGTCACTGCATGGATTCTAGCTATGCTTAAGTATACAGGGGGCTGAAACACTGTTCAAATTAAAACAGATTTTGTCTTTTGGTAACCAGCAGCCTCAGAAGATGCATTGTACAGACACCCTGGCTTGCTTATCATACAAACGTATCATACAGCTTTCATCCTGCAAGGTTGTTATGATTACCTACCAGATTATACTGTGGCAAGAAACTGGAATGCAGAGCTGTACACCTAAGGGTTCTGGCGACAGTTTACAATGGGATCACCAGAGAGAATAAAAGCATACAGAAATGGAAAAAGAGGACTTTCTCTAATGACTAACTACACCTCTTACAACTATCTAGCTGTCACTAGAAGCTGTAAATACAATTACTCAAAACAAAAGCAGAAAGATGCAATGCAAACCAGAGAAAAAAAAAGATCTGTTTAATGTGTTAGTAGAGAACAGACGAAATAACGAAAATTAAACATGGGGGTAAGGAACAATTCATTAAATGCCTGAGACAGACAAGTCATCAAGTCTTTGCTATGCTTCTGAGGTTTGCGAACAAGGTGGAAAAAATCTCAGCTGAAATAAAATACCACTGGGGCCCCCCGCCAAATATAACAAACAGTGAAGGCAACAGTGGGAAAATCACTCCTCAACAACAGGATATGTGCAAAATGTCCAGGGCATGATACCAAAAAATCTGTATGTGACCAGGAAAATCAGAGGAAGTAAAACAATCTACCTTGCTAGAAGATGTTAAAATGTCAGTCTTGACAGAAATTGAAGGAGAACCATTATCATTAAGGACACAAGAAATTGCCTGGCACCAGCTTTCCCACAGGACAAGGAAATTACTTAGCCTGGCTTGTTTCTGCATTTTATTCACACTTGTTGTTCATAGCTAACTGGCTAAAATGTTATTTAAGGTACTGCAAGCCTAAAGGGATAACACATGGATACATATGCCAAGTCCAAAAAAGTCAATGGCATTTCCAGAAGCGTGGTGGGACCATGATGTAGATCACTGACGGTATAGTAGGTAGTGAGAAAGTACAAATGTATGCCATAGGCATTACCAACTCTCACTACAACTCTGTATCATGCAGAGTTACATGGGTTCCCAAAGGATTTACATTAAGGAGACGAAACTCAGCTCTGTAAGAGGAATTAGACAATTAGGCTATGGTAAGCAAGGACTTCCTGAAAGTCTTTGATTTTAGTACTATAATGACAGAACATATTATACTTGCTGTGGCAGAACTAGTTCATGAGTTCAGGAACTTAATGGGATGAAAGAAGAGCTTGCACAAAATAAGGTCCAAAACATTATATTGCTGAGATGGTTGTGGTACAATGGACATTTGGAGAAAAAAAAAAAATGCAAAAAGAACACAAACAAACAAACAAATCCAAAACAAAAAAACACAAACATACTTATCTAAATGCTGCATGATTTTTCCAGACATCTGTGTACATGGACATATACATGGACACAGGACAGCTACATCACTCAAGTGGGAGAGAGGAAATAAGAAAGAATTTGAATGCTCTGTCACTCGTGAAATAAATCATTTGGGATCAACTACCTTTTTCTGCCAGAATGTTATCCATGTTGCAGACAATATAGAAATTTATACAACCAGATTCAACAGTCAGGTACTGACTGTGTCACCAGCAGTTTCAGGAAGCAGCATGCAACAGTGTAGAGTGTCCATTTGTCTTCTTTTGCTACACAGATTTTGTCCACTTGGCTTTCATAAACCAAAAAGGGTTATTTAGAAGAGAAGGGCAAAATGGTTTTCAAGAGCTCCTGCTGAATATAGGAAAGAAGATGTCCAGCATACAGCTGGATGAACACATAATACAGTGGGTGAGCAATTTGCTGACTTGCTGGGCTCTAAGGAATCTAATAAATGGGATTGTGTTGCGTTGGAGATGAGTCAGTAGTGGGGGTTATGCAGGGATCCATCTTAGGGCCAGCGTTCTTCAATTTCTTTGTAAATTACTTGGATGCAGGACGTGAGGAATTACTTCATTTGCCGATGACACAAAATTAGGAATAGCTGTTGACACTCTAGAGGGCAGAGAGGCTCTGCAGAGGGATCTGGACAAATCAGAGAACTGGGCAATCGCCAACCACATGAAGTTCAACAAGGGCAAGTGCTGGATTTTGCACCTGGAACATGGCAACCCTGGCTGGTGGACGAGATGCTGGAAAACAGCTCCACAGAGAGGGGTTTGAGGGTTCTGGTCGATGGCAAGTTGAACATGAGCCAACAGTGTCCCTGGCAGCCAAGAGGGCCAACCGTGTCCTGGGGTGCATCCAGCAGAGCATTGCCAGCCGGGTGAGGGAGGTGATTGTCCTGCTCTGCTCTGCACTGGTGCGGCCTCACCTGGAGCACTGTGTGCAGTTCTGGGTGCCACAGGATTAAAAAGTTATTAAGCTACTAGAAAAGTCCAGAAGAGGGCTATGAGGTTGGCGAATGGTTTAGAGAGGAATCTGTATGAGGAGCGGCTAAAGTCACTGCATTTATTCAGCCTGGAGAAGAGGAGATGAAGGGGAGACATCATCATGGTCTACAGCTTCCTCGCAAGGGGAGGAGGAGGGGCAGGTGCTGATCTCTTCTCTTTGGCAACCAATGGCAGAACCCAAGGGAATGTCAGGAAGATGTGCAAGGGGAGGTTTAGGTTGGACATTAGGAAAAAGTTCTTCACCCAGAGGGTGGTGGAGCACTGGAACAGGCTCCCCAGGGAGGTGTCATGGCTCCAAGCCTGACAGTGTTCAAGAAGAGACTGGACAATGCCCTCAGACACATGGTGTGAACTGTGGAATTGTCAGATGCAGGGACAGGAGTTGCACTCGAAGATCCTTGTTGACCCTTTCCAAGTCAGGACAATCTATGATTCTATTCTATGATTCTATGAAATAGTTTCATCAGGGAAAGGGAAAGAAGTATATTGTGAGCTCAGTTTCCGTAGCAACTTTGAGAAATCACAGCACAGGTAAAATCTTGTTCAGAGTGGTTCCAGTTTTGCCTTGCAGCGAGGTTTTGTGCTTTCCACATTACTGACTCTCTGCAATCAGTCATACCTTCAGAGATAAGCCTTTAATGTGTTAAAACCTAGGCTACTTCTATTTCTGCTAAAATACAGGAATTGAAATATACATTTGACTTTTCTGGCTGCAACTCTGTTCTTGGTATCTTTTTCCACATTGCTGCAGATCACCGGAAGCTCTCAAACAGCCTGAGTGGCCAAATTACCCTGATTTCTCTAATCCTTGTGTTCAGCAGGAAGAGGTCACACAGTAATGATAAAAATGTACCGACACGTAGGAAGCCAGCTATGCTGGAATTAAATTAGAATTCATGCTCATCCTCTCTGGAACAACCTGATGGCTTCTCTTCTTCTTCATTAGCAGAAAGAGGCTGAGAAGGGAATATAAGTATGCAACAGTATAATTTATACAGCAAATTTGAAGAGGAAGGAATGTGATAAACAAAAGTAACCATTATAAAAGGTGACTATACAGAAAACACCAGGATACACTCATTTCACTTTCATCTATTTCCCATAAGGAAAGCGATATAAAAATTAGGTGTTCAAAGAATTTGTAGTTACAGAAAAAAAAATGTTTCTTGGAGTAGTCACTCGGAACATGTACCACACAACAGCAGAAGTATTCCAGCATTAGCTTTCAAATTTAACATTGTCTGCATCTAAGGGAAACCTAAAAAATTAACTGTAGACTTGTTGCTTTCTAAATCACCTACTTAGAAACCAAGACATACAACAAGTTATGTCTAGGGAACACAACCACTCACAATATTTATATGTCATCTATCTAATGAGAACTTATCCATAAGGAAAAGGGCACATTTTTAGATTATATTTTGCTGCAAATTCGGGACATCTCTGATCCTTTTCTGTGTATGACAGGCTGTTTGCTGGGAGTACAGAAGATTGCTTTCAAATAGAGAAAAATTAATTTGTACACAGATCTGAACATAAAATGGTGAAGCCCAACAAGGAACATACCCTGAAGGAATTCTTGGAAGTCTATTAAGAAGCCAACCCACCTGCCCTCTTCAAAACTTTCCCCTCCTCCTTGATCTCTACAGGAACTCAAGTGTCTGCTGCGAAATACCTCTCAAGACCATACTGTCAAGTCTCACAGTTGGCAGCTGTGGTGTTCCTATAGGGCTACTGGAATGTGACCCTAAACTTTCTAAGTGCTGCACAAAAGACAATCAAATGTCTGATCAGCATATGAGTCCCAGGGGCTTCTCATTTTAGGAAGAGAAGAATAAAATTAAATGTAAAAATGTGATCTGCCACAAGGCTTTTGAAGAAATAGCTTCTCTGATGTGCAAATAGGAACTAAAAAGATAGCCCTTGTATGTCTTTCTCCTGTTGTATTTGTTCACTGAGAGAACAGATCTGTATCTTGTGAAAGGAACAGGGAGAGCTTTGTAAAGTAATATCAGTATATTCCCACCTGTCACTAGTTTTCAACACCAGTGGTCTAGGCTAACTTAATAAGAGAGATTTACATACACTTTTCGGGTATGAGTATGCATCATTTCCCACTGGAAAGATGACTGCTTCCTTCAGAAATGTCATGGACATGAAACCTCTTAAGTAAGAGTTGAACAGCCCTGTTGCACTTTATCTCTCTGTACACATACAGATATATATACGTTACATATATGCTATGTATGTTTTTTTAATATATATATATGTGTGTTACTTTGTTGTTGAATAGCTATAATTGCTTTATCTCCATAGTACTTCTTGAACAACAGACAGGATCATTAGCTCTATTTCACAGGCAAGGAGATTTTTGTGGTTTAACTCCAGCTAGCAACTCAGACCAGAGTAACTACTCACTCCCTTCCCATCACCCTCAAGCGGGATGGGGGAGAGAATTGAAAGAGAGGGGAGAAACTCATGACTTGAGCTAAGAACAGTTTCATGAGATAACAAAATACTACTACTACCACCACCACCACCACTAATAATAATAATAATAATAATAATAATAATACACACACATATATATAGTAAGTTATATTCAAGGCAATCCCTCACAAACTCTAGTCACAGTAAACAGCCAGTCCTGGAAAGGAGGGTGCCCCTTGTCCCAAACTGCCAATCCCAGCAAGAAAGCAAAAAGGTAAAAGGTAAACAGGCCGAAGGCTTACTGCAAAACCAGCAGAATAGCAGAAGGCCAAATTCCAATGGAACTGAACCGGAAGGGAACTAGCAAATTAAGGGAACTAATATGCTGGAAAAGTCAACTGCAGTTATACATGTAGCATGATGCTAATGGTAGGGAACATTTCATTGACTAACCCTTTTTTCCCTTTTTAAAAATGGGGTTATGCTTCCCCTTTTCCAGTCAGTGGGAATTTCACTGGACTTCCACAACTTCTCAAATATGGTTGATAGTGGCTTAGCAACATTAACTGCCAGTTCCCTCAGGATCCACAGATGCATCTCATCAAGTCCAATGGACTTGTACATCTTCAGGTTCCTTAGATGGTCTCAAACCTGATCTTCTCCTGCAGTGGCAGTTCTTCGTTCTTCCAGTCCCTGCTTTTGCCTTCTGTGACTTGAGCAGTGTGGCTAGAGCACTTGCCAGTAAAGACAAAGGCAAAAAAGTCATTGAGTCTCTTAGCCTTCTCCATATTCCAGGTAACCAGACCTCCCATTTCTTTCCAGATAGTGCCCACATTTTCCCTAGTCCTCCTTTTATCACTGATGTACCTGATATCAGGGTGTTTGAGGTCCCCCATGAGAACCAGGGCTTATGAATGTGAGGCTGTTCCTATCTGTCTAGAGGGACTCATCTGCTTCATCTTCCTGGCGAGGTAGCCTGAAGAAGACCCCCCACTATAATGTCACCTGTTTCTGCCCTCCTTTTGGCCTTGACCCATAAGCCCTGGGTCAGCTCATCCATCCCCAAGCAAAGCTTCATGCATTCCACTTGGTCACTGACATAGAAGGTGACACACCGTCCTTGCCTCCTCTGTCTCTCCTTCCTAAAGCGTCTGTATCCTTCTATTCCAACACTCTAGTCATAGGACTCATCCCAACACACTTCCATGATGCCAATAAGACCATAGTCTGGCAAGCGTGTACACATCTCCAACTCTTGTTTATTCCCCATGCTACATGTATTTGCATAGAGGCATTTAAGTTGGGCTCACAATGAAGCTAATTTGCTGGCTGGAGTGGCTGAAATTCCTTTTTGTCTCTCTTCGGGTGCTTTCCTGCTGACTCGTGATCCTTCTCCAGGCTCTGGACATCTATCGCTGGCACTGGTATCAAACTGGTAGGAGTGGGATGGACTGAGGTTCCCCTCTTCAAACAGCAACTAGCACTGAGCTGGGCTACAGCACTGCTATTGACCTTGCAGGAGGACAAAACAAGACCAGGCCTGACCATGGGATGATGATGCTCATGCACAGCATTTGGCTCATCCAGACCACATGGAGTGTAGGACGGGTCTACACCACTGACAGGGCAGTTCATAGGAAACATGGTTTTGTTCATAAACTTTTGTGTCCCACATTCCCTGACACCCACGAAGGAGACAGGACTGTGACATTACTACAGAGTATCAGTGGTGTTCAAGGCCTGTTACTTTCCAAAAAGGAATATTTTTTTTTTTTTCTTTTTAAACTACCTTTATTTCTTTCAGCACTGACACAGAAAATTAATTTCACTTCTGTTTACACTTACTGTCAACATAGAGTAAGTCCTTTGTGCTTTGGGATTTGGGTTTTCACACAGTCCAGGGAAATGCCTGTATGTTTTGTTTATTTTAAAATGAGAAGATATTTTCTCTCCCCTCTCAGGCTTAATATTTTTACAGTTTATTTATATAAGATGTTAATGATGGGTGAGATTTAAGCTGACAATGTCTCCTTAAGTTAAGGCTAGTTAATTCTAAAGTCTAATAAACTTCAACATTCCTAAAAATACATGGACTTCTTCGTGCCAGAACTAGCTTGACTTTGGCAGTCTTTGGAAGAAGGTCATCAGGTCTCTTTACAAAGCTGAAAAAGGAATGGAGAGCCACCCAAAATCTGGACTACACTTTGAAGGGGATCTCACTAATGTTGATGGAAAGGAGCTGTTTTCCAGCTAGCATCAATATGAATCTGTCCTGGTAGTGATACTAGTACTTTAATAGAGATAGTTCAGCAGGTCAACAGAGAAACTATGCGGGGAAAAGGAAAGAAAAAAGGTGGCTTAAGAACTAGTGGAATACGACCACTTAGGCAGACCAAGTTACTAAGATACAGCTGCTGTTTAAATATGACTGAAGAGAAATATGCCTGGGGAGTACCTTTATGATGCTTTAATGTTAACAGATTCTTTCAGTTTATTGCCATCATCACTAGGAGTGGCATCATAGCATTCATCCGTCATCCATGGGCCTTTCATAGAAGAAGAAACTGAGACAGATGGGTCATGCAACGCTAGCATCAGCAATGTAAACAACCTGAGCACCTTGTGTTCTCACCCTGTTCTCCATCTGCCTGGTACACTCCATGCCTCAGGTAAGAGCAAAGAGGGGCTTGAATCAGTTCCAGGGTGCATCGCCTTTTTTACATCCAGCCACACAGAGCAGAAAGGTTACCGTTGCCTGTTACTTCTTGCCTGATAAATATTGAGATGCTATCCTTGTTTTTTTGGGCATAAACTGTTCAGGTGACAGTGCCCTTTGGCTGAGTCCTAATGTTTTTGCATTCAAACTTGTCATTCCAGTCTGAATTTTACATGCAGCTGACTACTTCAGAATAAATGGTCTGTTTTAACTTTCCAAAAATAAGTATTCACATCCTTTAAAAACATCTAAGCTATTTGCACTGCCAAGGTCTTTCCCTGTCTCCTTGACATCTCTTCCTGCATTGGGATGTGGGATGAAACTTTCTTCTCCTTAGAAAGGACTGGAAAGAGCTAAAATGTGAGGAGAGGAAGGGAAGTTGCTTCTTGCTGCTTTAAAGGAGTGTCCCCCAGTGTCTGTAATTTGTCCTGGAGTCTGTCCTAGCTCTTTGCTTCCAGTCCCCTCTGGCTTTAGCAGAGGTCTGCTGGAAACCTTCCAATCATTTACAGGAATGAAAAGTTTAAAAATAAACCAGGAGCTTTGATCAAGAAAGAAGTTCAGCTAGGAAGGAAAAAGGGAAACACAAACACTGACAACTCATGCGGAAAGCAAGGCAAAAGCAGGTTCATTATGAGCTGACAAACATTTCTATGGCTGCTTGCAGAGCCCAAACCGTCACTGCAGCACGTTCTTCTTCAAAATGCTCCACATTAACAGTGAAAAATATGTTTTCTTTCACCTCTGGCTTTCCTTCATGTGCCAATGTTCTTTGCCTTTTCACTCAAAAAATGTTATTTTGCATGAGTTGTCAACTGTACTGAACTCTGTGTGTGTGCACATGTATGTGTATAAACACATGCACACACAAGCATCAGTTCTTCAGTTTCTGTTTTTTCACAGGCAGTTCTCCCTCGCCCTCCTCCATGTATTTATGTCTTAGTTTGCAATAGCCATGTCAGCTGCTGCTAATGGAGACATCGCTTCACTATTTTTCTATTATAAAGGAGGCAACAAAGCCAACATGAAAAGTTACAGTACCAGCCTCCTCCATGTTTTTTGTGATACACACCACCTAGCACATTTCAGATTACATATACTTGCAAAATCCTCACCCAAATTCTAAACAATCAAAGCAAACTCCACAAAAGCACCTTGTTTGGATTTGTCAAAAAGGCTGAAAAAGCCTGCTCCGTACAGTTGCTCTGCATCATTCAGGACCTCCAAAAATGTCAGTGCCCAGAATATGCCCTGAAATGCAGACAGGATGAAACAGAGCAGCTTCAGAGCATGCACTGTTAGTAATCGGGGTATTTATACTGAATTCACTACCCTGGGGTGGTGGTCAGCTGGCTGTTGACGGGAAGGTGGTGAACGTTTCCAGAGGTAAAAGCACTCCTATCGACACATATTATTAACAACAAAAATAGAACCAAGGTTATTGTAATTCTAATCTTTGTATTTTCTTAGCTTAAACCAAAAACCCGCAAATGAACTCTGAGCACCCCATCTTGAGCCTTTTATTTTTTTAAAAAATCCAACACAATAAAATCACTGTCACAAACTAAAAGCACAAGTGAATCAGAGGAAGATTTTTCTCAAAGTCATAAAACTATGGGGCTCATGTGACTAACTCTTTTGTTTGTTATACTTTCAGGTAGTGTTTCGGTATCAAAACAAAAATAGCACACATAATCCAAAATGAACACACTGGCCTTCAGACACCCATTCCTGAGACACTGGAAGGATGCCCATTCTTCAAATCCACATACATTATTTGATTTGTGATTTTTTTTTTTCCTTGTTTTTGTTGTTTTTTTGGGGGGGTTGTTTTTGTTTTGGGTTTTTTTTTACATTATCATGAAAAATCTAAGTTACAAGAAAGCAAAATTACATCACTAATATCAATGAAAGCAACTACAGACATTGCAAACACAGGTGTTTTTGAGCAACACCACATTTCAATTTTGACAATTTTGACAATTATCTTTATACCAAAAAATGAATTGTTTTTACTCCATATGTAAATAAAATCAATAAAAGCTGCATGTGTCTGCTCTGCACTACGTATTTGAAAAAATGTGAATTATTGTGAAAGTATAATCTACTCACATAGCTCAATATTTACTATTTTAAAATTGCTGCATGCACACATGTTGGTGAAGGGACCTGTTGTGTGGATAGAGTTCTCTGTTTTAAAACCAGAAATGACTATCAGATAATTTACTTCAATCTGCTATACAATAAACACTGGTCAAGCCTACTTCTGCCTGACAACTTACATTTTACTATGGTACGTCTTTCAACAAGGCGTCACATTCTTTCTTGAAAACCTCCAGAGGATGTCAGTTTATCTGAGCAGTTAACCACTCTACCTGTTAAGAACATGTGCACTGTTTCCAAAACTCTGCTATTTCTCTCTCAGACAGTTTGTCCGCCTCTAACTTCCAGCCTTTGCTTCTTGTTATGCTTTTCTCTGCAAGATTAAAGGGCCTTTTAAGAACCTTTGATTTTCTTCTCAGAAGAGTACTTGTGAAATTCACTCCAGTCACCTCTGTGCAATAAAGATAAACAAAGGGAGAAAGTCCTTCACTGGAAGATGGATCTTCCAGTTCTCCAGTCACGCTTTGCAAGCCTTTCTGCACTTTTTCAGTGTAATTCTTGAAGTGTATGCAGGAGAACCAAGCACACCATAACAATCACCTGAGTATGAAGCCATTATAATATTCCATATCTCAATAAATAGGTGGGGACCTATTTTAAAAGAGACAAAACCAAGACACTGAACAGGATTGGCACAACTCTTCAAAGAGCAGGTATTAGAATCAGGATACAAATACAAGAATAATCTGCTCACAGAACTAATTCTCCTGCCTTACATATGCCTAAAACTTACACATCTGCTGCAGCAGCTACTAGGTAATCTGGTGCAGTGATTCTTCCCAGAATATGATGAGTCTATACTATGTACAGTAGCTAAGAAATCATGAAACTAGAGAGTGCATGATTCTCCCTCCTCCTTGCTAAGTTGCCCAACAGAGAAGTGCCTACAATTAGTGACAGACCAAGTACATTGGGCTGAAGTTCAGACAACTCGGTTGTGTCTAACACAGGTTAAGGTAACAAGGAAACTGCACATGGTTGTATGCAGTCCTGTTTACTACCTATATGTGGATCACCCAAAGCCTGGTTACATTCACATACTGTTTCTGTTTAGATTGAGTGGCTTCCTTAGGAGACTGGAGAGCTGCTAGAGGAAGCTCTCACAGCTGAGGGACATCACCCAGTTAGTTCCTGCACAGAAGGAGATACAGAGGGTCACCAATGTGGCACTTTATTTTTCATGTCCTTCAGCAAGAAATGATATTGCAAGGTAACAGTGTTCTGGTGCAGAAATAGCCAGTACATCCACTCACAGCACTGTTGATGTCCAGATTTCCAATAGAAATACTTACACTGAACAGAAATTAGTGGGCAGCTAAGTATGTGCATGCTAGTTATAATGTATTAATACCTCAAGCTGAACAGCCCTAATACTGGGGGTTTTGTCTAGTATTTAAAACAAAACAAAACAAAACAAAACAACAAAAAACAAACAAACAAACAAACAAAAAACCCCACTTGACCAAGTTTTTTTTCCACAACCAACAAAACAAAAATGTAACTAATATTCTAAAATTCTCACTACTTTTTCACTACAGCCACTCACAGCCTGTGTTGATATTTCTGGCTGTAGTCCAGAAATTGCTCCTACAGGCTAACAACCATCCAGCTCCATAGAGAGCTGATGTTCAATTTTCTTTCAGCCCACCCTATTGATTTCTTTACTCATAGTTATGGCAATTGCTTTGCAAAATCTGGACTGGATCTTTGCTTCCCTAGATGTCTGTTCTACACTTTCCTCCTCACGCTCCAGCCCCCTGCAACTGTCCAGCATGCAGAGAACATGGCAGAACCTGTAGTTTAGAAAAGGTTAAGAAGTAGGCTGTAGGGGTTTTTTTGTAGAAGTGCATCTAAGTGATGAAGAGAAAGATATTTAGAAAATCATTTGCTTCCTCTTCCGTTTAGAAGTCACAGGATCATAGCAAAGAATCTAGGGAGTTCACTGCTTGCAACCCAGCAATGAGACCAGCACTTCAGGACAGTGATACACATCTTTGTAAGGCAGGACAAGCCATGGGAATTCAACTTTCTGCCAAAAGGTATTCGAGAAATATTTTCTTACAGGAGTTCAGAGAAGAAAATAAAGCACAAAGAAGAATGTGTCACCATAGCATGATATTCAGCCTCTGAGAAGCAAAAGATGGCCAGTTGAAAAGATAAATGTCATGACAACAATGACGTGCTGGAGCATCTCACTGTCACTTGAAAGATCCCCGTTTAAGACCTCACCCTAGATGTTCTGGCCTCATTTGTACTTGTTTATGGGTTTCAGTACTCATAATGCTTGAGGGGAAAAAAAAAATCAGAAATATGTTTGAAGTTATGTCCCCAAATTATTGCCTCCAACCTAGGGAGTAAGCCATGTATTCTTACCCAGCATACACTGCAGACCCATAGAAAGACCTCTACACACCCAAATTATTGCCTCCAACCTAGGGAGTAAGCCATGTATTCTTACCCAGCATACACTGCAGACCCATAGAAAGACCTCTACACACCTCATGGCACTTAAACAAATGAGGGCTTGTATCTCCCTCTACAGTGGTGTCTCACTGATTTTCCCACTCAGACAAGTGGGAAGTTGCCCGAAGGCACTCCAGGCATACTGGACACAGAAAGAAGACTCAGATCTAATTACTTTTGCCATTAATTTTGGAACAAACAGGTCAAGACTACAGATCTGCATACGCTACGGATCTGTGTGTGAGCACTGTTTCAGCCTCCACGCTACACCTTGCCAGAAAGTGAAGCTACATTTCATGAAACCATGTTCGAAAATATGCTGGCTACCAGAGTCATGGAATAGTTTGGGTTGGAAGGGACCTTCAAAGCTCATCTAGTCCAACCCTCATGCAGTGAGGAGGAACATAGTCAACTAGATCCCTGAACTTGTAGCCAAAGGTTAGAGATACACCCTCTACAGACACCCCACACATGAGAGAAACCCTGGTCTACCAGGGTTATGTCAGCTCAAGTCACAGAAGCCTAGGACAGCTATGTGAAAAACATGGTATGTTCTCCTAAAGATAAGGGCTGTGACTACCCAAGTGGGTCCATGTTTGAATGAAGATTACACAAGTAACCTCTTCTCTGGCATTCACAGTCTTCAATTACAGAATTTGAATGCTCTTTGAAAAGTACTGGTGTTGTCCCAAGGGCACAGATGATTACCTCAGAGTCAACTGTTGGTGCCTTACTTGTGTGTCATGTTTAACTTCTGTTTCCATTTAGGCCAGGTGGCAGTGTGTGGCTGCAATATATTTTCTCTGTCTCAAAACTAGCTCATCATCGCACTTTCCAATAATTAAAAGACTGAGCAGAAGAGACCAGATCTATGGAGATTAAACTAATTACTGCTTCTAAGAAAATTCCTTAAATTTCCCCCTCCCAAAAGGCATACCTGCACATTTATGCATGATGGTCATCTTTTTTCTAGTTAATCTTCTTCCACGGCCTATAAAGAGGACATCTCTTACCACCATTGCATCCACACTGTTAAATAAAAAGGAACAGGTTGTGGTGTGTGAGAGAGTTATCGTTAGTTCAATAAAGGCACCATATTCTGGTTTTTGTACCTTTTCACACACAGAGCTGCACGGTAGCTGGCAGACAAATTGCTGCAGAAGTATTATTCTGGGGCTTTTGGTCAAATAAAGACATCCTCAAGAGTTCTAGAGGTTTCTCTAAGCAACTTCACAAAAGTTCCAATGAGATCTGATCAGCCAGAACGAAAAAATACAGGCTGTAAGAGAATACAACAGTCAGAAAATACACCACCCAGTAAAGATACATGCTAGAGTTGCAGGTTTATCTTACCTGTAAAATCACTGAAGAAAGCTTTTTAAATAATAAAGTTTGGCCCACAAAAAAGAAGCCTGATCCATGTCAGGCTTTGTTTCTTCCATAACATCAACAGAAGACAAGTCACAGCACTGCAAATATATTAATCTTTCTCTCTAGAAAGTCTGATGTCATTGGGAAAACAAACACCAATCTGTAGATTGTAAAGAAAAATTCTAAGAAGTGCCATGTTTTAACCCAAATAATTTATATGGTCCCTAACCATAAGTTGGACTATCACTGGTCCCACCAGTGATCTTTATTCAGCCTGAAATACTCCAAAGCCTCCAGGAATATACAGCTGTTGCCCTGCATCTATTTTTTAATCTACTATTTAAGCTGCAAGGTGGCTGTGAAAATGAAGAAGTTAGATTTCTACTTATAGATACAAATTGCTTAAAGATATTGCAACACTTCCAGTACATTCGTAACTGCTCTGATTAAGAAGTCACATGAAGTTTATTCTCTTATTTCCCTTCAAATAAAAGTAAACACATGAGAAAAATTAGCGTACCTCAATGGATGATTGGTGAGTGGCTTGCTAATGGTTGTTGTAGTTGCAAAAACTCAGACTTAACTCAAAAGTACACAGGATAATTGAGAAAGTAAACAATATTGATTTTAGCTCAGTATCTTCTTTCCATCAAGGACAGAGAGAAGTGAGACTTGGAACGTTCTGACCAAATCAATTTAATGTAATTAGACTTGAAACATCTCTTTGCCATTGTGATTGTATCATGACAGTGGGAAAATAAGACTGCAAACCCAAAGCATATTATAGAAGATGGCCATGCAATACAGGTATTTCCATCGCAACTAAAAACCGCTTGTGCACACACTTTTTAACAGCCACATACGTGATCCCTTCAACCTGTCAGTTCCTTACAGAAGAGTGTCACAAATACCTTTAGAAATAATACAAAAACATCTACAAAGAGTAATTCTGAAATCTGATGCCTCACCTGTCAAATCTTCCAAGTCTCAGAAATAAATGCTTTTGCACACCCCTTTAAATATATATAAAACAGTAATCTATGTCCCTCATTCTGACCTTGGGAAGAAGCAAGTAGTGTCACAGAGCATTATTTTTATGAAAATAAAGCCTTACATAACTGTGTGTAAGCAACTTCCTTGTGGAGCGAGGTTTTTTCTTTTTTTTTCAAAAGGAAAAAACCAGAACATTGAAGTTAACTTCTCAGAGAAAGCTGAAACAAAGTCTTCCTTGATCATGTCAAGATTTTTGTGTAAATGAAGTACTTCCCTAATCCAAATAAAGTAGGAAGAAAAGAATAAACAGGTTCTGAGTTATCCATCATGTAACAATATATATGAGTGGTTTTTCTGAAGGTGACATGGAGAAGTGTTCATCTGGAGTTTCTGAAAGCTTTTGATAATGATCCTCATAGAAGCTTTATTTGGAAAAGTTGGTCACGGCTCCTCTCATTAGCTCACAGTATGACAAAAAAGCATGAGAGTAGCAGAAACCAAACAGATAAACAGTCAACTTCTTCAGCCTGACCAAAGTCAACAGCAAGGCACGCCAGGATGGTTGCAGAGACAAGAGGTAGTTCATATACTTACTAGTGAATCACAAAGAACATCAAATTAAGTTTTTGGATGAGATCAATGCTTTCTAGTTGTTAAACACTGTAAGAAGCTTTGGAGAAAACAAACAAACAAACAAAACCCCATGTTGTGTTAAAGCACATAGCAGGAAAGTGGCAGAAAAACACACTTTTTTATACATTTATAGTAATTAGAGCACTAGCAAAGAACAAGCACTCCTCTGACACATGTCAATGCACTTGGAATTTTCTGATGATCTGCAAGACAAGACTCTGATAGCAGTGCTAGGTTGATAAGAACATTTCAGTGAGAACTGTGGGCAACTTTGCAGCAGCAGATGATCACAACTCTAGCCTCAAAGCCACTGGAGCACTTAAGTTGGATAGGAGCACAATCAACACTATCAGAAACAATGACATTAGCAATGGAAGGGATGTCACAAAACATGTTCATAGGCTTCGTAATAGTGAGCTAACCCTCACTAGAAAAGTGAGACAAAACATGTGAGTAAATAGGAAAAGTGAACAAGTACTGTTTTTAACACTTTAGACTTACTAGATAAGAACATGTTCATACCTAGATGATACATGCAGTGGAGGGGCAACACATAAACAAATAAATAAAAGAAGTCCAAGGGAATCTGTCAGCAGGCAAAGAAGCTTGCGTTGGGAGCTGCTGGTATTCTGTTCAGCAGGAAATAAGAATGTCTGTGTTGTGAGAAACACAACAGTATTCTCTACAAATATTCAAGACAAAAGAGACAAGCAAGAGAAAAGCAAGTCATTATAATTTGGAATGCCATGAGCTGGCACCAAGTCAAGTAAGTAATACTGAGCACAACTTGAAAGGCAACAGTGGTGATAAAAACAAGCCAGACAACTAGAGTACCCTGCAAAGCTGTCATCCAAAAGGGACTTGTCTGAGAATCAGGTGACAACCCAAGATGAAATATAAAGGGCTCTAAGACTCAAAAAGGTCTCAAACAAGCAACAGCCAGATCTTGTGAACAAAGAAAAGCAATGTTGCTGTTGCAGAAAGCCTAACTGATCCATGGAAATGCATATGAGCCATAGACATTGAAATACACTGATCAATTTAATGACTCCTCACTATAATTCTTGTATTTTATTAACTGTAATGTTGCTTGTAAATTCTTATCATTATCACTGTTTGCCTGGAAAAGGAAAACACACAGAACTGTGCTTGAAGATGCTCTTTGTGGTTCAACTGGAAGCAGTCATTAAGTTATGCATGTTTCTCCTGGATATAGATCAAGCATGAAGGCAAAGGTAGATTGCATGGCACATTTACAAAGATACAGAGAGGAAGCTCATCAGCCAACACAAGTGCCTATATGATCCAGATCCCTGTAGTCACTGCTAAAAATGAACAAGGCACTTCTGATAATGATTTTGATAACATGGTGTCCTACCAAAAGCAGAGGGAGTTTTCAATACCAATGGAGATACAAGTCAGGCTACTTCTATGCTTATGGGAAAATTACAACCAATACTCATTCAATTTTCCCACTGGCACCTACACTCCTTTTCATCGGTAGACCATTAAACACTCCAAAGCAAGATAAGTATCATTATTCCCATTTTGCAGATGAAAAAAAAAAAACAGCCCTGCACATGAAATTGTTCCAGCAGCATCACCTAGAGAGGCAGTGACAGAAATGAAAAGTAAATTCAAGTTGGAGGAACCTTAGTGAACCGACACAGTGGACACAATGATGTATGCCACAATGCCAACTTTAAGTGCTTTAAAACATCGTTAAGCTAATGTAGAATGTTTTCCATTCCTTATCTCGCAAACCTGGATTCAGTTTACAACTGCCATTATCTAGGTTCCCTCAGCCACTTTGAAGTATGCTTTCAACCCTTGTTTTTTTTTTTGCTGTTGTTTCCAGCTGCTGATGTTTTAAAACAAACCTGAACAACTATTGTGATGTAGCAATCAGAAGAATGGCTAACAACGCCTTCCTTAGGAACGGAAGAAATGCAATTACTTGAGCTGAATCTTATTGACTTCCATTTTACCTCAGGTGCCTTACATTCTACTTCCATGACTACCTCTATTTCTGTCAACTCTATTACAGAGATTTTGTGCGTACCACATTTTTTTTTTATTATAAGGTCACAAACTCAATCTGCTTCTGTGATCTCAGAGAGCAGTTTCACAAACCTTCAGAGACCTCACCCATCCCGAGCTACTGCTGCCTTTGAAAAGGTATATCAAATGTCATCTTGTAGCATTCCTCAAGGCTTCCAAGTCTTCCTCTTGTGCAGATGTGGAAGAATGAGACACTGATCACTCTCTGTTGATGACACAATCTTGCAAGCAAGGACAAACCCAGACTCACACCTCCTCTCATTCTCACTTCTCCTATCAGCACCTCTTAACATATTTTGAGTCATAGGTTACAGTATTTTTTACATGGATCTACACCACCTTCCCTCCACTCCTGTTCCCAGCAGAGACATAGCTGCATCCAGCCCTCCATATTTATCGAAATCCACTTAAATATCGTATTTGGTACTAAAACAAAAAGAGATATCACAATTTATAAAAATTTTTCCTTGAGGCTAAATATTGGCTCCAGAAAACTCAAAACAGCCAAGCACCCCTGATGATCCCAACACCTCTGGCCTGTAACAAAGAAAAAATTTTCCCCTACTATATAAAACTGCAATTGTAAAAGGCAGGTTCTTTTCAGTAAAGTTTTTTCTAGATAATGGTATTCTTATGCTCTTTCCAGAGATAAGAGGCAGCTGCTTCCCTAATAAGATCGGCATATATGACTGCCCTAGACACATCCTATAAACTATTCATGCTTAACACTTATTTGACATTTCTTCTTTCTCTCCCTTTTTAAAATATATCAAAGTATTTAACTAACTCTAAACATATGGTAAATCATCCCCTTCCTCCTCCCTGCCTCTGAAAAATTCAGGAATCTGAATTTAGAGATAAGCCACACTGAAACTTGATGTATACAAAACCTGGATTTCACTTTGCTCAAAAAAACCTGTTTGTCACATATACCTCATAAAAAGAGTCTGAAGGATATAAATATCCCGCAAACTTTGCCTCTGTTCTTCAGCTCTAATGATAACTGAAAAATAATCTGGTCTTACAAAATCCACCCCTTTACCATTTTTCCATCCCTACCTCTTTTATTTGTCCATTGGTCTGTATCTGCCTCCTCCTTTCCAATCTCCACACCTGTTCCACTTCTCTCCCATCTGGCTGACATGCTGAAAATAATAATGTACAGTGACCACCTCCCCTGACACTGCTATCATACCACTTCATCCCTCAAACTCCCCTATCAACATGCTTTTGCAACATACCCAGTCTTAACTACTCATTCGAGTGTCTCCAGTTACACCAGATGTGTATCAAAACTCATCTTCCAGAAGTCTTCTTACACTCCATTGCATTCCCATTCAATTCAACCCTTTCAGTCACCACTCCATGAGGTCTCCCCTGCTGCACCCTTGGGCACTGCTGCCACCAAGCTTCAGTTCACCTTCTCTCAAACTCCACATACTCAGACTCTTTTAAGTCATGTTGACCCGAATAGGGGACATCACAACACCTGGCAAACCAATAGGTTTGGAATGCAAAGTAAAGGATGGAAGAATAAAAAAATGCAAACAAAAGAGACCATGTTCAGGCCAATGAGTAACAGCCAGTGAGCAACACTGAAAAGGGGCGAAATAAAGAAATGCTTCCTCCTGAGTTTACCTCTGTCTCTGCTTTCAGGGACATCGTCCTCACCCTCTGCAAATACATCATTGCCTTGTTCCAACTGCACAAAACAGACTGAAGAGGCCTCAGGGGCATTGCTCATCTTGCATCTGAAAAATGTCAAGCAGATCTAGACTGCAGCAGAAGGTGAGAGGTAACAGAAAAAGAGGTATTTTTATTTAGCTTTACATATCTTAAGATCACGTTAACATGCGAGTGCAAATACACATGCATCGTAAACTGAGAAGTTACTCTTCTTCATAAGAAAACCTGTCATTGGTCACTTGTCTTCCTCTCCACTCGCTAATATCTCTTTCCTCAGCATGTAGTTCAAACATGCTTATCACTCCAGTATCCCAAGACAAATGCATCATGCAAAGAACCTAATCCTGATGGTTGATGTTGTTGATGTGGCAGAAGCTGGGCTGCTGGAAAAGGCAGTCTAATCTTGAGGCAAGGTCTGTCCATAATGATTCCTATATTTTTTGCCACACATCTTCAGAGCAGTGGCAGACTGGGCCTTCAGACTTGAAGGTCTGGGGATGCTGGAAGAAGCTGGCACACAGCTCCTGCCACTGGGCATATTACGCTCTTACAGAGCTGCACTCTGACTCAGTGCCCTTGCGGCCCCCATTCACAAAGGCAGAGCCTTCCTGAAAAACAGACATTACAGCTCTGTGCATTTCTCCCAGCTGAGCTCATGAACATGTGCAATCAGATGAACGTGTTCAACCACACATGGAGAGCAGCAGCCTTTCTCCTGTCAAGGGCAGAATAACCCTGATGACGGCAGTGTTTGCAGACTCGGGGAGAGGTACTCAAACTCTTCAGATGCTGCAGCATCATATAAATTAAAAACACAAATGATCACAGTGACTGCTGTTTGGTTATTCTCTTTCTTCACATCCACTACAAAATCACTTTCCAAAATCACTTCTTTTATCAAGTGTTTCCCTAAGGAAATATTTCTTATTGCCCACATCAATATCCACTGTAGTGGACTGAAGAATTTCAAGGGCCTTGATGTTCATTATTAGCATCAGCTTGGGTAGCTGTTCTGTTAAACATACAAGTTTTCAGGGGTGATTCATTTGCAAGACTCTCTGTGCCCTGGCTAGTGAATTTATTTCCCATCAGAATGTTCTGCACCAGCTTCTAGAAGGCATCACTGGATTGTCACTGTTTGTGGCAGAGAACTGTTTTATTCGTAACTAGAGTGTTTACCTGAAAGCATTAGACTTTTTCCATCTATCCTACACCATCACCCTGCAAGTCCTAACTACATTTGAAATGCTGGCATGAGCAAACCATCCACACTGCCTATTGCATCATCATAAAGCATTGAAAATAGAGAAGAAAGTCATAAACACTTTACATAATGCAAACATAACATTTTTCCGCATTTCAAATGAAGAACTACCTCAGAGATTTATGAAAATGTACACTTATTTCCTTTATAAGCTTATGTTTACCAAACAAATTGGATTTGTGCCTACAGTTTCTCAAAAACAAAGTTTTATGAGTTACAGTGCTTCTATTAAAAAAATGAGTATGTCTGGTAACTATACATACGTAATAATACACAGTATGGCAAATACCTAACTCTTAAATAGTTTCACATCATGTTCATAATGTGTTCACATATTTGTGCATCTGTCTTCATCAGTGAGAAGACCTCGCCACAGAGGGCTTGACCTGAATGCTGAACACTCCTGGCTGCTCCTGAACTCCAGCAGTGGCAGGTGCTCAACATCTCACTGAAGTGAGATCTACACGTTCATGTAGCATTTCAACGAAACAAATGCATGTGAAATAAGGCATCAAAGTTGACCTATATACAGGCAGGCACACACTGAGGAAAACTGTAGGAAAGGAAAACTGTATTAAACTAAACACATGAATGCATACTTACTACCCAAACTAAAAGTATACATTAAGAATTTTCCCATTTCTTGTGACTCTTCTTCATGCTTTCTCCTATGGTCTAAGGTGAAAAAATAGGCTGGATGACAGGGCAGCCTGTTGGTTACAAAAGGGCCACCAAGCTGCATTTAGCTCAGAGCCTTCCGCACCACACATCCCAGGTAAAGATGTTTCTGCAGAAAGTGGCTCATGACTGAATAAGGTGCAACCCATCCTAACTTGGGAATGTACAAGCAGATGGCCACTGCAGCTAGATTCTTCTGAAGACTTTTTAAAATGTTGGTTCTTAAGGCTCTCTTTACTAGGGAGAGAGCCCCTCTCAGCTCTCTGAAGGGGAGAAGGTGGCTAACTATTCAAAAAATGCAACACCAGTTCCTCATGACAATCAGTTATGCCCAAAGTGTCAAAATACACATGAAGGACTTAACTTGCGCTTACAGACTCTCAGAAGTGTAGAGAGGCCTGAGATGTTCCTCTGTATTTCTTAAATCTATCAGCTTTAATTGATTCCAAGAAAAATCGTATCAAAATCAGATCTTATTTCCACCCTCATATATACCTCTTCATTCACAATGTATAGAAAAACAAGGTGTAAAGATATAAATGCAATTAACCTCATTTCACCTACCTGTTCTGGGAAACTGAAGTTGTCTATGGAGCTGAACATATTTAAATTAATGGATGCCTATGTGGCTTTAGTCTTTTAAAACTTAAGTTGTTCTTAAATGCTAAAAGAATTATTACTTAATTCTTTATATAAATTGCTGTCTGGTAGGTGCTCATATAGAAGAAAATGAAGCTTTAAAATTAAGGAATCTGATAATCCGTTCCATATGAAATATTCCACCTGAAGAATGTGTTCACCGTGTATCATGAATGTTGTCACAACAGAGTTTCTAACTCAGCTAAAATTTGCAGAATTTAACATCCTTATGTTTTATGGTGGAAGTTCTGGTAGCTTTTGTTTGTTTGGGACTTTTTAACATTATCACTTAAGTTACATAGAACTTCCAAATTCTTCTTTCATATTTCCATATTCAGATTGTACTGAACATGTTCAAATCAAATATGAAATTGTAACTGTACTTTATGTAATTGGGCAAATTGCGCCAACATCTTTAACACTAAGAAAAAAAAAATTAAATAAGAAAATAGATGCAGTGTATTGAATACCTTGCCTTAACCATATTTTGCACTTGTATAAAAAACAAGCTCCAAAGAAAGTTTAACCCTTCATGAAAGACACACTCAACAGTGATTTGGTTTTATTCCAAGGCACCTCATTTAGACAAAAACCCAAATCTGTTCATAAAAGTGTAGCTTGAAATGTTTGGGGAAACTCTTTTTCCCTGCAGTACTGCTTTTTGCACAATTTTTCAGACAGAGCAAGAGGGAAGCGGAGAGAATTCCATTTGTGTGCCTGGTGATTTACTGCACTTCACGGACTCACAACCATCGCTTGGTAGCTTTATTTCTCTCATGAGCAAGGTTCATCTTAAGAGATGCACACCAGCTTCATCCCCCACACTCCACAGGCCTTTGACTGGATGGTACTGCAGACAGCATTTACACAGCGGCCAACCAGCACTGAATCTCTTTGCATTATGCACTAATTCCTATTTTTGTCATTAACCAAAAAGACTCCCTTGATTCATTGATTGCACCTGGGATTCCTCCCTCTCCTTAAAACTAAAAGCTGCTGACCCTCATTTTAGAAGGAAAGCGGTTTTTAATTTCTGTTCTGACATAATACTGCTGAATTACCGTGGAAAGATCACAAATCGCAGCTGAATGACAGGCAGCTTTGGACCCAACAGCTCATACTAATGGAAATCAAATCAGCTGAGGGAAGAGGAAAGACATTGGAGAGAAATATGTGTAACAAGAGTTTTGAAAAATACAGCAGAGTAGGAAAAAAAACAAAACAAAACACACACAAAAGTATAAATTAGGGGAATTTCTACCATTTTTCCTT
Source organism: Columba livia (assembly GCF_036013475.1). Taxonomy (NCBI): domain Eukaryota; kingdom Metazoa; phylum Chordata; class Aves; order Columbiformes; family Columbidae; genus Columba; species Columba livia. The sequence continues at coordinate 93,383,376 of NC_088603.1, forward strand.
TTTCAACAGCTCCGTTATATAATCTCTAGTGAAAGGATATTTGTAATTTATGCATAAAATTCTCAAGGAGAAAGTCGCAACACAAATTTCATTAACTAGATGCAATTTCAATAACTTACAATGAGGAACTACTCATTCTTCTTCAAATATATCAGTTTACTTCTTTACTTCAAAATCCATTCTACATGAAGAGTCAGGCTACCCAGTAAACCAGTTAAGATAAAACAACCAATAAAAACAAACAAACAAACAAAAAACCCAGAAAACAAAACTGATTGCAAAACCACAATTTCTTATAGCAAAAGTGAATTTTCCAAGGAAGGAGAAAAAATTCTGGAGGGATTGTGGGATGATGCCCCCTTATACAAAGAAACAGAAGGACTGAAGTACCTTATGGCTGACATTTCATCAGGCACGTAACTTGGTTAGTTCCACAAAAGCAAACTGCATTCTTATATTCTGAAAATCTAAGCTCTTCATTAAACTCATTCAGAGGGGTGATTACAAATAACCAGTTGTAGGCACTAGCTGCATTCATCGAAATGGAAAATTTGCAGATGTTTGATAAACACACAGATGTAATTATCACTTCAGATTTTTCAGCTAAAGCTGAAGAAATTCTTTACTCTCTCTGCAATGCAGCCACAAATACAAAATAGCTATTATATTCCTTGGATACTGACCTCCAGCTGTTTGATCATCCACTACCAAAAAAAATGCATAAACATACTTGATATTTTAAAAAAATATTTTTTTGTTTATCTCACTCAAAGAACACAAAAAATAATCTGATCCCCTTTGTCCTTAGATCTCTTGTGGTAGCATAACAAGGCAAAAGGGAACCAAGACAAACTAAAGTAATTCAGTTGGCTTGCCCTTTGTCCTGCACCTCAGAACACCCCTTTGTTGAAGTACAGGCCGAATTCTATCTTTTCTGAGAGCATTATTGAGACCTCGAGATTATTACACACAAAAGGTATATGTTAGCAGCTCCAAGTCAGTTCGCACAGGGCATACCACACTGTTTTTAAATGACAGAATTTAGACTTCATGGGGAACATCGCAAGCAGTAATGAGAAAAGTCAGAATTTTTAAACTTTTACACTTCTAAAGTTTAGCTATTACAAAGTAAATCCAGTGGTTTCTTAACTTTTCCCCTGTATTTCTGTTACAATAGAAATTATAATGCAAAGTTATATCATAAAGCATTTCTATTTTTGTGCTTCACTAGACATGCAAAATACGTTTTTCCCTTGTCTTTACCAGAGGTGACACTTTAGGGCTCAAATACGCAGCCAAGTCCCCATGGGTCCTATGAGAGCTAAAAATAGCTGATGGGCATCCTCTAGTACCAGGGAAAATGCAAAGGCAACTGTGCTGAAACACCCTTTATTCAATCAACTACCCTTGTATTTGCCCAGAGCTAAGAACACATGGAAAGAAATGCAGAAATGTCATAACTCAATCCCCAGTTTGAACGTTTGGCCTTGACAGTGTGACTATCAGACAACTCCATATTAAACGGAGTCAGAGATGGAGGAAAAAGGGAAATATCTCTATCCCGGCCCTTCACCTGAAACTCCATCATCAAACAGGTTGGGGGTCTCTGTAGCTACAGCACTTCTCTACTGCTTAAATTAAATGTTAGGCACAAAAGCAGAAATCTGTAGCCTGTGCCTAAAGCAGAGAAGGATGACACCACCTGCCTGCACAAGAACTTCTTCCCCACGCCCTGGGCTCAAGCGCAGGCTGGGTCCCTGCTTGGGGTTCAGAAAAGCAAAGGCTGAAGAGCAATCTGCCTTGTCTCAGTGAGTCTTTCTTCATGGATACATATAAACATGCAGCCAATATTGTCTTTTATATTCCCTTGTTATAAATCCAACTAAATCACATTTAGACATGTACAATCTCGTTCTGATGCATTTTCCTCACAGGGCCATCTAGGTCTGGATTCCTAACATGTCTCCCCTGGGACACAGCTGAGCTCTCCAAAGGTAACAATCAGTACACTACTCAAAATGAAACTTCCCTACACCATTTCGAAAACACCTACTAAGCAGTTCATGTCTTCTCTGTTTTGCATCTCCTCCTTTCCTTTGGCCAACAACAAGACAGACAGTATAAAACAGCAGTAAAAAGTTACAGCAACACCTGAAAACCCAATGAAAACTTGAAAAGTTAAGTACCCTTTCTTTGGCAGGCTTAAGAATGAAACTGGCAACAGTGTTACATTGTCTATGAAAAATGTACGACTTGGGATAGACACTGCCAAGGGAATATTCAGCTGCCAAGGGAATGTATGTGTCTATATGAAAAGATGTGTAAGAGTAGACTGAACAGCTGCCAGCTCCACCATGTACATGAAAGCCATAGTTTAGGTTTTAAAAATACTTTTATTAAGACAAGAAATAATAATAATAATAATAATAATAATAATAATAATAATAATAATAATAATAATAATAATAATAACCACTCAAATGCATGCCAGCATTATCTGTTACATGCTAAAGCTTTCAAGTGACCTTTACTTTCAGATGTTAATTATGCATCAGACAACAGAGGCTTCCAAGTTCCTGCTAAGACAAAGCAAATCAATATAGTCATTTTCCCCAAGAAATAACAGGCTTACTTTACAACAGCATAAGTCTGTTGACAGCACTGCATACTAAACTCTGAAATAATCCACTTGAAGTAGCAGTTTCTCCAGTACTGTTGGCTTAAGAATTAGACAGTAATTGCACCTGATGAGTACAGGATACCCAGCTGTTCCCAGGATGAAACTATTTGCTGACACTGAAGATCATGAGATTATTATTGTTTATCAAGTGTCAATGAAATAAAAATGTAATCTATGCAAATACCACGCATCTCTGCATCTCTCCCAAGGTATTTACAGTACACATTAGAAAGATAACACAGTTTATCATGCCACAGCAAGTAATTAGATAAACTCACTTCAAATCAGGATCTTTTCCTTGGGAATCACTGTTCTAATGATGCAGAGAGATCAGTTTTGCAAATCACACTTCTCTTGAACCAAAGGAACTACCTTTATTTTCTAAGGTCATTGCTGAGTCTCTATTTTACAAAAGCTTTTGGATTAAGGAAGTATACAGTAGACTTGGAAATTCCTAATTCCAAAATCCTTTGGTAGGCTACAGCAAACAGCATATTCAAATCATCTATCTGTAAGCTAAGGATAGGATTTGTAGCAATGTCTTTATGCTAAAAATACCATATACGAAATTCGAGGCCTATTTGTTGCTTTGCTGATCTGGTATTTTTCGCTTCCAAGATTATGTGCATTTCCCTGGCAGCAATGTTCTGTTAAGCAGAAAAATATGTTGCAACTACAAACTAAGGTAGCCTTGGATTAACATTGTGAGAAAGTGACAGTATTGACTGGCAATATGGACCGTGCATGTTAAATACAAGCCTTGAGAGAATCCTTATGACATCACTTGTATTCACTTTTATTTACTGAAGTCTGTGCATGTTTGTCAAATACACGGTTCTATAATCAATCATATTACAGCATTTTATGTCAACCATTGCATTAATCATATGCTGTGCCAATCACCTTTGTTTACTAGTAACGTCACATAACACACACAGCTATTGATATTTAATTTCTAATTATTTTTTTAACAATATGCCTACTTATTTTAGCTACTGTTCCAGACTGTTTTGAAAAGGAAGGTAGTCTTGAATTACTTTGTTGATTCATAATAGGTAGGTATTCCTCCTTACTGCTCACCACACTCTTTCTATAGCTGCTCATACAGTATTAGTCTAAGTCAAAATTATCAAGATGGTGTACAGCAAGCAACGTCAGAACCTGCTAAACATGAAGGTCTTAACAAGTTTCTGTTACGAGCTGCCAGCAGATCTTTATTAGCAATTTCATTTTTAGCTGTGCAGTCTCACCCCACAGTAAGATGGTTTACTCTTCCATGAAAACATATCTACTGCTGAAAACGAGGTACACCACATAGCCAGTGCTATGATGTCATTGCTTTTTGGAGAAATGGCTATTATTTGAGGAGCAGCACCTGCTTTTCATGAAGTTCCAACCTGCTCAGGAAACTACTAACCAGATGTTCTCAAAATGGCAAGTTATATAGGCAGCTCCTACAGAATTCAGAATCATACCCCTGGGGATTCTTTCTTCCATTCTCCTCCAACACTGATAGATGTACTCTGAGCACTACCTGCTGGACATCTATGGCAAAGATGTGCTTTACATCCATTTTCACTGGCGTTTAAGCAACCTTGCTTGGCAAAATTGAAGCAACACTCTTCATCTTAGGACCAAATGCTTGGGACCTTCTCCTAAAAGCATGTTTCTGATAAAGATCAGCAAGGAATAACTCTTTTCCTATGAAGCAGACAAAATGAAGAGGATTGTATCCAGCCCATTTTTACTCAGTTGTCAGGTGTTTGGATACCTGCCTGAAAGAGTTCAATTATCTTTTCTGCCTAAAGAGACTAAAACATTACTCTTCCCTCTTTACTGCTTCCTCCATCTACAGCTAGGCAGACAGTTTTCTTTCACAGTTGAAGTTGTTCTTTTGCATGCTGAGTATTTAAACAATTAAATCAGAGTGAGGAGCAGCCTCCAGCCTAGGTAAAAATATAAGTTCACTTCACATGAAGTTGTTACCAGAGCAGCAGCAAGGAACTTGGATCCTCTTCCACACAGGCTGCTCTCAGGAAGAAGAGTAGGTTGAACTTGCAACCTCCATGGATATGTAAGCCAACAGGCTAACTTAGAAGGAAAAAAAACCCAACCAACCAACACAACATATATAATGCAGAGTAGGTCTACTGAGAGTACGTACATTTAACAGAAGCAGAGGAACAACACCTAGTTCAGATTTGAGAGACCTCAAGTCCACATCTATTACTGAGCTGCTCAGCTCTGCCAGCCAAATGGCCTTCAAGGCTCACCTAAGGGCAGATTTTGGGGGAGCACAGTAGTAAAAGCAGTAATCCTACAGACTTTAGCCGCCTTGAGTATTAAAATGAACTCAATGGTTCAACATAGTAACTGCGACATTTGGTATATAAATACCAGTTCCCTTTCCAGATCTGACCTTTAGTCCGTGCCTCCATTCTATGTCTGCATGGACGTATCCCAACATACAAATAACAGCTTCCCTTGCTTGTCAATGCCTTATACTTGCTGGCAAACAAAAGCAAAGGGTTGCCTAGAAAGGAAAAGAGGAATGAAACCCAAAAGATAATTAACACCATCAGTGGTCAGGATGAGAACCCACAACTTCAAACCCCTGACAGAGCCTGAGGAAATTCTGGCACAGCAGCATTGCCAGAACCACCAGCAGAGCCATGGCTAGTTTCCAGCTTTTCAGTGGGGAAAAGGGAGCTTCAAAGGCAATCCACAGGGGGCAACAAAGGATATTCAAGTTTACAACTGCCTTGAACATTAAAGAAACCCACAGAAGTTATGATGGTGCCCGTTGTGCCAAAAGACAAAACCAGAACAGATCCAGGAGGGGGATGTCACTTCCACGGGCTGCTCCTGCTCCACAGAGCAGAACGTCACAGGGAAACAGGCAGCCAGGGGACACGAGGTGGGAGACTTGGAGGCAGCTGGGTGTGAGACAGGAGTGTTTCTGGAGGCTTCGCCCAGTTACACCTAAAGGGATCCTTCACCCACTGTGACACACCTACCCAAATCACTCGGCTTCATCTTTATGCAAATGCACATTTTCTGCTGCAGAGGTAACACCCCGAAGCCTGTTTCAGATGAAGCAGGTTTGGTGGCAGTAGGTACACATGGGTGTAGCAGATGTATCCTGTGTACAGCAGAGCACACAGGAAACCAAAATCCATGATCCTTTCTACCACTGCACCGCTGGCTTTCTCCATCTTCAAATCAAACGATGCAAGGTGGGATTTTTCAAAATCACTTGGTACATTGGTTTGACTCTGGTGCCACTGAAACACTCAATAAACCCCTCTGGTTGTCATGAAAGCACAGTTACAACAACATGGTTTATCCCACCCAGAATTTCCTGCTACCTCATTTTATCTGTGAGTAATAAACAGTTATCAACAGTTATCAACTTCTCAGTAGGCTGAGATGTGCTGTTAACAAGTTACCCAAACATCCTTGTCTGGAAAGAAGTGAAAGAAAAGGAACCATCTGGCAGTAGGAATATCCATCTTTTTCCACAAAGGACTCCATGTACAAGCAAAAATTAACTATTTTTTTTATAAAATACTTCAATTATGAGGGAAAAAATGGTTTTACAGATAAAAATCAGTCAAGAGTCTTGCACAAAATGTATGCAAACAGTAAATGAAAAGAGTCAGTTTCTTATCAAACATAGCACCAATGCTTCAGTATCACTTAAATGTGGTAAAGAGGCTGCAGCCAACCACAGTTTACCCAGTTACTCTTCTGGATTTCATATGGAGAAAAAAACAAAGCCAACAAAAAAGAGCAATCAGTGCCAGTGAGTCTTTCCTACACTTTTATCAAATCAGCAAAGCTACAAGGTCATTATTGTGCTCCCTAGAGCACAATGGATTAGATTGCTCCTTCACTAAAGAGAAATGAATACTTGGAGGATAGGTGGACACTACATGTCACTCCAGAAAATGTATTGACTCTGGAAGAAAATGAAGTAACACCTAAGAAAGCCGGAAAACTTGACAGCATTTTCCAGCATTGCAAGCAAGAAATGTCACCGTTAAGAGAGATCAAGGCAAAGTACCATTTAAAACAAAAACAAGACAAAAAAACAAGTGTTTTCATGGTTTTGTTTGTTTGTTTGTTTGTTTTTCTCACTCAACGTCACAAATATTTATTTGGAAAACATGAAAGTCAACAAGCTAACATCAAAGTAAAGCCACAAAAAGCTGAAAAATGAACCTGGCTTCAGCATGACTCATGAACCCATTTCTACTCCTAAATCCTCCATAAAATGCCTTTTTGCAACCACCATTTTTGTGTTATAATAAAAAGTTACGTTAAAGGACCAAAATCAGTAGAATGCAAGGAACCATCAGGAAATTTCAGGTGCTGATCTCACAGCTGCCAAGACAGCAGGCCTTGCTTATTTTTGCAGACAACTACAGATGCTTTAAGTACATGAGGGGTTTTAACTGAATGAAACTTTCCTTATTTTAAGCATGCACAGAATTTTGTCACAAGGGGATTGTTCTAGCCACTATTTTCCATCCTACACAACAGAGACGATCGAATTTTTTTCATTCAGAAACTCAGTTGTCCTAGGCAATATAATGAATGATTTTAAATCCTCAAGGATAATTAATTCCCTAGTCAGAGAGATTTTTCCATTGGTTAATTAGTGTTAAAACATATGCCTCAACTCTAGTCCAAATTTGTTTAGAATCAGCTTCCAGCCATCTGATATTGCCAGTTGTTCTTGCTTGAAAGAGGACCCTCCGATTTTTAAATTTGCTTTTCTTTAGGGCTTGATCAATCCACCGCCAATAACCCCTTTCTTGGCTAAACTCCAAAGATGGAGTTTTTTTAATCTCTCATTAGAAGGAACATTTGTCAGGCCTGAATCACTCCTTTCTCTTGTTTCAGAACTTTTTCTACTATCCAACATCCTTTTCAATGCACGAGCCTCAGGACTAGCCCGATTATTTTCCCAGTTCTCCTGTTAATGCCATAGACATATACCTGGTGCTATCTTTTCTACACATCCAAGGATCATATTTGTTTTAACAATCATTTGGCACCAAGAGTTTTCATCCTGTCAGATATCTAAGCTGAACCACAAACGCTTTAAGGAGGCACTGGCTTGCAAAATATAATCCTCATAACAGACGTATAATCCTGAATGCACCACCTTGCATTTAGTTCCATTAACGTATACATTGTTAAAATGAGAACAGCTTGACAAGTAACCAAGATTGTCCAGAAGGAATTTCTATCTGTCATTGCAAATACTGAGAGTTGTTACATTTAACCTTCAAATAATTACAATTTTTCTTCCTATCTTGATATACTTAAACAATATTATGACAGACCAGAGCAGTTTTTCACAGGAACTTACTGCAATGCTTTCTAAAACAAATATTCTAATTTATGCATTTTACAGTGACTTGACGAGTGTATAATCCATCTAGTTCTCTTGTGTGCTACCATTTTTTTTAATCCTGATGTTATTGTGACATGGTGTTTGTCAGCTCTCACAGGGGGTGAGACACCAGGTCAACAAAATTCTTCACAGTCAATTAAAATGAAAGCATTTCCATAGGCAAGACCTGCCATGTGCATGACTGACCAGAAGACAGGAGTCCCCTTTATCACAGAGTCATTTCAGTTTAGCAAAAGAATTACTTTTCATATTTTGTTTAATTCTTATGAACATTCAGAGCATTTCTACTTTGAAAGATAGGACATAACAGTAGAAATAAGCTGCTGTATCTAAGAAGTGTCCTTGCTCTGTGGCAACGGGTATAGTGGATTTTTCCCAGCTGGAAGAACTTAACCTCAGATTCATTTTCCTCAAATATTTATTCCTGAGAGACAGAGAGAATAATGGCATTTGAAAGTGCACAGACAAATCTGATGTTCTCCTACAGGCACTGAGAAATTTCTGTTTAGCTACTTAGTAACTACCAGTGCAAGGTAGTTTGTTCTGACCAGAAAATTAAATATGTTGGAAGTTCCTCACCACAGGACATTCATTTGCTCTCATAAGAGAGCAGAAGTGCTTTGAAGGCAAGCTTTTTAATTATTGTAACCTGGTGGTGATGGCAAGCAGAGCGTTCAAATTAATTGCCATCTCTGTAGTTTTATTTGGAACACATTAAAAAATAGTTTAAATCTCCACAAAGAAAGTGGCTTTAGAGCGTGCTAGCAGTTTATAGTTTGTCAGGATGTATCAGTGTCCTGGTTTTGTTAAAAAACAAGTTTCTCTTTTAGTGAATTTGCCTGTCAGCTAAAGCCTTCAAGTTAGCTGCATTTTCCTGGAGAACCAGATACATGTTTTGGCAAACACAGCAACAGCATGCGAAGCTATTGATAAGGACAGATTCACATCTCGCGAGAGGGGCAACGAGAAACAGGTGACCAGGAAACTGACTGTGTATAATATTCCATTCACGTGAATACTTCATATAAAAGTGGGAGATCACAAGGATCTCATTCCTTTTCCCTTCTGCTTATGGCCAACATTAGGAGAGGACCTTGCTAGTCATCCCTGCGAACTGAGGCCTAGTGACAGACTGAATCCAGCTCTGATTGGCTGCAGAGTCCAATCCAGGACTTCGGGTCCCAGCTCCTCAGTTGCTGAGACTTTCAAGATTGGTTTTGTATATTTTGTATTATTTTCTCTATTCTTATTAGTGGCATTAGTAAAACATTGTTAATTTTTCCAACTCTCTTCTCTCTGTCCTCCTTTCCCTCCCGATCACCTGTCCTGTGTGGGAAGGGGGGAGAGGGAGGGGCAAAAGAGGGAAGTGGGGGTGACAAGGGGTTAACAATACATCTGCCAGGGTTTTATTGTCACCCCACAATCTAAACCCTCGACAATCAAAAAATGAAAGTAGACTAACCACCGCAAGAATGATTGCAATAGTACAGCCGCCACAATCTGGCTGCAACTGTCTACTAACTGTATTTCATAAAGCAAAGAAATAACTTATTAGGCGTCAGTTACAGACCATTGAGACATTTTGACATGTTTGACATTCCCAGTGTGTAAGCTTTTGAATTCCCCCACCACTGTCTCAGTTCTTGAAGGTCTACAGCAGAACCAGCATTCGATGAAAGCCAGCAGCCATGCTCTTCACAGAACAGAACTTCTTTGAAAAACTATGTGGGTTATTATCTTAAAGGAAGAAAAGAAAAAAAAAAACAACAACAAAAAAATATCTAGAGAAAATCTGATATTGCTACATCCTGATGGGGATATATACTGGTTATAGGCTTTTACTCAGACATCTGAAAATGAAACTGTGATTTTTACCTGATTGAATTGAAATGACTAGAATTGAACTGGCTTGACCAAGAAAAAGTTCTGAAACACCTCAGGGAAAGATAATCTTTTTAGCACCTTTATTTGACAGGGATCTAAGCAACTATTTTCTTTCATAAAAATGAGATCTAAATTCCCTTTCTGAATTGTACAGATTGTTTTTTTGAAACTCATAACATCAAAGCAAATCTTATGACAGAAGCCCATACCACGTGCTCTTGGAGCATCATACTGTTCCCACTGCAAGACTGATATCCCCACTGTCACAAAATACTGTTTAATTATCAATCAATATTATTCAGCTCTTTTGCCCTATTTTTGGAGGTCCACAGACTTGTAACTTGTATGTGGACACTGCTCGGGAACTGCTATACCTTGACGCCCACTGGACACGTGTTATTTTGATGTGTCACATCTCATCTTGAAATATTTCGAAAAACAGATTAGAAATCAACCTAAGATAAAATTTTTGTTCCAATTTATAGAATATACAACAATCATTATTTTAGAATGGCTGAAAAAATGCAATATATGATAAAGGCTAGTCTTCCAGTGTTAGTTCCTGCTAATCCCCAAAATACAACAGATTAATCGTGCAGGTAATAATCAGCTACTCACCACAGATTTCTGCTCGCATTTCAGTTAAATGCTGAAACTATCCCAGGGAGAGGCCTTTACCATCCCTTCCCCAGCAATTAATTTTTAATGTTAAATGAACTGCAACAAGTAGAATTGAGGAGAGAACCACGAATGTGTAAGGCCTGCAGAGGTTTGAATATTTTAAGTGCACATCCTCCTCAAAAGTGACAGAGGCATTTTAACAAGCAATGCAGTACCGAGTAGGCAAAGCAAACTCGGTTTTGAGGTTAGATGACAAATTTAAAATTAAATAAAAAAAAGGCCATCAGTATGAGAGAGAAATGAATTTCCAAGAAAATCTACTACAGTATAAATCACTGTTCCAGGAAATCTTTGCTTTGATTAACAAGCCAATTGAATTCTCCAACGAATAAATTTGTAGCTTGGAAGTGATGAGGACTTCTTACAATGAAACAATTTCCTTCTAAATTATATGTCTGGACAAGCTCAAAATACATCAGTAACATATTTTCTGCCTGTGTATGTGCCTGATAACTCTTTCATATCTCCTGCCCTCCCACCCCCCCAAATGTGAATGACCTACACGGGATGTGCACCCCCTGAACTGCTTTGAAGGAACAGTTGAGACAGAACAAATACGTTGTTTCACTGGTGCTACAGCATTATAAACCTTTAGCTACTACAAGTGCTAAGCAGAACTATTTAATTTCTCTTAATAAAAAGAAACACTGTATCTGCCCATTAAAACAACTAAAAAAATGAGGGAGAAGGAGTTTTCACAGAAGTGCATGTGCTGTGGGCTGCCTCATTACAGATGCCATTTGTCTTGGTTCCAACCTAAAAGGAATTACGAGCATCCTGGAAGACTTGCCTCAATTAAAAAAAAAAAAAAAATTAAAAAAAGAAATCGTTATTATGTTACTGGCATCAGTTGCTAAAAACAAACAAACAAACCAACCCAGCTTGTATCCACTAAACTAAACAAGGTTTGATCCCTTCAGAGAACTGAAGAGTTATTAGCTAAAACTGACTGTGCTATATGAACTACTACAATGCAATGAGTCTGGTCACAGAACAGTGAGAGAGATGAAAAGTGGAACATCAGCCACATCTCTTTTTAAAAGGTGTGAGCAGTCACGCAGGGACGATTTGATCACTTTTTCTCTATAGTTAACAGAATGATCTAAAATTACGCTTAGTCTCTAAACAACTATTTGCATTTCAGAGAGTAAGCCATAATGGAGGCAACTGGGATTACCTACGGCTGCTGAACATAAGCTTCTGTAGGGGCTGGATGCGTGGCTGTGTCCCTGCAGGCAGCATAGCAAGGTGCCAGACGTCAGCTGAACCAGAGTTATTGTTGAGGCCCATGTCCTTCCGCACCTCATGGAAAACACGAAGGAAAAAGAAAAGTAGGGCTTCTTCCAGTGAAATGAAGTTATACTCAGGAATTGCAGATCCACCGCCGCATTTGTACTTTGTCTCCAGAGAACCTGTTATTTCACCAGATTAACTGCTGCCTTTGTGGCTCCTTCCAAAGATTCCATTATTCAAATCCAACTCAGTTTTCTTTACATTAACAGCTTTTTATTTCAAAATATATTAACCGTTCTGTGCTTACAAAGGACTGCAGTGTGAATACAATATTAAGTTAAAAGCTTCTTAAACCTGCTACAAAAAACCTTTTTTATTAGGAAGAGGACTTGTGCATACAATCAAAATTATGTAGTTTAAATACCTCTGCAGTCTGCATGAGTACTTCTCGACCTTAACTCACGTTTTGTTCTGCCACAGATAGACACAAGGGTTATATTTTCAATATTACACATGCAAAACCAGGTACTGTACCAAGCCCAATTATGGTAACATTAGTTTTGAACATAGTTCCATTCTGAAGATGTATCACACGTACATTTACAGACAAAATCTGTGTCAACAGACAATAGAAGTTATTGCTCCAAATCCCCACAGGTTCTGGGTAGGAATGCGCGCTTCAGAACAACCCATGCTCTGTAACACAAAACATCCGCTGTGCGGTTCGAGTGGGGTCTGGCCAGGCTTAGGACCTGATGTCAAAAATTCCTTTGGATTTGGTTTGGTGAAATCTACCAAAGGGAAAAAAACAACTTCCCTGGTCTTCCAACCAAAACATCAAACACTAGTTAACACATACAGGTAAACAGGTAACTATTAGTATAAAAAGTTGGTTTCCAACCATCACTGAAGCATAGAAAATTTTAACAATCTGAACAAATTGTATGCTTGCAGAATATACCAGTGATGACACTGGAAACTGAAAACATTGATCTACACAACCAGTAAGTTATAAACAGCACAAAAATGTTATTTGACTGATACTTCTTGAAAAAGCTTCAGTTTGGGGATGAGACTGGCAGAAAGGAGGCAAAAATTTGGATTTTGTTTCTCCAACTTTATGGCCTGGATGTCAATTCTTAAGCTTAATGAGCTTTTTGTTCTGTGACTACTATTTAGTTTTGTGATGCCTCTTACATTTAATCTACACAAATACCATAAAAACTTACTTTGACTGTAGGTTCTCACTGATCATTGTATACAATGAACAAGTGGCAAAGAGTATGGCCAGGAAAAGAAATCAACATTTTTGCTTTAAAAGCATCATGCTGAAAATTCTTCAGATACATTCACGGATGCTAGAGCACTCACTCTGACTTCATTAGCTTGTGAATGCATCCTGCTGCAAGCTAATATGCCCTGCTTCATATCCAACCAAGCTTTGGTGTGGCTACATAATGCTATATCCAAAGAATAACCTCTAATTCAACACGAGTTATGTTTGCCAAAGTCCACCCATAAGCAGAGCACATCAAGGATGCATTTACTTGTCAAATAGCAATTCCTTCCTGAATTGGACCTACCATTTCAGTATGGGCACTCCAAGCATGCCCTTCAGGTCCTGGAACTGATTTCAAAAGAGGATGAAGCAACACTCTCAGGTACTAAACCAGATTCAAACCACGACACCAGATGAGGTGTGGAAGAGGTTAAGAGATGGGGGAACTGAAGACATATTCATGACCTATTAATTTTGGCAGCTCTTCAGTGAATGTGTGCAAATACCTTCAGGAACAGTAATCTCTTAGCAATGCATTACCAAATGCAAAAACAGCTTTTCCCAACTTCCTATTAACTACAACAAAACACTTCTAGTCACTCTACCTGTATTTACGTGGCTCTTCTCCAACTTTTATCAGGTAAACATTAATCCTAGAAAATGTTGCTTGTTTTCATTATATACAGGCACTATTTTCTTATCAGATATCTTAAAAAAAAAAATTTTAAAAAAAATTCAGTTAAAGGCTGAATACAACAGACACCGCTCATATTTGAATAATACTGCGTAACAATATATACACTTACGAACCCAATGTAGAATGCCTGAATATGCTCATCACTTCTGGCATTGTTTCTGGTTTCAAAATACCAAGTTATTTTTCCACGTTACAATTGTTTTTTAAAAATTTCCAATTTCATCATTTAAAAGCAATTCTGGAAAATTTTACCATAGAGCATTAAGGTATTTTACTAAAAGTGACAGATAAACAGTATCAGGTTAAAGATCAAGCTTCCCTAATGTGTGTAAGGAGTTTTAGGCAATTATAGTTTTGTAGAAATGAAAATAAGAAGGGAATTGCCAAAGTATGCATCACCAAAAAAGTGTAAGAAATAATAATAATAATAAACCACTAGAAATACAAGACAAGATACAGTTTATAAAGATGATGCATCCACAGATTTAAGAGATGCCAGCTGTCACTCAACAAAGATTATTTAACTTGGGAACCAATTTTCTCTTGTAAAATTGCAAACTTCAAGGCAAACAACTGCAGCTCTAGAAGAACGCTACCTCTATTATCAAATATAATGAATACTAACTCCAATCCCAACAGCTTTCAGCACCTTCTGGAGGAAACTGTAGCTGTTTCCAGAGGTAGTATCTACAAAGGTGGCACCATCTGCTCTGACACACTAAAGCAAATATAATACGAACACAATGTTTGAATAAAGGCAATTGTTGGAGCATCTTCCAGCACTGATGTAAAGCCATCGAGTCTCAGCAGAATGATGGCATTTTCCCATCATTAGTATATCAGATCCCTAGGAAAGGCAACATTCTTTGCAGTATTCTGTCATCAGCACTAGGGATTAGCAGCATAGCAATTCTGCTCCTGCGTTTTTCTGAGGAACAATTTTATCCAGTTTTGTATTTTCAGGCTTTCTGTAAAACAATGTTTGATGTTGCAGCCATACACCTATTTCAGAAGGCACACTGAGAACCACATGGTATCATACATCTGATACCCACATGGTAGCATCAATTTTTCCCTACACAATGCTTTTTCTTATTTTATTTTATTTATTTAAACAGATTATGGATTTCCTAATCCAATAATTACTAACAAAATACACATAAGTATATCTTCCTGCCCAAAGTCTTGAAGAGAAGCCACATAGCCCCTGAAATCAGACAAATCTGAATATAGCCTAGGTGAGCTGCAAATACATACCATTGCACTTGGAAATATCTGACTGCTGTCTCCATTGTTAGATACATGGGTGTCAATTTAATTTTTGAAAAACATGTATCATATGTATGACTATAACATTAGAAAAAAGAAAAAAAAAAAAAAGGAAAAAAAAACAAAGGAAAAAACAAAAGGTAGTCTTTCAAACTAAGACATTACTGTTCCCAGCTGGTCACAGTGTATCTGTGCTGCAAGTCACCTTATTGTAGTAAGTCTGGCAAAATGTGTGCCGGATTCCTGCCCATTGCAGTTTGTTGCTTCATGTATTAAATTAAGCCAGTATTTACAGTGACCTGAAGTTAACACGCTGGGCTGTAAAGTGGCACACGTTCACTTCTGCTAGCTCTGCTATACACAGTAATGTTCAGTTAAGGTACAGCAGGGGAGGAAGGGCTAACAGTTCAAAAACCAGTTATCACCAGCCCTTTGGCACTACACTTACTTGTAACAAGCCTGATTTACTAGAAGAGAATGATAAAAAACAGCACAGTTTTATTTTACAGTACCATGAGAACACATTGTCTTCATTTACTACAAGGATTCCCTTCAGAATTCTAAACTGGTTTTGTTCAAACTGAATACCAAATGTACTAAATACAAGTAAATACCTGCTCCTGGAATGACTGTAAAGCTAAAGACTTGCCTACAAGCATAATGAAAAAGATGGTCTCTCCTAAGAAAACTGTAGTTTAATGCCACTACAGAAAAGGGTGTGTGAAGAGTTTCACCCATGGAGCTGCTACTTGCTTCTGCAGATGAGGCAATATAACCAGGAACTGGCACCTCAGAAGTCAAAATGACGTCATTATTTTGACATTAGTGTGAGATTAATCTAAACTAAACTGTTCTTAAAGAGGCTGAGTCTTTTCAGAAAATAATGCAGATTGTTAAATACGCATGGACAAGTTTTTCTATTTCTACAGGTAATTAGGTATTAAAGACAAACCATTAATAATCAAGGTACGCTTTTCCATAAGGTGGTGTTTTGTTGGTATTTTTTTAAACATGGATACATTCGGTGAACATTTCATGTTCTAAGAAGGTACTAGTGGAGGTTTTGGTTCTTCTCTTTCTTTTCTTTTTGGCAGTACACTGTTACTATACCACCACTGAACCGCACAATTGGTTCCTCAATCACACATGGCATGTACATGAGCTCCTCAAGCTACATTTACTGGGAAAGACTGTACTACAGGCGGTTCTTCACAGCCAGTCCTAACTGAATTTGAAAGAGGAAGCATCAATATGAAACTCCATTTAAAAGCAGGGTAAACTAACAAGACTACATCAAAAAGGAATTCTCTACACAAAATTATTTCTCTTCACGTTGTGAAAGAAACATTTCAAAATAGCAACGTATCTTCTCAGTTGATTTTACTGATTTGCCATTATTGAAGATAACTGAGTCTGAAATGCCATTTTAATCTTCCAGCAGAGACCATTCTTCAGTCTAAGAAGGCTGGGTGATTGGGGATGGAGAAGAGAAAAACTTAAAAAACAAAAGAACGCTTTATAATGACTCTTTAAAATGACTATGTTGAGTACTATAGGAATCTGAAAGATTGTCTCAGAAACAACTGGGACAGCAAATGTGGGCAATACAAATGTCATGAGCAGTGAGTAAAGATAAGCAATGGAAAACTGGAAATACCTTAAAGATGTGTATTTCTCACTAGGAATCTTCTTTAAATGCTGACTACAAGAAGCTACAATGAGAACAAAACATTTCAGTGCAAAATTCGGAAGTAAAAGGTAATGTAATACAGAAGTTTCCCAAGTATCATGGTGGTCTCGTTCAGGCTGGTTAGAATGTTGGGGGAATATTTAGGGACAGCCTCAGGTTCTTCGTTATACTTTACCCTAGCCAGTAACAATTACAAAACTGTGTTTCATTAAACATTTTATGTGATCCACAAAACTAAAGAAATTAAAACACAGGACATTTACTTAAGTCAAGCAATACATCCTTCAGTTAGCTGTAAGTGATGTATAGATTATTCAGCATTTAAAATATTGAATGGGGTGCTTCTGTATTTCAATGAACTTGAGTCAAACCACCAAATTAAGCCTGAGTCTGTCCTCCAAATACATACCTGCAAGTTTACAAGTGCAACACCAGCATGCTTGAAACCCTCCATTTAAGCAAAAAGTTTCATCAATAAAACGGCAGAATCTGAGGGGCAGCTATTTGTCTCTTAATAGAAAGCTTGTTTATCGCAAACCTGTACCAGGATTTTCTTGCTTAGTAAATATCAGAATACCTTCCAAACACTTCCTATGGCAAAGTAGTTTCAGAAACAATGTAAAAATACATGCAATATCATGAAAATAGAAGCCTTCCAAATCTACCAGTACTTCTGCAACTTGAGTAAAACAAACATCCAAGTTACTGAGAGCTGTTTCTACACAAATCTTGGATATCATTATTTCTAGGTAAGAACTGTTTCAACAGTTCCATTATTGTCAACAACGAATGGAAGGCATGCCTGTATTTTGTGTAACTCATCATCAACCAAACTCTGATATAAATTCAAGATAAGTTACTAGAAACTGAAAGGTGGTTCTTTGGTTAAGCATGTGCACGTGCTACTTTGTACCTGGGGCCTCACTATATTTGTCGAAAAGCTGTTCAAGTATGAAATTTCTACCAAAACCCCACACTTCCTATTTATAAAAAGGATCCATTTATAAAGATCCATTGTCTCAAAATATTTCAACAATCAATACAAAAGGCCTTAATTGTCACCAAAACTGCAATTTAAGCAAAATTATGTATGGAAGAAAAGCACTAGAGGAGTCTGATGCTGTGACTTAGGCAATGCACCATTTCAGGAATTCAAGAACTCTGTTTATTATTCAAATATATCTTAATATATAAGATATATCTTATACCCTATTAAGATATTTGGCTAGAGGCTTATAGGAAAAACAGAAACAACAAAACCAAACAACAACAAACTAAACTAAAACAAAATCCATGCTTTCTCCCCTTCCTCTTTGGAAATAAACTTGCATTTGTTTGAAAAGTTAACTGAACCCAGCCACAGCATTTGAAAACCAACATTAAACAATCCTCATTTAACTTCTTCCTGTTACTGGAAGCAGACGTGACAATCGTACATTACCTCTGCCTGAAAACACTTAAGGCCTTTGATTAAATTTAGTTGACAAGATGACTCCACTGGGATGGTGGGTAAACAGCAACATACAACCAGATTTCACTGCAAATGAGGACAAGATCTAAACTACTTAAACAAGCCCTCCTATTTAAATATGAGGAAAACCCACATTTAATGATTTGCATGTCTGCTACTTTCAGGTAGATACTAGAAATACCGGTCTCCAGCAACATTGAATTTCAGTGTGTATAAGAGGATAATATTTAGGCGTTATTAAAGTTACAGATGATGGCCAAAGGACATACTTTGAGGAGCAGCAAATAATTATATTCTACTTTCATTTAACAATAAGTGGTGTACACCTTTTTTGCCACCAGATCAACTCGAAATAAATATTTTAGAATTACCTTTCTTTACAGCTACTACAATTTAATAACACAAATAACCCAATAAATAAAAGCCTAGTCAGTCACTTCAGTAAATAATAACTCCAGTGGATACACTTGTCCTCTTAACCGTTCTTTTTATGAAGACGGAACATCTTCAATGTCTTCAAGAAGGCAGCTGAACTGTGTGTTAGTATGCAAAGCCAAGGGAAGTCGACATTCTCTCCTGAAGAGGCAAAGTGCACAATAACGTAAGGCCAGCAGATGTTCGAGAAGTGGTTTCTCCTAAAACCCAAGCTATGCTTTCTGGTGAGCTGTCCCTAGGCACAGCTGGAAAAGGACAGAAGGCCATGGCTGTGGTGAACTCGAGACAGAAGACAGCAGTTCTCTCATGTTGAATAGGTGCAGCACAGCAGCTTCATCACTCTGCAGCCATTTTAATATCCTCCAGATTCTCTCTAGACGACCTGGGTGTCAGGAGGAAAAAAAAAAATAAGAAAGACTCAAATCTGTTGAGTCATTAGAAATATCTATTTACCTACAGATGAAACAGGCAACAAACACAAATGCATATTTTTGTATGTACTGTGGGCAGCTCTATCTACGGCATAGACAGGAAGTCTTGGAACACAACTTCTACAAGTCAGAGACTACAGACAGGTCCAATTAGTGGTTTTTCTCATCAGTACCCATATAAAAGATGACAACATTATTCATGTGAATGAAGCAAAGGATTATTTCTGACAAGCACAGAATCCTCTTTAAGATAAACGTATAATGAGCTAACCTATGTAATTGAACAAGACAGTAGAGACATTAAAATGGCTACAGTCATTAATAACTTCGCCATATGATTTTCATATTAAGTATTCAATTAGGAGTTTACTCATCCCATTCCTTAACTATACAGTTGAAAGATACATTTCTATATTCCACGCTCAGTAACTTCAATAAAGAGATTAATAAGGACCATACTTTTAATGGAATAATGGCATATAATGTTATATAATTTTTTAAATTCAAGTATGTTTATTTATATTTTGCAGAATGGTACAGTAACACATAAAAATGCAATATTTGCAGGTAGGTCTCTTAATGAGGACAATGAACACTGACTATCAGATATCCATCAATAATAGTTTTACACAGAAAAAGGGATGCTTGACCACCTCCTAGCACAATGGCAACATGCAAACTATAGGATACAAGGGTATTACCAGTGAATTTTCTAAAAGAGCCTTCTGTAAGTAGCTGAGAGACATTACAGAAACATTCCAAGTTTACAACTGAGTTTTTATTTCACCATGATTTCTATTTCTTGAATACGGGACAGCTGAATCCTCTTCAAATACTTCAATACTCATGTAGGTGTGTAGGCAGAGTGACACATAAAACCCATGCACATGTTTGCTATACCTATGTGTACATACATTGATCCAAGTAAAAACATGATGCACACGTGTAAGACATTTATAACTCACCGGTAAATCTGTAACGGCCACGCTGTTTGTGATGGAGTGTGCACTGAACTTGTTGGACTCACCAACATGGCACTATATATGTTAGAAGCAACCACAAGTATACAAAGTAGAATTGGTCCTATGATGGCTCCTTCCAGCCCCAGGTAATATGCTCCACCAGCTACCGCAAGACCTGTCAGGTAAGGATGACCACCTCTGGAATTGTGGCACAAGAAAAATAAAATTAAGAACAGCAAACAACAATACTACCAATTATGAAATGTGAATTAATCATAAAGTTTTATTAAGCTTAGGAAATTACACGGAGAGCTATAGATACCCATATTTACACTACAAACAGTTGTTTAAATGACTGCACAATTATTCCAAGCTGTATTCTGCTCTGTATTTGCACAATGGATCAGTGTTTTATAGCATCTAATGCTCGTAATATCCACAATGAAGTAGCTACTTTATAGACGTCTGCTGAAGAATGTCTGAAGGAGTCAATGGCAAAAACATTTCCCTTTTGAAAATGGAAAGATGATTGATTATAAAGAAGGTTTGTGCTTTGTGGTCAATTGTCAAATTTTAAGACAACCAGCAAGATGTACTATGAGCGTCCCTGAAAAACAACATTAATTTACACCATGACTCTAATTTGCATTTCATCTTTCAGAGAATAGTTAGCATATATTCTTTTAATAGAGAGTCATGTCATCTCATTTTATTAAAAAACAACGTCTCAGATTGTTTGTTATCATTAGTTTTAATGTTTTCAGAGGAAAAACAAAACCAGATTTTTACTAATATATAAATATTTACCAGAAAGTTGGGGCAAATGGAGCTTTTGATATGAGCTTTTATGGCAGCAGGCCATGCCATTTTTCTTTTCTGTCTTTCAGTGCAGATGCACAACATGAATCCTATCAACAGCATTTACACAAAACCTGCTCATCATGCTTAATCCTGGTAGTGAAAATAATGATGGTAATATGGAATTATATAAGAAAAACTATAGTTTCAACTTAGCACCCAATTTTCAGGAAGTTGCTCTAAATTCTGTGTGTAATGGAGTGAAAATACCAGCCATTCAGTTCAGAGCTTTGGCAGTTTCTGACAGGTTTCTACAATGGTCCTGACTTCTACCCAACTCCCTCATGGGCAGTCTTCGCCTTCAGCACAACTGTAGGCAGAACGAGACCATGAAACAGGACCTGTTACATCATATACACTTCAATCACGTCCTACCTAGATCAAATTTAACCTATTGGTATGGCTAGATCAGTTTTTTGAGAGGACAGATTTGAGCTCAAAGTTTTATGTTTCTCCAAGAGCAGACACACGATCATTTTCTAAACTTTTAATAACTTCAAATATTTTTTTTTCCAGCATTTGCATCACTGTAAATGTTCTTCTGGCTAGTTTGCTAAATTAAGCAACAGATCACCTGATGAAACTGGACTACGGTATAAATTTAATGCACTTGAAAAACCCTGCATAACCTAATTATAGCTATTTCAAATAGATTTAATCTAATCTGCAAGACAGCATGATGCTTACTGTTCTATCTAATGAGAAGAACACAATTTGGCTTCACTGTCAGAAAATCTATTCCTGCCATATATATTTTCTGGACACGAAACAGAGCCTGCATCCCCTACAGCAAAAAAGTGTATTCTAGTAAGTAGAAGAATTATTGGCTGATTAAATACCTACTGGTCTTAAATTTATCCATAATCTATTGTTGGAAAAAAAATCATAATTTAATTATACTTCACCCGATAGCTTTGATTCATGCAAAGTAACTAATGCCACAGTCTATGAAAATTATTATTAATATTCTGCATATTATCATTAGGTTCTCTCTTTGAGTATAATTATATTTTATAAACAAAAATACTAATTTCAAACTTAACAGAGAGCTGATACACTTAATGTCCTTATTCTACATTAACTCTGCTGTAATAAAAATCAGCACAAATGAGGGCCTAGTACCAGCATGTAACTTAAGTCTGGACCATGAAGTTCTTGATTTAGACAGTTTCCTAGGATTGTTTCTGATGATCAAGACTGAAGCAGTGATTAGAGGAGTACAACTTTACATCTACCTTGTGCATGTTTGTGAACATGAACTTGACAGTTCATATCTTCACCAGCTCTGTTAAACAATGCTGCCTTATCTTCTAATTTGAATTGCATAAGGGGATTCACTAGATACTTCAGCAGCAGAAAATGTCAGTGGACATTACAGTTGCACTCCGGATACAACTGCAGACGTTGACTCCGTAACTTGGACTTTATTTCTCTGTGTATGAACTCAGAGCCGAAACCAGGAGATATTTCAAGTCAACAGAGGCAGCCAAATACCTAGGATTTTTTTTCAATAAATCTGTGCCTACCTTCTACAACAGGAAAACAGCACTGGTTACTGTCTCCAGTTTCACAATTTCACCTTTCTCAACACATTGAAAGATCAATCCATAATCAAAACTTTTTACACTCAGATGTGGTGACACAACACAAAGGCTGGCTTCATAAAAATTCTCAAAATTCTCCCAATCCATTTTGGAAAATTGAAGTATTTTTTTCAGGTCCCTAACGAGCTCATGGATTTCTTGTTTGTTCTGGAGCATCATCTGGCACTAGGTGATGTACAGGAAAATGCTATACTTCTTTAGTCAATGAACAGATAAATAGCAAAGATATTCTCAGAATTACTTTACCAACCGAAACAGTTGATTTTGCTGACTTTGAGAACAAGTTCAAGACCCCTGAAGTGACAAAGATCACACAAGAGAAGCCTGGGAAAGTAAAGGCACTTAAGGCCAGTAAGACATCTTACATCTGTTCCTATGCTCAAAGATCCTGGTTTGGACGCTTCAGAAAAGTAAGTTTACTTAAAGGTGTCAATGATCACTACACATTTTTACATTTAACTTTTAAAAGTCTCCAATGTACTTACCCTGATATATCTGAATAAATTGCTGTATCTACAAAATAGGTTGGCAAGAGGTGAAAAACCAAGAGCAAAATGGCTTTGCATCCCTGTCCTTGCACAAGCCACAGATCTAGGACTGCAGGGATGGCTGCCCAGTATGTCCCCAGAAACGGCACTGCTCCGAGGATTGCTGCTAATGCTAGGAAACACAGAACCACAGGTGAGAAAAAGACCAGAGAAATGTATTCCATAAATATATTTACAGTTAAATTCTAACACTTTTGCCACACTGGTAGTCTCACTTCTACGAATTCTTGTAAATAAGACATTAAAGAAATGCTACATAAAGCGCTCTTGGTGCTCTATAGCTGTGGTTTAGGAAAAAAAAACCAAAATTACAGTATTCCCTATACAGAAAAGCTTCACCAACTGTCAGTCATAAGGAGTTACTTCCAAAAGAGACACAAGTCAAAAAATCAAAGTTATACCAATCATGCACATTTCAAACTGTTACATAAATACAAATTAGCATCTCTGTGCAAGAAAATATACAAGCAAAATTCTGTCTCATTGTAACTTAGCAGATCTCCTGCAGTCAACCATAATGATGTAGGTAGTACTGTGAGAAACCAGGCAAATGTAAAATCCATGACATATGTATTTCCGTATACACATACATGCACACAGGCGTACACCCTTCTCATTATACAAATACCTGTTTTAATCTAAAGTGATGCATTATTGCTGTCATTCTAATTTAATGCAACAGGAACGAACACACACAAAAAAAAAAAGTTCTTTTTTTCCTCTTTTTTTGGTCTCATTAACCAGAAAGCAAACTTTTAATATTTTGCATGTAGCTGAAAGAAAAGGAATAAGTGTCTTCTAAGTAGGTCTAATGACAACCAATGCCTTTAACGTAGCTGCACTTCATAATAAAGACATTTCCTATTATATTGGGTTTTGTTGGTTTATAGCTTCCCCTTTGTTCCCTCATACATGAAGGTACAGTATTTTTTTAAATTACTTTTTTTTTTTGGTCAGGGGAAGAGAGGCAAAAGAGGAATAGAAGACTTTTCAGTGAAAACCATTTAGCCACTTCCAAAGCTAAGATCAAAGAATAACACAAAACCAGAGGCTGGTAAAACAGCCAGGCAACAGTACTGAGATAAGAAGCACGCCTTTATTGTGCATTTTCGTGACACCACACATTCCTGCATTTAGGCATCTTGAAAAATGAAAAGTTAAAACCTCCTAAGGCTCAGGCTGAATAGAAGAGAGAAAGAATTACATCCATCAAAAGATGGATAAGTAAAATAGATAGCAAGGGATCTGTTGTGAAAACAGAAAGAGGCAAATCTCAGAAGTAAGATACCACTCAGAGACTTCTCTCCATCCTACCCATGGCCATCCTGAAACACCCCTGGAACAAGGCCAGGAGTGCTACATACGTTCACTGTTGGAACCAAAGATTTTGAAAATAAGAGCTATGAAAAGCTGTACAGTCTGCATAGGACAATTAGATGTATGGCAGTTTAATTTAAACTTGGAAGAATCAATCAATGCTAAGTTTTATGGAACCACAACACATATCACAGAAGTATTAAACTTGTCATCTTATTTTCATAGTGGGGTTTGAACAATAAACAGGATATAAAAATAAGGTTACATACTGAACAAGAAATAAAGAAAAAAATTCTGAACAGCTCCTCATTAAATTCATACCATACACTGAGTTCATCAGTAGACTCGGGTGCTATAATAAAAAAGTAGCCAATCCTGTAATTAGAAACTGTCTCAAGACATTTGCACAATTCAACCATATTAAGGTTGTCTATGCAACTCAAATTCTGATAGTTGCCAGCCTCTGATTTAATGTTCTCTAAAAATAACTTCAAGAGTAATCTTATCAGCAACATTTAGTCCTACTGAACTTGCATAATAAATAATTATGTAATATTATCTATAAAGAGATCGTAATTGTTTGAATTCTTACCGGATGGTATGAAGACTATGTTAATTCCAAATATAGTGTGAGTCAGCCAAGTATAGAGTCCATAGAACCCAGCCATTTTGAGGGAAGCATCAAATACACCTCTAAAACAATCAAAGAAACACTGTTAAATTTTATTTGCAATAGGATTCTGGGATCTACAAAGATATACATAAGCTGCTTTGAAAAACTGCAGAGTCGTTTAGTGCCCCAAATTATACAACTCAAAACATTACACTGAACCCTTTATACAGTTATTCCCTATGAAAAGAATAAGCACCCATCACACCTGTTATTTAAGGTATTTAGACATAAAAAACCCAGACTCTACTGTAAAATGGGTTCCAGGGATAAATTCCTTGAAAGAAACTGCTCAAGCATCAAACCACGTCCTCTATCAAAAATAATCTTTTATCTATGAGAAGGAGTACCATTCTACGTATGAACTACTTTTCCACTTCTAACTGTTCATTCATTTTCTTTACCTGCTTACATTTATGTACCTGGTCGTTCTTGTTGGATTAAAACCACTTGTCTGTGAAGTGAAATATGCTGCTTAAATTAGGTTCTTAGGGACACGGTTTAGAGGTGAACTTGGCAGCATTAGGTTAATGGTTGTAGTCTATGATCTTAAAGGTCTCCAACTAAAATGATTCTATGATTCTATTATATACTTACATGGCTTTCCAGATGAGACTATTTGAACACCTCATATTTGTTACTAGATTTTAGCCTCAATATCTTTACCTTCCTAGCTTTTAGGTTGCTTACTAGGTTACATTACTGAAAACCAAACAGAAAGTTTGGCAATCTAATTAGATTCTGCCGAATTTACACCCAATATGCTGGCCACAAAACAAAGTTCTCCTCTCTTTGCTGTGACCACAGCCTCACAGGACAGCAAACAGGCAGAGGAGTGCTGTGCCACATCTACAGCACTAGAGTACTTACACATGTGGAGTAACCTAGAACTGCAAGCCTGTGCCTTAGCACTATAAATCACAAAAAATACACTCTAAAACTAGTAGATCTCACCATTGAATTATGCCCGTTTTACACCCTTATCTGAGAAAGGTATGAAGCTTCCTGAAACCACTATTTCAGCTTAGATCTAAGTAACCAAACCATCCTTGAGTTCCCCTCCTGGTAACAGTCCTAACAGATAGATCATTGCAGACGCTGTGGCACACACCCCTTCTTAGCAAAGACAAACACAAAGTTTGCTGATGTTAACTTCCAGTTTTACGTTTCACGCTTTCAGTGAAATGCTTTTGTCTCTGAAGGTTTGGGAACTCCAGTAGGAGGGCAGAGAGGACAGGAAGACACACAACTCCAATCATGGAGCCAGATGATTAGTTGAAAGGTTTCCTTTGCACTTCTGAGAGGAACGCAGTCTGCACAGAAATCAGTCCTTTCTGGAACAAAAGCTTCTAAGAGCACTTTCTGTCCTCGGTTGAGCTGATAAAGCCTTCTAGAAAAGAAACCTTCTCTGCCATTAACTACTGGGTAGAATCTTCTCTGAACTACCAGCAAGAATTCCCATACTCCCAGTTTTTGCATCTTTGGGCACTATCCTCACTACTATTTCCATGGGCAGTTTGCATATTTTTGCTCCCCCTTCCAACCTGAAGGCACACATAGATTCCCAAATGACTGCTGAATCAAAATTCTCTCATTTAAAATTCATCCACTGGAAGTTATGAGTACAGAATAAACCTCACACATCAACAGTGTTGTTCAAAATGAGAGATTCTCTTAACAGATTAACTAGAAACAGCCATTGTCAGCCATTCTCCCCCCAAAAAAGAGGGAAAGAGAAAATATGGAAAAAAGCAAGCTTTAAAAAATGACCTGTAACAACAAATCCAACATTTGACAGGCAAATATTATGTGATGCATGAAGAAAGTGAAGGAATAGCTACAAATATATGGTGGCCTCAGTGGAAAAACCTGAATACTTCACAGTTTATCTAAACGTATATTAAAATGGGAAATCACCAATTGAAATATATAGGATCTACAGATTTTGAAAAGTGAAATACCTGTATTTTAATTATAAGAAAAGTAAGCTTCTAATGTAAAAAAATTGGCAAGGAGGAGAAAAGACCCCCAAAGCCAAAGCAAGAATGCTAAATGTGAGTTTGTACTAAAAACTCAAGACTTCTTCATACTTCAGCTACTCAAAAGTCTCAATTTTCTGCATTTTCTGTGGCATTTAATTCATGTCCGCTCTCTCTGATGGTATCTAATGAGCATAATATTTTTGTAACAAGAACCTGTTTATTAACTGGAACTGATTCTGTCAGCCATCAAGTATAAATATCATATACAAAGGGGAGAAAAATAATCAATAAACATTTTACTTAAGGATACTTTACAAAAACAGAGGTCTAAACACCACTTTAATCCATACTGGCAAGTTATCTGTGGTTGGATTTTAAGAACTTAGAACATAAACAAGTGCAGCAGGGTCTTTGGCAATGGAAGCCTCCAGGCAGCTGGAGAGGTGAAGTGTTGTCTGTACTGCAATGATCATGAAGGTGCAACAAAAAAACCCCTCACTTCTGGTTGCACTAAAGAGACATTTGTTCCCACTAAACCCGAGTCCATCGCAGAATCACAGAATGCTGGGGATTGGAAAGGACCTTGAAAGATCATCCAGTCCAATCCCCCTGCCGGAGCAGGAACACCCAGATGACGTTACACAGCCTTGATGGTCTCTTGAATTTTAGACCTGTCCCATAGAAATCCCTTTGCACTATAAAGGAGGTATCTCACAATTTCTGAAACTCTTCATTGGTGACATAAAGTTTTCAAGTTTTTTTAATGCAATTTTCTGGGTCCTTCCAAAACAAAAACAAAAAGAAAACACCTTCAACATACCCAAAACAATTTGTTAGAATGAAGCATTAAATCAAAATATTTAATAGCATCTATGAGAACATAGATTTCAACATGCTATAATTGAATCTTTAAGTAAATCTTTTTATTTTCAATCAAACAGGAACTGTGGCACAAATACATCTCAGCTGTCAAAAATATTTTAAAACAGTCCTTGAAGTATCTCCTTATATTTTCCATAAAGTTGTTTTCTGTAGTGTAGTAAAATGAACAAGGCCTTAAAATCTTCTGTAAGTATGCCCCAAAACTACATTTCAGTATATAGAGGGGGAGGCAGGCCCCGGGCTTAAGGCAGGTATCTGAAGTATCAACTTCACTTGAAATTAGAATACTCATCTACAACTACAGGAAAGACTTTTTATATAAGTAATCATTTTAGATTTTCCCACAGAGACTACAAAAGAATGGAAGACAGTCTGATTATGGTAACCAAAAACAAGACAATCACCCAGAACCCAAACCAACAGCCAGAATTTATTGCTGTGAATTTAACTGTGTTAGGGAGAAACTGCAAATCCATTTCTCATTCATAAGAAAGCATCCAAAATTGCCATTCTAATTTCAACAGTTTTCACATTTCAGTTAAGATACGCATAGCTTTTATCCTCAGATTAATTTTATTCAAATTTAAGTTCAAGTTCTGTCATGTGTTTTGCTGATGTAGTCATCAGCTTATAAGAAAATTTTAGACTACTAAGTCCATTACTCATTATAGATGCACTAGTAGAGCAACACTAAAGTTAATCACGGACCAACAGGTATGGCCTGGTCTGATGTCATTCTGCAAGTTAATATGTAATGTATTTCAATAGTAAAATAGTATATACCTCTAAAAGACTGCAGAACAGTCCAACATCACTAGCTCCTTGTATCTGGCAGACACAACTAATTAGCTATAAGGAGAAGGCACCACACAGTGCTGAGAAGCTGTGAGGTGCCACTGATCGAGCAGGAAGCAAGAGGAGGCTATACTTAATTTCACTTTCCTCCTCTCCTTCACCTTTCTTTGTGTCTGGTTCAACTAGCCAGAGAAAAAGCACAGGGGTTCCTACTGTGTGGCGAGTGTGGGCCAGGAGAACTCCCTGAAGACTCCTGTTTGTTACTTCTGTCAGAAGAACTAAGCATCATCCCTTAAAGTCTCTAGAAATTCATATCCATTTGACTTCAGGGTTAAGGAAGCTAAAAAAATAATGTTGAAAACTTTAACCAAAATCTTCATCCACAGTATGGTTCAGCTACTCTGCATCTGTGACACCAGATCTTAAAGATGATGTGGTATGCTAGCGCAAATGCTGAAAGAATTTATTACCATCTGTAAAATGCCGACCTTACCGGCAAAATTTTGACAGTAAATTAATTTCATCTCTTAATACGTTACTGGCATACATACAGCTTCCTTTTATCTAGAAGAGTAATTGTATGTTTCAGAAATCAGGAAATCAAATTGCTGCTCATGTCTCACTTTGGCACTGTATCTGGATGAACCACTTCACCTGCAAGAGCTGTCATCTGCAAATGTGTAATTTATGAGCACTTCATGGCAATTTCGTGAAGACATACTAAGATGTACATATTCCATTTTACTGAGCTTTGAAAAGCATGTAAAATTAAAAAAAAGTCATACTTCAAATTATTCAGATTAAAACTGAAGAAACTTCTGTCAAATTGTCAAACGTTTCTGCATAGCTGACCTAAACATATTTTTTTAAGTTCTTTCTGCTTCACCGCAAAGCTGGGGAATTTGCTTGCTGATTTCACACAGGAAAGTCCCACCTCTTCACTTCATGGACTTTGTGGGGTTTAGTGATTTCTCTTTTACTGATTTGCTATAAGAAGTCTACAGTTTCTGCTTTGCTTTTACTGAAGTTTACACCTGAATTCAGGTTCACTTCACAAAGCCCACAGGTAAGGTCTGTTCACCATTAGTGACTTGGCAAAATTTCCAAAATTGCAACCTAATGCTGCAACAACCCCAGTTGAAAGGAAAAAAGCTTCAGCTCAGAGCATTCATTTTCTGACCTCAAAACTAATTTGATTTTCTAGATCTCCCTGGAGCACTGGAGGAAAGAAGAACATATGTGCTGCAATGATGAGAATTTGAGTTTCCAGAAAGATTGGAAGAACCATAGAAGTTCAGAAGTGAGATTCACTGGTTACTATATTACATTTATAATGAAGGCATGCTGACCCTGGCTGCTGAACAGCCATAACAGTAAAAACTAGAAAAAAGTGACATTTGTGTTTGGAAATGTTTGCAAGAATTAGCATTTCCCTAAATACATTTAAAAAGACTTTACAAGCCATACAGTGGTCTACAACCCAATTAAAATGCAAGTTTTATAACAGGAACATCTTAAGCCAAATACTATTAGAAAAAAGACAACTTTACTCTTTCATCATCTTTACACCACTGATGTTTGGTATTTTCCCATATACTCTAAGCAGACATCACAAGGATTGCAACTGTATCTTTGTTGCAAAATCTTCCTGTATACAGAGCCGACTAATTCAAAATGATGCTTTAAGAAACTCCAGCTACTCCATTTCTTTTGAGAAGACAACTTTTACATCTTTAAAATAGAGGGTTTAAGATATAAAAGCAAGCGTAATGCATTCCATACTCCACAGCACAGTTTCACAGTTTATTTCAGAACAGGTGAACTACCACAAGAAAAGAGCCCTCCCTTCCCCTGTTCTCAAGCACTCACTCCTGCCCCAGACCACTCTTCCTCTGCCTGCCTGCCAGCACAGTCTCTTTTATGTGCCATGACAGTTTTTACAATGAGTTCAGCTCATAATTATTGTTTTGCTGTGTTAGTTTTAGCTAACTAGCTCAGTTCTCTGCTCCCTGTCCCGCTCACAGAGCAGTGGCACAAACAGCTGTGCTCCCAGCAGGTGAGAAGGCAGCAGCTCAGTTGTGGCTGGAGGGCAGGAGCTCTTCTTTGCACAACATTGCTGTTTTATTCTGGCTGAAACAAACAGCTGCTGTCACCATATTTCAAAATCAAATAACTAATTTTCTTCCTTCAGACACCACCAAGATCCATTGCAAAAGACAAGTTACCAGTGACAATCAAATGACAGCTATTATCTTAAAAAGGACTGAAGAATTATTCTTCTTCAATGATCCCCCAAATTTCAAGTGATCACTGGGAGAACAATGAAAAATTAAATGACTCAGACAAGTCCTTTCGCAAATAGAACTATTAAGCTGCTCTTCGACTGTCTTTAAGGGTTCTGTTCTTTTAGGAAATAAAAAGAAACTCATTGTTTTTCAGTTTCAAATTACACATGAAAATAAGCAAAGAACACTAAGATACATTCCAGCTATAAATAAAGCAGAAGTTGCAGTGTTTCTGAAAAGAGTAAGATCATTTCAGGAGCATTATAAACACGCAAGTGACTTTCAGAGACGACTACATTACAAGATTTCAACAGTTTTGCTGTTGAAATGAATTTCTCCTTAGCAATGACACACCGTACAAAGAGAGGTAACAGCTCCAACATAGGGAACCTAGTGATGACACTAATCAGATAAAGTGATACAGCCTTGAACAAAGCATAGGTCATTGAGATGGTGTGACTAATGCAAATATTACAGCTCTCACTTCAGGACAGGGCTCCACTGATTGTATCAAAACTCCACTTTTAAACGGTGGCAACCAGTCCGAAGGACACAGCAGCAAACAGACTTTCTTCGCTATCATGTCTACGTTCTCTGAAAATGAACAAATAACATGTAGTCCAAACTATAAGAAATTCTACCTCTGATTATTTCTTCACAATACTTTCATATTTGTAATATTCACCATGATTTTTAATGACTATTTTGGCCTGTTTTAATCACATATACCACATAAACTTACAATTATTCTTCTGAGAAGCACATCTGAAATAATTAGTTATTTCTGAATCAACTATTTCTAACATTTCCAAGTTTTTGTTATGAGTAGGCCACAATGCTTCCAAAGGGCAACACCTAACTATTCTTAAAATGGATCTTGGAACATAAAGTATAAAAAGCCATACTAGTTCAGACCAAAGGTCTGTCTAGCCAGCATCCCATTTCCAGTAGAGGCCAGAAGTAGACGCTAAGGGAACAAAAGAAATAGGACAAACAGTTAACAATCCCCCTGAACATTTTTCCAGCCTGTTTCCACCTCAGGGGATATAATGAAGCAGACACAGTCTATTTAGCACTCTTAAATTGATATGCATTCTTAGTTCTGTCTGAACCCTTCAAATTGCTGCAGGTCCAACATTCTTTGGTAAGACCTTCCCCATGTCTACTGCCTGTTGCAGAAACAAACACATCCTTCTTACGTTTTGAAACCAACTGCTTGCTTTTTGATGACCCCATTATTTTATGTTGGAAGAGACCACCAGCAGTCCAACCCCAGTCATCCTTTCCACACTGGTTTTGCAAACCTCAGTTGTGCAACATCCTTTTTCCAGGCTGAAGAGTCCCAACCAGCTCAGCCATTCCTCATAGAGAAATGAATGCATACTTTCATCTCTCTGATCAGTCTTGTTGCCCTCCTAGCTTTCCAAGATGCAGAAACTAGAATGACACACAGTAATTCAGGGTATAGGCACACCACAGATTCATAATATGGAAGTAATATTCTGTGTTTCTCTTGTCCATGTCTGTTGTAACGAATCTTACTGTTTGATATGCACGGCAGATGTCTGTATCACTGAGCTAGCAGGCCTACCTGAAAACATATCTCCCAAGTGGAAACAGCAAAGGGGCATCAGTTTATATGTGAAGTTAGGATTGGTTTTCACCCACATGTATCACTTTCATCAGTGATTTTATTCCTCAGACACTGCTGTCTTCTGACTGAGTTTGTCTACAATCGTGCTATAATTCCATAATTAGTCCTCATCCTTACTAGCTCAAATTGTTTTGCGGCATCAGTAAGGCGTCCATCTCTACTTCTCTCCTGAGAAATAGATGGGATAGTAGAGGTCCCTACCTCAACACCATCATTTACTGCTGCCCTCTGTTCCTTATCTTTTTAACTGCCTATTTATCCATGCAGAAACCTTCTGTGTTATCTCATCACTACTTAATTTCCTTGAAAGTCTTTGGAAAGAGATGTTGTAAAAAGCCTTTACAAACCTTCCATAGAATATAGCAGCCAGATCAACTTATTAATGGCCTTGCTTGCTGACCACTTCAAAACACACGAAGAGCAAGGCAGAACTTCTCTCTGTGGAAACTCCACTGACGCTTTGTAACTAAATCATATTCACCAGGTGCTGGCATGTCCCTAACTGTAGTTCCTACTAAGCTGCACAGTACTGATGTACAACTTAAATGTCTGTACTTCCTGGGTTCCCTGGAACGTCTTTTTTTTTTTTTTTTTTTTTTTTTAATTTTGCCCTTGAATTTTCTTTGGTGAGTTAGTATCATCCACCCTCAGCAATTTGCTATTGCTTATTTAATCTGTTTCTTCTACAACTTCTACAGTCACTGTAATGCCTGAGAGACTCTGCTGCATCACACCTATAAGAAGGGTTTTACAATGTGACTCCCTCCACCTGCTTTCACAGCAACGAACAACACAGCATCAGTTTATTACACCTGCCCCCCAGCAACAGCCTGCAGCAACCTTGTTGCTCCTTGTCATCCCTCGGCCCCCTGAGAGCGTCTTGCTCCTGCTGCATATAAAAAATGGTATTTTGGTTTAATATCATTTTGTGTAGCTTTGAGCAAATGAGTCACACAAACACACACCTCTCTGTGCCTGCTAAACTTTATGAATCTTCTGTTTTCTTCAGCTAGATAAAACTTCGGCTTTTTAACGGATAGTTTCTCATTTCCTGTGCCCCAGCTGTGCAGTCAGCTCTCCCTTTAGCCTTACTCAAGCCTTCCTTAGCTGTTACATGCACTGTATATTGATTATTTGTTATTCTCCACACCACTTGTAAGGATGCAATTCTTTTAGATCCCCATTTTACCTTGAAAAATTCATGAATGACAACAGCAGCTATCTGGACTCAATACAGCTTAAAATCCATTGCCATCTTGCATTAAGAAACTCACAGTCTATTCAGATTATGAATATTATAAAATTATGAATCAGAAGTCTAGAGAAGGGAGTATTTTGATTGTTTATGCTGCTGGAGAGAATAAATAATGGTTTGACTTCATAATTTGTCCTAATAGGACCAAAAAAAACCAAACGCTAAAAGCTAAGGCTGTGATGCTAAATCTTTGAAATGCCAGGAAATCCTGAAGTTTTATATCAGGCTTTATCACACAGTATCACAGTATCACAGTATGTTTGGGATTGGAAGGGACCTCAAAAGATCATCTAGTCCAATCCCCCTGCTGGAGCAGGAACGCCTAGGTGAGGTCGCACAGGAACATGTCCAGGCGGGTTTTATGCTGTCTTCTTACATTACAATGAACCTGTATTTTAAATAGTAGAAATCTAACCAAGGTTAAAATAATATACACTGCAACCTTTAACACAGACATAAAGAATTATTAGTTATGCAAGCACAGAATACTGCAAGATGTTATACTAAGAAAAATTCTCCTAGTATCCCTTTATTCTTAGAAATGCCTGATAGAAGACCTCTTCCCCATATTTTTAATAATTCTTTCAGCAACCCTTGTCTTTCCATCCCTCCCAGTCAGCTACTAGGCCCGCCTTAGAAGCAAAGACAAAAACTATGGTTGAGCTGAATTCCAGGTGCAAGTAAACGTCACTATTTTTAGTGATACAGTCTCTGTCACGTACCAACTAAACTTTCATTCAAAGAAAGACTGTACATAAAAATAACTGTTTTAAAAAGCTGGCATAGAAAAACAACATATATACATGCATAAATGCAATATGTAATTAAAGGACTAGCATCAAAGATGCAACACTATTCCTAAAGATTGCGTGCAAATCTGCCTATGTGTTTAAACGTGCACACACACAGTAACCCACATCCTCTATGTGTTCACAGATAACCTTCAGTCTTAAACAAACTAGACAGTCACAGAATTACAAACTACAAAAAACGCACTAAAGGAAACTGCTGTTGGAACATACAGAATGTGCCATCTGGAATATAAACGAAGCAAATAGCAGAATGTTGGCACTGCTTGATATAAAACAAGGAAGCCCTCAATAACCCATCAATATGTTTGAAAATACACTATGCCAGTCTGCATGGCACAGAGAACAGAACTGTTTGTGTCAGAATCAGATTACACACTTACATACTCATGAATTAGGGGTAGTAAACTGTAAAACTCCTCCAGACTTTGTGACGTGCTTGACCCAAATTATGCACGTGCAATAATGAATGTTTTTTCATTGTTTCAGGTAAACTTGAAAAAAGAATAAAGATTAGGCATGAGCCAATAATTTTTTTTTTCTGAAATTTTAATATGTTTTCCTTTGAATTATTCTTTGAACAAGTTCTTAAAGTCATGCATATGTAAAGCAATATACAGACAGCTGTATTTAATAAGAACAAGTATTCTTGATAAAAAAGAAAAAGGAAGTACAGGTAAAGACTTTTCTTTTTTTGCATATAGGAGAATATTTAAGACTAAGATAGTGGTATAAACAAGTCGTGGTTACTGCTAATAAAACATTCAACCAATAAATACTACTATCTATCCCAGCAGGATAACCAGGTTACAGTTACTGTCAGTTTGCTTCTGTAAACGTACTGAACCATTGCAGCATCTCTTCTACATTTATAGATTACATTCTCCTTTTTTTTCAGTAACTCAACTGAAGCTTTCCTTTCCTCTGTGTAATTTTTTTTAAAAAAGTACCTGTTATTCCAAATTTTAGACTAGGAAATTATTTCATTACGACAGAATCATTTCCAATTCTATTCCTATCTCGTAACATACACCATAAGTAGAGTTTATAAAATTTCAGTAAGGTCCTGTTAAATGCATTCCCATGTCAAGAGATTTCTGCAAGAGATACTCCTGCTAGTAAAGAGCATAAATTGCATGCAAAAATTCAGTCAAAACATAGTTAACAGTTGTCTTTGAAAAATTAATCTGAAAGACATTATTAATGTTGCAGTAAAATCAACAAGATCACACATTTTGCTTTTTCTAAGCATCAGCTTAACATGCTGGAAGATTATTGTTTTCTGTGGGAATTGTATCACCATCTCATTTTCTCCATCATTACTGCCACGATGCCACAGCAAACCAGCTAGATGCTTAAACAGCTGAGAGTTTGTTTATTTGTTTGTTTGCATGGTAGCTCATTTCAGATCTCTTTAATCTTAATAAATAAAAGTTGAAAAAACATTAGGAACCTATTTCAGCCATCAAGGCACTATAGGTTTTCTTTATATCAAATATCTCCTTGAATTTCTGGAAAATTTCAATCAGGGATATGATTAGTGTTTCCTCTTTAGAAACTCCTAATATTTTAAATAAATTTTATACAAACAATGAAAAATCTGATCAAATTTGAGGCGTGTGTGGCAAATGAAGAAAATGAAGCAAATAATGATAACCCTTCTCAAATTGAAAACAAACAGTACTCATCTTCCTGGCATTACAGAACAAACTTCCACTAACACGTGTTTCAAAGCATCAATCAAAATACCAATCTGGGTTTAAGACCATCTCTCACAACGTAATTAGGCCCCACCAAAACGGAAAGCTGCAGTAACTTTAAGCCACAGCCATACCCGTGTGCATGCACTCATGTGAAAGTATCGCACACACTAAATTGCACTGAGGCCGTGACAACATGCAACTTAGTAATGTGCAATATCTCCACCAGAGCAAGCAGAATGGGAGCTTCAGGGAAGAAGGGTATGGTGCATTCAGGAAGAGAACGACATGCTGCTCAGGGAAAGGAAAATGGTTCAGGCAAAGGTGTGCATGCTACTACTTTGGAGACCTGTGAATCAGAGAATTACTGCTTCATTCATTCAGAAAAAGAAAAAACAAAATCCAGACAGGAGCACCACGTCCCTATTTCAGGGGTACAGGACATAATTTTCCTACTTATGCAGTGAGGTAGATGATTTATGAATTAGATTTTACAGAACCTTTCTGAACAAAGCAAGTCTCATGCTGATACGTGCAGACAACTTCCCACTGACCCTCAAAATACTACATTATTAACATAACTACAATGAAAAAAATTCACTCACTAGTATTATCTAAATTCAGTAAAGTGGTCCAAGTGGTTCTCATTTCCAAAGCAAGTAATCTCCCTAATCCTGTCTAAGAGTTCCTCCAAAAGAATTCCTGCAGCTCAATCTACTCTGGCATAACCCTTCTGCCACAGTAACCAGTGCCCTCCCTACTGTTGTTTCTCCACCAGTTCCTGGAGCTGACTTTTAGTAGTTTCAGTGAAAGACAATCATGTTATTCACTATATTCACAGGCTACTAAACACTACTGCCAGTCAAGGGAAAGTCTTGCACATGATGAAGGTGCAATTCTGCCTTCATAATTTACCACATTTCTGTGCTGATATCCACTTACTTAATATAGAAAACAGGAAAAAAAAAAAGAGAAAAGAAAAGGAAAAAAAAAAAAAGGAC
Organism: Columba livia; assembly: GCF_036013475.1. Classification (NCBI taxonomy): domain Eukaryota; kingdom Metazoa; phylum Chordata; class Aves; order Columbiformes; family Columbidae; genus Columba; species Columba livia. Next base: position 93,420,873 of record NC_088603.1, read on the forward strand.
AGTATGGCAGAAGGGACGAAAGGTAAATGGAGCATTTACCAAGAAGAAATAGTAATGAAGTGTGGCCACACCAAGAAAGTTAAACTTGGAGTGAGAAAGATCTGAGACTGACTGCAAACCAAGGAAAAACAGATGAACCAACTGGGCAGGAAAGAACAAAACTATTACAGAACAAAAGCTATTTTGCTACTGAGACATTAACAGTATTTGGGATTATTACCATTTTCCTAAATTTTTATTTCCCATCTTATTTGCAGGCAATAGCACACAAAATTCCCGCACATAATTTGGCATTCTGAATTTTGAATGAGTTGCTTTACTGGAAGTAGCACCAGTACTTCATACATCCGATAGAAAACCCTGAGGTCACACGTCTTTGGAAGTGATTCTCCTCCATTAACAAAACCCCAAACAAGAAAACAACAACAAAACAAAAACCAAGAAATAAGCCTCTTCTCTTAATTGGCACTTTGGAAAATTAATCTCGAGTCCTCTGTCCACTCCTGGTCTCAACACTCCAGGACAGATTCATTATGGAAGCAGCTAAAAGGTTGTGAGATGGTGAGGGGAACACAAGGCCAGGTAGAGGAACCTACCTCTGATCTACAGTGAAAAGTCTTCAGGGGCACCTCATGGTTGACTAAACCTGAATGAAGGGCAGTAGGTCCAGGAAAAAATAGCAGTAGGTAACAGAAAAAGGGTGTTACAACAAAGCTACTCAGAAACAACACAGGTGCCAAAAGGGGCTGTGAAGTAGGCATCCTTGATGGCATCCAAACATGATTAAACGAAGTCCTGAGCAGCAGGATCCAACGGGAGCTGTTCTGAGTTGCAACTTGGAGGTAAAACCTCTAAGCACCTCTCTCAAAATCTGTTCTTCTGAGGTTCTTTCAGCATGAGATGTCCTGCCTTCCCTGGATGGGAAGACACACCCACAACCTTGCTGAATGTGGCCGGTCCCAAAACCACCCAGGCCCTTCCTTCAGAACATCACCAGCATCCGCCCCACCACTGACCCACGGCACACCAGCACTACCAGCTCCCCTGGCTGCCATTTGTCCTGCTGAGCACAAGGCAGGGTCCTCTCACCATGTGGTCCCCTTCTCCCGTTCTCACCTCACCCAGCTGGACACCGTGGGAGGCTGCGTCATGGGCCTTGCCCCAGTCAGAGTCAATGGCAGTCACTGCTCTCCCCTTGTCCCACTGGACAGTCTCCTCCTCAAAGCAAAGCTCGTGTTGGCCCCAGCACGTCCTTGGTGAAGCTGTGCTGCCTGTTCCCTGATGTCACCTTTTTCATTGTGTGCATCTGAGCCATCTCTTGGCACATGGCTGAGCAAGAGCTTCTTCCACAAAACCTGCTGGAAGCCTCTAGTTCATAACCTGCCTTTGAGTCTTCCAGCAAAACAGGAGAGCTATTGCTCAGAGCAGGGAAGCAAGAGACTGAAAGCAGTGAGCAGCTTTGTGCTGCTCACTAGCCAACAGAGCAAGGGTACTCCTCTGACTGAACCCCCTCCCACCTCCCGGCCCCAAGGACCTCCCTCGGTGGCCTCCCACAGGCTCCTCGCCTGGAGCTGGTGCAGCAGCCCAAGGACCCTCTGCTCCCCTCTGCCCCAGGGCTCTGTGCACCAGAGATGGCCCCTCTCCACGCTCCAGGGGCTGGGCCAGGGGACACCCAGGGAAGAAGAGTCCGCACAACACTTGGCAATCAGCAATTATTTTATGGAGTGCTGGCAGACCTTGCGCAGGCCGGCTGGGCCTCACTTTCCACCAGCGGGATGTCTGGATGCTTTGCCCCCTCTCAGCCACTGTCGAGCGCAGGGGGCTGTGGTGCTCGCAGGGCACCAGCTCGTTGTGGGGTCACTGAGGAGCCCCAAACCTCCAGGAATGTTTTTGCCATCATCTGGTTGAGGGGATCCCAGTGATGGGATGAGGCAGGGCTAGAGCCCAGGGCCCATGAGAGGAGGTGGATGGTGCTCCCTGTGCCCGAGGAACAGCCTTTCTGTTAGGCAAGCAACATGGCAGGGGAGAGCAAGCCCCAAGAAAGGGGCCCTCAGAGATGGCGCCAAACAGCGTCACAAGAGCACCCAGCTGGCTCCCTACCTGCAGTCCAGCTGCCGCATCTTCATGGCTGGACAATAAACAACAACAAAAGAATAAAAATGCTTTCATCCTCTCTTATTTGGCACTTTGGTGACTGCATCTGCACTCCCGTGACACCTCCTGGTCTCTGTCTTTGACTAGGAAAGTCAAATTTAGTATCTGAGGTATTGTGACAGAAACAGTCAGATTCAATACTTGACAGAAAATAGGCTGAAAATCATTCTTACCTCAGTACAGCCCATAAATGAATAGATGTGAACTGTCAGTTTCTTTGCAAACTCATCACCAGGGCAGTCAGAAAATTATTCAGAAAAATCTATAGCTACTTATAGCCGGTACAACAAAAATCACAACACAGTTTTAACGAGAGAAACTGCAACAGGAAATGGTCTTGGTTTGATTAGGTGCTTGCTGGATAACAGCTTCAACCTGAGGGATTTCTTGAGCTACAGAAACCTTTTGCCAATTGCCCTCCTCATATTCACCCCTTGCTCTTCTACTCACAAATAAATGGCAAAGGCCACGAAGGGAGAGACTTTCTCGACCATATCTAAGTTCCCTACTTCTTTTCACAAACACATTTTAAGTGAAAGAACAACGGAAGTGACTAACAACACAGAGAAAGTATTTTCATGTCATTTGGTCCATGAGCAACAGAGATGTAACTGCATCGCTTTCCAGGAGGATCCTTGCCCTTTGGACAGGAGTATTTAGATTTACTCTTAGCTTTGTTAACATGCTATGGCGTGCTGAAGAGTGATGGGAGCTGGAACACAGCTGGTGACTTTCAAGATTTATAACCTGATCTTTCTCTACTTTCCTCAACTTAAATGCATATTTTAAGGCTGAATTCATGTTATGTAATGCTGTCAGTCTAATGATGAAAGCGACTACAAAAGTTTTATTATTTGATAATTCATAACACAAATGGAATCTCTTCCATGCTATGATCAAACATTAACATCCATTTTACATGCCTTGTATAGACAAAGCGGAGCAAGCTGTTTTTAGATTCCTACCCCTCCAGCAACAACTTGTCTTCAAAAACGAAGGATAGCTGCTACTTTGTGACAAAGAAATGGCTTGTAGTGGCAGCTGTTTTTCATATGGTAACACATCAGGCATGCATAAACTAACAGGAATTTGTTACTATATTTTTCATATTTACATACTGAAGACCACAGTAAGTACTGAGTGGAATGCAAGGTAATCCAGAAGCAATATGATAAATTCTTAGGTACAAATAAGCAAGAGAGAAGAACCCAGAAAATCCCAGAAGTGTTCAAAAAATTCAAATGAGGCACCTAGTAAAGGCTACTCCAAACAAGCAAATACGAATCGCTGATCCAAGCTACCTTAGTGAATACACAGATTGAGTTCCCCTGGATATGACATGCTGCCTTCACATAACACATTCTTCAGACACCGTCTTTTCTCATCTTACTTGCAGCTACTGATGCACACTGGCTCTTTCCTACCCGTTTTCCTATGGCTTCTCTAACATTATTTGCTTTCCACCACTAAAGTCTGGCAAATACCTTGGGTCATCTGTGTCACAGACCTATAAAGTCAAATTCTCTTTGCAGAGTATCCATGTCCAGAGAAGCCATATCCTATTTTTTGACACTGTTGTGCTCTATCAAGGGCTAAACAGAGCAATTCACTAGACAAGTTTCAGTTTCTAAATCTACTTGTATTCTTCAGAAGAGACAGAACTAAGACAGTAAATACGTGATCAATGAAAACTCAATAGCAATCACTCTAGAGAAGGGCTATTAACTTTTTGGCAGAATTCCCAATTTGTTGCTTTCTACCTGGATTGTCCCTTCATATCAAACAACCACAGTAGTTAACATTGTTGTTGAAGATCTTGTGCAGCATGATATAACCTTCTCATTGTTAAAATGAACCCAGAAGCCACTTAATTCCAGTAACAGGTACCAACACTCACTTGTAAAGTACACCTAGTAACAATGGCAAATATTTGGCAGTGAGTTTGCAAACCAGTTTTAATATCAGCCAGTTTAAAGTCTACTGATATTTTTTATGTATACACAAGACAACACAGAAAGCACTGGTGTAAGACACAGTAGCTGTATAGAATTTAGTATGGAGCCTGTTGACTTTGCCCAGTCCATCAACTCTTTCAAAAAAGTGAGCTATGACTTAAATACCATATTTTAAATCCTTTTATTAGGTTACCAATGTATATTTCAAGCTGCTTCCAAGTAAAAGCTGACAGTTTCATTCATCTGCAATGAATGAAATACACTACTGAACCACCTCAAGAATTGTGAACTGTATGTAAAGTTCACTCAGTGAACTGTATGTAAAGCCACAAAAAATCCTCCTTCAATTACCATAGTAGTTTAGAGGTGAAACATAAGAATGGTAACTAAGCATGAAACACTGTGGAAGCACTCTGGAGGTGCAGTATAGTAGTGTTTTAAGTGGGATAAGGAGAGAGCTCTCCTGTTCCCTTTGGTGCAATTTCGTTCATGGAGATCAAGAACTAGATTTCTCTCAGATGAAACTGAACTGGAAAATGCACTCTAGAAGCACATCGAATATACGTCAGCTGCAAATGGGTACTTAGTCCCCACCATTAGATGAAAACCAGTTCAAAGTAAATAACTCTGAAATGTGTACAGCACAGATATCAGGTCCTCCATTTCAACTGTTTTGCTACACAAATCTGCTCCTACTGAGCTGCAGCAGCCGTTAATGCCAACACAGCTGCAAGCACCGCGCTTTCTGATGGGTTGGGGATGTGGCGGGTGTATCAGTTTTATAAAATAGCAGTATTTGCTACAGCACAGAACTCCGACATTTTTTTTAGGCAAGTCCAGTCAAATTGCTCTTTTAACAATCATCAATGCTAGGTTCTTGAAAATCTCCGAAATTTGCTCCTCATCTTTGAAACACGAGCTGTTGCAATTGCTAAGTATTTGTAGCTGAACATCAAATTTAAAAAAAAAAAAAAAAAAAAAAAAAAGAGTTTTCCAGAAAGGACAAGAAATCAACAACATACCTTATTGCTTCCTCTACAGATTGGCCAACTATATTTGAGGAGGGACCTGGCTGAGACAAAGGTGTCAGGCTTATCACCCACTTTACTGGCTTGTAGTACTCATCACTGGAACTCAACAGGTAGAAGAGTGTTGTCAGAAAAATCACCTGCAAAACAAATTGGAGTTTTAATTTAAAAGGCCATAAATACTTCCCAGAACTATATTATGCACCTATGCTTCAGATATTGAACTTCATCGGAAAGGCACAAAATAAAATACTATTCCACAAGCCTGGATTTAGAGAAACGCAGAGATGGAAGAATAATTTTCTCCCCTGCTCCACAAAGGTCCCCACAGTTATAGCTAAACATTATAAAACTTTTCCCCCTGTTTAACCTCTTCCCAAAGTCACAACCACATCAAACAACTAGAATGGTTACCTAGATCAACATTCTAATTGTTTTTTGTTTGGTTGGTTTTTGGGTTTTTCCAACATGTTTAGCAGATCAAGGAATTGCTGAATAGTAACACCTATTTAAAAAAAAATAAATAAGGCCAAATAACTGATTTTTCTCAAGAGTAATTATGCAGCAGGATACCAGATACGAACAGAATAAAAACTCACTAACAGAAAATTTATATTTATTAGGCTGGCAATCCTTACTTAAATATTCCTACTGCGAGTTTGAAGATGAGTCTCAGCAAAAGTGATGACAGTTCCAGTGTTTCAGTTTAAAGAACAAAAAAGTACAATCAGATGGTATTAGCTTCCTGTACACTGCAGTCTACTATGTTTTCCTTATTTTCCTTATTTTCCCATTAGTGGGTTCAGAAACTTCTTGGGCTAAGCATACATCACAGAAATGTGTCCAGCTTGAAACAGAACACCTCAAACAAGGAATATCCATTCTATATGCTCCAATGGTAAACAGTTTATACTTGTTTCATCTGTAAGCCTTAGATCTTTTTTCTTTCTCTGCAAGCTTAAAAAGAATTCTTTCACTTTCCTTATTTTCAGGAAATTCATTTCCTGTTAAGACAAGATGTATGTAACCACAGCACCATACAAAATCAACTGCATGTTAGATTATCAGCATTTTGGGAAATTAACATATTTGCTTTAGCTTAATAGGTACAGAAATGCAAAAAGAAGCAGTAGTCACAGAACAGGATAATTTACTATCAAGTGGCTTACTGACTCTTCAAGCAAGTACAACAGCCTCAATAGTACATTCAGCAGCACAAAGATATGTCCTATCCTGTATCAACTGCAGTCTGAAAATTTTCAGACCTCTTTTACAGGACACCTGAGATTTCAGACATTACTTCAATTGTTTCCTAAGCAACACTTCAAGATCCTGCTGATGACTATGAGGAAGAATCCACCAAAGACAAAATAATAAGATTTTCCCATTGTTAAACAATTGATGGATTACTATTTCTTGCTGTAGAATTTGTTTGGTAGCCCAAAATATTAAATTCTCCAATTTGAGGGGGGCACAGACTGAATTAAAGGATCATTCACTATTTCAATTTTTATTCAGGGTGACTAAAACTAAACTGAAATGTAATTGATTGAAAAGCTAACCATATCAGGAATTATCTTGTTAGAAAATTTAAATTAGTTTATGCCACTTCAAACTAGAAAAGCTCTTCTGTAGCAAATAAGAATCCTGCAAAATGGAAAAATAAGACTACAGTTAATGCTAGAGTAGAGTGCTTTCTATTAAACACAGCTCTACCTAGACACAATTTAAAAGAGTACCTTCTGTTTCACATTTAGGAAAAAAACTTCCCCCAGTAGCCCATTAAATATATCTTTTGTCAAAACACAGACATGGCATTTTCAAGAGAGTCAGCTTTTTCAGCTGACACTGCTGGTTGGACCACAGCAACATATAAAATGTGCTCAAAATCTGCCTACCCAGCTTTAGAGTTCAGTCCATTCAAAATGTAAAAATTCCTTTCTAAAACTGCATTAAAAAGCAAGGGAGGTGGGGATAGGATATTGCGGCAGGTAGCAGTCAAAGGTGGAGCAACTAGGCTAGAAGAATCAAAATCTCAGAAGCTATTTGCCTTCACATTCAAAATGAACTCTACACAAAAGCTCTTTCTCCTTACTGGAGAACAAGTGAGAGTTTTCCCAGGAAACTGTAAACTTCCTAATTCAAGACTTTCCAAAAGAGAACAGGAAACAGTTCATGTTGAAATCTCAGCTTAAAGAAAAACTAAATTGTTAAATCCACCCTTGGAAAGCAAATTATTGGGTAAAAAAAAAAAAATCAAAATCAAGCTACAGCAAAAGATGTAAGTATGCCTTGAGACCCCACAAGAACAAGAACTATCAAGGTCACTTCTGGTCGTCATCTTCTCTCTTGGAGAGTGTTTCTCCTTAGCTCTGAAGAAAGGAACGTGAATAGCGGGCAAATCTAACAGTGACATAATACCAAATAGGATTCAGTAACAATGCACATCATGAAGGTTAAGAAAGCTGCAGTGATTTATCCTAGAGTCATGTTTGGATTTTCTCTGCTTATCACATTAAGCTGTTGCAGTAGGGAAAGAGGAAAAAAAAACAAAGAAAAAACCACACAAGGAAAAATTAAGAACCAGTTTTATTATTTCTACACGGTCTCCACAACAGTTAAGTTATCCTAAAAAGTACTTTAAGGGTCAGCTAAATTTCCACAACGACCACCATTTTCATTTATTTATTGCCTCAAATAATGGACAGTATTAGCCTTTATTTAGTGCAGGCTATTTACTGAATATCCTAAATTTAAGTCCTTTCAGTCATAACCTGTTAACAAGCCCACACTAAACATTATTAAAACAATTTTCATTAATTTATCTTTTCATGTTTTAAGAAAGTCTGTCTAGTTTTTATAGCAAGAGTTTTTGCAAAAGACTTTCTTAAAGATAAGAAACCAAGCCTCTGAATAGACACAATGGCCTATGAAATGTACAGTGCAAACAAGGCTAAGCTATAGCACTCTCCCACAGAGCTTCACAGCATTAATAACTACTCTTCAGGTAGGCATGCAAATTTTAAATGCCTTCAAAAGAAATAATTCATACAGTTACAAGAATATCAGGACTTAAGACATTTTCTGTGCATAGAAATGGAAGCAAGTATTTCCCCACACCCTGGTGTAAAGTATGGCTAACAGAACAAAGTGTTTCAGTGATTTTTTTTGCCTTATTTCTTAGAAGTTTAAGTATTTCTAATTTACCAGTTCTGCTGTTTGCATTTCAAAGGCTAAAGTTATCAAGAATCTACAGAAAGAACCCATATATTTATTAAAACAGATCTTTCCTATATAAGCTCATGGTTCAAATCCAAGAAATAAAGAGTGCAGGACTGATGTGTTTTGGTGGGGGAAGCTTTATATCACAATTTTAAGTAACATGTTCAACCTACAACAGCAGTGGAGGAAACAGAGTAGCCTTTATGGCATCTAATCTTTCAAGTAATTTCACCATAGCAATATCCCAACTAGATCTGCTAAACCAGTTGACTGCACAGTGCCCCAGCAAGCAGCAGGATCCCGCTGACCGACAAAAAGGCAGGATCAGCCATCACAGCAAGAGCATGTAATGAACTCGGTATAAGCCATTAGGTACCTAGAGCTAAATTTTGTGTCTGAGCAACGAGCACATTGAAATCATCTGCAGCTACTATCCAAATACTGTCCGATTTTAAGTATACTAACTTCTCAGACACTGTTTTCAATCTGTCATCATGGGTGAAGTTGTGAACTAAGGAAGAAAATAAATGAAATATTCCCATGAAATCTTTTCTTTACTAACTGAAAGATAACTAGAGAACAACAAAACGAAGCGGCAGTGTTTTCTCCAGTTTAAGACAGCCATCCTGTTAAGTTTTATTGTGATCTGTTCTTTCTTAAATATTGGAGAGAATCCACACAGCTGCCTTGAAATGCTGTTAAATATTATTTCAATTTTGCAGCTTTGTCTACAAAGACCTCTCTCCCGAGCAAGTACCAATGAAGGCAATAAAATTAAACTGGCAAAGTACTTTGTTTTCTAACAAATGTTTTTGAATCCTGAACCAGGATGTGTATTTCAGTCAAGCTTCCAAGATCAGTATTTGTTAAGTTAAAGCAGGAAAAGGTCCCAGGCCAGCGTTTTAGGAGTTTTTTATTTTAAGTAACAGCTGTCATAGCAAATGGGAAGAAGTTACCTCTACAGTTATAATTCCTCCGCACAGCTGTGGTGTTTAGAAACAAAAGAAACTATAAACATCTAGCTCACATAATACACTAAAAAGTATTAATAATACATCCTTTAAAGAAAGCACCTTTAATAAAAGGGTTTCAGAGACTACTAGTCAATGTGAGCAATAATATTAATAGGAATTAACTTTTTGAAGTAAGCATTCTGCAATTAAGAGCTCACAGATTTTAAATAAAAACAAAGTAACAACCCCTTCACACAGATTTGCTGAAGACACTTCATTAAAAAAGGGAATATAAAGTAATCCTTGTGAAATAATAATTACTTTTGCTGACATTTCCCTGCTACAATTTTAAGCCGCTTCCTAGAGCATTGGTGTGTTTAAGGATATATTTATGTTTATGAGGACATGCCCTAAGATTTCAGTTACGTAGTATTTCACAAGTTACAGCTCAGTATCCTCAAGGCCAGAAACAAGAGTTTTCCATGGATGATAGGAAGACTGCCAGCTCCTTAATGTGGAAGTTGCATGAATCTTGCCCTTTGCCTAGAATGCCCCAGATTTGAAAGTTGCACCATCTTAAAAAATTTTTGGTATTGGATAAGGTCAAAAGATGTTTTCAATGCTTTAGGTCCGATTTTTCACTGTTACAACAAGTGCGATCAGGTTCCTTGAGTACAATGGACCATGTAAACCGATGACATCCTACTTACCACTGAAAGCACAAAATTGAGAAGAGCTGTCCCACTATGGAAGACGATTGTCACTAGTGTTGTAACAGTAGTAAACAAGAGGCTCACATTGCGACTCATCACTATCCATAGCGACTCCAGGATCTGGAAAAGCAGGAGGAAGCAAAGACAAAGTCAGGGACCAGACAGTATAAGCTAGGACAGAGAACTGCTTACAGAGTGCTTCATCTCCATCAAGCCATACAAAGAAGACATTTTATTAAAAAATTGTCTTCCCTCACTCCTAAATTACAGAAGATAATATCAAGTGAAATGTCTACTTTACCAAAGACAAGTTTCTATGTAGATAGTTACAATGTTTTAGAATTTTTCTCCCGATGCTCAAAACTATTTCATTATACAAAATTGCAAAAAAACCTAAATCACTTTTTAAAATCACTTTCTAATTTTGATTACCATCACCATCAACTGAAAGCATATCTTGCCTTGGGAGAAAAAAAATCATCTTTTCAAAAGCAGAAATGCTAAAACACAAAAAACAAGGAATAATATCACAAGGTAGAAATAAATCTGGTGAAAGCTTCAAATCTAATAATAGAATTGCTACTTTAGTTTTAAAAATATTTTACGGTAATGAGATGCATGTTCTTTATAATGTCTGCAGACCACGCAGCTTGTGATTTTGAGAAGGGGTACATCAGTTAGTCAAGCAATTATGGGAAATAAATCAAACAATGCTAGACAATCTATTAAATTTTGTACTGTTTAGGAAACTGATTGCTTATTAGTTAAAGCGTGGTTTTGAGACATGCCTTTAAACACAGAATACCCACTATTGCCAAATTAGTTTATGTATGGAAGCAGACGCATCAATCTGAATAGAGCAACAACTTCATGAGACATTACGAACATTAATACATGACACAAGGAGGCATCCTAAATGCACGCATCATCATTTTGTAACAAATATTTCATTCAGAAGAAATACAGTAAGCATGTATTAGCCAAACTGATTCAAACAAAGAAAAGAAGCAAGGTTACAAATAAAAAGTTGTAAGTTCTTTCAGACTAATATCACTGGAAAAACTGTAGAAGTTCTGCCACAAAAGCCCTTCTCTAGGTTCAAAGCTGTAAATGAAGAATTCAAAGCTAGCAAACAGTTACTCTGTTACTCTTGATTTAATGAATACCTTAATCAGTTAGACTCAACTGAAACAAACAAAACAAACACCAGTAGTTGGCATTTGTAGAGCAGACAAAAGAGTGTGAGCCAAGTGATCGCCTCTCCTTTGGAACTGAGTGAAACATATAGAAAATAATTTATTAAGCATTAACTTGGGAAGGAATAAGTGCTAGGGGAAGTGACAGGGAATTACAACACATAGTAAAACCAGAAAGATCTACTTAGTGCATGCTTCTTACTATTTAATGGCAATTATTAATTTTAAGGCTCATCTTCTGAACAGATTTTATTAGTGTCTCTTGAGAATTCAAGTGAGGTTACAAGAGGATATTCTACTGAAAAATATTCACTCACTGGTACCCGTTCCTTCTTCTATGGATTAAAAATTAATTTTGGGGGTGCAGCAGTGGTACAAATTCATGCAGCTGCCAGGTACTTTATTAAATGTACATTACACTATAAGGACAGTAAACACAGAGAACAGTGATTTTCAAGGGAACAGTTTGTAGCTAAAGCAGAGCCATTTCCATTGGTACTCAACAAAAAACAGTACTGCCATTGCTGTAAGTTGTATGGTAACTGTGCAAGGCTCCTGTCCCAGCTGTTCAAGCCTGTTACTAGAATTTGGCATGTGAACAGGAGCTTGGTGCCACAGTTCTCCTGTTATGATGTGGAGTTTAATCAAAAAACAGCAGCATAGGTGTTGACAATAGGGACACAAGTTGAAAACAAAGGTCACTGAAACATAAGCAATTCATTGAGGAAGAAGGCATTGAAGATGAACAAACTTAAGAGCCAGGAAAAGACTGCTTTGCTTTAAGAAAACATGGTAGCAACCAAGGAAGGAAAAACAAACAAACAAGCAAACAAAAACGCAAACCAAAACCAACAACCACCAAAAAAAACAAACCAAACAAAAAAAACCCACAAACAAACCAAAACCAAAACCACCAAACAGAAAACACTCAAGCAACAGGACAAGGCACCTGTCATGACCTCGGAAAGTAATGCCTCTCTAAATATCACACAATACTCAGTCCAGGGCAGAGGATGAGGGGTGGGAGTTGCCCAGAAACCAAAACACCTAATAAAAGGACAAGCTCCTTAATTTGAGGAAAGAAGAAATCCTTTTCAGTTCCAGCTTTCCTTATTTAAGAGCTCTTGAGCTTCCTCACTTTGACTTCTATGACTCAGACCATCAAGGATAGTGGATACTGGTGCCAACTACACAGCATCACCACAATGGTGATCTATCCTCACAGTTCATGAAGGATAGGACTGCTAAGGACTGACCACTTTGAATATATAATGATAATTAATAGTTTTTAAACCAAACCATTAGCATGAAGTATGTTGTTAACAAAAATTGGTCTAGTAAAATTTTGGTTTAAAAATTAAAATCAGCCTAATTGATCAGCCTTCTAAATAGCAACCACAGCAATCATTAATTCCCTTCCCCACACCCCATCACTTGCAACATTTCAGCTGAGCTGATATTGGTGAGGGGTTTGGTCCATCTGCTACGAGAGAACATACATCTAGTGTGGGCTGGGAAAGTTTCCTTCAAAATAGTATGTTCCTCCAGCATAGGTTGCATTTGTTTATCACTTTCCATAGAAGCTTGAGTCTAAGGAGCTGACAATCAGGAGTATGCAATTGCAGTTACTATGAATGCAGTTATCAGGTGGTTCAATCAATATTGGGAATGGTTCTCCTAGAAGAACATCCTTGTTACATACAGTCATTGATCAGAACTGTTGAACTACTGTTGAACTGCATGTAATGCTCTTAGCCATCCAAGGTATACTAGTGGCTACTTAAATGGGCCAATACCTGAAAGCAAGGTTTAAAAGGCACTTGACCAAAAGAAATTATTTGCTGAGAACTTCAAGCCAACAAACTTCTGGAAGCCAGGTAGATTATTGTACCTAATTTGATCATAGAGATCATTAACAGATTTATAAAGGGAATAAAACTGAACACGAAGAGGTATTAGGAAAAAAACTTGTCTTTCTCCGTACTTTTTTCTGTTCAGAAACACGTACCATCCTGACTCGAAAACGACAGCAACAGACCAAGTCCATAAACCTTTAAGGTAAAAGGCAAGCAGTGGGCTCTGTGAAAAATAATACAGCACACACAAGATCAAAGGCTTCTTGCTCCAGTTAAAAGCTGATTTCCAAACAAACGTTTACCCATAAAGTTCTGGGCTAACCCTTCAGGGCTCCACAGCTTGTTGTTAAAAAACATCTTTGCTTGACCATTACATGAAACAGAGACAAAACAGTAACAGAAAAAGGACTATCTTCCAGCATTGTATCTTTGTCTTTCTGATCATAATTAAATTGACTCCTACTCTAAAAATATGCATAAGGTTGAATTTCACCTGCCCTGAAAAAAACAACACCCATGATGAAGAGGAGAACAGCAAACCTCTGAACGCTTACCTTACTAGGAAAAAAAAATGCATGGCAGTTGAATTATTACTGAAGAACGTATTGTAATAGCTATAAACTTAGGGAATTACTCAAAGAAACTCTCATGGCCACAGAAAATATTAGGATATGTGGTAACTCAGTGAAATATTTGAGGAATTGACTTGATTTGGAACACACAGATCAGTCATGCTAAGGGCACGGATTGAGAAGCTTAACTGAGCTGAAGCTCGCTGTGGATGTCTTAATGGAAGGTCTTCTGTCTTCCTGTCTGAGAAATCTCTGAATGAGATACTGGCTGCTGGTGCAATGATGAGTTTTCTTGTGCAAGAAGCAAAAATGATCAATTAAAGGAGACATTAGCAATGTCTCATAGACCATCAATGGAGCTCTGAGTGATCATTCACAGATTTAGCCAGCAGCGGTTTACTTTTTCAAGTTTCAAGCCTTCAATAAATGGAGGGAAAAGGTATGAATAGAAGAGCAGGTGACTCAGGAAGGAATGAGCTTTTTAATTTTTCAGAAATTAGATCTTCATAGTCCAGCTATGTACTGCATATTTTATTCATCTGAACAACCTTGGAATAAAGCAAGGGTTGCAAAAATCAAGACATAGTGAGGATCCACTCTAGTTTTTTCCCCGAACGAAGAACAGGATGAAATAAACTCCACTTCAGAAACACATCACTGGATAAACTGGTTTATAACACTACTGCTTCTCAAGAATACCAGAAAAATCCAAAACTGAAAGACAGCAGGGCTGCTAACACCAAATCGTTTAGAAAAAGGCTAATTATTTGGAAAAGCTTATCTTCATTTTAAATCTTCAAGCAATTTACATGTTTTTAAAGTAATTTACAATTACTTTAAATCTGTCTACATCAAACTAGAGCTAAGCATATATACTATAATGAACAGCACAGTTTGAGGGTGGTACAGAAGTCATCTGTGCTTTATCTGATACTCAAAGTACCAAATCAATGCATATTGTTACAAATCAAATGAATGCCAGTAATTCCCCAGTACAGCTGTACCTGCGATTTAATTAGATGCTTCCAACTCCAATATGAAAGTTTCTTCCACTATGGAAAAAGCCTGAAGTGAAACACACACATTTGTCTTCTTTCACGTTTTTCTTACAGCAAATGCTCCTTCTCTTACTAAAGAGGATGAACACTACCTATGATTTCCATCAATGGAAAAGAGCTTAACTGCTTGGGATTGCAATATGACACCATCAAATAGCTGTGATTTCAGAGAACAGAGTCATCAGTACTATTCCAAAATATTTCAAAAAGCCAAGGGGCTAGCAAGACATTTATTCTATGGTAAACTCTAGCCTAATCTACGCATATGTATTTATTACATATAAGTAGTGTAATCTTAGTTTATTCTTTTCCAAAGGTGGACGAAATCTCACTATAACATATTCACATATTCTTTACAGTTATCTCATTGTATTTAAATGGTTTGTGTTTTTAAAAAAAATTGTCAAAGCAGTTTTGGGACTGTGTCTTGCTATATTTTTAAGAAGTGCCAGGTTAGCATTGATTTCAAGTGTCCAAATGCAGAAACATCCTACAGTTTGAATTATTATTTAACCTCCCCACAATCTCCCATCATACACAACAGGCACACACAAAAAAATTCTCACTTAAAGTCCCACAAAATACAAAAAGCAAACAAAAAAGCCAAAAAACCCCAAACCAAACAGGAAGTCCACCCAAAAGAAAGGAAACTCCCCAAAAGAACCCCCCTCAAAAGCACCCACATAATTTAAAATATTGATCCTTCCCAATTCAGTATGCCATTCTAATAACTCATTTTTCCTATTGAAAATACCAAGAGAAAGATTTTCATGCTCTGATAAAAACATAAATCCTGAATACAGTAACTTTCTACTGTACCCTAGGGTAGGTGAGATATTTGCTTAGAAACACCAGACTGAAGTCAAAATTACTCTTATTTTTATCATCTCTGAGTTTTAATGACTTAAACAAGTACAGAAATCACATTTTCCTAAATTTTAATTTGAAATACCAGTGTTGAGTAATATTTATGCAATGCATTGTGTATGAAAAAGCCAGCAAAGAAAATGCTGCCCAGTAAGGATGTGAAATCAGGATTTAGAGCTATATACTAAGCAGACTGGTTTACAGTCTGTCAGTAAGGACATGAGTGTACGGAGGAAAAAGGACAGGTGTTTCCCCACAGCTGATGAGTAATGAGTTCATGGAAATAAACAGGAAAGCAAGTCAACTGCTGGCACTTTTTTCCCTGAGCTTCTAAACCAGATTTTAGAAGTAAAGCGAAGCAGGCTAGCTAGATGAAAATTTTAATACTAATGTATTTCAGTCTTAAATATTTATTATCTTTACACTATTTCCTGCATTATTCTAGCCTATTTAGATTACTGATGCACACTTATCATCATGGTTTCTGAGCACTGTGTAGCAATGCTGAAAATGGCATGTCCAGAACCTACTTATTGTGTAGTTACTCCTCCGTCTCTCCCTCTTGCCTACAAGGAAACTCCACATTGATTTTAAATGATGACGTGTTGTGCATTTTTGTAACTCTTCCTCAAGCATGTACGGTCAATTTTGAGAAAACGTTAAGAAAATTCCACCATTAACTGAAAAAGGGTTCACTGCAATAAAAAGTTTCCAATTTTCTTGACTCACACCATCTTCTATGATAGAAACTGTAACCATTTAAGCAGCAGTTGAGAGAGGAAAGAAAAAGCACAAATGCTCATCAGTCTAAACCAAGTATTTGCCTTGAGGCAAATACTAACCTGTCTGTGGATGCAATTAAAGTTATGTTGTGAATTAGGTATAAATAATATTCTTCCAAAATGGATAAGTAATAACCAGAAGATACTTCCCAGTTTATGACAACAGCTGAAGTCAAAGATTAACTATATCAGAGACTTGTTCTGTATATTATTAGTATAGCAGTAATTAATATTTCAGACTTAATATCATTTTTAGAGAAATGTAGTTGCTTCAGTTTGGATTGCTTTCAATGCTTTTTTCTCATGAGGTAAAAGGTCCAGTGCATTAATT
Organism: Columba livia; assembly: GCF_036013475.1. Taxonomy (NCBI): domain Eukaryota; kingdom Metazoa; phylum Chordata; class Aves; order Columbiformes; family Columbidae; genus Columba; species Columba livia. The sequence goes on from NC_088603.1 coordinate 93,437,560, forward strand.
CAGGAATTCACAGAGTGCAAAACATTAATTTCATTCTCCACAGAACTTCCATGCAAGAAAGGAGAAATAAGCTGCTTTCAACCCAATGAACAATACTTTGAGGGGAAAAAAAAATAAGGATTATATATATATATTTTTTGTTTGTTTCCACAAACTCTCGGTCCATAGCTTCTTCAACTATAACCTAGATAAACTGGTCTCTTTTTTAAAAAAATAAATGCTACCTAATACAAAGCATTTAAAACCAGCTTGCAGGTGACACAGGTAACACTCCTACAGTAACAATCTCTCTCAAGAATAAATCTGGGAACTTAGTACTAATGAAGGTGCTGAAATCAGGAAGCTTATTCATCACAAACAGTTTGGTTTATAGTATGGTTACATCCTAAGTAGGTTTGCTGTAATTGCTTAGGTTATTATAAGTAACAGCAACTGTCTTTCCATAATTTTCCATGTACTTGAACCCATAACCTTAGCAGTAGTCTAAGGAGGAATTGTTACCAGCTAAAAATGAGACCAATTTCATAATAAGGGCAAACAATACATACCGAAAGAAATGTTTCAATGTTTTCATGAACAAATGATGCAACATCTTGCCAGTCCAGAATATCACCAAGCCAGCTGTTTTGTCGATTTATGTGCCATTTGTGTCCTTTGTGTCTTCCAGAATGTGTTACATTCTTAAAAAGAGAGACAAAGACGTCAAGAAAACGAACATTTGAATAACTCAGATATGAGAAAGCCAAAGATTAACATTTTCTTAATGAGGAACAGATCAATCAAACATCCAAATACTTAGAGCTCTGTTAATTGGCATACTCAAAAATACCTGGGAGTACTCTGTACACTGGAAAAATTAAAATCTGGCAGATAATCATAGTTAATTATCCCAAATAATTACAGTTCTGTATATTGTACTGATTCACCTCAGATAAACATTAGCTTTACTGCTTGACTGTTGCAATGGTGTCCATCTTGCTCTTTATGAAAGCACACAAGAGAGAAGTAACAATTTCAGTTATTGCCTACATAATTTACTATTCGCAACATACAACTTCTGCCAGTAGAACCCACCACAGAAAATACAAGCAGAAGTCAAACCAATTAGTCTTCTCACAATTACTGTCTACTTCTCCACTGGCAATGTTCAGTCATGCAAAAGCTAGAAGCTAAACTGGAAGCACAAGGATTTCATCTGATTACGCAGCTTTGTAACTACAACACATCTAGACAACAGGAAATGGGCATAACCACAACTGATTTCTTAAGTAGCTACAACCTAATTAGGAAGTTGCTTGTTGTCCAACTAAACCACACCTGATCACAGACTAGCATGAGACTGACCCAGCTTGGGACTATGACAAATGTTTCAGAGAAGGATGTCAAAATTCTGCCGTAAGCAAGTCTAAGCAAACACACTAACTACAACAGATCTCATCCTACTCTTCAATAGCAAGAGACTCCTCAAGCTCTCAGCTCTGATGTTTACATAAGCATCCCACTATTTCTGTGAAAATTTTCCAACAATTTGAAACCTTACCAGCCTGCATTCGTAATGACATCTTTTTTGGCATACATGGCAAGCAGTATTCCAAATGAAGTCCCTGCACCGATTTATCTAAGAGAATTACATTTTTTGCTTATTACGAATTCTCCCTAAATGGATTGTTACACGTTACTATGCACAACTAGCAACGCTCTTTAACAATCCACAGCAACACAGAGAACTTTCTTCTGAGCTGGCAGTCTATTTAGAGCAGAAACATATAAGTGTCAAAAATCTTCCTCCAGTAGGACTTCTGTATTTGTGAACTGTATCAAGAACCTATTTCCCATTCATGTAGCTCTACTTTCAAAGACAGCTCCCACCATTAACTCGCAGAATCAGGTATCATTTGCCAATTTTTTAACATTGTCATTAATACACATTTAAAGTTCACTGTTTTTCAGCAACTATACTGGTGTAACACCTAAGGCCTCAGATATTGATAAATAAGGGACTAAAACTGTCAACTGGTTCGTCCTGAACAAAGTCACTAGATCTTAAAAACAAAACTCCACACCTGAATGGACTTGGAAGAAGAGATTCGTGTCCTTGAAAAAGACACCTTGATTGCAGAGTTAGGCCCTCAGCTTCCAAGTGGTCTATTATTCTATGTTACTTCATTGGGTACATAGACACAATGATATCTGATCTATCACAACATTCCTAGAACTTGTTGACATACACACCATTTGCAACCTACTGATCTTCTGAGAAAGAAGCAGATAATGGTTGAATTCACATTTTGTTGGCGGTCCTTCCTCAATTCTACAGCTTTCACAGAAGACTATCACCTGAGCCTGGGTTCTTCAGTCACCTACAGACTACAGCAAAACTACGCAGGCCTCAAAATGAAGTGTAATTATTATGCCCATACAACTGAAATAGTTGAAATAACCTGAAAGCTGTACTGGGAGAGTTAGATATGACACAGATGTCCTCCACACTGCACTATCATCTCATATACCAGTTTTCAGATACACCAAAGGACCATGCAAGGCTATTGCAGTATTACAGAAAGAAATGCCCAGGTGCAAAGCACTCGGGTGAAACATTTATGTGGATGCAGAGTGCAACAGAAGGAACAAGGTTAGAAATCTACTCTGGAGGAGATACTTGCAGCCCACAGACAACTGGTTGCAGCCTAGCATGCGAATGGTAACATTGGGTCTCTAATATGCAAACAGCAGCCAGGGTAACAGACTGCAAGATTGAAGGCAGCGAGCATCAGTGCGTTCCTGCAGCTTCTTCTGCCATTTTGGTGGCAGAACCACCTGGCATGCAGGTTAGATTAGTAACAGCAACACATTTATCAGTGTAACTGTATCAAAAATAGTCACATTTCTTGGTTAAGCATTCAGCGCTGAATACTCCAAACTGCTTAAGGCCAGCAAGATCTATTGTAGATAGAGCTTCAATTTCTCCTGCGTGGTCCCATGTTCTTCAGAGTCATGTTATCTCTCCACATGCTCTTCAACACCATTATCTTGTCACAAAAATAAACTGATTCTTTCCCCTGCTATTTTGACTACTATATTAAAATTCTTCCTTCAGAGTAAGAGAACTTGAAACTTGAGAGGTAATTTAAAAATGACTGTATAAAGAAAAATGTTAATATACTATAATTGCGATTATTTAAATATAGAGAAGTATTTCAAGGATATGACTTCTGGATTTCGATATTTCCATTGAAGCATGCCTAACAAATTGCTTGATTTTTAATTTAAAAAGCAAACAGCATTGGAAGCATGAAAATGATTTAACTCTTATGACCTTTTCAAGATTCAGTGTGCAGAACCTACTACAGAATGGTTAGTACATTGCATTGTAAGAAACTTAGCAAAATGATAATTTTTCTCAAAATTTCCAATTAATAAAAGTTACACAATCAGGCAGAATACCAGTTTCCTTTTCCTAATCCCTCAAGATCACAAAAAAATAACAGAAAACTGTAAGCTATGAAATACTAAACATAAAAGGTGAGCAAAAAAGTGTAAATTAAATGGCGTACATAAAAACACATAACTACTTAAGTGAAGGACATGGTTCTGGCTATACTTGAACTGTGACTGAAGAATGATCTGTCTTACACACTTGACATTTTTATCAGCTTTTTATTATGACCTTTACTCAGCATTCCACCTGTTTTCTAATCTCTTTCTCAGAAATGCATACTTAGCATAATTACCTCAAAGCATTAAGTGATAAGTTTATATAAATACCATTTGAATAAGTTACCCACCTTCACAAACCAAGAGTGATAAAGCCTGTCCCAGAGCTCTAGCACTTGTTTTTCAATCACAGCGGTGTTATTCACTTTTTCTCCTAAAATCTTATGGAGCTAAAACATATAGAAATCTTTTATTATACAGGACAGAATGAAGCTGGCATCTACTGACAAACTCCAAGCTAGAAGAGTCACATAAGATTGTCAGTAAAAGCATGGCTCAAACCCAAATGATTAGAACAGCTGAGTATCAGTACGGAATACACAGTTCAGACAATATGGTTCACAACATGAAGATTTTGTCTGCAAAAAACATTCTGTTGCACTTCTTTCTGCACTGAAAGACGAAGGCTGTCTCTAAAATGTTTAATCGAAAATCCTTGATAACCTTTAGAGTAAATAATTCAAATAATTTGAGATGTGTGGTAGATACAAAAATGCATAAATAAGAATCTTGGTAAATTCTCCTGAAGAAAGTTAACTTAAAAAAAATCATAATATTTCTAAAAATCCAATCTACCACATGCAGCCCACGTAGAAATTAGAATAGTGGTGCCGAAAAAAATGTCTCAATTGCCCACAACTGGACAGCTAAAGACAGAAGAAAAATATTAGTCATCTTTAATTGATGTATTTTCATTGGCAATCTTATTTTAATAAGAGATTTTTCAGCTCTTAAAAAGAAATATTCCTCTGAGCAGAAAAGACTACTGAAATCACACCCAGCCTTCCTTCAACTCACAAACTGGAGAGTGGAAGGAACAGATCTGCTAACAAAATTGTTAACCACACAGAAGAGAATCACTGAGAAAAAAACTTTTTATTTCTTTTTACTTTTATGAAATACAAGAAATAAAAACATTAAAAAAGGTAGCGGGAGTTCACGCTTACCTTATGTGTAATCCATTCTCGGCCATATTGGTATACATTATTAGCTGCTGAATTGAGTGCCTTTTGAATAACCTGGGCCTCTGGAAGCCAGCTATTTTTTTTAGAGAAGGAAAACAAAATTAACTGCTGAATATTTTACCCATTTCATTAAACGAGAAACACATTACAAATTAACATTTTGAAACAACAAACAGTTAATGTTAAATACATATACACTTACTACAACTAGCATATTTTCTTCTACAGATCAAGGAACAGACTTTCTCATAAGCAAAGCACAATTGAATTTGAGGCATATAATTGCATTTGGAATTCTCCAAGGTTCCTGAAACTTCAGTTAAATTGGTATCTCAGCTTTTTCAAAAGAGATCTGCTCTTCAATCTGCATACATGCTATTCACACTACATTCTTACAAATTTTCTTACTGTTCTAGTTTTCTGAAAATACTATATGAAGCAGTCTCATCGAGCTGCAAAGATAATCTTCTGAAATATGAGCTGAATGTAAATTGTTAACCTAGGTTCCCTGAAAAAGCAACCAGATGAAGCAACAGGTTTAGGTACCAGTTACTCCTACATCCCCACCGAACTATCTGCTCTTGAATTTCTTCAGTGATTCATGTCACTTTCAAGCAATGGAGCTACTGAGCTGCCAGCATTTCAGCACTTGGGAACACAGGGCACACGTTTTCTGCCTTGATTTTCTTTCTACATCATGATTCAATGGCACATGTTGAGCCCCTCTAAAACAAGAAAGCATTCAGGAAATAGAACTGCTGTGTTCGTTCGCCTGACTGAACATCAACATGGAAGCTTTTCTGTCTGTCTAACCCTTCAGAAAGGTTCTGCATTGGCAGAACTCTCCCCGCCCACCCTTCTCTCCACCATCGAACCATTTTTCAGTTAACTCCAAAAACATTTTCTTGAACTCCTATTCCCTCAAAGGCATTCTGCAGCCAGCTCTCTAAACTGAAAAAATAATTGGGCTCATCTCACAACCTTCTACAGAGAACACTCTTTGCCATTACTTTTATTCACAGGTAAAAGAATATTGACCTCTTGATTTTCTGCACTACGCAAGTTTTTTTCTCCAAAACTGTAACTAGAGAAGTTTATACAGCTGTCATTCTCCAAAGTCCAACGAGTCTTCAAATGAGATACCACATTGACAGTCCTCCAGAGTAATGCATGAACACTACTCCTAAATGAGAGTTCAGCTTTTACATTTGTCTGTAATGGTCACTCCCATTTCTGCTCACCTATGGAATTTTTTTTTATTAAAAACTATGCAAAAGAGCACCTGGAAGCTTGTTCATCCACCCTATACTATTCGCTTAACTTCAGCATTCTTACTTTGCCCATTCTGGGTGACTGGCTACTGTCTCATTGATCAAGCTGCTTGTGACTTGAATCATGTGAACGCTCTCTTGATGTACCTAAATTAAATATAGAGAGGAGAAATGTTATGTAATGCAAACTAGAACTCTTCCTACATTCATTTTTTTATTGGGGGTGACTAGTCGGTACATTTAAAGAATAACTGTTCCAACACAGACAAGTCATTACAAAGAATGAAGTGCCATTAACCAAAAAAAGTAGTCAATACAAATATCATCAGCCTGTTCTGACAGCTTTGGTCACACACTGTGTGACTAGTAATAGCAAATGGAAATGTAAACCTTACTTCATCTATGGAAAAAAAAAAAAAAATCACCAATACAGCAGTGCTGTTAAGGGAAGTGCTAAAATACAATGCATAGTTTCAGATATCCCTTTTTAGGCCATAGATCAAAGAAATATAAAAATTAATGAATGCTCAGCTCTAACATGACCAATCATCCTATGAAATGGCTCACCAAATTAATTCTTCAATAAGAATGATAAAAGACACCTTTTATAAATACCTTAATGTTATTTTTACGAATATAAGGAGGCTTTAGGCACGAATGTTTGCACAACTTTTAAAGCTTTCAATTTTAAGTAGTCAACATTATATAAGCCTACATTTTGGGTAAAGGAGAACCCATTGATTTCTGTTCTGTAACTGTATTCAAGTCAAACATTCAATCTCCATTGACAGCTTCAAGAACGAACACAGCCCATTAAAAAAAAAAAAAAGGGGGCGAAAAAAGGTACATGAGTGACCTCTTCTGGTGAGCAAAAAAAACCCAACCACAGACAAAAAAATCAGTTCTGAGAACATCTGATCATGAATCTCAGCACATTTAAACTCCAAACAGGATACCATGAAGTTATTACAGGCAATTACACAAACAAATTGACAAATACACCTTAAGCATTTTGCAAATAAGATTCTGATACAATGTAAATTAAAAAGAAAAAAACTCTAAGTGGCTCTGCTGTTGACAAGAAAAGTGTAACAGGATGCAGAAGAAATCTATCCCTGTAATACAAGCTAGTAATTCTTTTACTATAATAAATATTTATTCCCAAGTGTCTATATATTAGTTTTGTCATATATGTAAATAAAGATATAAATACAAACATATAGGTTTTTTTATATATAACAATGGCAACAAGTTCAACTACAGAGCATCTAGTTGCTAAATTTTTCAAAGAATTCTTTAAGCTACACAATTTTGCACAAATATCAATAACTTTCATTCAGCATTTAAAATGACCTCTATGATTACATTCCTTAGAGCACTGTACCTTTGCAGTAAGTAGCAGGGCTAGCAGAAGGGTTCCTATCACTAGCAAAAATATTATGAAAATGCTGATTATTTTATCTAGCATTTTCTCCAACCACACGATCATCTGCGCAGAAAAAAAGAAGAAAAAAAACAAATAATAGCATATAAGTCAATCTTTAATGAAAGCAATGCTATGTGACAGTATTGTTATCTTAATTTACAATCAAAGTGCAAAATCAGGCACTAATCAAACAGCATTTATGCTCAAGCTTGGAGATGAACAATTAACAAGCAATGTTAGCATGATTAAGGTCATGATATGTGATTTTGCAAACGACATTTACACACTACCACAAGACACAGCAAGCTCTCTGCAAAGCAAGCAATAATGCAATATTTACTTACTAGACCTAAAGAAGCTAGCACTCACTACAGCTACAAACCTAGAAAGTTGTCTTTGTTTCTTGTCCTTCAGAGCTTGGAAACTTCCAGACACTGTATGCACAGGACTTGGAAGCTATCAAGGTATACTGTAAAGGACAACCATAACTTTCAAATTTTAATAGCTAATTGGCATCTAAACAACAAATGATGCATTTCTGCAAGTAACCAAATTTTTAAAGCTGCTTATCACCTGCTTAACTGAAATGGGGCTGGAGGTTTCTAGATTATTGAACATCTGGCCAATTATTCAGCATTGACTATTTCTATCCACTGTCAATCTTGAAAGGACGCTCAGCATTAAACATGCATCAGCTAAACCTACTGATACAGGAAACAGGCATGTAAGTTGTTCTGTCAGTTTATGGAAAGGCCCATTGTACACACGTCCACAAACAAATAGCGATACCACTTAAGATTAGAGAAATTCTGATAATGTCATTCAAAATGACAAAACTGCTCAGCCACGCAACTATGCAGAGTGCTCTACAATAGTGCAAGTTGAGTTCTGCCTCATACATATATTGACTGCTTACATAAAAAGCTGGGAAAGGCATCCAAGAATAAACAATTTTTTCTAGCTTCTATGGGTCAAATACCAAGGTTATTTCTACTCCATCTGGCATTACTGCAGAAAAAAAAAGCTGCAGAAGTATAGCTGTAAGATTTGTGCTTTAATAGAACTGAGGTCAAAGCCAATGTGTGGTAGATGAAAGTATTTCCAAGTGAATACAAGCTACACATTCAGCAGCTAGGCTGGTAACCTATTAGTTAGAGATCTCACTAAACTACTAATATGCTTGCTGATGGTTTACATTAGTTCTTTCTCCATTGTTTCCCCTACCCTTACACGTGAAATCGGCCCTGGAACAACTAACTTCCACACACTGCTGTGTGATGATTGAATTGTTTAACACTGAAGCTGTACCTCTTATTTGAAAAAAAAGTAAGGGTTTTTTTTGGTGCTCATCCTGTAGCATCTGAGCAATTAATGTACTTTAAGTCATTATTTTTAAACTTCAGGTTCTTTTACAACAAGCTCCTTGTTTGATCTAAATTAACACAAGGATTATATTCAGCATTTTAGAACTGTTGTTGGAAATTATGAAGAAAACTGGAAGACAGCAAAATCCTTTCAAAAAGAAACAAGGTGTTGACCCAGCAAGTTTTTGCAACAAAATCTGTACTTATATTATGTCCTGTAGAAAGGAATTCAGAGAACCTGACAGAATCCACAGAATCTTTTGTCTTAGATATTAACATTTTTCATCAATACTGAAATATTTCAGCAATCAGAAATGCCTTGCCAGTGCTGGATGGAGGTTACTAGTACTGCTAGTACTAGCAGTACTGCTAGATGGAGTTACCAGTACTACAGCTTTCTGAAAAACTCTGAGTAGCATCTACATGGGGCTGCTACCTGTTTGGAAATAAGACTGAAAACAGGATTTGCTGTGCCTTTCCAAGCCTCACATACATCTAAGCATTATGTAAGAGAAGCAAGAAATAAAAGCCTCTGGTTTAAAGGTCAGAAATTAAAAACACCACTGAAAAATACTGGATGGCCAGGGGATTGAAATTTTATAGTATGGGCTTCAAATTTAAGCTATTAAAAATTAAAGCTGCCATTATTATTTCTTAGTTAACAAAGTTCAAACTAATTGCTATTTACTTTCTAAGGCAGAGATAAAAGTAATCTGCTAGCTAGTCTTACATAAAGCACCCTAATGAGGCTCACTGAATCCAAGAAATTGGAGGTACTGTCAGAAATCTCTAAAAACACCAGCCTCAATGGTTGCGTGAGTGGTATCCAGTAGATGAAACCTCAGTGCAGGTGAAGCTGGATGTTTCACCACAGCAGCAACTACTGGAAGATCAAGCTCCAAAAGATGAGGATGAGGACTCCCTGTGAACTGGAACATGAAGAACAGGGCATCTTTTCTTGACACTCCATACTGTGGGTTGGAGTAAGCCTACACTGCCATTGAGCTGCGGCTGCAGCACACATAACTCCTGAGTCAACTTTAGTCTAGTCACTAAAGTAATGGCAGCACTGGTGTTGTACCCGTACAGGCAGCAGCCGCAGCCATCCAAGCCCACCTTGTGTTTCTTTGGGTCGGTAGCCCAAGCAAGCCAGATGAAAGCTAGCTCTGGTATGCCTGCAGGTACTGCAAATACAGCCCTCACAACAGTCTCGAGGAGATCCAAATTATATAGCTGGTACAGACAAATCACAGGAGAAGACTGCATTGGACTGAGTATTGTACAAGTAAAATCAGATGCACAACATTCATTTAGGACTATATGTACTCCTCCTCCTTTTACTCACTTGCTATTAAACCTCTCTTCCGTCCTCCACGTTAACCCACAACAGTTCCTTAGGAAACACTCACCTTTGCACACTCACGCTAAATAATGCATAGGTGCCATGTTACTGCAGGTAAGCTGGACTGTTAATTCCCTGTGCGCTTGTACTTACCACTGAACCAGGTTCAAACTTTGTTCTTACCCCAGCCTTGCCAGACCCTCATTACACCTTTCCTGTAAACCATGGGCATGCACACAAAGACAAACATACACTAACTAAACACTAGTCATTAGCCAAAGATCATGAAGTTTTAAATTCAGTTCTGAGTTTCTAATCTAAATGTTAGTCAATAGCGGGAAGCTGATGCTGCCACAACACCCAATATTACGCAAAGGTAAAGGAAAGCGACGCTCCTAAGCTACAGAAGGTCACACTTGTAAAACCAAACTGAAATATTACTGATTCATGATAGACTGTCCACAAAAAAACTATCCTTAATTGTCACAGTTTTGAAGGGAAAGGTCTCAACTTCTCTTTTTTTATTATTTTTCAATTTAGCTCACTGTAAAAAAAGTTTTTAAGATGAACTACATTCTGTTAAAATGCTTCTCAACAATTTGCAAATGCTCCCTGCTTTCAATTTTTGGGTGATAATACAAACCAAAATACACTGAGCTGTAATGTAACTACAGCTCATGCTTAACAACTGGGAATCCTACTATTTAAACAAGTTCTCCATGTTATGCGGTATGTTACATCATCTATTAATTCATATTGTCATGTTTCACAATGCATAGCCATCAGAACACTAGTCTGGTACGTTTTATTTATTGCATTACACACACAGTGAAGCATATCTGAACATCTGCTTCAATTATATCTACATAACATCACCAAAAAGGACTATTTTTTTTTCTTTAAACAGCTTCACTATCTACCAGGATTTTTTTCCAAGACATTTCTTAGACTTGTTGACATTTCCTCTCAGTTCAGTTAATATTTGAGGATATCATCTTATTAATATCATCTGAAGAGAAGAAGTGGAAGCCTATAATCAGGACACATCTCAGGGTTACATTGAAATGAGTCAGATGACTAGTTGAGTGAGAAAAGACAGAGAACGGTCTATACGAGATCTCAAGTCTGTTCATACCCGTGTCCCTCCAACAGCAAAATTTAGCAATTCTTTCTAAAGACTCCTGACTTAGACAATGTTATGAAGAATAAACCACGCTAGCCCAACTGAACCTATTCTATATTTTGGGCTACATATACTGTGTTAAACTATGTGGTTATATACTATCCTTGTTTGCCAAAAAAACTCAAAAATTTTCTAGCAGGTCATTGACAGAAGCTCTTAGAACAGGAATAGGAAGAAAAACAAAAAGGTTTATCACTAGCAGCCACAATAAGGCATCATTTCAAATTCTGCCATCTCTAGGCAGTGTATTTTTAGTTTCTTGGTAGATTATCAGAAATTTATCTTGGTGTTCTCAAGCACCTCCCTCCAACGACAGGCAAAAAGGAGAAAGGTGCAAAGGAAGCAGCCTTTTAACTGCTCCCCATGTTCTGTATTACAACTGTCCTTTATTTGCCTCTAGTAGAGTAAGATGTTTTTAAATGTAATTAATTAAAAAAACCCAAACCAAACAAAACTCAACAAAACAAACCCACAAGAACCTGACACAGCTTGCACAGTATTTTTTTACCTTTTTTAAAAATCTCTATTATAATATTATTACTACTTTCTCATGCACTGGGATCAACATCACATGTAACACTACAGGACTTTCAGGATCTCTTCCTATGAAACTGCAAAGTAAAAACCAGTAGTTTTCAAAAATAGCCCCTAGGGACTAAAAAAAATGCTCTTAAGAAACTATATCCACAGAGTAAAGCAAATCTCTAAACTAAAAATAAAATCTAGACATTTTAAAGTTCAAAGCAATTACAGTGAAATTATTTTTGCAACCTATCAATACTATGGAAAAAACTGATCTACATACATGAATTTTCAAACAAGCACATGACAAACTTGGAGCCAGAAAAAAGCAGCCAAGACTAAACTTTTACCTGTGGCCCACTGAACTCAGCTCTTCACCTAAACTGTGCTAACAAACCAATATCTAATAAAAAAAAATTATGAAAGGTTATGGTTACACATATTTACTAATTATAAGTCACTCACATAATGCAAAAATTTCAAAGTCAGGAAGTAAGAATCTAATTTTAAAACAACCAAACTATCTTCAAGGGCAAAAGAACATCCAAAAATTTGCCTTCTTAGTGGATAATTTTAACTGAATCATGAAGCAAGCAACTCTACCTTCTTGTTCAGAAACACAGAAAGATCCCCACCATGTAACCCTGAGTTCACCGATTAAATACTGAAGATCAACCCTTCTAAATTCATTACAGCTGCTCAGCCTGCACACTACATGCAGCCTTATTCCCTACCTGGTTTTCACACATTTTATCACGTACTAGATTTTCATCTTTAAAAATCTGAGGTCCTGCAGAGTCACACATGCTGCAGGTATCCCTCTCGAGCTCTGTGCTGGTTGGAAGCAATGACACTGCCCAAGTCCCAAAGATATCTCTGCTCTGAGGAGTTGTCCAGATTTCAGTCACATGAGGCCAAACATGGACTGAATCAGTTTTAAGTTCCCTTGGCATGACAGTTCCCCGAAGAACAATAAACTCTAGTTGATTAAGATGAACCACAGGAACTGAGGAGTACATTTCATATAAAACACACACCACATGTTTACAAGCCACACAAAAGAAACAATATTTTAGCTATACCAACTGCTTTAATTATATTTTTAAAGATTTTTCTACAAACCCTCACTTCCCTTAAGAGTGATGTTGGATTAGGCAGCTCTGAGACCGTGAGTATTCTCATTTCACTCCTGCTACACTGAATACCACTGAATATACAGGCCAGTCTGACACTTCTAAACTACAAGACTAACAGGACCGACTGAAGCCAGTCAATGCACTATCTGCAAGCACATTCACGGCTTTACAAGTGTGCTTCACCCTCACTACTCCCATGATAATCTGGTTAACTGATGCTTTCTCTGAGCAGCGAACAGCTCTCCCGTCCAGAAGAGAACTGGTTTTGCTATGCATACAAGGGAGAACCAGGTAAAGATCAACTGGTCCTAAATAAAAGTGTCACTAAATCAGACTGTTCGAAAGGCCAGTGTAATATTTCTGCTGTACCGAATACTTGACTATGTGCATTCATTTTAGTAGAAGACAAGAGATCAGGTAGAATTATATGACCTTCAGTAGCTTATATCAAGAGCTGGAGAGAGACACTTGGATGAGAAAACTAAGAAGCAAGGCATGTTAAGGAGTGTGCATGCTGCATAAAAGAAAATAAAACCAAAAAACCTCCCCAAAACCACAGAATCCATTAGTTGGAATCACAATTTTTCTGCTTATTTACCTTCTTATTAAGCCAGTGCCACAGCTTGTCAGTGGCAGGGGGAGATGGGAGAAAGGGAAAAAAAGACAAGAACACAGTGGAAAATCATTGAAAAATGCAGTAATAGAGAGGGGAAATAAAAGCAATGAGAGGCAGGCAAAGTCATCCACAGAATGAAAATGAAATTTTTCCAGACAGAAAGGTAAATTGCAATAGGAAGAAAAGATCATAACTTCTGCTGCATGAATCTAGATTTTACTATTAACATGCACTTTTTGAAACAAAGAGATACATAACAAATAAGAACAACTTTAATGCTATTAGCAGAGCTACCAGCACAATCTGGGTAATTCCAGTTTAATTACACTGAGAGCTAACATTTCAGATTTCAGAGCAGGACTGGTAGAAGTACTTTGAGAAGAGCACTTTACTGAAACACCAAAACTTAACAGGAGATATTTGTTCATTGCATTAATACTCCCATTCAGGCAGTTTCCTATGTATTTCAAAACACTCCTATTATGTTACCTACTGTTAAATTTTATATGTTTTTTTTAGTATCACATTCATATTACAACATTCACATTCAACGGCACAACATAAAATACATAACTAAATCTGATATACACACAACAGCAAATTGTAGATCAAATAAATGTGTGGATTTCCTATCATTTTATTGGTTGTGCAGGAGTTCTTTGCACTTGTCTACAGCCAATTTATCCTTTTGTACTACAGTTATTTTTCCTAACTAATTCTCACCCATACTGCTCATGTACACCCATTTTAGGACCTAGTTTATGTAGGACGATACTCCTAATTCTCGCCATTAGTAATCAGTTAGCAGCATCATCACAACAGCGAAAAGCTTTAACGTTATTCTCCATCTCTGTTAGAGGTTAAGATCAAGTGAGTGAAATTTGTTTCTCCCTGAAAACAAGATCATTGAATGGTCAAATCTAGCATTTTGACTAGTTGCCAGAAATTATATTAGCTCCCAATGAAAGCAAAATGTAAGAACCTTTCAAATAAAATAAAATCTCAGAATGTTAAGTTATATCAGAAGCAAGAAACAGATTTAGAAATAAACATGAACACAGTAAACATTAAAATAAAGTATGTTACAAAGCATCCATTTTTACTACTCATTGAAAGAATCACAGTAATGGAAAGCAATAACAAGGCTTCAAAAGCCTCGAACTGACACAGCAGATTTTGTTCCTATTTCACCTCTTCAACTATGGAATAATTTAATCAGTGAAAAAGGTAGTTTACTGATTCAACAACACACTTTTGCTTTTAACTTTACTTCTGCATATTAAAACCCACTATATATTAGGAAGATACTTAGATCTCATGGCTGTATTTATCCACTTTGCAAATCGAACACAACAAAAGCTAGAGCTCTCTCATTACCCTGAGATTTTAGTAGAATGTGAAAGGAAGTCTTTGGTATTTTTCTATAATTTCAGCCTCCTAGAATTCCGTTATAAATACAGTAACTATAAAGTAACACTATATATAAAAAATACCAATCTTTTTTATTAATGTTTTAGATCATATCTGTGAGGCCCCACCTGCCTATGAACTGATGTTTAAGTAGTTCTACAAATGTAATCAATCTACATTTAAAAATAGGCTACAGCTTAATTCTAATTTTCAAGTCATCCAAAATTAATAACGCTACAGCCACTTGCCCAGTATTTTACTGAACAACCACTCATATCAGACCTTACACGTCTATGGAAGTATTTCCTAGAATAATATATGCACTGGTAGAGATTCTCCCTCTTTTTTGTCCTTGCTTTAACTACACGGTAAACTTGGTACCAGAAGAACCAAACCTTGACTTTACCCGAAGTTCAAAAAAAACTATTACAGTACTCCATACATAAAATTATAGTATGCTATACCAAGAAAAAGCATATAGTAGCTACATGATTCACTGATACTAGCACATTCTAACTAAAAAAGAAAAAGTGTAGTGCATGCTGCTGAACTCCCTCGAAAACTCCAGCCTAAATAAAACTGCCCTTATTAAAGGACAGTCTTTAAAAAAAAAAAAATCAGTGAAACAAATAATTAGTTCTTGACTGCTGATAAGAACACGCATGATATCGTACCTATAAAGCTTTAAGATGTCTTGATGGATGACCACAGAAACTTCCCTACTCTTTCCTCCAGGGAGTCTCTCATATCTGAACCGCTACTTCTGTGGGCTCCATGGGGCAAATGCACAACCAGGGACTAAAGAATATGGTAAGAACAACCTATTTCTACAATTCATATTTAAAGCAGGCCTGCACATACAGGCCCAGCTTGACCTATTGTTTATAAAGAAAATGAAAAACAATGCCCTGCTTTCTTTTGGCTTGATCAGAACTTGAGCTAAAATAAGCCTGCATTTCCAAGATAACTCAAGGTTGATGAATAGTGGGAAAGAAGAAGAGCAGTTCTTTTCTTACTGCTTTTATTTAAGAAACAGACATAATCAGTAAAGCTCAAAGATTTGCACACATAAACAGTACTCCCCCATTATTTATAACAATGCATTGTTTTCTGGATCATCTACACTAGTATCCTAAACTTCATTTGGGAGAAAAAGATGTGCCATTTGAAGATGTCTCATCGTCCTCGCTACCTTTTACTCAAAATTATAACAATTTCCTAACAGGCCATACTACTTTAGAAAGACCAAGGAGTACCACTAGACAAGAAACAGACCTTGTCAATGGCTTGTTGTACTTGGCTAAGAGCACCAATATGTCCTGAGCCTGAGATTCCGCCTCCAGTTAACTTAGTATGCAAAAAAAAAACCAAACAGAAACAAGCCAAACAAACAAAAAATTACTAAGAAGCTTCAGCTCCCAAGAAAGGAAAGCACAAATAAAATATTAAAAAATTAAACATCTAATTGCAAATGGAATCATCCTTCAGTCTTGGTTTCTCACATACCCGCAAATGGTAAGCTCTAACAATTTACTGCATGAATTTCTGGTTTGTGTTTGCATATTTTTATTTCCTCTTCAACAGTGCGTAATTAAGCTAAAATGTCTAAAATGTCTGGTAATCGAATTTAAATACTGCTCATCCATCCTTTCTAAAAAAAAAACTCGCAAGGATGTCATTTTCATTCCTCTCCTTTTCCTGTCCCCGCAAAAATCAAAATTCCCAATATCCTATGTCATTGCTTCCCAAATTCTCAGAGATAAGATGCATCTGTGATCCTACAATAAGCATATCCAGTAGAACTTAAAAGATATGAAAGCATTAGTGTGATAAGCACTGGAAGACCACCTATAATTCCAGCCACCCATGATAAAGCTAGGCGAACTGTAATTAGAATAGGCACAAACAAGGGCAACAGCATCATGCAGAGTATCAAGTGTCCTTATAATGACCAGAAGAGCTTAAATTGCCTTAATACACACAGCACAGACTCAGAAGGAATATGACTGCCACCTAAAAAATGGGGAGGAGAAGGGAGATAGAGAAATGAGTTGTGCTTACACTGTTCTTTTGCTTAGACAAGAACAACATGAATATAAACTGACTTTAAATGCGTGTAAGCTGAAGAGTGGGAAGTTCTGCTGCACATTATGACAAAAGCCCTACCTCCTTTGAGGACAAAAGTCTTAGTGGAATTAGGGAGGATACTATACCACATAGCTACGCAAAACAAGGATGCTAAACTCAACAGCTCATGAAATACAATACATATGACACTGTGTCTAGAGAGTGTTCTTACTGACAAAACAAAAGCTTTAATTGAAAGATTTGTGTAATGTAAGCTTTTATCCGAATATGTTAATACTTTCCACTGCCGTTGGAAACTCCTGTTATCTTGTCCATAGCTATACTCTGAAAAGCTTTTTTCCTTTTTCAAATTCTTCCTTAATGAACTCTGTGAAATTATTACTTATTTCCTACAGTCATTGTAATGCTTTTTTTGACCTTTTGACATCCATTTACCCATAAAATCTGGACTTAAGCTCTTCCTTTTCCTATAGGAATTCAGAGCTATAAATTGGAGATGGATCTGCTGAGGTGCAAATGCTCTGACAAATGTACTTACAGGGTTCAGCTCTTCAGTTATAGGAAGTCTGATGCAATAGCTTTTTCTAAAGCAGAAAATACTTCCACAACACAGTTACAGAAAGCTACTATGAACAAATAATCTATCAGATTAAGTTAAAACTGAGAAGCCTTCATAGATTTTATGGAGCTTTCCAACTCTGCAATTTGCAATGCACATGTGGGTGCATTTTGAGTGGGGGAGAAAGGAGGGGAACACAGAAGCCTTATTCTATGGCATTTCCCAAATAACGTATTCTTCTCTTACAGAGGGAAGCCTCCCTTCTGTACCACCATCCCACCGTGTTCAACAACTATACTTCCACACAGTGTAAGCAAATGTGTTCAAACTAGCTCAGGCCCTACTTACAGAATAAAATGGGTTGCTTTTTCAATTAAGTTTTCATAACAGAAGTAGGAACATCTCATCCTTCAGATTACATCTGACTAAATTTTATTTTAAAGTATTTGTAATCAGGTAGGGTGACTGAACCACGAGAAGTTTGCCTTTCTCAAATAAGGAATCTTCTAAAAGTAACTCAACATTTTAAAAGTGACTTTTGTCAAGCTTTGCATGTAATCATTTAACAAAGTTTAAATGTGTACTTAAGTGTGAATAGTGAAAGAAGAGACACGGTTTAAAATACACCATAAAACAGATACAGTTTTACATGAGAGACATGTCCATTAGTGACAGACATTTATTTTAGAATTAAAGCATTTCAGCATACAGTGAACAGAGAATAAAACTTTCAGGCTGTTTAAGAAAATAAGTAGAAATACCTTACTGTCAAGCTTTAGTATGACTCTTCCAAGCCCTCTGATGGGCCGTGGAGCAAGAGCTTCCTGACGTTCCTTCACAAAATTTTCAACGAGTTGCCACCAACTTTTGCAATGGTTTGCCATGAAGTTCAAAACTCCAAAATGAACCACGAGTTTTTTAAGTGCCCAAACTGTAACCACAAGAAGGAAACGAAGTATTAGAGATATCAGAGGAGCACCCCAAGACTGTGCATCTATTCCATTCTGAAAGACCTATGAAAAAGAAATAAAAATATTCTTGAGTTTTATTTCCCATTAGAAACTGCTTTTAGAATTTTCAAGTGGTTTTAGTATTAATCTCCTCCCTCATTTTACAGCTATGCTTATCCACATGGAATTCAGATGGCAGCAGAAGGTGCCTGCATACTACCCAATCATGCAGCTAACAGACTTGGGCGAGGCCTGGGATAAGCAGGTATCAAGGTGCCATTCCACAATCCCAATACAGTGGATTTATCACATCTTCACACATCGACCACACCAGATAACTACACATAAAATACCACATTCAGAACTTCACAGTATGTTACGCATGAAAGAAAATTTTCAGCCTCAATTCTTAAATTTTAGGCCTTTAGACAGTTAAAGCTGTCTCCTTTAAGAATTGAAAGCAGATCACGCCTAATTTCACAGTAAAGAAGTGCTCATTTAAACTTTCAACTGAAATACAACTCCTGATTAATTTTACTTTTAAACATAAAAAACATTATTTTGAGATCAGCTTTCGATCTTGGTGATCACAAAGCTTCAGAGAAACCCATACTACTCCTCAAAACCAAACAGAATACATTTACAACTTTTTCTCCCCCCAAAAGAAGCATTTTGCTACCGCAAGCAGCTTCTCTCCAACACTTCTAACACACATCCACTGTAAAATAAAGAGCTTCTCAGCAACACTAGAAATGTCTAGTGTTATCGTTACAGAAATAAAAGCTCATGTCCGTTTACTTGCCATGAAATAAAGCCCAGATACTTTTGCACAAGGCTTATGGTTCCAATTCTGCAAGGGCACTGCTCTTTCTCACTTACTGACTACACACACAACACTTGCGAATCATCACCATCAGGAATGTAAAAGCAAAAAAGCACGGTGCATATGAAACTTTCTTTGGAAGCTAATAGGTCTTTAATCGTCATGAAATATTTGCCATGTACTTTTTTAATTCAACAAAATGTCAGATCACTCAAACTATCTGTTTTGTCTTCACTGAAAAGAAGAAAAGTGAGTAATCTTCCAAAGCCACTTTAACATCAAACCAGAGGAGTTAACTGCAATCAGTTGTAATACAAACCTTTGTTTATAATGTGAATTAATTGAGCATTGATGGAAACATACCAGTCACAAAAATATCATTACAAGATCCATCAACTTAAAGGATTATAATATACAGCAGTAACAAATCAGAAGATCTCACAACCCAGTCCTGACACGAACTACTGATACACAATCCTCTGAAATAATTAATGCTACATCCCCAAATACTGAAAACTATAGTTCTAACAGAAAACAAAGTGAAACCATTAGCAACAGAATCACAGAATTCTCCTAATTTCTGCCTATTTTTTTAAACCCAGAATTTATAAACCACAAATGTCACATATAGAACAAAAATTACAATCAGTGTTAAAAATTCTACTTACACAGTAAAATAACTTCCTGTGAAAATGCTAGTAGTACTCCTCCAATTACATCATATTTATTGCAACATTTGATACTGAACACCCCATCATTACATTGAAGTACACTTTTAATAAAGTGGGTTTTTATTACAAAGGCTACTCTCCAAGCTAGATTCATTACTTACTACTGCCTTACATCAACACCACAGTAATGTCCTCATTCTCAAAAATTCACATCATGCTTCTACTTGGAGATGTGTAAAGTCACACACATAGTGAAAAAAGGTTAAATTTTAATATCCACAGGGCATTTATCAAAGTTCAACAAGAACCTACTGTCTGTACGCCATTTGTGTAACAGTTCTTTTTCATGGAGAGCTCATTCAACAATTTGCTGACAATTGGTTTACTTACCCTCTGGCACCACCACATGGCAAACATGGGATTTATTCTCTTGAAGAAATAATCTTTCCACTAAAGATTATGTGGCAAACAAACAAAAGAAAAAGGAGAAAATATAGTGCGAGTGCCAGCACCTAACTTACAGGCTGAAGTTTTGTATGATGAAATGCAACTCATGGTAAATAGACTTACTGATGCAAAACAGGGCAACCTTGAATTTTACAAGGTGAACAACATACCTGAAACGGCATTCTAACCTTCTGCTATTATTTAAAAATAAGTGTTTAAATAGTATCGTCTAAAATAACCAAGTGTACACTCATTGCAAAGGCGATGTCAGGAGGTGCTACGATCATGCAGCTGTAATTTATTAAGTTAAGAAGAGGCAAGACAGAAAAAGTTAAAGGAGGACTGTTATTAAAAAGTTGTGAGCAAAAGAAGAGAAAGCTGCATAATAATCTCCAGGAAGCACAAAATGACCTGAGGACAAAAATAGACTTAAAAAAGGAGGCAGCAGAACAAGTAAGGAAGTAAATGAAAGATCTTAAAAAGAGACAATACCAGGATTCCCAGGCTCATATCACTGAACAAAATCCTACAAGTGTTCCACAACCTGGTTTATTGCTTAGCTTTTAAATTCAAAAGTAATTTTTTCACCTTTTCATCTTATGGTATAATTTTTCCACCCTCTATATTAAGCATTTTTAAAAGAGCGTCTCATTCTACTGAAGTACAACTGCATTCAAGAAAAATGTTAACGGTACCAAGATATTTCTAATAATCTAAATGCTAATTCATGTAAGCCCTGTCTACCAATATAAGGAACTCTGGTGAATTTAACACCTTTCTATTTAAGGTTTTGGTTTGGTTTTGGTTTTGTTTTTTACGTATTAGAAGCATTCTTCTTAAGGTCTCAGAACTGCTTAAAGTTATTAGCGTCCTTAAACTTGAACAGCTGCAAGGCAATTTGCTTTATAAGCCTCCCTATTTTCCACTTCTAAATATTTTTAATACCACCTCTCTTTTAACAATCCAGGTTAACATCATCCACCTTCTGACACTTAATGTGAATCACTGTTCTAAATTTGGCTTTCTTCATCATTATAATCCCTTTTCACAATATTTTTGTGGTGATCTAGTTATACTCAGTTATATACCAAGAAAAAGCACTTAAATAGCCCAGTGTCACCACTATGGAACCAAGTGACAAATATTTGCAAGTTCATTTTCTAATTTGGCATGAGCTTATTGTTCAGATAGCTATTTTGGACTTAATGACTGGAAGCAGCAGTATTCACCCATTTCAGTTATAGTTGTGTACTTTTAGATTTGTCAGGCTCAAGCTTAAAACCATTTATTGTTGTCTGCCTAATCATAAAACTATTGTATCAATTTTTTCTTCCATACAAGTAGGTATCTCTTAACAGTGGTAAAGTCACTCCTTGACTTTTCAATAAATTAAACCATGTAAGCATCTGTTTCTAGGAAGTCTAAAATTTATTTTCTAATCCCTTTATAATTTTTATTATTTATTTATGAGCTACATCCAACCTTCCATTTCCCATGATGCCCAGACAACAAAACTGGGCAGTTTCTTCTGCAGCAACTATACTGCAATGAAACAAAGATCAAATCCCTCTCTCCGCTTACTCTGTTTTCAGCTATTTATATTCCTAACCATCGTGTTACCCTTTAGCTGCTCCTACAGTGTTGCAGCCAAATCTGCAGCTGTTCCCTTCACCATGTTCCCCATTCACTGTGCCTCTCAGAGTTCACAGCTCCTCGAACCTGTAAGCATGGCCCCAACAGTCGTGATTTCCAGATGCACAACTAGATGGTTTATTATGGCTTTGTGAATTGGGTGTAAATCACAAGGTTTTGGTAGCAGGGTGGCCACTGGGGTGGCCTCCAGGGGGAGAGGCCAGGGCTGCTTTGTGCCACACACAGTTGATTCCAGGGCGCTCCACAATGGACATACCACAGGCCAAAGCTGAACTCATCAGGCACAAGTGTGGTGCCTCTGTGAAAATGTATTTAATGAAGGGCAGAAAACACTAGAGAGTGAGAAAAGGAAAGAACACAGAGCAAGCGAATAGAGAGGAAGATAGAACAGAGGGATGAACAGAGGGAATAAAAAGGCCAGGGGAGCAGAAGCGCTCCACCATAGAGCAGGTGCACCCCTCTGAGGTTCCGTGGCCTGTGGAGGACCCATGCTGGAGCAAGCACATCTCCAGAGGGACTGTGGCCCAGGGATGAGGAGATGCCTGAGCTGGTACCTCCCAAAAGGGACTGCAGCTCATGGGGGTGGCCCACGCTGGAAGACAGGACAAGAGTGCAGGCACTTGGTTGCTAGCTGAGGCCAAACCACCACACTTGGTAAATGGGAAAATAACTACATTTAAGTGTTAAATACATTTAGAACTGCTGAAAAATAGCATTTTAAGTTTAGAGAAAATCCAAGCAAATTATGAAACTCATTTTGTTTACGGTAGGGGGATGGGAGGAAATGCGTACAGATACATAGTAGCTCATGCATATTTCCAGTGTTCCCACCTTCCATATTCACCTCCTAAAAGGGTATTGGAAAAAGTGTCATTCAGTTTTAAAATAAACTCTTTCAATAGCTATCATAACTACTCAAATCTTGCTTGATATATAAAAGAACAGATGCATGTAGATGTGAAGGACAAAGCTAATTAACCTTAGATCTAGAATTAGAATCAAGTTTATCTTGTGACTTCTTCACAGGACATAGCAACCCATTTTTAATGTAAATTAAAAGTTAGCATGAGCTGTACTTGGCTACTGAAAAACTGCTAAAATAGTCTTTATCTATAGGGGCAAAAACCATAAAAGATGTACTCTAAACCAGAAGTATTGTTACAATGTAAGGTATGGCACTAAATTATTCCAGATAACTACAATAGTCAACAGACAAATCAATTTTACAAAGTTGTCCGCTACACGGCAACAGACAGTGCGTATCTGTCTTCCTATTTGAAGCTCCAATTCATCTTGTCTTAACAAAAAGCCTTAACAAGCCTTTCCTTCTATTTTATTTAAACGCAAAGCCTAAGGCTATCCAAAGTCATCATTCAATACACATTAAGTACAATAAATTGATTTATTACCTGCAAAAGGCACAGGCAATAGCTGCACAATCCAGAAATTCAGCCAGATCTGGACAATGACAATGGCCCACACAAGTGTAACAAAGTAAATATCACTAGTTTTCTTTTTTCTAAGAAAAGCTCCAATCTCAGGTCTTTGTCTGCTCCCAGAAGAGGACGAAGAGGAGGATAAAGATGATGATGAAGCTTGTGGAGACTGATCACCTTCTGTTGCTCCTAAAACAAATGTAAACAAAGAAGTGGAAATTATCACATTAATGTTCACCACAGAACAGAATACATTCCATAGTCCCAAATTAACCTTTGGTTTGGGATTTTGTTTGGTTTGGGGTTTATCGTTTTGTTCAGGGTTTTTGTGGGCTATTATTTGTTGTTTTGGAGTTTGGTTGGTTGGTTTTGTTTGTGGGGGGGTTATTCTGTGATTTCTCTAAAAGAGACATACAGGCTTGGTGCTGAATTTTGAAATGCCAGAACAGGCCTGTGTAAGCTCTCCCACATCATGCAACACCATGCCAAGCAGTGCTGGGAGGAGGACAGAAGAAAAAATACTACAGCCTCTAAGAGGTCTCCTGTCACTGCAGGTAAATTACAAGCCAAATACATTTTATCACAAAATCCTGAAAAACACAAAGTGTAATTCACTTCTGAAAGAAATCAGAGGTGTTAAAAGAAATCTTTGATTTCTCTTTAAGTACTCAAAAAGAAATCTTAGATTTGCTCAAAGCTCATTTAAACACAACACTGAAGAGAAAGCTTTTATCTTACAAATTTCTTACTACACTTTTTATTTTCCTGAACACTCACACTACAAACATAGCACTCACACTGTGATTCTAAATTACTTCATTGTGTAAAATATTTTAGTAACAACAGCAAGCATAAATGAATGGGTAACAAATGTTGTCATTCTCCCATTGTTAGTAAACACGAAACTGAATTTAAAAAAAAAAACAAACCAAAACAAAACATAAAGTGATGTATTAAATGCACTTATAGGTAACACTACATAGTAATTTCAGGCAAAAATTTAATGTCCAAATTAAAATTCTTGTATAAAGAACATAGTAATTTATTGATTTATTTCTCTTTTTAAATTGGTAAATCTGTCTAGTTATGGGTGACACCAAATCTATCTTCAGTCACTGTATATAGAATCTCTCCCTGAGAACACAAGTATTAACTTATCCTGAGGCCCCATGCTGGTGGCAAAATGCACAGACTTCCCACACACCATTACTTGAGAAAAATTTGCAGCCATAGTGGAAGAACGCACACACAAGAAATTCTAGATAGTTACTCTACGCTGAACAATAAAAGGCAATTTGTTATATTGGTACATACTGCAGCAGGTAAGCAATGAATACAACTCTTTCACTGGACTTGTGTCCCCTCACCGCCAGCCACTTTCCTCCCATCACCTGCTGTAAAAACTGTATTACAATACATTACATGCATATCAGCCAAACAACTTACGTTCCACACATGCAGTTTTAGCTGCACTGTGTCACTAAAGCCATTCCTGGCCTAAAGCATGACAGCTAGAATGTACAAAAAGACAAGACCCATTTGTCATACGTGTACAGTAGTAGTCAGTGACAAATTCTGCAGCCTCATACACAGGATAAACACTCTTCTCTTGTTGTAGAAGTCTGCACTGGTGTTCTACAAGTAAGTGGAATTATTTTTAGAGCTTATAAAAACTTCCCCACCACACTAATACGATAACGCAAATCTATTGATTTACCCAACTGATAGACACTGGGATCATGACAGAAACATCTGCTGCTTGCTGGTAACGTATTTAGTGGAACTTCAGAATATTCCCAAAGGAATTTCAACATGCAACCTGAAAGAAGCAACTCTGCAAGCAGCTAAACACAGCAAAAGCTTGAGGTGGAGTGCTTCTTGGCAAACCTCTTTGCTGGGTAAAACTGGCTGGAGGGCTGGGCCCTAAGGGTTGTGGTAAGCGGAGCCAGTTCTGTTTAATCAATCATCTGGCTGAGGGGATTGAGTGCACCTTTAGTAAGTTTGCAAATGACAAAAAGTTTGGTGGGACTCTTGATCCGCTCGAGGGTAGGAAGGATCCTCTGCAGAAGGATCTTGACTGGCTGGATTGATGGGCCGAGGCCAATTGTATGAGGTTTAACACGACCAAGTGCCAGGTCCTGCACTTGGGTCACAACAATTCCAGGCAGCGCTACAGGCTCGGGCAAGAGTGGCTGGAAAGCTGCCCGGCAAAGAGAGATGTCGGGGTGTGGATTGACAGCTGGCTGAACGTGAGCCAGCAGTGTGCCCAGGTGGGCAGGAAGGCCAACAGCATCCTGGCTTGTATCAGGAATAGTGTGGCCAGCAGGACCAGGGAAGTGATTGTGCCACTGTGCTCGGTGCTGGTGAGGCCCCACCTTGAATACTGCGCTCAGTTTTGGGCCCCTCACTACAAGAAAGACACTGAGGTGCTGGAGAGAGTTCAGAGAAGCTGGTGAGGGGCCTGGAGCACAAGTCTGACGAGGAGCAGCTGAGGGAACTGGGGCTGTTTAGTCTGGAGAAAAGGAGGCTGAGGAGATACCTGATCACTGTCTACAACTACCTGAAAGGACGTGGTAGCATGGAGGGTGTTGGTATCTTCTCCCAAGTAACAAATGACAGGATGAGAGGAAATGGCCTCAAGTTGTGCCAGAGGAGGTTTAGGTTGGATATTAGGAACAATATCCTTTCTTCACGGAAAGGGTTGTCAGGCATTGGAACAGGCTGCCCAGGGCAGCGGTGGAGTCACCATCCCTGGAGGTGTTTGAAAGATGTGTAAATGGGGCACTTAGGGACATGGTTTAGGGGTGGACTTGGCAGTGTCAGGTTAATGTTTGGACACAATGATCTTGAAGGTCTTTTTCAATCAAAACAATTCTATGATCCTATGTCTCAAAGGGATAAAGGCCAGCCCTATCCTACAAACTACACTTCAGAGAGAAAGACAAGTTCATTTTCTATAAGGGTAGAGAAAGTTACCTGTAAACAGAAGTCTTCCTAAAAAGAGAACGTGTTTTTGTTATAAGAAATGGAGGATTAGATGAAATAGTGACTTTATTATTATTAATGTCTTTCAGAACACCAGGATGAAGGTACCCCTTCATGAATAACAACGTTCTTCGGTAATTTCAAGAGAATGCTGGACGAGAATGATGTTTCATCACCATGCATACAGAAGATACAAATCAAAGATGACCAAAAGGATGCTTAACACATAACACAGAATAGAATGCTAATTTGCAACAGATTGTTGGAAAATTATTTGAACTATTGTTAGGAGTAAACAGGAAACTTCATATTTATTCTTTTCCTGTCTTGAAGGAGAAAACCAACAGAATTTGCAAGACAAAAAAACATCTGGTTAACTGTCTCAAGAAAATAAGTCAAAATATATTCATTAAAAAAAAAAGTTTGTAAAACCGCTGCAGTTTTCTTCTGGCAAAGAGAGGTTACAGCTTGAAAACAGAAAAAACAAAACGAAACCTCTCCTGAAGAGAAAAAATTAAACCTGTTGTGTAAGTCAAAACAAAAAAAAAAAAAGCAACAAACAAGAACACAAACACTTACATGGCACATTTGTGGGAGACTGTTGCTTGACCAGATGTTCAAAAGCCAGCTAAATAAATTATCTCATTTCCAAAATTAAAGGCTAGAGTAATGCTCCATTCTCATATTTCAGGACATAACGTTCTTAGGATTCTATATTTGGTTTTGAGATAGTTATGTAAAATGTAGAAACAAATATAAGAAAATAATAAGTTGTTTAAAGCTGCTTTTTTGTATTTAAAAATGAAACGTTTTCAAGTGCAGCTTCTTTTGGCTTATTTAAAATCAGGAAGTGTGTTTATATTTCATTAAAAATTTCTGAAGAGCTTGTTCTACACCATTTCACCTGGTGGTTGAAGTAACTTTTCAGTTTCACAAATGGTAGCCTTTAGACATAAGTTTTTAAAGCCACACGCTCAAAGCATTCTCTCTTGCACAATCACTACATTTCCTCCTCTGGAGCATGATTTACACAATACAGACAATATTAACAACATGCTGTCTTGAAGCAGAAAACTCTTAGACACAGCCAATTTCAAATTAAAGCTTTGGAAGTTCACATTCTGTCAAGTTGAATGACTTGTTCTGTCTACTTGCAGCAAATGGATGAAACCTTTCAATTTCCAGAGCTCTCCATAATAACCTATTTTTCTAGTATCTTTTCCATCAAATGCCTACCCAGAAAAATGATGGTAAGGTTCAAAATCAGTGACGGACATCTAAACACCTTCTTTGCAACTCTTTCAAGTAATTTCTTATAGATTTATAGTTATGTTATTGAAAGTGAAAGTATCATGACTCAAGCTAATGTCAAGTAAACTCACTACAGGAAAGACTTTGAGCATACCACATTCAAATAGAAAACAAAGGGGTTTTTTGTCATTGTGATGTACACAAAAATTATTCTAGTCTGTCTGTACCTGGTCCAAAAATCCAGTTATATCTCCTAACTGCCAACAAATCAAAAGAAGGTTAGGAAAAAATAAAAATAAGAAAGAATGGGGGAAAAACTTTTTAAAAATACCCTCATTCTTAAAAAAAACAAAACTTCTAGTCAGGCCTTCTACTATAAATGTACACACTTACATGTAAACCATAATTTGCAAGATAGCTTTTATATTATTGTCTTCTTAACATTTTTAAAAACAAATAAGCCTGTTTCACAAGACAAATATCAATATGCTGTTTCAGAGAGGATGAAAAGGATAGGAATTCTTTTGAAATTTGTTCTTAATTCCCTCTAATGCCATGCCTTTAGAGCAAATTCAAATGTTTCTTACAGAGTGTTCAGTCACCTGAGGGTTGTGAGGAACGTTCATTATTGGACTCATCTTCTGTCATTGAAATTGCCATGGCAATTGTTGAAGCAGCAATGGAAATCATTTGACCACGAAGCTCTGCCCCTGTAAAATGTATATGTGTAGGTAAATAAATAAAAGCTTAAGTCTTAAAACACTTTATTTGTTGCCTGATATCCACTGAAGCTGTCAAGCAACAGAAATTATACAGAGAGACACTGTTAGTTTTTATAATACATATTATATGAAGTCAGTACAATCAAACAGGAATGCATGCTAATAATTTTAATATTATAATACACTTGGAGCCAAAACACAAAACTAGTTATCTGTTTAACACCTTCCACACTGAACTGCTACCAACTAAGTCACTCACAGTTGCTGGCAGTCTGATTAACATAAAACTCTTTACAGCAGATAATAAAACTTTACTAACCAAGATTATGATGAGTTTCAAGAAAACTAAAACAGCAAAACAGGAAAAAAGTTTCCCCAAATATTCATACAGCTAATACCGGAAAAGAATACCTGGCATTTGTTTTTTTGCAAAATTGACCCGCAACAAGCAAAACCTATCTTTCTCAAAATCTAAACACAAACCACAGTTTTAAGAAACTGTTTTTTTAAAAATGAATGACTGGATATAGGAAATTTGCTGGATAGAATTGTCTGTTTCTCTCATACTCAATATTATAGGAGCTACCCAACCCATATTGCTTATTTCTTTCAAAATTAGCCTTGGATATCAAATTTTTTGGGCTTTCCTTATGCTTGAAACTACATATAGGATTCTGTAAACTTGAGCAATCGGGTTTGATAATGAGAGTTGCTGCTTTCCTATGGAAAAGAAACATCCGTCTATTACAATGATTTTCTGTAAAGAATAGAAGATGCACTTCAGCATGAGTAAACCAGTTTGAAACAAATATACTAAAAAGTCTTATAGTAAGTTTTTGCAATCCATATGATATTGAGTTTACAGTGAGATATGGTCCAGATTCTTTCACTGACCTTTACAGAACTTTTGCCTCTAACAATAAAAGAAACAGTGACTTGTTCCTTACCAGAAGACTCCTTTCCCTTTTGCTGTTCGTGCAACATGCCTACAGTCATCAGAACAACTATAACCAGAAACACAGGAATTCTCCAGGAACCTGCCACAGAAGCTGAAAGATAGAGCACTGAGGTTTTTTTCACAAGAAAAAGTACACTATTAATAAACTCTACATTTAACAAAACCGAGAAAGGCACCACATCAACAAGGAACAATCTGGGCAGAAACTAAATGCCATAAAGCAAACAAGTTTTCTACATTCACAAAAAGGAAGAATGTACAACACAGGTGGACAAGTTTCCCAATGAATAAACCAAGTTGTTACTGTTTCTATCTTCAGTGACTTTAAACTATGCTGACATAGTGAGCAATTTTTTAAAAAATATGCAAAATTACATGAAAATACACACAAAATAAAAACATTTTAGATATCAGAGGCAAATCAAGTTCCACCAAAAGTCTACACTTATGTTAGATCTCCACTGAGTGGCAGCAAGCAGTGCCTTCTTGGGTTTTGGCTTTTCAGCTACTACTCCCCAGCAAATACAAGACTGTGAAAATGTAAGCAAATGCAAAGCCATTATGTGCAGCTTAAAGCCTCAGGAAGTGTCCCCACACAGCCAGAACAACTTTTGAAACCTGCTGCTAAAGCAAAGTAAATCCTGAAGTATGCTGCGAAGCCTTCCATCATGATAGCATTCTGTTATTTGCATGACACTTCTACCATAAACTCTCTGATTTGATAATATAATCTGACAATCTGTTATATTAAATATGTAAAATAAATCTAATGCTAATAGATTACTATAATGTTATATTTGTATTAACAGATTATACAGATTACTAGTAGATTTATTTGACATTGTTGATATCATATCAACATGCTTGTTGACTACTGATAGCATTTTTTTTTCTTCTATTACTACTATGAAACTAATTTTAAAGCTTGAGCCTTGGTTAATAGCAGGCTCTCAAGAAAATACTGATATTAAAAATCTTCACAAGTGTATGTCTAAATCCACCCACATGTGACCCCAGCCCTTCCTCACTGTCAGGGAGTCAGTACCAGGTCGGTGAGTCAAGTAAGTGAAAGCCATGGGAGGTACCTACTGGGCAGAAGGAGTGGAAGATCTATGTCGCTCACCATCTTGAAGCCTTCCCATTGCTTACTCCAAGACTCTCTGCTGACCACATGCAGCCAGAATTACTGAGCAGAGAAAACAGCCTGCATGTCAGCTAAGACTCCACTATAACGATTTAGCAGAGGGGCAAGCAAGTAGCTTTATTTGCCAGACAACAGAATCCCAGCAGACACCTTAGAATAATAACTCCTTATTACTCACCTAAGTGAAAGAGCAGCATAATCCAGACAGGGACAGAGACCGCTTTTAAGTAACGCTCAGTGCTTATATTCCACTTGAATGAAACCATCAGCAGGTAACCAACTACCAGCGTCCATATCTTTAAGAAAAAGATACACACAGGTATGTATACATACATGAGTACAATGCACCTATATTTTGATGTGTGCATATACACACATGTGTACCCTCCCCTGTCGAGAGAATTGAAGTCAGGTTCTAATTCATTAAGAAGCCCACATTTCAGAACTGTCAACTAATTACAGGAGTTTTTGCTCCACATAAGAAAAATGTAAAGTTTTTACAAAGTGTAAGGACAAGCTAGACACATCTTTGGTCTGCCTTCAGTATGGGTCTAATGCAAAGGAGTATACACGCTTTGCTGGACACAAACCCTGAGGGAAGATGTTTTTGCAGCTGAAACCAAGCAGCTACTCTGAACTACTACTGAAAGGTGAGAACCTCAATGAAACGGGCCCACCAGTGGCACCAGTGGGGCCACAGGGAGACAGAGCCAACAGAGCACCACTCGTTCCAGCACAGAGCAGCTTGCCAGCTCCTGTGTTCCAGCCCAAAGAGACAAAGGGGGTTTTAAGCCAAACACAGCCATTAGAAAGCAAAACAAAAACCGCTGTTCCTCAGCAGTGTTTTTCCACAAAAGAGCCATGCTTTTAAATGACTTGTGACACAGAATTGTATCAAATATTTCACTAAAACCACTAAAGATACAGAAAAATGTCCGTGTCAACATATCAAGAGACAGATTGCTGATTTTGCTGCTGCTGCTTCTCACTGCCTTCTACACCTCTGCTCATCGGATAAATCACAGTAGAAAATTCTAATTAAGAAACTTCAGATGAAGAATCTGAGCTTGAAAATACTGAAAAGAATCAAGCAGAAACCAGAAGACGCAACAGGAGGTGAAAAGCAGCTACTCAGCAGATGTGAAATAAGAAAGATATGAAAACTTCCCTATCCACAACCAGCTAAAGACACCTTCAAATTTACACTTATAAATCAATACAGCCTAATGTAGTTTAAACAGAACTTCTGTTAACAGCATCTAATGAATCAGATGTCACTGTAAGAAGTAAGAATATACCAGCAGATGCACAGAACGAGCCATCAGACAGAACACACCACAAGAGCTTTCATGTCTTTCCTCTGCACTGTATGACTCACGTTGAAGAGGAAATAGTCCCTGTGAAGAGCAGGTTTGTGCGACTACTCCCATGCACCTAATCGGCATAGAGGAAATCTTAAGTGCACTGAATTCAGCAGACAAGCAGTGATGTACTCTGTTAACTTCAGGGGGAATGCTCATATGCACAAGGCAATTTAAAATAACTTAAGAAATGTGAACAAATGTATACCCTTTTCATACCAATCTTTCTCATCAAAACTGATCAGTCCAACTTTTCACTGCTATAAGTAGCTCTGTTTTGCATCAACAGAGCTGTGTATGGCCAAATGTGGACTCAAGACAAACGTCTAAAACTAACAGAACTCTTAGACATTAAGACTAAAGTCATGAACAACAACAACAAAAAATTAAATGCATGGCAGCACCTATTTAACAGCACAGATTCATAACAAATTCATACACAAGACATATTAGAGCATAACAGTAACTGCAAGAGAACTCAGCATGAAGATGCTATCCTACTCCCTAACATATGCCACACAGCATATCTGTATGATAAAACACCAAAAAAAGGAAAGGAGGCTAAAAGGGCACAAAGCTAAGTTTAACAGCCAACAAAGCAAAACATGTTGAACTGCTTTTAGCTATCGAGGTAGCTGAACTAGAAGCTAGCATTTCAGGGTTTAGGTAGTCAACAATTTTTTGTAAGTTACAATAATTCACCAGTTCTCATTTCTAAAAGCTTAGCAGATGATCCAAGCAAAATTATTTCTTAGTTCTACTGAAGAGAGAGAAACAGCTTATTTTAAAGTAAAAAAGTCATCTTGTTTCAGAGATCAAACAATAACAATCCTAAAAACCTGTGGAATCAATTGATTGGTGCAAGGAGTTTAATTTCAGTGACACCATGGAGTAATCAGTTCCTTATCAGTTAATGTTATAGCCAAGCACTTCCCTACGCTGCATGGGAACTAGGGTAGTCTACTTCCAACAATTCATAGCTGAAAGCAACTGACAAAGCGAATTAATCTAAATTGACATGGACTAGGAATTCATCCCATATTAACTTGGCAACAGCCTTTTTTTTTTTCCTTAACCCTTTAAGTGCATGTTATGGAACCTTTCTCACTGTTTTTCTGAATGGTCTCCAATAGTTCTGGTCAAAAGAGCATGAGAATATTAATAGCCTCTTTACTATTACATGTCCATCTCAACAACTGACACCATGGAAATGAAGAATAAAAGATAATGCCTACTTTCATTAAAGTTAAGCTACTGTAATTACTGCATTGAAACTAGAATGGATACAAATTCCATGCTAAACCAAAACACCTATACATTTGATTTATGAGAGTATACAGCTAACCAGTAACACTTCTGATATTGCAGAATACATTAGCTACCACAACTATTTATTTATCAAGCTGAAGTCAGCTGCAGATGCCTTTCACCACATACTCTGAGATTTT
Organism: Columba livia; assembly: GCF_036013475.1. Lineage (NCBI taxonomy): Eukaryota > Metazoa > Chordata > Aves > Columbiformes > Columbidae > Columba > Columba livia. The sequence goes on from NC_088603.1 coordinate 93,471,005, forward strand.
AAATGCCTGTTCACTCACAATATTTATAGACATGCACAACTCTAATTATATCATAAATTATAATCTAACTCTAATGTTCAGCCTGGAGAAAAGGAGACTGAGGGGAGACCTTATTGCTGTCTACAATTACCAGAAAGCAAGTGATAGGACAAGAGCAAATGTCCTCAAGTTGCACCGGGGGAGGTTTAGATAGGATATCAGGAAAAATTTCTTCATGGAAAGGGTTGTCAGGCTTTGGAACAGGCTGCCCAGGAAGTGGTGGAGTCACCATCCCTGGAGGTGTTTAAATGACCTGTAGCTCAAGTCAGGGACATGGTATAGTGCCAGAGTTAGGTCAATGGTTGGACTTGATGAGGGTCTCTTCCAACCAAAAGATTTGACCTCCAGTATATATATATAATGCTGTAATCTTTCCTTCTTCCTTCTCTCACATATCTTCATTGTCTGAATAGACAGCAAATACCTCATTTCTCACATCTCCTCTGCATTTTGTAGCACCCCTTGCAAATTAAATGAAATGCTTGTTTGCCTTTAGACACAAAAAGTAAAACTGCCTGCTTCCCTGAATAAACAGTTGGAATACTGCAGGGCAGCTTACTGGATTTCAGCATCCAATTTCGTGTTGCAGTGGTAAATTTAAAAGGCCAGTTTTAGAGATGTCCAGGCAAGTCTGAAGGGCTTCAGTTCTCTCTGTATTGCCAACTGGAGGCAAAATTACACCATAGAAAGATGCAGCTTTTATGTTACATTCAAGCATCTGCTTCAGTGTTTTTTCTTTTAAATTATAGTGTTGGGAAGTCTAGTATTTATCAGCATGACTGCATCACCAGTGCTACTGAAAGTCTGCTTCCAGTTCCAATTAAAGGTGAGAGAATTTGACAATGTGAGACACTGGTGGCTTGGCATAATTTTTCAATGAGAACAAACTCTTTCTTACTACTCAACTCTTGACCACATTTATCCTGATGAGTAAAATTCTTTATTTACACAGTTCACCCCCTTTTTTTTTTCCCTATCAGCACGCTAATCTCTAAGGGAGAGGTTTTACAGATAAGCTTAATTATTAATAATAGCTCACTGCTACTTAAAGTGGAGGTTCATTTTCTCCCACTGCCAGTCAGTTGGGTCCCACCTCTTCTGCACACCAGCTTCAACATTCAGCCAGCCAGCTCAAGCTCCCCCAGCTGACAAAAAACTATCCGGAAAAAAAACCCAAGAGTTTAAAATCTAATACAGTTACAGCTAAACAGACTCATGGAGATAAGACAGGCACTGACAACAGTGCAACTGAAGCATATCTCACAAGTTTCGATAAGCAAGAACAGTCCCTCACGGGCAGCAAAGCTGTTGGAAGGACTCGGCCTTCTGCGGAACGTCACCCCAACAACTAAGCACCCTGCAGGGAACACATTTCCCACCTGCTTCATGCAAACCACCCCATGGCAAACACAACAGTGAAGACTCAGTAGAATAACCGGAGTTACTTCTTTTGCCAACCTTCCAAAAGTTCCCAATTTTTAACAACTCAGGACCTACCAAATGGCGTGTCTCAACTCTTTTGTTTTCTAGTTGTAGCTCTATCCCCTCCTTTTGCCATTTCAAAGTTTTGTTTTTGTCCAGGCTGCCCTTTTCCACTTGAAAATCATAGAGCAAAGTTTTTTAGGGTTTGGTTAGGTGGGATTTTTTTGTTTGTTTTGGTTTGAGTTTTTGTGTGTGTTTGGTTATTTTGTTTCTTGGTTGGTTTTGCTTGTTTGTTTTAAATTAGATATCTAAAGCCGTTTGATGAAACAATGGATCCAATTCAAACAGTTTCCTATTTTCCAGTTAGTTTCAGCATTATGACCAAAAAGAAGTCCTCCACCTCCCTTTAACATTTAAAAAATGAAATTTCCATTTGGAAATAGAGATTTTCATTAATTTTTCTTAAAATAGGAAATCCTTAAAAACATGGACCAAATATTCACATGGCACTTTTGCAAATTTGTACAACAGTGCTGCACTGAGCAGCCCCGGCTGAAGAAGCGATCTTATGACAGTAATTCATTACTGCTACCTCCTCCTCAGTGGCAATGCAGGCCAGTGAAGGAAAACGAACCTACTGCAAAAGCTGGGCAGAATAGCGTTGGACTTGAAAAATGAAGTGACACAAGGCATTAAATGCATTGCTAAAAGCCAAACTGTGTTTTCCATATGAACCTCACAGTGGTTTTTTTTTGTCTGTTCATTTGACAATAGTTTTCTAAACAATAAAAACATAATAAGGCAGGTGAGGAATTATGAAAAAGTCATTTTGATGACAATTTTCAGAATCAAAATTGATTCCATGTGGCTTTACTTTAGATTCCACAGTACACAAGAGGAAAAATCCCACAATGTGGAGAGTTTGGTAGAAGTTCAGTTAGCATAGAAGTTCAGTTAGCATAGAAACAGTCTTTGTTGAACAGATATAAAACCAAATAAAACCCAAAACCAACTAATCACGCATTTAATACTATTGCCCACCTCAGAGCAAACTCAATCACCTCTTCCCTTCTTTAAGGAAGCCGCCATTTATCTAAGCAGGTAAATGACATCCTGATTTTTTTTCCTAAGTGAACACAAGTACACATAAACATGACGGACTGGGTTATTCCTAGTCCTCTACCCAAAGGGCTAGAACAGTACATCGGTTTTATTTCTTCTAGAACCCTCAGTTGTGACATATATCCATGTAGATATGTTTGGCATTAACACACAGACTGCTAAACCATGTGAAACAGAAGCCTGGTGTTTAGCTAGACTACCCCTTTCTGAAATGACATCATTATGAGCTTTCAACTAGAATCCTGGGACAGGGGAGAGAATTGACCATCAGAGTCAACACTGTCACACATGAGTTAAAAGCGTTTTCAATGTGTCCTGCAATATTTCCTACCCCGTGAATTTAAGGAAATCAATCAAATCTAAGATATCCAGAAGACTGCAGCCCTTTAGTTCACTTTTTCTGTCTTAGTGCAGATGTTATTTATGAGAAACTCCATTAATAAAAATGCTATTCAGAAATCAAACTTTTCAAGATTCACTTGTGAAAAGGGGTTTTTCAGAGTGCATCAAATTCTCCCCCTGCAGACAGAGTAACACTCCTCCTACACGCTTCATGACAACTCTTTGACAAGAGATTGTACCTCACCATACACAACTGTTTCATTTTCTTGCTTTATTACAGAGAGCACAGTTAAAATTTTGCTGGACAGTTCCATAATAACCATGCATTTCAGAGGTGGTAGAAAAAGAAATCTTGTGTTCAAATAATACATATTAGTAGAAAAATATAACTCATTTTATGTAGCATATAACATTAGGCTCAAGGCTAGCTTCAGCTTAGTGCCTGGGACTGCAGTTTATACATATAAATCTAAATAAGCTGATAAGCCTTTTCATGAAAGGTATCTCACAGCAGTTTCTCCCAAAGCTGGGCGTGGGTGTAGAAGGGAAAAATAAAAGGTGGAAAAGAAAACACTATCAACATCTCAGTCTTTCCCTGCCCCTCCCCATCCTGTTTTTAAATAGGCCACATGTAGTCTCCACACAGCTGATCTCTACCAAGTTGTGAAAACAAACCCAAAACTGTGGTTTTGGTAAGATATGTTTGCAGTCAGTACGCAGCTGTATGATTGATATGCCATGATACCAAATAATGAAAGGATTAATATAATCAGCAGAAAGAATACTTCAGGGCTTTTTCAGGTGTGAGGTTTTTTATGCTGGGCAAGTTTTAGAAACCTGCAAGCCCGCTCTAAGGAATGGAAGAAAAAAACAACAAAAAACCCCTACTGAAACACTCCAGAAACAGAAATTATATGCACCTTAAAAATCAGAACTCTATTTTTCTCATTTACAGTTATTCCTACATTATAGTCAAACTTAACCCTTTCCTTTGCTAGAATAGAAAATGCCCCATCAGGTAAACTTGACAAAATATTGACGCTGTTTTGCCTCCATAGGTGATATTCAACAGCACTGTGGAAACCAAGCATCTTGGAACCTGAAACCCAAAACGTTTGCAAGAAGCATGTCTGAGAATTCCAGTCTGCAAGGGTTACTTTAGGGACTGCTGATACATAGTGCCAACACAAATGGAGTTCTCCAGTGTTTCCAGATTTGCCCAGCACTGTAGTGAGGGAAGGATTGTTTAGGCCTCCTAACTGCATGCTAACTGTGCTAGAACAACGCAAGTTGTACTTAGTACAGAGACACAAAAATACAGTGACATGCACACACATGAGCAAACAGTCCTGACCCTGAACAGTAACTTGTGACAAACCAAGGAAGAAAGACGTGCCATGGGAGAAAGATTTTGACAGCCCAGTAACCGAGTTCACTCCAAAGAATTGTCAATTATGACTGCATCCAATTTAATTTACTAGGATGAACTTCAGAGTCAACGTAGAGCAGTTGTATAATTCATTTCATCTGCTAGGACAAACTAACTGTTTTCTAAATAAATATGAGCATGTGAACCCTTCTGAAAAAAAAATACAACCAACAGCTGGCATTTCCCATATATTACCATCAGTGTAAAACATCAGGCTAAAGTAGTTTGAACTCTTGCCACAAAGCAGAAGAATTTCCCATACCTTAGATACAATGCTGGATACAAGGCATACTTGCTACAAAACTAGGATGACAAGGAAGTCCAAGATTAGTCTGCAGATGGTATGCTAACTGCAAGGGTAACCATGCTGAAACTGCCATAGCATATAAACATGTCAAGGTATATTCAGTCCACTATGGGACAAACTCCACTCCTTTTCACAAAAGAAAAAAAACAAAAACAAAAACAAAAACAAACAAAATGAACCACAAAACCAAAAAACCAAACCAAACCAAAACAAACAAACAAACAAACAAAAAAAAACACCCAAAAAACCCCAAACAAAACCAAAACACCACACAGAAAAGCATTCACCTTCCCTATCATACTGAAGTTCATGTAGACTGCACGTCCTCTACATAAGACTTCTACAAACAAACCAAAGAGAAGGCTGGAGTCAGAGCAAGGAACTCATCTGCAATTTATACTCAGCTCCTAGCTCTAAGGCCCAGCAGCCTACTACATTTCTTGAGCAAGGTTCTTCAAAGATGATGTGGGAACTGTAAAGAACGAAGAGAAAGAAAAGGAGACAGTGGGAACAAGATGCTTGTAACTAACCTAAGATCTTGGGCTTGTTCTTCAAATACAGTGTTTTGCAATCACCTATCAAACAGTCCTATCCTGGAGGTATCTAGGGTTCTTAATTCCTAAATTGCAGGTGTGACTTAAGAACCACAGACAGGAACATAGCCATTTGCATACCTTCACTCATCAACACCACAAATGGCTTTCCCAGACTTAAGGACAACAGTACAACAAAGCTCTGTAACACACTGGTGCCAAGCTACAGTTTACTATAACATTTTCACATGCCATTGCTGCATTTGGAAAACACTTTTTTTTCCTGGAAGAGAAAAGAATTTCTGTCTCTGTTTCATGGCCTAGTAGATACCATAAAAATACCTTTAGAGAACACCAAATTGATATCCCAAAATGTATATTGTTCCAAGTCAAATTCTAATGATAGGCATTCTCTCATTTCTCTAGTACAGCAGAAGGAACCAGAACAGGAAAAGGCAACCTTGTATGTTCTTCCTCTAAGTACCAGCACCATCCAAGTAGGGCAAAGCTCCAAATAACAATAAATACACTGTACACCTTTGCAGCCCAAGGCAGAATCATTGGTGGCTGGAGCACAGACATTCATAGTTCACAAGATCAAAATTACCATAAACAAATGTACTATGCTAGTCAGATACTGGTTTCACACTCGCTCATCTCTTTTATGCTTTTAATGATTTATATATCATATTCTTGGCAAGAACGTATTCTTTACTAAGGGGCAAATTTACTTATTTTATGTTAATTAAGTTACTCCATATCAAAATATTTCAAAACACAGAAATAAAGACTGGCATATTGGGCTACTAAAAGAAACAGCGCAAGAAATGAAAATACCATTACTTTTATTTATCACATAGAGTATCTAACTAACAAAAATAGTTGTAATGATCATGATAGATAACATACAGAAAGAACCATGAAGGATTCAAATCTCAGGGAAGAACAGTGCAATGGAGCAAACTGACTCACAACACCCAAAATTCCTATACAGGTAGACTGTACCCATGCAGAGTTCTACAGTATAATACAGCAATTAAATGGCTTTAAAATGCCTAACTAAAGTTAAAGCAGATGCTGTTAAGTGATCCAGCTCAAGGCTCCTCAGCAGCACGGATAAAATTCAGTTTTTCTGCTACAGCTCTGAGATAATACAACTCAGGTAACTGCAAAATTCAAAAAAACTGGAACGGTGAAACACCGTAAAGCATACAGATGATTCCAGGTTGAGCTGAAGTTATTTACAAAGGGAAGCTCAGAGTTTCTTTCTCATGTAGGGTCCCAGAAACAGACAGAAGCAGTTTGCTTGGAAAGCTACTGCAACTGGTTTGCTCAAGGAAGTCCATGGTCAGTTATTCTGACATGAACCCAAAATCTTCCAATGGAACTCAAGTCAGAGGAGTTCTGGGAAGTTATCTTTTCCCCAGTTAAAGTCTTAACAGCACTTAAATGAAACCAAGTGTTACAATAGCAACACCAGCGCAAAACAGAAGTATCAGATACTGCTAAACAAAATTGCACTGAGCATGCACAGACACCCAGCAATGCATTGCAACCATAGCTATGAGGTTAAATCACTGCAACTTCCTTTTGTACCCTTGTATGTACCCAGTGTAAGTACAGCTTAATTACCCAAGTTTGAATAAAGGACTGGATGTAGCCAAGTCAGTTAGTGTAGCAGTATTGCTGAATTATTAAAAATAAAATGGGTAGGCCAATGCACAGGAAAGTCTTAAGTTTATCAAGTAAATTGTGTGGCAACTAACCAACGCTTCCCATCAGTACCAAGCCATGCTTACATTCTTACACCACTCAGCTGAAGGTAAAGATCTTGCCTCTATAAAAACAGAGTGTCTCTGTCCATCTACTAAGTTTTAATTATATTTCTAAGGACAAAACAGACCAGATACAGATCTCTCCTAACACTTTCCAGTGTATGACAACACTTCAGCATGGAAAGCCAAGGAAATCCCTTCTTCCACTGTTCGTTCACCTTCAAGAGACAAAACGCATCCTCCAGTCCATCCTATTCACACTAGAAATAGCTCCAAATATCCTTTGTCAGTACATCCAGGAGATCTATTACTTTTTTGTTTCAGGTATATACCTTCAAAGCTGTGTTTGAGGTATCAGCATGCACCAGTTCCACCAAAGGGATAAAATTAGTATTCAAAGAACATGTGCAATTCAAAATCAGAAGCCTGGACAAGCTTGTTATAGTTTGGGTTTTTGTTTGTTTGGCGTTTTTTTGGTTCTTTTTTGTTGGCAATTCCTCTCTCTTGCCCACATAAAAAGAACAGGTTTAGGTAGTTCTTCAGTTTTCTCTTCATATATCTCTATATCCCCATTAAACTGTATATGTAATTTTTCACCTACAGGGGGGTGGGTGCTGTTTGGTTTGTTTAAAGAACTAGAGCAGCTTAAAAAAAGTCTTTGACACTAAGCAATCTGGGCATGCCAATCATACATCAGCCTCGACAGGCTGGAGACTTGGGCAGAGAAAAATTTAATGAAATATAACAAGGGAAGGTGTCGAGTCTTGCATCTGGGTAGGAACAACCCCAGCTTCCAGTATAAGCTGGAGAATGACCTGTTACAGAGCAGCGCAGGGGAAAGGGACCCGGGGGTCCTGGTGGACAGCAGGATGACCATGAGCCAGCACTGTGCCCTTGTGGCCAGGAAGGCCAATGGCATCCTGGGGTGTATTAGAAGGGGAGTGGTTAGTAGATCGAGAGAGGTTCTACTTCCCCTCTACTCTGCCCTGGTGAGACCACATCTGGAATATTGTGTTCAGTTCTGGGCCCCTCAGTTCAAGAAGGACAGGGAACTGCTGGAGAGAGTCCAGCGCAGGGCAACAAAGATGATTAAGGGAGTGGAGCATCTCCCTTATGAAGAAAGGCTGAGGGAGCTGGGTCTCTTTAGCTTGGAGAAGAGGAGACTGAGGGGTGACCTCATTAATGTTTATAAATATGTAAAGGGTGAGTGTCACAAGGATGGAGCCAGGCTCTTCTCTGTGACAACCAATGATAAGACAAGGGGCAATGGGTACAACTGGAACACAGGAGGTTCCACTTAAATTTGAGAAGATACTTCTTCACAGTGAGGGTGACAGAGCACTGGAACAGGCTGCCCAGGGAGATTGTGGAGTCTCCTTCTCTGGAGACATTCAAAACCCACCTGGACACCTTCCTGTGTAACCTCATCTGGGTGTTCCTGCTCCAGCAGGGGGATTGGACTGGATGATCTTTTGAGGTCCCTTCCAATCCCCAACAACCTGTGATACTGTGATTTAACAAAAGTATAATTTACTGAACTTCTACACTTTCACATAACCGTTTACTTCAGATTTATAGTATTTTTTTGCATTTTCAATTATAACTAACAAAGTGAAAACGAGTCCTGCCAGAGGTTTTAAGTAGTCTACCTACTGAAGACAACACAGAGAAAAGCAGCCTCCCAGAACCTTTATAAGTAAAATTTCTAAGTTAAAAAACCCCAGCTTTACTTTTTAACATTCAAACTGAGTTTGCACCATTTGATACTTTGAAAAAAAAACCAAAATCAGTATACTGAGAAATAAGTCTACGCCCCCCCCACCCCAAGTCACCAGCGGAGCTGAGCTGCTGTTTCACAACACTTGATACACATCTCACAGCTCAACAAGAGCCAGTGTTTGCCCAAGACCTCACCTGAATTACCTTTGACTTAACAGCATCTCAGAACTGCAGCATGACTAAAATATTGGCAGAGAAAACGTATCTGCTCCCCCTACACCCACTCAGTTACACACAGCACCCCTCTGTGCCGTGGGTTACAAGGCGGGAGCTTTCCTAAAGCTATTTTGCACGTGGTTTTTTTCCAGTGAAGGCCGGGTCTGCCCTACACCACCACGACGCTGGTGCTTTGCCCCGGGGAAGCCCTGGCCCTGCTGCACCCCCCGAGCAGCGCCGCGGCTAGAGTCACGCCCACGTGCTGTGGGGACACTTCCCGCGTCCTTTACCCTATAAATAAATAGATAAAAAGGCTGCGGCGGCTTCAAAACAGGCACCTTAACGATTTTAAACGTTTGTGTCTGCCAACTGCCGCCGCGGCGCAACAAGTGAGATGGCGGCCGGCACCGCGCCCCCGGCCGCCCCCCGAGGCAGCCCGGCCGCCCCCCAGCAAGCAGGCGGGCCGCACCCCAGCCCTCCCCGGTGGGCCGCGCATCTCCGAGGGGGAGCGGGGGAAACTGGCACCAGCCCCCCAGCTCCCCGCCCCGGGGGAACTCAGCCACCTCCGAGACCCCTTCCCGTCCCAGGCGGCACTCACCCACTGGCTGCTGAAGTAGTCCAGCCCCTGGCAGATGAGGCGGGCGGCTTGGGCCAGCAGTACCTGCACGCCCAGGGAGCTGCCCAGGCAGTAGAGCCCGTAGAGCAGCGGCCCCCCGGCGCCCAGGAGCAGCAAGAGCCGCCGTCGCCGCAGCACCTGCTCGCCCAGCGCCTCCACCCCGTAGTTGGCGAAGCAGATGGGGAGGAGGAGGGCGGCCAGCAGGACGGGCGTGCGGGAGCGGTGCAGGCGGCTGAGCCAGCGGCGGCCCAGCGCCGTCAGGGAGCTCTTGAAGGGGTGCAGGAAGGTGCCGCAGAGCACAGCCCAGAGCAGCGGCCGCAGAAAGGCCTCCAGGATGAAGTAGACCAGGACGGCGGCGCCGCAGCACAGCCCCGCGAACAGCAGCGCCCCGGTGTTGTAGAAGGCCTGCTTGATCGGCTTCTCCAGCCGCGGCAGCGACATCCCCGCCGCCCCGCCCGGGCCGCTCAGCGGCAGCCGCGGCATGGCCGCCGCCGCGCCCTCCGCCCCGGCCGCACCCGCGCTGGGTGATCCCTTCGGCCGCCGCTTCTGCGCCGGCGAGTCCGGAGGGGCCGCGGCCGGAGCCGCCGGGAGCTCTCCGCTGTCAGCCATGGCGCCCGGGCACGGCCGCGGCTCCGGCCGCCGCTGCCAGGGGGCGACGCGCCGCTGCCGCACGGGCGAGGGCGCGGAGAGGCGGCCGGGAGCGCCGGGCACGGTAGTGCCGCCGCACGGCTCCGGGCACGGGCGTGCGCCCAGCCCGGCGGGGAAGGGGAGTTGCCGGCCGGGCAGGGTGCTGGGAAATGTAGTTCTGCGCCGGGAGAGCCGGCGGCAGCGCCCCCTACCCCCGCGGCCGGGCCTGACGGAGCGGCGGGGGTGTCCTGGAAGTCCTTCATTTCGTCCTTCCCGCTTCGGTTACCGCAGGGTGCGGAGCGAGGCTTTCCAGCGCCATCGTTACTTCTGCTGAGAAGAAGCTACAAAGTTGATTAGGGGTCTGGAGAATCTTTCTTATGAGGAAAGACTGAGAGAGTGGGGTCTGTTCAGCCTGGAGAAAAGAAGGCTGAGAGGGGATCTTGTTTGTGCTTATACATATTTCAAGGAGGGGTGTCGAGAGGATGGGACCAGACTCTTTTCAGTGGTGCTTAATGACAGAATGAGGGGCAATGGGCACAGACAGAAGCATAGGTGGTTCCATCTGAATATGAGGAGAAACCTCTTTGCTTTGAGGGTGGCAGAACACTGGAACAGGCTGCCCAGAGAGGTTGTGGAGTCTCCTTCTCTGGAGACGTTCAAACCTGCCTGGAGCGATCCAGTGCAATGTGCTGTAGGTGAACCTGCTTTAGCAGGTGGGTTGGACTAGATGATCTTCCAGAGGTCCCTTCCAACCCCAACCATTCTGTGATTCTGTGACTTCCAAGGGCTGGAGCTTAAAAGAGCCCAGCAGCAAGCTTCACTTCCCCATCCAACAAGCACAGCCCTATTGCAGTTCTGTTCAGCGCTCTCCTGTCCCTAGTGCTGCTTTAGTCTCTGGAAGCTGAAAATATTCAGAAATTTGCAGTGTCATTGCAAGGTGGAGAGCAAGACTGGTTAGACCAGATGGAGAATTTTGTCTTGTTTGAACCTGTGCTAGCATCAAATTATTTAACATGGAAGCATCTGTGTTTTTACTGGAAATTAAGCCCACTAAAAAAGTAGTTGTTCTGTCTCATTTTTTAGGTCTGACATTTGTGACGTTATGTTGCACCAAATGGAGTTATTTTGGATATAATCTAGGCAAGGGCTAATTTCCTGTGTCTGGCACGTGCCAGACCTCAGTGTCCACACATGAAGGCAACAGCTAACATTTTACAGGTGCTTCAGATGCCTTTATAATAAATGTGCTTGGTCCAAGCAAGTTTTGTGAGGACTGGGATCCACGACATTTGAACTAGCTCAGTGCTGGCACTGTGCTACTCAAACAATTTTCCTTTCACAGCTTGACACAACCCTTCAGCTGGTTCTGGTAACACTGCCAGAAAACCCCTAGAGGCATCTTCCTCTTTCTTCTGACTGAGATGCAGCTTATCCTCGATGCTCTATTACAGAGGTTGTATTCCTCTGAACATGTGAAAAGTGCATAGATACAGGAATTTGATTTTTTTCTTTTTCTTTTCAGGATTTACATGCAAGTTTAATATTATGTAACTTCATGGTAGATTTGTGTACCCCTGGGCTTTGGTGGAGCATTTCTTGCATGACACAGATGTCTAAAAGCTGAGATTACCCTGAGCACAATTGTTTTTAACTTGTAAAATGGGAATACAACTGTTCATAGCCCAGCTTTTAAATGCAAAGCAATATAAAGACAAGATAGTATAGCTGAGACCAATCACTGTCATCATCCCAAGGAGGAAAAGTGGAGGTTTTACCACTCGCTTCCAGTAACCGTGTTGCATCCCACAGCTGTAGGTTGTGGTGGGCCCAGCCAGTTTCCTAAAGCTTTTGCACTGCAGTCCTGACTTGTCCATGCTGCAAAGCCTTTCCTATCAGTTACACATCCATTCATGCTTATAAAGGTCCCTCTTGCCTCCTGCAGCTCCTTGTTTTCCTTTGCTGAACAGATCACGTATAGGTTTGACAAAGTGCTTTAATTTCACGCAGCAGAGGCATTTATAGACCTACAGGTACCTTGTTTGATCTTGATAGTGATGACGCATTACAAGCAGTTGTCCATATGAGAAGCTTCAAATGATGCTGTCACTCACTGCTCTTTGATCAGATCTGCCTCCTGGCAGGGTGTTGAAATAGGTAAAAAGCACATATCAGTACCCAAACGTTTTCTCTTCAGTTCCTGCAGAGCAGAAGAAGCATGCCAGAAAGAGACTCTAATGACTCATTACAATACATTTATTGCATTAATATTCAATTAGCAATCATCAATTAAGATTTACATGGGGGGAGTTGAGAGTACAAATCTTTCTGTTAGATAAGTAGAGATGCCAGCAAATCAAATGTTCATAGGCACATCCTCATTCCTTTGATTTTTCTGAACAGACTCTGGCAGTCATATTCTTCAGGAATAGAAATTAATGTCACCTCTTCGATGAATGAAGCTATAAATATTGATTTACATAACCTGAGGATTTGGCCCATACTGTAGAAAACCTTGTCTTTCCAATTCCGTGTTTCACTATTCGTTATAAACAACACATCAGAAATATTTTTTCTTTAAATGCAATAAAAATTTTTAACTCATTTATTACCACAACATGAACACTTGAGAACATGGACATGACAATAAATATCAGAAAACAATCTCTGAGGTAACAACTGAGGGAGGATGTGTGATCTTCATAAGAAACACCTCAAGTTGATGGAACAACTTATCCTTGATGCTATCTCAAAGCATATCAAGGACAAGAGGGTCATTAGGGGCAGTCAACATGGCTTCACCAAGGGGAAGTTGTGCTTGACCAACCTCATCGCCTTTTATGAGGACATAACGAGGTGGATGGATGATGGCAGAGCAGTGGATGTGGTCTACCTTGACTTGAGTAAAGCATTGACACAGTCTCCCACAGCATCCTCACAGCTAAACTGAGGAAGTGTGGTCTGGACGATTGGGTAGCGAGGTGGACTGTGAATTGGCTGAAAGAAAGAAGCCGGAGAGTCGTGGTCAATGGGGCAGAGTCTAGTTGGAGGCCAGTATCTAGTGGAGTGCCTCAGGGGTCAGTACTGGGGCCGGTATTATTCAATATATTAATCAGTGATTTGGACAAGGGAATAGAGTGTACTATCAGCAAGTTTGCTGATGACACCAAGCCGGGAGGAGTGGCTGACATGCCAGAAGGCTGTGCTGCCATCCAGCGGGACCTGGACAGGCTGGAGAGTTGGGTGGGGAAAAATTTAATGAAATATAACAAGGGAAAGTGTAGAGTCTTGCATCTGGGTAGGAACAACCCCAGGTTCCAGTATAAGCTGGGGAATGACATATTAGAGAGCAGTGTAGGGGAAAGGGACCTGGGGGTCCTGGTGGACAGCAGGATGACCATGAGCCAGCACTGTGCCCTTGTGGCCAAGAAGGCCAATGGCATCCTGGGGTGTATTAGAAGCAGGGTGGTTAGTAGGTCATGAGAGGTTCTTCTTTCCCTCTTCTCTGCCCTGGTGAGACCACACCTGGAATATTGTGTTCAGTTCTGGGCCCCTCAGTTCCAGAAGGACAGGGAACTGCTGGAGAGAGTCCAGCGCAGGGCAACAAAGATGATTAAGGGAGTGGAGCATCTCCCTTATGAGGAAAGGCTAAGGGAGATGGGTCTCTTTAGTTTGGAGAAGAGGAGACTGAGGGGTGACCTCATTAATGTTTATAAATATGTAAAGGGTGAGTGTCACAAGGATGGAGCCAGGTTCTTCTCGGTGACAACCAATGGTAGGACAAGGGGTAATGCGTTCAAACTGGAACACAAGAGATTCCACTTAAATTTGAGAAGAAACTTCTTCTCAGTGAGGGTGCCAGAGCACTGGAACAGGCTGCCCAGGGGGGTTGTGGAGTCTCCTTCTCTGGAGACATTCAAAACCTGCCTGGACGCCTTTCTGCGTAACCTCATCTGGGTGTTCCTGCTCCGGCAGGGGGATTGGACTGGATGATCTTTCGAGGTCCCTTCCAATCCCTGACATTCTGTGTTTCTGTAAACAGATTTCAAGCAGCAACTGCAGCCTCAACAGCTGTTTTTGTTTAAGTTGAAATGTTATGTGGTTTTACATTAGATGCCAATTTAGGTATAAATTGCACTGATACATTGTGGTTTAGGCATTTTTATGGCTATAGATAAGCAGTCAACCCCAGGGTCCTAAACTACCAGAAATTCTCCAACAGTCCCTTTAGATGTATTTTTGCTATTAGTAATTCTTCAATGGTGAAGAGAGCAGCTAAGGAATGCTTTTGTGTCAATGTGGAAAACATGTATGTTCCTAAAAGTACACACACAGCAATTATTGATAGTTCTCAGTGCTCTCCCCTGCAGAGAGAAATATAAAATGAGGTACTAAATAGGAAGAGAATCTTGTAACATGTGTCTGCTGTTGCACTACCACCCACAATTTTGTGCATTGATCTGAAGCTTTCTGAATCCCCTTCAATAGACCCCAGACACCCCTTGTTCTTGTTCACTTGATGTGCGGTCAAGCACATCAGCTCAAGGTCAGCTTAAAGTTACAAGCTGTCTAACACCTGATACCAAAATACCAGGTACTGAGGTGGCCACGAAGCAGAGGAGACAGACAACACTTACAACAGCAAGTTAAATCACAATTTTTATACCTGAAATAACCACATGGGACTATAAAATAACTCTGGAATGAAGCCACAAGGTGTCAGCACTGGCCTGTGTATTTAGAAAATAACTATCCCTGCTTGAGAGACTTTTTGTTTGTTTTAACCTGTGTTAATGAACTTCTGTGTAGATTCAGTTTGGGTTAATCTCACTTCATTAATTCACCTCAGTTTAATGACAAACTAATATCCTCTTCAGATGAATGAAAAACACTCCACATAAACGACTATAGTTTCAATAGTAGCAGGACCAAAGGAAAAATTTTTGAAGTTCATAATTGAGATATAAACTTTGTAACTTTAGGTCACTGGCACATACATTTGTATTTTGGGATAAATTAAAAATTAATCTTTTCTGCAGATCAACTGTTAAGATGACTTCAAATTAAACATCATGTACTAAACAGTGATAAAAAGAAAATGAAAACCAGCTCTTGGGAACATGGGCTCTGGTTGTACCCAGTGATTAGAGCAGTGACTTCTATTGCAGAAACAACTTTATTCAGTATCTCAGTTAAACTATGCGGTGTTATCAGCGGTGCTATACCTGAATGATTCACATAGAAGCCTACAAATCTTGTTCAGTTAACGAGGGGAGTGAAATGCATGGTTGTAATGCAGAGTGGTCAATAGCACCAACAGAAAGATGCTCCCATGCTGGGCCAGCATGCAGAACACAGCACCAGCACAACCTGAGGATGAACAAAATCCAGAACGCTGTCTCGCAGGGTTAGCCCACACAGCAGCTGTGTGCATGGAATGAGAGTTGGACACACAGACATCTGAGTAACAGATGGATATTTTGGCCTCATCACATTTGTGACAAAGTGCCTTACCAAGCCATCAAATGTTACGTAGCACAAGACAAACAATATAAGATCCTGTACTGAGTATATTTAAGGCCTCTGTTGATCATGATAGATTGGATAGTGCACAAGTAACTGACACACACGAGCCCCAATGTTTCTTGCAGCCTGAAACTACAGAGTAGAAGTACTACAAACACAACAGGGCACACAATGTAAAAGCAACACTTTTCTCGGTGCCTTAAGCAAGTTCTTGTCACTCCACCAGCAAGGAGCTAAAATACCTGCTCAAACCTAAGAGATCACAGAAATCGAAGCATCCCTGTTTGAAAGACTTCTACAGCTGCTTTTGCTTGAGGAGCATTATGGGAGTTCCTTCTCTCTTCCAAATCCCCAATGTAATTGCACCTTCTTCCCTGCAAAAGCCTGTTTGGAGGGCTTCAGGAGCTCCTCCGACTGGCCAAGCGATGAGGCAGTGATGGCAGTAGACAAAGAACACCCACATTAGTATTACTGGCAACTTGATTATAGTTGAATCAAACAGGTTACAAAAACACAGCATAAAGGCCACCACAGGAACCTCTACATTCTAGTCACTTATAGTAAGTGAAAGTTGGATTAATACTCCGTTGAAATACAGATTACTACATTTATTTACATCTGCACTGTGATTCTGATAGCAAAAAAGAAAAAATGTAGTGCCCAACACCAGCCTCACTGACTTAAATGGGATTACTCAGGGTAATACATTCAAATCCATGGTACAGGAAGGATTGTTAACACAGGGCAGCAGTAGAGACTTCTTCAGCCTCACAGAGACCTTTTTTTTTCCCTTTTATAAATGCTATACCACACATTTTCTTAGACTAAAAAGGCATTTATTGTAATAGGTTTATAAATATTATTGTCTGACACTGTCAAATAGCTAACAAGACTCACTTGAACACCAAGTATTTAGTATAAAACAGATGTTACAAAGCAATATTTTAGGGCATGCACTGATTGTAAAGTAGTCCTGTAGGTCACCATAATTTCATTATGTATTCATTCAGTGTTATTTTTCTGAAAATACTAGTGCATAAATACAAAGTATTTTGATGATTTCTCTGAACTACAAAACCCCAGTTCTGCACTCCTACACAACCAAATGTTTGTGGCCTTTACATGGATGCTGGGTATTGGCATACAGAACAGAGCCTGGCATAAAGAATGCAGAAGGCCACTAAGCGCTGTAGTTACAAGTTGCTTATTTTAAAGTTTTATCTATATATTAGTCTTGAGACCGCTGAACAAAGCCAGAAGGTAGAGATAACACTTCAGGTTCAACCATTTCACTTCATGTAATGCAAAACAAAGCAGCGAGAGTTAACATAGTTACGACAGCCTGCTTACTTGCAAAGAGGTTAAAGCAAACCAGACCTCAGGATATATTAGTCAGAAATACCAAGGAATACCAAGCATCTGTTTTAACCTAAACAAAATTCATGGTCCTTCAAACATACTAACAAAACCGATCTGCCTAAATAAACGCTTGGAACATCACACACATATCAGGGTCCAACCATTCCATTTTTCTAATTAGTTAATAGGTTGGGAATTTAATCTTTGATTGTGTGAAGATTTGCATGATACTTCCAGCTTTAGAGAGGACCTGTTGTGGTAATTTTTTCTTTTTTAATTTTTATCACTGGGTTAATAGCAACTGTGAAAAACTGAAAAATAAATAATTGCTTTACATGTGAGTCCAATATTTCAGAAGTAGATATCATGTTTTGTACTTAATAAGATTTTTTTTCCTCCTAGATTTAAATATAGCATCTGTGCTTCCTTTCCTATTGTACTAATACTTTATACAAGAGTATTTTCTTGACTTACTGAACTTAACCTCATTTCATCTTGTTTGGAAAAAAATGTAAATAATACTGTAAAAACATTAATGTGAGGCTAATTTTTGCACTAAAGAAGTTGACAAAAGGTTAGTATATAAAAACTGCAAACATAATACCCTAGCAGGTAACATGTCAGGTTTCTGTAGATTCTTCTGGACCACTCTGTGTGCCCCATGCCCCCCACTCCCCTGCCAAAAAAAAAATCAGCTAGGAGCCTGTGTTTTGTCTTATTTTATCTCCAAAGCAGAGTCTATCCATTTGCTGTTAAATGGCTCTGTATAATTCTCAGACTTACACACACAGAAAAATACCTTCAACAAATTTACACTGCCTAAATATTAATTCTGGGAAGAACATTTTTCGTTAATCTAAACTTTGCAGATCACTTATGAAAAAAAATCAGCATGCATATTTTCATTCCTTGGCACGCAACTTAAGTGGATTGTTCCTTTATTTAGTTTTCTACTAACACCATCTTACGAAATTGAACTCAATGATGTCAAGCTTAAGAGAGACGCAAAACTAAATAAGGCGATGTGTTGCAATCACTAGTTGGCATGAAACGTTCACTGCTCTGAGCACGCATTGGAGACATAACAGGTTTGCAGCTGCTCAGCACTTTTTGAAAAATACCATTACTTCTTTAAAAATTGTAAATGTGAATTTGAGGAAGTAACATTTTGAAACAGCTCAGAAAAGTATTGTTACCAGGTAATTTTGTAACACTCTAGTCTTTACAGAAAGTTTCTTAAGAGTGCCACATAAAAGTTCACCTTGTAAGGTCATTCCTAAATAGCCTCTAATTGCAGATCAAAATTAACCTATACAAAGCAGCAGCTGTTCTAAAACATGGGCTCTGAAGTCCTGCTAGTATCCCAACCTCATGTCAGTTTGAAAGAACATTCCTACTTAGATAAGAAACACAGAAATGGGGCAAAAGCAACAGGTGTGAATGACTATCAAGCTGAGTCAGGGGAAGTTCAGGCTGGAGATTGGGAAAAAGTCCTTCACTGAGAGCGTGGTCGGTCACTGGAACAGGTTCCCCAGGGAAATGGTCACAGAACCAAACCTGACAGAGTTCAAGGAGCATCTGGATGATGCTCTTGGTCACATGGTTTAGTATCAGGTAGTCCTGCAAGGAGCAGGGAGCTGGATTTGATGATCCTCAGGGGTCCCTTCCAACCTGACACAGTCTATGATTCTATGAGTGCAATTTAAACTACTCAGCAATCCAAGGGGAGAAAAAAAAAAATCTATCCCTTTCCTTAGAGCAGATTCATTGCTATTTTCAACTCCAATCACAGATTTTTTCAAAGCAAGTAATGTCTTCTAAGTCTGCTTTTTCACACCTATCAACTCCACAAGCTGCACACATCCTCCTTGATACTTCAAAATTACATTGCTTTTGCCTCACTATCAGAGCCCAAATTATATAAGTTAAATAATCAAGTTCAGGATACATAATTTTACCAAACCCACTGTTTAAAAAAAAAAAAAAAATCAACAAAATGGAAGTTACCTAAGTGATTATTTCATACTAATAAACCTTATTTTTCTAAACCTGTTTTACCTTGATCTTACTCTGTATCAGCAAAAATCAGATACCTCGACATAGAATTTACACAGAAATAACTAGATAAGAAAAAAACAGTGGCAAAAAGTTGACATATGGCAAAAAAAAAAAAAAAAAAAAAGGTTAATTTTTGTACTAAGGAAATTGAGATTTTCTTCAAAACTTCCTAGTTAGATCAATACCTGTACTGGACATACTATGTGAGACCTACATTAGGCCCTAATGCTACAGAAATACTGATAATGAAATTTAATTGGTGAAATAGATGATGTGCAACAAAAGCTGGTAAGAAAACATGTAGAGCCTCCACCTTTTGATACTCCAATGGCTGCAGCAGTAGTTTGTAGAATGGCCAGTGAGCAGGTACATACACAACAGCTGTCGCTACTGTCTACAGGGTCTTGACAGGTTTTCATGACCTCTGAAGGCAAGATGAAGCCTCTGGCTCATGCCTTGGAGTCTGATGGGAGTGCACATCACAAGGCACCACGTGACCTTTGCCCACATCAGCCCTTACGCAGCTGGGACCTGCAGAAAAGCTAAATTCTCATTAACATCAGATTCTGTTCCTTCTGTTCACATCAAGTAATATTTGCTTGTGAATTAAAAGTGCCAGATGTGCTCTGCCGAGTATAAACTCACGCAAAAATAGGAAACAGGCCAAAACCTTGTCATTCAGCCCTACAAACAGTGTCTCCACTCTCCTGTCCCAAACTGTTTGAGGTCACTTGTGCCTCACTGTGTAGCACCTAAGTAGGCTGCTCTGCCCATTTATTACAGGCTGTGGAGTCAGGGTTGAAATGGAGGGTGCCAATTCATGCGAGTTATGTACATACACAGCTTCATGAAGCACCAAAACAACTATAATAGCTAAATGTGTTTCTATCTCTATCATAAAGCTAAGGCTCTAGACCAGTTATACATCATATACTAGCACTCTCACAGTAGATATCTCTGAAAATGAGTGATATTAGACCTTCTGTAATTCCGTGAAACACACGTTTCCTTCTACCAAAGCTATTACCCACTATTACCCAACACTTTTCTGTGAGGAAACTATTTGGAGATATATATGAAAAAAAAAGGTGAAAGAAAATACATCTGTTACACATCAGCGTGGCAAACCAACAAAACCACGGAGCTACAAAATGCAATTCAATGCTAATAAAAGTCACAAAGTTTGCATATAAGCTTTAATTCTGTCTCTAGGGTACTGCATGGTGCAAACTCCCAGTGATCTTGGAAGAGATGAGAAAGACCAGACAGAGGGTCTGTTCTCTAAAAGGAGAATAATTTGCTTCTTTGTAAACACTGATGCATTGGAGCTATGAGAAAGTAAGGAAGGAGAAAATAAGCAAAAAATAGGGAGACATGCCTTAAACTTACAGCTCTCATTTACTTACGGGTAACTAGAGTATCATCAATGACACAGGTTTCTAATTGCGACCTGGCTAGTCATGAAGGCAGCTGTCAGTCCTCCTTTACCCACTAACTCTTCTTCACAGCTGGGCTGACTTCTCTGCATCACCCTGCTGAACAGGACAAGGCATCTGTGGAAACGGGGACAGGACATCAGCTACTGATCAGGGGCATGGTAGAGGGAGACTAGGCATAAACACTCACAGTAAGAACACCATCCATGGTCTGGCAAAAGAAGATACACATATTTAAATGATTTGGTTTCACATGGGTTGTGCTGTTGGCTATTTCCATTTTGCATTTCCATTTAGCCATTGAGTAGATGGAGGCAGTATCAGGGCTCTTCTCCTTGGTTCAGACCCAGGATATGGTGGTGCCCAAAGCCAGCTTCAAAACCTGGGTTTGCTGATGTACACCATGCTCCAGTCATTCTCTAATCCCTGTGTCACAGACTGGAAAAGTCAGTGCCAAACACGGCTTTGACAACTTTTAACCCAATCTGGGGGTTTCCTCAGACTAGGGAGACCATAAGTATTTTTTTACTTGTTATCCAAATATTGTGAAACCAATGAAGGACAAGAAGGCCACAGAGGGATTTCAAACTTCTCTCATCAATATGTTCTCTTTCAAACCCAGAGTATTTCCCTTATAATAAAAGTTTTGGAGAAAGCATTGCCCTGTTTCCAATGACTATCAAATCAGCTAGGCTTTTTTTTTTTTGAGAGGGGAATCAATTAGCATCTAAAAGCATCTCACCTATACATGAAAATAGACATTGTTATTTGATTGCAGAGACCAAAAAAGTGGATTTTCAGAAGTCTGTCTTTTCCATTTTTTTCCCCTTCTTTTTCCTATCCTGCTTACTAAGAATGTAATTTCAGGCCCAGCTTATTATTTGTAACAGGGTACTAGTCAGACACTACAGTCAAAAAGCAATGTCGCTTCGCAATAGGCACTATCACAACATAAACAGCCAATTTCTCCTCCATCTAACTAACAAACTTTAAGTATAAAACATTCCAGATACAATGGACAGAGTGAGCCAAGGGTGATAACACAGTTAATGTAACAAGCAGTGGTCACAACTGAATTTTGTTCTGCATGGAAAGACCATGTTCAAGGACGTTAATTAATTCCTTATGGTCTTTGCCAGTCCTGTCTTTCTAACTAACAATTAAAGTTAAATTTCCAAAGGACACCATACTCTAAACATATTCTGTCTAAACACTATGCCTCTGTACTAGGTCACCTTTAATCAAGTAATTCACAAAACAAAAGCACTTTTGAAATGCATTCTTTAACAGCTGCTTGCTAGTAGTCACTATAGGGAAACTCAAAATGGTTTGGAGAATGAAATTTCTCCTTTGGAAAAGGAGCCAGAGCCTTTTCTTCAGTTTGTGTTGATACTTGCTCATTAGAAAAATTATTAAAAAAAATACTTGAAATGCCAGAATCACTTTAAAATTACTTTGAAGAAAGTTGATTTGTAGCAGCTTTGTATAACAGGGAGCAATCCTGCTTTTCCATGTTAAAAAGAAAAATCACATCAAAACCAAAATACCTTCCATGACAAGTCACTAAACCCACTCAAATGTTAAGGCTTACCAAATATCTCACAAAGTTAAATATCACTGAGTTAAAGGCTTTTCATTTCTCTTATAGCCTTTTTCTTCCCAACTAGTAATTTCTGAACACTTGTACCTTCATTGTCAACTTGATTCTCATAGTCCTGCTTTTCCCACTCTGAAGAGCAACAATCACACTCAGTAATAAACTCAACCATCAGCTGAAATGCCAAAGAATAGCTTGCTTGCTCCTTGTTGCCACCTTATATTTCCTCCCATTTGATTAGCAATACTTAATTAGTGCTAATTAAGTACTTTGAAGCTTGGGTGAAAGTCTTTATAGAAGCGCACATTGTTGCTAGTACTTCAACAACAGAAAATATGATGACAAAAACATCAGGCAGCACACTGACAAGTCAGCTGAAAAAGTAAAGAAAAAAAACCTTATTTTTTACCCTAATTGAAAACATGGGTACAACGGAAGACTGAAGCAGTTTATACTTTGCAGCAGTCCCATCCTTAAGCAGTTCTGTCTCTGTTCTGAATTTGCTGTTGCTTTAGAGCCTGACTCCATGTAAGCGTTTGCAAGTTTATCTCAGTTACTATTGTCATTGTAACAACCCTCTGTGCTCGCGTCCAGCAGGATATCCTAAATCCAGCACTGTATTAAAGAAAAGTGGAGCCAAAATGGGTTTGTATTCTACTTCAGTACCTTTCAGTTATTAGATTGGCCCTTTAGTGGGTAATCAGGTAGGTATCTGAAACTAAAACAGTAAATACAAGGCCATAAACTAAAGCAACCCTGAGGCTACTTTAAATAGCTGTGATCTCTGAGAAAGAACTGCAGTATCTCAGCTACCTACAAATTACCATAAGGGAGAAATAATTTGCCCTAATGATTTCTTCACTTGATTGCTGAATATAAAATTCATTATTCGAGGCTTCGGCTTTCTGCTTCAGCCAATCTTAAGACTAAATTTTACAGCCATTGTGGACCATAGCAGACCTTCCTTATTAGGCGGTCTCTACTATATATTTCATCAGATGATTAGTAGGTCATCCAAACTGAGAGAAGTAATTTATACTAAGTAAAGCTATTAGATGCATTTTCAAAGTTCATTTCATTCTGAATTTATCTTCCCCACCCTGAACTCTAGTCCAGCAATTTTAAGTGAACAAATCCTTAAAGACATCGATGAAAGCATATATTACTAAGCAATCTTTCTTTTGAAATAGCGATCAAGTGTGTGTGGTGGAGATAAATTGCTTTTCAATTCTTATTCATATACTTTAAGCATAGGTTTGAAGAATGCTGAGCTTAAAAAGAATTAGTCTACAAACTTTAGTCTGTGAATAATGATGCAAACACAACAAAGCCAGTTAATCATTTTACATTCTATGCAGCAATAAGTATAATAGGAGGTCCATCACACACTTTACCAGATCCCATGTTACAGAGTTCTCAAGTGTACCACCTCAGATAGAACTTTGGCACAATTTAAATTTTAATTCTATCTAAATAGAATTTCATTGCAAGTTGGGAAGTGAATGAGCAACCTTACCTTAGCACATTTTACTGCTCCACATGTATGCATCATACACTTCCCATTGGGTGAAGAACAGAAATTCCCTACGAGGACTCAAAGTTTTTCATAATATTCCATGGCTCAGAAATACATTTTGACACTTTCCATTCCAGTAACATTTAGCACTTATCTTAGTAATATTTACTGGTGATTTAAAAAATCTAATGTATTTACTCTTTAGCTCATCTTTTTCTACAGTAACTACATTTTAGCAATGGTTTGATGAAACTAAAGATACTGCTCTTCTTATTAATCCCTGTCTTTCCTTACATAAAAATTGAAATTCCATTTCCATTTCTTTGTGAGTTAACACCAGCTGCCCATATTCATCTGCAACATGAACAGGCTATACAGGCATACAACACAGAAAAACAGATTACTACTATGCAACTGCTTAAAAATATATTTACATGTCAGCAATATTACTGTTTTTTCATAAAAAGAGAAAAAAATTATTTAATCTATTGGGAGAATGTCCTATGGTTGTTGGGAACTTCCATATTCTCTATGTTTTACACCTGTTTTTTCTATGTATGGACAATTTATATTACTGTATTCTCCTTTCCCCTTGTTTAAATAACTTTATATTTCACTCGTAAAAAGAAGTAGTCATTTCTTTCAAGAAGGCTGTTGAAACACTGTTATTATAAAGACATTCATCACTTCTTTTCCATTGAAAAAAAAAATCATGTAAATGCTAGATTATGCAAGTTCAGTTTTCGAAAGTACCAGAGCAAGTAGGACTTGATAAATATATTTAAAAAGTAGGAGAACTGCCCATTACTGAAGGGCAGGTTTTATAATACTGTGTCGGTATCCTGATCTTAAGTTCACAAACTGCACTTAGAGTTGTGCTGTCTGCTCCAGAAGTACCAAATAGCATTATAATGTCTTCCCAATTTTGCTTTTGGGGAGCAATTTGGAAGGCAATTTTATTATGTGATAAAACGTTCATCATTAAATTTACCTAAAGACACATACAGACACCCCTTCCAGACACACATACATACGCACATGCACATTGATTTTACAAAAGTCTCCTTTTCTTTAAGCAAGTCACCACAACACTGAAAATATTCTCCATTGTGTTCACTGATTATTCTTAAATGATTTGTCACCACTCTGCCACTTAAAGGAGATGATTATTTCATTCTTCTGAGAAGCTAGCTATGTTCAAAAGCAGCTAGATGAGGATGGTGGTGTGATACAAATTCCAATAGAAAAATGCAAGGTCCATCCATATAGCCGTCCATCCTGAGAAACTTCCACTGACAATTTCTTTCTATTTTCCATCGCTCATGGGGTTCCCATCAATAAATAGAAGGTCAGTGCAACAATGAGGAGCAAGCAGAATGGAGAAGAGAAGGTCTGATAGGCAGCTGATGGCATGAAAATATCTTCATACTTGTAAATACTGACAACACGCTCTGATACAGGTGGTGAGTCTATATCATGACGAGTTATAGAACCTTCAGTAGGTAAGGACAGAAAGAAATAACATCAGATGCATTTATGCTGTAACTCTACCAAAGAAACAGATAGAAAACCAAGTAATTTTCAAACCTACAGGAGCATGCAATATTACACTGTCAGTAAGTAGGGTCATTTCTCTGCTTTCTAAAATTAAACTTCTGAATAAAACAAACAAAATTCAAGTACACAATAAACATCCTTCAAAGGAATTCAAAACATGTGGTTATGAATTATCCTTACCTAAATTTATCTTTGGGGAGTGGAGAAAACAACTACACAGTGAAGACAACGTGATAGGTAGGGTTTATTTATTTTTTCTTCCTTTTTATCTGTTATAAGCCTCAGGCTGCCAGAATTTTAGTTCATTTTTTAAAAAGGGGGTCTAGTAAGAATGTTGTAATTGAAAGACATTTAACAATTTTGGTGCCCCAGGTCAGTCAGAAGCACAGAAATCAACTCACCCTGAATTGCTGGACCCCAAGCAAACAGGTAGTACCAACTCAAGTGCAGATCTACGATGGTTTCCTCTCGAGGAACATACACAGGACGCTTGAATCGACACGTTACACGGTTGTTCTCAAAAACTCCTTCTTCATCTCTAGCAGGATTTCTCTGGATTTCTTTAGCCCACTGACCGACATTATAGAAGTGATGTATTCGGACTCTTCCATTATCGTCATGAACACAAGCCATGACATCATCTCCTCCCTGCGTGGTAAAAACATATTGGTAGAAGAAAAACAAGAGTGTCTCAGAGCATTTCCTCATTTATGTATCTAATTTGAATTATTAAAAACTAATCAAGACCTCGGGCTCTCATTCTTTCTAAGTTACATATACACAAATATTTGTTTCCCTAAGCATGTATCTTCAATCAGATAGAAAAGCACAAAGTGGACAGTAATATTTACTTACCCTTACTATCTCTGAATTCTGTTTTGGATCTTTCTAAGAGTTATTTTACCTAACATATCTGTAACACATGATATCATCCTGACATCACACAATTGATGGATCAGTGGAAGGCTGTTTTCTTTCATAATTTGTGAAGTTGTGGGATCCTGCTTCACAAAAGCTGGCAGTCTCGAATCCTGGATGTGTACAAAGTCCACTGCATAAAATCATGGACAGAAATCCAATATAATTTAGTAAAATAGAGGATATGAATCTACTCAATCTGGGCAAATAATAGCATAAATTACAGTCTTTTCTAATCTGTTCTCATGTTCACTTAAGGGAATAGCACTTCTTACATCTCTTGAGAGAAAATAAAAAATGTTCAACATGTAGTAAGAGAGTCTAGAACACCATAAGACACAAGAAAAGAGTAACAAATATGTTCTTCTTCACAGAATATAAACACCCACCAGGCATTACAATCAAGCAAAGAAACAACAGCCAGAGGGCGACAATTGTCTGTGGAGGTCATTCATAGAAATATAAAAAGCAGTTGCTAGAAAGTTACTCAAGGTCACTGCCCAAGTAGTAAAGCACTGTATCACTCAGGGTTCAGCATTAATTTTAGGAGCACTCTGTCATAGAAGCCTTGGCACCAAGAGCCATTAAAATACTGCCCAAGCTGGACAAATGGCATTTTACTGAGTATCACTGCCAGAATTATTGGTGCCATATTAAATACAGGTCCTACTTCTCCAACACTAAACTTTCTTTTATGTTGTGTTGATGGTAGACATGATGCTTGCTGGTGTGATCATCCCTCAGTCCTTTGTTATAGGGAAAGGAGAGAAAGAGGTGCAGGTCAGGTCTCTGGGAATATTGCTCTGTGGATCTGTAAAAGATATGTCAAAAATGAGGAAAAAAGGGGACAACTAGGAAAAATATGTGCTTGAACAGCTTCTGCACCTCGGTGCTGCTGCAGGCAAACTTTCCAGTTTCTTTCTGGAGCCTATCCTTGATCTCCATAACTTATTTTCCAAGTTTAATTTTTATGCGTCTGGGTATAAATCCCTCGTTCTTAAGGACAAAGAAAAAAAATAGAGCTGTTTTCACAAAGGAAAAAAAATGGAAGAAAAGAAAAAAGCATTCTGAGTCCCAATAAATGGAATAACATTACAAAATGCTGCCTAGGCACAAAAGCCCGCAAGTGGAAAAGTATAATGGTATCTGAGACAAAGAAATAGGTCACAGACTTAAAAAAATGTATTAGAGGACACAAAGTATTTTTTTTTTCCCCTGAACTTCTATAGCTATCCAGGCCACACCATTTTGATCGGGGCCTCCAAGGCACAACCCATTTCTCACAGCCAAGCTGTTGTGACCCAGAATCATTTTACCATTACAGCCTCTGTATCCCAGGACACCAAAAAAACACCCTGGAAGTTATGAAAAAGGATGAAGTCAGCAGGGGAACAAGAGAGGAAGACAAGTGCCAGCTGGTTTAGTCCAGTTGACTGATGGGCATTAGAACACACAGGCAGCAAATTTTGAAGCAAAATCTTTTACTTCACACTTACTTAATTCCTCTAACCAGAAGCCTAGACCTAACATGCTGCTTGGTGTGCCTGGGCTAAGACGTAATAGGTGCTTTCCTGGCACTTCCAGGCATCTAAACTATTCTCAAAATTTAGCTGTAAAACTGTTCCTCACAACATTAAAAACACGAACTGTTTCTTGTGGCATGGACTGTTCTTTATGACACAAAATATTAATACTCCTATCTCTATTGTGTTTATTTACAGTCATATTAAAACATATGTGGTAATGACTGAAAAGCATCTGTCCTCATATTTTCTTTCTATTTCTCATTTTGGGTCTGATAAACACCTTAAATCAGCACAAGTCTTCCCAACTGCCCAGGACACCTAAATTCTGTATTGTTTCAGACTACTGCTTACAACTGTAGAAGAAACAGTCCTATCCTCTGACTTGTGATTTAGAACATAGGCTCAGCATTGTTTTATACACTCAGGAGTGTTTCTGTATATGAACACCTACATTATGAACCACATTTTAATCCTAAACATTTTACCAAGGATCACAGACAAAACATCTTTGCATAAGTCAGCTGTTGTTCATGTTTTTTAAATTTTGCACAGTACATGCTCCTGTTTTGCTCATTGAAACAAAACGAAAAACAAAGCTTTCGAATGAAAAACCAAGTATAGGAATAAGCATAAAAACAAAGCAAATAAATCCACAAGAGGGAGAAGAAATCTTAACAAGACTTCTTTCTAGAGCATGGATGTTAAAACTAGCAGGATTCATTTTGTCACACATTTGTGGCTTCCCTGGAACAACATGCAGGTATGAAAGAAATAAAACGATTTCCAAAGTTTAATGGTGATAGCCATATTTATATCACTGAAAGACAGTTGATTTACTAAAGAATAATATTATTTGCTATTTAGTTTCTGATGTGCCTTTTGTCCAAGTGACATTGAGATAAAGCATGATAGAACATTTCCACGTGAATTGGCTCATCTCTGAGGGCTTTTCTAACCAAAAGGCAAAAAGCTAATGACATTCAGACACTCAAAGCTGACCCACAATACTGCTGCAGTTCTCTAAGAAGAAGGGAAAGGACATGTTAGGAAGGATGAGGCAGTTCTCTAGGAGGCAGTAGGCCTGGCTCCTGCTCCCAGGCTGGCTACCAAACAGTGCTTTGTCTTCAGCCAGTCAGTTTTTCCTTATATGCTCTGTTTCTGACAAATCAATACAAACCATTTATACCCTAGCGTGTAAAAGTGTGCACACTGTCAACAGGAAGAACCGCACATGTCTTACCATCTTCTTGTCTGAGGAAAATCCCACCGCCACCCAGCCATCAGTGTCAGCGCTCAACTCAAATTCAACATCAGCTCCTATTCTACGGTAACTCAGAAAGTAGTCACAAGTCTCTGCATTGCATCCAGGTTTGCCATACCTAAATGGAATTGGAAATATATATAACTTTTCCTTGCCATTTCCTGCAATGGAACTTAGTTATGTTCCTACAAGAAAAAATAAAACAACGCATTTTGCTATAATGGTAGTAAAACATATTATGCTATACACAAAGTACCATTAATTGTTTGCAATTATTACTCTTTTAGTGTAAGAATGTATAGTATTTAAACATTACAGCAAGCAATTAACTACACACAGTATTACTCGGTTGACCCTCCTAGCCCCAGTTTTGCAAGTGCTTCAGGAAAATACAAGAAACATGAAATAAATGTAGGACTGTAACTATGATATACATCCTTAATTAATCTAGTGTCCTCAAATAATACAGTCCATAACTACAAAGCATGTTCTTAAATAATAAACACTTATTAAAATGAATATGGAAAATTTACCAAAGTCTCCAATGTGATCAGTCAGCATTTGCAAATATAAAGGTCTCTGCATTCTTATCTGAGACTTACCTGAAGCATCCCTTAGTTTTTCCACAGTCATCCACTCTGATTTTTGCAAATGGATCCACAGGAGGAGCAGTAGGGAAAGGGTAACCTGTATAATCAGAATAAATCATTACTAAATACAATAAAAGGAATAAAAGGCAATAATACTAAACAGAATGGGTTCCAATAGCATCTGCTTTGTCTGCTGATAACTGATCCATTCAGATGAGGGACAACTTTGTCACATACATAATCCCTTGCTCAGATGGTCCTGGATCCAGGTATCAAAATAACACTGACAACTGAAAACAAAAATTTTCACAGGTTTCCTACATTCCTTAAGAAGGGAGAAGGATGCAGGAGCATGGCTTTGCTACACAGAGGGCAAAAGTTTACGTAAGGCAGCAGGAACATGGAGTAGTGCAGTCACCTAAAAATTAGGGATCTATGCTCAGCTACCTCTTTGTGCACGCCTTGTCCCCCCAGGAAACCCATAAGGGAACTAAACCCAACGCCTTAGCTATAAATGACAGTATTAAGCATAAATGGAGGGCACCAGATTCAGAGCTTGAGGACTGGGTACTGAAAGGTCTTCATAATACATCCTCCATTAGGAAGATAAAACATGCATTACAATAAAAGGTAAGAGAGCACCGAAGCAGGGAGTTGCCTGCAGTTGTAACCTGCAATCACTTGTGAAGGAAGACCCAGAAGAGTCAGACAGTGAGACGTATGACTCCAAGCAGCCCCCCGTATGCTATATCATGGTACACCAAAGAGGAAGCGAGCACATTGGCGAATGGACCCTTTTTTGTCTTGGCCTGCAGAAGTTTGTGTCTGTTGCACGAACACAGCTATTTTAATAGGATGTTCTTCTATTTAGGCAACTGAAAAACAGAGGGCTAGCTGTGAAACTAAAAAATCCTTTGAAAATGCTTCACTGAACGGGAAATAAACATTGCAGCTAGTTACAGCATCTGCAAACACACAAGAACATTGACCCTACACAACTTCAGGAACATGTAGCTTTGAGAGCCCTGATTCACTTTCCTAGATTTCTGGCAATGCCAATGGAGATGCAAAGTATACCGTCAACTGCAAATTACAGCCTCCAATAAATGTATCAGGAGCTTGGGTAAATTAGCCAGCATACACATATGAAGTTAGCAAAAATTCACAGCAGCCTGTAGCGGAGTATCACTGCAAGCCTGGGCACAGGACATCCTATCTTCTCATTTATCTTTTTTTTTTTTTGGAAAATCAACCGGGTTTCAATGCATCCTAGCCACAAACACTTTGCCATTTGTAACTTGGGAAAAACCCCAATACACAAAAACCAGACACGCCTACTGTTATTTCTTACCACTTCAGACATCACAGGGCATTTCGAAAACCACAAAAACACAGGGCTTCTTTTTAAGTTAACAGCCCGGAAAGCTTTTTGACGAGGGGTTTTGCCCCTGGGACGCCAAGCCACCGCCGGACAGTCCCATTCAGCGGGACGGGGACGGAGCCCGGACCCCGGCGCCCTCCCTGGCTTCTGCCGCAGACACCGGTTCCACCGCCCGGAGGGAGATGCCCGGGCCCGGGGGTGTCGCTGGGCACCTGGGGCTCCCCGCGGGCCCGGGCCCCGAGCGGCAGGCAGGGCTGGAGGCCGCCCGGGCGGAAGATGGCGGCGGGCGCTGGCCTTCGTGCTGAACGCCGCCGCCTCACGACCGCCCGCCGCCGGGCCGCCACCAACCGCCCGGCCCGACCCGGCCCGGCCCGGCCCGGCCTTCCCTCCCCGGCACCGGGCTCGCCCCGCAGCCCGCCGCGCCCCGCCTGGACCCGCCGCCTGCCCCCGTCCGCCGCACCCTCCTCGGAGAGGTAGCGCAGGTCGTAGAACTCGCTGGCGAAGGTGCCGTACGAGGAGTCGTGGTGAGGCTGCGCCGCCTCCTCGCTCTGCTCCCCGCCGCCCGCCTCCCGCCGCCCGCCGCTCTCCTCCGCCGGGCTGGCGGTGGAGTCGGCCAGGAGCAGCAGCAGCAGCAGCCGCCGCCAAGCGCCGCGGCTCCGCACCGCCATGGCGGCGGCGGCGGGGCGGGGAGGCGGCGGCCGCCGAGCGCGCCTCCTGCGCCGCCGCCCGCGGGCTCCTGCGCCGCCGCCGCCGACAGCGGAGCGGGGGAGGCGGCGGGTTGGGCCCGGCCCCGGGGCCGGGCGGTACCGGAGGGACCGTGGGGATGGGAGAGGGGACGGTGTGGGAGGGCGGTTGGGGGGAAAGGTGCCGGGGCGGTGTGTGCGTGGGGCGTACGCGGGAGCCGCGGGCGGAGCGCTGTCGCCCCCAAACCCGTCCCGGGCAAAGCCCCGGGCGCGCTGGGCCGGGACCACGGCCGAAGGGGCGCACGGTGCCCTTCCCCGCTCGCCAGCTTCCCACGGCCCCAGCCCCACGCCGGGCACCGCACGGCCCGCCCCACCACGCCAGCGGGACACCTGCGCCCGCAGGCCGGTGCGCAGCTCTCTGGGGGCAGCCCCAGGCCGTCCCCCTGGCCTCGATTCACCAAAACCTCTCAACGTGTGCTTCAAGAAGATGTGATAAATCCTGCCTGGAAACTGCTGGGCGAACTTATCTCTTTTCCTTTTTTTTTCTTTTTCTTTTTTCTTTCCCTTTTTTTCTTTTTTAATCTTTAATGACTTCTGAGGTGGGACTGAAGGCACAGCGCAACTTAACATTCGATTCAGGTAAAACCCCATGCTAGTGACCTTTCAGTATCTGGGCATTCTTGCTTCCTATTTTATGCAATATAACTGCAGCGATAGGAGTGTGATGAGAGCCCGGCAGAACTGATAGAAAGCCCAGCTCGTGCCCTCAAAGTTTGTTTGAACTCTTGTGACTGATGCTGGACTCGCAGCTAAGTATCAAGGATACGTTCGTGTTCTCCCTGTGCTGTGGTAGCTACGGGTTGATGGAGGAACAGTGACCTTTTGTCCCCCATGTTTGCTGAAGTGGCTCTTTTCTCGGGTTTGGATTGCCGTCTGCTGGTTATAACTATAATTTCTTTTCCATATTGTTATGCACGATTACGCTCCTTCCTCTGAGACTCTGGAAGAAAATTCAGCAAAATTTTGGGCAGGAGGGAGGGAGACAGAAGAAGATGCGGCAGTCAGCAATATTCTGAAAATGAAAATAATCTTCAGTTTAGATCTTTTCGGTTTTAGTGTTGCTGACTGAACTGAGTTACTTTTTGATGGGGCACTGAGACTGCCCAAGACCTAGACTGCACTAGGGATAAGTTCTTTCCCTTGCCTGAGCGGTTGCTTGTAATACCGGAGTATGCTTAGCTGCATCAGGTGGAGGACATTAATTCACATCTCCACACTTTAGTCCAGTGGAGTAGCATGCTATCTCTCCCTCCAAGTAGAGGGACAGCCACAAAGAGGTATAAAAATAAGTTGCAAAAGCAGTTTTGATCGCATGCAAATTCAACATCTTCTGTAGTAGCATGTGGAAAAAGCTATGGGAGAGCAACATCAAGCTTAAATGCAAAATAATGAGTCCCTTCTTCCTGCCGTGCTGAGCTTGGCAAACTTTACCAGGCCAGTGGAAAACAAGCAAAGAAATGGCAATAGAAAAACCCTTATAAATCAGACTAACAGGAAAATAAGACTGCAGCTTATTCTTTCTGGCAATAATCAACTCTGATGAAGGCCCCCCGTCTCCTTTTTGAAATAGCTAGCTGAGGGTTGTGATGCCTGTGAAGAAGCATTTCCTCAGCGAGGGAGCAGCTGTCAGCTGCATGCTGGTTTTTCCTCCCTGGAAACAGGCTTTAGCACACTGCAATACAGGCAACGCTTTGCAACAATGGTGAACACTTAGAATATTTATCATGTGTTGCTTGTACCTACATGGTACGTTTTAAATCAGACAGCTAAGGTAACTGTGATTACAGTGGAGCTGTGCTGATTTTCTAAGGTGAAGACATTGCTAAGAGACTTACCCTATTGTGTGCGCCTCCCTCATAGTAAAACCTTAAAAATTAAAATGAAAATACTCCAGACACGTTTTTTTTTTCCTGAGTAGAACCTCTTGTGTTTGCCTGAAGGTTGTCCCTATCACAAAAATTTATTGCTTATAGGAAGCAATGTCATGGAGCTGGAGCACTAATGGGTACCTTCAATTTTCAGCAGACAGAAAAGTCTGCACAGTTGACTACTAGCACTGCCTTTGCAGCAGCAGTTGTGCAGGGAAGATCCTTATCTGATCAAGTAATTAAGTCTGCCATCAAAACCAGCTGTTAGCAGGAGTCCAAACTGCAGTTGCATGAGCAGCTTTAATCCTCAAGCACCTATACTTTCTGAATGCTGTACTTGGCAGCTTGCACGTCCTGGTAAATGCCTTTCTTAGATGGGACATAACACATGCTGCCTCATGCATGAATGTTGGAAAGCACCACCATCCTCTGACAGTGGGAATCCTCCTGCTTTTGGTGAGTTTACAGATGTGGTCATTTCCACCAGTCCTTGTGCCAACACCTCCTGCATTAGGGGAATCCAGCAGTCAAATTCCCTGCACAGTGAAAGTGGTTCCCCTAGCTTGGGCTAGTGCTCAGCCTAGCAGTGTCTTCCCAGAGCTGGAGACCAGGATTATCCCCAGCCATCCCTTGAGGCCCATGCTGCCTCCTCTCTTGACTCTGTTTGTCATCCAATGTACACCTTTCTCCTGGAGGCTCGCACATTTGGCAGTATTTGGACTAGAAATTAAAGCTCCAGGAATAAGCTGTAGTTTACAGCTCCTTCAAGATTAGTGCCTCTGGTTATTTCCATCAAATCAACATGTATTGAAAAATCAGTATGTATCTACCAGTGCTAACAAAATTACTCCTGAGACAGCAGTTCTCTTGCAATAACTGTGCAATAACCTGAATCAGAATTTGTGATTCATACGCAGTTTTCTCAAATCCTTACAACAATCTTGTTCAGTATGATGAATGTATCTACTCTACAAGTGATTTATCCCGGGCTTCTCTTTATTAAACAGCAATACAAATTTTGGAAATTGAGAAATCATCCTCATTTCGTTAATAGTCACTCATCCCGTGCTCTAGTTGTCTACCTGTCACTCTACAGGAACATGCTTACTGTGTTATAATAGTTACTTAGACTAAGGTATGGGAAAAAATATGCCAGGAATTTCTTGCAAGCAGAGCTTTTTCATGATGTACAAAACAGATTGGCAAAGGAAAAAATGTCAAATGCCAGTTCATTAGGAATATCTCCTATGAGAAAAGTAAAAGCTACGTGATTGCCTTGAAAAACCAAACTACTATGGAGGAAAAAGGAGTGTGCTATTTCTGAAGCTAATAAGCAGAGATGAGTGAGCCTTTTTGGAGGCATGGTACTGCTTTGGGTCTTCAGGAGAAAGGCAAGAAAATATAATCTCTAACTGTGTTATGATCTCAATAAAAACTGTGTTAGATCATCAGGTCATCTTTTGCTCAGCACAGGTAAATCTTTCTTTTTCTGCCTCCAGTGAGTTATGTATCTGGTCTTGCTCCAAGGGCAATTGTGCCTCTGCAGCCAATACTGCTCACAACAGCACTCCTATAAAATTAACCTAATGTAGGAAAAAGGCAATGTCTCTTTTCCGAAAGCATAACATACACCAATCTAAAGACTAAGTCCAGCGGTCTTAGACACTAAATCAGCCTGAGTTTTGCTTCAATAAGCACTATGAACCCTTCCCAAGGCATATCAAAACTGTGCAGCTTTTTTTTTTTTTTTAAAAAAATGTTGGTTTACATGAGGCAGCTTATAGCTTTTCTCCCAAGGCTGAGTATTTTTTACATCTCTGGCACTCTTTGCTACCCCAGTGTGAATGGAGTGCTGGGAGGTCAATCTGCCCTGAAAGCCAGATCTGCCAGATGGTGGCACAATGTGCACCAGGAGGTTTTAGAGCAAAACTTTTCACATTTTTTTTAAAAAGTCCTTGTTACAAAGAGGCTATTTATAGTGTTGTTCTAATAAGGAGCCAAAACAGAGCAGCCTTTTATTAGAACTCGCAATAGAGGGCATTACATTGAGGCCTCCCTGTGCATAAATACCATTTACTTATTGTGCAAAAATTGGCCCGGAGAGCTGAAAAATTCAGCTCATATTAGCAAAGAGCTCATTTAGGTAGGAATGTTTTAAAGACTTTAAGCAGTACTGGCAGAATTCAATTAATTCCATGTGTGACAATGTCATTTCATCCTAATTAGTTAAGAACTCAGAAATAAGAAAAAAAAAAAGACAAACCCCTGTTCCCTCACGAGAGTCCATCTGAAGTTGTGGTAAAAGTTTTGTACATTCTGCCTGTTGGAAAACAGTCATTTAAAACAGCCTTTTGCCACCGGACTCAGACTACTCTGAGCCTGTATAAGAGTAATAGTAATAACAACAATAATGATAATATTAATAATAATAACAACAACATCAGTAATAATAATGACGATGCCCTTGTCTCCAAGGTGTTCTAACCGAGGCAGCTCCTGTCAAGGAACCAGGATGCCATAGGTTATGCCTTGTCCCCTTCTGCATAGAAGCCACTGGAGGGGATGCTTTGCTTCAAACAGCCCAGGGAAAGACTCCTGCATTAGGGGTATTTTCTCTTTCTCTCGGGGTTGTTGGAGCCCAGGTGAAGGGCAGCACCCAGAGCTCAGGCTCCGGGAACATGATCCAAGTCTGTCTTTGGGATGAAGCACCCTGGTAGCAGAATTGAATCACGGAATTGTTTTGGTTGGGGAAGACCCTTAAGATCATCGATTCCAACCATTAACCCAGCACTGCCAAGTCCACCACTAAACCGTGTCCCTAACCACTGCCTCTACGCGTGTTTTAGACACCTCCAGGGATGGTGACTCCACGACTTCCCTGTTCCAGTCCTTGACAACCCCCAGCTGTCCCCAGAGCGCAGCTGCCCCCATGCCCAAGTTGCAAGACAGTCTCTCTTGTCATCTGCAAATGAGATAACACGTTATAGTACAGCTACAGTACAGCTGGTTTTGTTGTTGTTGGGGTTTTTCGCTTGGGTTTGGTTTTGGGTTTTGTTGGTTAGTCAGGTTTGTTTTTTTTCTTGGTTGTTTGATTTGGCTTTGTTTTGTTTTGTTTTTAATATTTTTGTGGGTTTTTTTGTTTGTTTTGGTTTGTTGTTTGTTTGTTTGTGGGTGGGTTGTTTGTTTGTTTTGAGGAAGTGGTGGGAGGAGAGTAGGGGAAGACAGAGAAGAAATCAGAGAGGACAGGCGAGTTTTCCCAGAACACACCCCGTAACGCCCCCTTACATTGAGGAAAACGTTGTCAGTGGCTTCCCGGAGCCGGTCTCCCTCCTGCCCCCGCCCCCACGGCCTCTTCCCTCGCAGAATCTCCCCCGGGCCCCCATCGAGCTGCTCCCTCCCGGCGGCACCGCCGGCGGCTCCCGGGCCAGGTCGGGGGCGGCGGTTTGGGCAATAGCGACCGATGGCCGCCAGGTGACGCCAAGGCACCGAGGTATTGCGGGGTCCGCGGAGAACCCGAGAAATGGGAGGACGGAGGGGACACTGCCTGGGGACCCACGGCAGGCCTGGAGCCCGCAAGGTGACCCCTTACGGGTAGTCTGCGAGAACTTGAGGCTCCTCCTGCCTCCCTGCCTCTTGCGGTCACTGAATGTGTATAAACTAATTTGTGAAATTAGAGGTAATTAGAGGAGTGGACTGAGCAGGTAGACCCAAATGACAAGGACAGGGAACTGCTTGAGAGAGTCCAGCACAGGGCAACAAAGATGATTAAGGGAGTGGAACATCTCCCTTATGAAGAAAGGCTGAGGGTGCTGGGGCTCTTTAGCTTGGAGGAAAGAAGACTGAAGGGTGACCTCATTAATGTTTATAAATATGTAAAGGGTGAGTGTCATGAGGATGGAGCCAGGCTCTTCTCAGTGACAACCAATGATAAGGGGCAATGGGTATAAACTGGAATACAGGAGGTTCCACTTAAAATTGAGAAGAAACTTCTTCTCAGTGAGGGTGCCAGAGCACTGGAACAGGCTGCCCAGGGAGGTTGTGGAGTCTCCTCCGGAGACATTCAAAACCTGCCTGGACACCTTCCTGTGTAACCTCATCTGGGTGTTCCTGCTCCAGCAGGGGGATTGGACTAGATGATCTTTTGAGGTCCCTTCCAATCCCCAACAACCTGTGAACCTGTGGTTGAAAAACACCCGTGGGACTACGAGAGTCAGATTTCTGTGTGTTTAAGCAGTACTGAGGTAAAGGCTTCTCAGGCAGTAGGGTGAAAGAGAAATTACAGCACAAATTCTGGCTGTTGCCTCAAGTTTTTCTCTTTGCTTATTATTATCTAAAGGCACGTCCATGTTCATTATCTGTGTTCTTTTGAACGGCAGAGAGAATCAGGTGCACAAGTGGCTTCATTGACTTTAAAATAATCTGTTCTCTTGCTCGCATTTAAAAGAAGAGAAAGTCAGTTATGCTGAAGGTGGTGGGTACCGAAGGAGTACACTAAAGGAGTTAAGCCTCTCCAAAGCCTCGCTGCAGGCTTTGTTAACATCCATGAGGTGCGTAAGAGCCTTTGAACCTTGGATGTGGGGGTGAACTAAGCATAAAACAATTTACTCTGATGTAGAAAAGATCCCATCAGGCTGCTAATAGCATAATAGCAGCAAGCAACTTTGGAGAGCTTGGGTATATATTGTTTTGAAATGCTTGTAAACTAAATTTTAAAAGAGACATTTAAATATTTTGTTTTATTTAAGCTGGTACTAATATTTAAATCAGTGAAGCCTCACAATGCCAACTAAATTAGAGTTGAACATGGTTTATTTTTCCAGACATACTAGGAAACGGGAATGTTTCATAAAATACAGTGTTATTGAACAGAACACTGTGTAATGGCCAATATTTAGAAACACATATGCCAGTTAGCATGTGGGTAAAAACATTGTATCTGGAGGTTGTTATGAAAGAAGTTGCCTCCTCGAGAGAGGAGCTTTAACCACAGTCATGTCTCTTGTTTCTACTAACCAAAAAGATTGTAGCACTGATAAATGGTTGGGATTTTCTTGTTAAGATCTTCATGTGACACCAGCAATAATACCAAACTTATGTTTTCTATTTCTACTGTGCAGCTACGTAATATATCCTAAGGTTATTTTAATGTTTTCATACAGATGTTTACAAGGATAAACGTAATTAAAAACAGGTATTTAACTGGCTTATCTTTATTTGGAGGCCAACATGCACAGGGAGGAAAGGTTTCCAACAGCCTAAGGTGTATGCTGTGCAATAACCCCTTCCCTTACACTTCAAATATATGAGAGCATATTATGAATTCTGAAGCCATTTCAGTATGTCGTTAAGTTGATGCTTTTGAGTTTTGTTCTGATGCTGTTGCTATGCCAATTTGAGACAGGAGAACAGTCTTTACAACATTACTGAGAACAGTGCTCATCAATGGGGAAAAAAGAAAACAGGGGCAAAAAATCCTGATATCAGTCTGGTACTTGGAGAGAAATCCAAACTCCCCTGTTCTGACATCCAGTTCTCTTGTACGTGCACAGAGCCCTCTCCCTGCCTTTGTAAGATATTCACATATGTCAACACCCCCAAAATGTAACTGCAGATAGCAAAAAAGCATTAAACTGAGGCTGTCTCACCATTCCTCACAGGCAGTAGCAGCGTCACTGTGCTGGAACCTGACAGCTTTAGGCAGCTCAGGCCACTCTGGGGCAAGATCTTTTTTCTACATGTGAATAGACACCCACAAACCCTGAACCCAAAGGCAGGAAATGCAGTTAAGCTGGTGTTTGCTGCATGATGTAGACACTTTGGATCTGCCGTCTGAGTTTTCTTCTGGACATCCCCAAGAGAGGTCAGTTTGCCCACTCCCTTAGGCCTTTTATACCCTGGCCACATGCTGAAGAGACATCCTGGCTGGGTGGTGCTGCACGACTGGCTGAGGAGTGCTGTGATTTAATTGCACAGGCTCCAGATGAGATGGTAACAGCCGGACAGGGACTGGATGCTGTTTTAGTCCCAGCTCCAGGCAGCCCCTCAAGGATGGAGTTAAAGTCATGTGGCACTGGTGCTTGCAAAACAGCAAAACCTTTTGCATCCGTAGGAAACAATGCTGCTTCTTATGAAATGTCTCAGCGTTTAGTTGGAGTATTTTTAGAAGCATTTACATTTGCTAAATCAACACAAAGCAAAAAAACACTCGAACTCATAAAAACTCTTGTGTAGGGAAGTATCAATATTGATAATATTTTCAAAGTGAATGTCAGGAAAAGGGTTTAAGTTTTCTGATTTTCTTTAGGGAATCAGAGTTTTTGTTTGATTCTAGCATTTTACTCAGACTCATGATATAGCACGGTTCTTATTATATTCATATTTATTTTGTTTGCCTTTATCCGAACATTTTATCATTATCTGAAAACTGAGTTTGGTTACATTGATAAGCTTTAACCCCAGGAAATTATGGCTTTTGATTCCCAGTTCGAAGAAAGTTCTCAGAGCACAAGAAACTCCTACTTCTGACAGCTCTTCTCTGAAGATCAGTCCATGCTGCAGTTAAGGTTGCCGGCAGTCACCCCAGCCCCTCCACCCAGCTCCCTGCCCTCGCACGATGACTCAACTTCTAATGACACAATCACACATGAGTTTTTCCACAGCACCTGTCCTATTTGACAGCCTGCAATGAATGAAAAGGTTGAGCAATGTTTATTTTTATCTTATCTTTTCTATTTGAGCTCTACTTCGGGGGCATATTTCACCACTTACTTTTAAACACTTGCATGCATCCTTCCAGCCATGGCGCCGTGCTTATGAAATTGACCTTCAGAACTACAGCTAAGCAAAGTTACAATTTCTTAGTAGAAGACTATTTTGCTTTGCTTTTCAAATTATGTTAAAGAAGGGACCCAATTGCATTTTGCATTTCTCGTAAGGGAACTGGGATACCTGTGTAGACTTGGGATGCGGAATTGGTATTTCAACTTCAGAGGGAGAAGGGAGCTCTTCCAGCTCTTCCCTAGCACTGTAGTTTCAAAAGGTAGAGTCATCCTGCCCCATTTCACAGAGGAATGCTGTTACAGATATTGCATGTGAAACGTTTAGCAGGACAGCTGGCCACAGGCCGGAGGGATGCTCACACGGACAACGTAGGCTGTGCCAACAAGTGCTGGCTTAACAAGTGTGTAGGAAGGAGCATAAAAATAAACATTTCTGGTGCTTCCTTGATCCTTGTTTGAACAATTGACCCTCACATCAATCCCCTTTTCTTCACTGGCTCTCCTCTGTCATCAGATGTCTCATCTCCTTGTACTGCTTTCCTTCTAACCATTCCTGTACTGGGAGGGCTTGACAGGTACTTGACCCCAAAAGAGGGCTGCCAGTGGGCCAGAATGGGTGCTGGGTGCTCTCTGTAAACTCTCAGCACCTTCTTCTACCTCAGAATTTCTTCTTCAGTCCTGGCTGTTCCTCCCTGCAGGCCCACCTGCCCCCTCCCACTGCTAGATTGCTGCAGGCAGGAAACCTTCATCCCCTGCCTGCACGCAACTGTGACAGGCAGCAGCTCACTCTGCTGCCTGCTCCAGCTCATCAGGTGTGCTGCTCAGCCAACAGAAACAGCAAAGCGTATAATCTTTTAGCATAAGAAACAGGCCGCGAAACCTCTTCTTACATAAAGACCACGAGCATTTCTATGCATTCATCAAGTG
Organism: Columba livia; assembly: GCF_036013475.1. Lineage (NCBI taxonomy): Eukaryota > Metazoa > Chordata > Aves > Columbiformes > Columbidae > Columba > Columba livia. The sequence continues at coordinate 93,512,191 of NC_088603.1, forward strand.
CTTTCATTTCTGCACTTTCCAGGAGGAGCTGGTACGATGACCATTCGGGGGTTGTGCAGGGGACTGAAGCTTTGGCTTTGTGCACTCTGAAATAACAATTCCTGTTTGCTGCCATCAGCTCTTGTTTACAGATCAGTCCTGCAAACCTCCATGACTGGGCAGCAGAGGAGCAGTTCAGTCACAGCAAACTGTATCATTCATTAGCCCTGACCAGGTTCATTGCTTTCTCTGGGGTGACGGGTGAGCAAGCTGCCTACTTTCCTAACAAATGCAATCACCCATGGCTGTATTTGCACAGCTGTGTATCCTTCAGGTAAGCTACTCACCTAATCTGGCATGGTCACAGGTGAGGAAAAAAGAAAGCACTTCTGGGTGCAAATGTATACAGAGGCACAGGACACTGAAAGTGATGCCAGTTGTGCTCTGCCTTGCTTCCAGCATGTGACAGAAGAAAGCAGAAAGTGAGTTAGGGCAACATTTGTGGTCGCTACCAGTGGAAAAAACTGGAAGGCTTTAATAAAACAAACAAACAAACAAACAAAACTCTTTCCTGGTTATTATTCTCATTCACATCTAACAACGTTTTTTCAGGAACCTGCCCATCCCATTTCCTTTTCCCCTCCCCCAGATTTTTGCTCAGTGGGTACCACAGGGGAAATGTGGTCTTGAACTGAGATTGCTATTTTAAGCTACTGGTGGTTATTGTCATACGAGGCCCACAGATGAGATCAAGGCTTCATTGTTGCAGGTGATGCAACCACACGGATGCCACACGTCCCTGCTGTAAAGCTGGCACCGAAATGCGGCAACAGATCACAGTGAGCTTTGAAATACTCCCCGCAGGTGCTAGCTCAAGGGTCAAATAAGCCAGCGGAGTTCCCCAGAGAGTGACATTACCAAAATCTCTTGGTGGGCTGACTCCACAGGCGAGAAGGGAAGAATAATATTTCAAATAAGTGGACTGGCAGGGTTCAAAGGGATAATAAGCATTTAAATTCAACATGAAAGACATCTTCCTCTACAGAGCTTTAGGGTGGAATGTAGCCAGGCAGATAAACTATTTAAAAGCCCCTTTAATCAAGACTGTTAACAAGGAGATTTTTGTATTAATTAAAAACATCCCTCTCTTCAATGGCATTAAAGTGATACAAAATACAATTTATTTTTCTATTTGAGATTTTTAAAAGAATGGTGAAAACATTTTCCTTGCAGAGAATCACGTCATTATTAAAAGTAATCTTTGAGAGAAGATTCATTTAATCTATTCCATTGTTCACATTTTAACTTGAACTGTTGTGCTCATATTTCAATGAAAAAGGTGAAAAGCCTATTTTTTTGGCTTTCCAAATGTTTAATTTTCTGACCAGAAGCAGTAGTGAGGCAAACTAAAAGCAAATTTTTTCCTTTCACTTATTTCCTGAGATCTCAAAAGGTACTGCAGAAAATGATGCTAGCTTGTGTATAAAGCACATTTTCTTTTTGTGCGTGTGCTTTTGGAAGCAAACCACGTTAAAAGGAGCCTATCCATTCTGCAGAAAGCAAAGCAGCCAGAACGTTACTGTGCACTTATATTCAGCAAAGCTTTTAAGTGAGCACCAAAAAGGGAAGATGATGGTTTAGGAGCTGGAGAGGACTACCAACGCACCTCCCTCCTTTCCTCAATTAGGGCCTTGAAGTTCTGCCCGCCACTGGGCTCTCCTCTTCCCTCCAAAATAGCTGTCAACTGTTTAGCTCACAATGACAAAGAACAAGAGAAAAGTGAATAGGGCCGCAGAAGCCCTTACAGAATGGCTGTGTCAGGGATGCTTCACACAGAAACACGGCATCTGAATGGAAAAAGGCAGTCCTTAGCAGGACATGCGTTGCTGTTCACTTTATTTTCAGCCAGATTTGCAGACCTGTGTGTTTACAGAGGAAGAGCAGCATATGGGACATGCGTGACACCTCATCGAACCTCCCACATGGTGCTAAGCCTGCCAGCTAAGAAACCTAACCCTGGGCAGGGAAAATATCACCATCTGACAGAGCTTTACCAGTGTGAAACAGCATTTTTCACAAGCTGAGAAGCGGTTCAATGCGACATCCATGGTGAAGCTGAGAACGTACCCTGATGGTGTTGGTAGACTCGAAGAGGTTGCAGGGCTATTTGCTGATTAAGCTCCTATTGCTTTACACTCTTCAGCCTTTTAGATAACGCCTCTGCTGTGAACCCTTCTTCCTTCCAAGTTGATACTGACTAAACTGGCAGTTCCAGAAGAAGGAGCATGTGTGGCAATATATCAGATAATTCAGTGTGGTGCTACATCTGGTTTATAGCACAGCTGTGTGCAACCACGTTGCTTTGGCCTTGGGACGTGGTTGGTCAACTTCTGCAAAAAGCCTTTTATCAGTTTGCAAAAAACCTAAAAATAGCTTTGAAAGCTCTCCATGATGTCTTGAGCAGTGTAATCTTACCATCTCATGGTGCCCAAAGCGATCAAACATCCCCTTACCTGAACTGAGCAGTGCTGGAGCAGCAGCATAATCAAACATCTGCTTGATAAGGTGGAACACCGCCATTAAACCACCTATCTGTACAGTCTGGTTCTTCTGCACCTTCTTCAGCCCTGCCACATTTTGCAAGCCTAGCTTCAAGTGACAAACATTTCAGCTTTGCTGTCTTGCAATAGTCATATTAAGTTTGTCCTGGTGTAGCTGCCCTGGTTGGGTGGGAGAATATATATTGGATGGCAACTACATTCGAAGGTTGCTGCCCACCACAGCAATTCAAAGAGCAAGGTTGCTCCCTGGCGCTCACACCTATATCTTGTCCTACAGATCTGTGTGGGTACAGAGCAGCATCCACCTTTTTACAAGGAAGGAACATCTGCATCACCATAGCTACCTACAAACTTAAAGTAATCTTTTCTAAGCAAGTCTAAATCACAGGCATCATCTTCCTTTACTTGACAGCTTAGTCCTCTACCTTAGCCCTTCAGAACCTTGAAAATATATGCTCATTTCCACTAGGGTCTCTTTGCTCCTGTTTCTTATAAGCTATTTGTGCAGACCACGAGCTGAATAGAGCTGTGCCAGTTTACAGAAGCAGGCATCTGGCTCATACCCTCTTGTGAGCTGCAGCAAGTCTTGCTGACTAAGGTTTGAGCATTGCCTTGGTCTGCTTGTTGCACTACAGACAACTTTTCCTTGAGCATGTGCTTCTGGAGGAACAGAAAAGGCAGGATCTGCCTGAGGTGTTTGGTCAGTTCTTGGGCATTAGATCTGTTTAGCTGCTACTTGAAACTAAATCCATCTGAGGGTTGTTCAATGACTTTAGTTAATTAACTAGGCTTATATTAGTTGCTGGTTACTCTTAAATTGAATGAAAAAAAGATTCTTTCCGGTATTGTCTCTTCAGATAAGAGGAATTAGCTGCTTTTTCTGATATAATCACCTCTTAGTAAGCAGCCAAGAAAGATTCATTATTGCCTCTTGAGGCTAAGGAAATGTCAAAGGTATTAAAACATTGACATTTAGTTGCAGTCAGATCTGTGAGATCAGACAGACAGCTGCCTGAAGGCAAGCTCCAAGATTACTCATCTCATTTTGTTGCTGTGATATGGTTTTGTGACACACAATTGCCACGACTCACTCTGCTCTCCCACCCCTCATCAAGCTGCACACAAATTACTTTGCCCCATTTGTTGTGGCCATAATGGACACAAAAGGGACAGCACTACAGATCCAGAGCTACTTGTAGTGTTGGTTTTGATAATTAAATAAGAGCTTGCTAGAATCTCTGTTTCTTTTTCCAGTGCAAAATGAACTGCTGCACATGACCTGATCAGGAGACACTGAGAAAAATGGTATTAAATCCTTCAGGTGCAGGTGGTTTGGGTAGCTTGGCAATGCCCTAAGAAAACATTTTTTCTTCTAAATAATCCTTCCTTCCTTCCTTCCTTCCTTCCTTCCTTCCTTCCTTCCTTCCTTCCTTCCTTCCTTCCTTCCTTCCTTCCTTCCTTCCTTCCTTCCTTCCTTCCTTCCTTCCTTCCTTCCTTCCTTCCTTCCTTCCTTCCCTCCCTCCCCCCTCCCTCCCTCCCTCCCTCCCTTCCTTCCTTCCTTCCTTCCTTCCTTCCTTCCTTCCTTCCTTCCTTCCTTCCTTCCCTCCCCCATTTTCGTTTTATTGCAGTCCTTTCTTGCAAGTCCCCTTGCTTGGTGAGGAGAGGTTGCCACTCTGTGTGTCCCTGATGCCCATTCCTCTTGGTCATCTACTACAGGCTCTGGCTACCACGCAGCTATAGCTCTGTCCTTCAGTCTCGTGCTGGTGCCTTTTGGCTTACCATTGCCCATAGTTTTGATCTTGCTCGAATTAGACCACATGAAAGCAGGCAGTGGTCATCCAGCATGTAGAAGCAGCCTTGGTTTCTCCATCGGTTGGCCAGGACAACCTGCACGATGCCCTCAGTTCAATTCACCAGTTCTCCAGGCTGCCTGAAACTGTCACAGGTTACAGTGGGACAACCATTTCACTAGCATGTTTTTTCCTTTTCTCTGAGTATATGTTTTAGAGACACTGAATACTTCTGGACATCACTTTCACAGGAAGCAAACAGGATGAATAGCTTTTTGGCAGTTTGAAAAAAGCAGATGTACTTGTCTCTGTTTCTTTGTTAAAGGAGGTGGTAAGAGATGTGCTCTGACAGTACAGAAATGACATTCCACTGATGGTGTCATTCCTTCTCTCCTAACCTACGATGTTGCTGGGCACACAAAGCAGTGCAAAAGCAGAGGTCTGAGTAACATTAAGGAACAATTTTCCTCAGATTCCCTCTTTTGAATTAGAATGGATTTTAAGATCAAACCTCCCACCACCATCATCACCGCAGTCTTCACAGAGTAAGGAAACCCTGCTCAAGCTACAGCAAGACCTTACTGACTTCTCACCAACTCTTTTCTTGGCCTTGGTGTTTCCACTGCATTTTGTGCAACGGCTCAGCACAGTGCTGTAAATTCCACAGAAACTGAGTCGCCTTCAGTAGGGCATCATCCTCAGCTACTTTCTTTCAGCTGGAGAGGAACACTTCAGTTCAAAGCTGGAAGTCCTCCCAAGAGCATCGTTGAATGCTCTGACTGGTATTTGATAAGAGGGATGAGGGAATCCCACAGAAAAGTTATAAAAGATCAGAAGCTACTGACCTACTGAAAGATGTTGATACTTAATACTTTAATCAGCTGAAGTTATACTTTATGACTTCTGGAGATCTCTTCCAACCAATACCATCACGGTTATATTTTAAGGCCACCTGAAATGTTAAAAGGGAAGCACTGGAAAAATCAACATACAATTTTTCTAGGACACCAAACTGTGTTTTGAGTCATACCACAAGTCTCTCCAAGAGATGTTACCTCCAAAACCAGAAGAACTGGCTCCGTGCATCCATGGAGGATGGTTTTGTAAGTCCCTGAAGCCAGTCTAATTTTCATGAAAAGCATTTTTTTGAAAGGTTTGGTGCCCAACCCACACAGCAGTGTGGTTCATTAACAGATTATGGATTTCTGTGTTTTCTCCTAAGCTAAATAGTAGTAGACATTCTCAAGGTTTCTCTCCCTCTTCCTCACAGTACATGAAGTCTTGTCTCTGCGGTCATGGTACAAGTCAAATCGAAAGACAGTTTCTTCCAAATCCTTTCCCAGCCATAAAGGCCCCCCACATTCTTCCTTCCCCTGAGCGTGACATCAAAGTAGATGCTATCGGTGTTTGTACCTGTGGTCTCCTGGCTGCCTTTTCTGCCTGTTGTGTTTCTACTTTTGCTCTTGCAAATCACAGTAGCTCTGGAGAAAAGCAAACTGCAAACCCCCAACAATGGGATGGATGAGCAACCTCACCTTGTTGGCTTTCACATGGAGCAGGTAGCTCTGCCTGCAGAAGGCGTATTTACCCTGCATGAGATGCAGCCATTGTTCAGAAAACTTCAATGAAGCTTAAAAATGCCAGTGAACCATAACCACCTCTGTGAATTACAAAGCAGAGCAGGCTGAGGGCAAACCCTTCAGGCAGAAAGGAAAATAAGTCAATAAATTAGAGAATACAGGTATGACTATGAATAAAAGCTTGTCCAGCACATTTGGAAAGCCACCAAAGCAAATAGACCCAGTTATTTATTCATCATTGATACTATATAGGTTTCTTCCCAGGTGCAGGCGTGAGTGTTTATGTATGTAAGGGGAGTTATTCTAATTTTACCTTTTAACTTCCTGGAATTTTTTGAATCCTCCTGGTTTCTCTATAAGCATTGCTCAAACACACTGGTCATAGTGTGGTATGACTTCCCCTGGCTAGTAGCTGCCCTCAAGTTTTCTTTCTCAGGAGAAGCGAGGGCTCTTTCAGTTTTGAATGGCGGGCTTTCTTCAGAGTAGTGGCAATGTTTTCTTCCTCTCCTCAGTTCATAAACAATCCCACCAACTGCAGGATGTATCTTGTGCTCACAGGAAAGGGATTTACATTGGTGTCCATCCCCCCGGAGCTGTTCAGCCAAGGAAGATCTGCCAGGATGGAACCTCCTTGCCCCCTCCCCCCCTGCAGACTGTGGGTACCCCTGCAGTTACCTGTGCTACCAACAGTTTCTGTCCATTTTAGAGTGTTTTTCAGTGGTGAGACCTCTCTCTGCCTTGCAAGAGCCCAAAGGCAAGGAAAGTCCATTCAGCAGGCCTGCCCTGACTGTGGGTTTCAGCCTGTTTTGTGTGTGATCCCATGCTAATTGCCAGCCTTTGCCTTTGGAAGGATCCCCAGCACCTCAGTGCCAATGTATCATGCTTATGCACTTGCTGGGGCTGTGTCTGGGCTCTCTATAGCCAAACTGTCTCCAGACAACAAGAGCAGAACCAGTATGCTGTTCTTTATATCCTTCTGGTATTTTACCCAATAGAAATTCTGTTAAGCACCTGCAGTTTTGACATTTTCCCAGGTTCAAGACCTCTATTTATGGTGCTGGTCAACCAGGATTTTTCAAGGTTAGGTCTTTAAACATCATCTCCTGTGGTAGCAATCAAATTGCTCCAGACTGGGTCACACTGGGCTGTCCTGAGGCAGATGCTGTGTTTTCCCGATGTCTGTCCACTAAAGGATTTTCTTTATATTTCCCTATACCTCTTTCTTTGAGAGCTCACACTTCTTTGGATTCAATATCCACTTGACATTTATATGTCCATTGCTTGTCTTTCTGAAGAGATCTCATTTCCATGTAGATGCTTTAGATGAAATGCCATTGTTTAAAGTTAATTTCTGTTGCGATCATGTGCACACTAGTAAGAGAAACCCAGAAACACAGAGATAAGTCAAGTATGACAGAGTAACTCTGCAAGCCAAAAGCTATGTTGTATTGTTTTCAAAGCAGAAAAAGAGCTGGAATAGTATTTCTCCTCTCTCTCAAGTCCATTTTCACTTGCCAACACATGCTTTAAATGCCATTTTATTAATAAATAATAAAAATAATGAATCCCACAAGTTCACACATCATGCTGGGCTCATCTATTTGTACCAACATGTAAAATTCAACTACAAAGCGGTCAAAGTTTTCCACTGCCCATGCAGACTTTGGTGCAACTCTCCTGTCTCCTTCCTCTTCTCCAATTCAGAGAAATGGGAGACTGGTAAGACCTCCACTGTGCTTTCCCAGTACCCAGAGGTGACCCAGAGGTCGCAAAGCCCCTGGAGCACTGTGTGCAGTTCTGAGAACCACAGTATAAAAGGATATAAAGCTACTGGAGGGTGACCAGAAGAGGGCTATGAAGTTGGTGAAGGGTTTGGAGAGGAAGCTGCATGAGGAGCAGCTAAACTCACTTGGTTTGTTCAGCCTGGAGGAGACTGAGGGGAGACCTCATGGCGGCTACAGCTTCCTCACAAGGGGAGGAGGATGGGCAGACACTGAATTTTTCTCTCTGGTGACCAACAACAGAACCTGAGGAACTCCAGCAGGGGGATTGGACTAGATGATCTTTTGAGATCCCTTCCAATCCCAAACATACTGTGATACTGTGAACTGGCAGGAAGATGTGCCAGGGGAGGTTTAGGTTGGACACTAGCAAAAGGTTCTTCCCTCAGAGGGTGGTGGAGCACTGGGACAGGCTCCCCAGGGAGGTGTCATGGCTCCAAGCCTGACAGTGTTCAAAAAGCATTTGGAAAATGCCCTCTAACACATGGTGTGAAATTTGGGGTTGTCCTATGCAGGGACAGTCGTTGGACTCAATGATCCTTGTGGGTCCTTTCCAACTTGGGACATTCTATGATTCTGTGATTCTATGATTCTGTAAGTGCTTTCTCCCTGTTCAAATGATTCAGCCCCTACCAGGCTTTTGCGCAGCCATTGATGAAGGTTTTGCTTTATGTTTGGATTCTTACTGCCTCTCAGAAATGCTCACAAAACAAAGAGGGATGAGCTTCTCATTCTGCATTTGAATTTTAGCTACCCTGGTCTCCACAAGACATTTTGTGAGGCCTCGTAACCATTCCCCACCTTTCCCTCACTAGAAAGCAGACATGACTGCTATGACAGCAGGTACGGTCCCTGCCCTGAGGAGGAAAAGAAGGAAAACAGCAACATCACTCTGGGCTCTGCAAGCCAGGGGCTACTGATACATTTTGATGTGACCCACATTTGAGTGAGAAGCTCCCACAGACTCAGTTTGTGAAACACATCGCCTTCCTAGACTTCTCTCCAAGTCCTGCATCTCCATAGAGACTGTGCTCCAGTTCTCTGTGACTTCCTGCAAAGGTGTAGGTTGTAGGTCATAAGCATATAACATGGGTCTGAGGTGTGGAGCCAAATCCACTCTATTTTGGCAGCCGGAGTAAGGTTCAGAAGCATAAAAATCCTTGCATTTGCTTTTCTCTTCACAATTCCTCATCTGGGAATCCTCTGGGCTCTGCAAGCCACAGGCTACAGATATATTTTGATGTGACCCACATTTGAGTGAGAAGCTCCCACAGACTCAGTTTGTGAAACACATCACCTTCCCAGACTTATCTCAAAGTCCTCTCTTCCTCGCCCAAGTTTCACACTCAAGTCTTGAGCTTGATTATCTATCTCATGTTCAGAAAAGAAATCCCAGAGCATCCCTAAAAGCCTCTGAGCATGTGTCCAGGGCCAGATGCAACCTGCAAGCAGCCTCAAACCTGTCAGGGGAGCCAGAGCTCGCAGTGAACCCAGGCTGGCACCAGCACATGCAACACGGACATAACCAGGAGAGGAATGACGCTAAATAAACAACAGTAGCTCACATCATGACTTCCAGCCCTCCTCTGCCTTCAAGGTACAGAGAATGGGGTGCACACCCTGTAGCATACCCTGGCAAAAGGTCCAAGCAAAAAAAAATCCCTTCTGGGCTGTAGCTGCTTTTTGCTCTTCCTTCTCGTGAACCCTGGTCGCTGGAGACACCCAGCTGCCCCAGTCAACACTTCATCCCCGGGCCTGTCCACGGCACCAGATTCCTTTAATTTAATTGCCTAGCCAAGCTGTTCCTCTGCATGGTGCACAACTAACCCTCCTTCCCAGGGCTTCTGCCCCAGCCTCCCTGCAGCTTCCACCCTCATGCAGCAGCTGAGGTCCATCCACATCCTAAGCTGGTGCCAGCCAGACAGGGGAGGCTCAGCCCCAAGGATTTATCCAAACCTGACCGTGCCGGGTACAGACAGGAAAATAACTCCCCTGTCTTTCTCTGAGCAGGCTGCAGCTTCTCGCCTTCACTATGTATTATTTTTGTCATCAGCAAAAAAACAGGCAGGAAAAGAGCCGAACATAAGTTACCAAATGTGCCTGGTAAGAACATCTCGTGATTTAAAGCCTTGGCTGGCACAGCATGCAGCACAGACGAGCACTTTCACTGCGACTTTTTTAATTACCCCCATCTATTTTGGAGGGAGGCTGGGGAGACCAGTCCCATGCTGAAGCTGGGCATGTGTTTAAGAGCCTTGCTGAACCCCAGCCAAAGTTTCCCTGGAAGAAAAAGGCAGAATTTGTATAAGCATGGGAGAAAAAAACAAAATATCTTGTCCATTCTCTTTTCCGCAAGGCATGGAATGAGAAACAAATCAACAGTAAATTAGCTAGAGATGAACACTTGGATTCAGATTTCATAAGCTTGCACATCTGGCTGATAATGAGGCTTGATTTATTGCAAGCTATGACCAGATGTATGGGCCTCTATTAAGTGATTAGCAAAAGGAGCCTTGCTCCCCCTCCAATTGCTTAGTTTCCTGTTTTAATTTCATAATGGAGAGTTTGAATTTTCTACAAACACTAATGGGATCTGTTTTCTTTCGTGGGAATTTGCTCCACTACATTTGGTAAACAAAGATATGAGAAGGAAGCTGCCTTTAGCAGAAGATTGATGGCCCAGCCCTGGCTGCAATCTGCTGGGATGGGCTCAACAATGCTGCAAAAAGCAACCATCTACCTTGACAGGGAAGATTTTCTGTTTACCCTAAAGGGCAGCAAAGGGTTTTAAAATGACAGTCTTCCATATTAATGAAATAGCTTGCAGTAAGTTTGCTGAAAGCTGAGCTCCAGGCATCTGATAGTGACATCAGGAAGCACAGGTGAGGGTGGCAGCACCGGCCCTGGGATCCTCTGAGGACCTGCAGGTGCTGAGACCTTTTCACCACCAAACCCTGTCCTCTTGTCCAGTCCCTGCTGTGCTGCTGCAGTACTTGGCCAGCCCATGGGCCCCACATAAGGCTTTACGCCCCAAAACCACAGGATGATACCTCCCACATGGCCCCACAGCAGGAAGGTATTGGTAGTACACCAGGAACCTTCCCTTCCCCACTTCCCCCTCCTTTCTTTCCTGGTAACTCTGCACCCCCAAAAAAGCATGATTTTTTAAGTCTGATGTACAAGTTACCCAAAAGGCAGTCTCCATCCTCCTGGGAGGGACACTGGTGGGACAAGATTTGCGTCCCTTGTCAGGTGTCTGAGAGAGCAGAAAAGCCAGGTGACACCATGCAAACCCTGCAAATGTTCTTGCTTACTCCTGGTGAAAATTCAGCCGGCAGTGTTAGGGGTGTGAGTGAGAAATTAAGCAGCCGTGTGTTTCGCACAGTAGCTAGAGCTGAGTGTACTCTGTTACTGCTTGAGCACACAGAGTTACAGGCTGTGGAAGATATACATGCATAATTCGTATATTTTTAATTAAATAGTGGTATCTTTCCATTTATTGCATTTATTGCAATTACATTTATCTCTTCACACACTTTGACCTACTGAAGCATCTTTTTTTTTTTTTCTTTCAGTTACAATATAAGCATAAATAACACTAATTGGACTTCAGCACTAGACCTGCTGAAGAAGGGCTGTGCTGGGCTCTCCCCACCAGAGAGAGCAGCACCAGAATGGGACACCCAAGAGCTGCTCAGGCTATTCGGAGCTGCCTTGAGATGGCCCACAGCTGCAAGGGACAAGTCCTGCATGCCTAAAGCTCCTCTCTGGGGCTTGGGCAAAGTGTCCTTGTAAGTGTTTTCAAGCAAAGCTGTCCTGCAAGAGCTTTGTTCAAGCAGAGACCACTGTGAAGCCAGGGTCCGGCAAGCAAGGGTGAACAGGCTGCTGGGAAGAGTGGCTTGATGTTGGCAGAGGTGACCCTTGGAGACCCACTGAGCCATGCTGCAACCCTTCGTGTTGCAGAAAGGTTTCTTTCAGGAGTAGGATGTCCCTAGAAAGTAATGCACACAGCTAAGAGACGTGTCCCCTTGAAGACCAGTCTGCTAAGACCTACTCTCTGTTGAATCCATGGCTGATCTCACCAGGGTCTTACAATGGGATCCATCAGATGCACTGAAGTCAGAAGCTTAACTGCACCTCCCAGTGCGTGGGTCTGCTGAGCTGGGCAGGCCATGGAGCAGCAGCTGTGGGGACAGCGCTTGTCTGGGAAGATGTTTCAAGCCACTGTGGGTGTGACACAGGACCAGAAGTGCAGGGGTTCAAGTCACTGCACTAATGCAGCTTTTCCAGAGAGGAAACCAGGACCGTGTTGCTGGGGGAGGATGGGAGGTGGAAATCTTACAAGTGGCAAAAGAGTGCAAATTGCTTGGAAACATCCTTCTGACTTTCAGAGGAAGGATTTTTCCTGCTCCAGGAAGGTATTTAACAATTCTGGTTTGTTAGATACGGCTCTAACAGGCCTGAGTTTTGTTTTGTTTTCTCAGCACACACAAAGTCAAAAAAACAATTAAAACAGTTTCATGGGACTTAAAGGTGTGTTTCTCCTGTGAAACCAGGTGGGCAAACCCAGAAGTTTGTTATTGATGTCATTACCAGAGCAGTAGCTTGGGTTTGGTGGGTGAGAAGTTGTGCACCTAAGAAAGAAAAAAATAAGAGGGAATAAAAAGAAGGAAGACAAGAAGAAAAGCATCCAGCTTGGGCTGCGCTCATTATTTATCCCACCATAATATCTAGCAAGATTAGTTCCATCTGTGTTGTTTTGGGAAGAAAGCACTTACTTTAGAGCATCTGAAGGGGATTCATGAGTTGGCAGTTTGGCTTTCTGAAGATACGAGACCTTTTCCTCTTCCACCCCATCCTCTATCTCTTCCCAGCGGTTCAAAGTTCAGCAAAACAATATGGAGCAGCATAGCTGAAGACCTCACCTAACTGTAGGGGGATAATGGGGTGGCCATGGCTACCCTTCTGGAGTTTGGAGACGAGGGAGAGGTTGCTGAAACATACTACCTGAAGCAAGAAGAAAGAAGGAAGGCAAGAGTATCTGTGGTCATGTTTTTTCAGAGTGCTTCTTTTCACTAATGCCTTGTTCAAATGCAGCCTGACCCTCCAAAACATGAGAGCAAAATAACTTATTTTAAGAGCAGACCAAATGCCAATCCCCCCTCTTTAAAAATACTTCTCCATGCCCTTCCTGCCTCTGGTGCCCTGGAATAGGTAGGAGCACCACCAAGGCTGGGCACTGCACCCACAGATATTTAGGTTTGATCCGAGGAGAGCCCCTGGCAGCTGTGGCTGATGGCACACCTTTGCCAGGCAGCTGGTCCCTAACGAGAGGACATTTCATGAGCCTTTCCTGGCTGACAAGAAAAACCTCTCAGGCAAGGCTGGAGGCCTGATAGTCATGACCAGGCAGTGAGATAAGCCATCTGAGGAGACGGAGGCAACTGTGAGGTGAGTAGAGCTGGCCAGAGGTAGCAGGGTGGGACAGATGGAGGGGAGATGGAGAGATGAGTGAGACATGGGGGAAGGGTAGAAGACAAGTGTGGGTGAAGAAGTGCCTACTGAGGATCAGGGAAAGCAAGGGCTGTCAAGGGGCTTCAGAAATGCAAAAGATTTTCATCTGGAATGCAAACAAAGTCAGAGGTGTTTGTGTGGGAAGGCAGGGATGCTCATGGAAGTGAAGGAAGCAGGTATCCATGAAACAGTCAGAGGGTGAATGCTGGGCAGAGGAGGATTAGCAGGATAGCATGGAAAGACATGAAAGGGCTGAGGAGCAGGTGGTATGAGGAGGTAGCTTCTGCTCTTGGTGGCTTGTGATAACCAAGGCAAGTTGTCGAGCTGGCCAGAACCCACACTGAGCCTTGTCAGGCTGGAAATGGAAAATGGGCGTGCTCTTGGGCTGTGAAGATAAGTCAGCTCCATGACTCCCCTTCCCTGTTTCCATATGCCGGCAGTCTTCGTGGAGATGCTTCTCAGGGGCTGTTGTCCTTGTGTTGCTACAAAAGAGGGTGACCCAGTGTGGTGAGGGTGCTGCTGGTCTCGTTCCATGCTGCCAGAGGCACCGCAAGCCTCACTCTGTTCCATGAGCAAAGACTTGCCATTAAGTCCCTAGTTTCACACATGAAGGTAGAGGGCCTCTAACGCTGACATCTCCTCATACCTGCCCAACCTGAGAGCAACGCAGCCTCAAAAATCTCCAGAGCCCCAGCTCTCACGTGTGCCTCTCACATACACAAGCACCCACAGCTCTCAGCCGTCTCCCCAGCCCCAAGCCCTCCCTGGGTGACCCTGGGTCTGCAGGAAGATGCAGGAGTTGTGTCAGCCACAGCCACAAGTGTACCCCAGGATGGAAGAAGGTGCTGGGGGCTGTTGGCAGTCCTCTGTCCCCCCAAAAAACAACCCTTGTTCCCTCTTGCCAAGCCACCCCATGCTCTTGCCAGGCCTGGCACTGCTGGAGGGGGCCAGCAGCCAGAGCAGAGTGGGGGGCAGTTAGCACAGAAATTGCATTGTTGTTGTTATTGTTGTCATTGTTTTCGAAAGCAGCAAGGCAAATAATTAAAAAAAGAAAATAAGATGCTTGAGTTCTTCACAACTAAATATCTTCAAAGAATTTGTGCTATGATTTCCTTGGATTTCCAAAAGAGTTTGCTAATGAAAGGCAGAGGGAGAGCGACGCAGGAAGGTAAGTGGCTCTCCACTTGCAGAGCTGAATAATCAGTGCATGAAACACTAAAGATCCGTGTGGCTTTTACGCCTCACTGCAGTGCCAGATATTCTTATGGCAGAGCTATCACTGGCATTGTGTACTACACACACTGTATAAATATTCATTAAAAAAATATATAATTAGTATCAATTGCATATTGCCTATGTAATGATGTAATTTTACATATGTAGTTTTAAAGTAAACTGAAAAGACAAACATTATTTTAGGCAGTGCTTTGCCATCAGGCCACTCTGCAGGTGATGATGTAGGTTGTTTGCTGCTCTCTTCTTCCCTTTTGTTTCCTTCCCTTCTCCCTTCACCATCGCAGACCCTAAAGCCTGGTGACAGAAGACACCACCCATCCCATATGTGCTACTGGCAGCACATACGGCATAAGCTGCAATGGTCAGGGTTGTCAAATGCATCTGATACCACAGCTAAGCTGATCTCATGCCCAGTTTCTCATTAAAATGGCAAACCCACTTTCCTCATCTGACACCAGGAGCTGGGGATGCTCCCATGAACCTGTCCTGGGGTGGCTGGGGGAGAGAAATGGTTCTTTTATCTCCCTCATTCCCAGGCATCTCCTCCAGCAGGTCTGGTGACAGGCAGCCCTGACACGGGGTTTACTGCAGGGTTGCCCTTCAGGGCAAATTGCACTTGAGTGTGGGGATCCCAGTGCCAACCATGCCCAAAGTCTTCACCAAGGTTGGTGAGAGCATGGCCATCACCTTCCATGAGGGCCGGGGTTTGTTCCACCAGCACCCATGCAGGCACTTTCCTGCCCCGTTGCTGCAGCAGGATTCATGCAACACAGCCAGGGTGGTAACTACAGCCTCATCTTCCCCCCTGCCCCAAGGTAATAGTGCCGTCATTCAAACTCTGCTTTCTGCTCTAGAGAGCATGGCCACTGAGAAACAGAATGTATGTCAACAATCTAGTGCCCAGTCCCATAGATCAGCCATCTGATAATAAACCAAAAAATTGTTCAGATATACATCTCCAAAGGCCTCACACTTCTCAGTTGCTGCCAAATTACATGTGTCTTTGCTGACCTTTTAGCACACAGCTTCTCATTCCCCTACGCCCCAGAACACTATTTCTTTAGCAAAGACATGTATTAAGGGGAATTAATTAACTAGGTTTGCTGGCTGGATAATCAATTTTCTTGGTATAAATTGAGTACTGAGAGAAGAACATTGATCTGTTGCTCCTCCTGCTTTCCCTGCATAGAGATTAAAAATAGATGAATACCCAGCTGGAGAAATTGGGATGGGATCATATTCCTTCTGAATATAGAGTTTTGGCAACCTCAGGATATGGGGTGAATGTTACTGGGATTTCATTTCACAAGTGCACTGGGAAAGTTAATGTCAAAACGTCCCGATTTAGAGATCTTCGAACAGAAGATAATGGAAATGTTTCATTCTGAAGCAACTTTTCATTTAGACATTTAAAAATGGCAAAATCAAGGGCAATAATCTGAGTTAAATGTTTTAATTGTGTTAACACAATAACGGTTTACAATGAACAGGCTTTGTTTGTTTTTGGTTTGGCTTGTCATTGTTTGTTTGATTGTTTGGCTGTGTTTTATTTTTTCTGCATGCAGCGGTTTAAGAACTTGGGGTCTCTCAGCCCTGTGTGAAAAGGAACATTTCTGCTCACCCCTCCACTCCAGTAGTGATTTTGCCACCTCTTGAGCCTCAGCTGAAAGACCAGCAACATGCCATGTTTTGTGTTTCTCTACCTTAAATCCTGCCAGTATTTTTCCAGCTGTGGTATTCAGCAAAGCATGTCCCAGCTAGTGACCCAGCAGATGACTGGCAACCTGTAACAGTGGTCTGTAACTTTAAGCTGGAGAAAACCCTCTGGCCTTTTTGAAGAAATTATGTTTTTTCTTTAGGATTTTTTTCTTTTTTTTTTATGAGTTGGATCCACTTTATTAGCGACCAAATGTGTCCTTTAATTGGCATACTGGCCCATGCATCCTAGATGACTGATATGACTACAAATTGCTCAGACTCTGTGATTTATTTTTCATCTCATTTATTGCAGGCATGAATACAGGAACAGGTAAACAGCTGAGCCGTAAAAGTTTCTCTCTCGGCATGTTTTCAACAAAATGCCGTCATACACTGTCTGATGATACACGCTGCTACTCAGATGAAACAAAATGGTGTGAGCAATCTTCCTTTAAAGCTGCTACCCACCGATCAAAGCTGCAGCTGCCAAAGAAGCCTTCTCCTCCACTTGCTCTCTCCCTTCCCTCCTTCTCCATGTCATCTACAGGTTCTTTTACGGCACTTAACTTTACAAAACACAGTTGTGAGACTGACCTTACATGCAATTACAGATCAGCCTCAGTATATTTATTGCAAACTCCTTGAACATCAGAACATCAAAAAAAAAAAAAAAAAAGAAAAAGAAAGAAAAGAAAGTAACAAAGAAACAATATCCCATTGCATAATTACGAGTAGGTTTTTGTAGCCAATGAACCAAAAATGTATTGGGGGGGGGAAATATTTGTAAACAGTTCAAACAAAACATGATGCTGCCTCCAATGAAACATTTCACTGCATTGCCAGCTGTTTCAAATGGGCACGTAGGCATCCTGTTGCAACAGAGTTGTGAAGCCATGATCTGAAACTTTGGAGGAGTTAATTTTCAAACATTGCACTTTCAGGGTCTAAGTATGTTTGAAACATGAAAAAAACTGCACACACTGTGGGATCTGATAGAGATGTGGGATCTCAAACAACATTTCTAAAGAAAAAACAGTCCTTTTAAAACAGTGAAAACAGCTGAATCACACAAAAACAAAGCAGAATTGTTTGGCTTCCATAAGAGACTGCAATAAGAGAAAATATTTAACTCCTTGCATAGCTATTTAAATGGCCAATAAGTTTTGCTGGAATCACCCAAACATAACAACATTGCATTCTGCCACTTGAGACTTCACACTGGAAAGCTGGGATCTCCTGACCAGGTCAGAGCATCGCTTGGGGCACTGCTAAAAGCTGAGGTTTCACCAACCAGCTACTCCCAGACTGGGCACGACTCCAATGATGCTTCTGTGCTTATTCCACCATAAGTTACTCCAGCTCTCTGTACTCCCCATAAGGGATAAAAGCTTTACCTACAACAGGGTGTTTCTGGTAGTGTATTTACACCTAACGTGCAAGGCTTTTGCTGGCAGAGCTGCGTCAATCACAAATCGTACCTCAAAGCACCCCCGGATGGTGTAGCCATGTTGGCAAGGGTTTGCAAGGTAGACCTGACCAGAGCGATGGACAGCAGGATTCATCTCACTTAAATTTAAGCAATATAAAGGTAGACATTTAAGTCAGAGGCACCTCCAGAAGGCAGTTCCTTTGATCTCTCATCAAGTGAGAGTTGAGCATATTAACATTAGTTGAGATGAACCCTCTCCCAGGAGAGCCGAAGAGATTAACTCCTTTCAGCCATCCTTTTCTGTCACCAGCTCTGGAGACCATGCTTCAGAAGGCTGCTGTTCAGATGTGTTATCTTTACACGTGTCAATGTACATGATAATGATAGCCTGTGCTGGGCTTCATGCTGCCACAACTACATATGCAAGCTCATTAAAGCTAGCTCAGATACTTCCGCGCTATTATACAGACATACCCTCAGGCAGAGTATCCTGTAACACCTGTAAAGTTGAATTCTAGAGGCAATCTAGACTGTCGGCCCCTCAGCATATGTTCCTGTTGACATTGTCTTGGTTACGGTAGTTTTGGGTGACAGGTGTCCTAACACTGTAATTCCCAACCAGAGGTGAGGCAGGAGTGTTTATTCAGAGGATGTGAAAACTGAGACACTTAAGTGTGGCTGAAGAAGGTACATAGTAAGAAAGAACAAGGTGATGACATTCCACAGTTGAAAGTTTAGCTTGATATCAGTAAAACAGTTTCAATAAAGCTCCATTAGACTGCAGAATAGGGAACGGTGGTAGCCAGTGGAGAAGACACTAAAACAAGACAAGGCAACATACTTGGAGTTGTTCTGTGAAAAACGTCCCACAGGAACTAAGCAGCCACGTAAGCCTTTCCCTCTTCTCCTGGTGGGATCCAAGGAAGGAGGTGTCCCTGCTCTTTCTCAGCTACGCCAGAGCACCCCTCAGCTGTAGAGACCTTACCACTGTGAAGTAACCTTTGTTCACATTTGTCGTTTTCCAGTTCGGAATATTTCAGCTGAAGAATTTTTATACAACAGGAGCAAAACTTTGCATTTAAAATAATGAACTAATAGCTTGTTTACGAGCCAGAACATCTGATGGGCTGGTCTGAGTCAGGCATTCAGTTTTGCTAAAGGCTTTTGCTTATGTGACCAGACTGCCCTAATGAGGGGTATTGGATCTGTTTGTCTCCAAACCTGAAAGCGTATTGCACGGTTCTCAAAGTCCACCCTGTGGCAATCAGTACGACTGAGGTGTATGTTCAGATCTGTTTTTTCTGGTTTTCCTTGGCAATGACTTGGTGAAGCTGCCGCCAGTCCGCACACAACTGAGGGTTGCCTAACAGCAGGCAGACCAGATTCAACTAGTCAGTGCTGCACTCTTCCCAGCCCAACTTAGCTTTCATCTACCAAAATAGCATCTCTAATTACAATTTTCTTTTATTTGGTCTTCACAACGCTCACTTTTATTTGAGTGCAGATGAAATGTGCTGCCACTGGTCCCTTCCCCAGAACCTTCTGGGAAGTGGTGAGGAAAGAGTAACAGGACACAAAAGATGCAGCCTTTTGTGTGTGTCTGTTGCACTTTCCCCTCCTTTCTGATTTCCTCACAGGGATTTAATGCTCCTAATCCATTTTTAATAACCTTGGATTGCTGGAGTGGCCCGTTAAATCATAAGGAACAGAAGTGTCCTGGCACTATAACTAGAAGGTGGACAGTGTACAAGTTGTATCTGATTACCCAGCAAAGTCACCCTGAAATCTGCAATCCAGGTGTGTTTCTGTGGCTCCTTGTGCCCATTGCTCATGTTGAGCTACTTCATTACGTTTTGTATTGTGAGTTTCTAACAAATGTGTTATTTATTTTGCCCCATTTTATGGCAACCAGAAAGGTTTGGGTTTGTTGGATTCAGCTGGGGACCCTAATGCTAATTTGTTCCGGTAAATATAAAACAGAGAAGTCATTTTGTATTTCCATATTACAATCCACAGTCCTACAACGCTCTCAAAACTTCCCATTTCAGGAAAAGAGCACAAGCTAACTCTGAAGGAAACCCAGCCTCACAGCAATCACTTCCTAGCCTCCACACAAGCTGCTTAAGCTGAGATAAAGCCATCGTAATCAGTATCAAATTAAGGGCAATATTTTATCTTAATACAAACAAGAGAACATAGTGTACAGAGTAACAGCAAAATATACATCTTCAGCCATACAAAATGCACAAAAGCTTTCCTGTTGGAAGAGTACCTTGTCAGTTGTTGGTCACTTTCTAGATGACCCTGCACTACTGAACAGGGGAAAAAGGAGAACTTCTTTCTTCTTTTTTTTTTTTTCCTAGGAAATAGTTGGTAGCGTTACCTGTATACCATAAACACCCTCCCTGGGGCTGCGGTTCTGCTAGCGCTGGACCACCCACCCCACCTGATGCCTGAGATAGTTCCACTGAACGTAGAAGCTGCTCTTGTGCTGGAGGTGAATGGGACGTATGGTCAGCTGGACCCTCCACAGGTTTGCCGGTACACACGTGCTGATTAGTAGAGTGAAAAAATCAGTATAGACACAGCTATGCCATAAACTATCCTCGTTATTATTCTTTAAAGTGATCAATCAATTCACATCAGTCAGGACGGTGGTTTATCTACCCAGGAAGGGAAAGATTCTCCCCACGTGAGCTACGTCCACATCGCAACCTTCAATGCTGGGGCAGAAGCTGTCCAAGAGTGGGCAAGCCCTACTGCCTAGGCAACCCGGAGAAAGTAAAACTTCTCACTGAGATAAAAAAGTCAGTATCAAGCTAGAAAGTCAGTAGCAAATTACTTTAAACAACTGATTTTTTTCATTAATGGAAATACAGTAAGATTTAGCTGAAGGTTTAGGTCAAGATGACAAACTATAGGGAGTGTTGGGTGCGTATACCTGTATGATGGGGTGTCTTTCCCCCTTGCAGCTATTTATATCTCTGAGTAAAGGTTAAGGTTAGGAATTTAATAAGACAGCCGTTTATTTTTCTGTGGAGACTAACAGTCCTGGGGTTAGAATGTAATAATCATTCTTCTGCTTTAAAAATTGTTCTTTAACAAATAGCAGTAGCTCATTGCAATTTTCAGTTGTACAAAATGACATATTTTCTATGTTACTATCAAAATATTCTGCATAACATTAATTTCTGTGCACTTATTAACATATGTACAGAACAGTGTTTCCCAATAGAAATCAGTATGCTCCTTGCTGATCCTTTTTGCCCTAGATTTACCAAATCCAAACCTGAAATTAATTGTGTTAATAGTATAAAATCTCAGGAGAGATAAAGGATTGAAGGTTTATTTCCCAGCAGCAAATGAATAAAGGAACTCCTTCAAGTTAAAGTCTAGCCGAGACTTAATTTTAACCAACCATGGTGAATCCAGGCGAGCCAGGAATATCACACATTTTCCTGATGCATTATGTTGAGTACACAGAAGCAGAGGAATGTAAACAGACAGAAGGCACATGAGAGGCCCCAATCCATTCTCCATCTGACGGAAGTGCGGATTTCATAATTCTGTCATCAAGAGTCTTTTCATCATTTTCTCTCTCTCAAGTTCACGCCTCAGAGTCTCAGCACTGTGTAATTAATGCACAAACAGCCAATTATGGGAACAACAATACGTCTCAGATTTCAATTTAAAATAATTAACATTTCCAAAATACCAAAGGAGAGGGAAAAAGGTCAGACTCAATTCAGTGAAAAGGCTGATAACTGATGGCTGATTCAAAAACAAGTACCGCTTGATATTTCTGAAGAGCAAACAGAAGCAAGAAAAAATACATAAAAAGACCCACATGGCAAAACAGTTTATGACTTAATCTCACCCCCATTAAAGGCTACTGATTCCAAAGGAATCATAGAATTAGATGGAAAGCTGGACTAGGACTCTAAAAATTAAACAGTTACAGTAGATGCCATTACAAAAGACTGGTATTAAAGCCTTTTGCTCCTCAGCATGGTTTGATATTGGGGGCCATCTATATGCTCTGAATTTACTGCAGTGCTACTTCATGAGCACACATTAGGGTGTGGGAAGCAGAGCCTGAAGTCCTTGCTCTCACACACTAAACTACTCCAGAATCCACAGGCTCTGCAGCTCTGGGAATGCCTTGGCTTAGCGATCTCATTTCTTAATGAATAGTGTAGGGGGGGTAAAAAAATCAGAACTATTTACTGTGTTGTTCTGAGAGTTAGGTATCTGATGCTTGTAAAGCAGTTTGAAGATTTAAACTGCAGCGCAGAAACTTTGCAGCCGAATCATGGACAAGGAGTGGTGGAATCACCCCCTTGTGCTCGAGACATCCTATAGAAGCTGAGTTCAGCACTACAGCTTCAGAATTATATTTTCACTGGAATGATAAATTTTTAGATGAGTTAGCAACGTTGAACAAGTGTGCAGGTGCAATTAAACCAACATCTGCAAAAAATAATTAACAAATGAAATTGGGAATTCACTGTGAGTCCCAAAGTAAAAAAGCCTGATTTATTATGATGCCAAATAAATACTTTTCTCTTCAGCATAAGCCTAGGACTTTTTATGCTCAAGAAGTATTGAGTATATTCACTCCTACATTTGTATTCAGTAAATTATCAGCTTGGGAAATTCAGCTTTGATTAAATTTTAGAAAAAGAAGTCAGCATGTAAAACTAGTAGGATGGAAGAATAGAAAATTGAAAGCAGTCTGCCTGTGGAAAGATGGGGGGGATTTGTTGTTTCTTTGAGAAACTACAAGAAAGACCACTGTAGCTTGACATTACTCAAAAAAAAAAACCAAAAAGAGGAAAAAGAAAGAAAAATACTGCCTGTTTTTCATTTAGAAGAGCAGACATTTCTCAACCTCAACTTTCCCCCATGGACATTTAATTTCAAAAAACAAATTGCAACAGCAATTATTAAAAGAAAACCTTTGTGGTTCAGACAAAACGAGTTGCCTGAGGAAAATCTTCACAACCCTTTCTCTCCAGGCCCTTGGCCATAGAAATTGTAGGCTGGTGGCTGCAGCAGTTAATTAAGCTAGTTTATTTTGTTTTGTTTCATTTTTTTTTTTCTCAAAGCAGATATGAGTTATAGATATTTCTTTACATAACCCCTCTATTCAGATGTAGGTGTCAAGCAGCAACAGGAAATCTTTTGGTATCAGGGGAAACAGTACTTTATGGTAATTATGACAGAAAAAGAAATCAAGCTGATTAATGCAGAGAGCATCATAGTATTTCTGTGAAAGAACTGCACAGTACCTGTCTGCCAGCGAAATTGGTTTATGCGATGTGTATATTGTCTGAACCGTTGGAGTTGGTATAGTCTCTGCCAAAGATCTCAGAACAGGCGATGGAGTTAGTGGCGTTATCTTAGGAGACGACTGCACCCCACAGCACTGTAATTTGCTGTCTGTAAATTCTGCCTACAAAAAAATGTATACAGACACAGAAAGGAAAAAAAACAAGTGTAGATTAGCTTCTACCGCTCTTGCGAACTTTCACCACTCAATTCATTGCCAAACAACAACTAATAATGAGCACAAATGGGAGGCTGTAGCTATAGCTGCTCAGTGCAACCTCTGTAGATGCTGACCAGCCACTTCTTCTGATGGCTTTTTCAGGGCTATGCCTGAGGAACAAGCCTGATGGCCACATGCACTACGTGACATGAAACTCCATGTACAGGACTGGCAGTGGCTGGACAAAAGAAACAATCAGGTTGGAGAATAACACTTATTATTGCATTTTCTCTTAAGAAAACGCAGAACGCTGACCACGTGGCATTTCTGGAGTATTCTTCAGGACTCCTATACAGTTTGCTGGTGGGTCCTCTGACTACTCTGTGTTTTGTCACAGCCAGCATCTGGGCTTCTAGCAGTTCGGGTTTCAAAGACTCCATCCCTTTCCCATATTTGTGAACTGGAACGTGCCCCAAGAGAAATATTCCACACTATCCAGTGACAGGCAATGTTGGAAGCACCGATTTAAAACAAAACAGCAAGCAACCATCTCCTGTCTTTCAGGTGAGGTACATTAGCGCTGCAGTCTTACAGCAAAGACTGTGCTGGCCTATACAACTAGAGGGAGAGGATCCCTAAAAATAAAACAACCCTGTCTTGCTCTTTGGCATAGACTATTTCTCATGCCAAATCACAGTGACTAGTGCCTGTGGTGCAGGTATGACCCTGCCCTGGGAAGAGCATAGAGCAACTGCAGTTTGTCAGTGCATCAGGACCATTAGGATGCACTTCTGCTGGTATCAGCTGCATTACTTTCTTGACATTCTCTTCTGAATTTTGTTCAGACTTTGGAGCAGGGAATAAGAAAAGTCACTATCATAAGGGAGCATATAATATTTATTGGAATAGCAACTTTTTTTCCTTGTCTAAATTATTTTTCAAATTCTGCAAACCACATAGGATTAATGTTAAGCACAAACTAATCAGTTTAATCAGTGGGACAACTATTTGAGCCCAAGAAAGAATGGCTGTATTAAGTTTGCTTGCTTATTGTAAGTTTTTAATATCTCCGTTCCTGTTTCAGCTAAAAGCATCTCATATTCTCCAAAACAACAGAGGGAATTCCATTCATTCCACAAAATCAGTAAAATGGAAAATGTAAAACCAGCTAAAGAAACTTTCCCTCCAACCTCGGCCAATGATGTGTGTAAATACAGACTAATACAACCTCCTCAAACTTTCCTGTCATTCAGCTTTTAAAACTCAACCTTAGCCTACAGGGATATAGAACTTGGTGTTGTCCCTCATGCAGGCTCCCCATCCTCTGAGGACTGCCAGACCTTACTTCATGGCATGAGAAGGAGGCACCTCTCTGTGAAGATGATGTAAATTCTCCCAGCCTTACTGAAATCAGCAGAGCAATGGCAAATTACACTTGCTGAAGATTTGTCCTGAGTCCTAAAGTGTGCTTGCTCTGGATGATGTTTTTGTGGTATATACCCAAAGATCTTCTTTTCTATATCTGCTTGAACAGTATGTTTGAGCCAAATATTTAACTGGTCTAAACAGATGTAGTTTAATTAACTTAAGTCTATGTGATTCATACCAGCCTGAGAATATGGTCATGAAGCTTGTCATTTATCTATGAAAATCTCTAAAATTCAGAGGGGTTCCTGGCATTAACTTTGATTTTAAACATTCCAGGCAAGAATGTTTTGAAATTTTTCCTCTGACGATATCAACATAATTGCATATACACCACCAAACTGGGAGCCTTACACAAAAGGTAAATTCTTCCAAAAGTCAGCATTCATAACTTTTTTTCCCTCAATAACATTTAAAGGAAAAAAAAAAAAAAAAAGTGAAGGGGAAGCAAGGAAAAGGAAAAAAAATAAAAAAGTAACAACTGTTCCCATCTGGGACTGTGTGTGACCTGAAAACATTCCATGTTAGATCTGACTGCAAGTCCTAGGACTGATCTGGACCTTTCCCTTACAGCTCCAGCCTGTGGTGCAGCTCCTCTCCAGCCCTCACAGGGCCCGTGCACCAGGATGCACTGAAACACTGCTGGGGAGAAGCTCGTCTCTTTGGGCTGGCACGGTGGACCATGACACACAAGACCAAAGTGCAATTAACCTTTCTAATTGTTTTCCCATCCTTATGCAGTTCTCTAGGTAGCTGATGGTTTGCAACAGATGATCCTACATGATTCACTTAAAGGAATGTATGATGGATCACACACTATTAAATTTTTATTGTAATGGTGTTTTAAATATTTGTGACCTGGATTCTGCCCTCCACCCTGCCCAGGGAAATGGGACTCTATAGGAAGGGGAAGAAATTTCAGAAAGATCAGTTTGATCTTTACTTTGCTTCTTCTCTCCTGACAGAGCATAATAACAATCTCAACATTTGAATTTGTCATGAAACAAACTTTTTCTGCAAGATGTAAATTTCTGTGGGAAAGTATACCAGGGTAGCTTCTCTTTATATCTTAAAGTTCTATCACTCCAATGATCAAAAAATATTTTCTATAGCCTTCCTAAATTTTGCTTTCATCACAACTGTCATAGGCAGAAAAATAATTTCCTGACAACTGTTACTAATTAGTGGGAAAGATATTCTGGGCATATCTTTTTTGCTCATATAAAGTAGTACTATGAAAGATGGATACATCGTAAGTTTAACTTTTACACATTTGTACTATCCAGACTTGGCTGACCTAGTGAAAAGGTGTTGTGACATATTCCTGTGTATTTTCAGTTACCTTTAATTAGAGTTCAACAGTGGAACTGACACAGCATGGGGAACCTAACTAGCTCTAGCTTAAAAATACCTATTTGGAGAAAAACAACATGTAGATGAAATCTCATGATCAGGTTTATTGTGAAAGTATCTTTCTTTAAATCATGAAATGCATCTTTCTTTAAATCATAAAATGCAAACAGTTACTGCCCATGGCCCAACAGTGACTGAAGTTACTTATCTCTGATTATATGCCAGTTATAAATTGCTGCTACCAGTAAAAATCAAGGTTAAATTCTGAAATGCTTCATAGTTACTGTAGTTTATAATTATAATCAGAGAGTGTTTCTTATAGATCAGAATCACTTTTCACACTGGAACGGACAGAAAGGGTTATAATCAGTCCCACATATTCAGTTATACCAAATCCTCCAAAAATCTTTTAAAATGCTCTGAATTGCGTGAGTATATATTTTTGTCATGCTTATTATATAATGCCTCTATCCTTAGTGTACAACTTCAATTAGACTTATTTTCTAAATTGTCAAATAATTGTTTCCGGTTTGTATGCAGTTTACCTTACCAAAAACCCTAAATTCCAACTTCTGTGAAAGTTTAACAAGAATTAATTTCAATACTTGATTCAAGTTACTAAGTAAACATGGGAGTTCATACAAGGATACCATTGTAGTCATCAGCACACTAACTATAACTCTTCCTTAAAATTCAGACATAAATTCATTGAAAATCAGTCCCTTTCTTGTGATGGCACAGCAGGCACTTTCAGGCAGGATGCCATGCAATTTCTAGACAGAGGACTAAGTCTTCCCACTCCCTTATTGCTCCTTAGGAAGATGCTCTGGAGCTTTGCAAGTGTCCTCTACAGTCCTGAACTGAACAACATTTTGGGATTCACTGCATTAGCTGTGAGCTTCTACCTTTAGCTCTTAGTCCTCTGTCTAGTAAGCAGCAATGTCTGTATGCAGGCAAGTTAATTTTTTGAATAATGGGAATATTTGACCAATTTGCATTCTAATTTCTACGTTGAATCTATCTTTTTTTAATTTTTAATTTTAATGACTGCTTGGCGCATCAGTTTCTGACACTTAAGAAATCAGTTGAAATTGTGTTAAATACACAGTTTTTTAGTTGTACGTTCTACTTACAGAAAACTGTGGTACTGTTGTAAAAGGATCGAAAAAAGGATTAGATGTATCAGCAGGGAATGTCTTTATCTTTAAAAAAGATAAAGAAAAAGATGTTACTTTCAGAGCATAAAAATGCAAAAGAAAAAAAAAAAAGCAGCAAAGCATTGCAACTACAGTGACATATCCAACAAATTAGAGCAGTTCAGCAGTGCTTGGACCAGACCAAAGAAGACGCCTCCAAAAACGCATACAGAAACCTGATGATGGTCAAAGCATAAATATGAAAACTTGATAGATTAATTTTACCATGAATTGAATCTGTTGTGCAAATACAAAGCTGACCGCATACAATGTATCTTCCAATTCTGTCAACAGCCCTTGGATCATGACCTGCTTCCTTCAGTCAGTACTACATTTTATTAATAAAATACGTAACAGGAGTTACAGGAGTGTGGGAGAATTCTGCAGTGCAGGAACTTTGGCCAAAGAACTTTTGCTTTACGTATTTTGGACTTCTGAATTTTTAGTTACACAGTTGCCGCCAAAGACAAACAATCAAGAAAGAAAACCATATTGAAAAAAAAAAAAGCACCATGGACAACTGCTTGTTTCAGGTCCTGTGTCAAGAGGAGGGCTGTGGATAAAGGATGAGCTTAGGAAGGATTTTTGGAAGGTGCCTGGGGATGGAGAGGTGAGAGACCAACACGTCCACATGCCAAGAAGCCTGAGAGCTCCCAGGGCTCAGTCCACGAGCGTATGGTCCCTGGTGTGACCAGGCCCTGCTGGAAGTCATTTCTGCCCTTAAAATAATTTCAAATGTTAAATGAAATTAAAGAAATATTAAAAGCAGCAACAACCCCTGACCCACTTCATTGTGAATACTGTTTCCCATGATTTCCCTCTCTAGAATGCAGACTTTTTAATTCATTCAAAGACAGAAACAAATATCAAATAAAGGTAGCAACTTTGAACTGCACGTCATGCTTTCCATTTGGAAAAAGGCATTTTTTTCACTGTAAAGGTGTGTTTTTCACTCTGTTACAGAAACTGCTGTGCATTTGTTTGTTATGCACGTCTTCAAGCATAATTCACTAACTACAGCTATATAACTGTTGTATAATAAAGGGAAAGCTACCCCAAGGGACCTGAGCACTTGTAGGCCAAAGCAAAAGCTGAAATTATGACGTCAAATATAACTAAGTGAATGCGTACTGTTTATTTTGTAAATAAAATAACAGAAACATATTGGCTTATAAGGATGCCAAGGGAAATCACCAGCCATCTCTGGGCCTACTTCTGCAAACATGTGGAATTAATCTTGGCATTAATTGTTAGGCTTCTTACACATGAGGAGTATGGATGGCAAAGACACAGTTAAGTATGTAAATACCTTTTTAACAGAACAGAGGTGTTTATAAGTCAATTAAACAGATGCAAATGAACAAACAACTGTGCAAGGGACAAATTCTTTTAAATCATCATTTTCTATGCTAACAGATTAAGGAAAATTTCGCACTCCTTTTATAGTCCTATATTCATGTCTCTTAGCAAAGTGCACGTATGCTACGTTGCTGATTGAATCTATTAGTTGGATCGAAGCAATAGGTCCTTGCAAGTTTGTGATGTTATGTCATACCCAGAGCCAAGTCTGCCAATGCAAAACATGGGCAGCTGTAGCATCTCTCACTCTTCTGAGGGACAGCAAACACCCATGAGTCCAAGATGTCATTTTCAGGCTAAGAAGGGTGTACATTATGTTCCAGTCTAAAATACAAGTGCATTCCGTTACAAACACAATCTCTGAGCCAGTGGCAAACTGCCATAAGAACCTGGTTGTTCATATTCAGTATGAGTTTGATATGCTACAGCCAAAAATGCTCTAATTTTGCAGTTTGATCTCATTAAGGAAATGAAGCACAGTTACTGAATACAGAAAAGAAAAATTGTGCAGAACAATATTCAAGAGGCCACTGGGATTTGGGACCAGAGGTGCATAAAAGGAGTCAGCCCTGACTGCATATTGTGGCACACAGCCATGCAAAACATGCTCTTGCAAAATCAGTACTGCAATCTGTGGATGTGCCCAAGGCCAGTCTATATATCAAACATGGCAAAAAAAATGGTTAATCTGCCTTAGCGATCAGTGTGAGTTCCTCTCTTGAGGAGCTGTGCTTATTTAATCTCAGGAATAAAATAATCTCAACAAATGAAAGGTTCTCTAGGTTCTAAACCCACCAATTTCTGGCACTTTAAAGAAACTGAAAACAGAAATTAAGGAGCAGAGGGGCAAAAAACATACCTGTGTTCAATTTAAGAGTGACAAACAGAAATCATCCTGCTCAATCCATAGGATTTGCTCTTTCTCTCATCCTTTTTCCTCTTGAGAAGAGCCCACTGTTATTCAAATGGCACAACAGAGTACATCGGTTTGGCTGGGGGCCTTGACACGAGTTAGCCGCTGCCAGCTCCCACAGGCAAAGCAGAGACAACATTGTTGTTGGCTCCTCAGCGCTAGTGAGAGGTTCTTATCTATTCATGGCTTGGCTCTTTTGAGTAAGAAGCACGTACAACATCCTCATCCACACAACGGCAGAAAAATTCTATATTATTTGAGAACACTTTTCAGACTGAGGATATGCAGGTTGGGATGATAGTAGTGAGGAAAGTATCAGTTAAGCAACTGGTTTACGTGAAACTGCATTTGGAAATTTGAAAGGTGTTTTCACCCAGGAATATACTAGGGTCTGGATGTCCACCATGGCCAGCAGCGTGCTGCTGAGAGCAGCAGTAGCCAGCACCTGGGAGGAGGAAGAAAACTCTGTGATTCTTACCCCACCCCACTACACAAGCAAAGCAGCATCATGCATGAGTCTCTTCCTGAACCTTGTCTTCTGGTTGAGTTTATTGCATGGAGTCAAAACTCTCAGAGTAGCTCAGAAAACAAAACAACTTCCTGACCAAAACAGGAGGTGAAGACCTAAATACTATGTGCTCCCCACACAATACATAGCCTTTATCCCTGCCCTAGGAGGAAGACATATCATACCTTTAAACACCTCCTGACTCACATGGCAGAAGCAGTCCCTAAACTTTTCCTGGGTGCACCTTCTCCCTGCTGTGGTGGCATCTGTTGAAAGATGTCACCTGGGGACTGAGAAAGGAAAAAGAGCAGAGCCATCTCCACCATCTACTGCAAACCTGCAATTCCTCCAGCCTCAGGAGACCTTCAGGAGCTCCCAGGCTTCACCTGGGCTTGCAAACACGAGAGGAAAATGGAGAGGGAAGAGGAGGAGGGCAGCTCTGTGTGCAGGACAGTCTTGTGAGGCTGAATTGTAGCTGCTCAGGCTAGCAAAACGCAGTAGTTGCTAGTGTGTGGATTGCCTACAGACAAGGTGCTGAGGTGTTCTGTCTAGTTTGGTACAAGACAAGACAAGAGAAGTAACAGCTTTAACATTTATGACTGAGAACAAAAATCCCTGTGGTGGCAAGTGGAGCAGCAATCCTGTCCATGGTGCAGAGCTGCTCAGATGAGCACCTTCTGGCACAGTCAGGCTCTTCCACGGGAGCAAAAGGGATTAACTGGTGTCACAGGGGCTACAGAAATATCATGAGCAACAACAGAGCAGAGCAGTGCTCTAGATAACAGTGCAGAGAGACTTTTAAATATAAAACTTGATTTCAAGCACACCTGCTCTCTCTGCAGGGGAGAAAACAGTCTTGCAGCCAAAGTCACAACCATAAAACAACCTTTAAAGCAGGTCCCATAAATAACTGTCATGTTACAGGGGCATGGCGTGAAAGGGGAGTGAAGGTGTTCTGTGTTCTAGTGGCATCTCCCATGCTGAGGGTTTGTTTCACAACCTCAAATGCCTCTTTCCTGAAAAGTCAAGTTGCATTACTATAGCAGAACTACTTTGGACAAGTATCTCTTTGCCTAGAATAATCAACCTGGCAAGTTGAGAATTTTCTAAGCTTAAAAGAACAGTTGACTTGAAGGAAGGAGGGAAGGAGGGAAGGAGGGAAGGAGGGAAGGAAGGAAGGAAGGAAGGAAGGGAGGGAGGAAGGGAGGGAGGGA
The DNA here is from genome assembly GCF_036013475.1 of Columba livia. NCBI lineage: Eukaryota > Metazoa > Chordata > Aves > Columbiformes > Columbidae > Columba > Columba livia. The sequence goes on from NC_088603.1 coordinate 93,543,218, forward strand.
GGAAGGGAGGGAGGGAGGGAGGGAGGGAGGGAGGGAGGGAGGGAGGGAGGGAGGGAGGGAGGGAGGGAGGGAGGGAGGGAGGGAGGGAGGGAGGGAGGGAGGGAGGGAGGGAAGGAAGGAAGGAAGGAAGGAAGGAAGGAAGGAAGGAAGGAAGGAAGGAAGGAAGGAAGGAAGGAAGGAAGGAAGGAAGGAAGGAAGGAAGGAAGGAAGGAAGGAAGGAAGGAAGGAAGGAAGGAAGGAAGGAAGGAAGGAAGGAAGGAAGGAAGGAAGGAAGGAAGGAAGGAAGGAAGGAAGGAAGGAAGGAAGGAAGGAAGGAAGGAAGGAAGGAAGGAAGGAAGGAAGGAAGGAAGGAAGGAAGGAAGGAAGGAAGGAAGGAAGGAAGGAAGGAAGGAAGGAAGGAAGGAAGGAAGGAAGGAAGGAAGGAAGGAAGGAAGGAAGGAAGGAAGGAAGGAAGGAAGGAAGGAAGGAAGGAAGGAAGGAAGGAAGGAAGGAAGGAAGGAAGGAAGGAAGGAAGGAAGGAAGGAAGGAAGGAAGGAAGGAAGGAAGGAAGGAAGGAAGGAAGGAAGGAAGGAAGGAAGGAAGGAAGGAAGGAAGGAAGGAAGGAAGGAAGGAAGGAAGGAAGGAAGGAAGGAAGGAAGGAAGGAAGGAAGGAAGGAAGGAAGGAAGGAAGGAAGGAAGGAAGGAAGGAAGGAAGGAAGGAAGGAAGGAAGGAAGGAAGGAAGGAAGGAAGGAAGGAAGGAAGGAAGGAAGGAAGGAAGGAAGGAAGGAAGGAAGGAAGGAAGGAAGGAAGGAAGGAAGGAAGGAAGGAAGGAAGGAAGGAAGGAAGGAAGGAAGGAAGGAAGGAAGGAAGGAAGGAAGGAAGGAAGGAAGGAAGGAAGGAAGGAAGGAAGGAAGGAAGGAAGGAAGGAAGGAAGGAAGGAAGGAAGGAAGGAAGGAAGGAAGGAAGGAAGGAAGGAAGGAAGGAAGGAAGGAAGGAAGGAAGGAAGGAAGGAAGGAAGGAAGGAAGGAAGGAATACTACAAAAAGGATCAACACAGTCTCAGGAAAAGTCCAGTGGCTGAGTAATCTATAAGGAGAAAAATCGGAAAACCACTCCATTTAACAGTCACATAGATTTTGTGGAAAATGAGTGAAATTTTATTCCTCCTTGGGTGATTTTCTGCTGGTGCTCAAAGATTCTTGTTGCATTATTAGCTGTCCATTGGAGGTGTCCATTGGAGGCATATTTTGGAGGTGTCTTTGCCACCACCAGAAAGAATTAACAGCACTAATTTTCTTTGATATACTGGAAGGAAAGGATACTGCAAGAAAGAATGAAGGAAGGTGAAGGAAGAAAAGAAACAACAGGACAAGAACCTTTACCTTTTCTTTGTATGTGTGCAAAGAGTTCGTCTGGGCAGAATTTAAAATCTCAGTAAAAACAACTGTACTTTCCTGAAGCACTTTTTGAGATGGGTTAGGAGAGAAAAAAACAAAGAAAACCAAAACAAAACCCCAAAACCTGTAATGCTCTCATAAAAGCAAACAGCAGTGAATGGAGACAAAGAAAGAATATTCCCACCTGAAATGAAAACAGCAGGAGACTTATGGAAAATTACTCAGCAGTTGGAACATGTTAATTGATATAAAAACAGTTATTTTGGGTATTTCCTTCAGAGGGGACTATTATAAATGTCCTTGCTGTGACAAAAGAAATTACTTTTGGGAGAAGTGGGCTTAATTTGAATATATTCTCTTACATTTAGGGCAGTCAGTATACTCACTGCCCTGCCACAACTTCTACAATGGTCCAGTAACATTTTCTGCTGTTGACACTTTGCTTCACTCCCATCCCCTGCACCTTGACTGAAGGACGTGATCTCAGTGGGTTTGCACTGTCACTTTGTCTACTGGTCAGGTGGAAGACAAACTTTAGACCAAACATTTCACTAGATTCCTGTCCATGGCAGCAGAAGCAGAGCTGCTAACACCTGAAGCAGTGTCATAAACACGGCTCTCAGTATACACATATAGCCAGAGGAATATTCTGTGGTGCTTTATTTGAAAATACATGCTATACGTTGAATATCATCACATTCAAACAGCACAGAGATTTGTTTCTACTCGTCAAATTATAAAAGATCATCAGACAAAACTACTGAAGTACATTGTGATAGCATTTGCAAGTCCCGATGTGTGATCTGACTTAAAAAACACCAGTCATCCATTAGACCCAGTTTGCACAATCAGTGATATGATTTTAGACTCTGACATTGTTCGGTAAAGCTCCTTGTCTCCTGTCGTACCATTTCAGTGGCTGAAATTAATAATTATGTCAAAAAAGTAAAGAGTTTCTTGTATTGTTCACTGTGCAATACCCCCATGACCAAACAAATTCTTCTGAGTGGGAGTCTTTCCTGGCTCCAGTGATCACTCGGGTAACGTCAACTCCAGTTCAGTCCCTTTGTATGTGGCAACAAAACTGGCATGATAGTTAAGCAGGCATAATCACTTCCTGAATGCACAGGGCGAAAACCAGATAAAACCAGTGCAGTCCAATAAATTTATAGCAGGATGGAGACAAAAATCAGCAATACCATTGGGTAAGCAGCCCTGGAAAAGGTTGTGTAAACTAAAATCATTGATGAACCACACTCGGTGTGAATCCCACCTGTGTTGCTTCCCAGGCCACCTTCTTTTCATGGGATGCAGGATTCTTCCCACTTGTTGAAACTATATCCAGGTGTGAGTGTCAGCAGATGGATTTCATTCACACAAAATAAAGAGGGGCAGTTTTGCAGAAATGTACCATTGAAAACACCCTAAGGCACCAAATGTGAAGTTTCTGAGGAGGATGAATTTCTGTGCAAGTTGCCAAGACAGGGAAACACTATGTGTTCAGAACCTCCCTTGTTACTGTCGTTCCCTCTGGGGAGATAACACTGGGAAATCTCCTTCTTAGCTCCATTCAGTCTTCAGGTTTCCCTTGTTCATTTTGCAAATAACTGGTGGAGACTGGAGTTCGAGGAAATGCTTTAAATCACAATCATTAACACCTAAATAACAATATAAGTGAATCCAACTGTGTGACTCCAACTGCGTGTTTCCACAGGACTTCAGGACTGCAATACAGAGTCCCCCTCCTCACAGGTAGCACTTAAGCCCTTTTGGTAAACCAGGAAAACTCCACCTTGAAAGCCATGTCCATTCCACAGTGTCCTTGTTGTGCCAAGCTGTCTTGGCTCTCCTAAAAGGGTGAGCTTGCCATTCCTCTGCTCACTGCTGTGCACCAGACTTTCTCTGGACCTTGCTGCAGGCTGAGTCCACCTGTCCTAGAATGTGCCTGGCAGCATACACCATGTTCTTGATGTCTCACTGGGTCCTTGTACAATAGGACTAGTACCTTCCTCTCATCAGATACTTTTGCCCCCCTTAGAGTGACTGCAACTCTTGCTAACACAGATGCATTTCCAGGAGGTGGCTGTGTGGTTCCTTGGCTGTGCTCCAGCGACCTCTGTCTCCCACATGGGTGCTCAAGGGAGTTGATGGGAGTGATGTACACAGTTCAGTCTGGCTTTGCTGAAGCATTTCACAGATGCTTAACACACAATAGCTTGTAGCTGCAGTACAAACTATACACTATTTACAAGCAAGTCTACCTAAAACACAGTAGCTAAGATGCCTCAGATAAAATCCTGGATCCTCGTACTAACTTTTGTACTAATTTGCCACAGCAGCCCTGGAAATCATGTCGGTGCTAGTAATCCCTCATATGCTGCCTTTAAAGATGGAGCACTCTGTTGACCTTCTCTCTAAGGACTTTAAGTGTGCGTTGCTAGCAAAATTATTTCAGAGGTATTGGGAGGAGACAGGGGGACGATAGTAGTAATGTCATTAAATCAGCCCAGTATCTCTACAGCACATCAGATGGGAATACATGTCCTGGATCATTTTTTCAAGGTAGTTTTGCCTTGAGACTTTGAGAAGATATTCTTCAAAAATATACAGAATAAGAACAATTCAGATGTGACAAAAGCAAGACAGTGTTCATGATCTCACAGTCTTCAGGACTTCTGGTACTCTCTTGCTGATGCTGTGAAGGTGAGCAGGCTTAAGTAGCACATAACCTCAGCATGGCCTGTCAGCCCAGTCACCATTCCCTGAGGAAAACGTGGCAAGGCAAAAGTATGTCATAGTCTTGATGCGTTGGTTAAAATCCAAACTAAAGATTGCAGCATTTTCTTGGTTTTTGTTTAAAACACAGAAGTGAAGCAAACAAAAAGCAGTAGGTATACTTGCTGAATATGGGTTCTCTCCAACATTGCTGCAGAGTAAGTTAGTTGCATTGCTAGGATGGCTAATGAGAAGTTACCTTTTTTGCCCCTTGGTCTTTACCAAAGAAATCAGCAATGATCCAGTGCCAGGTGCCTAGATTGTGCGCACAGTCAACAAAATCAAGTGGCATCTTCTGCGGATGGAGGCTGTTCTCATAGAAGAAAGTCACTAAAGATGGATAACATGAAGAGGAAGAAATCAGTACTGTGATTCCTGCCAGTTGAGAGTGCCCCGGGTAAGCCATCTATTTCCTGATTTCACTGCCAGCAAGAAGAATGTACATGCATTTTGTACCAGATGGAAACCCACCACTAGTCACACCTGATTATTTCTAAGCAGAGACACTGACAGCTCATCATCCGATAACTATTGCTTCACCATGTCTTATTAACACAGAGACTTCAAACCCAGGGACATTTCAACAAACGCTGACTAATAACCACATAACATACACGCATTTTTTCAAAAGCATCAGGATCACATTCCTCTACTGAAAACTTGTGATAGATTGATGCAAACAGTGCACTGCCTGACCCTTGTCCAACACAAACAAGTAGTTTGCCTTTCTACTGTAATCAATCTCTACTCGTGAGAGAGCAAAAGCTGGCTGAAAGTCCTTAAGTGTCCAGAAACTCAACCAATCATGGTCTCCTTGAATGTCCGGCTAGTGAGAAATACTTTGCATTAATTTTCTGTCCTATTTTTCTGGGTCATTGAGCTCTGCCGAAATCCCCAGGAGTTTATACAGTTCATTATTCTAAAGGAAAAGAATAGCACAGGTAGATTAAAGTCAGTGGAGCTGCAGAAAAGTGTTAAAATGACAAACTGGTGCACTACTTCTATATATCTGTCCAGAAGGACACTTAGCATATTTTCAACTTCAGCATGTGACTAGTCCCAGTGAGTACTGCAGCCTTCATCTGTGCATCTGCCTACAAATTTTGGTGACCTCTCGTGGATTGGGATCTACTCAAATACACACAGGAGTGTTGACTGCTGTGCTGTGCTGCACTTTGCCAGTCTAGCTACTCTAAAAGTCTGCTCTGAATTAAGCTTCTACGTGACAACAATCCTTTCCCATCATAACATGCCACCCTTTCCAACATGCATCATGGAAACAGAGCACTGCTCCTTTAAATGTAGTGAACATGAAACTATGTGATCCTATCAGTAAGACCAACCCGAGTAGAAGCTAAGTCTATAAGGAACAATGTTTTCCTTGGTTTAAGATTTGTGCATGAACAAATCAAATCCCATATCCACTAAATATTTTGTGATGTTATGTATAAAAATCTATTTATTCATAACCTCATGCCGCCCTTGGCTATGGAATCATTCATCTTGCCAGCCACCAAGCTTTGAAAAGACACAAAGATTCTGTCTTGACTGTAAGTAAAATCTTCTTGTGTTCAAACACAACAGCTTACATTTAGAGATTCAAACACTTGTGTTGTAATACTTTGCCACTTCAGTGGCATGAAACACATCAGATGCCTCTGTGTCTGTTGAGTCCCTCATTAAAGCAGTCCAGCATCAAAATAAATTTATTGTTACTTTTCACAGCTTATTTCCATCTTTTCAAGAACAAATTTGGATGCTACTTTGAGAGCCAGTCTCCCAGTCTGAGGCACTGTACTCAGGCATGTTCCATAGCTAAAGAGATTAGTCCCAGCCAAGGGATAATCCCAATCAATTAGGGCTATTAGCACACAGCTCACTCTCACCTATCCTTAATCAGAGTGTAAACTTTTACTTTGGACTGAGATGAAAAGTACAAAACTCTTCTGTTTGCCCCAGGAGTGACAGTAGATTCAATGCCAGAAGGCTCCTCTATAATTTGAGCAGAGCTCTGCTCCCCCATTCTTTCTTTATTGGGCAAAGGATCCAGAAGATCCATTATCAAAGACATCTCTGTGAAAGCAACGGAGGAAGATTATAATGCTGCAGTGAACGAGAAAGGAAAAGGGAGGTGGTAGAGGAGCCAAAAAATGACAGTCCTCTCCCCATAGGTTTGCTTGTGGCACTTATTAGGGGGAAGAAATATATCGTGAATAAAAGGTCACAGGCGGATCCTGGTTCCCGGTCAGTGACTCCCTGCCCATCCCAGCAGGAATTCAGAGGGAAGCCAAACCGGGAGCTGGGGATTTCCAGCAAGACACGTTTCCAGCACTGCTGCCTCCAACACCCCTTCCCAGCACCATGTGGTGATGGAGGAGGCCAAAGCACAGTTGTCTGGCAACATCTGCTAATGATACGGTCTCTGGGAAGATTATAGTTAAGTCATTTGATTCAGAAAAACCCTGAAGTCTTCCTAAAACGTAAAAGAAGCAGAAACTGGTCCTTTCAACTTCATAACTGGGGAAAAACGAGGGAGCTTACAGCAATTACTTTTAACTTCTTCCCAAGAGCTCTGAGGTAGCTGAAGACTAAGACTCAGGATACTCTCTTTTCCTGTGGGGGGTCGTTATTTTTTTTTAATTATTATTGTTGTTTTGTTTTTGTAATCCTGTGCCTACTGCCTTTAGAGTGTGCTCTCTAATGAACTCTCTTAGGAACTAATTGTTCTTGGTACAGGAATATGCCCACTTCAACCATACTGCAGATGTGAAGAAAAGCCTTTACCCACACTGCCTAAGTGCCCCTGGTCTTGGTGAGTGGGAAAGGAGAAAGCACAGTTTCTTCAACCTTTTTTCCAAACTGCTAGCAGCAAGATAAGAGAGATCTGAAAGACAAAATCGTTTTAGAGGCACATGCAAGCATGGGTTCTGCTAACCACAGATACTTTGAAGAGAGCAAACTCTGACACCTGGGCAGCTCAGCCACTGATGCAAACACATAGGCTCTATCTGGATGTGAGTGCTTGAGCTTCATGATCATTGGTTTTGACCGTTTGCTCAACTCAGATGCAGCATGAGTGCCAAACTGTGCACAAATTTAGGTGGTCAGGAGCCCACTGTACTTGGCACAGGATTTCGCACCTTCAGCGCTGCCAACAGGGTTCTCAGCAGAGCATGTGCACATGGCTTGGTGAATGTGCCAGATGGCATGGGCAGCTCCTTCATCAAAATCCAACTTGGTAATATCTGATACATTGCTCAAAGAGGTCGGGTGATGTTCCACAGCACTGAAACACTTGCAAGGCTCTATCCTTTTTTTTTTTTGGTAGAGGAACAATAAATGATATTCACTTGCTAAACAAGTTTTGTAGAGGTTCATTTTCCTAACCTCACTGGCTGATCTTCCAAGAAGGAGGGCTTGGTCTTGGGTTGTTGAACACAAGATGAACATCATACCATAGAGCAAAGCCATAAATCCACAGTTTTTCCATAGCAATGGTTTTGTGGCCAGGTTCCAATGAATAAGTGAGCATGTGTATGTGAGAATGAGTATGTGAGAATTGTTTTATAGCCATCAGGTTTAAATTGGACATACAGGACATCTACCTCTGTAGAAATTTTCTTCCTCAGCCCAAAACAGTTTAGCATTTTGTTTTTCAGAGAGTGATACAAGAGGTAATGAGCAGGACACTTTCTACTAAGTTCAGTGGTTTTTAATCCAATTACCATACTAGTTGATTAGCTGGAATTAAGCAATTCTTATTTTCTTTCTTCCACAATTAAATTACAGTTTTCATCTATAGTCTACAGTGTTTGGGACAAGACACAGGAACTGTGGAATTGCCACAGACATGCAGAGATTTATGCAAACTTCAATTTATCCATTCAACTTACTGGTTATTTCTACTATTGCCACTCTTCTGAGTTATAAGGCTCTCATTAGGCTCTGTACAAAGGAGAAGGAAAAGATCTGTCCTGATGTAAATCTCACAAATCTCACAAGCCAATGATTTTGGGTTTTTTTTTGCTAGTAGATAGACTGCAACAAATTAAATAGATAATATGCCTCGGTAGGGGATTTTCCCACTGTTGTGGATAACAGTAAAAAGCAGAGGACGAATCAATAGACAGGTGACAAGAGAAAGTCGATGGTCACTGAGGTACTGCTGCTGGCTCATCAGAAGAGGCTGCTATTGGAACTGCTTAGGAATTTTCATCAGAAAATGCCTGTTCATTCAAATGGAATCTGCTGCAAAAGAATTGGGTTTTATTCAATTTTTTCTATACTTAAAAAAAAAAAATAATTAAACATGGTTTAATTTCAGCATTTAATCAGAAGAGGTTTCAGTGCCTAGCTTAGAAATAGCATTTTGGTTGGAAACATGAGTTCATTGAAATTAATTAACAAACATTACTCAAAACTGAAACACTTCACAACTGCTAAAACAAAAACATTTCAAACTGGTCTGATCCTTCTCTCCACCCTGTTTAACACTCTCTTATATTTGGTTCATGATGTTTTACAAAATGCACGTTTTGAAAGAAAATGTAGACAAGTAGATTTTACTTTAATCAAAGAAGAAGAAGAAGAAAATAAGCTTCCCTGTCAGGTCTGATTATTCAATTGAGTGGCAAATTAAAAAAAAAAAAAAAAAAGAAAGAAAGTTTACTTGCTTTTTTTGCTGGTTTTACAAGTTGAGTCACCCAGCCAGTTAAAAAACAGCTTGGAAAGCAGATGTTTCCATTTTCTGTGGGAGCTTGGAGGCATTCAATTGAAATCCCACAGAACAGCCAAGCAGTTAGCATCACACTTGCTATCACATTGGAAAAATGTGAATTAGAATTACACATATATCAATTCATTAGTGGGTTGGAAAGAAAACAAACACACAATAGCTACTCACTGGAGTCTAAATGCAATTGTCACTAATCAGAGTGGGGAAGAGAGATTACAAACTTCACAGTTGCTGAGACAAAAGGAATTTTGTACTTCTCAGACCAAAGGAAAGGTGATATAATATGCCTTTATCAAAACACTTTGAAACGTAATAGCTTCATCACTATATTTGTCTCATTGAGACCAAACATAAAAAGATACAGCTAGTTTCATGTAGGCTTTAGCACAGAAGCTGAATATTTTTCTGTGACACAGATTACTGCAGAGTGGAAAAGGAAACTCTGCCCATACATCCAAAAGTTGATGCTCCATGTCTGAAAAGCCCTGTCTGTCTGTTGTTCACTATTATTTTTCTCAGGCAGATGTTGCACCTGCTTATTGCTGCTAATGACATGAAACACATCCACTTGAAAAGTGAAGTAATAATCTGAAATAAAAAAATATATATTGAGTGAAAGTATGGTTGAACATATCAGACCTGATTTACTAAAATATGCAGGTTCTAAAAGATATGCTAAAGATTTGCCTTTTCAGCTTGCAGCAGGAGGAAGATATCAGCCAGTTTAAAATCTGTTTGCTTGCATTTACTTGATCCCCTTCACTTATTCTGACATTGATTTCAAGCAAAAGAGAAAGCTGTTAGTGTCATGGAATAATCGTGTTTTTGATGGGGAGGCAGGAGAGAGAGATTGGGGTGTTTTGTCTGTGTTTTTTCATTTTTTGTGTTGTTGTTCTTTTTTTTCAAGCTACAATAATATTTATGATCATCCAGTTTTCTGACTTTCTTAACCACTGCTGAAGTGGTGGCAATCTATGTAATTTCAGAGGCACTTAGAAAAGCTTTGGACTATAATAAAAATGGTTATTACACTAGTTACACAAAAAGAGAAGCACACAGACAATCTTGCAATGCCCTGGATATGCTTATTTGGCAGTTTCAGATGCTCTGCATCATTAGGGAGCAGCCTTCTAGGATCTTGCCTGTTAATTGGCCTCGAGTCACTGTTATTGCAGCCAAGCACATCCTAGACTCACTCTCATAAATTGGTGAAACTTCATTTTAAAGTTACTGCAACAGCTACACCAGTCCCATTTGGAGTACTGCTCCAGAAACTACACTCCTTGCAAATGTACTTTATCGCTCCTAGGGTCCTCAGGAGAAGTATCTGTGAAACAGATGACTTGACCTAACACTAAGTCATTTTGTTTGTGGGGTGAGAGTTCAGCTGGATCAGTGAGCTCCTGTCACAACCCCACCAAAGAAGCTGGGATGGATGAAACCATCCAGCACCCATCTGCAGAAAGACCTGTGGGTACAGGTACAGCTGTGACACCACAACCTCAATCCTCCAGCTTCACAGTCTGTAAATGGCCATCAAACCACCCACCAAATAGGCACAGCAAATATCCTGCTGCAGGACAACAATGTCACAGACTTTATTTACAGAGTGCTAGCAGTTCTCTAAGCTCTTTTCCTGAATCTATCTCCCTGCAGGCACACAAGTGGTAGAAGACCCACCAGTCTTCTGGTGTAAATGTCTTCTCAAATGAGCTGCTGTCATGTGGCAGGCCTACTATGGAGTCCAGCCAAAGGTTTAAGTTCTAGGAACAGCTCTGCTTCATGACCTGGCAGAATATGGATAAGTGTTTGCTATTTTATAGTATCTACAGGCATGGGACAGGCACATAGAATGCCAGAGGACAGTTAAGATAGCATCTTAAAATGTACAGAGACGACTAAAAGTAATTGTATGTAGCAGATTTTGTCACTTCTCCAGGTAAACGCTTATACCCTCTTGATCCAAACTGCCTTCTGACATTCCACCCTTACCTCCATCTCAAGTTTTATAAAAAGTTAGCCAGTGTGTCAATCAGTGTTTTAAAACAGTGAAGATACAACATAGGCACAGTGGAGCATCATGTCTGCACTTTTTTTCCACTTAACACCTTCCCTTCTTTTTGGTAGCTTTTCTTGCTCATGTACGCTTCGTATCAAATTTATCACAGCGTCCACTGGTGCAAAGTCAGCAATAAATTTCACCTTGTGGTTCCTTTATTTCTTGCAGAATTCACTTTCAATTAGTCAAAAAATAGGGAAGAGTTGAACCACCTGTCATACATGTACAGAGCGCACCAAGTTGTTGTTCTGCTCAGCATACACGTAATTGGGAAAAAGATTAGTTGAACAAACAAATTCAAATAATTTAAAGTAGAAGTGAAATAAAAAGTAAATCTAGATGCTTACAGTTCATTGTTTAGCTTTCCCTCATTTTGTTTCTTCACTGACTCTGTGTGTCCTTCTATAATGGATGAGTGGGAGCAAATCCACAAATAGTTGGGTAGCAGTCAAAGAGTTTTACATTTTTAAGTGAATTTTAAACTAAGATCCAACAGGCAGTCTGAGTCTGACTGCATTCCCAGACACTCAGTTAACTTGCATATTAGTAATTCAATAGACTGCTTGTGAGACTGGCATCCACCGGGAAAGCCCCATGCTTGAACATGCAGAGCTACATATTAGTTGTAAATCCTATTTATAGTGCTTTATGTGTGCAGACTATAAGAATCAGCTATCAGAGTGTGCAAGTCCAATCTAAAATGTATTCATTCATTACCCTGGCTACCCAATTGGCATGACTGTTTTTAAAAATGAGCTAAGTCTGCTCTCTAGTTGTTAGCATGCTTTCTATAACTCAAATGATGCTCAGGTAATTTACATTTTCTTGATTTGCTTGCCTGTGTGCTCCCAGGAGCCATGCACTGCAGGCAGCACAGAGCTTTTTCTGATAACCCCCAGTCAAATATCTCACACTCAATTTGACTGGGTGCCACAGTGTCTCCCTTCAACTTGCCTTCTTCTCTAGTTGACTCCCTTTTCTTGCAGCGGAAAAAAGCTCCTTTGCAATACTGCTAAGTTTAAAGTATTCCTTGAGATCCTATGGAACTAGATTTATTTTCTGTTGTTACAAGCTGGGTTTTTTTGTATTAGTTTGGTTTAGCAATTGCTGCTCTTTGCTTTTTCTTAGTTTAATAGGGAGTTACAGGACATGAACTTGAAACTTGGAATATATGTACATTTAACATGTTGTTTACTGCTTTGAGTTCTTATCTGTATGTACAACTACCTATAACAGACAAACTGCTTCTTTGTGCAAATTCTTTTGCTCATAATTGGCCATTGCATATAAGCTTGAATGTGCAAATACTGATAATTGAGAGGCTGGTTTAGAAAATACACTTTTTCAATGTCCTCCTTTGAATCCAGGTCATATTTATTGCTTCCAATTCTTCTGTACTAAGAAATCTTTGTTGTTGTTGTTGTTATGAAAATGTAAAAGTAGAAAGCTTCGAATTCTGAAATATATCACAAAGACTTCTTAAGTTTTCTAGAAGACCTATTTTATCTTCAGTATGTAGTTCACCATAAATAAAGCATTAATGAATTTGTGTCTCACTGAAACGTTTTAGCGACTTCTGAGGCATGCAGAGATATTTGATTTATTCTTTCACCCAGTTAGATGGTAGATATATGCCATATAATGCTCTTATGAAATATTACTTTTCAATTACATTATTCCTGCTTTTGTTTAGAATTAAATGCCAAAAGGACTGTTTATGGAGCTATTAGAGTTGGATATGTTTGCCTGTCTTCCACTGAAAAATTGCTTTGCACAGTAAATGAAAAGATCTTCAAAATGAAGGGTAGAAATACTGAACTCATTTCCCACTGTTATTTGGTTTATTGCAACCTTGCAATATTGTCATAAAAATTTAGCAACTAAAAATCTAATCAACTCATCTTTATCAATATAATAAATATTAAATGGGAATGGAATGAAAAGATTCTTTACTCGTTCTCCTCTTTCTCTGCTCCTCAGTGAGACTCAGTGAAATCCTTACACTAGTAATGCTATTACTGAAATAAAAAATATTTGTTTCCAACTCATCCTAAATAAAAATACCTAGCTTTACACTGAAGGCCATTTATTTTTCATTTTTAAGCTAACATATTCATAGTTTATACCATTTAAATGTTGTATCTCAAGTTACGAAATAGTTTTCTACTTACTGTTTTCCACCAATAGGTGGCAAGTGAAGCCCTAGAAATTTATTCACTGGATACAGCATGAAATAAGAACACATAGTTTGCACTTGCCAGCTGTAAATCAGTGCTCTCTGACATCTCTTCAGATGTGATTGTGATTTAGTCACATTGTGATTTTAGCCCATCCACCTTGCACTACAAACTCAAGTCCAAGTTGAGGAATAACTACATTTTGTGTGTAAGACTGTTAATTCTTATCTCTTTTGTCATACTCCATTAGGTCAAATTGAAGTTGTGCACATCGTCTTTCTCTCTTGGTTGGGAAGGTATTCATTAGCACGGTGTAGCAGCTGTAACATTCATTCAGGGTCTTAGGATTGGGCTTTCTGTAATGAAACAAAAAACCTCTGCATTCACAGCTGTGTCACAAATCACACTGATTGTAAGCTGGAACAGAATAGCTTTGATTTCCAGTTCCATAAAAGCTAGAAACGAGAGAGTCTGCTGGCAGAAAGAGCCTACTACAGTGTTACAAATAATTTTAATAAACCACAATAAGGGTGCTTATAATGTGATACTATAATTTGTCATATTTAATGCTCTATTTTTTTTAAAAATCAAGCTCTCTCTGAAACATAAAAGTAGGAAGTATTGAATCTTGTTTATATACAAGCCGGGTATGGTGCTGAAACTCACAATGAAGTGGTACAAAAAGACAGAGATTTTCTTCTGCACATGATATAATGATTTTAAGGACAGCATGTAACGCATTGTAGTCAATTAATTGCAGAATTTCCTTGAAAAATGAATAGAAGCCTGTATAAATCACACAGTTTGAGGAGTGCAGAGCACAAAAGGATATCTTGCCTTCTAGGCAATCTGCATTAGTAAATGTTTATTATTCTTCTGCAAACTTACTTCCTGAAATCAGTCCGCCTTGCAACTGCCCTGCTGTTACTGGCAATCTAAGTATTGATGACTAAGTGACCATCAGAGCTCAGCTGGTTCTTGTATATATCACAGTAGCTCCTCTGAGTAGACAAATTTGACTGCTCTGATCCCTGCATGGCAGCCTGGATTAATTCTATTAATCCAATCCATTCACTAATCCTTTCATTTTTATAAGTTAGTTTGGTTTTGTGAGCTCCACTTCTAGCTGTAACTCTCAGCATGTATGGGCAACAGCAGCAAAACATGGACAAAACCCAAAGCCGTCAGGAAGCATCAATAATTAGGCACTGAACAACGAAGATCACGCAGCTGTGTCGGTGACTATTAATCACTTTGACAGTAAGGCTATAGAAGAGAAGAGAGGATGTCTGAAACTGCTTCAAATTAACAGCTCTCCAGTGAACTGGGGAAGTTTGGCAGCATATATCATGACCAAAATTTTTAAAAAACATAAATAATAAGTTGATTTTAGGCATCCACTTTAGGTGCCTTAGTCCAGACGACATAGAGAAGATGGCTGTTTGAATGCCCCTCTGCAGGAAAACCCCTGACCACGTAGGAACCTGAACTTCCAGCCCTTTCACCTCAGGTAAATACCTGAAATCAGGCAGCGTGAATGACACCTTTAGATATTGCACCTGTCACTGAATATGAAACAAATAGGTAAAATCAACAAGCAACTTCCCAAGGGCCAGGTCATAGCATGCAAAACCAGCACACTGCCACTGACTTGACAGTAACATGAAGCTAAGCCGTACATGATCTTGACCCTCAAATGACAGCCCATATTATCACAACAGAAATATTAAATAAATAGACTGGATCCAAGTTAAGCATTTCCCCTTAGCTTGCTTTCGGTTGGAGCCTCTCCCCCTTAAAAGTAAACTTTCCATTCAAACCTCAACTGAGAGCCGCCTGCAGCCAGTGAAACTGCAGAGAAAGGTCTGTAAACAATAATTGCTCTGTAGAGAGCAAGCTGACCTTTATAGACGCTAAACAAAACAAAAAGGGTTGATTGATGCTCTGCAGTACGTGGTCTCCGAAATATTAAAACCAAGAAAGTCACAGAAGGTTAGCTTATGAACATACAGCGTGATAAATTATGTCAGCGGATGGGGGGGTAGGAAAGTGGAAAGCATGACTGGGTAAAATATTTAGGGAAAAGAAACCTGTATCCTCAGCTGGAAAAGAAAAAATGTGTAATGCTGACTTTTGTTAAATGGAAACAAAACCCAAACCTATGTTACCTTGAGCAGGTCAGTTGCTAAATTCTCCATGACTCATTTTTTAAAAATTCTTAATAATACAGTAAGATACAGTAGGGTGTTTTTAATAATAAGAAATCTATTAGTAAACTTGAAAGGATAATTGCTCACAATTTAGCCACAAACCTGTTATTAATACAGAGAAGGACAAACTAACCCATATAGAATCATGGAATCTTTTTGGTTGCAAAAGACCTTTAAGATAAGGTCCAACCTTTAACCTGACACTGACAAGTGCACCACTAAACCATGTTCCTAAGCACCACATATACATGTCTTTAAAACACCTCCAGGGATGGTGACTCAACCACTTCTCCGGGCAGCCTGTTTCGCTGCTTGATAAACCTTGTGGTGAATAATTTTTTCCTAATATCCAATCTGAACCTGCCCTGGCACAACTTGAGGCTGTTTCCTCTCATCCTATTGCTTGCTACTTGGGAAGAGACCAACATCCCCCTCGCTACAACCTCATTTCAGGTAGTTTCAGTTTCAGTCTATCTGTTTCTTGTCAACTCAAACTACAGACTAAAGGCTGCAGAATGCTACACCCCTTTCTCTCTTCCCTTCGCTGTCTTTAAATTTTCCCTTCCCCCAGGAATGTATGGTGCTGGGGTGGGATTGTTCACTTTAAATACATATCTTCCTATCATTTTCCAGAATGGGATAGTTTCATCATTCAGCACTTCAAGGGGGTTCCATGGAAACTTTCTTATTTACATAGACACACCTCAGGCTACAATGGTATTTTCAGGTGCAAAACTGGGTCCCTCCTATACAGTGGATAAGCAGTAAGCACTGTGCTCTCATTGCAGATGCTAGCACTGGAATAGTTCTCCCACCAAAGAGATCTAGGGACTTGAGGAACTAGAAGGCCCTTTAAATTTCAATTTGCTGCAGTTCAGAGATTCAAAATTTGCACTATAAAAATCTTGGTGTGCAAGGACTGTTCAGCAGAGCCAGGTTGAAGGCCAAAGATAAGAAGGGGCTCAGCAGGAACAGGGTGGGTGTCAATAGTACTGTGACAGAAGGTGAAGAACATTCTTATTGAACCTTATAGAGGGACCATCAAGTGCCTTTAAGGACTTTGCGAAGAAACAACCCCACAGGCTCAAAACTGTGTAAGAGAGAACAGCTGTGCAGATCTCTCTGTCCTTCTAGGGCTGCTGTCCATTCCCAGACTGTAGCACATCAGTGACAGCCTCAGCTGCTCTCCAGCTCCTGCCCAGTCCCCTGTATCAAACCTGTCTTCCCACCCAGAGCAGCAAATCTCCACTTGTGCCCATGCCCACCTCAATGTGCCTCTGAAGCAAAAAAGCCACAGCTGAATATTCACATCCCTTCTGCAAGCCAGGAGGAGCCTGGGACAGATAAGCCTTCACTTCACCAGACTTGCAGAGGAAGCCACATCTCTTATCCAGTGGTAAGAGGACACAAGCAGTTATTTACAGACAGGTACCATACAGTCTCTGGCACATTGCCACAGAACCTTTCCAATCCTGTAAACTAGGACCTGATCATGTAGTGAAAGCAACACCCAGGACAGAAGTACCTTAATACAAAAAATGTTTATGCAAAAACATAGTGCCATCCCTGTCATGCTTTTTGTATGCTTTAAACACGGTTTCTAGAAGACAGCAAAAATGGCTTTGGGCAGCAGAGGAGCTATCTGCCATCAGAGCTATTTTCAATGTGGGATGACTCAGAAAAAGTTAAGGATCATACTGTGCTCTTTCAAGTAATCTGCTGGGAACCTGAAGTGAAAGCCTGAGATCACTGAAGTCAAGAGGCGTTTTGACTTCAGTGGAACCAGCATGTCTCCTTGGCTTTTGAGCAAAACCACAAATCACATACCTCTAAAAAAAAGAAGTTAATAATCAACACGTTATAGACTATTTTGCCTTAAAGTGAAACAAAGCAATCTGCTAATGAAACATGAAAGTGCAGGTACACATTTTCGGATTGGCTACTGGGTAAGGTCTGAACAAAACTTGCAGAGAGAAGGGACTTTTCAGACAACTCCCAAAAGCAAATCTATGATCACATTAGGAATTTACCTTAAAGTGACAAAGAAGCTCACGAAACCAGTGTAGCAAGTTGTAAAGATACCCAGGTAGGAGAGACACATGAAAAGTCATCTAACAATAAAAAATTGCATTCAGAGGATCAGTATCATATTTGTTGATGTGGATTGATTTTCAGAGATGCTGAGGTGAGTTTGATGCTCAGGATCACTGAATATCAAGGAGATTTACTTTATTCCTGGGCACTATCCAATACACTGCATAGTATACCATTCATTTTAGCTGCAGACAAATTATTGAAAACCCTTACATTTTCCTGGTTGCAAACTGAAACTATTTACCATAGGTGTGGCCTCTGTGAAATCCATCAGGAGGTCACCTGGCTCCAAAGCAAAGGTACTTCCAGCATCTGTGGAACTCTAAAGGCAAAGAAGAAACCCAGCACTGAAAAAAAAATCATTCCTATAATTCTGATTTGTTTGTTTGGTTGTTGTTTTGTTTTGTTTTAATTCCTTAAATGGATTTCAAATTTCACAACATGTTTTTTAAGAATGGTTACTCAGGAAAGACAGATTACAAAATCATGCACCTTTGAAATCAAGGTAAATATTAATTTAATCCTGATTCACAGCCCCCTAATGTTGATGAAAAACTATTATTGATTTTAGCTGGGTCTTGGAGCAGGCTCTAAATATGTTCTTACACAACAGGTTAAAATTATTACTACAACTATGCATTAAAAAACACTCCCCAATGTAGAATTACTCCATTTAAGAAAAACCTGTCATCTGCAACTCCCTACCACCCTCCCTGCATAGTCTCCCAACTGACATAATCTCATCTCTTTCCACGTTACCTTGCCACCAGGCGAAACCTGTGTTTGTCCTTCTGATGTCTGTGGTGCACATGTTTTCTGTGATCCGGGAGATGCTGAGGACACAGGTGTTGATGCTGCTGCTGCTGCTGCCAGTGCTGGAGGAAGATCATCTTCATCACTGCAGTTGATAAAAGCAGACAGACCTTCTCATTGGAAAATGTCACCGAACTGCGACTGTACTTGTGCTGGAGGAGGCACTGGTAACCTGTGTGTCAGCTGCAGTGCTTCAGAGTGAAGTTCTGTTTACTCTTCCATCTGTAATGTGGCTGACTTTTCAAGTAAATTAGATTTTTTACACTTTAAAGAATCCTCAAAAAGTGGATTGGCTAGGCAACTCTCATCTGCAAACAGAAATCTTACGGGTATGATGTGCAAGTAGTGTTTCTATGGAGAACATATATATGAATAAATGAACTTATTTGATATTATCGTGCTTTAATGTTAATTCTTTTCTATGGAGGCTGGCAATATTGATAAGAATTGATCTGGTTAGATCTATTCATGGGACCATGTGCTTCATTGGCTTTAGACCAACGAAATATTTGACGGCCATTATGCTGTTAGTCTATGCTATTGTTTTCAAAGTGTTTTTAATGCACTTTGATTGACTCCAAAAAGGAGCTCTTCAAAAACATTTTTGGGAGGGTGTCTTTTTCCTATCCCATTTATTCCATCTACAGAGAAAACATTTTATTTAAAACCAGGTTGTACGTTTCCCTTGGGCTCTAGGCCATCAAGCTGAGCTCTTTCCTTCTCACCCACTGTCACCACTAAATGAAAACCAGTAGAGAATATTATACCTTCATTTACTTTTGTAGAGCCCCATTGACTATAAATCATCGGGATCAGTCAGCCCTGAGTCAAGATGTTTCCAACTGCTAACTGCAATTCCATGGAGGTAAACAGTCACAATTTGGCCTACAAAACCTTTATTACTGGGAATAATGTGTAAAAAGGAAAGACTACAGCTTAACAGTTGGGGAAAACGATGAGAAAACTTATTTCTGCTCATAAAATGGCATCAATTTTAACTACCAGTTAGATAGTCAGAGTGCACAGACACCCGCCATGCCAGTTTGACAGGCACTTTCAGAACAGAACTATATTTGATTTAGTGCTACTTGAAGGTAACATGCCTGGGCAACACAGTACTTCAAAACTACATGGCATACAGGGTACACCAGCCTTATGTTGGGTTGTTTGGGTGATAGCAGTGGTTTTTTGTTAGGCTATAAAGCTATGGTGATTAATGTTATCTTTTCCATGCTTTTCCATTTTCTATTTCTTCTGGGAAAGGATAGAATTCAGCACCAGAGCCTGTACAATACACTGGTTTTATGCTGGAAATATAACACAAAATCTTTTGGACCTGTTCAATAGATGTTTTATTTAACACAACAAGCCAGAGCTGGGCTGTTGACCTAGTTAATCTCTCTTTCAGAAACATGTAGCTGACATTTTCTCTGTCCTTGCTCACTACTCTCAGCAGGAATACACTGGCACCCTCCCCATCCTTGCTGGGTAAAGCTGCTTTGTTGAATACAAGGAAGTGGAAAATCGTCAAGAACTTGCCAGGTCAGAAAAGCTTCTTAGTGTCTACAAACCTGGGTTAAGGTCCAGTCTTGTCAGTTGTCAAGCTATTAGCATACTAGCTACAAGACTGAGAACTGGTCTTCTTCACTGTATTCCTTTCACAGTACTCCTTCACTATTTCTTTGAATTTCTAGTATTTGCATTCCAGACACAAGATAATTAAAATGGAATAGAATGTGGGTCTTCCCCTCAAAAATATTTAAAAATCACAGCCTGTCTTTTTAACTAGGGAGTCTTTGGCCCTACACACAGCTGTAGCATAGGTGACACCTGTGTTTGGATGTGTTTATGTGCTGTTCCTCATGCCTAACACCAGACAACTAGAAATCCACATGGGGCAAGACATGCTCAGAACTGGTTCATCAAAAACTCACCAATCAGAAATTGAGAATTCACTATTGAATATATACGTTTTTTTAAAATATACTATTTAAATGTTGCTTCTCTCTGTGTGTGTAATAACACCATTGCCTTTTCCACCACATGACCTTGCCTTGAGTCTCCTTTCCATCTCACTTGCCTCCCACTGCATTATTCATCACTTCAGCTCTTGCCTTCCCCAAATTCTGCTCTTCCCAGACACTGCTGAATTCTGTGTGGTAGTTGTTCTCCCACTGGCCCCTGGAAGCCTTTTCCTTCTTTTTAGGACAACCTCTCACTCACTTTCATTTAGCCTCTCCTCCTTTCCTCAGTGTCATTCTCAGGTGTGGGGTCATGCGTTCTGCAGGTGCTCAACAGCTCTTGGGGGACTGGCATACTGTTCAAGTACACAAAAGGGAGGTGATCAGTCTCGGTCTGAAGGATTTTCTCTTTGCCCTTTAATAACAAGTTGGCTAAACATTTTCTCAGACAAGAATGATCGAGGAATAGCTCATTCTGCTTCAGGGATGACTGCTTGAGGTACCTATTTTCATCATTCTGTGTCCTTACCTATACCTCTCCTTTGGTTGTCACCTTCTATTTATTGACAAACACATCCTCTTCAGCCCCAACCTACCATAGAGCATTATTTTTCACCCACATTCTTAAAAACTGATTTCTCACTAGCCTTGCTATCTTCAACACCAACTTATCCTACTGCCTTACTTCAGTGTTCACATGGGAAATGTTCTGCTTCTGCATACATAACATTGCCAAGGTACCCTTTCCATCAAAACTGTCTACATTGTATAACTCTCTTCTCTTTGTTTGCCATGTAGCAGTATTTGAGGACCAAGTTTGATGACCTCTTTAAGTTAAAACCTAAATCAAAAACTTTTCCAAGTGTGTGTACAAAACCTGTGACTATACCTGAAACAGGACATTAATTTCTTGCCTGTCCTTACGTATCAGCGTGCTCAAACAATAGGATCAGCCATTGTATCCTGTTGATTACCTGTCACATAAACAGTATTAAATAACTGGTTCCCTCACTTTGATCCTTTGCTGACTGCTCCCTGCATTACATAAAAATCTGAAAAATCAGATGCATCTTGAAATATGCAGGAGATTCCCCTCCCCTGGCTGATAATAAAAAAAGAGGTAGTAGAAGTGGTATCTTGTTCAAGAAAAGTATGGCTGCTGTCTGATCTATGCTGGGCAGAGTGAGTGAGCAGGCTTCATTCATGTCTTGGGAAACTGCTCCTACCAAACGTTGCCAAGTTCCCTGTCACACATTACCTTCAGGATTAGCAAGCACTAAGGGATTCTGGGTTCTCTTCCCAGCTTGACTTGTCAATTCCCATCTCCCATCTCATTTGCAAATCATACTGGTTGATGTTACCATAGTAAAAAAGAGTATGTTATGTGGCCTGCTCACCAGGCTGTGGCTGTGTGTTCCCATATATCAGCATTGGTCTCCTGGACAATTTGGCTAATTGCTCATTTTCCTCCTAGTTACAACTTGATTCATTCTTCTGTTTCTTTACCTAAATAATTTTTCAATTTTAGTGATGTAGACTGGTCCTTTTTTTTTTTTTTTTTTTCATAGCAAAAGCTAGTGTTTTTAATACTGAGACAGAAAATAACTACATCTTGATATTAGAATCCTCTTGGAGAGAAGGAAAACTTGTGCCAATGTTGCTATATATTTAGAGACACCAGGATGTTAAATTGCTGGAGGGACGAACAGTCGCCATTCCACATAGAAAACATACATATTTTTTTCTTCATTATGGCATTAGTGTTCTTGTACTAATAAGTTTATGCTGACATTGTCTCTTTCTTTCTCTAGTTTCTGGTGGCCTTGTCTGTCCTTCCACACAAGGGACAAATTAACAAATGGATTTCTACATCTCTTCAGTACCTCACATCTCTAGAGACTCTCAAATGGGATGAATTATGTGTAAAGGGGATGCCAAAGCCCCCTTTACACATAGGATCATTCATGTCAGAATTAAGAGACCAAAATTTGCTGGCTGTACCCGTACTGGGCTCAGTGATTTCTGCATGTGGCAAAATCAGGGAGAAAGGGAGAGAAAGAGAGAGAGAGAGTGCACTTTCTGAGAGGGAACAGCTGACAGCAGGGCTTGACCACCCAGCAATTGAGGACTGTTTTCCTCATTCTGCAAATGGGCTTCTAACAAAGCAGACAGAGCAGCTTGCTCCAGCTCACACCAGGTCTTTGACATTTCTTGTGAAAAAGAGGTCTTTAATTCCTAACCTATAAGCTTAGAAAAAGGGAGAGAGCCTACCATTCTGACGATGAGCAACTGCATAGAGATAGCAAATTTACTTCGTATTAAAAGCTTAAAGATTCTCGGCGACAAAAGGAACAGTATCAATATAAGATCATTATCATGCAATTGCACTCATGTCTTTCAGAAAGCATAGCTAGAGCAGTAATTAGCTTCCCCCTTCATTTTCAGCTGTAGTAGGCAAAAAAAATAAAGATAGTGCATGTGTTACTCACAAACTGTACTGCCTCGTTAACTTCCTCACACGAGAAACTTTAATCTCCTGCTTTTCTGTTGGGCCAGTTGATGGCGTCGTTTCAGGTCGTACTGGAGCTGGACTTCTAAAAATAACAAGAAAAATATATGTAGCACAGTCTTTATTTAAACTACTTCAGGCATATCAACAAAGTTCTAACTCATCAACACATATTTATCTTGCAAAGTGGCAAGTGCCCACTGAAGTTCATCCTTTTATTCCATTTATAGTTCACAGGCCAGTGTGCATGAACAGAAAAGGACGTGCAAACTCACCCTCCTGTGCATTGCATACCATTTATAAAAGCAGCAGCTGATTACAAATACAGAGAGTATGTAATACACCACGTGGAAATGTCACTGTTTTCAAAATACAACATTTTAATAACAGCCCAGCAAGTGAGTCATGTCAGAAATATTTTTAGAAAAAATACCTTTAAGAAATACTATTTTATTAATTGTGAATCGTGTTCTACTTAAAATAGTTTTTACCTGAAATCAAACATTATCCTTCTGCATTTGAAAGAGCAGCTCAAGAGAAATGAACTAATGGATTAGATCCAAGAAAAGGATACTTGCTAGAAAAAGACAAAACTCAGACATGTTTCAGATGCTCATAAATGTGAAATACATCTGCAGAGCTCCAGCAAAGGATAGAAATGGCAATGAGGATACCCACATAGAAAGATCTTCTCTTTCACCATTTATCAATAGAGTTAACTAAGACTTGAATACAAATAGCATAAATACTAAATACAAGATTCTTTATAACCTCGTGAGGAAGCCATATCAACTGTGAGCTTGAGTGGCATGAAGATGCATGAATCATCTTAAATATTACTTATATTTGAAGCAACACATTATGATTAAATACACCATATGTGTATTACAAATGCAATAAACACAATAAATATGCCAAACAGTACAAGAGTAATTTGAAAGTCTTGATTAATAATTTTTAAAATTGTATTCTGCCATCTAATCTGAAGTCAGATACCAAGTTAGTGCTTAAGCATCTTTACTGATCGCTGGTGGGACTGATCATGCACTGAGGTACATCCAGAATTGGCAGAACTGGTACAATATTGTCCCTAATATTATCAATTTGGGCTGAATTTTTTGAGCCTACTTGCATAGTATCAGCCTTCTAAAGCTATAACAATATAAGAACACTTAATTTTCACAATTTTGGTTGCCTCTGATGCTCCTGTTGGTTTTAAACTTCATTAACTCCCCCTGATAACTTCTGAACTTGCTGTCCAGCTACAACAGAACCTACTAGGGTGACATAGCCCTCAGGTTGTATCTTCAGTTTTGCTATGTGTTTTTTAGTCTTCAGCGAGGTCACAGAGCATAAAATGGAACAATGGGAAGTATGAGTACAAAGGACATACATAAATCATAAACTCAACTTCACAATCTTTGTTGATTTTTCTTCTGCCTTTTGATCACCTTAATTTCAAGAAGTTAGCACAGATAGCAGCAGGATTCATATCTTTTCCTCTCCTGAATTCCAGTTTCAAGGTCAATCATTTATATCTCAGATTCGCAATGAGATTACTGCAGAACAACCTAGCCAGATTTTCAGACCTTTTGCTGAGTTTGTTTGGCTGGCAAATAAGAGGATGATAAGCAAAGAAAAAGCTCAAGCCATCTTGTTTGTCTTGAAGTCAGTATGTCTGATCTGGAAATCTGTGAATCAACATTATGATGGAAGCCCTTAGTATCATTTTCATCAAGTCAGGCTTCAGAGTGGATGACTGCTCTGTCTATTTTTTTCTTAGAAAAACCTTTGTTTGCTCAACCAAAGGCAACTTTTTGACAACTTAAAAGAAATACTAGTTCAATCTACCCAAAGTGATTTTCAATTCAAGTTCTGGCATAAGCAAGATAAATATGTTACGACCCATTTAACAACTGGATTTGATGGTCACATCCCCAAGAGTTGCGAATGTGTGTAATGTCATTACTTTCAGCTCAAATCCTCTGAAATATATCAGCTGCAATTCTTGCTCTGAAAGAGTAGTTCTCACAATTCTCCAACACCTTTATAAGAACGTACTTGCAAGTTTTAAACCTTTTCATCAACCCAGTGAAAGCAGGAACAAAAATAGTGGCATAAACTACACATGAGTTGAAAAACATTTCCTCAAAACAATAACAAGTGACACACTAATACTCTCAGGGGGCTCAGAAAACAGCAGAGTGTGGAACAGCAAAGCTGGTAACAGATCTATTTCCAGTTCATGACTACTTCAAATTTCTGAAGAAAACTTTATAATCTGTAATGAAACAAAATCAGATACTTTCACACAAAAGAAAATTTGAAATTATAATTTCAGTTCCTTTAAAAAGTTTCATTTTACAAAGCCTACATATCTCTTTTTGATTCCCATGGTTTGCTTTTTTTTTTTTTTTTAAAGGGGAGGAGGTGGGATTTTCTCAGCAGTTATTTAAATTGCCAAAATCAGATTTTTGTTTGAAAAGCTATTGTGCAATTTTGTAACTAA
The DNA here is from genome assembly GCF_036013475.1 of Columba livia. NCBI lineage: Eukaryota > Metazoa > Chordata > Aves > Columbiformes > Columbidae > Columba > Columba livia. The sequence continues at coordinate 93,568,436 of NC_088603.1, forward strand.
ATGAGTTTATAATGATTTCAAAGCAAGTTATGAAACTGATTCGTATATATGAAATGTTTTAAAGTTCTAAGGCTGGATTCATGCTGAAAAGAGTTTCACATAAAAAATTTCACTCAACTGTGATTAAAAGTGTTTGAGGACAAAACAGGACCAACTCTCTAATCCAACAAAACTTAAGATCTTACTTTGACTGCTGCAAATTTTCAAGTGAACAACAACAAAAAATCCAAGATAGAGCAATACTAGACACACCTATTCCTATTCCAGTGATTGTAACCACTCGGATAAACTTTGTGTTTTATTTCATGCTAGTAAAGTATCCCACTCACTTATTTTGCAAAAGCAATGCAATTTTAAGAGCAAAAACTTCTTTCCCTTTGATATAAAATTTCTCCATCATTCTTTTTAGACACTGGATGCAACAACTATCTCCTGATATTTATCAGGCATCTGGGCGAGACACAAGCACTGTCGAAGCCCACATTTTGGGAAGCTGCAGGCTACCCAGGGTGTAAACTGCAGCTCCCTCTGAATGAGGAGGAGCGGTGGCAATGTCTCCATGCAAAGCGGCTGACTGAATCCAGTCTACCGTAATCAAGAGATGAAATATTAGACTAGTTCTACCGACTGCATGGTTGGATTGTTGCCCTCATTAAAACCTTGTGAGGTTAGCTCTTTCCACACTAGCCTAAAACATCTGTGACAGCTCCTGTTTCATGTCCAAACGCTCTTTCTCAGTGTGAACATGCTCAAAACTGTTGCTGCTCTCACTTCAGAAACCAGATGCAAGAAAAGCTCAGCTTGATCAACTGATCTGTGTTTTAAAAATGGTAGGCTTTTAATATCACACAAACTCTTACAAAAATTGCATTGATATTCCTGAAAAAGAAGCAACTGTAAAGCAGAATAATTTCTATTGTTGTCTTTTGAATTGTATAGGCAGAGTATATTATCTTATATAGAAAGATATGACTCTTGAAGAGAAGCCTTGTAACCATTTTGGCTGTTTGAATAGAGTCATTATGTGCAAATATAACCATTTGTAAAGTCCAATATGTAGTAACTTATTTGAGCTGAAATGTTGGGGGATCAGCAGTACTCAGACTTAAAGAAAAAAGAAAAAAGAAAAAAGAAAAAAGAGAAAAGGAAAGGGAAAGGGAAAGGGAAAGGGAAAGGGAAAAGGGAAAAGGGAAAGGGGAAAGGGGAAAGGAAAAGGAAAAGGAAAAGGAAAAGGAAAAGGAAAAGGAAAAGGAAAAGGAAAAGGAAAAGGAAAAGGAAAAGGAAAAGGAAAAGGAAAAGGAAAAGGAAAAGGAAAAGTGCAGTGTATTACAGTTCCTTTATAAGGTTCTATTTCAGTGTCATTAATTCATGAGAAACATTTGTTCTGTATCAGTATCTAACCACTACAGCACAAAAATGAAGGTACTGAACCAAGAAAGAGTTACTTAATGACCTGGCACCTTACATAAAAATCTGTCACTTCTTGGTGAGAATGACAATAACAACCACGAGTGTCAGTGAACAGCAGCAGATCATCAGAAACTGCTGGTGCATGGAGAGCCACGGCACGCTCCTGGGCAGCAGCCAGCAGGCTCTGCTGAACTAGCTTCAGCCCCTTTCACAAACCTGCACAGAAACATCAACAAATCCTAGAGAGAGATCCCCACAAAACCAAGAAATTTGTTTTGTTCTCAGAGTAGCAGCAACTGAAACTAAAACTGCTCACAAAAAAAAATATGCACACTGGAACATTTCAAGTGACCACAGATACTCACTTTCTCATCTTGAAACTTCCCCAGGGATGTGATGTAGGTGCTCATGATGAGGGACTCAGAAGTCCCACCCTGGCTCAGCTGTAATGAGGAGACTCGTCTGCAGGCCTGGGATGATGATGCTCCCTGCACCATCCCTTTGCCCACTGTGGCTTCTCCAGACCGACGTGCTTTCCCTGTCCCCTGCTGAGCTGGCTTTGGGCAGACCTCCCTAATTCTTCGAAACATGGCAGGTGGGCGGTGTGGGAGCAAATGATTGTGTAAGCTGAAAGGGATAAAGCAACTTGTCTTTCCCTGGAAGGTATAGCTCAGAATTTTAAACCCACCAAAGTCTGCTGGGGAAACCTGCTTTCTGCATTTGTCTTTATCATGTTTTATCCTCTTTGCTTTTGTCTGTGCCTTTTTTTTGCCATCTGGAACAATCTCTCTCCCTCTACACTCACAGTCTAAGGCCAAGAAGTGGAGGCTAAAAGCTCCATGATTTATAAGGATACAGCCATCTGCCTGAAGGGTGACCTGCCTTCAGGTCATGGAAGAAAAACGCTGGATGATATTGGGCTTCAGAACTCCCTTTGAGTGGGAATATGGTAGTGAAATCTTGGGGGGAAAAAGCAAGGAAAAGAAGAAAAATATTTGGTAGGTGCATTCTCTTGTGTATCAAAGACATAGCCTAACAAGCTAAGCAAAGACACAAACACACAAACCTTTTCTCAGTCTGTGTTCTAAGGGTTTCACACTTTAATTTCTTTTTCAAAGTTATAGCCCTCTGAAGCTAAGAAACAATTATTTATTTATTTATTAGCTGAGATTGTATATACATTGCAGATGTACAACAAAGCTCCTTCCTACAGAGCAGAGCAGCCTGATTCAAAACCAGCTTTCCTTATCCTCCTCACCTGAGTTTTGCTTCTTTTAAAGGAAAAAATAACTCCCCCTCCCTTGTCCTTGTAATGGAACTGTATCTGCCATCTAGAAGAAAATGTGATGCTCCTGTGGTCCGACAGACAGATAATGATGATACAGTAACTGTTCTCTTCCCCCAGCTCTGAGTAATGTTGCAGGTCAACATTCAGTATGTAAGGTCAAACTAAGCTACAAATTCTACCTCTCCATAAAGCACCCAGGACAGCCATTATAAATGCTGTGGTTTCTACAGAGCCTAGGTGCAGCTTCAGGGACATGGCCGAAGAAATGCGCCTCGAGTGGGGTATTTCGTCTACTTAACCTCATCTGAAAGGTCTGAGTGCTGCTCCTTTCTCTGTAGTGCAGAAATTAAGAATACAATTGCAAACAATCAGCATCTGACTTCAGGCAATAGGTCAAAGGGGTCTTTAATACTTGGAATGAAGTCAAAGAACATACCTAGGTGTTCTGTCTGCAGTCTCTAATGCAGACTGGCATGCGAAGGGTATGCAAGAGTTCAGCTTTAAGTTATGACTTTGATGCAGAAATTACTGGGTGAGGTTCCTGTAAAAAGCCACACTAGCAGATCCATTAACCTGTCCACCGCAATGAGGCGAGGCTGATGTGTATTTAGTTATTCACTTTGTTTTTGGAAATAGTGCTTGAAATTTTTCAGTTGGAGAATGAATATTTTCATTTTTGAGGATGAAGACTGAATGAAAAATCAGAAGTTAACATACATGATGTTTGTAGATTTCTAGCATATTTGACAATACATTTAGGAGGAGATATTCAAATGTTAAGTTTCAGACTCTGCCTCATAGAGTTGAGAGCATTCTGATTCTAAGAAAAGACAACCTGCTTGGATTCAATGAAGCTTATGTCAGGTAAAACGGAGCACATAATTTTTGATCAGCTTCAACTCTGACCTGCCTAAAAGTTCTTTCATATGTGTCAGTTTTTCTAGAGAACAGAAGTCTTTGACTTGAGGAAATGAGCTGCCCATAATCATCCAGGTGACATATTCTTAGCTTCCAAATGTTAATGCCACAGCTCTCACCGGATGGCTGGTCCAAAACTTCAGCTCTGTGATGCTTAGAAACTACTGACCTGGAAACTGTTCATGGGTAAGGCCCCAGACATAAAGACCTGGTGTCAGTTTGCAGTCTTTGTAATAACTGCTGTTAGATGCAGTGTCCAAGAGAGCTTTGTGGGCTACAGCCATCTCTACCAGTTGAAATTTCTAAATAAAAATCGGTTTGTGTGCCTCGAAGTCTTGAGCAGCTGATAAGCAGCTGTACAATAAATTCCACATCTCTGAGAATACTACTACCACCCCAGAAGGAAAGTTTGGTGTTTTGTTTTGTTTTTTCTTTTCTTTAAAAAATATTGTCTTATAATTCCAAAGAGCCTAAAGTCAGTGTCACTGATAGGAGAAGTCAGTGTGCAGAGTACATACTGTTGGACAAGGTAGAACAAACTCCCTGTGCACATGCCCATATGCTGTTGGAAAGCTACCCTGACTTTCACTGGAAATGTATGTATAAAGACAGATACTGAGGTGTTAGTTTCAGATGCAAAATGTGTACAAATTAAGCAAACAGCAGTATGCTTTGCACCTTGGTCATATAGTCGTACCACCTGCAGAGAGCCAAAGTTCTCTGAAAAAACTGGTTGAGATTCGCACTGCACCAGGTACTTCAGCAGGATGTTAGCTCAGATACAAAGAGAGGATAATTCAAATATTAATATAGCCTTTGCAGGTAAAAAAGGAAAGGGAAAAGCACCAGAATGCAGACATTACTTTGAGTGATATTCTTCCTTTGATGATACACAAATTTTATATATAAGAAGTGTCATCACTTTGGTCAAAAAAGGTGTAGGACATACATAAATTGAAGGCAGCCAAACACAAAGCCTAGTGGTACATCAGATGCATGAACCACAGCAGGGGAGTCTCATTCTGACAACATGTATGAGAAAAGCTTACTCTGCGCTGGGCATTCAGAAGACTGCCTACGATTACTTCTCCTGATGCATCTGTACCCTGTATAACTTGATATAATTTAATATTTTCCACCCTTCTTTTCTAGTGTGCAGCATCACTAAGCTCTGTGAGAAAACATTTAATTTTATGTTACGTGTTGAGCAGCTCCTAATGTAATTAGTCTTAATGTAATAGCGTAATTTGGTTTTGGATGGGAAGATTTACAAAGAAAATTAGAATAAATGAATGCACAAAGCACCAGCTGGTGCTTATACCTACTCCCACATAAGAAGAATATTTCTATTTGCAATCTTATGAAAGATGAGATAATTTGGATAACAAGGATCAACAAAGGGTGATGCAGCAGTTGGTCTAAACAGAAAGAAATCCGCAGACAAATCCTGAACCATGTGGGATGTGAAGCATGCCAAAGCTGGTAGCAATCCAAAAGCATGTTATATGGGAAAATAAATATTGCAGTCCATAAATGTACCACATGCTGCACAACGGCAAGTGGCAACAGCGACAAGAACAGTAATAAGTGACCAGCCAACTTGAGGGCTTTGGTTGAGGAGGGCTCTTCACTGACAACACTCAGGCAGCTACCTCAGAAATGCAGGAACTTGCATTTACATGTTTGATTAATGCATAAGAGGCTGTATAATCTCCATCCCTGGAGGTTTTTGAAATCCAGTTTGACAAAGCCACGTCTGACCTGATTTAGTGTTGGTGATAGTCCTGCTTTGAGCAGGAGACTGGACTAGACAACCAGACATCCCTTCTAATCAACAGTTCTATAATTCTACAATAAACAAAATTTCTCAGAAACAATGTCAATTGCTATTTCAATTTTTCAAAACATAACCTCAAAAGACTGTATCTAACTATTTTAACATCTGAATAGTTTTGTGTGTGTAACAGTAAACAGCTACTGACAAAATGAAGACTATCATTTAACCAATGATGAAGAAAGTGTTAGTGTTTACATGTACAAGCCCTTAAAGGACCTTTAGCCAGATTACCCAAATCATATCTAAACTTTCCTGAGCTCCAAGTGACCATGAAGAAAAAAGTAAATTATCAGCAAATCTGATAAACACCAGATAATTACTGTCTTACAAATTTTATTTCAGTTGCTTACCAAAATTTCTTTAACTTCAGATATTTTTGCTAACATTTCCGCTGTCTCACTCGTCCCAAGAGGAAGGTTTGCCTTGGCAAAGAGGCTACACATGAGAACAGTATTTTGTCTGGTTCCAAAGTATTAGCAGTTCCTGACGTCTGTACTAGTTTGGTCTAATTTTTCACAAACTGGAATTCCTGAAGCAGGTGCAGCAGAGTTATACCAGGGATTACAATCAGCCATATATGAAGGAGAGAGCAAAATAAGAAATGTGTAGACCTCTATGTTAAATACAGCCAAACTCTGTGTATGAGAATCTGTGTGCACATGCACACATAGATACACACTACAGGCTCAACCAGGTGGTCACAGCCAGAGAGAAAACAGAAGAGTTTTCAGGAGATGTTCATGTATAGGCATTGTGGAAGTTGTACAGATGGTGCTTCTGTCTGGCAAAGCTTTGAATAAGGAGAGGAATAATGGGAGGTATTATCTTGATGGGGTTCTGAGGTTAGCCATATATTTATCAGATTTAAAAAATGAAGCAGGCTGGCAATTAGGTGGGGAATTTCTGGGAAGTTCAAGAGGTTATCGTTGTAGCAGCCCATTCCTTCATTAAGAAATGGGTGAGGTTTATAAAAAGGTGAAGAGGTGACCGACCTGTGATCCGCCTTCATTTGATATACTGCAGGAGAGAAACCTCTGCATCACTGATCACTAGATGAGTAGCAACTCTGATCAAGAGGAGAGTAGGACCAGAGGAAACTGGGCAACTACATCTTCATTTTATATTTCCTACAATAAATCATAATACTTCCTTTATTATTTATATGTTCTAGCAGACATCCTGGACCCTGATCTCTCAAGGCTAAAAGAAAGAAATAAAAAATTCCAGTTGGAGACAGGTGATGAGAGCCTTACCAAAACCATACATAAGAACATGCAGTGATCTTGAACCTCAGTTACATCAGAAATCTAATCAGTGAATTCTCCCTGAACATGTCTCCCTTGACACTTATCTGGACACTGAGTTAGATACCTCTGTGCAAGGACATTTCCAACAGACAGGGAAATACCTCTGTTACTTCCTCATAATCCTTTCTGGCCCATTCAGCACCATGACAGGTCCTCCTCTTACAACACTGAACAAGAAAATGTTCTGTTAGAAAGGCCTTTCTAGCTCTAGTGGAAAATTAATTCCTCTCGTTGGTCATATAAGGGATGATCGCTTCCTCCCTTGCAGACTTGGAACCTACATCCCAAAGAAGGGCCACTAAAAATCATTGCAAAATTATTTGCATTGTAAACTCCGAACTAGACTGATGTTCACACAAACATATTTTTACATGCTTTAAAAAAGCATGCCTCACTCTGCAAGGTGGTAACTGCAAACTAACTTTTTCTCTTCTTCATTCAATACAGGTAGAATAAAAGGCGTAATAATGCAAATACATAAATAACACAAATTTCCAGGTATTTCTTCTGTAAATCAACACTATGTTCTGCCTTGCCCAAAATGCTTATGCCTCAACTATATAGCTTGGCTGTACTTCTCTGTACGTATTACTTGGGTGCTGACAAAAATGTGTGTGTTTTCAAGTCTGTTACAACAGAGCTGTAACAAAGACACATCAAACTCTTCTTGGTAGGACTCCTGAGTCATATCAAGATAAGTCATGGCTCTCCTATTTAACCTGCTTTTCAAATTCCCACCCTGTTAGCTGCCCTCATTTGACTTTGTTCAGCTGAGAGCTCTGTCATGTGCAGCCCGCACAACCTCCCCAGCTGCCTCAGTCCAGATCTGCTGCTCTACCAGGGGTTATCAGCAGAGCTGCAGGGTCAGCAAGGGGAATGTACGACTGTGTCCCAATTCATAGTGCACCATATCAGTCTTAAGTGTGGAATAAGGAGAGTGTAAGCTAGGACACTGCAGCACGTATTGGGGTGCTGAGTCACCAGCTTTTTCCTCATGGAATGTGGGAACCAGCTCTTGAAACAGTCTGGGAGGAAAAAAAAAATCCTATCCAGAGGAGGGAAAGCTATAGAGACACACAGCACTGCTCCCCAAAAGCAGAGAGAAGATCCTACTCTTCTGTGGTCCTGCATCCTCCTGCAGCTCAATTGTTGTGTACAGGTTAGTTATTAACAAGGAGGATCAGGAGACAAACCTTGCACTTCCAGCCTGTGCACCAAATGACAGAACAAATTTCACAAGCTTTCCCCTCCTGAAAGCTGACAAAATAGTGCAATTTCAGCTTCAGCTGAGGGTTTTTCCCCAAATTTAAAATGGCTTAGATATAGAAGGATCCACAGTTTGCTAACAGACACAGAACACAGGTGAATAAATTGACTAGTATATGATGACTTTGCATAAGCACAACATTACACATCATTCTCAGGCCATGACCAACAAAATGACTGGAGACCTGCTTGTAGTAAAAGTGCCTATACCACACATACATATGAGTAATTACTAGTTGAACCAGAACTAATTCTACAAAGAGCCATAGTAATTGTTAGCCAAATTGAGTCTGCTGTGGCAGATGCTAAAATAATTGCTCAGGGGGATAACAGGCCATAACCAAGCAGTTAATTCATTAGAAATGTAATCTTTAGAGTGGCAATGGATGAGCAGACAAAATGGCAGCAAAGAGAGTAGAGTTCTTTAATCAAACAAGCACTACTGTCCTCCTTCATCGCCTTCTATTTCCCTATTTGTATGAACAATTCATGCTTCAGTTAATGATCAAACCTGCATCTGTTTGCTTACTAGCTAGCCTGAGCAAATTTCCCAGTGTCTTGGGTTTGGAAAAAATAGAGCATTTTGCTAGTACATTGTGTAGTCATCAGTAATCAAATACATGTAGTCACTGTCCCTGCTATAAATCTCTTGTATGAAAAGAGTGGACTATTGTTTAATAGCTGAGAAAGATACTGGTTTCAATTTCCAAGATACTTTAGCAAACAAACATTCCTCAAACGTTCACACAGATGTTGTCTATAGGAATGGCTGCATGGTTACTTGCAATTATATTCTGTAGGGATGGCTTTTTCACAAAGGATACTTGTGTATTTCTCAACTAAAGAAAAGCAAAACTCCCAAGTAACTTGTCTCACCAGTATGAACAAACCCTTGACTATACTCAGATGCAATTCATAGCAGAGCAAAGGCTCATTTATGTCCATTCAAGTCCACAAAATAGAGATTACAGAGGATGTTATTGGCAAATACGTCACATGCTGGCTGTCTGCAAGGGTACGTATGTTCCTTGAGAAAGGGAAGCCACTTGAAGGAGAAAGAGAATTGGTTAGACACTGATTTTATTTTGCATTATTCTCTGAGTTTTGAATGTAGGCTGTTAAAATCGGTCTATCCCTGAATATTGATTACTTGTATATTTGCACCTCCAGGACACAGACACAAAGCAATAAAACAATAACATTTCATTTGGCACAACCGACTGTAGAGGAAACAATGCTTGACATAAACCAGATAAAAATAAATATTAGACAAATATACACCAGACTGATGCATACTGAGAACTCCAAAGTGGCTTTTATGAGTTTATAAGCTTGGACATGTGAAAAAGAAAACAGTAAAATTAGTTTTGCATCCAGGTTGCCATCCTTACTCATGCTGAGTAGTATAACTCATTTACAGCTCAGCATGATGAAGAAGGAAAGAATCTATTATAAAACATGAAATAAAGAGGTTTTTCTACAGGTGTTATGCAGAAGTTCAGCAAAGGTGAGTAAGGAAAGCAATCCAAATCACATAGGACTTTACAAGCCAGGTCCTCCTGAACCGCTTCTGGAAGTGACAGCAACCCAACACAAAGTGTTGTGGCAAAGACAATACATGAAACCCATTTCTATTAAGCAAAGAAAGAGGTCACTGTGTAACATACATGAGGAATTTTCTCAGTGGTCCTAAGAAAGTTTTGTGAAGGTCCAAAAAGGGCAATGGCACAGGAGAAATGTGGGTGATTCTAAATATCAAGTAGACTTTGCAGCCCCTTGGACACACAAATAGGAAAATCACAGCCTGCCAGGGCTAGAAGTTACAGCCCTGGAGGGTGTCATGGGTTGAGAGATGTGTGGGGAATTGGGAATCGCAGCTGTGCTGCAGGCAAGCCAGGGACTGCCACAGAAAGCAACAGCATCGCCTCTCACGTCTCCTCCTGCCCCAGCACCATCAACCATCCTCACCATTCTTCTCTAGGTAGCTGCTTTCACTAAGCAAACGTAGCGGCTCTGCTAGTCCAATCTGATCAGAAAGGACTTTTTGAACAAAATGTGTTTTGAAGACTACGGCTGATTTATCACCTCATATAAAAGGTACACATCTGAAGGAAAGGTTGACATAATTTTACAAACATAACTGTTTCTTTTTGAGTTCAGAACATAATTCATTAACCCTCATCCAGCCTTTCCTATAAGATGCTTAAATGTTCACTTTCAGTCACAAGAGTCACCACCAGAAAGTCATAAAATAAAATCATGAGATAACTACTGCTCCTGGTACATATATCTATTACATATACATAAATACATAAAGCATATACACTAGCTTAATTAGCTGATAACAGCCAGTGTGATTGCCACGCTTCAAATCCATAATTTTCTTTTCACCAAACTCTCCCCTTAGAATGAACACTAAAGATCAAAAGAATAAAAGTACGATCCAAATCAGTCACTACTGCCTGCAATTGGGCCATTTTTTCTGAAGGCTGTATACCAAATGTCTTTTCTTCTGGAAACAAACAAACAAGCAAACAAGCAAACAAACTCCAACCACTAAACCACAAACCAAACAAAAAACCCCACAAACAAACAAAAATTTAAAAACACTCAAAACCACAAACACACAAACAAACAAAAACAACCAAAAAACACCCAAAGCAACCAACAAACCAACAACTTTTACAAATCAGAAAAACACAAAGACAAAGATATTCCAGTTTGGACACCTTGCACATTTCTGATTAAAAAGTTATGAAAAGTGATTAATTTTTATATGAGCTTTTCTAAGTCTGTCACTAGACCTGATTTTTACCTTCAGCTTTTGTTAATTGTTTAAATATATACACTTGGTCTGATTTTTAAAGTTGAGCTTTTATTAGTTCTTCAGCTGTATCTGATATATGTGTATAAAATCAGCACCCTTCTGATAGACACCTCATATCATTTCTTGGTGAACTCGAGGATTAGCAAATTGACTTGTAATACCTGTTTGAGATAATGTTTGGAAAATACCTCACTATATCACGCATTTATTTGATGCTTTCCCTACAGACAAGAAGCAACAGACCTTACATTAGGGTCCTGCAGGCTGGAGGTCTTACTGGTGTTTACAAAAGAGGTCTCTTCTTTCACAGCCTGTTAAAAGAAGGAGCCAAAGTTTAGTACAACATCCATACACTTATGATAATACATCTGTTTATTAAAAAAAAATCCTATAAGCACCCCAGTTTAAAAGGCACAGTCATTTTTTTTATGTCTCCTACAGGTGACAGTCACTGTGATGAGCTACAATGTACAATGTGCAGAGCAACAGTGTTAGAAAGAGATTGGGCAGGGATAAAGGAGGAGAAAGAAAGGAACACTGATATTCACAGTTCTTCCCAAAAGTATTTTGGAAGAAATTATAAAAATCAACCCAGGAAAACACACTGTTGTTGAGTTGTTCTTTTAATTGGAGTATAATAAATATTTATGTAGCCTAATCAAAATAATGATGCCAACTTTTCATTCAGTCTTTGAAAAAATAATTGAAAAATGAGATCCCCTGCATATAATCACACTGTACATGCAATTCACAGAAAATCTCAACCCCTGTGACTCTCTGCTAAATTACAGAATCTTGCCTCTCACATAACATTTGTCTATAGAGTCAAAAATACCAGTATTGCAAAATTACTTACACGAAAATTGCTTGATTACTGAGGAAACGCCCAATTCGGGTAGGTGCTGGTAGATTACACTCTTCAACTGAGATGCAGGGTTCCACAATTCATGTGTAAATGCCAGTGTCAGTGCAATACTGCACCCCTCTACAGAAAATACCGGCTGAAGACACAAGAGTATCTCCAAATCAGTAATGGACTTGACAGGCTCTGACATTTCCCTCTCTAAATGGATAGAAGGGAACTGATTGGGCCTTTGACAGAGTGATTTTTCAGTCCTCAATATCTGAACCATAATAATTTGAAGCCAATGGTCCAGATCAAATGGAATTAAATATGTCAGTCTCATCCTCTTCAAAAAGGAAGAGACAGGTTCCTTCAAATCCATCAAATCCAGATGAAAGGATTTTACAGGCATGTAAAAATATTATAAATTTGAGGTGAGACCATTCATTCAACACAAACTGCTACATTCCATTTCAGGGTGCTCTTAAGAAAAAGAAACAAAATGAAAGCCAAGTTTCTTCTATACCTTAGCAATGAACTACAAAACATGAGTAGGGATGCTTACTGTTTGGGGAAATTGCCCAAGTTGTGATAGTTTTAGGTTCATTTCCCTCTTGTGTGAGAACAGGCTGTTCCAGCTTGTACACACAATTAACTGTATGGGTAATTAAATTGGAACCACTGGGAGCCTGGCAGAAAGTGAACTCTGTCCTGGGCCTAATCCAGCCCAGGCGAGTACCAGAGATGATGGGTTAGGGAGCGTTTTGAGACAAGTCTCTCCGTAACCCTTCCTGTTAGAGTTGTGGCACCTTGTACATTGATACCAAAACCAGCAGCAAAGAACCTGAACCCCATCAGCAGGTTTGACCCTCTGCGAGGGGGTTAGTTTACACAGAGCAAGCTAGTTTACAACTAGTTTACTCAGAGGAGAACAGGATCAGCAGTAGGTACTGGAGAAGCTACACCCCAACACAGTGCTCTTAGGTATTTGGGTTTTATCTTCCTCAGCCAGAGATTTCCTCAGTCTTGGACAAATGGTCTAAACATTAAAGACTCAGATAAATGTGCAACATAATAACACCATCACCACCATTATAACTCAACCACCAAATATTTTGCGACTAAGGTTTTCAGTGAATTAGCATCACATCATGAAGAATTTGAGGACCAGGAGTGCAATTTTTAAATTTTAATAAATCCATAACCTTAAGAAATTTAACTCATCTTTAGAAGACTTTTTTTTACTAGTCTTCTCGTAGCTTTGTCTAGCATGTTTATTCAAAATCCAGTGCTTTCTTGAAAGGAAAGAAAATGTTTTTTAAGGAATTGAGAAAAAGCATTGAAAAATCATTCTTTGTTGGCATAGATGAGCACTGAAGTAATATTTCTTTGTTCTACAGAAATTATAATGCTTTTTATAAAGCTGTAGGGTTTCTGAAAGCTGTAAACATGAATCCAGCTGTCAGCAACTTAATACAGAGTCTCTTCTTCCATGCTGATGTCTTAACAACATTTTATTGTTAAGCCTGACAAGCTAGCTGCTTATTATGTGTCAAACTGGCTACTTTTTAAAACCATAAATTTTAGTGTATTCCAATTTTCACCATATTAATTGAGCTGCATTTTAAGATGCATCTGAACACGACAACGTTAAAGAGAATATGGAGATCAAGGATGCAACTCAGTGGCTGTGACCAGGGGCAAAATTATTAAAATTCCATCCACTTAAACACTATAAGCCATGGACCTCATTAGCCAGTTGAGAGGGCTTCACTGTATTAGTCTCTAATAGCTGACCCTTGGTTTCTTCTCATCTCTGTGACTACATTATCACTCTCTTTTGCCTTCTGTGCACTGGAAGGCTAATCCTGCACCACAAGAAGTGGTATATTCCTAAATGGCATGATCAGCATCCTAAGAAACTTCTTTTGGTATTAATTTTCTCCATTATTAGTCATCCTTTATGGAACAGAAGAGACTCCTGTACCCACAAGTAAGCACTACAGACCAGCGAGCAAATAATCCCACTCCAAACTGAAGGGAGAGATTGAGCATATAAAGAAATGGAGAGGCCTGAACAACCTCAGGCAATGCAGGCATGCACACAGGGTGCCACGGGTGTTTGTTGACAGGTGCATATTAACAAAGATGGGCTAATGCTCCTTGCCCGATGCCTCTGCTTCATGCCTGTGGATGAACAGACACAGGGAAATGCTATACCTGCAAACATTTCCACAAAGGGCTTCAGCCATCAGGAACTGTACCACCCTTGCTTTACTTGTTGGGTTTTGGTTTGCTTGTTTTCAGAAGGAAGTCAACAAGTCATCAGGAGACAGTACGTTTCTTTTACTTTTCCTCCTAACTCAGCAAATCACACTCACTAACCACACAAGGACTTCCTCAGCCTTACTGAAAAGATGTGAATGTAAAACAAAGGTTACACTTGTACACAACTGTCACGATATAACTCCCAGATGGTTTGCTTTCCTTTGGAAACAACTGCATGTGCTGGGGCCGGGATTGGGTTCCCACTGCAGGATGCCCCCTCCATCAGTGGAACCAGGGAGTTCAGCCACGACTAGCAGGACGTACGTGGTGGGGAACATATATGGGGAGCTGGGCAGAAGCTCTGTAACCCACAGAAAGCCCAGCACTGAGCTGTGTAAGGACAGAGGCAGCAGCATGGAGCTGCTCAGATCTCCTTAACTAAGGCAGATTCTCCCCTCACCCAGAGGTTCCTGCTCTGAGAGAGAGCTGTTTCAGGGCAAAGCAAACACAGGAACTTCATTTATACAGAAGCAGATTCATTTAATAATTACCCAGAGAAACAAGCTGGCTTTTCTGGCTACCAGACTGCAAAACAAACAAAATTAAAGGTCGATCCATATAATCCATCCACACCATGCCATTCTCATTTCTTATCTGCACTGGGCCCAGAGCAAAAGAAAAATTATTAATGTTTCAATTTCATATGCCATTAACTTTCTGGATGGTGTTAGAAACAAAGCTAAATAACTACTTTATCATACTAGAGACAAGACACATGCCTGGACAGAAATGTCATTGTACAGGCTCTCTTCATAGATGACTGCTAAGAGTAGTTTCACCAAAGGATGAAAAGAGGAGAAAAGCATCTAAGTAATATCAAATTTTGCCCACAGCTGCCTAAGCAATATTCCTATGGCAGCTGCCTAAGCAATATGACTATTGGCTGCCAGGCTGATTGTGACGGTTTTCAGACTGCTTTTCAGCTGACTCCTGAGCACCCATAACTGCTGCTGTCCTGGCAGCCAGGTCCTTTGGAGCTTTAGAGAGGGGGTGGATGCTCCAGGAACGCTATGACAGGCCCTGCTGAGCTTTCCAGCAGGGATGGGAACACTTTCTGGCCTAAAGGCGCAACTGCACTTAAGAATTCAAAAGCCCCAGTGGCTTGATTTGCCTAGTGAACAGCAGCTCCTTCTGTTTTCTTCTGAAGAATCAGCCCCAGGATGACAGGAAACAGGACCTCAACATGGGAACTGGCTGCGCTGGCATGTACCAAGTGCGAGAACACAGGAAAGACACAACTATGGCTGCAGCCTTCTGTGCTTCTGTATGGATGACTAATTCTGGCTGGAACTGCGGACTGGTGAGGCTCCAGCGGGGCACTGGACAAGGCAGGCCGTGTTAGTCAAACCTCAAGCAAGCACCTTGGGGAGCTAGTATCACAGTACCACAGTATGTTTGGGATTGACCTCAAAAGATCATCTAGTCCAATCCCCCTGCTGGAGCAGGAACACCTAGGTGAGGTCACACAGGAACATGTCCGGGCGGGTTTTGGATGTCTCCAGCGAAGGAGACTCCACAACCCCCCTGGGCAGCCTGTTCCAGTGCTCTGTCACCCTCACTGAGAAGAAGTTTTTTCTCAAATTTAAGTGGAACTTCTTGTGTTCCAGCTTGATCCCACAGTGACCTCTGTACCTCTCCTCCATCACTAGGGGCATCACTGTGGCTCTCATCCCATCTGATCCACAACAGCAATATCTTGAATCAGCAGAAAAGACTATATGAAGAATCTGATCCCTGCAGCCAAGGCAGGGTGTCAGGTTCTCTTCTGAGAAAGGCAAGGATCTGGAAGGCTCATATGAAACATGTGATGTCTCTTATTTAGCAATTTCACAAAGTTCCCAGTTACAGAAAGGGAAGTGACAGAGCTTTCACATGTTTGAAGATCTTCAAAGGCAAGGAAGCAATGGCTCTCTCTGCAGTGGCCTGGAAATACTTCTCTATCTAGCTCTTTAATGATGCTAAGGAGGCCTGAAGCATAGCAGATTTTTCAGCTTTCTTCAACATTTTTGTCATTTTGTCAATTGTTGGCTGATCTCATTAGATAGTACAGGCTAAGCAACACATCATCAGAAGGAACGCCCTGCCAAAGCAAACTTACCTTGGTGATTTAATATGTCAAATGCATCCTTTCAGGCAGAAAAGCATCATGGTTATGTCTCTTGGGAACAGACTACTCTGTTTTTTCCCCTGTGAACAGGGCCTGGCACCACATGTCTCCTGGGCTATGGCAGGGCTCCTACACATCACTGCAATTAACAGTACTTGTCTCGTCATGTACTGGAACTTACAGACACGCCAGCTAGGAGACATAGCTGACATATTCACAATGTGTTGTCACGGGCTTGTGACAC
Organism: Columba livia; assembly: GCF_036013475.1. NCBI lineage: Eukaryota > Metazoa > Chordata > Aves > Columbiformes > Columbidae > Columba > Columba livia. The sequence goes on from NC_088603.1 coordinate 93,584,812, forward strand.
CACCGCCACGTTTGCCTCCAGTATCCCAGGGAATAAATTAAAGATTTCCCTTTTCCCACATTCTGTTTATCTAAATCCTCCCTCCCCTTCTGCACCTCAGCAAGGCTGCTGCATCATTAGCTCAGTTCCTTCCCTGCTTTTGAGGTATCATTGCTGACACACTTCTAATGAGCTGCCATGTATCATATATTGATCATCCTGGCCCACACACATTCAAAGTCTTGTGTTTTTATACCTTTGACACCTTTCATTTGCTGTAGCCTTGCTTTTAAAGTTGAGCAAACCTGTTCCCCATAGCGACTGAACACAGAGGATTTGAAGCTGAGCCATTTTTAAATTCCATTGTTATGAGCAATTATAACTGACGCGATGTTGCACTCGCTGCTGTTCCAGTCGAGAGTCCCAGTGCAGTTGCTTCTTTTTACTTAGCCTGAAATTTGCCAGTGAGTTTATTGCTCATCCAAGTGGGTGACTAACAGCAACAGCTTTAGCAAAGAAGGCATCGTGTACACGAGGAGCTGTGCAAGCTGCCCCCACAGCCTGAACACCTCAGCTGTGACCTGTTATACTCATGAAATTCCAGTTCTGATCTCTGTGAGAAGACTGTCAAATTGTGCAGTAGCTCTATGCTGTGAATAGGGATGGGTGGAGAGGGAAGCAAACAGCACCTAATTCATGATGGAAAGAGGTTAAAATGTTGAAAAAGCTGATCCTTTCAAGGTACTCTTAAGTCAACATTTAGTGAAAGCTAAGAACTCCTCTGGGGATGCAGAAGGATTTGTTTAAGTCCTATTATAAGAAAGATCGCATAAGATTATAAATCCTCAAGTGTCTTCCCCTCACCTACTCTATTTTCATTCATGACCTGATTAGGGTTTGAATCCAGATCCCCTTAAGTGAATAAATCTCCAAAGATCCAGCTCACATACAGACAGTGAATTTTTTTCTAGAAATACATGGCAAAAGCACATGAACTTCGACAAGTCCTTACACTTGAATCAATCCTTAAAGGAGACAACACAATGAAAAAGGCAAAGAATTGTCGAAAATGTAGGTAAGACAGACTAGCATTGTGAGTCACTGCACTTATGCACCCTTTCTACCATAAATAATGCATAGATCCCAGTCTCATTTACATTTGCTTTACATGGCTTGCATCTATGTAGAGAGCACAGGCTGCAGCATGATACCATTACCTGTGCATGTCCTGAGACATTTTCTGTACCACAACCCAGTCCTTTCCTCAAGCAACTCTAGACAACACAGGCAACCTGCACTTACTCACAAATGTGCAATACTCAAATGACATGATCATCAGTCCGTATCTGTTTCTAGGACAGAGAGGAAAAAGAGAGAGATGGCTATCAATGTGACCTAAAAATTTACATGTGTATAAGCTAGTGAAGAAAGTTAGTGTGTGAAACGGGCTAGAGGACTGAATATCCCTTTGTTCAGCCTAAATGTCCCATTGTTTACTGAGAATTGAGGCAGAAGAATCAATTGCTCAAGAACCCAAACCTGTCTGATGGAAGTTACTTCTCCCCAGCCAAGAGTTTCCCTTGGGGTTGATAAAGCAGAAGCGAATGGGATTTTGTGTGCTTTTTGCAAATAACTTCTCCCACCACCTTTTTTTGAACAAACAACCCATGATGCTCAGTGAGGAACAGCTCAGTGGTAATGTCATCTCTGTTTGTCTTCCATAAACTGCACTGCAAAAATGTATCTTTAAAATGGGTTGGGTGATCCCTTGGCTGCAGACAGAGAAAGATGTGAGCAATGCAAAACTCAGCTGCAACAGGTATCTATGAGAAACCAGATCTCAGTTCCTAACCTGCTAGACTTACATCATCCCAAGGATTTAGAAAAGCTTGACTAACAGGTGGAGAATACAAACACCGCTTGTAGAAGACAAACTACTAGAACACAGCACACGCTGACTGCCAAAAGAAAACAGCCCTGCTGAGACAGCTGTACATTTGCTCAGGAGCCTGTGCTTAATTCGAAGGATAATTAGGATTTGCCTGTAGCCAACGTGGATATAAATAGCATCCGAAACCTGCTACTATCTTTCCTCCATCAGTTTGGCTATGAACTGTTTGGCAAAAGGGACTCTTTGTGATACTAACAAGTCGTCTGATCAATCACAGCATATCAGCACTGACTCATGCAAGCTGCAAAAGGGCTTTAAATGCCAGGGAGAGCTCGTCTTTTGTATTCTGGCAGCTCCTCACTGCTGCTTTATACCACTCCCTCTCAAATGAAGAATCTGGAATAAATGAAAAAAAAAAAAAAATATATATATATATATATATACTTCAGTTGCTTCACAGTGTTTAGTGCTCTCCTGGAGCTTAATTATGTGGGAATTGTGATATGCAGTCTGTCAGCTAGAAGGTGGCAGATCCCTATGGCACAGTTTGAAAGGTGTGTTGTGAAATACTGCTCCTTTGTTCTAGACCTACAGACACTGTATGGCACGCTCTGTGCAAACCACAGTTTCCCACAGTTATGTATGGATTCCTCACTTTTCTCTCCTGCGGTGTTTACAGCAGCGTGCTCCTGGATTCAGCTTCTAGCAGGCCCAAGCACATGGTAGTTTGATTCTCCAGCTAGCAGAACAGCACGTAAATATTTCCATCTTCACCAAATAAACAAACTCACTCGTGTTAGTTTCCTGTTGCTCTGTAACTCTAAAGGACATGCAGGGGCTTAGTGATCGGCACCATAAACTTACAAATTTTTGGTCTCTAAGTCAGGACTATAGCCATGGGAGATGGAGTATTGCCCCCTATGAATGCATTAAACAGCTCTTCAGCATAATTCTGAAATGAAGAAGTGCAGAAAGCATCTTCCAGAATATATTTTCAAATGTATTGCATAATTTTCCCTGTTTTTATTTTCGAAATCATATGCATTGGAATAATTCATTTCTAAGGCTCTCTTTTATGTTGGTGTCTAGCTGCTATAAAGAAAGAAAACTACCGAAAATTTCCTGTCTCAGTTTATATTTTCCACTTGTAAAAATCCACTTCATTCTCAGAATTAACAAGAAACAGCTTCTTCTACTACATGCAGGAGGTGACTTTGTAAACTTGTCACATCCTGATGTTAGTAGCATATGGTATTGAAAATATTCGTACTGCTTAGAGAGAGTGAGCTGTTACAAATATTTCAAGCAACAGTTTGTTAATTTTGGATCCGATCCTACAGCGCATCGATATTTTTCTCATGCTTTTACACCTAACTGTGTAATGAAGATGCCCCATGAAGCTTCATAAAGAATGAATTAGACCATAGATTTTTGGGGCATTTAAAGAACATTTCATTTCAAATAGTGCATGCAAAACACAGAGTATGGTTCTTTCTCCTTCCTTTTACAAAGCAGGGAGAAGCAAATCCTCATCTTTTTTTTTTTTTTTGTGATATCATGAAATAAAGGAAGATTGATGTTGTACATGAAGAATATCAGCCTGTCTTGCTTTACAGCTCAAGGAATATAGGCTGTGCCTTACGGAACCTAGATATACTTCTTGCCATGGCTCCCTGTAAATTGGAATATGACAGCACAGAAAACAAGAGATGAGAAATTGGAGTTTTAAGAACAAGGCCAGGAGGCAGGACTTCTCAGAGATTTAATATGGAACTGGTGTCAAAAGATAGAATTGAGCAGGGGAAAGCAGGATTAGTCCTCCAGATATACTGGGCAGAAGGATATGTCAGATGAGGTCAAAGAGGGGTAGGACCACTGCCCTGGAGGAATACATAGAGCTCAGTGGTTGTTTGCTGTGGGAAAACCATTTATTATCTGCTTCTCAAAATGATGAGCAGTGTGATGCCATCTGAGCTCACTTTTCCTGGAAGATGACAGAACTGGCACTGCAAAACGGCTTAGCAACTGGTGTTCATCTAGTCATTTGGGTGTGGAGGAGTAGAGAAGATAACCACACGGGTTTATGGCATGCAGGTACAGTGGCTTACTGGGACCTCCTGCAGCCCCTCCCCCCTCCCATTTTCTAGGTGGTAGATGGTGTGTTTGTATACATTCCTTCACCCTGGACCTTTTGCCTACCCTTCCTGGTGCTTGTCTAGCCACAGCTTCTTACTGTAACAGCTGATCATTGCCTGGTCTCTGCCTGCTTATTTTTGCAATGTATCTGGGCAGGCTAATCTTTCATACTTGACAGAAGGGGGCCTCAAGTGCAGAAGAACTCACCTCTACTTGAAAAGGCAATGTTGGAGCTAAGCAGGGAGTTGAATATGATTTCCATTACTAAGGTGACGTCCTAACTTACTGGCTATAAATCTTAAGCCATACATCGTTAGCGCTGAAAGCTTCAGGGATTTCAAACTGAACTGTATGCCATTATTTTTGCACAATACATGCTCTCCTACAACAGCCTTGCTTCCCTTGCTTCTCCCTGAAATCATAAGACCTTTCTCATTGGGGTCAAACCTACAAACACCTACTTAATCCAATCTGACTGCTAAAGTCTTGTGCAAAACAGCACAGCTGAGAAGGGAAAAATGAATGCTCAGCTTGCTCTGAAACTTCTTTACAACATAGCAGCAGCTAAAAAATACAGTTACGGCATGCATGAAAAAGCAACCCAGGATGTTCTCTGTTGGAAAGCCTCAGGGTGAAAAATCGAGGCAGAGCAGGTGAATTGAGAGATGCATATGTTTAGCACATTTGTATCTCGCTTTAGTAATGCTGTATTCTGAATGCAACAGCACACACTGCATCCAGTCTTTAACTATCCAGTCAAACATGACCATTAGGCATATTATGGAGAAAACGCAAACGTGAGAAATATACTATGACATCCTGTAGAAAAGACACACAGGAAAAAAAAGAGGGCAAACCCAAGGGCAATCAAACAAGAAATACGCTGAATAAAACACAGTTGATACCACACAGAATTCAGAGAGGTGAGAGAACTGCTTTAAGCAAAAACTAAAAGAAAAAATCCCAACCTCCTTCCCCCACATGCTGACAGATTTATGGTTTCTGTTCCTGAAAACTAGGGCAGTCAAAATAACCAAATTTTGATACTTCACTAGGTCTAGCCAGACCAGATGTAATCTAGCTCTCAGATGAAAGATCTACCAGGGAACAACAAACACACAAGGATGATTGTTAGCAAAATCCTTTGCAGGGTAAGTTGACCTGATGTTATTGTGAAAAGAAACAAAGCAATGGAAACACCAACATAATTTGTATTCAAAGGGAACAGTATGCACAAGGATACCATAGGGACTTGGGATAAGAGTCATACTAATCTTTCTGCTTCTACTTTTGTTCCTAAAGCATTCTATTTGCCTTTATTTTTGGCACAAATGGCATTGTATTTTGTACACAAATTACACTTGAAAAAGAATCACATATTGTAAGATTCACGTAGATTTACCTATGATTGGGAAATTATTTTTTTACAGTCATGCCATCTAGCAGCAGTTTTCAGTTGCTCGGCATTACTACAAGACTTGTGGTCATTTTGAGACGACAACTATGTGGTGCAAACACTGACCAAGCAGTGAAAATAGCAGTTTGAAATTTAATTCAAAGCACACAGACAAGCAAGAAAACAATAGAGTAGCTAATATTTCACATTCAGAAATCAAAAGTTAATCTCCTAAAAGAAAGGCTGCATCTGGATGCACGGATATTATCTTTAGAACCCCCTGAACTGCAGTTGCATTGAGTGGTGGGTAGCCTCAGAAAACTCCAGAGGTTATTGTTTCTCAGCTAGAAAGTAGGTAAAAGCTACAGTGACAAAATCAAAACACTCAGATTTCCTAGGGCCTTCTCTCCTATTTTCTCAAGCTCTCTTTGGTGTATTAATCATGTCAGTCAGTACAAATTTCCTACTTCCATCATATCAATAATTCTTAGTTACCTGAAGAAACTGTAGAGCAGTTAGAGAAAGCTAGGTCAATGTGGATACTTGAGATAAAATAAGGTAGTTCTTCAGGAAAGAACATGATTTTGGAAAACTGGTGTAAGCTATGCCAAAACTAGAAAGGTGAAATATTGAACGCAGGTTACCTGGGCACCCACTCTAAAAGCAGCTTCCACTTGAGCTTTAAGGATGTTGCACTTCATGTGGTCAGGTACAGAGGAAGGTGACACGGGGGCATGAAGAGTCTTTTCAGACACTTTCTTGTCTTCACCCTAGATTTAAGATAAAAGGCACAGTGACATATGTTAGAAAGATGAGTTAACAAAATGGTGAAAGGTCAAATTTTTACTTGTAATAACTTGATTCATCAATACTGGATATCCAATATCCATGTTCAGACTCTGATATATCTTACAATAAAAAGTTTTTTAAATATTTAGCCACTTGATACTATTTTCATGACAAAAAAAGCCTCAGGGAAGCCTGAAGTAATAGAAGCAAGAAACTGATGTAGAGTCAAGAAAGGTGGAAAAAATCCCAGTCAGGCCCTGGAGTGGTTGCCCAAACCTGTGATCACACTGAGGAAGCAAAACATTGTCTCAAAATATCCCACAGCAGGCACAAGAGGGAAAGGTTCACAATGCTCAGCTATAATGAACCGTGGTCTTATACCACCCCAAGAACATAAAGGGGCTTTGCAAATTCAGCCAGAGGGATTTGAAGGGATCTCTAAGTATTTTTAATCCAAGCAAAATCTCCTTCATGAGAAATAAAAGAAAAATCCAGAGAGTTTAAACATTGTTGCTGTTTCCACTTGCTGTTTCAACCCTTTACCTACACAGTGATCTGGATCAGAAATCTGAAATCTCAGGACAGCTCATTTAGTGACCTGTTCAAACATGAGCTAAAGGTTTGTGCCTTGAACAACCTACATCCAGTAGAAATGTCACTATGAATAAAACCTTTCATGCAGAAAAAAAAAAAAAAAAAAAAGAGAAAGAGAAAAAAAAAGGACAATATAATACTAATGTATAAATAAACAGGGTATGTATGAGACCAGGATTGTAAACACAAACTCTTAAATAATCAAACTGTAATACCTTATATATTTTTGAAGAAGAACTGTCCAATGGCATAACAGCCATTGCAAACTTTTCTGCTCTTCCTGGAAATTATACCTGAATTACAAGCTAGTAATAGCCTAGATTATGCCTTCATTTTCCATTCTCATTGTATATACCCAGACAGAACAGACATGTAATGCTGTCATTAACATTTCAGCCAAAACAGATGCAAGCCATCAGTAAACCAGGCATCTCTGAGGTTCATCTCTGGCAAAGTATTTCAAGACAAAACTGGTCATTTTTTAGCCACTGAAATTACAATATGATTAGCCCTCTAACTTCAAAACCTGTCTCCTTTACCCTTCCTTCTGCCCTCCTCCATGGCATCCCACTGGCTGACAGCAGCTACAGTTTTACTGACTCTTCTCTCAGGTCTGTGAGCAATCACAGAGAAAAGGGAACAAGATTTGGGGTACACTTCCTGCAAGTTAAGCAAATCACAAATACAGTTATGTTCCCTGAGGAAACTGTGCTGCAAACACTGGGGAGGGAAAAAGCCAGACCTCTGCAGAACTCCATCGAGACCGAAAGATATTTCTCATGTGTGAGCAAAGTTGGTCCAGCAGACTTCTGCATCCAAAACGCCACAGCTGCCAGGTATGATTTTGAACAACTGTCTGTTAAAGGATTGCCCATCGTGAGATTGTTTTGTTTGGCAAATTTCTAATTATTCTTACATGTCTATTTGCCTAGCCACATTTGCTGCTTTTAATGGAAGATATTTTAAAACTTTTTATTTTCCCTACTCCTCTCCTAAGAGATAAAAAGAAAATACATATATAAAATAAAATAAAATAAAATAAAATAAAATAAAATAAAATAAAATAAAATAAAATAAAATAAAATAAAATAAAATAAAATAAAATAAAATGTGGTAGCATCTAGCTGGATCAACTCATGGAACTGTAGTCATCTATTCGGTCTTGAATATAATGGTTGTTCCAGCAAACATTTACCAAGGGTGGCTTTTCTGGCACACTCACGAAGCTGAGAAGTAGAGATAATCAAAAGGACAAAACTGAGTGTAAAGACAGCGCAACTGTTCCTTGACCAACAGTCTTGGTAGCCACAGTGCACTATTATACACTTCAAAATGGCTGCTATTATTGTCAACTTTAAAGTACATTGATTTCTAATAGCAGAAAGAACAATGCTCTAAGCAGTGGCATTTCTAAAGTTCATGCAAAATCCAACCTGTGTTTTAACACTGGATGCTTCTTAAATATCATTTCGGTTGAATAAGTTTAAGCAACTGTATTTTCCTAGTTAAATCAAGACAACTAATGCTTGTTTAGGATACAATCTTGTTTCATAACTTGAAAAACTCCCAAATCCCATCTAACTGTTGTTCAGATGGATATGGATATTTTTCAGTCCTTATGTTCTTCCTCCTCCCCTTCCCACTTTTGCACATGTTGACCAAGAGCAAGAGAAAAGCCCTCAGAGCTCTCCTGTAGCTGGCTATCCTCAAACAGTCAAAACCTCCTGCTGCAGTGAGGATTAGATCAGATGACATCACGTAATGGAGACTGTTCCAAGTGTGGGGTGTGGTGTGCAAGTCTCTCATTGAGATTCTCGTAACTTGAGAGGTTCAAATGGTGATGCTCACTGACCTGGCTAAAAAGGAAAAGCTGCTGCCTCTGCCGGAGGTTGCAGCCTTCTTGGAAACTATTCCTGGGCACTCGGATTTGCATTAGCCCTTGTGTGGGTCAGACTATGAGGGTTTCAACCTTCAAGCATGTTTAGCAGATGATGAGTCAGCAGCTGAAGGCCACCACCTGCCCCTGACCCACGGGCAATGCTACTGCACACAGATCCCACATGGGGCTTGGGAGTGCTCCACCTGAACCAGACCTCTTCTAGCTTCTGAACACATGTGAAAGGCAGAGACTTCTTTGCCAGCCAGCCTTGGCAGTGATGGACTTTTCTGCCACAGTGCAGCACATCCTGGAACATTATTGAATTCTGCTTTCCCACAGTTGATAAGCCGAGACTATTACACAGAGATGTGCAATGGCACTGAAGATACAGACTAAACGTGAACTGAAACAAAGTACCATCTCCTTACTGCAGAGTATTCACACTTCCAAGCATCTGTAGAAGTTCCTGTTGTTCTTTAATGCCATTAATCTTTACATAAAACCTCATTCATCCCCTAATTCAACTCCTAAAGTATAATTATCATCAAGAAGGCAAAAGAATAAAAAAGTATTTTAGGACTATACAGGCCCATACAGTACCTTCTATGGTTCATTACACTGGTTTATAAGAAAATCAAAGCTCTAAAATCTGCCTGCATTAGGAATCTCTATACACTATTGCTGCAAGAATGAAAGCTGTAATCTACTTTATTTTGCTGCATAATAAAAAAATCTTACATTTCCAGAATCTTAATTGCTTGCACTGATGAGTAAAGCATAAAGATAGCAGCTGGGTTTTCAAATGTTGTACCAGGTTGCCAGTCATTCAAATTTTGTTTTCATTTATGACTAAGAGCATTCTATGTGGAAGTCATCAGGAAACTAAAGATGGCATAATGTTAATGAAACTTCCAATTTTATAATTTCTTGTTATGTAATCCTGAAAAATCTGAGATGTCCCTTTCAACAGAATGTCTGAGAGTTAAACTTGCATTTGAAAGAAATAATCTTCTTGCTTAAAATTGCAATCTAAGATAATCCTAAAAGGTTTAGAAATGAGGAAAAAAACACATTAAGATACCTGATAACACTCCAATTTTCCATCTCCAGTTCTGCTGGTGCTAAAAAATAACCATGTGTTCACACTTTCACCACCGATGCAGAAATTTATTTTTCCAGAGAAACAGAACACTGGAGAACTGCATTTAAATGGGTTTGCTCAAAGTGGGCTTAGCAAGCTCAGATATATACACATATAAAACTACATACCTTTTTTTTTTCTTTGGGTAATTGAGGTCTTAGGTTTGCTTTTCTCCTCCCAAATATTTACTTTAAATTCAATTACATTTGCTGCTACTAGAACCAAAGGCTGATTTGTACAATGTTAGATAACAATGACACTGGCTTTGGTTTGCAAAGCTAACTGAATACTGTGTACACATACTGAATATAAAAATAGTTGCATGAAACACAGCAATACCACTCCTGCACTTAGCATTTCCATTCTCTCTGCTTGAAAAGGTTTATGCTCTGTTCTACATCAAACATTGCACAAAGAACAAATTCATGATCTTTTGTCTCTGTGAATTTATCAATAGCCTCTTCTTAGCCAAACAGTATGTTTAAAACATGTATTTGACTGGAGATGTCTGAAGAATAGAATTAATATTTTGTTTAAGAAAGCAGGTTTATTGTTTGTGGCTAGCCATCACTACTACTGGGAGACAAAATTTTAATGAAAACAACACAGATATATAGGTTCTGCATGCATATTAGCTATGTAAGATCAAACCCTTCTGTTTCCTGGGTGTCAACTACATCTTCAATTGTCCATGAAAATCTACAGACTCTTTCACTCCCTTTCCACCAGGAGATTTATTGAATTTTTTCCATGTGGTAGCTAACACCTACTATGAACAGACACCATAATGATAAGACTGGTATGATTATGTGTTTTTCTTATTTGAGGCAAAGTTTGCAAGCAGAAGCTGTATCTTTTATTATAAAAAATATATTTGGAAAAACAAACAAACAAAACCCCTCATTAAGCTGTCAGATACACAAGACTTTCCTCAGGTCAACTATCAGTTGGTCTGATGAAAGATCTAACACCCAATAAATCTTGCTTTACTTATATCCTTGGAGCAAACCTCTTTAGTTCCTGGTATCAAATTTATTTTATAAAATGCTATTGCTCAATGTTATTGGATCCTGCCTCTGTCAGTGCCAAGCTTCATGATAGCCTTCCTGAGTCACAGTAGCCACGCTTCCCTAGGTATATACCTTTGGATCAATGTATCACACAGAACCGTCTCAGATATATCAACAAAGAGAGTGGGGTTTGTGGGGTTTTTTAAACCACAGATGATTTTTGAAACTGTAGTAGCTTTATGCTTTGCAGTCACGTGCAGGGCAGGTAATTTTTTTTGCAGGTGGTATTGTTTACAAGCAGTCAGCAGTGTAACTGGGTAGCCCTGCAATATCGCATTGTCATACTATCAAATGGCCAGGAGGTTTGGACAGAGTTTGCAAGGCCATTGAGGCTCATGAGGCTCACTTTCTCTGAATCTTTCCTGATCTGCCTGCAGCTTTGTTTGACTAGGTTTAGCTCTAACAGCAATAATTTTATACAGAAAACAGCAGCACAAGCAGTTATTCTTTGTAGAATGAGAAAGTTATGACTCTTAAGACAATGATGTAGTATAAGCAACACAGGGCTGGTATGATAACAGAGGCCTTGGGAAGTGGAGACACAGGAGGTGGTATAGAGGAGCACAAGGCATGAGGTGACAGCACCAGGGGCACGGGCTGGCCCTGGACACGCCACCATTATAAACCACTCATCAATGGTCAGCTAAAGAAACGCAAACCTGGAGCTGGACAAAACTGGTTTTAGTGGCAGTGAAGAGAGCGAAGACATAGTACCCTGCATATATATGTAATAGCCACCATGTATAGTAAATTTGGGTGTAACACGAAGATGTAGATCAATGAAGAAAGAGCTAGGTGTAAAAAGCATGTTCGTAAACACACAAAAGGACCCGAAGTGGATCCTAGGGTGGAAACCATGAACATAACCATCGTAACGCTCCCTCTGCCCACCAGCAGAACAAATCACCCACCTTAAGGTCCAAAAGGTGAGCAGAAGGGTGAGAATAACACCAGAAAAAGGGGTAGAAAAAATTTCAACTACATTAGCATTCTTTCTTTTTGTGTAATAATTACATCTGGACTAATAATTACTAGACTCTCAAGATTTCAGAAATGCTAGCAATACATTATTTGCTTTATAGTAAATACATAAATATACACACATGGAGCAAGGGAGAATGGGAGAACATATTTTTCTATGGAAAGGTTTACAAGAAACAAAATCAGAAATACAACCACAGCTACAAGGCTTAGGCTTGTCTCTCCTGGAGATTAAGAAGTCCAGTAGCACCAAAGGGCATGAAGTGCATGTTGAAACTGACTTTTATCATTCAGTAAGTGGGCAGACACGTCCACTGTACCAAATAGCTCTGGAAAAGAGATTGGACACATCCATTCATCATTCCCATGAGATGAAGTTTGCTGTAGCGGACAATCAAATTAATTAACTGCTGAATCTAATTTACCCAATTTCTCGTTAATTCTCCTATGGGTTGATTATTAAGCCTGACAAATTCCAGCCCCAAAGCACTTTGCTTGAAAAAATAATAATTAGCAACAGGAAGAGGGGGAGTGAAAGTTAGGACTCCATAATAGATGTGGAAATCATTGCTTTATTTTCAGAAACAGAACAAATGAAGCAGCTTCATAACTGCTTCACTGGTTTTGTTTAAGTATATTATTTCAGATGATGCAAAACTAGGGAATAAAAAGCACTTAGTAGAATAGAAATCAACGGAGTGGTGCAGGAGAACTGTTAACATTTCATTTTTTGCCAGAAAACAGACACACTGACCACTCATTAAAACCTGTTTGCTGCTGGGCTGAGTATCCGGTTTCCATAACCAAAGGAGATTTAAAGGCCACACTCATAGCAAAAAATGCTTGTCACAGTTCAGGGCTGTTCAATCCTGTCTAACCTGCCCCGCTGCCTTTGTGCTGGGCAATGCTCCACAGCATTTCAGTCCAGGGTTAGCCCAATATTTACAGCATGTCCCTCTCTTTCACTGGAGAGGCCATCTGCTGAGGGGACTCCAGGCTCCGCACAAAGCTCAAAGACCTGCCATTTGTTTGTTTTAGCTTTACGAGCTCTGTGTACACATTTCACTAGGCTTGAGGTCAGAAGATGGTGCTTGAAGAAGAAACCACAAGCAAGGGGAGAAAGAACTTCAGAATGATTTGTTGGTCATAATCCACAGCCTGTAAAGTGAGGGCTTGATTGTTGAGGTGCTTTCTGGTGGTGACTCTGGGCATGTTTAAAGAGCACGTACAATTTTCAGATGGCTCAAAGTGGCAACTGTAATAAATTTTGGGGGACTGGCCTCGTTTGCATTCACATGGTAACTGCTGTTACATAGGATTGCTGCCCAACTCTTAAAACCAAAGCCTCTATGACTGCCAGGAGAGGGTTTTTCATTGGACAGCCCATGTCTCTAGCCTTACCTTCTGCTGAGCTTTTGCCAGAAACTGAAGCATTTAGCAGCTTCTGGTGCTCATTGCAAGACTTTTCCATCAAGTAAACTTTGACTGATGGGAGTTTCATCACAGCAGACACAGGCTGCATTTACTGTGCAGCTGCATTTATTGTGAAGAAATGACTTGCTGTGGTACTGGATTCTGTTAATTAGTCCTTAAATAAATAATCCATCTGACTGTGGGCAAGATTCTAAGGCTGTCAGGACAAGCCAAAGAAAACCATTAATTACAGAAGAGCTGAATTGACCCTCCATGGATTTTCAAAGAAGAAAGAAGAGAGAGAGGATTAGAGGTCAGGCTTTGCCAGGCAGAAGACGCAGGGACTCTATTGGGAGTACTTGCACAGTGTGGTGGAATACAGGACCAAAGTGCTTTAAGCTTTCATTTAAAGAAAGAAAAAGAGCCATAAATCTACTCATTTTGAGATCACAAGTGTACCACTGAAACCATCTGCTTGAATCTTTTGCATAACACAGGTCAGGCTGCTTTATCCACTTGTGCACCATGGTCAACACTTTAGCCTGTTGTATGTGTCAAACTGAGCTGTCAAAAAGCTCAATAATGTAGGACCATTCTTTAAAGCATGTTTTGGACATTGCACCCAAGTGAATGTTCTCAGCTGAGGTTAAGACAGAGTATTAGTCTGGTGCAAAATTAGTATAATAATTACTTCTGAACTACAGTGCTTCTATCACAATACCTGGCTATTCACTGGATGAATCCATGAGATGCAGAATTTTCCTTTGGCAAAATACAACAATGATTAATTAGCTTTGTCTTTAAAAAACTGCACTTATTGCCAGGGTATTTTTAGAAGAAGAACTTGATAAATGTCCGTCGGGGGAAAAAAAAAAAAAAAAAAAAAGACTTATTTTCCATTTCACTGCAGGTTGTCTACTTTACGATTTAACTTTTTATGCCCACTCAAACCAACAAGTCAGATGAAATGACAGCTTCTCACAGCTGACAACCAAATAGATTTGGGGAAAAGTCTAAAATATTCCACCTTGATATGTTAATTCAGAAGTCTCCAAAAGTCAGGACATAGGTCATTGCCTTATGAAGCATGAGGACTCATAAAGCATAAGGACTGTGGTCCTCAGCTAAACTACACCACCACCCCATGACACACCCTGAACATGGCTTTTCAAGCAAATCTTCATGATGGAAAACCAGTGTATTATGGATTAGCTTCAATTAACTAGAATCTTGAAAAAAATATTCCAATATTTATTTTTTTTGGAAACATCTGACTCACTGATTTTCAGTCCTGACTTCCATTTCCCAGATTATCTCATCCAGAAAAAAGATTATACAGCCCTCTTCTGACTGTATTTTTATACACTTTGCCACCCCCTCTTTGATTTTAACTTCCTTGAAATTTGTGGAAATAATATCAACAACAGAAGGCTGGCTGTAAACCAAGGTGAAGTAACTTATTTGAGTTCCCCCTTGAACTAGCAGAAAACTCTCAAAAAAACCATTTATCTTTTAACAGGTCTGTATCGTCACTGGGCATCCAGACCCACCTCATTTGAAGCCAGAGGCAATGCTCTCATTGACTTCACTGGCTTCAGCTCAGGACTGATGTGGTTGCAAACCAGAGCTCCAGGTCCCTGTGGCTCTATCCAGACTCAGGTCAAGGCACTCCACAGTGCAGGCAAAGTGGATTTTGCCTCACATGGATACAAGGAACTACCAACCTGGTGGCCTCTGATATGTGGCTGAAACAGTGGGACACAGTTGTTCTGCCACCCCTGCAAAAACTCACTCATAAAACACCCACTAACATCAGATGCCAGGGGGGGTTTAAAGCATAACACAGACTCCTCATGTAGCAAAACAAGATATTTTTTTTTATCACTTAAAGTGTTGTTATTTTTTTACAGCTCTGGGCTGCCTAGATGACTAACTCTTCACAACTGAACTAAAACTACATCATAACATTGTTGCAGCAGCTTCTGAAATTTTAAAAGGCAAAGTTGAAGGAAATGCTAAATCTAAAAATCAAACCCCAGTCCCACAAGGAGATGGTGAGAGGTGATTAAAAAGCAAGCCAATTGCAGATGAATGTTGATTTGAATTGGAGATGAAAAAGCTGCAGCTTTTGAATATGAAGTGACAAAGGGGCTCTCTAGCATATATATGTGAAAGTACATATGCATGTGCTGTACCTTGTTCATGCTGACATGGAGGGCTGGCCATGGTCCAACTACCTTCACACTCTCCGTTTCTATTTTCTTCAGATGAGAGGTTTCATCATAAAGAAGGGGAAGTCCTGAGCTCAGCTCTGAAAGATGCCCAAAAGAAAGAAAGAAAAAAACACAGTCTGAGGGGAGGCTAGAGAAGAACGGCAGAGCAAGACACTCAGCTGCATTTGAAGAGACAGAGGTCAGCGAACCATCTTCCCTGTAAGACCATATAAAATGTTTCATAATTATGCCTGTCAAATCTTTTTTTCCTTTTTCTATTTAGCAAACAATTCTCCCCCCTCCTCCTTCTCTCCCATCCCTACATTTCAGCAGGGCTTTTGCCAGCTTTGGGCTACATGCTTTTTTCCTTACACTTCCCTCTCTACCCCTCTCCACACACCCCTCCCCCGCCCAGTATATTCTAAAACTCAATTGACACCAGAGGGATTATTTGTGCAGCCAAGGTGCCACTCTCAGAACATGTGATGTGTAAAGAGATCAGAGTATAGCTTTTGGCTTCTCTCAGATATCTTTATTTATATGCCAGCTTCCTTAAGACTGTTGTCAGGAATTTGCTGTGCTTTGTCAACAGAGATTTTGAGCAAACCACCGACACAGAAAGACAAGGAAAAATATTTTTTGAGACAACCCTGAAAGGTCTCTGCCAACATCTTGGGGACTGTGTGGCATTTATAGGTATATTTCCAAGTACTCTGAGAAAAATGAGCTTCATCATGTGATGATTTAACAAATCCCTGCATCCTTCTGTTTTTCTTCTTTTTGCCATGGATTCTAGGTAGCAACAGTAGGGAACAGTTTGGTAATCTCTGGAGTCTGATTCAAAGCCCACTGAAATCAATAAAAACTTCGCACTGACAGTGGTTTTGTTTGGATCAGATTCTTAAGCTGTCCTAAGAATATTAAATATTACTCACTCAAGATCTGATTCTACAGCTATTTAAATATACATTAAGGGCTTTGCTGACTAAAGACAAACTGCTAAAACCAGCTTATAGGGATATAAGCAAAGAGCTGGTTTTGGCATTGGTGAAACATTATCAGACCCTGAGGTAATAATGTCCTAGAAGGGATTACAATATCAGCATTGACCTCCTCTTGGTGGTCTCTCATCACAAATTAGTGCAGTCAGAGTTCGGCATTTCTCACATCACAGCTGCTTCCACGGATGTGAGGTTGCAAAACTGCCCGGTGACACCTGGGAATAAATTAGCACAGCCGTAAAATAAAACACGATGATGGGGTGGGTTTGAAGAAACACAGTCATTCTCTTTTCCTGTTGAGAAAGAACATAGAGGGGGAAAAGTGCCTTCTTTAAATTATACAAGTTTGCTAACATTTAAAACTGACTTTTAAGCTGTTTTTTTGTTTAAAGGGAGAGCTGTGGAAAACAAGGTAGCCAGTTTAGCCTTTTAACTCAACCTCGAAAACAGATTGAAAAAAAAGGCAAAAACTTGAAGTCCTGCAAAAGGCATACATTTCCTGAGACAGCTTAACTCTTGGCAAAACCAGGCTTTCATTTCAAGAAAGGATCTAGCAGCACCATCATTTTTCAAAGCATTGTTTTCAGCCTGAAACTCAGTCTGTATTACACGACTGTCTGCTCAGGGTTTCACAAGGGCTTTTGTAGTGAGCAGTTCAGGATTAAAGGATGCCTTTTTTGCAAGTGACAACCTGCAAACTCAGCCCAGTATTCGAGAGGAAAGCTGGGCCCCCTCTTCTCATTCATCATGTTCCACCACAAAAACTCTGTGAGGTCCATCACATACTTGTTGGCATCTGCTTTTAGTGACAGACCCAGCTGCTGCCGGTGGGTCTGCTCACATACACCTAGTAATCCACGCACGATGTTGCCATGCCAATTAGGCTTAGCAAGTGGCTCACTCTCTCTGTGAGGCGGTGCTGGCACTGTAAGTCTAATTGCTGTTGAATACAGTGGTCCCTGGGACTGGGATTCTGTGAATACACCAGGGGAAGATCTGCTGCATAAAAAGATACGACCTGTGTACGTTAGCTTTGAGGTGAAGGGCAGCATTGCAAATACAATAATCAGTCTGAATGCAGGAAAACAACATCTTCTGCTGAACTGCCTTCATAAACACACACGTCAGATTTGTTTTGCCAGGTTTCACTTCTTCCAGTAATTGAAGTAGACAAATTACTTGGAATGTGAAAAATCAGGCAGGTCTGGCCCGGTTTTGTTTTCTGTAACAAAATCCCAGGCTGTGTGTTTGCTGAGAAACATGCACTAGTATTTAAAGGGAACCTTGGTTGGGCATACTGTTGTTTCCCTCTCTCCTGCCCATGTCCTGCAAACTGTGCTTGAATTTTGGCATTTATCAGAATAGGTGTAATTGGAGGAAAGGCAGATGCTTTTTCCTTGTCTCACCCCCAATGCTGGATACACAAAGTAGGTCACTCCATGTTCCCCTTCAGATGAATTAAAAACCAGCTCAGAGCTCAGAGATGAGTCCAGTCCATAGGAACTGGAATAAGTAACAAACCGCCTGTAGTCACTTTAAAAACTAAAAGGTAGCCAAACTAAAGTGCTGGTGTGCACAGTCCTACCTCTGTCAGTCTCATGGGGGAGTTTTCACTAGGACAGCATATTCCCCCATGAGACCTTTTGACTTTCCAGGCATTTCCACTTGAGATATTGTGGTCACAAGCATGTTCTTCCCCAGGGGTGTCCCTGGGTTAGGGAGAAACATGGTCCAAGCGGTGGTCTTTCCACAGAGCCTGGAGCCAGACATCTGTCCCCTGTGTCCCCAGGTTCCCGACACAGAACAGCGTCTCCTCTCTGCCTGATGTTTTCTTGTCCCACGCACTCTGCCACGTGTGCTGTCCTAGATAACTGACTGGCAGCCAGCTTGCTCCTAACCCCTTTGGCACACTGTCCTGGTTTTGTTAAAAACAAGTTTCTCTTTTAGTGAATTTGCCTGTCAGCTAAAGCCTTCAAATTAGCTGCATTTTCCTGGAGAACCAGATACATGTTTTGGTAAACATAGCAATGGAATGTGAAAGTTATTGATAAGCATGGACGCACCTCTCATGAGAGGGGCAACGAGAAACAGGTGACCAAGAAACTGACCAATGGAGTATAACATCCCATTCATGTGAATACTTCATATAAGTGGGAGATCATGAGGATCTCGTCCCTTTTGCTTATGGCTGACATTAGGAGAGGACCTTGCTAGTCGTCCCTGCAAACTGAGGCCTGGTGACAGACTGAATCCAGCTCTGGTTGGCTGCAGAGTCCAATCCAGGACTTCGGGTGCCGGCTCTGCAGTTGCCAGGATTTTCAAGATTGGCTTTGTATATTTTGTATTATTTTCTCTATTCTTATTAGTAGCATTAGTAAAACATGTTTAATTTTTCCAACGCTCTTCTCTCTGCCCTTCTTTCCCTCCCAATTGCCTGTCCTTAGTGGGAAGAGGGGAGAGGGAGAGGCTGGAGGGGGAATGCAGGGGAGAGTGGAGGTTAACAATACATCTGCCATGGTTTTATTGTCACCCCACAATCAAAACCCTCAACACACACAAACTATGAACCTTTTCCACAGGCTGTCCACAAGAGAGTGTTCTCAGCTGAAACAGCCTGAGCAGCGTTTGAAACAAACCAAACCATACCCACTGAGCACCAACCTTGAAAAGGCACCCAAATGTGTCACCTCAAACTGCAAATAAATAACTTTGACTCTGTTTTAAGGGAAGTGGCCGTATCTATACTGCCACCATTCCAATGGCGTAAACACGCCAGGTCTGACTGGGAACTGGCCCTTCAAGGGACACCTGCTTTGTGCCTCTGTCCAGGTGTGTGGGCACAGGTCTGGCATTAGGCTATGTCAGGAATCGGAGCTGATTCCCTATTCTCTAATCAAATAGCTAGCATGAACCACCAATAAGCAGACATAGTGAAGAGAAAGGTACATCTGTCTCCAGGAGCATGTCTCAGCTGCCAAAGTCCCCTTCAGAGCATCGCAGATGCCAGGCAGGCCAGGAAGGCTGTGCCCCATGAGCAGTGTGGGGCTTGGGGGAGAGAGCTTGCCCTCCCCATGTCTGGGGGAATGCAGCCTCCTGGGTCCCACGTTTAAACTCGCCAGGCACAAACAGAACTAATCCTGATGTTTGCCATTATTTTCTAAGGTTATTTCACCAATAAGAAGGAGTAGGAAAGCAGTGCAGCCTCAGGGTGGGGAGACTCAGCAGCAGCATAGCTGGCTCTGACTGAATTTCCTGGCATGCTTCAACTCTAATTTGGGAAAGAAAAACACAGGCTGGCACACCCCCCAGAAAGGTCACCACCTCCTGCTGCACCAGGCTGACAACCCAGGCCAGGCTGCCTGGCTCAGCCTCCCCAGCACCCCTCTGCCGCCAGAGCTCCGTGGCCACCCATGGCAGCTCTCTGACGGCCCTGCACGTGCATGGCCAGGGCGAGTCAGCCAGCAGCTACACAACAGGGTGGTCTGTGCCACCCTCCTGGCCATCACCGGTTGCCACAGACCATGGCCGAAGTGCAGGAAGCCATTGGTGGTGTAGGAGCTGGGCCTCCATGGCTGCTGGCGGTGCGCCATGCCAGCCCCATGCACTTCGTTTATGAAACAAAGTCTTTTTAAAAGCGTCCGTACAAGGTAGGTGCCTGTGCATTACTGCTGAGGTGGAACAGCCTACAGTCAAGGTCACCCAGCACCACCCATTACAAGATCCTGGTTTCAGGAATTTAAAAGTTGCCAGATTAACTGCCCAGGCTAAAAGTTTCCATAATGGATGCCTATCTCAGGGTGATTTACAATTACAACGGCAAAAACCGGGCACAGAACTTGCTGTCCCCTTGAGGCAAGGAAAATAGTAGATCATACCTTGTTTTGCCCATCTTCTGAAATTCTTCAGCATCTCTCACACTGCAGAGTGCAGAGATTATAAATTCGGAGAGCAAGAAATAGAATTGCTCAATGACAGGGATGTTCCTGTGTAAACTTACCAACATTTAGCTGAACTATGTACCTTTAAAAAGCCCTGTACAGATTTAGCAGCAGAGACTTACACACAAAATCCCTAAAGTCGCAGCAGGAACAGATAGATTTTCCTAATCTTTTCTTTCTACATGCCAAAAATTTATTCATTGAGCAAGCAAGCATACTCCAGTCGGGATATCTGGAGCTGAGCAGGAATTGTTCCCGGTACCCCAATGGAGAGCAAGATGCTGTTTGCCCAGTGCTCCAAAATTTCTGCTGTTAGTGCCCAGACACGAAAGCCAGTGTCAGATCGAAACAATGATGGATGAAGGCCAGCTGGGCAGATCAGCAAAAGACAACAGTGGATGAGGACAGGTTTGTGAAACTATACAAATAAATTCTAACAATGAAAAAATACCCTCTGCCCAGTGGCAGAGACTCAGTATCTGTAACTAATTGAGCATCTGTTCAGCTATGGAACACCAATCTAACACTAAATCCCGCAACCCCATAGCAAAGCCAGAAATTTGAAAATCTTGTCTCATTTGCACATGGTACAAAGCTAAACAATAATAACAGGAAGCATATTCTTCAAGAAAAACTGAAACACGTGCTGTTTTCCTTTCTGTTGCCTGCTTGCCAGAGACAAAACTGGAAGCAGTACAGTCACTGAGATGCCATTCACGGCAGTGGACTTACTGTTTGGGTTTGGAACTCCAGAAACAATGTCTTTGCTGTCCGGAGCAAGGGCACCGTAATTCGCGTGGTGGTGGTGATGACGGTGGTGGTGGTGGTGCCTTGCAGGCATTTTTGTGGTATATGGTGCTCCACCATTCTCCTCAATGTTGAACTGATGCAGATCACTGTTGTTCAAGGGATAGCTACAAAATAAATTCAGTTCAAATTATAGAGGTAAACAGTAAGAGAAATTGTACTTTTGGAGAGACAGAGTGCAATATTTCTTAGGAAAAAAACGCACAGCTCTTTGTAAATAGAATTTTTAATGAGGTATATCCCAAATCTTTACAGTTTTATGTTAACAGGAGACTCATAAGGTGAGGGAAAAGGATGCTTCTGCTTGTTTGGCATTACTTGAATATCAGAATTAATTTTTATTTTACACACTATAGAATCTCTGCCAGACTCTTACACTGAGTCAAATTCTGACTGACTTATGGAATACGACTCTCAAAAGCATTCAAATTTGTCCTGCAGGAATTTGCAACTTCACCTGGGATAGGGAAGTGGTCAGGCAGCAAACAATAACTCCTTTAAAGTGAAACTGTCAGAAGAGCAGACCAAGGAACAGTCCCAGAATAGCTTTACATTCCTGAGTAAGTTCTGGCCTCCAAATTTATGGTGCAAATAGCTGCATGAAAAAATCCATGACTTTGGAAAAAATGGATAAAGATTCCATCGGCAAGGAAGTGTTTTACAGGTCACAACATACAAAATAGCACTTTGTCAAAAGGAATCATACCTGTGCTGGTAAATTAACCGGTAAATTAACTGTTGTCAGTCTACAATATATGGAGAAATGGAAACACATTGAAATTTTAATTCATCATCTCTAACTCGGAGGTGTCAAATGACACTGTTGTTTTTCGTCAATAGTTTTAACTGATGTTGTTTCAGTTTATTGTCTGAAATAGTGATGAATTTCTAGAAATGATATTTCTAGAAAAAGACTGAGATAACTCTGTATGGATGCTGCAAATGACTTGACTGTGCTTTTCTCAGAGGAGTGCTTAAAATTTTTATGAGGTTTTAACTTATTCCATAATATTGCATTAGACAGTAGATGCAGTAAATCAATTCATTCCAAGAAAAGATGAATCCCCTGCCCATTTGAAAAACGCTAATGAAATTGTATCTTCAGCTGCATGGGTTTTCAGTTTGCTTTTATTACTAAGAGCAGCTGAAAAATTGACAATATGGAATAAAGACAAACAGAATAATTAAAGGAACAATGAATAAATTATACCTAGCTACTTGCTACATATGTTGTCTGCAGATTACTTACTCATTCAAAGCAAAATTAACCAGTCTTCTGCAAATAAACACATCTGTATCATTTCCAAAGATATGCTGAAGCACGCAACTCAGTACATCATTAATAACCACTGTCTTCTTCGTAACAACTTCTGACAACATGAGGTTTCTGACTGGGTAGTAATTGAATAACACTGGTTACTTTTTGAAAGCAGAAGGTGGGGAGGGGTACGTTCTGTGTATTAATCTTGTCAGGTTCCCGGCACGTAGCACTGACTGCCAATAAAGGCACTTCTGATGCCTTATTTGCCTTAAGGAAACAATACAAATAGGGGTCTGATCCACAGGGGACACCTTTGGTGAGCTCAGATAATCCAGGACTGGTCTGTCTTTTGAAACTGCACTATATCTTCACTGTTATAATCATATCAAGAAAGTGCCCACTGGAGGGAAATGGTAGAGGCTAATGAGATTGCATACTAATTGTAACAGCTTTCCTGCATTCTCCCTCCAAGCTCTTTGCATTGAAGTGACATTTTTTGACTGAGAGGATAACTGATTTTGTTCACACAGTTTAAAACCCTTATTGGAAATAAGATCAGTTTTGTGCTTTAGCCTCAGCACATCCTTTTTTCTTTAGTCTCCAAATAATTTTTTTTTCAAGACACAAAACCCCACATGCTTGGAGTTGCACTCATTTCACCTGCTGGCAGGCTGGCTTAGCAGATTTTTGACTGGTCTTTTCAAAATGAATGAGATCACACCAAATCCTTACATTGATTCCTTATGTTGCTATGGGTAGCTTCCATGCTAAAATCAGAATGACCTGAGCAACTGAATAAGCAAAAACTCCTCTGGCATGAGGTTGAACATGCACCAAAGTCTCAAGACTTATCTCTTGACTGTCCAGAGAAGAGTGCTAACACGATGTCAAATGCGGGGAGACTAAAGAACTAAAGAGGTAGCCTAGCAAAGCTGATGTTCAGATGTGCACTGAAAGGTCAGGATGTCAATGGCCACGCAGCGTACTCCGAGTGAAATCCACATTGAAACGGCTGGCCCATCTGAAAAATGGATGCGGTCACCTGGACTCTTCTGAGGAGGACAGCAATGGTCAGATATTGAAGCAAACTCATCTCAGTGGTCAGTCAGCTCTTGCACTTCTGATGGGTATGGGGCTGGGGTGAGGAAGACTTTTGTACCCGTACCATCCCTCTCTCCCTCCTAAGAATTCTGTACAGATTTACCGTTAGACTGATGAGTTACTGAATAATCATAAACAACCGGGCTTGCAGCAGCCCCAGAGCCAATTTACTAGAAGAGCTGACAGCACCCAAACAAAAATATCATTAGTAGTCCAAATCCCTATTCTGTGTAATCCCTACTGTATAATTTAGAGGCACATTGGACATCTTAGTGTGGTTTCTACAAGGTGGCATCATTATTTGGCAGTGACGTCACATCTATTTTTCACTTATTTTTCTGTTCTTCCACTGCCTTAAATCTAGAGACTTGAGATTTTCCCCCTCAATACATCTTTCTGCATTAACTTTTTTTTCTATTACTTTTTTCTATCTGGCTTACCTGAACAGGTTATGCTCATATATCCTTCCCAACCCACTGATGTAAATAAATCACTAATTTAAATGAACCAAATTTCCGACCATATCCTAAGCCCTCCACATTTTCATACGTGCTCCCCAGACATCACATAATGCTCTCAGACACGCACATGCATGGACAGGTATCAGTTTTCATCCTTTCTCTTGTATTTGTCTTTTGCCGCTCCTAGTAGGCCAATGTTACACCTTTGTTTTACCTTCTAATGGTCAATTGGCTGTCCTGCATGCTTCCTTTTTCCTCTGTTATTTACCTGTGTAGTTTTCTCAACAAGCTCCAGGTGCTACCTAGACAACCAACTCCTGTTCTTCAAGGAAAATGAAGCAGGGCCCTACAGGCTATTATGTAAAGGAAGAAAACATTTCTTCACTCTCTGTCCCTCCCTCAGGCAAAGCACTCCTGAGGTTTCAGATACTGAAGCCTGAACCTTCAGAAAAGCCACTCAAAGTTCACAAGACACTTAGGATTGCCTTTAGCCTTAAACTCACATAATTACTTTCTTTTAATGAAAAAGGCAGCATATTGAAGAACAGTGCAAGTAGAATATATCTCCTGATTACTTTTCCAATTAAATAAAAAATATTTACATTACCAGTCCTCTATCCTAATTTTACACTCCTTATCCTTTGCTTTAAATGCTATTTTCACTTTACATTCTTACATTTTATGTGCTTCAGCCACTTGCTGCCTTACCAAACTATGCCTCTAGCCTACAACTCACACATATAACAGTGTTAGGAGATCACAGAAAAATGAGGAACAGAAAGGTATTTGAAAAGACTGAATTATCCACCTCTCCTCTCAAAACCAAACTAAGCAGGCCTATGTTACCCCAACTGATTGGCTGAACTGAATCTTTAACACCTTCACTAGCAGAGACTCCATGACCTCCCTGTGCAATTGATTTCAGCACCTCACCATGCCTACACTTTCTTTGTTTATCCTGTCTACTTTACTGCAATTTAAGCCAGGTATTTCCTCTCCAATCCATCACAGACACAGTCAACAAGTTATTTGTTGCTACAGAAACATGTGTTTTTGAAAATGGCTCTTCACATCTCCCTTCAGTGTCTGAAGAACCCTGAATTCTTCAGTTATCCCTCACAGGTCACGTTTCCTACGGATTTGATGCATATTGCCATTCCTATCCACCCCACTGTCCCCTGCTCCACCTCCGACATGTGGTGCTCAGAACTGGGCATCCCATTCCAGTTGAGGCCTCGCAAATGCATTGTAAAGAAGAAGGGTTGCTTCCCATGTCCTACAGGATCAATTCCTGTTAACACACTTGAACTTAATATTTGCTTTTTCCTAAATAGCCTGGAGTTGTTGGCTCGTTCAACTTCTGATCCTGAAGAATACCAGATCCTTTCCTAAACCGGTCAGGTTTCCACCCCCCACAACCTCAGCTGTGAAGCAGGTTGCCCCTACATAACAAACATACTATCATTCCTCCTGAGCTGCATCCTAAACTTTTTCATGTGCTAAGATCATAAATTGTTCAGGACTTTTCTCTCATTCATGACAGGCCTGGTGTGAGAGGACCTCCCATTTTGCTATCACCTGTGAGTGACAAGAGATTTTTTTTTTTAAGTAATCACTTTTCTGTGCCATCCTCCCAGCTGCCATCCTCATTCTCCTGTAGAACATAACCATGTAGACCTGCATAAACATCTTTCACCCGTGTCCCAGAGCAGGCTTAGTCCTGCACCCTGTCCTTGTCCCCTTCTTCCATGCTTTTCTTGTAGTCCTCTCCCACCTGTCTGAAGTTACGCTTGGAGAGCAAGTGGCAGGGCTCTCTTCTCTCTTCCTTGAGGAGGCTGGTGGGGCAATAGCAAAAAGCAGCCTCAAACTGTGATGCCTCTTGGATGACTGCACTGAGCTTAGACCCTTCCTGCTATAGCTGAACAATGGTTTAAAATAATCCCAGGCTTCTGGATCTGGTTGCGATAAACAAACTTCAATGATTACCACACCTGCTTCTATTCTTTGCTTTGAACACTGCTTCTGCACCAAACCACTGCCATTTCCTAGTATTTAAAAAACCCCAAACTTTATACAAACATCTCCATAACACCTCTCCATCCTCCTCCATCTGCAGCTCAGCCCAAGGCTGATGGTTATTTGTGTGGCCTCCAGCAGCTCCAGCCTGTGCTGCAGGCTTTGTGCTGAATGTGTTGGGAGGCTCCCCCAACCATGTCACTCCCTAACAAGAGACATTTCACCCAACAATACCTTCCCCAACATCGAAATGGGCTTTAGATGTGCTCCAAAATGGCAGTCAGTGGAACTGTTAAAATGTATGCTAACATGTATGTGTATTCAATCAAGTGCATGCATGGAGGACTCTCAGAAATCTTAAGAAAGCAGACAATGTGTGTGAAGCTTCAGTGCGGCAGCCGAGGGGATGAGGCTGAACAGCTATATTAAGTCAAACATACAAGTTTTGGGCTTAGTCTCTCCCCTTGGAAACAATAAAAAAAACAAAACAAAAACCCCACAAAAACAAACAACAAACAAAACCAAACCCAAAACAATAAAAAACCCCAAACTTTGAGTTTATTCTCTGCTCACGCTTCAAAAGTAGTTAAAAATAACAACAAACAAACCCAAATGAATTTTTAGCCAAACTTGCTTTAATCATGTTTAGAATCTCACACACCCTTTATGTTGCTAGAGCACATAAAGTCGCACAGAGAGCCTAGGAATTTTGCATACTCTGGAAATTTCCCTGTGGAGGGGAATGAAGAGGAAACAGGGGGTAGGAAGAAGGTGGTGTTCTGTATGAGTATCAACTAATGGTCAGAACCATTGGGTTGAAGCAAAAGACTTTTAGAGAACTCAGCATTATACAAGAAGGGAACACAGACCATGGCAGGAGAACTGCTTAGAAAAGAGAGAGGATGAAGCTTCATTTTTTCATGCAAGGACTGAGACACACAAAAGCAATGAGTGTTCCTAAGGCAAGGAGGACTGGGATGACTGAAAACAAGCTTATGCTGTTTTTACTTTTCCAGCACCATGTAAACATAACCTCTCTGCCGGCCAGAACTGGCTAACTAAACTTTGAGAGGTCTAACTAAAGCTGACAGCACTGTTACACTTCCATGCTGTGCCCTGACACCACAAGACAGCTGGTCCATTTGCCTCCTTGAGGGAAGGCCTGGGAAGGTGTGTTGCAGATTTCTCTCCCCGCTGACAGGGATGACCAGCAGTGCCCATCCCTTCCTAGGGGCACCTCCGAAAGCAGAGCAGGCAGCCAGCAGCCTTCTCCCAGATAGACAAGTCAGCCTTGGAAGGAAGGAGCAAATGATGATGGGCAAGTGGTCCAGAAATCGTGATGGGAGCGGGGAAAATTTCTCCTGTAGGAGATAAAAGTATATGCAGCAGCTTCCTGCATTACAAGAGGCTGAGCTAACTTTTGAAGCAGCGTAATCTGGAATTCTCCATGAGAAGAAAAGAGCCTGTAGCAAAGCATGTTTTAATAAAATACTAAGAAACAAATCATGACTCGACGAAGCCATTGTCCTCACAGATTTCACCGTATCTACATAAAGATTGTTAAAAAAATACTGCCTTGCAAAACTGTAATGCAGAATATGCCCACTGGGGAACTAAACTTGCTTTTCTTCATTTACAAATAGTTTTAATTAATGACAATGATAGCTAATGATATTTAATCACCTGTCAAAATTTTTCATTGTTCCAGATGTCCTTGCAGATGAGAAAAATGCTGAAAAGCAGACACAAAGTTTTCTAAAACAGATTAAATCCTCCCCCAAGTCAGTGCTGCCTTCCCCATTCAGTCACAGGCAGACAACATATGCCTGTCCTTGGGAAACAAAACAACTTGAGTGGCTAATCCAAGCAAGCTAACTCAGGTCTAAAATAGGAGCAAAAACAAGTGAGGAACTTAGGTCTCCAAGACAGCCTGCTGCTGATCTTCGGTTGCTCACCAGCTACAGCCATTTCTACCACTTAACTCATTAAACAACTCAGGTCCTCCACGCTAAGCACATCCCTGTCCTGCTCTCCCTTCCTCAGTATTACACGCCTGACAAAGCCTGCAGGCAGAGAAGGTGGCACAGGCTTAGCTAACAGAGAATCATAGAATGTCCTGAGTTGGAAGGGACCCACAAGGATCATCGAGTCCAACTCCTGTCCCTGTATATGACAACCCCACTTCACACCACGTTTCTGAGGGTGTTGTCCAGTCCCTTCTTGAACACTGTCAGGCTTGGGGCTGTGACACCTCCCTGGGGAGCCTGTTCCAATGCTCCACGACCCTCTGGCTGAAGAACCTTTTCCTAATGTCCAACCTAAACCTCCCCTGGGACATATTCCTGCCACTCCCTCGGGTTCTTTTATTGGTCACTAAAGAGAAGAATTCAGCACCTGCTTCCTTCTCCTTCTCCCCTTGTGAGGAATATATAGACTGCAATGGGGTCTCCTCTTAGCCTCCTCTTCTCCAGGCTGAAAGGGGGACATGAGAAACCACGGGATGTGACAGAATAAATTGCTGGACATAACAGAGGAAAGCATAAGCAGCTAACAAACTTTACAAAGCGTGCCCCAAAGGATTGCCAGATTTCACAGGTAGTTATGGGAGAGCTACATGAGAAATGGCCCAAATTCACAGAGCACTGAAGGGGAGTATTGGGGACTTTTTGGTGAGGACAACCTTGCAAAGCCAGCACTTCCCAGGAAAACATATCAGTAATATCACATAAGGTCCAAACTACCTAGGTAGCCTTGGGAAATTTGAGCCCAGACTTAGCAAAAAGGGGAGTAATGTGGGGAAAAAGCAGGGGTGAGAGGAGACAGAGGAAGGGACCAGGAGAATCTGTGTGCATTAGGGAAGAACAAGCATGGAAAAATGGACAGGAGGGGGACAGAAGGGACCAGCCACATGTAGGCAAGCTGCTGGTAGGCATGCTTGGCTGGTCAAGCCCTGATCACTTCAGTTGAGGGCATCTTCTGAGCTCTCTGTGCTGCCCCACGTTTGTGTGCTGCTGTTTGTGTCCATGCGTGCTGGTAAAGGCTCTGCATGGCTGACTGCATGTGTGTACGTGTATTTACATCTCTGAAATACACGCTCAGCAACTCTACAGGCTGGTCTCAAAAACAGGAACTATAGCAGCCTCACTTCTAGCAGATTAGGAAGGTTAAATCACTTTTGCCTTAAAGCCAGTCCACTGGATTTGGCTTCCCTTAATAACATGCTCCTGTCTTACAAACTCTCCTTTCCATCTCTGTCCCTAAAAAAGCTGAAATTCCTTGAAAAAAAAGTTTTTCAATAAATTAATCAAACTGTAGAAATTTCATACTTCTAAAGTATGCAGATTCTGAAAGTTGCAAATGCCTTACAAAGAAATATATGGTCTTCTGAATTTTCAGTAATTTGCTGTAACTTTAAAGTCCAGCATGAACATACCTGACACCATTGCTACAAAAATGACTTCAGTTTAGTTTATAGATTTTTGCCCTTTTAACATGTTACCAGTAAAACCACTGAACAGGTACAATGTACAGCAAGTAATAAGATAGAATTTTTCACTTAGTTGCTCAGAGGACAATATTAACAGGTAGAACTACAACAAAATCAATCACTTAACACAGCAAGGGCTTTCTTATTTACGAACTTGCAACCTGTCCTATCTCTGTTCTCACTGCAACACTTGGGCAACTCATCTGAGTTACAGCAAGAAACAATGTTCACACTTCTTTTTAAAGTCAGAAATTGCAAAGGAGAGAGACACATTAAATACAATAGTAGAACCTGAAAATCAATTATAACAAACAGAGCCCTCCTGGGCTCAAAATTTTCATACAGAAGCAGTTTTACATTCAAGTTCCTTGAAGACTTGCTTCAAATCAGCCTGGTTTATCGATTCAGTGAGCTCTGGGCGCTGAAGACACAGACACTGAAGTCTAAAAGTTCCCTTGCCTCTTTCCTCAAGTTGTGCCAAGGAAGGTTCAGATTGGACATCAGGAAAAATTTCTTCGTAGAAAGGATTGTGAAGCATTGGAACAGGCTGCCCAGGGAAATGGTGGAGTCACCATCCCTGGAGGTGCTTAAAAGATGTATAGATGAGGTTCTCAGGGACATGGTTTAGTGATAGAGTTAGGTTATGCTTGGACTTGATGATCTTAAAGGTCTAGTAGACTTCACTGCTTGTCCTTTTCAAGTTCCTCTCATTACATGTTCCACTGTAAAACTCTGCTACTCCTAAACCACCTACTTGAGCTTTTTGTGTCCCTGGCCCATTTTCTTTTCTGAGCTCCTACTGATGAGAAAGACTCAGCTCAGGGAAACCACTGAGGCCTCACAGTTCCTTGGCCCCTGGAGGTGAAAAAAGGAATACAGCTACTTTGTCATCTGTTTAGCTAGTGAGTTCATTGCTACATCATTATATAATTTCGAAGGCACTGGAGATGTAGTAACGTTTTGTATTTCTATTTCTCTAAGGATCTCAAAGTTGCAGAGATTTGTAATGGCAGGTAAACTGTTGCAATTATAATTCCAGCACAGATTTCTATGGGTTTAGTGTAGGGGGGGAGCGGGTATGGAGGGAGGACCAGGGGGAGGGGGGTGGAACTAGCTTCTAAACTGGAGTTTAAATTGTACCATATATCATTAACTCCTACTACTAATTAGGTGTGGCTACTTCTTTCATCTTCAGAATGCAGGAAGTAAAAGATGTTTTTCATTGCCTCATTTAAAAAAAAATAAATTGGTTTTTATAATCTTTCAACATATGACATTGCTAAGCCTAGAACTACAGGTTTTCTGTTCCTGTTTGAAACATCTATTCTTGGAGGTTTTACTCTTTCACAGTTGGTAGCAAAAGGTCATACTACTACAAGAAAAAGGAATAGGAAAAGGGAAAAGAAAACCAAGCACTTTACAAACTTAGAAGACAGAAAGTATAAAAACTAATCAAAAGTGGAAATGTAATGGTGGTGGTAATTTGAAAATGGAAGCCCAGGGGCATTTCCACTGGTTCCCCAACAGTCTCATCCCAATATTTATCTTATTTTTAAATTGGAATTTTCCTCAGTTCTCAGAAAATGCGATGTCATCACGAATGCTGCTTCTGCCAGAGAGAAAATGAAATGTATTTCTTCTGAAAATATACATGCCACAGATCATGGAAAATAAGACACCATCAAACCAAAAGAAGCAGTCCCACAGAGGCAAGAGAAAGCCATTATTCCAGAAATATAAAACAAAGAAGTCACATTTAGTCTAAGATACCAGGCTGGTGGAACCTCTCAACTTCACCAATCTTGCCCCTGTACCAAGTCTGCCAAGGCTCTATCTGAAAAAAAAAAAGTCACCATCTTTAGGAAAGTTGGATGGGAGACTCTCTAGTTTTTTTAAACATGATGTTTCCCTCTAGTTCAAAATTGAAGGTTATTACAAGCTGAAATTAAAAGCAATATGCAAGTTTTTACAGACATGCTTGCATTTTCTGCAGTGGCCTACTAATACATGCAGTGGACAGTGCAAAGTGAAGCAGCTTATTTGTGTATTTTTCAGCAAAATTCAGATTACTGTTTGTGAAACCAACTGTTTGAAAACAAGTTGCTTTGCTTTAAAGGACAGTCAGGAAACAGTCATTAGTAAGTAGTTGAGAACAGCATTTAGTCTGCAGAAGCTTTATTACTGAAGGTGACTCATAGCAAGGGAGGAACTCCAGCTGAATCAAGTTTTTATCTGCTTGGTTTTTTTTCTTTTTGTGACACATTGACAACAAGAGCAACGGCACATGAACTCAGAAAGGAAGCCTGTCTGGCCAGTCACTTCAAGGTAGAACAGTACATGGAAAACAAGGGAAGCTGAACAAGGCCTTAATTATTATCACACACTGCTTTGCAATGTATTCTTGTAATGCAAGAGACAAAGATGCAGTCATAGAACGATTTTGGTTGGAAGAGACCCTCAAGATCATAAAATCCAACCATAACCAAAGTCTAGCACCAAATCATGTCCCTTTACATAATGCTTTTTCTTATCTACTTCAAGGAGTATTGTTTTTGTCCAGAATTTGGATCTATGTGCCTGCTGCCAGCTGAGAAAGGAGGACCTATTTTCCTGCAGGTTCTTCAACACTAAAACTTGGGGGCACATCTAACAGCACTATCATTTTCCAGTAATTTCCAGTCTGAAAGTAAAGCAGGAAAAAGTCTTTATCCTGAAATGCTATGAAATCTTGATCCTTACACTGCTGCATAAGTTGGGTTACGGCGCAGAGGCTTGATGAGCAGAGTGCGACTTCAAGCTGGTTCTCAAAAGAGATTCTTGGCTAGCAGCGTCTTAACAAAACAAGTGAGGTTCCTGGTGGATCTGTCCCTTTCCAAAGCACAACACACACAGTCTGAGACCAATTGCAAAAAATACAGTTCCTATTTTATGTCTGTTAGTGCCAGCTGGTCTGTAGCAGCTCTGGCTTGGCCAGTCTCTTTGGCTACCATTAGCAATGCTGTAGTGACAGTGTTCCCCTACAAGTTGGTTTTCCTTAACTCTCCTTTGCAAAGTACGAGGAAAACTACTCATCATCAACAGTCTTTGCAGAGATCTTGTGCATCAGGTTAGATGGATACGCACTGAAACTTCTCTTCTTCGAACTAGGTAGTAGTAGCCTGCCTGCTCGATACACAATCTGGAATGACTGGTGAAAAATCTCCTCTGAAAATAGAAGATTGCGGCACTCTACTGTCTCCTTCTCACTCTCAGAGGGCTCCATTTAGCCAAATTTGATGACTGAGAAGCAAGTGATATACTCCATTTCATTTTTTTCCCTGTTTTAAGATGCTCCCCAACTAATTCCTTGCAAGCAGCTGAAGTTCCATTTTCAAAATTACTTGCAAGATCTAACACTTTTTCTCTTGCAGGCTGAAGAAATGTCTTCTGCAACACTCACCCAGAAGGAAGATAAAAAATGATGTTTTGCATCACAAAGCCATAATATATGCTTTGTTCCCATCCACAATGTAAGAAAGCAATCCTCTTTTTGGTCCATTTGCGTATGGGTTCACTGATAAAAGGGTCTGTCGATTCTTTTCCTTAAGTGTGCAAACGCCTGATTCCCAGCTTTGGAAATGCATTACCAACCCTGATCCTTTTGTTCACTTTGCCTGTGACTCACATCAGCAAGAGAAAAATAGCTGAAAATGAAAGTTTATAGAAAAAGCCCACACTAAGACAATTTACCAAAAGTGCCAACTCTTTCAGCATTGTATTTCAT
The DNA here is from genome assembly GCF_036013475.1 of Columba livia. Lineage (NCBI taxonomy): Eukaryota > Metazoa > Chordata > Aves > Columbiformes > Columbidae > Columba > Columba livia. Next base: position 93,618,129 of record NC_088603.1, read on the forward strand.
TGTATTTCAGTATCATGCTTCAGTATTCAATATTAGTCATTAGTTTGCATGCCAGGGCCCAGCTGGGGCTGAAGAGTGATATATTTCAGCCCAAGTTACAGATGTGGTATCGCCAGCTTTTCCATTAGCCCACCAGTTCCTGGGGGAGAGGACACAGGATTACAGACTTATTACAGAACAAAAGTAACACCACTGTAAATCGGAATACACAGAATGGGAGGCCAGTCCTGAGCTCTGCTGGGGAAGAGCTGATTTCCAGCTTTATCAAACACCACAGGAAGGTATGCACAGAAAAGGTCTGAAGATACCCTCAGCCAAGATGTATCAAGCAATTCTCCTGTGTGGGGAACAATGAAGCCAATTACAGGCAGGACTTCAGATTAGTGTAACTTCTCAGATCCTAGCACCGTACTCACAGACACAGACCCCCACTCCCTTAAGATGATGCGAGGATAGTGTTTGTCATCTGTAATCAGATTACAGAAGAGTTTCTAAGTGTATGCTGGACTTGTAAAAAGAAGATTTTAGACTTGCACGATGAACAGACTTTAGAACAGGGTGGGGAAACTTTTCACACACCATTCAAGAGGTATCCCAGTGAATGTGCTTCATGTGGATTCAGAAGGTGGTATCTCCTTCAGGCAGTTTGCAAGGACTTTTTTTAAACTTCCCTGTATAGTTAGAACACATCCAAAATGTGTTAATTTCTCTGTATCTAGAATGACTGCATAGCATGCTCTCTGGTAAAAATCATGTGGCATTTCCTCATGAGGAACTCCTAGTTAAAATAATTCAACACAACATACAAACACTAACATGCCAGGGCTATTGAAGTCCCTGTATTGAGTTTGTGTTCCTATAAACTACCAGGGGCTTCCTGTAGCAGCATGAACCTAGGATGTAGTATAGATTTATATTGCCAGAGCTTTCCCAATATTTTATTTTTAAACAAAAGGTGCTACTATATTTAAAAGCTGAATTAACCAAGAATTTTCTACCTTTTTTCTCTCTCCCCTCTACCCACGTAATTTGGTTTTCATGTGCAGTGTTTTGTGTTGCTTCAAAGACAAAATAGTATTCCTGACATCACAAGGTCTGTATTAGTCACTTGTTAAAAACAATACTTTGTAAGTAACGAGTGTGCTAATTTTAGGATGCTCCTCAGCCCCAAATTTGCTTTTAAATTTCAAGCAACTTATTTATACTACCTAGTGCAGGGGCATCTGTATCCATCTTTGTTCAGATAACATAATCTGCACAGGTGGGGCACAGAGGAAAGAGGTAGAAACATTCTCTTTTCCCAACCGCACCCCAGCCCATTTGCTACAAGAAGCCAACTAAGACTAGAGCAAGAAAGGACAGAGAAAATGATCTCTTCTTACCTATCTGATCGCTCGGTGACTGTGCTGATTTCTGCAGACAGCAAGGAGGATGTGGGGTGAAAAAGTGGAAGGGGAGCACAGAATGCATGAGCTGCTTCTCCAGCAAAGCAGAATGACAAGTGCTTCCCTCCAGGTGACACACACAAACAGCAGAACACGCAAATCCCCCAGGTTGTTCTTCACCTGTGTGCTCCTGTACGAGGCATTTTAACATTTAAGAACTAGTTACACCTTGTGCTGTCTTTTCTAGAGGCCGCTCAGGGAGATCCCTCACGTTCAGTGCACCTTCAGCAATAAACCAAACCACAGATGACAACATACGATGAGGAGGAACACTGACAACGGACCACACAGAAGCCCATGAAGTTGTATGACAAGAACGATGCTGTGTTATGAACGTGGGCGTGTGAATTGTGAAGCAACGATGTTCCACTTCAACGTGACTATCCAAAAAAATCCTCTTCCAGAGGGCATTCAGAGTAGCACTTTAATTAGGCTCTTGTTGCAATGGCTCCAACAAAGTTTCTTTCTTCCTTTCCCAAACAAAATGCTGCTGACACAGAGGAAGATTAGCCTGGGGAAGCTGAAGTCAGCCTCTGTGATTACCCACCTTAGGCTTACTCTGGGACTTTCACGTCTCAGTGCACACTTGCTTTATTGTTTTTCCCCCCCTCTACAGACTACACTGAAGATGTGGATCCAGCACAGCATTAGGGACTCCAGGGCAAAACAGGCACAAGGTGTACCATACCTACACACCCTCCCCCAAAAACTTTCAAAAATACACAATGCATCATAACCAGAATTAAGAAGATTGAAAATTTTTATTTTTACTTAGCACAAACAGAAAAGATCAAAACAAATATTAAAAGATAGCATTTGTAAACAAATATATTTCACAAAAAGTTATACACTATCAAATTTGCTCTGAAAAAATTCACGGTTATAGCTGTTTATAAATGTATATTTATCAAAATCAAGTTAAAAATGACTTCATTTTAAAAATATCGCAAATGAAGATCCATTCATTCCAACAACTTAGGAGAGACCACAGATCTAAGTCCTAATTAAAACAAATGCATGAATGAAGATGGCACTATGATTTCCAGTTTAAAAAAAATAAATGAACAAGTGATCAAAATATCAGCCAAGCCTATTCAAAGACCTAGGTTTGTAAAATATACATTCAACTTTGCAAATGTCTAACTTAAAAAAATAGAGCTATTTCACTAGATTGTCCTCATCTGGTAGTATACCGATCATGAGCTGTTTTTGAATCCACTCAGAGAAAAGTTATCAGTAGGTAGTTTTATGCGATTGTATAGTTCACTTCCATAATCACATTAAAAATAAGATGACAGCAGCACCCTGTTAGCAAGGATTCGTTTTTAACATTCTTGCCTTTATAGCAGCAGGTATGGTTTCAGGGGATGCTATCCGTATAATCAGTAAGTCAAAAAAGGAACACACAAACTCCATGAAGTTTACGATAGTGTTCTTTCCCTATACTTGTTTTTGAAGTTATGCAAGCACCTCTATTTTGCTGCAGAACACGAAAATTAAAAACAAATGACACCCGACCTATGACTAATTCAGTAGGCTCCCTTTGCTGGTGGTCCACAAGCCACTTTGATTGCCAATGTGAATTCTGTTTTTTCCTCCCTCCAATCTCCTATTTGCATGTCAACTAAAAAACAAAGGTTCATCTTCATCTATTAATTTGACTCAAAAGAAACAAGATAGTAAAAATAACTAAGGCACAAACGGCTGATCTTCAACAGCGGGCAGAGGGTCACAGGTTTGAAAGTAAATCCTCAGAAAGTAGAATGTAAATCCTCAGAAATATTTCTGGTCTTGGTGCACTGAAAATTCTTACCAGCTTTCACAAGAAGTTTTTCAAGATTTTTTACAAAGATATGGAAAACACTTTTCCCAAGAATGTCCACGAACACTAAACAAGGATGGACGTACATACAAAGACACACACTTTATGCACAGTACACATACTGCAGACAGACAAGGACCATGGAATGCAATGATCGTCTAAGATGGCAGGTGAAATGAAGATGACTGCTTTTCAGAGGGTCGTCATGAGTTTATCTTGGTACAGCATACTTTGGACTCCTCCTAAATTCTTCTGGTTCTGCTCCTGGATATAGCGTAAATTGCTGTCCTCTCCACTTGGGGGGGGTTTCCAATATGGCCTGTCATCATGATAGGGTGGCCTGTACCATTTGTACAGTTATTGGTTAGTGAGAGATGGAAGCAAACTTATGAGAGCTACACAGTAACATGAGTTCATACAGCAAGTGCTGAGCATGCATATGGTGTGAAGGACAGCTATCAGTCAGGAAAGGAAATGGTGGCAGACCTACAGGTCTGATGCAGAAGCCACTGAAGCAGCTGGGAATCTTTTGGCTGATTTCAAAAGCCTTTGAGTCAGAGCTCAGTCATGAAAAACCCCCTGAGTTTTCAAGTGTTGTAGACAAGTGTCCTGCATCAATGCTCCGAATCCCAGAGGGACGGTGGGGAGGGAGGAGCAGGCCATGGGCAAACTAAACGTGGACAACAAACAAGTAAAATAAATCAGATCATACAAAAAGTTGAGCTCATGAAAATGCATCCCTAAGGCCTGAAAAATTAAGAAAGCCAATCCTATCAAGAATGAAAATTACTCTTCTGTAAGTATTGCTGCTCCTTCAGCAGTGCTGCAGCTGATTACTCTGAAGCAGCCTGTAAGTTACGGTCACATTTTGTTGAGACGAACACCTAGAGCTTACAGTTAGTACAGGTATTTCTCGGTGACTACGTAGTGAAACTTGCAAAAGTACTAAGAGGAATTTTTTTTTCCTTATTTGTTCATTATTTCTTGCTGCTTGGAGATACTAACGTCAACCACTCCTACAGTATCTTCTGAACCACTGTAGGGAGGGGAATAAATAAATAAAAATTCTGAACACTATATAGGAAACCACAATACTCAAGATTCCTTATTACCAAACTGAAGCTGCACTTTTTATGTTGGTAATTTTTTTTATCCTAGCAGAAATATAGGCAGGTTTAGACTTGAATTTTTTTTTTAGATACTCTGAAGTTATAGAATGACAACTGTTAATTGGAATGAATTTTCTCAGATGACTGAACATTAAGTGAACAGCAAACAAATAATTTCACTGAAATGATTTACTAAGAAGACTGAGACTCAATCCCACGTATTATTTAATAAAAGATTAAAAAAAAGCCCACGTATATAACAGGTATTGCACAGGTAGTTTCATTTCAGCCCTTGGCCCATTCCAGACTTGTACGCCCAGCAGAAAGAATTTCATGCACCTGTGGTTTATCCAATCAGCCTATCCAAGATGTGAAACATTCAGCTCTTCCATTGCGACTGCTACCTGACTGGGACAAAAATTCTGAGCACCTTTTTCTACTGAACTTGCATGACTGAGCTTTTAAGTATGTTTTTAAGATTTACAAGCCTGGCTATAAAAAAAGCCACTGTTCATATTTCACTGACGTTAATGTTTGCCCAGGCAGCAGAGAGGCTGAAAGGGGAGGTTGTCTACATACATTACAATACATTATTGTGCTTATTTCAGTATCGCTCTGCTCCAGGGTGAACTATTTGACTATTTATTTAACATAAGTGAAGAAATCTTTAGAAAAATTTCAGCAAAACCTCAAATTATTTATAAAATCATTAACCTCTCTTGGCAACCACTTTTTTTGTAATGTGAAATTGTACATTTTAAATCATACACACACACGAATGGACTAGTAAACCCTAAAAAGAGGAAGAATCTTGAACATGAAGTACAGCCAAAGTTAATTACCCAATTTAAACAGTCGCTGTTTCTAGAGTAAGTTTAGTATCTGCTTTATGCTGCATGATAGGAATTTTGAGATGACAATAAGTATGTCTGCTTCTCTACCTAGTACATATTTCTTAGAACATATTTGCCTTTTTCCTGCATTCTCAGACCAATCTCAGCCTCATCTCCAGAGCCTGCCTATGCTAAGAATGCAGTCTACCTATTCTGATCTAAGAACATAAAAATGTGAGAATAATAGGAATGAAGATTAGGGTATTGGTATGTTTCAGACAAGACAGTAATTATTTGTCTAAAAAAATAAGTAACCTAAAAAAGGATACTTTATATTAAGATAAAATAGCAGCTGAGTTTTATTGCATGTACACGCATGGACACACATCCACCAGCAGGTGTGTGCCTCCACTGTGCATTCCACCATGCCAGTTCTAACTTGGACTGAACTTCTTCCAAAATTACTTTTCACTCAATTTCTCTCATTACTCGTTAAAAAAATACTATACAAGAAGACTGCACAATAGCACATACAGGTATATTTTTGTGGAACAGTTCTCAAAAACTCAATGTTATAACTTCACTAATGCTAATTACCTGTAAAGCAACTGATACACTGTTCTGTGTACATGTTATTTTTCCATAATCATTTCTACAAAATATGAAAAAGTGCTGCAATGCAAGAATCTGTTAACTCATAACTGTACCCTAAAATGAGTTTCTTCTTTGTCTTAAGAGATTAAATACTGATCAAATTGCAGTTAGTTTCATTGAAGCTACTGAGTGTCTTCCCCATCCAACACACTTTCTATGGATAACACACTGAAGTTGTATTTCAAATTCTGAATTAAAAGTCACCCGAAAAAAATTTTCACCTAGGAGATTAGGACATTCCAAATAGAAGTTACTTAATACTGCCTCTACATCACATGTTTCTAACTTATGTTTGCTTTTCATGCGCAGAACATCGCTCAATACATCCACCAAAGCTTCAAGCCAACAGATTAAGATAAAGAAAGAAGTAATCATCTTTTTCATGAAGACCGCTTACCTTACGTTCACAGGTGTATGTGGATGCCAGTGTGGCTGAGCAGGATGTATATTAGGATGATACTGTGGCTGCAAGTAAAAACATTGAAGGTAGTTAATGAAATAATATAAAAAATCCCTATTAACTTTTTGTTTTTCTGGGGCCACGAGGAATAAGCTCCCTGTGAGCCCTAGAAATCCCACTGTTTCAGATGTTCTCCCATGCCATTTAGCATATACATGCGACCTCTTGGTGAGGAACTTGCTTGTTGGGAAACACTGATGGGAAAATGCAAAGAAAATTGCTTTTCTGCTTGAGAGACAACCTGGCACATCTAGTGCTTCTCATAGAGAGCACATCAAAAGAATGTCAGCTTTAATCAAAGGTGTAGAGTGAGAAAGGTTACTATTATAATAGCAGTCTTCAGAAGGTCACCTGTCTTTGGTGACAGCATTTCTCTCTCATATCCATGTCATCTTGAGAAGAAACATGGAAACAAAATCACTACTGAGACTTTTAATAAAAACAAGTGTTAAGACTAAGTTTTCATGCGTGCATGCAGTTTGGATGAAAGCACAGATTGCTTTCTCAGTAGCACTAATTGCTAATATCACAGATGAAAACCAGGTAAGGCTTTTCCCTTAAGCGTATAAAGGAGCTTTTTCCTTTTATTAAAAACAAACAAAACCCTTCCACATTTGACCAGCAATGAACTCCTTAAGTGTTGTGATGGGGGAGATAATTGTAGCTTTGAACTTCTTGTCACAGATCATCCAATGTGAGATGCTGCTCTAGAAAAAAGCATTGCTCACAGAGCAGTCTCCTGGGGTCCATCATATTCACAGTCCCAAAGGCTTTAACCTGGGATGGGAAAGCCAGGGCAGGGGGGTGGCAAATGGAGCATATTCGGATTGCAGAGCACCCAAGATCACAGGGGAAGAAAGAGAGGAGTCCCTCCACTTTCCCCTTAACTCCTAGTGTGATGCTGCTTATTTCTGAAAGACCTCAGAGAACCTCACCTCAGAATAAGGAAAGGTAAGCAAAAAGCAAAACAGCTGTACTAATTGCAGAGAGCAAAAATATTTACTAATAAATAAGAAAATGGCAATATTCTCCTCAACAGCTATTATGCTCTTACCTGGAAGTTATGGACTTCAGGAGTAGTTTTAGCACTGAGGAAGAAAAAAAAAATAGTTTTATGGAACCAATGCATCTGTCACAATTACCTATAGCTTAGCATTCCACTCTTCAGGGAGGTATTACAGTGAAGTAAAATTCATATTCTTAAGGATATTGATATTTTATTTGAGATACACACCAGAGCAATCAGGGTGCAAGAAAGAGGGGGTGAATTATTTTCTTCATTTTACATTTATGAAACATGAACAAATAATATGTTAGCATAATAGCAATGAGCAGAAGGAAATATGCTTTACTTTAGTCTGATCTCAAACAAAAAGAGAAAAAAAAAATGGAAGCACTTGAAGTCTCATATGCAGTCCCCAAGAAGAATCTGGTACTGCATAATGAGAGATGCCAAAGCAATTCTCCCACACTTGAGAATTTTTGTCAACAAATCCTGATGCAGAAATGATCTTCAGAATCCCTTTTGCCTGACAAGAGCAATTGAGAGGTAGAGAGAACTTAGGCAGTCACTTACCACAACTGTGCTGCTTTCACAGGATTGTTTGCTTAAAAATAAAAAAACAAAAAAAACCCTTAAGATAGGTGAAAAAAACCTTAAGACATCTGAAATATCCATAATTTTGCAGCTACTGTGATTGGGATGTTACACTACAACTTAAGTGAATTCTTACACAGATGTATTTGTCCAAATGCATCACGATCACATGAGCAGCCCTGTGCTTTCTAGCATTCCTTTGTGAGTCCATAAACTATGAGACAGACATGAAACTCCCTGTTTCTGCAAGTCAAAGCCCATCAACGATGACAGCAGACAAGAGTATTCTTCCTGGATGGCACAAAATCAGGACTTCTGGCAGAGTGAGCTCTACACAACCAGAGCACTACTCTTCTCACCTTGCTGTAGCTACCATGTCAATACCTTGGAAATCAGAAGCTAACTCTCAAAGCAATTTTGCATCTTACAGAAACCAGAGTATTCCTGAAGTTGGTAATGGTCTGTATGTTACTACAGTGAATGATGGTGGCCAAAAATCCCATCAGCTGGGAATACAGCAAGGTTCTGAGCAACCCTGAGCAACAAGGTCTTGGCTTGTGCTTTGGACAGGCTGGAAAGAACAGTGAAGAAGGCAGTTGAATAACTGGGATCTATAATTTATTTTTCCTGACAAACAGTGCATTTTTCAAGAGCACTGAAAAATATGCTGAGTGATACAGCTGAAAATCCAAGTCTCTGCTGAATGCAGAAAGTGGATGACAAGCTTAATGAGACACCGTAGAAGTCTCAAAGAGACTGAGCTAGGACAGAATCCAATGCTTGTAGGCTACAACAAGGTATAGGTCTTAATGGCCAAGAGATGCATGAAAGACAATAATCTAAAGGGAGTTTTTGCATTAACTTAACAAATATGCTGTTGAATTCCCTGGAGGGAGATCATCTGGGTATGATAGCAGTTCTGCCTGGCTGCCACGCACAGAGAACCAAACCAAGCATAAGTCACACTCTCTTCTCCCCCCATCTCATAGACGTAAGTACAGAAGTGCTGAGACATAAGGTATAACCTGCAGGTCTGACAGATCCTGTTACTGTAAAAATAAAATTAAAATAATCTATTCTTCCACTCACAAAATCATCCCCACTTACCATATATTATAATTGACTCTCATATCACATAACAGTGTCTTACAAATTTAAGTAATTTGCATTTCCATAAAAACTGACATGTACTAAGGAAAGGGGTGGGGGGAGTGTTACAGCCTCTAGAAAGCACGAATGCTTGCTACTGTTTTCCCTCCATTGCACATGAGAAATAAAAGTGTGTCTGTAATACCACAAGAAGTTTTCATGGAACTGAGGTTTTTATTCTAGGAATGCAAAGGGGTGCAAAGACATCCTAAGGGAATGATAGCTCACCCTGCTCTACACAGCAACTACACGTCCAGCCTCAAGTAATAGAGAATTTAGTGGGGGTTGTCTTGCAGTGTTACTTACTAGGCTTTTCTTCAAGGAATAAAAAACTTAGCTTAAGTCTTGAAGGACAAATGACAAAACCACAAGGGAAATCAATTCCTTGTCATTCCATTCAAATTCAGCACATTTCAACTCCCAGAGAAAGCTGGTTAAGGTCAGAGTCTGGATAGATGAATAACACACTATTATAGTGAGCAAAGCAGCAGTAACTGTATAATGAGACTGCTCAATAACCCTAAAACTGTCTGGCTAGATAAGAAAGTCAGCAAGGCTTTTGGACACTGTCACACCTACATGGAAAATGCACGTTTTCAAAGAAAATACTACATGCTTTTCCTCAGTGAGTTTGATACAACTTTTCTTCCCTCCTCAACTGAGCACCAAAAGAACCCATTGGTACCTCCTTTCCACAGATGCAGAAGGAACAATTAAGTGTAGACAGAGATTAAAAACGGTAGAAATTAACAACAGACTCTGGCTTTGGAGAAAAATCGTCACATATATTCTGACTTTTTAGGTGGTCTCACATGTTTTTCTTTTTATACTGTGGTACAGATTTTATGGTTGTAATAAGACATTTGTATGAGGTAACAGGACACCTGCATGACCGGTTCAGTAAACACGTGTACAAACACTTACCCTTAAAAGTTGAATGCCTTCGAGAAGGATATCGCTTGCTGGGTCTTCTTTCAAATGTACTAGTTCTGCGTAACCTTGTCCCATGTGTTGCCTGATACTCTGTCCGTCCACTTAAAATACAGAAATAAACGAAGTTAACTACTACCTTTTGCTGGATGCTGTACTTGCCCCTTTGCATAAACACAAATATATTGCTATTACTTCGCTAAATACCTGAATCTGAAGCGTGATCCCAGCCTTATGAAGTCGGATCTACTAGATTTACTATTTGCTGGGGCTCGCAATCTGAAGAAAGCATGGTGCTCCACCGCGCACTTCCACAAATGTTTGCACGTTTTGGCACTGTCTAACCGGAAAACAAATGTGTGCTCTTGCTCTCTGCCCTAAATGCAGAAACAAAAGCTTTGGAAGTTGGCATGCAAGATATTAGTTACTGTCCTTGGCAGGAGAAATACAGCCTGGGCCAACAGTGTGCTGAGCCTCCTATGTGTTCTTACCAGCCTGAGCACACACCACACTTTGTTGGATCAGGCTCAAGTAAGGGAAGAAAGTTACCTGTTCATCATCTTCTACAACCACAAGTGTTAGCTTGCTCTTTTTAAAGTCCATTTTTGTGATTTTAGGCCTAAACACAAGAAGTGAAAAGAAAATTAAGGGAAAAATAATATTTTGTAATCTAAGAGAATCCTCCAAAATGTATGAGTGATCTGCAACACTGAAGCACTTCAGGAATCATAATAAAAGTAAGATTTCCTGGAAATGTGACTATTCTCCAACAAATATTTCACATTCGAGTGGTACTTCTAACCATGCTAATTTACCTCCAGATTTAACCTTGTAGATTCAATCTACAGGACAAAATGTAATTAAGACCCCATTATGTAAAGGAGGAAGATTTCATCATTTTAACAGAAAGACATATAATGCAAAAACATATTACCAAAAGAATAAGCCTATTTTGTTGGCTCCTTCAAAGATCAATATGCCTGTTGGCGTCAGTCCAAGAGCATATTCACAACCATCTCTTCCCTGCAAGCAAGCACAGAATCAAATAATCAATGTGCCATTATGAGTGTGTAAGACTTACAGTACAGTAGTACATCAAAATCCATGGGTTTTAAACTAAACAATAAGGTTTGCATGTTTTTTAACATAACAGAGCAGAATATGCGTCTGTATTGGGTACAAACTGGCAGGTTTTGGCAAAAGGAGAGTGTAGTGTGCCCTGTGTGGGAGGAGGCCGTGTGCTGTCTCAGATGGCTCTGATGCCCAAGGAATGGCCCTGCACCAACACTGCAGCCAGGGAAGCCCACACTTTGGCTCATATGTGTTCCAGAGCAAGCAGGAGCTGCCAGGAGAAGGAGATGCAGAAGGAGAAATTCGAGGGACATGGGTAAAAGGCATGTGGAAAGGGACACTGTGGGGATGTGGCTGGAGACGTATGCTTGGGAGAAGCCTCTCCCTGCAGGAAGAGGTTCTTCTGAGGGACCATGACCCAGGGGCAACTCATGCCACTACAGAGACACCTCTTGAGGGACTGACCCACGCCATTACAGGGACAACCCTGAGGGGTCACGGCCTGTGGGTACCTCACACCAGGACAGGGACAGCCCTGAGGGACTGTAGCCTGCAGAGAACCTGTACCAGGGCAGAAATGGCCCTGGGGGACAGTAGCTCATGGGTGACCCATGCAGCAGCAGAGGAGCAGTAAGAAGCACTGGCTAGCTGAGGAAAACAAGTGAGAAGCTGGATGTGGCACAAGGAAACTGTTGTGCAGATGACTGCAGCCTTGTTGGCTGCCTTGGGAGGGACTGAGTGTAACCCACAGAGAAAACAGGGGGAGTTGACACTAGGAGGAAGGGAGGAGAGGTGTTGGACCGAAGTTGAGCTGGGGAAGGGGGAGGAAAGGTGTTTGTGTCTTTCTTCTACTGTCTTCTTTTTTTTTTGTCAGTACTCGAATCATTAATTAAACATTTATGTTAACTGGCAGCCAGTTGAATTAAGGGAAAGTCCCTAAGTCGTGTTTGGCCTGAGGCAGCATCTCCATTCAATGTTCTGACCCCACATTCATAAAATAAAGTTTAACATGGATCTTACCTTAACTACATGCATATCTACACCATACATTTCTAGCCATTTAGCTTTGTTCAAGTAACACAATTCGGCCTGTGCCGGGCTCTTCCCCCTAAGAACATAAAAATTATTTAAACTTTATGGTAGGAAATTTGTTTTAAAATTCGTTCCCCTAATTGTTTTCTTTGGGCCCTCAGTCTTAATGACACTAATGTACATCACACTTAGCTTATGCTTTTACTCTGTTCCCTCCAAATGAAAACATATCAGAGGGACAAAAATCGAAAAAGGTCTAAAATTGCCAATGAGGACTGCAAGTTCAGGTAAGACAACACCACCAAAATGTACCATATTCATTAACAAATGACAGAAAAATCTATTTGCTACTAGCTCAAACACAAAACTTTACATGTGCATGCATGAAAGAGAGAAAAAGAATTGTCTCCAATTCAAACAGAAAAAAGATCAGACTGCTTAAACTGTTATGAAATCACCCAAAGAAAAACAAAAAAAAAGCTCACCCTAACAATCTTTCCTAAATCACCACTTCCCACTTCTAAGGAGGGAGATAGTTCAAGGTCTGTCTAGAATTCTTCTCAATTGAAAAACATAATCGCCATTTTACGTTTGCTGAAGGGGTTCTTGTGGACACATTTGACTTTGGAAGAAAAGAAAACCTCCTGTTGCTAGAAACACCACTCCAACACAGGTAACTTACCTGCACTCTTTCCATTTCTGAAAAATGTCAAATTCCATTGCTTCGGTCTGGTTTGGTGCAAACCTGAACTCAGACACGAGTTCTGGTGTGTGCTCTGGGTGCTCACACTCTCCCAGCTCAGCTGCAATCAATCAGTGGAAAACTTAAAATAATGAAGATCATGGGTTGACCAGAAACATTTAATTCCATAATCTCCACAAAGACAATGATAGTTTACAAGTTTCTAAGTATGCTGTAGATGAATATACTTGTGCTGATGTTGTAAGTTAAAAAAAGCCCCACAAACTCAAACGAGATGGTACAGCAAAAGTCAGACAAATCCATTTGCAAGAGCAGTGTGAGGTTATGGTACAGAATTCTGACACTGAAGAATGTTATAACTAAACCAGCTTAACTGAAGCCACTTCTCTGGATTCTAAAGTATTTAAAGGACATGAAGTTTCTAATTAAAAAAAAAAAAATCAATGCACTACAATTTCAGAAGAGGTTACTTCAAAACTTCCTCCCATGGCAATGAGGTCATACTTTTCATTTCAAAACACTTCCCACTCTATTGCATGCTTTGTTACAATACTATTCATGTCAAAACATGAAGATAATACCTGGTCTCAAGAAACCACTGATAAAGTTTGTTTGTTTTTAAAGCACAGGGCTGGTGTAATATTCAGATTAAGTAAGTTTTAAGGAAAGAAATGCTGAAGCGTTAACACAATTGGGGTGTCATTTTCTACTTATTTCCTTAGGGCCTGATATCTTCTTTCCTAGGAGAAGAACACTTTCAAACTCTACTGAGCTCAACAGGAGATGCAAGTGCTGAGCATCTCGTTGCCTTACACCCTTAACTGTCCTGTGCCTGCAACACGCTTTTCTCCTGGAACCTCTGAACTACATGAAGAGGCTGCAATGTCACTGCTGTGGGGCTGTGAGACAAACTGAGTAGCAAATACACTGTTCAGCAATACCACCTGTTACCTAACACATGATGCGATTCCAAACCAGGTCAGTTGGTGTTTCTCGACTACTACTATTACTACTACTACTACCGAAAACCCCTCCCAAAACCAAAGCCAACCAAAAAAAACACACCCCAAAAACCAAAAACACACCGACGGAAATTAAATCCCTTGAAGAAAAGAGTTTTATTGCTTCAGGGCACATAACAGTTGGAAAAATTCAGTTCACTCTCAGTCTTCAAAAATAGGAAGTTACACTCAAAATGTAATCTGTTGACTGATATACCTACTAGGTGGTTTTGAGCACTTGAGCTTGCTCAGACATACAGCATTCCTGAGGTTATTAAACAGACTGAGTTCACAGTTGTTCATTTCTAACTATGGCCTCAGACACATTTTTTCTCTTCACCAATAATCTTCCATGGTGAGTTACATTATTCCTATCTATATGTCTTTTTCTTTAACAGAGATATCTTAGCTCTACTGTTGCTTCATCTAAGTTGGAAGCCTATTTAACACAGATGTTGTGAAGAATTACTGGCAGTCCAGTCTTCAGTATATAAGGGGGAGTAACAACAAACACATTAGCAATGAGGACTTCAGGAAAAAAATTAAGAAAGCGAAATCTGATGTGTTGACAACCATCTAGGAAAAACACAGGAGATTCCTCTACTAGTTAACTGAGAGAGAAGATGGGGAATGAAGGCTGTGCTGTAAAAAGCACATGTAAGGATGAGAAGATTTACAAGCATGTAGGACACAAGATACACCGAGAAGCTAGGGCAGAAATATAGGTACAAGAAAAATACCACTCGCAAGAGCTGCACTCTCTATTTTTCCACTCTGAGGCAAACGAACCATGTCATCATTTTGATCTCTAAGAAATAGGTCTTGAGAGTAAGAGCCAGTCAGAGCCTCATCGGTTCCTTGCACAGGGGCGGGAAGAGGCGGGAAGTGCGGGCTTTGTACGAGGATTCCCTCACTAGTGTCTTTCTGGTGGAATTACTATCCCTGAATGGCTCAGCAGCACTAATATTTTCAACACAAAGGCACAGCAGGGGATTCATCTTTTTATCTGCAGTTTTATGGTAAAGTATCATGCTTTGGTATGCCCCTCCTCCGGTCTCTTTTGGTTTTGTTTTTTTTTGGTGAGTGGGTGTTACAGAACATATTTATATACATTATTTGTGTTGTTTAATAAATAACTGCATAAACTGGGGGACATTTTTAAAGGAGGTTTCCTGGACATTTTTGAAAACTGCAAAAAAACATGTTTATCTGCAAATATATTGTTGATTCTTTTACACAGAAGGAAAAAAAGAAGTTTGCACTATCCCATGAAGGGGTCTTATGGTTAGAATTGAAAACTGGAGATCTGAGAATAAGTTTTCCTTTTCAGGTTAATTAGTAGTTTCAAAAGTATACCTGGTTAAATAGAAAAGCCATGCAAGGCTCATGAAGTAGTCAAAACCCAATTCTAGCAGTTACAGTCTTTCTGTAGATCAACCCTAAGTGAAGCACGTGATTATGTATCTCCTTCACAAGTTACCCCACACTGCAGATCAATGTTATTCGCTACAGAAGCTCCTTCATGGGACTGGCAAGAAACCAGCCATTTATGTTTGGAAGATGACTCACACAAAACGCCAGCCTTGGAAACTGTTGCTTGAAAGAAAGAGAGAGCTACTGTAACAGAACAACTTCCTTGATAAAGAAAATGAATGAAGTTTAAAGCTGTCCTGTGAAAAGGCCTTTCAGAGGGTTACAGCATCAATTCCTAAATAGCCTTTTATAACTTATTCCTCACTCTTAGGAAACCAACACTAAGGAGTAAGATTGAATTTCACAGACAACATGATCCCTACTGAGGAGGCGATAATAATTTGACATTTCTTTAAACTCTTCTGGTTAATGAAAAGCTTCCAATGCCAATGTAATAAATGTTATATTAAATGTGATATTAAAGCATGTGACAGCAGAGAAAATTAATTAGTTGCAATAACATAATAATTTTGGAGAAAATGATTGTGATGATGTCAAAATTGTGGCAAACTGAAACTGAAAAAAGACAGGAGAAAAGTATAAAAATTCTACCACAATCTAAGTAGGTTTCCAAAGACAGTGTCAAGAAGTGCTAGTTTTGGCACCTGGCTGGAGACATTATAAACATGATGGATGGCTATTGTGTTACATTTACATTCACAGGTGCCTGTTACTATCCAAAATGTTGAGGCATCAACCTATTATCCTTTGCTTGGTTCTCTTTGTTTAGACCAGAGGTCAGGGTACTGCAGTTTTTGTCTGTGAAAATTGAAGTAATGAATCAAATATGGGCTCCAGATTCTCTCCATCTCAAGAAGACAAATGGAGTTTGCCTCCAGCAGTTCTTTGCACACCTAAAAATCTGAGCTGTGCTAGACTGGTGCAGATGGAAACTGAAATAACTCACTGCCTTAAGATTTACACTTGTTGCTGTTTGGAACTGAAATCCCAGTTTTGACTGTCAAGTCCATCTAGAATCACTGAGTTATCTCCATTCCCGTACTAAGAGACTCTTCCTAAGCACTTCATGTGCCATTGCCAACCACCAGCAGAACAGGAAGATTATTTTTCATTTCGACTCATTTTACTGCTAATATGCTTAGAATGTTCCAGATCACTGCACCTTCTTTTAGAAAAGAATTAACGTGATTTGAGATTCATTACACAAGTTTCCTTCCCATCTGCAAACCAAATTGCCCGAAACAGAATAAAATATTTGTATTAATGTGTTTTCAGCAATAAAAAAACCCCAACTTTTTCCTACAACAAACTAATGAAACCTAGTGTCCTGGATATTTTCTATCTTGTAACCCCTGCTTCTGACCCAGAAGTAATCTTAGCTCTTACCTTTCCATGTGATTCTCTTCTCTCCAGTACCTGCCATCCTGTCCCTCCCGCCCTGTAAGCATCTCCCATTTCACACAAAGCAGAGGTTTGCTCTCCTGAGCACGGGCCCATCAGCCACTCCACCCACAGGGACCTGCCTGCCCTAAACCCTGCGCAGAAGGGCAGCTTTTCAAGCTCAGAAGGTAACACTGCGCACACCCCACAGCTTCTCCCTCAGTGAGGAACTGTTTGGGCTCTTTCTTTCTTGGTCAACCCCTGGTTTCCTTGAAACCTTTGTCCATCTGAGCCTTTGAGGGTCCTTCCCCTTCGCTAATGTAGTTCAGAAGTTCTGAATGGAGGGAAGGCGGGAAAGTGATCTCCCTATAATTCTTCTCAGGTAAACAAATGCCATTTATAAATGATCAGTGAGAAATCATTAGTATCAAAGAGTGAAAAGAAACTAGTTGGTAAGTTTTTTAATACATTAGGACAAACAACTTTCAAAAGATTGCATACCTTGGAGACACAGAGCTGCCAGTTCAACAGCAGTTTCATACGGACATTTCAGTCTTAAAAAAAAAAAAAAAAAACACACGCTATAAAAATCACATCTTTTTTCTCAGTGAGTTCTGCTTGCAATAAAGTGAAAAAATGTTATGATATATGAAATGGAAAAGTTAATTTCCACAAGCTAGTAATGATACAAAACATCTGCAATTATTTTTTACTTGCATATGATTATTTCCTAATTCAGTACATTCTTATTAGCACTAAACACATATGATACACTCCACCATAAAGCAAGCCTGAACGAATAGGGACAACAGTAAATCCACTAAGATGCCACTTTTGCACTAACACTATATTTTAGAACATGTACTTTTGAGATTTTTGTAATTAAAAGAAAAATAGAGCAGGTGTGAATTTACTGGCCAGGGTGAGACTATGAACATACAAGATATTCTTGCAAAGTTGACCTCTACAGAAAGTGTTGGACTTCATCAACTTTTTCTCCTCTAATTTACCTACCATACTGAAAAATACGGCAGGCAAGCCCATGTTGCATTTTCAAGCCACAAAAATCAGGACAGTCCTTGTTTTCCTTATACATTTCCATCACCTGATCAATCCATCAAAGGTCTTTACCCATTCTATTTGTGAATAATGCAGTCACGATGCACACAAAGCCATATATCTCTCTATTCTAAAGGAAAAAAATGCACGTGGAACTGTAAACCGTGTTCGCAATCTGCACAAATACCATAAAGAATTAAAACAATTACATACTTAAAGTAAAATTTTAAATCGCTAAGAGATTAACTATTCTAAATACTTTAAATTACAGCTGCAAGAGCAAAGAGGTACTTACTTCCCTGAAAGAATGTCTTGCCGGAGCTGTAATACAAACAGGTACCTGACAAATAAAAATTCAGAAAGTCAAAAGTATACATAATGTCATACATCTAGCCCCAACAGCTGGAAAAATATTCCAATCCATTTCACAACATTTTCATTAATTTGCTCTAACAAAAATAAAAGGGTCTTTGTGACCACCGAGATTCATCCTGCAACCTTTGAAGTTCCCATAGCTTTCACTAAAATCAAAAGAAGAGAGTATTTTTCACCTACTGGCCTTGCTGTTTAGGGCTGTGCTCTACTCTGAGCACACACCACAGCAACCTAAATGTTACTGACACTTCAAAGTTCTTTTGAGCTGGGTCTTGCCCAATTAAAGCAAGAACTGAGCTATAGGATCTAAATACGAAACGCAGATAAAGGCATGAAGACTTCAGGGCTGCCTTCTCAAACAGAAATACAGAACATGGAAAAAGTCCAAACTGGGCAAAAGGTCAGGCTGAATTTTCACTTAAAATAGCAGAAAGGTTCTGAATAAGAGAAACCCAAATTCCATGGAGCTCACACATTTATGTAGGAGGCCAAGTGGAATCTACAGCCTTCAAACTGCAGTAGTATTTTAAGCTCTTGCTAATCTCCAGCTTTAGGCATGCTTCATGTTTCATAGCCACTCAGATTTGGGGTTTGGGGCATGCAGGAGTGCCCCAGGCCACACAAGAGCTCGGTACAGGAACCAATGGCACAGGCAGGCTCTGCACTGCTCTGGACACTGTGGGGTGAGACTTGAAATAATGAGAAAAGAAAGCACGAGGGACAAGTGAGAGTCAGCCCAGTAAACGCAAACGTAAGCTACTCCTATCTTTAAAATGGATGCTAGAAAGACAAAGTGTTTTGTACCACAGAGGAAAAGCTGTGAGCATGGTAAAAGACAAACAGTTGGGATCAGACAGGAAAACAAATGAAGATTAAAAAGACTTCTCATGATACACTAAAGCCGAATCAGATTTATCCACATTAGCTCTGTCACATCTCTGATTCACATACTTGGCTAATAATACCTGCCAATCAAACCTGGGTATTTGCGTGCATAGATTAAGGTAGACAAGTATATTTCCTGTTCTTATTGTCTTCTCCTGATGATTCACAATCCCATGAACTCTTCTAAATTTGCAAGAAAAATCTGGGCAGTGTTTCTCTCGGTGCCAGCTGGCCTGTGCAGCACTGCAGCTCTGCTTGGGTTGGTATGACTTACTCTTGCTCCTTTTCTGCATGCAGGCTAAGCATCAGCAGCTCAACTGTTGATACTTCAAATCAGCAAAATACCTTAGAAAATTCTCCACAACACACAGGTACAGACACATCCCTCTGTTGTTTTTCTAACTAAACTTACTAATCAGGTCTCACAAAAGTGACAGAATGTGTCTTCCAAAATGCACTGGATTTCAATGGTATTTATAAACTGGAAAAAGACTAGTGGGTAAAGGGTTTCAACACTTCCCCATTACTGTGCTAATTATGAGAATATGATGTTTACAGCTTCTCTAAAAACTGAAGTCTACTAGAAAACAAGTCTCCAGAAGGAAATCTGAACACCTCCATGGAACAGGCCAGTACATGGTTACTGTCAATGATAATTTTTCTTCCTCATTTTACGTCCATTCCATTTCCACTTGGAATAATTCTGAGTATATAGCTGTTAATCTTCACTTTTTACTCAACATGCTACATGGAAAATGTGATCCGCTCAGCATAAAGGTTCTTAAAAAACCCATCAATATTCAGAATTTCTTTCTCCAACAAAAAAAGAAAAATGCAACTATGTCTTCACTGTAAAATCAATTTCCGGCTGATTTAAATTTTCCTTCCATAATTTCACAATGGTTTTCTGTCAAGCTTATAATTTAAAAAAATTCTTCGTAACACTGAAAATTAGCTGACTAAAGTGTTTTTCTAATTAAGATAGCCTTCTGAAATGTCACCTTTCAGCAATAATTAGATCACTTTCAGAGGAAATGTCTTACTTGATCACAGCGATGATCACATAGCTCAGAAACATACATCTCACAGAGACTAGGATCATATGCTTCAGAGGATTAAGCAAGAAATCTTGAGGTAGACAGTAATGGAATAATTTGACCACAGGGGAAATGCAATACTTGTCAGACATGAACCCTGATATATGAAGACTTACATCAATTTTATGTATATGTATACTATTCCTACTAATTTAACTGCATTTTCTCATTAGAAATGCCCCCCAATCATCCAGCGTTTTGGACTCTCTGAGATTTAATACTCTATTACATAAGTGGCAGGGAATTCTACGTGTTAATTATACATTGTATAGGAATATGCCCTTTTGTTGAATTAACAACGGCTGCGCTAAATTGGTATTAAAACCTCCACATTAGTTTCATATGGTGGTGACAATTAGCTCTTTGATCTTATCTCAGGCAGTTAAAAAATATAAACGGTCAACACAGCAGATAGGAGACAGTAAACATATGCCTGCAGGCATAAGGTTGAGGTAAACATCACATGCACCTGAACTACAACAACCAACAATCTTTAAACACCTTAGGCTGACTGCCAAGCAAATGAGAAGACACAGAAAGTGCCCTACGGTGAGAAACAGAACAACAACAAAAAAGATAAAATAACATTAAGACAGATGATTACTATACAAAGAAGACACAAAGTTGGCAGATACAAAATTTATGTAAACCCTTTTCCTCCAGCTGCTCCTTTCCTAATTTTCAGAATATTCTCTAGATCAGACCAGGGTGCTAAGAACTCAGAAAGGTAGAGTGCTCACAACCCAGAAAATACCCCAACAGACCAAAACACGACCTCCAAGTATTCTAAGGTGGCTTTATACAATGCAGCCTTTACACCTTCTGCACCACAGAGAACTCGTGGGGAAACGAAGAGATTCAGTCAACCATTTGTTAACCAAGAACTCCAGCTGTCTATTCCCACAATTCTGTGGCTTTTGTACCATTTTTAAATTATCCCCAAGTCTCAGAGCAAGGAGACAAAGCAGAGCACTGGCATTTTAGTAGGACTCAATGGAAAACCTTCTCAGATGTATGGCAGGCGTCACTGGTGTAAAGAACAGCTGTTTCCTGATTGCAGCTCTCCCTACCCAACACTGCCTTTCTTTGCTGACTTCAAATCACCAGAACACAGCATCTCCTACAGACTAAAACACTTGGAGAGGCCCATGAGTGCTTTTTGGCAGCAAATAAAAAAGATGAAGTTTCTCTGACAGCAGAAAAACACCTAAGAAGTCATAAAAAATGACCACCCTTAGTAAGAAAGCTCAAATCAACTGTTTATGGTACCCTATGTACCTCAGATGTCTCATTTACCCCTCTGTCAGTCACCCAGTTAACCATGCACGGTTCCTACCTTGTAAACTCCTCATGAAGGTTGTTCGGTTCTGATGAATAGTACTTAATTCGAAAATGCAACGTGTACGGAGGTCCAACTGTATATGCAGAGATTTTAAATGGGGAAAAAAAAAGTTTACAGTAGTTGTGGTTCTGTTAAGAACAACACCCACCACCCCCCAAGCAAAGAAACCCAAAACTAAGTATACTAAGTATGTTTTTCAAATTCTTCAAAGTGGTAAATATTTGATGTCTTTTAACGTAAAAAAGGCATGCAATAAAAAAACCATGATAACCATCCATTATGATACTCTAAAAAATAGATTAACCAAGCAACAGCCCATTCGGCAAACACATTTTTGTTCAAAGAGGTGTGCCCTGTCACACACTGTGAATGACAGCAAGTCCCAGGTTCACTGCCTGTTTCTGGGGCCAGGGGGAGATGGAAGGGAGAGGGTGATGCTTCTTGTTACCAGGCAACTCCAAAAAAGAAAAAACCCACCCAAAAGATCAGATTTCGATTGATACACATGAATGAGAAAAGGTAAGATAAATAAGGTGAAAAGTGCTGGAGTAGACTCTGGAAGATACCCATGAACACAGAAAGCTAACAAATTCCATGAAGTGGAGTTGCAAGAATTGTTGTTTTCTAATGTCAGAAGGTGAACACTAGATCTGACTTTCTATGTAACACAGATAATAAAATGTTACCCAGCTACCATGATACTCTGACCAACGCATCCTTATCTGCCTGAGTCTCACCTTCCAGACCAACAGCCTGCTGATATATAAAGTGCTGGAAAAAATGACACTTTGTCACACTTTTCTAAGGTCTTCAGTAAGACCGCATCAACACAGTATATGTCCACTAATGATCCATTCTGCTAAATGATGTGCAGCCAAAACTCCAATAATCAGAGTTGTGACTGTTTCCAAGGAGAGCTCCTAGAAGACAGGCTGTGGTACCCTAGGCCAGCAGTTTGGCACCACAGGTAAGGTCTGCATCAGTGAGATGACAACTTTTACTTGCCCACTGCTGGGGAAAAAAGAGCAGTGAGCAACATCTACCAGGGAAGAGGAACTCTTCTCAAGGCACCTGCCCAAGGCAAAGTAAAGACAAGTATCATGTTGGGAGACAGACCTTTACAACACTCAAACTGCTTCCCTCTTCAGCATTTCTCAGGGCAGGGCTTGGCCAACTTCTTCTCCCTGCTCGCTGCAGGGTGGGTGGACTAGATGACTTAGAAAGGTTCCTTCCAATCCAAACTATTCTATGATTCTTTTCAAAACAGGTCCTTGACAGATTAAACACAGACAAAACAGTGCAACTAAACTGGCTGAGGGTGTTACAGAACCACTGGCTTTCCACATTTTAAGACAGATCAAGGAAAGGACAAAGCTATCCCAGAAAGTACACCTGCAAATCCCTTAGTGACATGAGGTAAAGCAGTCTACAATGTGATGAAAAGGTGGGAGAAAGTCAACATCAAAACCTCACCCATAGCAGATATCTTTACCATGTATTCCAGCAGACTGACACCCACACACCAAGGGTTGAAAGCAAACTGTCCTGAAGGCCTTTGAAGAACAACTCCCGCATCAGTCACAAAAATTTTCTAGATATTTCGATACTTATGAGAAAGGCAAAGCACAACTGAAGCAATCAAGATCCATCTCTGTGAGGTCCTGCAAGAGGGTCAACAACTTCCTTGCAAAATTCTGTATTTTAATCCCAAACAAGTGAAATTATCAGCTGGCCTATGGCTGTTACCAACAGCAGTATATTAACAAAACATAGTGCTGATGCTGTACTGTACCCGAACCTGCAACCAGATTATTAGAGATCCAGGAGTAACTTGCCACCTTAGCCAATTTCCACAAAAAACCCCCAAAAACTCCCTGTGACGAAAGAGTAGATAATTCTGCTAATTTTATTTATTATATATATAAAAAAAAAAATACACACACACACACACAAATCCAAGAGGGTAACCACTACAGAATGAAATATACTCCATTTATTCTTGGGAAAAAAAAAATAGAACAAACCCACAAAATCTGTTATGGGTAAGACAACGTGACAGAAACTGCAATCTGTGTCCAGGCAACCTGATTTCTCAGATCAGACTGAAATCACCTGGCAACCTACTCTGCCTCAGATAAACAGCACATGTTTAATGAGGGCTACTGAAGGCTGATCTATTACTTGTAAGTGCTCTTGCATTTAGATATAATACAGTCAGCCAATTAGTCATTAGATAAAAGCTATTTTTAAAGAAATATTTATTCCATTAAAGGCCATATTTAAACATTCACAATCACGTTCAAATAATCCACATTCAAATTCTTAAGGAAGTAACCAAATAAACAGGCAGAGACATGGTACTTACTTTTTATTTGCTTCTTAATGAATTTTGAATGGTCCAGCCAATGCTAAAAAAAGAAAATCCATGTTTAAAAGCAGTTCCATTTCAAGATTTTGTTGACACAATAAACTAATTACAGTAAAGTTTAACAGATAAAAATCTCTTAAAAGGTAATACTGGAATTTATTTGCTAAACTTCTACACACTCGTGAAAGCGTTTATTTGCCCATTTACCAACTTAACATTTTTCAATGGGGAAAGCTTGACCTTTGAATGCGTCATTACTGCTACGGGACTTTCACTGTTCCAGAGAGGAAATCTGAATTCCAAAGCCACAAACCAGTGGTGTGTAAGGAAAATACCCTTTCGTCACTAGGTTTAACTGTTACCCAAGTGTTCCTGAGGACAGCAGGCCAAACCTCCGGCTTTCAGTCTCCTTTAATCTCCCCTGTTTGACAGAGACCCTCTAGATCAGGGGTGTCAAACTCATTTTCACCGGGGAGTAGTTACATTTATACAGTCCTAAAATTACATTCAGCCCTTTCAAGGCAACTGTGAGGCTGATGTGACCCCTGGTGAAAATGAGTTTGACATTCCTGGTGTAGATCCTGTACTGTCCCACCTTCCATTGCTCCACAGCCAAGTTTTTTCAAGATAAGGATGAAGACTTAACCTCCACTAAAAGCATTTGAGGAACACTGATGCACACCCCCCTCCCTTTTTTAAACTAATGGCAAAAAATCTTGAATTGATTCAACTACAATAACAAAAAAGTATACTTCCTAGTAAAGTTTATGCATTCTCTTGTCAGTGCAAGTCGCATCTACAGAGGAGCATCATGAAACACTCTATGATATTAATTCACCTTAAATCTTTGACTGTCTCTCTGCAATATCCTACACAAGGCTGCAATCTGATTTGAAGGAACCCCATGTAAATACTCCTGTTGCACAAGATAATAAAACAATATTTGGACATTCTTGAAATACATGTTTTTCTATCTTTATGTATATATTTACTTTAAAATAATAAACTAAGTACAATAGAACAAAATCACAGAAGAAAAAAAATATTCCTTTCCTTACTAACACCATGCTACCACAGCTAAATAAATCTGAAAAATTACTTGTTGGATAGTAATGCTAGTACGGATTTACTAAGTATGTCCCAAGCCAAGGCAAAAAATTATCACAGGTATATGAGAGTAGAGATTAAAAAAAAGAAAGAGAAATGGAAAAATTATCCTGAAGGTCCTTTTACTTGCATGAACTTGCTAGACACCCCTAGGTGAGGCTGCCAAGAAATCCATCCTTACAGTCTGAGAAACCTCTACCAAAGTAGAAATAAAATATTACAACAGCTCATACAAATATATTCCTTACAGTTGCAAGTAATTTATTCTGTTTCTACTTTGCTTTCTTATGAAAAAATGACACCAGAAACCACAGCAGTTCACAGAGGATTTGTGAAATTACAAATTTTTGATAAGTAAAAAATATCAACATTGAAACTGCGCTTTTTCATTTTTTTTTTTAACTGAAATTATACAAGTCTATTACTTCCACACCTCCAGGGCAGACTAATGTTTTGTGCTTCAAATACCCAGCTACAAAAATGTCTTTCTCCTCAATATTTATTTTGGCTAAAGATAAACCACTCAGAAAGACAAATACACTGATTCCATTAAAGGAAAAATGTAGCTTCATGTTAAATAAAACCAAACATGAATAACATCTATATTACAGGCAAAAATCCTCCAGTAACTTTTAATCTGTAGCTTGTGTTAATAACATATTCAGAAATAAGTACTGCACAACCTGAACTATAGCAATTCCCAATGAAATAACAGCTGATAGTTTGGATCTTGGCGCATGGTGTTCCAGATGTATTAAAACATGAGTAACAGCAAGTTTCAAACTGATTATTTAGAAGTGTAAATACTTCAAAGAAGGTTTAGAATAAGTAAGGAGACTCTAGGAACTACTTGTGGAGACCATTAAATAAGACTATAGCCTAGATAGGAAACTCATTCATTCTCGGTATCCAAGCAGCCTGAGGTAGACTCCTCCAGGAGATAAAACACAGCAAGCATTAAACTCACCTCTCTTCATAAGCAAGAATGAGCTGCCATTGTATCTCCATCCCACATTGCACATCATGGCTGTATGTGATGTGGTCACCACACAGATCACACAAAATATAACTACAGGGCTAGGACATGGACTGACAGCGTTATTGGCCTGGAGTTCCCATGCCTGTCAGTTTTCATGAAGATTTGTGAGCTAACATAAATTTAAAAGTCAGATATTTTGTGTTTTGTGCAACTTCTATGAAAATCAGGCTGAATTTCAACACTTCAGATAATGTGGGAGAGCTTCTTCACACTGGAAATCATACCAGCTTCCCAAACGTCCCTCTGAGCTCAAAAAATTCTGCCATCCTCTTCTTCCTATTCACCTAAATTGTCTGGCCAGTTGTTGCAAGCAGGTACAAAATACGTGTGTCAAGAAAAGCTAGTCTTGTCTCATGGGGCAATGAAGGCTGCAAGTGAGAACTCTGAAGCCTTGAACACCTTGGAAGTGTAGGAAGTTATGTTGAACACCTCCACGGTGTAGAAAATGACATCAAAAACACTTGTCAGAGAGCCAGAAGAAAGCCTCCAAAAATTGAGTTGAAGATTTCATAGCATTCTAGCTAAAGCCAAAAAAAGGTTTGTGCTTCGCTAAATACTACTTGCTGACTCAAGAACACTAAAACAAAAGCAATCAATTCTGAAGTCTCACTATGAAGCTGAATAAAACCAGAGGGGACTTTTGCTCTCTCAGCACCTATGACTGCAGCTCTGCCTATCTTGCAGTCTGGTTAAACAACTGCATGTCATTCCAGGATCCAAACTCATCAAAGAAACTTAACTATGGATCTCACAGTGTAGAATTGAGGCTGACCACGGTCATTTCAACTGTACAATGCTGCATTTCCCATATCTACTCTGGACTACAAAGTATCAATGCAGAGCAACGAGGAAAGGGATTAATTGGTTTAGGACTGTGTTATGATAAGAAGACAGTGTCTAAGTTACTTTGCCCACAGTAAGGGAAGAAAAAAAAGCCAAACCTGGTTGAACTGCAGATAATCAAGACTCTATGATTACTTTAGAAAATAACAGAATAGTTCATTTGGAAGGCACATACAACTATCATCTAGTCCAACTGCCTGGCCACTTCAAGTTATCAAGGGCATTCTCCAAAGGCCTCAAACACTGCCAGACTTAGGGCATTGACCACTTCTCTAGGAAGCCGGTTCCAGTGTTTGACCACCCTCTTGGTAAAGAAATGCTTCCTCATGTCCAGTCTAAACCTCCCCTGGCGTAGCTTTGAACCATTCCTGTGTGTCCTGTCACTGGATACCACCGAGTAGAGATCAGCACCTCCCTCTCTTGCTTTCCCTCCTCAGGAAGCTGCAGAGAGCCATGGAGTCTCTCTAATTCTGTCAGGTAAACCAGAAGTTCAAATGCTGGATGATCTCCAAAGTATTCCTGTTTAACTTCTTTGTTTTGCCAAATGAACCATGTTTTCTGTGGTCTTAACTGACATAAACCAGTAGTCACTGGCTGGGATTCATGTGTTGAAAACGCACACCAGTCAATTACATATGAAAAAAACCACCATTAAAAAAAAAAATAATTAAAAAAAATTGTTAATATACTGGAAGCACATATTCATCTCAACATGCTCCCCTTTTGATCTAACTGAAGAAGAAAAAATAAATACCTCCACATTCTGTAAGCAGTAGCAACCAATATTTTTTCAAAATAGTCATGCAGCAAAGGAAAGATGTATTTGCATCAAGACATGGCAGGTAAACTATAGCTACTGGAGCAGTCCGTGTGAGGACCACAGTGACTGCCAACTGAAGACTGAAAGGAGGGGGTACCACAGGTTGACACAAGCCCACCACACACCTGAGCTTTGCAAATTCCACCACCTCTCCACTTGCTTCCTAAAAGAAGTAAAAATCCTTGTCTTGATTTATACAGCCCTCAAAGGTGACCTGAAAAGGAAAAAAATTGCATTTGACCGTTTTTGGTTGGCTTATTTTGCTAGTTTAAAAGGCATGAAAAATGTTTTGAACAGAATGTTTTCCCTTATGCCTACTTATATATTTAACTATCAGTATGAGAAAATTAATTCTTACTGGAAGTTTTATTTTCTCTCTGAAAAATACTGCTTAAGTGCTTTCTCAAGCCTTACCTGGAGGTGCAGGAGGGAGAACCATGCTAAATGCTCAGGTTCAGAAAAGGTGTGCTAAACAAAAGATAACACCTTTAAAACCAGAAGTCAATTATCCCTTCAACTGCCTTCTCACTGTCTGATTTCTTAGGCACCTGAATCCTATCAGGTTGTCTGCTGTAAGCCACATGGCCTTGTAAAGCAGAGAAGATAAAAACATATGTAACACATGGGAGGAAGCAAATCACTAAAAACAAGTCCATAAAAACCCTATCCACCAAACCACAATTCGGGGACTTCTCTACACATATAAAGTTAAAAAGTAACAGAGGAGAAAAGGCCCCTTCCTCTTTCCTTCTGAAGGTCACCTTTTAAATATTATTACAGTAGTAACAGAAAACCAAATGAGAATTAGGGTCATGTAGAAACTCAGGGACTGCACAAGCATATACTTGGAAATGGTATAAGCTCCCAAGAGCTTACAGCTTAAAACAATGAGAAGATGGTTCTTTATACTCATATAAGTTTATTTGATCAATCCTAGAGAGTTATGTTCCTCTTCAAAATGCAGATGTAAAGAAAAACTGCTTTTAGATAAATCGCTCAGACACAATTCAAGATTTAATGAACACCAGGGGTGACAGTGGTTAGTATTTTCAATAGGAAGCAGGAAGATGGGACACAGTGCACCTCCATAGGGTTACTCACGACTCCAAACTGCGGAGAGAGAGCTGGGACACAGAAAGACATTCCCAAATTGCCTGGATAAAAAATTTAAATAATGATTCTGTGAGATCAACATGGACAATTACAGTACTCCTAACCCACAGGCTGATCCCCAAGGGAAAGGAGAGTGCATGCCTTCCATTGGGCTGCTGTGCTGGGGTGACAGGAGGAGACTCTCAGAGGGTTACCAAGGTACTTGGGGCCTGGAGAGTGGGTGGTTTCAGTGTGAGGATAAGAAACCTACCAAAGGGGTGACTGAAGATTGTGCTGGTTTTGGCTGGGATAGACTTAATTTTCTTCATAGTAGTCAGTATGTGGATATATTTTGGATTTGTGCTAGAAACTGATAATACAGGGATGTGTTAGTTATTGCTGAGCAGGGCTTACACAGAGTCAAGGGCTTTTCTGCTTCTCATAGTACCCCAGCTGGTGAATAGAGGCCTAGGGTGCACAAGAGGCTGGAAGGAGACACAGACAGGACAGATGACACAAGCTGACCAAAGGGATATTCCACACCATATGATATCATGCTCAGCATATAAAGCTGGAGGAAGAAGAAGGAAGGGGGGACATTTGGAATGATGGTGTTTGTCTTCCCAAGTAACTTTTATGTGTGATGGAACCTGTCTGAATATCTACCCACCCATGGGAAACGGCAAATAAATTCCTTGTTTTTCTTTGACTGTGTGCATGGCTTTTGCTCTACCTATTAAACTGTTCTTATCTCAACCTATAAGAAGTTTTCTCACTTTTACCCTTCCAATTCTCTCCCCATCCCATTGCAGGGGAGAGAGTGAGCAGCTCTGTGGGGTTTAGTTGCTGGCTGGGGCTAAACCACAACAATCCTTTTTGGAACCAAACATGGGTCTCAAGGGGTTCAAGATAGTAACAGTTTTGATTGGAATGTGTTAGATGGAATTATAGCTGTCATTGCCATTTAGCTATTAATTCACAGGCTTCTGTACTTTCCATGGGGCTTGCTTGCCTCACTGTATATTAGAGTCTGTGCTCATTAGTGACTGCTTTTTGCTTCCACTGCTTGCTTTACTGCTTATTATCTTCCTCTGCTGTGCCTGGGAATATAACAGCAATGGTGATGCACCTGGGCTGGCAGATGGCCAGGGCATTGCTGCTGGTTTTGTGCTGCTGTACTGAAAAGGCTAGAACTCCTGTTTGAATCCTATTCAAAGGGACTATGACCTGTGGATGAGTCCATGCAGGAGCAGTACACCCCAAACCATCTGTGGCCATGGACAAGCCCACACCAGAGCAAGTACATCTCCAAGTATCTGTGGCTGTGGTTACATCTATGCAGTAGCAGGTATACCTCTGAAGAGATTGTGACCCAAGGCTAAGTCCACTCTGGAGAAGGCACTCTTCAAAGCACCTGTGGCTCTGGATAAGTTCATGCTGGAGTACCTCAAAGTGTGTAGCTATGGATAAGTCCATAACAGAGTATGTACTATGTTGGACCAGGTTTACTTCTGAAAAGACTGTGGTTGTGGTTAAGGCCACACTGGAGTGGGTATATCTCTGAAGGCATTGTGGCTCGTGGAGAAGGCCATGATGGAAAAGGCAAGCCTCAAAGCAACTGTGGCTGTGAACAAGTCTCTGCTGCAGCAGATATACCCCTGGAGACACTGTGGCTCATAGATACAGCTCCATTTGGAGCAGGTACACCCCTAAGGGACTGCAGTCTGTGGATAAGTCCAAGTTGGAGAGAGGCAAGGGAAGGAATTCATTGCAATATTAAACCCTGTAGTCTGGTCCAAAGGGAACAGCACTGGAGACTGTGATGGAAATACCTTTAAGCTGTTGTAACTTGGGCTTTGAGTTTCACATTACAGCAAGTACTATTGCAGTAACCACCTGAACCAATGGAGAACAAGCTTTACAAGAAGCAGTTAAG
Organism: Columba livia; assembly: GCF_036013475.1. Lineage (NCBI taxonomy): Eukaryota > Metazoa > Chordata > Aves > Columbiformes > Columbidae > Columba > Columba livia. Next base: position 93,648,712 of record NC_088603.1, read on the forward strand.
TGCAGCAGTGACCCAGCTTGAGCTGACTTTGGTGCCCAGCAAATCCAGGCAACACACCACCTCTCTTGTCCTGAGTGACCACCATAACAGACAGAGCCCAAAACCATGGACTAAATTAACTCAGTGGCCATTTTCTGGACGTTTTACAAGGGTGACCCATAGATAAAGAGAATGGTATCTGTGTAATATATCAAAGGATAGGGAGAGCAATGGTGGTTATTGAGGATGTAATAGATAGCGTGGGACCCAAGCATGATGAAAATGGTATGGAATAAGGGGTGGAGAATGTGCTGGTTTTGGCTGGGATGGATTCAATTTTCTTCATAGTAGCTAGTATGGGGCTATGCTTTGGATTCGTGCTGGAAACTGCTGATAATATAGGGATGCACTAGCTATCGTTCAGCAGCTCTTACACAGAGTCGAGGTCTTTTCCGCTTCACAGCACCCCACCAGTGATTAGAGGCTGAGGGTGCATGAAAGGCTGGGAGGATACACAGCCAGGACAGATGACCCCAAAGGATAAAAGGGATATTCCATACCATATGATGTTATGCTCAGTATATAAAGCTGAGGGAAGAAGGAGGAAGCGGGAGGACGTCTGGACTGATGGTGTTTGTCTTCCCAAGTAACCATCACATGTGATGGAGTCCGACTGTCCTGGAGATGGCTGAACACCTGCCTGCCCATGGGAAGCAGTGAATTAATTTGTTGTAGTGCTTTGCTCATATGTGTGGCTTTTGCTTTACCTATTAAACTGTTTTTATCTTGCCCTATGAGTTTTCTCACTTTCACCCTTCTGATTCCCCCTCCTCCCACCAAATGGGAGTGAATAAGCAGCTGTGTAGTGCTTAGTTGCCATCTTGGGTTAAGCCACCACAAAGATGAAGCCAGACCCTCCATGGCAGTGTACAACAAACAGCAACAGAAGTTAAGAGGGACAGCTTTTGCTTTGGTGCGGTAGATTGACCATGGCTGGCTGCCAGGTGTGCATCAAAGCCACCCTCCTCAACTGGACAGGGGGAGTAAATATGGCAACAGGCTCGTGAGTTGAGATAACGACAGCCAGATCACTCTGTAAGTACTCTCACAGGTAAAACAGACTCAACTCAGGGAAATTAATGTAACTTATTACCAATCAAATTTAAGTAGGATAATGAGAAATAAGAACAAAACATAACACCTGTCCTCATTCCTCCTTTTTTGTCAGGCTTTACTTCATTCCCATCTTCTCTTCCTCCTCCTCTCACCAGCGCCACAGGAGGACAGTGAATGGGGGTTGTGGTCAGTTCATCACATGCTGTCTCTGCTTCTCCTTCCTCCTCGCACTCTTCTCCTGCTCCAGCATGGGGTCCCTCCCACAGAAGACAGTCCTACACAATCTCCTTCAACGTGAGTTGTTCCCACAGACGGCAGTCCTTCATTAACTGCTCCACTGTGGGTCCCCTTCCATAGGGTGCAGTCCTTCAGGAACAGACTGCTCCAGTGTGGGACCCTCACAGGGGTCACAGTTCCTGACAGATAACCTGCTCCAGCATGGGCTCCTCTCTCCACAGGGTCACAGGTCCTGCCAGATAACCTGGTCCAGCATGGGCTTCCCACAGGGTCACAGCCTCCTTTAGGCACATCCACTGGCTCTGATGTGGGGTCCTCCATCAGCTGCACATAGGTATCTGCTTCACTGTGGACCACCATGGGCTGCAGGGGAACAACCCCATTCACCATGGTCTCCTGCATGGGCTTCAGGAGAATTTCTGCTTTGGTACCTGGAGCACTCCTCCCCCTCCTTCTCCTTCTCCACTGATCTTGGTGTCTGCAGACTTGTTTCTCTCACATATTCTCACTCCTTTCAGCTGCTCTTTCAGCAGTTTTTACCCCTCCTTAAATATGTTATCATAGATGCATTACCAACATTGCTGATGTGCTCAGCTTTAGCCAGCAGCAGGTTTGTCTTGGAGCTGGCTGGAACTGTCTCTGTCCAACATGGGGACAGTTTCTGGCATCTTCTGTCAGAAGCAAGCCCTACAGCCTCCCCGCTACCAAAACTTTGACAGGAAAACACAATATATTTGGAGAAGCAGTTCTGCCAGGAAGAAGTGCTGGATTTTATCCTTAAGGGCCCTTCTAGCTGCTTCATTGGGAGTCCTTCTCAAGAGTGGGCAACAAACAGCAATGAAAAATCCCAATAAACCAAAAAAAAAAAACCCTCCTCTCTTATTTGGCCCTTTGGTGACTGCATCTGGACTGCTGTGTCCCTTCCTGGTCTGCCCATTCCAGAAAACCCACTGATAAGTGTGGTGTGGGCCCAACAGAGGGTCTTTGGATTGGTGAAAAGCTGGGGCATATAAGGGCAGGCTGAGGGAGCTGCCTCTGGTCTGTGTCAAGAATGAAGGCTCAGGGGTGGACCTGACTGGTAACTTCAGCTGCCTGTGGGGAGGCTGTAGAGAAGATGAAGACTGACTCTTTTCAGAGGTGCTCTGTGGCAGAAGGACAAGTGGCACCAGACCCAGGAGAAATCTGAACTAGACAAAAAGAAAAGATTGTCACCACAAGGCTACTCAGACAAAGCATGGGTGCCCAGAGGGACTGTGGAGCCATCATCCTTAAAGGTATCCAAACATGACTGAACAAAGCCTTGAGAAACCAGATCCAATTGGGGCTGCTCTGAGCAGGAGCTTGGACAGACAAGTTTTAGAGGGATCCTTCAGGATGCTGTTATTCAATCTCACCTACTTGACTTGAAGAAAACAAAAAACAAGAAATGCACCTTCTGCTCAGATAGCCTTCACATCAATAGACCAAGTTGGGATTAATGAGGTAAGGAGTTTGTGTTTGGGCTCAGATGAGACCAGTTTTTTGTAACATACTGGCAGGATCTTATAATTACAAGAGTTTCAAGCTCCGTGGATTAATCTTGTTTTAGACCCTCCTTGAATACTGGTGGCACCATCTTGTTGAATGGAGCCCAGGCACAGTGGTACTGTGCCATGTCAGCACTGTCAAAGGTGTCAGGAGCAACCTGGCCAAAGTGTGAAGTTACACTGGTTTTCTAGGTTGTCTCTGCTCTGAACAAGGCACTGGACCAGCTGGCCTCAAGCAGTCCCTTTCTACCAGCATTATTCTGTGTGCTACCAGTTCTCATGTTACGTTGTCTCCTGCCTCATGAAGAAAGGCAGCTCTCTCCCACAACTTAGAAGCAGTTGGACAGTGCAAGCAACGCAGTCCTGTGGCAGAAGGGCAAATGGAGCTGTGGTAAACAAGTTCTGGATTGGGATCTTGGGAAGTACAAAGCCATAAAAGCTAACTCCAGTGTCTTGAGGGCACCAATAGGTCTTCATGGACCTTACCAGCCTTAACTGGGACCTCCAAACTCATATTCTGTGGCACTCATGAAAGTCTTGCCTGTCCCAGCCTGACTATGCACAGAGCCATCTCAGAATCATCCTGACACATGATGTGGTTTATCTGCAGTCCGGTTAGACTATACATGAAAAATGGAGCGCTACATGGACATCCTTCAAGACCATTATCTTAATCCATATACATGTGATAACCTACTTCAGCCCAATGAATATTTTGCTTCGCAGAACTGAGGTGACAGCAGCAGAACTTATAATTGAAATTGAACGCAGACAGTCACTAACATACAAAACAATAGTACATACAAGATCACTCCATTTCTCTTCTTGGCAGTGAAACTTCATATCCCAGAGAGGGGGGTGCAATAAAAAAAAAAAGTAACCCACAAAATTATATAAAAATACCTTATCTTGTGTAGCATAATTCTCATTATATTTATTATACAGATAATTAAAGCTGATACCACTCCAGATAAAATCTAGCAATAAAAAGCAAGTGTCCTGGTTTTGTTAAAAACAAGACAGCTTCCCTTTTAGTGAATTTTTCTTTCAGCTAAGTCCTTCTTAGTAATTGCACTTTTCTGAAGTTAGATACATGTTTTGGTAGACACAGCAATGGTATGCAAGGTCTCTGATAAGGATGCACGTCCCGTAAGCAAGGAGGAGCAAACCGAACAGGTGACTAAAACTGACCAACTAAGTATTCCATCCCATCCACATCATAACACCATATAAAAGTGGGTGATCACAAGGGTCTCGCTCTCTCTTTGACTATAGCCAGCATCTGGGGAAGACTCTGCCTGCCATCCCTGTGATCTGAGGCCCAGTCACAGACCCTGCATCCTTGAATCCTGTTCTTGTTTGCTGCAGAGTCCAACCCAGGACTTCTGGGTCCCTGTCCTGCAGTTGCTGGAGCAGTGCTGAGCTTTGCTAGGGAATTCAAGATCGATTTTGTATTATTTTCTCTATTTAATTAGTAGCATCAGTAAAACATTTTTAACTTTTTTCCTACTTGCAAGTCTGTCTCTCGTTTCCTCCTATCGCCTCTCCTAAGTGGGAAGTCGGGAGCGGGGGAAGGCCTGGTGGGGAGATGGAGTTAATAAAGCATCTGCCACAGTTTATTGTCACCCTGCAATCAAACAGTGACAGCAAGTTACCTCTAGTTTTGAAACTTTTGTCCAAACACTCAAAAAATAAACTGAAAGGATTTGTAACAAACAGGTGACAAACCCAACTAAATCTGTGGAAGAAAACTAAGGAAATAACTCCAGCTTACGTTCCAGTCCTGTACAAAGACAAAAGAAAACAGTAGAAACTGTTTGCTGTCCTGGATAGATTGGAGACTTCTCTACACTTAAAAGAGAGGTGGGGAAGCATAACTGATAAACAGTACTACAGCCACCTGCCCTGTACAGCTGCTTCTGAAGTCTGTGCCAGGGAAATTGTCTTCAGCCTCCCTGGAAACAGTAAGTACTACTGGAAGATACTCTGGGAATTCTTAGTGTTTTGGAGTCTCTCACCAAGTGTTCAGAGATTACAATATAGCCTTGGACAGCCACAGCTGGACGTAGTCATTCATCAGGTGTTGCACATCGCTGTGGAGTCAGTCACATTGCCCTTGTCCAGTTCATACCACTGTCACTACCAGTAACTGAAGCACTGAGTACTTCAGGATATTGTTGCCTGCACAGGTCTTGGGAGCTACCAACTGCAACTGGTATTTGTTGCTTTGGGCTACAATCCACAAACACACATCCTGCAACAACCACAGTACCAAAGAGGTCACCATCCAGAGGAATGAGAGAGATTAAGGGAGTGGAAACAGAGTCACAGCTGAATTGTACACTTTATTCCTAGGGAAATGGGATGTTTCTACCAGAAGTAGAAAAGGAAACCTTTTGCATTATCAAAATATTTACCAGGCTCCCTTACTCCCAACATTCAGTGTATTGAAAAATAAGGCTTATCCCTATTTTGTTTTGCCTAATGAGCACTTGTTGTTACAGTATTAAGCAGTACAGAAGTAAAATACTCCCAGATATCACACTATAAGGCTGATTAACTGGTTTGAGCTGATCATTTTTCCACATCCCTCACAGCCTTAAGAAGTCACAGCAGTAATATCAAAAGCAAACAGTTGAAAAAACTCTTGATTTGAATAACAATGAGCCCTTAAAAAGAAAATTCAGATGCAGCAGAAGTAGTCATGAAGCATTAAGTCCCTCCAAGGCCCTGACCTAATACCTGTGGAAACATCAAGGAGTCTAGTTCATGATGTGTGGAGAAAACAAAGGTATTCTGGTATTATTCCTTGTAGTCCAACTTGCTTAACGCCCCACCCTCACACTGCATTGTTGAAAACTTATGTCATGAAGCACACATGATACTGACCCTCCCAGAAATACCTGGCCACAAAGCTACCACCTCCCATATAGGTGAGGATCTCAGTGTTTGGATCCTGGTTAAGCCCAGTCTGGACGACATAGTTGTTACCCCTTTTATTCCCTTTTTATCTTTATTCTTGGAATACTGCTTTCACAAAAGCCTGTTGTAGTTTCTACACACCCTTCTCCAACTCCTCCCTCCACTGTCTTCTTACCTCTCACAGTAAAGGGATCAAAACCCAATTTAGGAATTGGTCAATATTAAAAAATTTCAGATGAAAAGGGAGCTTGCAAGGATGACAGCTCGCTGCAGTTCAGTCCTGACTCTCTTCGCCCCAGGGAACTCTGGCCCCCATTGTAGCCATGGCCATGGGCTGTCCTTGCACAAAGGTCTTGTGCACATGCCATAAATCCAGTGCCTCCTAATGTGTCACATATGTTTGGTGCACACACACACCCTCAAAATGGCTCAACTGGCTGCAGAGTGCAATATATCTACCCATCTGGGAAAGGCTGTTCCATACTGACCTTCTTCAAGCCAAGGCGTTTTTGTGACATTAGAGATCAGACATAAAGGACTTAAAAGACTCAGAGCAGAGGTGTTGAACTCATTTTCACTGGGGGTCACATCAGCCTCGTGGTTGCCTTCAAAGGGCTGAGTGTAATTTTAGGACTGTATAGATGTAACTACTCCTACATGTAACTACTTGTGCAATTACGCTTGGCCCTTTGAAGGCAACCACGAGGCTGGTGTGGCCCCCAGAGAAAATGAGTTTGATACCCCCACCTTAGAGGATCACTGAATAAGATGTATGCATTCCCAACTAAAGTTTCACACTTCACACTTCAAGGATTATAACAGCTCATTTGCAAAAAGCAAAAAAAAAAAAAATAATTTTAAGATTTATCTTAAATCTTCCCACTCAGTTACTCTATACTTGTGATCAAACACATAATAATGAGAGAAATAGAAGCAAATTCCAAGCCAATCAACATGGGCAATCCCTCCATTCTGAATTCCCATGAAAGAGGGGCAGCTGGGAAGGTATCTATGTTTTTCTATTACAGGATAGACAACTAGAAGAAAGAATGCAACTGTAGAAATGGACAGACCTATTATATATCCTGAGAGAATCCTACAATACGTTGCAGCTCAAAAGGAGCTGTAAAACACAGAAGCCCTTTTTCTTATGATATTCTGGAATAAGAGACAAAGAAAGGACAAGCCTGGACAGAAGATGAATAAACATTAGCTACCTGCAAGTTAAAGTAAATGTCAAGTACCCAAACCAACTATAGAATATGTTGCACACAACCAGTTTCTGCAAAGATCAATAAGATACTTCCTCATGGCAACTCAACTTCAACAGTATGGTCTCACAACATTTCATTATTGATACTTCCAAACTCAACTAAGCCTTTCAAGGCTTCCCACTTTGCTAGAACACACACACCATAGTAACGGTAATGAAAAACCCAGTAAGGTTTACATTTCCTCAACCGTTGCAGAGACCTCCTACATAAGAGTGACAGTTTTCCAGCAGCCCAAGCACCACTTCCCTGTTGAAGTCCTGTAACAATTAGCTGAAGAAGAAATTCTTTCTTTGATTCTCATTTCCTTCCTTAACTCCTTCTTTCCTTCTCTTTCTCTTTTCCTGCCCTGCCGCAAAGAGGAGGAACAGAAAAGCAGAGCACAGTTTTTATTACAAAACAATGGAAATATTTGAAGGGCCTTAGAATGTTCCCAGACTCACTAGAGCTGCCCTAGAGCAGTGGTCTCCAACCTTTCTCAATAAAGCAAAAAGTAAAGAAGTTTTTGGGCACACGTTTCCAATATATGCGTATTTATTTATAAATTACATGCATGGCCCACTGTACTACTATGTTATGCATACTATTAAACATACAGCAAAATAGAAATTTTTAAAAGGATGAGAACAATGAAAGACCCACCACTAGGACAGCTGCAGAGCACTAAGTCTCAGGAGTTTTTATACCAAATTGATAGAAAAAAGAGTTGGACCAAAGCTACTATAATGCAACCATAGTAAAATGCAGATTTATTCCTCACTATAACCTGTAAATTGTGATCAGTCAAGGTGCTGAACATCAGCAGTCAATGTATCTGTGCCATTTTTTAAACCTGACTTATGAATAAAGGTTTTCCACTAGGTCAAGTTCTTCCACACACTAACAATACTTACAACAAAACAATAGTTAACAACCCCTCTCCCCCAAATATTACTACTTCTGGAGTTAAGAGCAGGTAACTTGAAGTACATCAGTACCCAAAACTTTGCTTTTGAATAAACTACTAGTCAATTGTCTACATCCTTTTATTCACTGATATCTTCAAACAGCACAAAATAAAAACTGATGCAGAGTTCACCAAACAGACTTCACAGTATTTACTGTCTTACTGCTGACATCCTGCCTTTCACAACATTAAAGTTGTTTGCAAAATTATTTCTGGGAGTATACTAAAAATAAGCTGTTCAAACAAAGGTGTTTTTTGCGTGTTTGTGGGGGGGGGTTGTTTTGTTTGTTTGTTGGTTTTGTGTTTTGTTTTGGTTTTTTCCTCATTACAAAGCAGATAAGGTCTAACCATGATTTCCTTTTTTAAGTCACAGCTATCGACACGGTCTGTCCCGACTCGCTGGCAAAAAGCTGCTGGTCTTGGAGCACACAGAAGCAATCTCTACTATTCAAAGACTATTCTGTGTTCTCTCATTAAAATGGTGGCTTAAAGATGTTAGGCCCTTAACAAAGACAAAGGCTTAGAGCCTCATGGAGTTTACACAACTTTAATCTCCCAGCTCTGCAACTGTCACTGTGTGGCTGGGCTGGCACTAAGCAGAAGCACATGTAGGCTATGCACTAATTGATATGCAAATTAAATGAGTGGATCACAAGTTCAAAACAGACCAAGGAAAGCTGCTAAAGCATGGAACCATTTTACACAGAGTGCTGGGGAAGAGAAAAGTTGGTGCCTTGAAGCTCTCTAAGCTCTACTCTCGGCCCAGCTTGAGCCAGACAAAAACCCATCCAAATGAGAGTTTTCAGCCTTGAACTCCAGGGAAGGTGAAGAACTCTGCCCTTAACACTCCTCTTAATCCAGGAAACCATAACCCTACTACCAAAGCGCTGCAAGCAATGTTGGCTTTTTTAGGGCCTGCAGAGCTGTTCATTGCCCTTATCCCTCTTGTAACTGTAGATGCCATGATTTGCTTCCCCCTCTTCCCCCTCAATACAGAGTAAATAAATAGCATACAAACAAAGCTAAAACATGGGCATGTGTAGGCACCTTTTGCCCCAACACCAGGGACAGAGCTATTATCTATGGAAAATGTACTTGGCTCATGTCTCCATCTTCCTTACCATTCAAAAGAGCCCTTCAATTATACAATCATAGAATGCCCTGAGTTGGAAGGGGCCCACAGGGATCTCAAATATAGTTTGAAAATGAGTGTGCTCTGCTTGCTCAGCCAGGTCTTCTGCTTCTGTTCTGCCCTATATCTTCCTACGAAATGCTGTTTCACTCTCTCTTTCTGCTTCCCGTTTTCCAAAACATTACAGACCTCCTTGCTAGGTAAGTATTCCTAGCTATCAAGTTCCCAATCAGTGACAATATAATCTCTTTTTTTTCCTACTATGAGCAGTCTCTGCTCTATTAACTGTGTCCTTATCACCAGATCCATCATAAAAGGACACACAATTTATGTAATATAAATTTTATGAGGAACACACACTGAACTTCCTAAAACCCCCAAACCCATTATGAACATACCTCATTCAAACAATTTTCCAGTGATAATCACATACTCTTAAATTAACTGGAACACTAGGATAACCTTTAAATGGATAATACCAGTTTTGTCCTCCCCAAAAGCATAGATTCTCTTTCTCAGCATCAAGTCATTACAATATCTGGACAGGCTTCCTGCTTGTTTGAATTCATGGGTAAAATATAGATCACAGTGCAGCTGATAAAACACTGATCTGACCTAATTACATTGACCCATGCTGCTAGACAATAAAGCTGAGAATTTGAGAATTCTGAGATGATAGTGAGAACCTACTTTTCACAAGATGTCAATATTATGGCTACATTTTCCCATTTTTTTATTAATAGCACAGAATACATGACTTCTGTTGCTTTATGGAAATGACATGAACTGACCAGATAATCTAAAAGCAAACACTTGAATGGTATTCCAAGTCTGTACATTCTCTACCTACAACCCAAACTGCTGTCATACTGATACCTCAACATGCAAGGTGAACAAAGGTAATTATTAAATACACAGCAATACACTTTTACACTTTAACCACAAAGTTGCAGTCTTTTAAGCCTATGTTACTAAAATATCTATCTACCTGCTTCTGTAAATCTACATCTGTGTTGGTTTTTTTGGTATGTTTGTTTGTTTTTTTCAACTGTGGGGGTCACTGAATAGAGAATGAAAACTCTTCTCTGTTGCAACACAATCTGTTCATGGAACAGCAAAGATAGGAGTTACAAGAAACCCCTACTCGCAAGAGATTTAGCCCATTTTTAATACCACGAGCTTATTAAACATAAAGCGCATTTTTCTTTGCCCACAACTGTTGTATTTTCACTCATGTGTGATCAAGTCATGTGCACATCATAAAAAAATGACATAACTAATTTAAAGGACCTGGCTTTATGTGCAGGAACTAAACATGATATCAATTATTTCAGCAGTATATCCCCTAATGCCCTGTTTCCCTGAAAATAAGACCTACCCCGGTAGCATGATTTTTCAGGATTTTTGAGGATGCTCGAAATATAAGCTCTACTCCAAAAATAAGCCCTAGTTACAGTTCATTAAAAAGTCAATTTAAATAGTGTCCAGGCAGCTAGACATATAAAAAGGAAGCATCTTTTGGAGCAAAATTTGTATGAGACACTGTCCTATTTTTGGGGAAACAAGGTGCCTACATCTCTCCATGAAACTGTACCAGTAATACATTTATAATAGGCAACACGAACTACTGCAGAACATAAACATTAACTCAAGTTATACTTACTGTAACCTGGGAAGCATCCATGAATTGTAGGCCGAAGTAATCAGTTTCCACAAGGTCCAAATGATAGACAATTTGGTCAAACAACTCCTGTCCCTTTGCATTTTTCTGTAACAGAAAAGAAAGTGTTTTTTTTTTTTTGGGTGGGTGTGGGTTTGTTTGTTTGGGTGAGTTTCTTTTTAAGTTCAAATGGTAGAGAGGAGATCAAAAATGGGAAAAATCTCTAAATAGTAATTCTATTCATTCTAAATAATTGTATTGGCTTTTCTTTTTGTTTTCTTCAAGAAAGATACAGTAAAATGTTGTTCCTGCCTGCAGCTATTCCAACAGCATCAGACTTCATCCTCAAAGAAAAACTTTCAAAGTTCTCTGTAATTCAAAATGTAGGAGAGAAAGGAAAGGTTTATGTCCTTAAGTGTCCTAAGTCACAGAGCCAACTTTTTGAGCCCCAGGAAGCCAAATTCTCCAGTAAAAGCTCGCTTGACACGCTGCCTGAAATCTGCGGGCTGTTATCACAGATCAACTGCAGTCATGCAGTGCTGTGCTACACTTGAAGAGCACTGCAAGGAAAATGGATGGGATTTGATAGGAATCTTTCAATAAAGTTGCTAACTGCAATCATATTTAAAGCCTTTGACTGGTGAAGCAAATAAAGGCAAAAAAAAAAAAAAAAATACAAATCCTACTTGGCATGCCATCTGAAACACATAGGCATGGAAACAAAACTAATCCAAATCATGGGCTACAGATACTAGTAGAAAAGTTAGCTTATCTTAAAGCTAGGCTGCATTGGCCTGTGCACCCATTTGGAGATTAAGCCAAGAATTTAGATACCCAGTACTTCAATTTCAAACACTAGAAGCAGCAAAGCTTGGAGGTTACATATGGGTAGGAGGAAGAGGGAATAACAAACCAATTTTTCATGCAAACCCTGTTGTGTGATTTAGGGAAGGAAGTTTTCAACTTCTTGAGGAAAAAAAAAATGCCTTGCCTACACACGAGATGATCATAAATCTCAGTAAGAGACTGAAATTACAAGTGTATTTTACATAGGGAAGTACAGATCTGGAACCACCTTTGTGCCTGCTGTCCCTCATCCATCCTTGAGGATTTTTTTTTAAAGTTCTAACATATTAAACATCGCCGCTTCGTCCCAAATTGTAGCAAAAATTAATTATTTCAGGTGAAGAAAAGCTAAATTGCATTCAGTTCCTTTAGTTTGGCTGTCCTCATAAAAGCGGCATCAATTGCAACAGCCAGAAATCCTGTCCAGGATTCCAATATGTCTAAAACCTGTCTTCTCCAACAAGAGACGAGATGAAGAGTTTCAGCTCTACTTTTCCAAGAAGATGGAGCAAGCTTAGGTGTAGGTAGCAAATTTTCCCTAAGTTGAGTTTTGTTGGTGTGTGTTTTGTAGGGTTTTGTTTTTTTGTTTTGCTAACAAAGCAGCAGAAACACAGAAATTGAATCTTATCAAATTTCAAGAACAGAATGAGGAGCTCCAATAAAACAAGCTGCACAAAAACTTAAGCATGAAATTATCATCATAAGATACTGTTTTATTATTTTACAGGGGGGAAGGCAAGAGGTGAATAACACATTTTCTTAATCAAATTTCAACATGCTATTGAAAGAAGATGAGAATACAGCAGCTTCTTAAAGCAGTACATTGCTAAGAAACCATCATCTTTGGATGTACAGTAAGTGCTATAAACCAAACAATGTTTGCCAAAAAGTATCCAGAACATATTTTCTCATAGGCAGTAAATTCAGTGCTTTTTAAAAGAAGCCACACCAAAGCACAACAGAAGTTAAACTGATCCTGCTCAAATGAGGGAGGAGAAAACACTCCAAAGCAATAAAAAAGAAAGAGCAAGACATCGGGAATTCATAAAACTAGAAGAAAAGAGGCAGATTTGATGCCCTATGATCACTCTTATTCCTGGTTGCTTGTTTTGTGGCATTAACTCCCAGCGTGTTTATCTTCTACTGCCACACACCCAATAGCAACAAGAGAGCACACTCCACCTTCTGTACCCAAACAGTAGTTAATGTTCAACATGCATGTTATACAGAGAACAGCTCTGCACTGCACGGCCAGACCATAAAACGCAGTATTACATACACAACTTACAGGAGATTATAACATTTAACTTGTCACTAAGTGAGCTTTCCCAGCAACTCATACCATTTAGACTGTAAAGCTGTTGCAGCCAACAAATCGCTCACAAAAAAAATGTTCTTTGAGATGTTACACTAAAGGGGGAGATAAAGGTGACTAACCCTTTTCCTCTTTTAACAGAAAAGGACAAGCTGCTCTCCTTCCTTCTGCCTCTTCACTATCTGATAATCTAGGGAGTTAAGATTGTGGACTGCTAAATTGGTACTTGTGCATCAAATGAAATGGGTGGTATAGGCAAAATATAAGGTTTTTTCCTCTCGAAATATATATGCCACATGCATAAAAGTGGTCTCCAACTGAAAAAATGTTCGTATTACGAGAAACTTCCGATTTACATGGTCTTTTCTTCCTCTCCTCCTTCTTGATAACACAAAAGGTAAGAAAAAAATGCTTCTTTGGTCAAAACCTGGTACCACAGAAAGAACATGAAACTGATTTCATACAAGAAAAAAAAAAAATCAAAGTATATCCAATCTGCTGGAATTTAACTAATCACACTTTCTCTACAGACCCTCAACTTGTGCATATTTTTGGAAGATACATTTAAAAAAAATCCCAACCTTAAACTAGGAATATTTTACAGCCCCATCTTGCTAGACAGATGGTTCAGAACTGTCAGATGTAAAAGACCTGCATAACTTCACCTCAAAAAAGGGAGTATATGGCAACAAACAACATACACATACTGCTACATACAGTTACTACTTTGTTGTTAAGAAAATTACTATATTTTGGAACAGTGATGTAGGGAAAGCTGCAAAACCTTGTTTGTTTTTTGGAGTTTTTGTTTGCTTATTTTAAAAAATTCAACAATTAAACCACTGACAGTTTCTGCTGGAGTGTTCCTTGAAACTCAAGAGAACTTGTGTGATCACTATGAAACCTCCCAGGCAAAAATGGGGGGGAGGCATTTCAGGTGTCCAGCTTACAAACAAAACTACAGCTGCAACCCAAGGTAAAACTGAACTACCACGAGGCAGTCACTTGTGTTCTCTTTTGTCTCTTCGTCCTTGAAGAAACATAGAAAGACTGAATTGCACTTGCAGGTTTGGAAGCTTCATGATAATGGGCAACTACTGAAAGAGAAAATAAGATGTTTCTCACATCAGTCAGCCCATGTCATTCCAGCTTCCTCCATTCCTTGCAGTACTTCTCAAATAACCCCTCATCATATTTTCTTCAGGACCATGAATCATGACATTAAAGAAAATTCATACATTTAATGAGGACTTATTGATGAGTCCTCCTACATGAACTCAAATGGGCACAGGTATAAACCACCTTGTAGAGCCACAGTGACAGCTGCATGGCCCACATTTCAAGTAGGCTGAATTTTTAGCTGCCAAAGACTTCCAGTCTCAGGGAATCTATGGAAATTCTTGTCAGCTAAAACCTGACAAAACAAAGATTAACTTATCTAATTAGAAACTCTTCCAGACTTGACATGTGAATAAGCAAGAGGTGTTTAACATGCTTTTGGTGGGCATGAAGGATGAATTCATCAGCCACCTGGCTCTGTCCAAACAGGCTGATCAGTGTTGATTTTAGCTCTTCCAGGATTGTTTGAAAGGTTCTGCCAAAGGGCAGCAAAAGCAGACACAGAAGCCAGAAAAATCCCAGTTCGGTGCAGATACAGTGCAAGAATGCCATCGATCACTCTCCGAGCACACACAGCAAAGCTGGAGAGCTCTGTGCGCAACTTGGCCAAACTGAAGTGCAGCACGTAGCAACCAAGCACAGTGCATTATGTGAACCCAAGTGGAGTGGCTGAAATCATTGAGTCATAGTAGAGAGCTCGGACTACAGCATTGCAAACTATTTACAGATTTCAGAAAGAGCTGAAGTTGTGCTTGGGAAAACTGCCTGTCAAATAGGCCAGAGTACATGGAATAGCCTCCAAGCTGACAAAATGATAACAAAAGAAAAGGAAAAAAGCTACTGCCAAGAAAAAGGTAAAAGCCAATTAACTGTAATGTGTCCCAAAGTGAATAGCAAGTAGTAGGAAAAATGAGCAGAAAAGGCACATTTAGGTGTTTTTTTCTAAAGAAAGCACAGGATTATGTATTCTGCAATACATCAAATATTTTTGCAAAGTGAGCTTCTATGATCTCATGGTCACAGATAGCAGGTTTTAGCTTCTAGTAAATTAGTGAAGGAGCATTTGCAGTTATCAATCCTCTGCTCTGCAGGCCAGATACTGCTCTACTCCAAAGGCATGAGCATTTCCTCTCATTGGCAGCTCCTGGAACAGAGTAGCTCAGTATGTTCTTCTTGGTCCTCTTAAAATGGACCTATTAATAACTCCTTTTTCAAATCTACAATTTATCTGCTGGCCATGTCGCTTGGTAGTGAGAGCTTGCTTTGCCTTTTAGCAGCCACTGGCAATGTTGTTTTCCAGCATTTCAGACACAGTACAGGTTAAAACATGCATAAAGCCATCTTGCCTTCTAATTAGCCTTGACTCCTGGTGCCCATTATCATCTGTCCTTTAACTTGCTTTCTTAACATTCAAGGCCTCAGTTTTTCAAACACATTCTTCTGTACCAAAAGAAAGCAATATTTGCACAATTTTAAATACAAAAAAATGCAACTCTTTCTACTTTTTTACAAATCTGTTCATTAGGTTCTTTGGGAAGAGGGTTGGACAACCACCTCTGCACCCTCTAAGCTTGATCACTGGGGGGGGTATGTGACTACAGTGAAGTCATCCTTTGGATCATGACTCTTGGAGACATGTCAGAGCTTGCTCTTAATTAAAAAGAGCTGCATATGATATGGTAGAGCACAATTGCTATAATATCTAACAGCTTCAGCCAAGTACACATTTGAGGCCACAGCTGGGCTTCCAAAAGCTGCACTGAAAACTGTGCTATCCAGCTGCTACAGGTGGTACTGTCAAAGATGGCAACAGTTTTTCAAATTCCAGTTGCCATGCTGCCATCATCCAGAAGTGACACTCTGCACAGGGCAGGCTGCTCTCTGCAAACCAGCCATGACCTGGGTGCCCATCCCACCCTCCTCCCAAAGGATCTGCTGAACAGATTAATAACAATGTAGAGAGCTGCATTTTTGTGCTTGTAATTATGCAAATATTGCTTTCTGTCAATATACAATAAATTCACTGTTAAGACTAAAGGAAAGCAAGTTATTTCTTAACACATCATACTTCCATGAGGCTGCCTAACTTGCTCAAGCTATGTGAAGTTATGTTATTTTCTTACCAGTCAACCATTTTCCAGTTTTCAGTTCTGGCTCCAGGCTCACTTGAAAATGTGACACTGATGAAATAACCATTAAGCTTCTCACCCTGTCATGGCAGCAAAAGCATCATTGCTTCAGAGCCTGATGCTGCATGCAAATTATGTTTAAATGTAATACGGACCATAGAAACAAGCAGCATTCCTGAACATGCCCAGAAGAAAATGCAACTGATGATGCATGTGAACTTTTAGCTGAAGGACAACAAAATTCATTCTATCCCCCTTGAGAAATTAGCTAAAAACAAGAGTCAAAACCACCTTAACCTCATGCTGGAAAAAAAAGGCCAAATGCATACATACACCACCAAAACCCCAGCCCATCATCAGGAGACCAGAACAGAAAAAACGAAGCAAAAAAACCCACCAGACTAGCACGTATTTATTATAACCTTGAAAACACACTGCTCCCCGTCATTTTTTGTCAATACTTCAAACTAAAATTACTGTTTCCTGAGCAAAAGAAGCTTATGAGCAAAGCAAAAAAGAAAAAAATCCAACCAACAAATGAAGCCACTGCCTTCAAATTACTCCCAAAGTCTATGAGAAAACTAGGACTCGCAGAAACAAGAACTCTCACGTGTCACATCCCATTGAGGGGATGGGGGAACTTCAAATAAAGAAACAGCGCACTACTGTTTTAGTACATTCTCTCTGCTGATAGATTGGCACGTAACAGTGCAAGTAAGCTGGTTTTCTGCAACTAAGATGCCAATGAGAATTTGCAGACAGAGATTAACAAAAAAAAAAAATCCCCAAACTGTGAGTATAGTAAACCTCATTATTGTTGCACAGCAGCATTTCTCAAGAGCATTTAAACTCTCATATCTCCACCAATTATTGGCAAGAAGAATCAGGGTTCACTCCCTGCTAAAGTAGATGAAATTAAGGATTAATGACTGTGAAAAGACAAGTAGCACCTCTGCTCCTTTTCACAGGACAGCAAGGATGGAAGGTACAAAGTCTATAGAACTATTACAGAGGAGAAGCCTGAACAAGAACAAATAACTAGATCACCATGTCTTATAGGTACCAGGTGCTACATAAACCCAAATAGCACTGGGCTTCTAGTCACATCATGATACCTTTACCATGCTAGCATGACATTGTCAAAGTCTCTTGTATTAGCCTAAGCTTTCTACCTGCTAGGAGGTCACTTGTGAACTAACAACAACAACAACAAAAAGCAAACCCAAAGAAACAAAACCAAAGCAAACAAAAACCCCAAATAACAAGAAACCCAAAATAATTAAGGGTAGGGAAGAATAATATGCTCTTTTCAAGCTCTGTAATAGGAATGAAGAAAATATTTTAAATTATTCATAAAGTACAAACTCATTGAGATTAATCAAAGATTGGAAGAACAGCACAGCATAATAAAAATATACTGAAAAATATAGCAGAGAGGGAAGTACCTGACATACAGAACGATCACTAAAGAGCCCAAAACCATGCCAAGTAACCTGTTGGAAAAACATCATGTGTACAGCAACACTTAAAACATAAAACAGATTCAAGAAAGTCAGCTGAGATTTGAAGGGTGAGTACAGAGTTTCCTTTGCCAGCTTGTGCATCCGTGCTTCCCGACACTTCCTTCCCCACCTCTGAAACACATTGTGCCTCTTCCTCAAGTAGGCAAGTACAACAAGTAGACTACCTCTGTAAAATGATCGGTACAGTGCTAACTTTATATGAAAGCAAGACAAAAATCAAGGCAATTAAATTAAAGAGTATTCCCTGAAAATAAAACAGTTTCAGAACAAATATGAGGCCTTGGTACTTATTTTTAAAATGTTCTTTAAGCTTCAATGATTGTTTGCTGCTACCTTTATCTACAGTCATGCTGAATAAAGCTATAGCTAAATGGAAAGTTAAAAGTATTCACAAGGTGTTAATGTCTACATTTTATTATCTGCAGTCTCTCAGAGAAAGCAAAAGTAACTACGCGTAGCGCTATGCCAGAAACTGGTTTCTTGACCCACAATGTTGCTTCAGCATGCAATGAACTGGTTCATTCTAAAGTGATCATAGTTGATGATGAAAAGAGGCTTTTTATTTGCATATGGCATGCCTTTTGGTCCATGAGAAAACAGATTTGAATGTTAAATATTTTCTGACACTTTGGAGTTACTGTTGCTCTTCCCGTTTTCTTTAGGTCAACAGAGTTTTGATTTTTTTTGAATATGCACATTTTCACTGAGCTTTACAGTGCAGCCCTTCAAAAACTATTTCAAGTAGCACACCTAGAGCCTCAGAAGTCCATTTTGGTGGTGAAAAAAGGAGCATGAAACTATCATGTCTCAAAACTTACATTATCTGGAAGGGAGAAATTCACCACTCAGTTTTCTCAGGGAAGATATCGGGGCTGCCCCATACTGGACACAGCTGGTTCCAGCCATCTCCACAATGGACCCACTGGCCGCTGACGGCAGTGGGAAGGAAGCAGGTACAAGTCAGGAGTGAAGGAGGGGATTTGAGCCCATCTTCATCTTGACCCATGAGCTTTCTTGTTCCTGTTTTTTCCGTATTTTCTTCCGCCATCCTGCTAATGAGGGGATTGAGCGAGGGGCTGGGTGGGAGCCTGGCTGTTGGCCAAGGTTAACCCAGCCCAGTGGGGAAACCCTTGCGCTGGGCCAGTTTGCGTTTCTATCAAGTCAGCGGTCGTCTGAAGGGCGTTTTGTCTTTGAAGAGCCTTTAATGTCTCCAAAAGCCACATGAAGAGCCAGCAGATAGTACTGCAACGGGTGTCCTATAAGTGCAATTACTATTGGCAACATTAATATCAGCAGTGAAATTTTTATTTTATCGGACTCTGAGGAAGGTGAGAGTTTCTGTTTATTGTCCCTATCACCTACATGAACTACTGGCAACACAGACCTCTTCCAAGAGAAAAGCACTGTCAACACTTCGAAATGGCACCCTCAGGCCACAGATAAAAACTACCATCAGTCACAGAACAAACTCATTAAAAAAATCCTTACTTGTAACTTTGTGTTCTAGAAGTTCGTCCAGACTCCTGTTATTTCAGATACAGACAGGTTACCCCATCCATCACATTTCTACACTCAGAGGCACAATTTAAAAAACAAAACAAAACAAACAAACAAAAGTAATTATTTGTATGGAAGGAACACTCTGTTTCACCCCTAGACTGCCAGCTCCCTCTCCTGATCTGCCAGAAATACTACATGCACCTCAGGTTCAAGCACACAGCTGAAGAAACACCAAGTAGCTAGAATGAGAAATAAAACCTATGCTGAGAATGCTTAAACTATGTGATTCTACTCAAGATATAATTTACAGTTCTGCACCCCCACAGGAAGAAGTAGAAGCTGATAAAGCTTAGCTGTGGGTGTTGAAGCGGCAGCCACTTCTAAGGGAAAACAGCATCAAACACGTAACATTAAGCTTCTCTTGCATGATCTGCCCATTGCTCTCCTGCACAAATAAGGGTGGGATATAGGTGTCATTTTGTTGGAGAGCCAGAGAAGTTTCTAGGCTATGACTTTAAATTGCATTTGAGAAATAACACTGAACACCGGCATAAGCTAAGCTGACCTAAAAGAAGAACAAGAAGAAAGAGGCAAATGCTACTAGAGGAGAGAATCCCAGGAGAATTCAGCAAAGACTCTCTGTTTTCTTATGCTAATGGCATTACCAAAGTTTCAAAAGACATCTTTGCTTTCTGGTATGCCTGCATTTCAACGCTCCATGAGTAGAAATGGTTTTAAATAGATGCAATTGTAGAAACAGAATTTTCCATACAAACAGAAGCCTTCCATATAAATATGCATGTATGTGTGCCTGACTCAACTCTTCCCAATTTTTTTAACTTGTTTATAATAGGACACATATGACTGTCTGAAACAGTTTACTGATAAGGGTCTACTGGCAATGTTCGCCTGGCATAGATGCATCTAAGACCAGCAGTTATGCCCAGGCAGATATACATGCAATATGAAGCAGAAGTACTTTATACAGTCCCTGCTGTTCCCACCAGCCAAGCCACACGTTTTGTTTCCACCTCTAACCCCAAAGGCTTGTCAGTGCAGCTGCACAGCTCTACACCCACTAAAGAAGTGCCCACACGGGGAGGTTACACCAGTGTAACACCACTATGGATTTAAACCAACAGCACTTCCAAACCCCCTCCCCACACAAACATTCACTTATGGACCACACTGCACAGCCTGGGACAGGGCCTGTTGTGCCAAAAGCTGTTTCTGGAGCACTGGGTAATGGAGCGAGGAGGCCGCGAAGCCATGTGGTGGCTGGGAGGCAAGACCTGGAAGGGTTGCTCTAAAAACAGGCATCTTACACAATGCCTTATAGATCACTGCTTTTAGTGTATAGAACAGGACCTGTAAAGGCAAAAAGGTGCAGATTCCTTTAGAAATACCACATCACATGTGCTGCGGGAATTTACTTTTATTTACGTCCAGATAAAATTAGAAGTTCCTTAAACCCCCTCCTCTCTCATGGCATAAATATCACATGCTGTTTACATTCACATAATTCACATTCGATTGTTTCCTTGTGCATATATTTAACTTAAATAATACATACTATTTGTGGAAGTTTTAACAGCAGAAGATTAATCCCACATGCATGCCTTATCTGGCACAAAGTCTTATAAAGTGCTAAACCTTCCATATAAATCTATTCATTATTGATCACCCTGACAGTTACAGCCACTAAACGAAGTTCAAAGATGTGAAACTTAGAAGCGGTGACCACAAAGGTAGTTTAGAATCTGAGGACAAAGCTCTAAGGTGGTCCTTCCTCAGAAGCTCTAGGGATTTAAAATCCAAAGACAAACTTGTAGAAGTTACCTATTTATTCAGACAGCCAACAGACTTCAGCACACTTCACTCTTTGTTCTTTCATGCACTAACTCACAAGCCTCTCCAAAGAATCAACTCCAATTATTTTTTTCTCTCTGAAGGGAATCAGAAATCCAGAGATTCAGAAAAGTCAGTAAAACCTCTTAAACGGTAGGTTTATAATCAGCAGTTTAAAGAACAGAGAAAGACCAGGGAAGTTTGCCACTAAAAATATTTTACTTAGTGGGCAGCCAGGAAGACATAATTCTTTTTAAACACAAACATAATTAGCCAAGTATATGCAATTAAGGAAGATCACTACAAATTACATTTCTTTCTGGGAAGACAGAAGATGCAATAGAACCAGGCATGTGTTTATTATTAAAAAAAACCTCACAAGTATAATTAAAAACCAAAAAAAGTTAGAATGCACAACAGTTCAAGCTTATAGAAATCACTGCTCAGACAATGCCACTGCTCAATGAAAAAAACCCACAACCTAATGCCAGACCTAGGTTTCTTATATTGAAATGAACTCCAGCAATCTAATCTCCTCACTGCTGCAAAGGAATTTTATGAGCCAAGTTACATTCTCAGCATGCTAGAGAATTTAACATCTTGCTCTGTTATAAATATTTGGATGTCAAGTAGAAATGGATACCTTACAGCACTGAAATAGGCATGGCAGCCCAACATTCTGTTTATTTCCATTCTGAAGAATGAACAAGCAATGATGTGCCTGTTTTGTTTTGGTTTTTAATTAAAGAAAAAACATATTTATGTTAGAAGTTCTGACTGCAACATGAGGAGAAGAGCAAGCAGGGTATAGATAAAATTGATTTCTTACATTTAATGCCAACCAGCAGGTCATCCAATCAAGCTAAGAGGCTGAGAAGGTAAAAACCAGAGTGATTATTAACAAAACCTCTGACCACATAGTTAGTATGCAGAAAGGCACAGTATTGATCAGAATCTGGAAAAGTGACATTTTCAAAAAAGATGGACAGAAAAGAGGAATCACAAATCTGCAGAAGTGTCAGACTTTTCCCCTATCAGTTTCCCTGCAAGCTGCAATTTTTGCTGCCTGCTTGGAGGGAATATCATATGTCAGCACTTCCTTTGGATGTATTTTGAAAGATTGCCTCCAGAATTTTCTAGGCAAAAATACAAATGAAAGCACATGATCAAAGGTACATGCTACATGTACATACATCCCAGAGAATATAGATAGATTACCAATTTTTGCAAGGCTATCCTGCATATGGTTTGATTTGAAAACCCATCTGCAGCAGCCTATAGTTTTTAGTAATTTACAGGAAGATGTGAGTTTTGTCTTTCTCTTTGAGGTTTGGCTACCCTGCCTGTCTCCATGCCATTAAATAGATTCTGGCCATTTACATGTCAAGGGAAAAAAAAAAAAAAAAAACAATTTAAAGAACTATAGTGGAAATTAAAAAAAAGTATCAGCTTTATAGCTTGCTTATTTTACCTGTGTCTTAACAATGCCTTAATAGGAGCTTAATAGGAAAACTTCACTGTTGCCACAGTGATTAACAGAGATTGAGTAGCACTTAAGCTGGTGATGCTCCCAGTTTACTGCAAGGAGTGAATGAGGCATTCCTTGTGGCTGGTTCTTTCCACCTGGACATTTAGCTCAACAGAAGTTTTGTTATGCTTGAAATGTTTTGCAAAAATCTTTTGCTCAGAGTCTGGACCTCAAGACAGAGGAGATCAAAACCATCTTAGCTGTTTAAAACGGCAACATGGTCTCTTCGGCTTTTCTTTTTAAATTTGAGGAAACAAACAGCAAGAAATGCATCAATTCCTGTCAATATTAATATATCAGACCCTGCTAGCATGGCCAAGTCCATATCCAAAAGCCACTGTAACATGAAGACAGTTCCCGGCATAGGTTTTATTTGGAGGGATAATGAACTTGTTACAACTGAAATCACTCTGTGGTGGCCCCAGCAAAGGCTGCCCTGCCAGTTCTTTACAGCTGCAAAGACAGCCTCCGTGCAGGTACTAACAAAAACTGTTTGTAAAGCCCCAAACTAGTAAGGGGCTCTTTGTCTCAGAAGAATTTTATTTCACAATGAAAGCGAACACAGGAGCAGAGAATTCCCACAAACCCATAATACTTCAACTAAATATTCAATCAACATTCAATTAAACCTAAACCATCAGCATTAATACAAAGTGTTCTGACTATTCAAATAGTGACTAAGTCACTGGAGGATCAGATTTTGCTGCCCTAATTCCCTATTCTATCATTAACAGAAACAATGTTTCTCATTTCCAGGCTTGGACAATAGAGTCAAGAACAAACTCTGGTTCTTCTCTTGAAGCAAAGTTACACAAGCCAAACTCCGACCACAGTGACAATTTTGCTGCCTAATGGCTTTTAAATGACATGCAAGATTCAGCTGACTTCGAAGTCATACCCATGTAGCCAACAGAGCTTTTAACTGCAACCAAATACAAGCCTGTACCAACCACGCCAGAAAGACAAGTGTCAACTCAGTTGTTCAGCTGTGTCAATTCAGGAAAAACACATGGCATGTGATGAAACTTATTCAAGCTATGAAACAAAGCACATATGACTGTTGATACAGCCAGAGAGTCTGTAGATTAAGAAAAACTCAGTTTTTCATCTCATTGTATAGAAAATACCGTATGTTGGGGGGGAAACAAGCAATTCAGATCAAGAGATCGATAAACTGAATGCTCAATCACTCACCAATCATGTATACTGAAGATCTTAAATTATGCCCTCTTTTCAAATCTTGGATGAAAGATCAGCAAAAGTTAGTTATCTTGACTGTTGGGTTTTCAACATGGTCTCCTACAACATCCGTTCATCCAAGATGGAACATTACAGTCTAGATAGGTGGATTACTGTGTGTGACTGGATCACTTGGCTCAAAGGATAGTGATTAATGGTTTGTACACTAACTAGAGACCACCTGTAAAGGGAATTCCTCAGGCATCTATCTCAGAACCTATCTTGTTTTACACCTTTATCTACCATATGGAGGAAGAGATGAAACACATCTTCACTGACTTTTTGGAAGACACCAAGTCGAGGTGTGCAGGTCACTTGTGTGAAGGCAGTACACAAGGATGTCGACAAACCAGAGATCAGGAAAGGACTGCAATGGTGTTACGAGGCTGGATCCTATTCCATATCAGGTCACGGCAAGTACAGGAAGATCACTACTGTGATGGGCAAAACACATTCAACCGAGGGAAGATTAATTTAAATAATTGCCAATTAATAACAATAGAATAGTGAAAAATAAAAACAGAAGTAAAAACACCTCTCCCTCTGCATGTGTGCGTACCCCTGCCACTTCTTCCCAGACTCAATTTCACTCCTGACTCTTCTACGTCCTTTCCGAGCAAGTGGCACTGGAGAACAGGGGCAGTCCCTAACACTTTGTCTTGGTTGCTCCTTCCTTCTCATGCTTTTCTCCTGCTCCAGCCTGGAGTTCACCCCTTCATGGACTTCTCCAATGTGGGTCCTTCTCATGGTCTGTAGTTCCTCAGGAATGGTGCCAGCGTGAGACCCTTCCATAGTGCACAGTCTTTGAGGACCAGAATGTTCCAGTGTGGGTCCCCCACGGGCCACAGGTCCTGCCAGGACCCTGCTCCAGTGGGAGCTTCCCACAGGGTCACAGGCTCCTTTGGGCATCCACCTGCTCCAGCGTGGGGTTCCCCATGGGCTGCAGGTGGATCTCTGCTCCACCGTGGACCTCCATGGGCTGCAGGGACACAGCTGGCCTCACCAGAGGCTGCAGGGGAATCTCTGTTCCAGCACCTGAAGCACCTCCTGCCCTCTTTCTGCACTGACCTTGGTACCTGCAGGGCTGTTTCTTTCACAGTTTTCTCACTCCTCTCTCACAGCTGCTGTGCACAATTTTTTTACCCTTTCTTAAGTATGTTATCACAGAGTTGCTACCAACATTGCTGATGGGCTCAGCTTTAGCCAGTGGCAGGTCCGTCTTAGAGCTAGCTGGAACTGGCTCCATCTGACACGGGGGCAGCTTCTGGCATCTCCTCACAGAAGCCATCCCTGCAGCCCCCCTGCTAACAAAACCTTGCCATGTAAAACCAGTATGGATGCCTAACCCCCCTTACAGACTGCACAGTCTTGACCTACTACATCATCTACAGATTATTAGGCCTTTGGTATGAGATTCAAAATAGGCAGTGTTCCAGGTGAGGGTGGAGAGGAAGAAGTCACCTCAGTCACTTACCGTCCTAGCTCAAGACAAGGTTGTCTTACATCTGTCATACTCATTACTGAAAGGCAATACTCTCTTCTCACAATACAGAGTACTGAATTCATGTCCTCAATGAATGAAAAAAACCCTTTCACGCTCTGAGAAACAGGATGGCTTCTTTGTCTGTCTCTGCCATCCTCCTTCCCCCACCCCCAACATTCAGAGGAGGAAATGACTCTGCTGTGTTATTCAATAACTGTGGGTTTCCAATTAAAAGACAACTTGTTGTTGTTTGTTTGTTTGTTTTTAATATCGTGTATTTACTGACACAAACAATCCACCAAAATTACAGGTTATTCTAATGTGAGAGTGCTCTTTCCTTCCTCCTCAGAGATTCTGCACCAAGTGAAATGCCAAGACTCCATGGGCCACAGAGAATCAGTGAGGAGCACACACATGCCTGCAAGCAACATCAACACTTCCCAGCCCCATTTTCACAACATCCAGGGGCTGCAAAGTCTCATGTAGTTGAAATCATCCTTCCCCAGCCTGAATTATTCTCTCATTCCCTGTGAATTCATTTTCCCCACTGAATCATGGAAGCACAACATTAACAAATGACAAATATTTAACACTTTAAAAACATTTTTAAAGCTTTACATTACTTTAAATGTAAACGTAGGTTTAGACTTATTACCTCCTAACCCATGTGAGTCAAACTTTCCCACTTTCCCCCACTCCCTAATTTAAGATTCCTGAAAATGAACAGACATCAGATTGACAGTTTGTTGGTAACAAGCCTTTCCTGACTTTGTGTGTAACTCATACTGAATTAATGCATTTTGTTTACAATGCAGCATTTCAAAACAAAGCATTTTCTTATGTTATGTCCCAGTTGTCCTCTAGCTTTCATCACTATTAAAGCTGCTAGTTGCTTTGAATTTTCATGATAAACCATAAACTAGGGTTAGGATCAAGCTGTGGGAACCGGCTGAAGTAGAGGGATAATGGTAGACATCAAGCTTTAACTTAAACATCTCAGTTATTCTCCAAAACATCTATTTAGTCAAGACCATGAAAAATGGAAGCCTAACTAAAAAAGCAAGCTTTTTTTTTAAAAAAAGTACATTGGTTTAATACATCTGGCTCTCATGACACACAAGATCAAATTACAATTTTCAGAAAGGTGCACGTCTAACCAATTTGTTTTAATACACACAGTCAATGCCTAAAACATTATCTTCCTTAGAGCTGCCAGCTGTCTTCAAGACCCTGCAAGGGATACACGGATGAAGGAATGAGTTACAGCTTGTTTACCTTTTGGATACTGGCCACAGAAGCCTGGGAATGCATCTCTCTATAAGATAACTGACATTCCACTTCCCTCATGGAAAGGTTATTCTACAATTCTACTCTATTCTGGAGTAACTTCTGCACCTGGGAAAGAGGAAGTTCTCAGGAATTTGAGCAACAATGTCAGAATAGGAGGTCTGCAAAGTTACCACAGTAGAACATGTCTGCTAGAACTACTATGGCTAAGTTCCTTATGTTATTAAGTATTAGTACTAAAAACTAGGTTAAACGCATATCATTTTCCACTGCATAAAGAGACTGACTCATCGAAGATTAAAAAGAGTTCAAAGGGCATACCAAAGACATTGCTCAAAATAAAGAAATCCCTAAGAAAAATAATCTACTGACAGTCTTGAATCTAACTTATCAAGATGAGTAAGAACTGAGTTTACTATATAGACTACTCAGTGGTGTTTTTCACTAGTGATGTTTACATCATACTTAAAGATAAGAATTTACACAAATTGCAAACATCTTCCTCACCTGGGAAGATACCAGCAGATATGCTGCACTATTTGCAAAGCTTCATAAGGAAAGGAGAACTGCTTTATTGGCATGTCAGAACAAGCTGGCACACATGTAACACTATGTAATGGAACAGGTATGGCGTACCATAGTTTTATCATGCACTAAAATCACTTTTTTCAACATCTGTAGGTGGCATCTGTATTTTTTGTACCATGTAGCAGCTCACCTATCAATCCCACATTCTTTTTCTAGCATCTTGTTACACTGATCAAATCTATCTTAGTTGTTTTCAGACAACGTAGGTGCTAGTAGAACCAAATAATCTTTTGTTCGTGCAGTGTTATGATGTTAATACAAAAGGAGTATTTTTTTCCATGTTAAAAATAGGAGGCTCATCAGCTGCCTGGCAAATAAAACACGCAATACCAGGCGTATACATCTAACAGATCATATGGTATTGATCCAGAAACTAAAGAATCAGAAATCTCTGATATGAAGCAGAGGAGAAAGACTTTAACAGGAGTAAATGAAGGCTGCAACTATGTGAACCATTTAGGAGTCAAGAGGAGACAGCAGTAAAACAGAGAAGGGGACAAAAACCACAGAAGTAGGTGTAAGTTTTGACACATACAAGGTACAACTGAGGAATGCAACTTGGGGAAGACACAATGTGGAGAAAGACAGGAAACCAGCTGGTCATCTTCTACTAGCCTGGGACTCACATGGACTGCTAATATTAATACAACAAATGCCTTTTTTTCTATTAGATGGCACACACATTTTACCAAGTTTTACAAGATCTGTTTAAGGTCATGAATTTATCTTGTTGCCTGATCCTGCAGTGCCCAGTACCACCATCGCTTAACGGTGCCTGGTGGAACACCACTAACATGATCCAGATGCTTATACTACAAGCCTTGCACAGCTGTAAGACTTGAGATGAGACATTCTATGTAACTTTTGCCTAAACATGGTTATTGTAAGTTTAAGTGTCTTCTTAAGAAGAACTTTAATTACAGAATCAAATGTAAAAGCCAAATCTGGAGGCCTCAGAGGGGAAAAGTAGGTGGCATTAGAAAAATAAAGCAGACAAGATCTTTATGGACAATTTTATTAAAACTTATAAGAATTTTCCAAAACTAACAAAATTCATGCATGTGTAAATAATTGTACTGGAGAACAGATTGCAAGACAAGAATCAAGGTACAGGAGGGAAATTAATTGAGCAACCAGTTGGCAGAAGGCCCTGAATCAACAGCCCATACTCAAAGGATTGCCCAAGCAAACAGCTCCAGAAAACTGTGCAACCAACTCTGAAGTGCCAGTGCCTCAAATTAAAGAGAAAGGAAGTTACAGGCCTCACACAACCCACTACCCTGCTATGGCTTTCAAACACAAACTCACAAGTAACTCAGGTTTTGTGCTTCAGGTTCACAACACATGCCTACTATGGAATAGCCGGACTAAAAGATTATTATAAAAATGCTATCAGTTCCAGACAAAAGTAGCAGGTGTAGAGATACGGGATACTACCTGTGAAAGATAATAATTAAGCAGCAACTAAGATACGGGAATAATCAGTGGTATACTAGTAAAAATACAGAATTATTTCTTATTGAACATAGCATGCACAAGATTTGGACTATGCTGCTGCAGCAAGTCAACATTTATCCTTAAAAAGTAAACTCAGTCTTCTGGTATGAATACACATAGTCTTTACTAACTCTTGAAGCCATAGATAGGGATTACTAAACATACTCTATGAATTCACAAGCTCTCTACTGCTTTCAAGTTTCTTGCTTCCTATTATGATGAACCTGAATTGCCATCCAGCACTGACAGAGATAGCCCTTGTGACAAAGATACTGATTTAGTGAAATACAAGGAGCTTAAGACAAAACTGCTTCTGAGGAGTTCTCAACTCCCCCAAGTAGTCAAATGTGTGCATGAGTGCACATATGAAGATATCTACACACACTTAGGATCCCACTTTCTCAGCCAGGTTTCAGTCAAGCGTCTGATTCAACGCAATAAAACCTATAAGGACATTAAGTATTCCAACAACACCATTAGAATTCCATTACTAGGAGGAAATTTCTCATCATCATAAGGAAGACAAAAAAAATTATAACAATTCAATAAATAAGTAAACCCACCTACCCACACACACAAAAACGCACTGCCTAGTAGAACTCTGCTGAGACTCCAGTCCCTTGATAAAAAGGAAAGCCAGACTGCAAACTGGAAGCCAGAAAGATTACCATGCTCCCTGAGGACAAAGCCCAAAAGACTGCTGGTGCCAACGCTGAACAAAGCGTTCTTGTTCAAAGGGATGCAACTGTGTTTTTTTCTGTCTCTCTCCCTACACACTGGAAGTACATTAATTAACTCTAAAGCACGCTGCTAGAGGATGGTAAAGCATCTCCACTGAATTCAGAGTTGTTTCACAACTATACACACATGCTCTCAAACAAAATAAAAGAAAATAACGTAAAATTATCAAAGGACATGAGGCTCCAATATATCCTTTGTCTTGCAGATCCAGACAAAATAAGGATGGATGGATAGATAGTACAACCAACTCCCCAAAACCTTTAAGGGTAGAGATTCTCATGGTTCTTCTAAATGACCTGCTCCAGCGCTATGCTATCTTCCCAGTGGAGAAGTCTTTCACAATATCCCATGTGAACCTCCCAAGCTGAAAACAGGCATTTGTATTGTTACATCACCTGCCAGTACCAAGCCATGCTTGACTCCATCCTCTTTGTAACTACCCTTCAAATAGCTGCAGGCTGCTGTTGGATCACCCTGTAGCCTAATCTACATCAGACAAAGCCCACTCCCCTCAGCCTCTCCTTGCACGTCATAGAGACCACCCTGGTAATCATCCACTGAAAGATCTGCACTTTCTTACCATTTGTTTTAAACTAGTGGGCCCAAAAGGTGTGTTTCTGGTGGAGGCTCATCAGTGCCAAATACAGAAGAACAATAATTTCCCTTGATCTGCTGGCCACACTCCTAATATAGCACAGTACCAGATTTATTGACAATGACAGCATACTAATGGTTCATATTCAACTTAGTTTCAACCACAACCCGCAGTCCTTTTGAGCAAAGCTGCCACTCAGACCATGAGTTCCCAGAGTCTGTACTGATTCACGGTATTGTTAAGCCTCAGGTGCACAACTTCCCACTTTATGTTCAACTTCATGAAATCTGTGACGGCCCAGTCCTTAAGTCTTTCAAGATCTCTTGGGACTGACGCTTTGCCATACATCATACTGGCCACTCCCACTAATTTAGTGTCATTTTCAAATAATGTAATCATCCAAATCTCTAGGTATTGAAAAATACAGACTCCAGAATCAACCCTTGGCATACTGCACTCAGCCAGTTGCCAGTTGGATGTCAAGCTGTTGATAATGATCCAGCAGACTTTCAACCCATTAAGCAGACTGTTCATCCAGCCCATATTTGCCTCAATTTCTAAATGAGAATGTAGTTGCAGGCAGTGTTCAAAGCCTTAGTAAACTCAAGAAGTAAAATATTCTTCTGTCATTCATATAGCCAGCCTTTTTGCCACAGAAGAAAAAGAGATTGGGTATGCATACTCTTGTTAAATGCACTTTGACTTTAAGTATTAATTTATTGACCATATATTGGGAAATGGAACCCAAGTGGAGACAAGCCACAATCCTTCCAGGAACTGAAATGAGGCTGTCAAGCCTATAATTTTCAGTTTTTCCCAACTTTCTTGCAGATGGGTGTGGCATCAGCCTTCTATGATTTTTCACCTTGCAGTCACATTGCAAACTCTGTTTCCTCAGGTGAATTTAATCCAGCACCATGGATCTCAATATATCCAGTTGCTTCAAGTAGTCATTAACCTGTTGCTCCTTACTGTGTTCTGCCCATCTTTTTCCCAGTCTGTACCAGTACACACAAAGGTATGAGAACTGGCTCTCACCTGAAAAGACCAAGGCAAGAAAGGCATTGAATACACCCACCTTTCCCACACCATCTATCACTAGGGTTGTCTCCCTCACCCCATCAGTGGATCTGCATTCTCCTTGAACTTCCTTTTTCTACTAGCATACCTGTAGAAGCCCTTCTTGTTAATCTTCATTAGCTCTAAGCCTGGCTGGACTTTGGCCTTCGAGTTTTCCTCTTTAAATACCTGAGAGCAATGCTTTTATACTGCTCTTCTGTTGCTGGTCCATGTTTCCACTTCTTATATGCTCCTTTTCTGTGGATTTGTTCATCGAGAAAACTCTTGCTCAGTCAAGTGGGCTTTCTGCTCAAAGTCTTGATCTTCCTAGAAAATGAGATGGTCTGCTCTTGAGCTGTCCATGCATTTTCTTTAAAAATATTAAATTTTCTTTTTAAGCCCCTTATTGACTGCCTCCCCAGGTACTCTATTTAGCAAATCCTCAGATAAGCCAGAGTCCACAGACCTTATTTTACTGCTAAGCTTCCCAGACTTCTCCAAATCCTGAACTCAGTCATATCATGATCACTTAACTCAAGATCCACCAGTTTCTGCCATCCTTGTGGTAAAATAGGTCAAACAGAGCATTAGCCCTGGCTGCCAGGAATTCACCATCTAAACCTTCTAGGAACTTCCAGCATTGTCTGCCCTAAGTTTTGAGGCTCTCCCCGCAGCTGTCTGGATGGCTGAAAGCCTCTGGAAGGACAACAGGTATGAGACTTCTAGTTGTTTGCAGAAAACACTAATCACAACTTCCACCTTGTCAGGTAATCTGCAAAAACTCCCAAACAATATTGCTTGTGGTCCCTCCTCTCTGGTTCTGCCCCACAGACTCAACAAGCATTTTTCTGCTTTCATACTACAGCTCTATGCAGACAAAGAGCTAACTAAGAGTGCAGCTTTCCCTCTCTTTTCCTTCCAGTCCTTCCTAAAGAGCTTACACCTATCCATGACTGTGTTCCACCCATACATGCAACCTCACAACATTACAACCCTGCAACTCTACTGGATAAAACTTTAATTTTGGGAATACATTAAATTCTATGAAAAGAAAGACACAAACAGAAACCAATGGCAGAAAGTACTTGTGCCTTTTAAAAAGGATTGACCTATAACATCCAGATATTCAACTGTAAGTGTTCTGAAAATGCTCATTTTGTTAGTAAATTTTAATTTAAAAAAATACATTTTCAATTTCTCCACTGTTTGTTTCTGTCTACAAGTACTTCAAGGCAGGAAACAGTCACCATAGGTTTGTTTTACAAACAAGTATGGGAAAAGTAATTTCATTAAGAAGCTTTTGACTCTTGCATTCACTGAATAGATGTTTCAGATCGACCCAATAATTCACAGCTCTTGAGACACTTCAAAAGGGCTGTGGAGGCTGGAGAAGATTCCAGTGACTAGGGAAAACCAAGCACTGCATGCATCTTCTGAAAGGGTAAAAACACAATCTGAAGAACTACGGGTTGGTCAGCCTTGCTTCAATCAGAGTGAAAATATGAAACACTTCCTCTTGGAAAATACAAGAGGGCACACAAAGATGACGAGGAAAAACCCTAGCATGGATTACCAAGGGTAAATCATGTTTGATCAACCTAATTAGCTGCTATGGCAAAAAGACTAGATCTGTGGATGAGAAAAGAGCAGCCAATGTTGCTTATTTTGACTATACAGCTTTCAGCATCTGTCACTGACAGCATCCTTGAATCCAAGTTGGTATAGTACGGTCTAGATTAACTACCAAATGGATGAAATACTGGTTGGATATCAGGCTCAAAAGCCAATAGTTATCAGTTCATACTCTACCTAGAGGCCAGTTACAAGTTGTAACACATCCTCATTGAGTTCTTGGAAGACACTGAACTAGGGAGTGAATACTCAAGGGAAGTGCTGCCATTCAAAGCAACCTAGACAGGCTGGCAGAATCACTGAATGGTTGGGGTTGGAAGGGACCTCTGGAAATCAGGTAGTCCAACCCACCTGCTAAAGCAGGTTCACCCAGAGCAGATCACATAGGAATGTGTCCAGGCAGATCTTGAATGTCTCCAGAGGAGACTCCACCACCTCTTTGGGCAGCCTGTTCCAGTGCTCTGGCACCCTCAAAGTAATTAAGTTTTTCCTCATATTCAGATGGAACCCCCTACAGTCTGCTCATTGCCCATCATCCTATCATTGGGCACCACTGAAAAGAGTCTGATCTCATCCTCTTGACACCCACCTTTGAGATATTTATAAACATTGATAAGATTATCTCTTGACCTTCTCTTCTCCAGGGTGAACAGACCCAGCTCGTTCAGTCTCTCTTCATAAGAAAGGTGCTCTAGGCCCCTCATCATCTTTGTAGCCATCCACTGGACTCCCTCCAGTAGTTCCTTATAGGAATAGAATAGGCCAGTAAGAACTACATGAAATTCAAACATAAACAAATACCAAGTTCTGCACCTGGGACAGGCTAACTCCCTGCGGTGGTACATGCTGGTGAGCAGCCCTGCTGAAAGGACCCGAGGCTCCCATCAGACAGCAAGCTGAACACAAACCAGAGGCACACCCCAGTGATGCTGAAGGCCAACAAGCACTGGTCTGTATCAACAGGAGCACAGCAGGTAGATTGAGGGAACTCATGATTTGATCTTTTGAGGTCCCTTCCAATCCCAAACATACTGTGATACTGTGATGATCCCTCTTTACTCAATGCTGGTTGGAACACATCTGGGAGACAGCATCTGGTTTTGGCACAAGTGCAAGAATAATGCTGATAAATAGAGAAGGTACTGTGAAGGGCCACTGATCATGAGGGGGCTGCAGCACTTTCCCTGTGATGAAAGGCTGAAGGAACAGGGTTTGTTTAGCCCAGAGAAAAGAAGGATTTGGGAAACAGAAGAGCAATTTGCCAACACCTAAGCAGAAGTAACTGCAAATACAGAAACTTTGCTGAAGTGCATGGTAAGAGAACAAGATGTAAACTGAAATAAGAAAGATTCCAACTAGATATACTAAGAAACTTCACACTAGGCTTCCCAGAGAAGCTGTAGAATCTCAGTCCTTTTAAGTTTTCAAGATAGGACAAAGCCTTCAGTCTGAATTAAAACGGAATTTAAACCAGTTTTTTGTTTGAACTCTGGTTTGAGTAAGAGTTTGGACTATCATTCAAATCCATATGACTTTGAACTGGAAGCATTCAGAAAGGCCTCCAACAACAAGAATATTTTCTAGTTATACTAAGCATTTTCCTGTTAAAGTTCCTCTGAAGAAGGAAGTTTTGTACCCCTTTATATACCACATTTTTTCTTCCACTAAAGAAATCCAATTGGTTTCATAACTTCAGGATCTTACCATTGAGTAGCTTACAAAGTATCACCTTATGACATTTTGTTATGGCCCCTGAACTTACATTACACCAAAGACAAATCTGAATTCAAAGAGGGAAGGAAAACACTTCTCCCCATCAAGACAGTTCAAAGTTGTTCTGTGACAAAAAAGGTCAGAATGAGTATCTGTATCTACTGATAAAGGAGGGATTTGAAATTATTTCCAATATTTTAAAAACACTTCTGTATTGGAAAGTAGAGCAACAATAGTCAGTATGTTGCAACATGAGACACAGGAGAACACACACCACAGCATCGCCCCACCCCAAAAGAGAAGGGAGCAGTTTTTCAATTCCTGATCCTTTTTTGATAAGAGTAGAAAGGCTAATAAAAATACTGCACTAGCCAGCAGTCAACAGAACAATGCTTAATATATGCTCAGAGATCTCTGCAGTAGATGGCATTTTCTGGTGGAAAGAAATGGCATTTTCTGCAGAAGGTTGGAATAACTAATTTCAAAATAAAAATGAGCAAATGGTGAGGTGTCTGATGATTCGAAGACACTACATGAAGCATCTGCTTTACTGCCTCTATAATTGTGTCCAGAAGGGGCCAAGCTGGGAATCTTTCATCTCTATTATAGATGGAGAGATCCACATTCAATTATACCTCACCAACATGAGCCTAAAAAATGCCTGCTGTCTTGCTTCTTCCAGAGATGCAGAGTGCTGCAGGACTTTGCATCTGCACAGCCTCGCTGTCAAGCAGAGGGAACAGTCCATGGGTGCCTGAACAGCTTAGAAATCAGCAGTTAGAAAGAAGCTTTGCACTGTGAATGCCAACCAACCTTCCATCTGCCATTTTTTAAAAGTTCCTACTATTAAAAATAGTCTTTTTTTTTTTTTCCGCTTTATCAGCTTAAGACACCAGATGATGAAAGCTACTTCCATAATCAGTTCTTCTATGAGAAAACTTACCACCGAAGTGGAAAACAGCAACATTCAATAAATCCTCATAATAACACAGTGGCACTTCAGTGAGATAAATAGAAAGGGAAAAATCCCTCAAATATTAAATGGTCTACTCCGAAAAGGCAGTTTCAGTAAGCCCTTCCACTGTACTGGACCGTATTACTTGACTCATTACTAACAAGCAAATCCACATTAAAAAGGAACATAGAAAAACAAAACAAACAAAACCCAAACAAAAAAACACCCACCCAAATTCTGATATACAAATAATGTACCATGTTCCGTTAGAATAAAGGTCCCAGACAAATATTTTTAAAATTTATTTATTCTCAATGTATCTTAGGGTGGAGCTGATTTATCTAGGAAATGTTATAACAAATAGTATAAAGACAACAGCATTTAAAAGCTAGAAGGCTATTAATACACAGTTTCTTCCATCCTACTACTTAAATAAAAAGCCAAAACTCTTCAGTGCTACTTTCTCCAGCTTGTGGCCTTTATCAGAATAGGACAAGACTGCCCTCTTTCCATAGTTAGAATGGATTATTTCTGCAAATTCTCAGTACTTCAGCTTCTCTTCACAGAGAAGTATGCAACATGTCACTTCCCTCCCTTCACGCCTGCAAACAAAAGCAACTATTTCCACAAGACACATTACTTCCAAGGTTTTCACAGGGATCCAAGCCTCCCACTTAAGAGTCCAAAGGACCACAGTGCAGAAGATATAACTGAGGGGAGGATCAAGATGGATGTTAACCTCAATCTTAAAGCCTGTTCTTTTCCAACCAAGCAATTAACCCGAAGGTTGAAAGGAACGCTACGGGTGAAGTATAGTCCAATCTTAGTAGGTTCCCAACATAAATTTTCCCTAAATAATCTCATAAACAAGTTAGAGAAACATGATCTAAAATACAACATTGTGGGGACTTATCTGGTTGATCAACTGTACTCGGAAGACAGCAGCTAAATGACCACCAGAAGGCCATTTTAAGTTATTTCCTGGATCTCATTCTTTCTAACAGTTTAATTAGTGTTTCGGATGACAGACTGGGTATGCTTTTAAACATCTATAGACGGCATCGAGGCAGGCTGTAGCTCAAACAACTTAGGCAAAAATGTCCAAAATAAACAATTCTGTAGCAAGATTATTTTTTTAAGATTACATTATTAATTCAAAGTGGCACTAGTAAGTATCAACCAAAAGAGGTTTACACACACACAAAAATAAATTAAAACAATCCACCAAATATAAAATACTATATGAAGGAGATAAATTAATGAAGCAGTACAGAAGGGGAGAATTGGGTGCTCACAGTGGACTAAGAACTACTCATGACCAATACTAGACTGCTGCCCGAAGAAGCAAGTCCCATTTCTAGAGGGAGCGCTATCCTAGACAACCACTGTGGTCTGGAATGCAATTACAGTTCCTTAGTGATAAAAAACAAATTACAGCTGGAATTCCATACTCAGTGTGGGGCTCCATGCTGTTGACAGGTAACAAGAAAGCACTTGAGGGAACTGCAAGGATAATGGTTTTAGCAAACATGGCTTATGAGGAGCAAGTAACATGTTGGATGTTTGCCTCAAAAATGCAAAAGGCTATTCTGCCTCCTAAGAACCCACAGGCCAGACACAACAATCTAAACCGATACTCCTTCAATACATAGAAGTGTGTTATGTAGCGGACAGCAATCAACGATGTTCTGGAATTAACAGGAAAGTTTTAACTTGCAGCTGGGATGATTTGGATTAGAACAAAGTTTTAATTGGCAGAATACTGAAACAAAGGAACAAGACATCTAAGGATGTTGTGGGATCTCTTGCCTTTGATGACTTGCAAGAGCAAGATTGACAAATAGTCCAGAGAGACTTCATTCCATTCCAGTATCATGGGTAAATGAAGACCATAACTTGCATTTCTGCAGTTCAAAATGCCTTTCAAGTCCCTGGTATCTTCAGAGTTTGTTCTTTATTTTAACAAATGCTCATGTCAGGAACAGAATCAGAATGGTTGATGTTGGGAAGGACTTCTGGAGATCATCTGGTCCAACTCCTCTGCTCAAGTAGGGCCACCCAGAGCAGGTTGTCCAAGAAGATGTCCAGAGAGATTTTTAGTATCTCCAAGGACAGAGACTCCATGAAGTCTCTGAACAACTTGTTACAGTGCTTGGTCACCCTTACAGTTAAAAAGCTTTCTTTGATGTTCAGAAGGAACCTCCTGTGTTTCAGTTTATGGCTACTACCTCCAGCCCTGTAACTGGGCACCACTGAAAAGAGCCTGGCTCCATCTTCTTTGCACCTTTTCTTCAAGTATTTATGCACAACGATAAGACCCCTCCCAAGCCTTCCCTTCTCCAGGCAAAACACCCCCAGTTCTCTCAGCCTTTCCTATGACAGATGCTCCAGTCCCTTAATCAACTTAGCAGCCGTTCACTCAACTCTCTCCAGTTACTCTGTACGTCTCTCATATTGGCCAGCTCAGAACTGGTTTCAGCACTCCAGATGCGACCTTACCAGTGCTGAGAAGAAGGGAAGGATCCCCCTCACTCCAGCTGCTGGCAACACTCCTCCTCATGCAGCCCAGGATGCCATTTGCTTTCTTTGCAAGCAAGGGCACATTGCTGGCTTATGTTCCACTTGGTGTCCACCAGGACCCCGAGGTCATTTTCTGTCAAGCTGCCTGCCAGCCCATCAGCCTCCAGCATGTACCCGTGCCTGGGGCTGTTCCTCCTCAGGTGCAGGACCTGGCACTTCCCTTTGCTAAGGGACACGAACAGGAATGTAAGACTTCCTACCAAATAACCAAAGGACAAGCCAGTGTATGGCTCCTAAGAAAGATAAAAGATTAAACGGTTTCTACAATCTGTCTCCCTACCACTGCTGTGAGAAGAATTTGAGAGAGGGGACACATACTCTTTCCTTTCTTTACTGGAAGAGTAAGGAGTCACGAACTGCAAAGATGGTCCTGACAGATTGGTTCAAACCACCAAAGTCTCATCCACACATACATGAGAACGGACAACGCCCCACAGCACTTAGGCATATTTTAAAAGGATAAGACTGAAACACTTTTTTCTTATTGTTTAGTCCTCTTTTTAATTTCTATTTCATATATTTTTTGTCATCCTTTTTAGTAGCTTAGCTTTAAGGTAAATAGCAGAACTTTCCTTCTAAAAGTTATATTATTCTTTTCAAGATTGACTTGAGCAATCTGTTTCCCAGCTGTCTTATACTTTATCTATTCCATTTTCTTCTGTATTTTTCATCTTCTAGCAAATCCTTCCTCTGTTCTCTGCATCATTTCAACAACTCTTAATACTCCTCTTCAGAGCTATAACTCCTTACAGATCACATTTGCCTTGCTACAACTTACACTCCAAGATCTTGTCAAGCCTGTTCTTCAAGATGCACACACCTTCAAGCTAACTGAAATATATTTAAATGAAGTCTGAAATTACTACTTGATAAACAGCACTGCACTTGTACAGTGTCTCAGATGTGACTCATCTTTACCAGGGAGCTAATACATATATGCATGCCAAGATCAAATACAGCAAAACAAATGCCATCAAGATGAAAAAGAAACACACGTATGCTGAGGTTGGTATTTACAAGGCAGCCCAAAGAAGCATGTGCCCAACTGAAATGAAGTGAAATTTGGGCATGCACCACCACCCTCCAAGGCACATAAACCAGCTACACTTCAGCTTCAAATGAAGAACAAATTTAAATAACTAAATAAATAAATAAATAAAATCAAGGCAACAACCTATAGAAATAACTATAACTCAGCGCTGGCAGGCAGTCTGATTTTGCTATTGTTTCAATCCCTTATTTTTCCAATTTGTTAAACAGTTGCCTGTAAAGTTTTAAGACGTAGACAATGTAGAGCACAGGCAGAGGTCTATAGTGCTTTCCATTAAGCCTGCGCAAAGTTCTAATTATTTCATTGGGAACACAGTTTATAGAAAGCTGCATTTGTTCCCAATATTATTGCTAGTAATAGTGTTCTTTATTCTGGGTCACTGCATATCTGTCTGCTCCCAAGCACAGAAGCAAATCCTCAGTTATCACTCCACTGTTTCAACACCCAAAACTCAGATGCAGAAATTCAGGTTTGTAATGGTTCTTTCTATATTAGTTTCTGCTGTGTATTACACTCTGCTACAAGCAAGCTATGACTGGTAGAAGCCTGCTTTATTCCAGGTTATTTAATAGCACTGAGTTTTTATTTCCTCCAACATATGAGGAACTTTTCTTGATAATACACATCAGATAATTCTGGAATGTGGGTTCAGCTTTCACCTGAAACACTGCTGCTTTATTACAAGCAGTCAGGCCAGTTTCTACATACTCAAAATGCTCTAATTTACTGAAACTTCTAACTTCTCTGCTATCTGGGATATTAGCACCTTTACTGGCAGAGAAGTATTCCACACAATTCAGGTTTATTTTGAGGAAAAATATATTTATCTGTGCTAGCTATGTCACCATTCCTATGGCTCTAATTGTCTTAGTAATTCATTTTCATTCATAAAAGCTACAAAAAATATTAAACTGTTTTCATTTTTTAAAATGCTATTAGCTTTCAAGAAAAAAAAATTACTGCATTCAGAAAAATCAAACCAACATGTAAATATTTATGTGGAACAAGATTAAAGGTCCTTTATTCTAAGAGTGTAACTCCTAAACATCTAAGAGTAAGTACATCAAGAAATTCATCCAAATTAATTTTCTTCAAAATTACATTAAAAAAAATAAATAAATAAATAAAAGGCCACCCTCCTGTCGTGTGTGTCGTTTAGGAGCAGAAAAAGCAAACAATAAGGAATCCAAACAGGTGTCATTAGTAAGAACTGTAGCGTAAATGTCCTTTTCAAATTGCACACACACAAGAACAAACAACATTCCAGCCCCATTCAAGTTTAAATTAAGATTCAGAATACCTAGGGGCTGGTATGAAAGCATCCATTAATTCAGCCTTTTTTGAGGGGAGGAGGGGGGAAGAAACAATCTCTCATTTATTTAAACAGCCATTCTAAGAAAACGGATTATATTTCTAAGGAAATGTTAGTTCTTCCATCTTTTCATTCAGCAACTACATGACACGTCACACATACCTATATTACATAACAGATCAAAAAAATAAACACTTTTTTGGATGCTTTCAGCAAAGTTATATTTATACGGTGAGAGATTAAAAAGAGATGGAAGAGCACAAACGCAAAGCAAACCGGCTGGAGATTTGTCAGAGTACAACAGAAGTAGATCCCCACTAGAAATCTGGACCTTAGCTTGAAACATAGAATCACAGAATGTCCTGAGTTGGAACGGACTCTCAAAGATTGAGCCCAACTCCTGTCCCTGCATAACAAAACCTGCCCTGTGAGTACACGTGCAGGTTCAGAAACCTCATCTCATTATCACAAACAAGCATGGTACCTGCACAGATTATAAAATATCTTGCCAAAAGCCATTTGTGGTGACCAAACAAGTTTATAAAGCTATCTGCAACTGATGCATCGATTTTGTGTGGATAGTGCTGTGATTTTTTTTTTCTCCGTATACAAACATTTAGCCATGAAATTAAATTAAGTCTAGAGCACAATTAGCATAAAAGTCATTATGTGTTTCTGTTACATTCTGGATGGCTAATTATCATACAATAGATTACATTATGACATGAGAAGGCATATACCAAAGGTTAGAATTGCAAAATTTAGCTGCAGTTTCTGCAGGAGATAGGAGAAGGCAGGCAGGAGATAAGGGAATCGAACCCTCATTTTGATTTCAATGCCCAGCAACATTCCCCTGTTCTGAACCTGTGCTCAACTCAGCAGCCTCTATGCTCTCACTCACTCCTGGAAAAGCAGAATACGGTGCCACGTTGTACCCAGGAAAAAAAGCTCTTCACCATTACCTTTCTTCAGTGTCTGGGTCTCTATGAAGAAATCACATCTCTGCAGATTCCACACCTCCCAGGCATCTCAGACTTTTCAGGCAGTATCCAGCTGGTGTTGTCCATGGAGACTGCTCACCTATGCAGAGCACAGACTCTGGGACTTCTCCATCACCCCAGATGTGTGTAGCTTCTATATAAAGGTAGCTTAATCTCTGCTGTCCCACTAATGCCTCATCTCAGCACCAACCATGCTGAAGAAACAGGGGCAGAGGAGGAATGCAAGCCAAGTAAGACTCACACAGGGTCTGAACAACCACTGGTTGGTTGTGTAAGATCTGTTCCCCCCCATTCTGTCTACTTTCATCCCACTTGTGGCAACAAATAGTAAATTTCAAAGTCTGCAAGATAAGAATCAGTTGAGTCTCAGCTACCTTTAGCCACCCAAATAAGAACAAAAGAACTTGGCTTCTGTTGAGTTATTTTGGGGAAAGGAACATCCAGGATGAAGCAACAGCCCTGCAGACATCCAATACACAAACACTTTTTCATGCATACAGATGCTGCCAGGGCCCCTTTTTGAAGTGGAAAAGAGCACCTCTGTTAGCTAGTAGTCTCCTTGGACAAAACAGGAACAAAGTCCTCATTTGCTCATGCTTTTGCTTGCCAACAAAACTAATGGACCTGTAGATCTCCCATGTGTGGAAGTGACTTGGGGAAAAATGAGTGCAACTAACATTCTGGTTTAACTGAAATAAACCCAACATGCTAAGCAACTGGAAAGTGGAGGAAGAGGAGGTAGAAGGATCACAGCAGCACTTTAATCCAAGTTAAGTAAAGCAGAAAGCAGCTTACTTAGCTCTTCAGACTGAATTTATTTCAGGGAGTAAGCTTCAATAATGAGCAACTGAAAACTGCTGAAGACACGGGAACTGGAGCTACCATAAAACATCCCTCCTAGAAACGTTTAAATTGTGACATTGTAAGGGATTAGCTCAAGTAAAAACACCTACTTTTATCAGTTATGTAATCTCACAAAAGTTTTCTATTGCATGGTGAACCAGTCTTGGTCTACTCTCTTAACCAACTGGTTTCCAAATAAGATAGTGAACCTGAGGGACATCCAAATGCTGTTGACTGCTAGACTTGAACTGACTCTCCATTTTCTCAAATCCCTAGCCTTCAAACCATACTTTAAAAGAAGTAGGCATCAAGAAGACTGAGAAAACAAAGGCAGCCCGAAGCTTGACACCTGCTTCAGAGCACAAAACATTGATATTTTCTGTATAAAGAGATCTACACTGAATCTGAACTATGGAAGAGAAGTTCATCATGGTTGGCTGCATATCACCTGCCAAGATAGTCTTCCAGATCTGTGTTTGTTCTGGGCAGGTGAAAGGCCTATTGAGATATCACTGTTTGCACTGCATGCTTGCCTCCTGACAAGGGTGGAGCACTGGAATAAGCAGGTCTCAGCTTGTTGGCACCACAATAAACTCAGAAATACTTATCTTACTCTGGTTCTGTCCAGAAATATTAGTTTTGTTTTCCTGAGTTAAAAAATATAGTGCTGTGGACTCCAGCAGCTCCCTGGGACCAAGAACTAGAATGAAAGAGGACCTGAAATATGGTTTCAAGCAGGGGAATGCAAGACCATATAGGCTACATACATGATGCTACTGAATGAAAAGAGCAATCTCAGTATACCCAAATCCACATCATCAAAAAAATGATCCATTGCAGGTAAAAGTACCCAGGCACAAAATACTACAATTCACTGAAATTACACACATAGCAGTCCTAAGACCACTCGTATTTAGTATCAAGAATAACAGTATGCAACCAGATCAGCTTGCTTAGATCCCTTAATTAAGGGGACATACTACAGCTTTTCCTTAAGTGTCTTCCCCCTTTCTTGCTTCCCACCTCCTTACCTCACACCCTTTGGGAAAACAACATCATAATGCAACAAGTAAACATCCTTCCAGCATCACAAGCAGCTATCTTCTGTTTTCAGTATAAATGAACACTGGCCTTATACTCATTTCTAAGACCCACTTACAATACAGCTGGATCAGTTCTTTCCTAGTTCATTTGCATTCAACAAAGGCTTCACCATCAATTCGAATGACAAATTGCTCCAGCAACCACACATACGCATGGCTTCCTCAAGCCTGGCATTTTTAGGTTTAATAGATACTTTTAAATTGCTGATGTTTCAATTACTATGTAACAATACATACATGTTGATTACTTTGGAAGACCTGTGAAAAGTAGACAAGCATTCAACTTCAATACATAAATATTGCAGCCAAGTAGGATGTTTTAGCTATTGAATAGAGTTCATATTGTTGATTTGTTTCATCTTTGATGCATTTTCCTGGCAAAAAGCTTCTAACAACATGAACTAAAAGAACATAATCCCTTAAACATCCGGAATAAAACCAACTCTGTTGACCTGAATCTGTTCCCATCAACTTACTTTATTTGAAGATTGGCACTCATGCTAAATGGACAATATAAATAATAGCATTTAATGACTGGTGTTTGCTGTATAGGCTGCCTCTTCCAAATCATTCTAGGAGAACTGTATTTGTTAAAGTAATGAACTTATTCAGATATTGCTCCCTACTAAATATGTTCCTCTTTGCTCATTTTGGGCTACCAGAATCCTTCATTTCATAAGAAAGATGGCACAGTCATCCCAGTTTACCAACAAAATAGCATCATAATCGGTATTTGATCCTTTCAATTGTACAAGGTGCTTGTGAACACCTTTATTACTAAGCATCACAACTACTGCAGGAGGGAGGGTGTAGAAAGGAGAATCAGGGTTGGAGTATGTTATAGATGCGTACCTTGCCTGTATTTGTTATCAGCACAGTGTAACATTCAGTGTGAT
The DNA here is from genome assembly GCF_036013475.1 of Columba livia. Classification (NCBI taxonomy): domain Eukaryota; kingdom Metazoa; phylum Chordata; class Aves; order Columbiformes; family Columbidae; genus Columba; species Columba livia. Next base: position 93,692,884 of record NC_088603.1, read on the forward strand.
CAGTTAGGAGGCAGGAGCCCTGCTCCATTCTATGACACTGGCAGAAGTGCACTGAGGTGATGACTATCAACAAAGCGAGCTTGTGATCTGGAGTCACTGAAGGTGAGCACATGCTGCAGCAGCCACCAGAGTCACGTTCTTACCGCCTTTGCCCTTCCTCTCACTTTTACTGCTCTTCTATTCATGTGACATTTTAAATTAACACAAGGTTCCCAACCTTTACACCATACCTTCCACAGCAGAGGCTGTCGTCTCATTAGCTTCCAGAAACCTTATGACAACCCTGATTTAAAAAAAAAAAAAAATTAGCATAAAATTTTTAAGAAAAAAAAAAATCCAATACTAGAAAAATGCATGCATGACAGTTCAACCTCTGGCTGTCTATAACAGAATCTCTGCAACAAAGGCAAGCAGAAAATATTTGACCATAGGAGATGATTATACTAATGACAGCAGTCAAGTCTTCCCCTATCAAAGAATTTTTTTCTTTCAGGAATTCAAGTCTGACTTTGACTACAAATCTTTTCTTTCTTCCTCCACTTCTCCCCTCAAACTAAAAAAGTACATCCTCTACACTGGAAGAACAAAGGCAATGTATTTTTTTTTGTCTTTTTCTAAATAAACCTGGCATTTATCTTTACAAGTTCAGATTTGCTTTTACGTCAAAGACAGTTTTCCCAACACTGTACTAAGAACTGGTGCCAGTTTATTTATCTACTGATTTAGAATTAAGTTTTTATCACTCTGTAGATCTTTAAGTCCCAGAGCTGTATTTGGAGTTTCCTTTGCCCAAAGCAAATACAGAAAACACCAACATACAATTAAGACAGAAAGTCAGGAAACGGTCATTAAAAATTCATGTGAGAAGTACAACGGTTTCAGGAAGAGAATGTAAAATAAATAAATAAATAAATGAAGTGTCCTGAGTTTCGTTTCTCATCACAGCCCATCCTCAAATGAGTCATGGTAACTCAAAACAGAGATTAGATAGTCACAAAGCATACATAATGAAGTCTTATTAGAACAACAGCTTTGCTTTAGTATTATTAGAGTAAAACCACCAAGTTACTGCATTTTGTAAGCATAAGATCAATGAGGCACGCAGTAGATTTTATTCAAATTTACCAAGTGCTTATGTATTTTAAAAAAACCCTTGCCCAACTCACATCATCTCACATTTGCACTGATTGCGTTTGTAAACTCTTTCAAATTCTTAAGGATAAGGAAAAACAAACACTTGACAATCTCAGGTTGATTTTTTTTTTTCTAAAAGTGTGCAGCAAATTGAAGACATGTTATTTTTTGTCAATACTGCTGCATGAGTATGCAAATTCAACGTGTTAAAAAGAAGAATGACTATGATGAGTTGCATAGTTTGTAACATTTTCTTACTATTATAAACAAATTATGATAAATTACACATGCTTCCAGCACAGTTAATGCAATCTCTGCCTTTAATACAAAAATATAAGAGTTTATCTTTGTTTAGAAAAATGCACTTCAAACAGATTGCTATAAGCTGTTCGGTTTCTAATTTCAGTATTTTGTCAGTAATCTTTTCATGTGTTAATGCTTAACATTCCATGTAACTAAATCCAAATATCACTAAGGTTATAAAAACCAGTTTAACCCACCTTTTGACTTTTTTTTTCTTTTTTACTGATCCTAAAGACAAGGTCTTGTTCACTAGAAGGCCTAAGCAGAACAGCTTGTCAAATGTTTTTCCTCAGGTTAAACAAGCTCTGCATGCCGAGGTACCAAACTTCAGAGCATCATAATGCCTCCACAACTTGATTGTTTTGGTAATACTTTATTTGCCAAGTCTCCATAGAAGCCCATTTAAAACATCTCATCTAATCAAAAGAAATACAACAGTCCTACTTCGCTTAAAGTGTAGTGTAAAATTACATTAGCAGTCTCAGGTTGGCAGCATCATTCTCCTGTCTTGTTCTTAAAGGATGTTTTATAGATGACAGTCTTAGGGTATGCCTTCCACAGAAACAAAATTTGCTCCACAGGTTTGGTTTTTGAAGGAGACAGATTCCTCAAAAACAAGATCCCAGATAAAGTTCAGACAACATGCAGCTAACACTGCATCCACACACTGTCACCTCATATCAAAACCACAATTCATATCATAAGTTTCAAGTTTTAGCCTTGAAACATTTGTAACAAAAGATGAAGTTCAACACAAAGCACCAAGAGAAAAGAGTATGCTTTTGGGGATGGGAGAAGGTAACTAAGTACTGTTCGACTGACTCAGCCACCACAGTACTTATGCAAGTATACATTCTGTCCACAAGGCTGGAAAACAATGCTGCTGCAAGCTTGGCATACCAGAACAGAGAGTATTTCAAATTCAGAGAATGAGACAAAAAGCACACAGAACCGGTGCGAGAAAGACAATCACTGGGGAAGACACGTTAGCTCTGCTAGACCCATTTTAAGACAAAAATCCAGCTACAGCACCAGTCACATTAATGCACAGTCATGAATATATTGGCCAAAGCAGCTGAATCTGATGGGAAAGGGTTATCACAGTAAAATAGCTGTCTCCTGTGTCAGCAGCATGAAATTTGGAGAAGGCTGCAGCGATCAGTTGGCAGATTCTTAGAGATTTACATATCAAAAGAGTGGAGCTTGCTTGTCTTTTAAATACTGCTAAGGAACACAGGGAAGAAGAACGAACTAGAGGTTACACTAAGAAAAATAAAACCCGGTAGGTAATAGCCCTTCCCCATCCTTATCAATGAGAAATAAATAAATAGCCACAAACAAACAAAAACACCCAAAAAATCCAACAAAACAATGACAAACTACTAATCACAAACACCCCCCCCAAAACAAACACCACACCTAAAAAAGTGTTGGGCCAGCCTGAAAAGCAGCTCCATTTAAATGGTATCTTTAAGAAAAGACATGATCTGAATTCCTTCTCTTGAGCATATTAAGTTCCGTTCAATCTGTTACCTACACAGAAAGCCACTAAGAATTCAGGTTACACATGCCATGCTGATAGCAAATTTAAGACTCAGATAGTAGCCAAAATCTTGATCATTAACTTACTGTGACAACATACTAAAAGAACAAACAAAATTAAGAAAAAGGTCTAGGTTGAATGAGATATCAGGTTGAATTTGAAGGACAATCAGCTTAGAGACAGAAGGAGATGAGGAATAGAAGAAAGGAAGAGATTGTTCCTCCTCTCCTCCAATTCCTAAATGTAAGATTCAGTTAACAACATTCAACTCCACGGCACTACAGGAATGTCACTTTCCAGACCAAGACTACCCTTGAAAAAGCATGTAAAGATAGTAAATTAAAATATTAGAAGCAGCACCAACTACCATTTTATACACTGTAGCTAGTTACCCAATGCACGAAGTACTTACTATAAACCTTTTACACTTGGGGCCTCGCACACCCAACTAAAGGCATCAGAGTATCATATTTAAAGCTTTCCTTTTATTTCTAGAGGGAAGGACATTAGCTACAGGGTTTTAGCAACCCCTAGGGCCAATGCAGTTCTACCAAAAAGTACACTGAGATTTAGTTTAGTTCTCTACCTTAAACCCGTTGTTATAATAAACCACATACAAGCTTATATACATATACACGAACAAAGTTATAAACACACAAATAGCACAAGGGACTGATTTGTCATCCCTGTCACAACTGCAGACAGCCCTCATGCTACTAGTTTATCTGAACTGCACACTCTGAACCCAGCAGTTAGAGTGAAACCAATTTGAGAGAAGTTTGCCAATTTATAAGCACACACCTACTTTCTGGAAACTGGTAAAGTTGTAAACAAAGTACATTAAAGCAATTTAGATAATGCACAAGATAGAAGCATTGCATTTAGACTTTGCCTATTTTGATTTCTTTTGCACTGACAGAGTGAACTAGTAATTTGTGTGTTTAGACAAGTCATAAACTTCTACAAATTCCGATGAGGACTTTGTTTCCTCCCCCTCCAAAAATCAGCAGAAATGTTTAATAAAAATCTCAAAGCAATCAGAGGGCTTAACTTCATTAATTTGGAATTGCCTCCCCAACCCCCACCCCTCCACTTTGTGAACCTAAAGTGCTCAGGTTGGGAGAACATAAAACCAAATTTTATCCACCAATTTGAAAAGCTCATGACAAATGTTTGGTTACCTGTGATTACAAGTGTGTAAAAAGTCACTAATACATACTTAGAATATCTAGAACCTATCTAGATTAGTTGTAATACAGATAGAATAATATTTTAGTAAGTTATCAGCTTTGTCGGTGCTTCAGCACTACTGTTGACCAAATTCTTCATGACCAGCTTCATGTAAAAAGCTCTGAGTTTTTAATTTAGGTTTACTGGGTGTTCCACAAGGAAAACCCATCTTTTCCACCCTACAAGGTTATCACAAGACAGTCACTTCAATACAATAAAGAATGTCAAAGCAAAAGGAACTTTGTACTGTAACACTGCAATAGCTTTAGTCAACTTCCAGTATTTGTGTAAGGTGAAATTCTGCTTCTAGAACAAAGTCCAGATAAAAAAAAAGCACTACAGCTAAACCAATTTCCTCAATCGCATGCTCATCAGGAGGCTTTGAATCTACAGACTATGTCTTATGTTTTTGTAGTTTATCAGTCCAATGAAGACCCCATTTCTCTTGCAGACAGTGTTTCAGATCCCATTTTGTCCAGTATAAATTCAAAATTTGCTCCTGAAGTACATCTGTGGCAGTTTCCAGGGGCTCCCCAGACAAAAATCCCTACAGAGGAATCCTGAGGATGCAGAAAGAGCAGTCCAGAGTCATACCAAGAAGCCTGACAGAACAAGCAACTGCTGCTCCCAGCTCCTCAGAGGACTACAACAGTGCTCGACTCCTGTGGCATCCGTCACACTACAGGCACAGAACTGCTGACCTAATCCAGCAAGCTCATGGGAACACAAGAGCAAAGGATCTGGCAACTCTTTGCTGGTGAAGCACACTGCAGGAGTAGACGCTTCTGTATTAAGATGAAGGCCCAAACTGGCAATCTTCCTGCAGCTGCTGAAGAGCTGAGTGCTCTCTGCATAGCGTGTGCTCCCGTGACTCTGCTAGAGATCACCATCTCCTCCACAACACAGAACATACACTTTTACCTCAGTCACTGCAGTGCCATATCTTATAGTTTAAACTCATATCTGGTTATTCAACAGACAGGCTAAGATACAGGAACACACACATTCCTCTGCTAGTTTAGTCACATAGCAAGACAGCTGAAGGCAATAATGTCTTGAGCAACCTCCAGTAATCTTTCTGCATAAGTTTACCAAAGCCTCAAGTCTTTCTGTTCAGAAGGGGATTACAGACATTGTCACCTTACTATCTAGACAGTAAAACACCTCCAAAAGGTGCTTTGGGAGCATCACAAGAGGCGCAGCAAATGCCCAACGCTTAAAAAATAATAAGAAAAAAAATAATCAAGTTTAAAATTGGAAAGCTTCACCCATGAACCAGCACCTCTCAGCCCTCAGTCAGTATGCATTCATCCTCCAGCTCCCCAAAACAGGGAGGCAAGGTGATCTCCCTCACCCTCGAGTTGCAGCACAACTCCCCGAATGCACAGGTACTCTGTTTTCCCAAGCATTTTGAAAACTGGATTTGTTTCACAAGCCATCAGAACAGCACAACTAGTTGGTCATGAGAAAGTAAATCCCAAAGCAAAACTTTGTTTCCTTGGTTTCCTCCTTAAAAAAAGTATGTTTATTCAAATGTTTAAAATAGTTGTCATTCTAGTTGAAACCCGTCTTTCTAATGTATCTTGTGGATTTGGAGCTAACAGAATATTTTCCACTGGAACTTTTTCAGCATGATTCAGAACTGTCCATTTGTGCTTTCAAGACATAAATAATCTCCCACCTGCTTCTTAAAAAGTGTTGGTTTAGATCATGTTCTTAAACGAAGTTTCTATCCATAAATGTGATCATTTAATTGTTAAACTTTGTAAGGTTAATTTGGAAAACGCAACATGAAGTTAAACTCATCCACATTTCAGTTTCCAAGTGAGAGACTAAACTAAAAATAATTGAGAAATTAGAAACTTCAGTTTGTATTTCTTACCTTTCCATTTTAGTCACAATCGAGAATTACTGAACTTTTACTAGCAGCAAGACTCATTTCTGGAATATCTACAAATAAAGATATACAATTAAACTGGGACCACTTGAATTTTATGGATCAATGACAGATCAGGAATCCAAGCTCTGCTCAATGAAATGTCATTTTCCTTCAACAGCATAGTCATCTTTCACCTCACCTGAAGCCAGCCTCAAAGTGGTAAGGAGTGTAGAAGTACTCCATTACAAGATTATCTGCATCAAAGAATGAGCACCAGAAGATCTTTTTGGCCTTGGTTCTATTTCAAACTCCACAGATGGAACACAGAAGAAGGTGACCTTCTCTAAAATTCCTAGAATCTTTCTAATTTCAGTATCAGCTTTGTTTAGGTTCCAAAAATAAAAATTAGAGATGGCTGGGTCAAGTCAGCAAAAAATTAAATAATAGCAGCATAATTTGTACAACTCATGATGGTTTCAAGAAAATGAAGTTTCATAAAACAAGTCTTTTCCTCCATACGACTGCACACTTATTTGATAGGAGCAATAAGGAACCTTAGAATATGTTTCTGTATCATGTCTCTTTGACATGGATGAGCTCTCGCATATCGAGCTTGAGTTACTTGCCATGACTTCTATCACTAAACCACACCACTGCAGCAACTGAGCATTTCTTGTCCTGTTCATACTGATCTGTCTGACTGTAGTGGGGCAGACAAGGAGCACTCACATGACTGAACTACGAGAGCACTAAGTATGTGAATCAAACAATTTCTAAAGTGATTATTTATACCCTCAAGGCCCAACTCAACAACACAGGGGCTTTTACAGCACTTCTGCCTTAAAGATTTCCTGTGCGCTTGTCAGGTCTTTCCCTAATGTTTGGTCTCTTACTTATGCCTTATCTTTAACAAATCTCTGACATTCAATGCTGCAAAAGCATATTACAGAGTGAAACATCCCTGGATCTGATCCCTGACCTGGTTTTCAACACAGTGACACAAACAGCTGAAAAGGCAGGTATCTGCCTGCAGCACGGGGATGGGAAGGAGAAGCCAAGAACTCTTTGAACTCATATTGACCATGAAACACCTGTACTCTCAAAACACAGCCTATGACAGTCCAGCAAAAGCAAGCATAAGCATTCCTAGAATAGATGTAGTCCAAGACAGGCAGATTTAAAAAAAAATAAAAATAAAAACAATCAGGAAGGGAAAAAGGGAAGACAGCCAGCAATACTGTCAGCGCAATCCTGAAGTGTTTTGCTCACAGTCAACCACCAGACAGTATTCCCTGGGAGAGAACTAATAAAAAAATCGCTCCTGCTGAACTCTTCAAAACTGGCACGGTAGCAGGAGATGACGGGCCTTGGTTGTACACACTGATTTCCATCTCTTGGGGACAAAGAATTGCATCAACACACTGTAGCACACACGCACAAAGAAACAGAAGTTTCACACTAAGACAGGGGTATCAAACTCATTTTCACTGGTGGCCACATCAGCCCGGCGGTTGCCTTCAAAGGGCCAAATGTAATTTTAGGTCTCTATAAATGTAGGAGTAGTTACATTTATACAGTCCTACATTTGGCCCTTTGCAGGCAACCGCCAGGCTGATGTGGCCCCCGGTGCAAATTAGTTTGACATCCTTGCACTAAGTCAAAGACAGTGCCCTGGATTTCAGCAGCACTAAGAACCCTGGTGTAACAACAGAAGAACAATCGACCATGAGCTCTCAGTATAAAACTGCAGCCAAGAAAGCAAACATGAGACTTCAATGCATAACAAGGGAACGTTAAGTAAGGAATAACGCAATTTCATGTGACATTCAGCAAACCATTCTAACAACATTGCTGTGCCCAGCTCAAATGTCTGCACACTATGCAAAAAGTCAGCAAAGAGCTACAAAGAATAATTAGGAGTCTGAAATGCATCTGTAAATAATTTTTCATTTTATCTATTTAGACAATCAAAGATAAGACTAAGAGGTGGCTTGCATGGGAGTTTCACATATCTTCATGTGGACAATGTTTTTCCCCATAGTCCCAGGACTTTTTTTTATTGCATGCCCGCTCAGGTACCAAGACTGGGGATAACAGGGACTATAAAAATATCAGATAAAATACAAGACCTTTTATTCTGAAGAGTCCATGTACAACCTGAATAAGTAACTGCTTCTCATTAAAGACTCTTAAAGGTAGACAAACTAATGAGATCCAATGAGAGAGCTGATGCTGAAAAGTGACAGATTTAAAACACATTCTCGGAAGAAGTTATAGAGACTGATCAGGGAAGGAGAACAGATTAAGTGTTCACAATGATCCTTTTCTGACCTAAAACAGAACTATAGTTCAGAACCTTTTCATTTACTGGGCAACCATATGACTAACTTTCCAATATAATTTCAAGAGAGACAGTCCAAATGATGTCTAGGGAAAGCAGTCAGTTGACTTCCATTTAACATCATCATAACAGCCTTAAGAAAATACGTTAAAAGGAGGAACAAATGGGAACAGACACAGCTGGAACCTCTGCTATCCACTTACCCAAAGCAAACTTTCTTAGTTGGCAAATGCAGGAGCTCTACTGAAGTGGTAATAAAACCGCCAAGGCTTCAGAGAGAGGAGGGGCATAGGGAAGGAAGAAAAAAATACAAACAGGCAACAATAATTATATTAGTGATTTTCTGTAAATCATTCTAACAATTCCCTTTGAAAAATTATTGGTTGTAAAAATAAGAAGTCCCATTAGTATGTGTAAGTTTGTATTTATTTAGTCAGGCCATAAGAAAACTGTCTCCCTCCCTACCTACTCATGCACAAAAGTAGAAAAAGTATGTCATAAATACTAGCCACCTCAAACATCAATTCCATTCCTTACTGCCAGCAGGAACTGTCAGTCTCACGAGGGCTTCTGAGATACAAAAGTCGCTTTGAATAGCACCATAAATTCATTTAGCTCTGAAACAAAAGCTGCACGCTTGCCTCCTGGCACTAACTATAGTGCCTGTTTCTGCATTTATAACTTATCCTTTAGCTATAAAACCACTCCAAGCTCATTAGCACTGCAGTTTATGTCCACATATAGGACAGAACTAGAAGTATTCTCCAGAGCACACATTCCTCATTTGCCCTGCACCCACCCTGGTTCATGTCTCAAGGAGCTTCCACTACCATTTGTGCAGAGGTTATCCAAGTCTGGAATTTCACAGAACACAAAGCAAAGCAGGTGACAGTCTTGGAAGCAGACAAAGCAGTCACATCTTGTCCCTCTGGAACTGCACTGAATTCATATTTTGTCTTCAGGGACATTAGTTCAGCATCACAAACTGCTCTTGCATTGCACCAGAGTCAGTCAACTAACCGGCTGCTTGTTTCCAATGAGTGCTTTCACTGTATGTACAAAACCACTGAAACAAAAGAACAACTTCATTCTCCATCTCACCTGTCTGAGCTCTGCAATGCAAACAGAATATTGCACCATTTTACAAACCGGTATGAAAAGTTGGCAGTTTTCTAAGACTCACAAAAGGAAAGTGAGAGAAAAGCTTTCTTCCCAGATACATACAGGCTCTTAGAGTCTGACCCAAAACTCCTGCAGGAAAGCAGGCGGCACTGCTCGGGGAGCTGCTCTCTCTAGCAGGCCTGGGATTTTTCACGGGATCTATATTTGGTAGCTCCCGCAAGTCATTTAGTGCTGCCCTAGTCTTGACAGCCTTATCCTGTTATTGAGGTTAGTGCACATGCAATAAAGAGGAATTTGTACTCCTTAAATATTGCCCTATCTTCCTTGCAACCTAGCCATTCATTTGCCCCGTAGCTTGCAAAAAACAGCTTTTCCGAACACCCTGCTGAAGATTTTGGTATTACTTAAAAGCTCTATCTGCCTTAAATTAAGAAATAACTTTTTATTTCAGTAAACAGTAGGATGCCTTGGAAATCCTGAAAGCGAAAGAAACAAAGCTCTTTTTGAGGGCTGTCCTTCAAGATAGCACTCACACTTCAGCTCGCCACTTTCAACAGCTCCTGAAAGTCACTCTGAAGTCATAGAGCTTCTTCAGACTATTTTCTCTTACTAGAAACCTTCGAGCACTCAGCTTACTGAAACACCTGTGAAAGTTGTCCATTCCTGGTATCACACAAATGCTGAGAAACTGTAAATTTTAACAGGGAAAAAAAATCTGCTTTCTGCAAGAAATTTTTGATGAGCAATGTTTTCTGTTTATGAAAGATGACATATTTTTGCCTTGTCTGACAATTTCTTCAGATTATGATCATGCTGGAAATGCTATTAGATGATACATTTCTCTCTATCAAAGTAAGATGAAATTGTTCTAGAAGAAATATTAATACCTTTATCAGTACCTAATACCATAACATGCGGGGGGAAGAAATCAAGGTCCCCTTTCCTGGCCATAGCCATATTTCTAAAAGCAAAATCTTTGCCAAAACAGCTGAACTTTTTTAAAAAGCACACTGTATAACCAAGTTATAAACTAAAATATGCAGGGTGTTTACTATGAAAATACACCAAAATCCAAGCACAGAAACTGGAAAATGAGAATATCTGCCAGCAAGTTTCAGAAACAGCAAAACCCACTTGTTTTTGTTTCACAATGCTAAATTTTTCTAATCTACTCCCCCCTGAGAAACACAGTCACCAGCTTCAGTCTATTTTTTGCTAGTATACAGACAAATGCTCGAACTCTTTCCTCATTTTCCCCATACTTTGTAAACACCTTTATTTTTAAAGCCAGAAATGATGCATCAGTAAGGTTTTACTATAGGATAAATTTATAATGCATTAGCAAGCTACACAGGAAAAAAGCAATTGCAAGCAACACCAACAAAAGAACGGATGGCTCAGAGCATTCAAGAGGAAAAAGTGAAAGTGGTGAGTAACCTCAGCTTATTTCCAATTCTAAATGTAAGAACACTGTAAAAATATATGCTGTGCAATTGTCCTCCTAAAATATATTAAACACCTTCTCACGAACTACCAAAATCCATCAACTAAAATGAATTTTCCCCTCCAAGTGCCTACTGTTTGCAACAAAGTGTGGCACATATTTTGATGCCGCAAAGGCTCCCTCCATTTTCACACCTAAAAACAAGGGTTTGATTCTCTATTTTACAAGTTGTGCAACTGTTTGCCCAACAGAGAAAAGCCAACTGTGAAATATTGCATGAGAGGAGGGGAGTGAAAGGAGGCAGAGCAGACATACAGGCAGATGACAGGTTAAGCCAGGAGTAGTTACATTTTAGGAGTAGTTACATTTATACAGTCCTAAAATTACATTCAGCCCTTTGAAGGCAACTGTGAGGCTGATGTAGCCCCCAGTGAAAATGAGTTTGACACACCTGAGTTAAACTATCAGCTTAAAGTAGAAAAGGGCAAGTGCTACAGTCAACATCTAACGGCTTCACCGGCTTCTGTAAAAGGAATGAGCGATGTCTGCTATCTTAGTAAGCAGGTCCCCCCTTTAAAAAGAAAACCCATCAAAATTAACATCCTCTAACGAACTGGAAGAGCAGAACTCCAAGGTGCAGCACTGGGCACACATGGAGCCACTGTGCAGCCAGGTGAGCTGAGCTCCAGCTACCAACGGGGCCTCCATGGGGGAGACTCACAGGCTCAGGAGCAGTCACGGAACAGGGCTGGGAACACGGAGAAAGCAGATGTTGGGAACAAATAAGAAAACCTTCTGTCACCCTCTCTTCATTGCTGAACAGCAGGGAAAGAAAAAGAAAAACTGAATCAAGCTCAATACATGGAATAGCAGAACGAGGGAGGAAAATTAAGTCTTCTGCACAACAAACAAGTTATATTGCTGCTCTATTAAACCAGCTCTTCCCTCCACAGAGCTGCAGCAGGATTTCTGAATTCACACAGATAGATAATCAGCATCTAAAAATCACAACATCAAAGAAGGCAAGGGGACTTTACACTTCCAGGGTGCTGCCTGTCCTAGGGATACGACCTATTTTGAAGAACGCCACCACTCTTCACTTATTTGCTTAATTCAAAGAGACAACAGACTCATCATTCATCATCTCTCAAAGCCAAGCACTCATGGAAGGTTCATTATTCAGGAAGAATTTCTACTCAGTAAGTATCCTGAATACAAAACCTACAATACTGAGTAAGGATCCGCATCTATGCTGAAGAGCGATCTTTGTTGCAACACAACAATTGTACAGAGTACTGGCATTTTCAGATCTGCTTATAAAAATTGAAGTTCTTGGGTTTGATCTCTTTACATAAATTTAAGCCCTCAATTTAAAAATCATACCATATCACAGCTCCAAGACTCACTAACGAGGTACAAAAGAGACTTATTTAAATGACAGAAAACAGGCTTGACCAATTCTGGATGGGAACAAGGGAGAATAAGGTAAAATTTAATAGAACTCAGAAAATGTGTAAACTTTCACTTGCACAATTAAAGCAGGTAACATTTGGACATTAATTCCTTTTCTTTGGACTTAACACCAACAAAAAAAGATGTGATGCAGTTAGCATGTTTATTTTATCCATCAATATTAAAATGAGAATTTGTTCACAGCCTAGGAAAATGTTTAAACTTAAACACAGCCAACTGAAATTGCATATTGTCTAATACCTAATCCACAAGACCGTCACATAGTGAAATGTACACAGTAAGAAACTTCCAAGTTAAAAATGAGAAAAGGTTTCCTTGTTTAGTCTCAGCTTAGGCAGAAAAAGAAACAGGTGTTTTCCCAGTCAAGACTGCTAAGCTACAAAATTCCTCTCAAGCTTACATTTGTTTTTTCATATGTATTTATAAAACACCAATTAAAATAACACATACAATCAATTCCTTAGTACTATGAAGAGCTACTGTGAAAAGCATTATTTTCAAACAGCCACAAAATAATTCGTTTTCGAGTATGCTGCCCTTTGAAATAATGTTGCAGTCTACAGTAATTTAATTATAGGTCACAACCTCAAAGTTACAACACTGCTTTTCTAATTGTGTGTTTGATACTGTATGTTCATACAATTCCAGGTACTTCAACAGAAAGGCCATATGCTCTGCACATATTTGTGCAGCGTTATTTGTTGTACTTCGTGTACATTAAACTTTGTTAGGATTTCCAGTCTCTATTTTATCATATAAACTGTACCGCATGTATTAAAAACATGAAATACAGTAACATCTCAATTCAATGTGTTTGTCAGTATACTTAAAAAAAAAAAAAAAAGAGACAACATTTGGTATTTGTTTGGATAAACTATCTGTGGTTCCATAACAACAAGGAAGGGAAATAACCTGAATTTGTACAGACCAAAAACATAAACAGACAATATAAATTAACTCTTAATAGTTTTCATGCTTTGTAGGTGGAGTCTGAATCTGAAACTCCAACAAATATTTCAAAATAATCTCATCACAATATAGCTAATGGTCCAGGACATATTTAAATTGATGCACAGAAATAAACAGAACTACTAAGTCAAATGAAGAGCAGATGGTCACTCTAAACACTTCAGTACCCTTCAACTCCTTGATTTCTAATGTGGAAAGAATAAAAGAACATTAACCATAGTCTGCATTGGAAAACAGGTACAAAAAAAACAAACCCAAGTGTTTCTCAAGTAATTTAAAATACTGACCCAGCAACACTGTATGTACAGTTAACAGTTGTTGACTTCATCCTTCTAGCAAAATGTAAAAGAAATTATCTGTACTTAGACTTCACGTTGCAAAGGGTCTACAAATTCAGTGATGTATATGTTCTCCCTTCCTTCAACCTCCTCCCCACACTATTTGTTGCCTCCAGATTAACTATTTTACCAATTGCTACCAACGTTCCCCTAATGTCTGCTTTACAACTGGGAATGCTCAGGACAATTGGTCACCTGCACCATTTGTGCACTGATACACACAGATGCTTCGCTCATCAGGACAGCTGAGTCAGCCCCAGACCTTCCATGGTTCAGAACCCTGGCCACAGCTGGGAAAACGCATTTTTCTGGGGAAGGACCAGGACTAGAGAGCGTTTCAAATTTCTGACAACTGCAGGGAGCCACAAAAATGATCAAATTGGTAGGAGGAAAAGGGACAGAAAAGTATGCTTGAGGTCCAAAGCAGAAGGAAGGAAACTCCTAGTGCTCATCAAAGAGATTCTCCATGACGAACTGTTACACAGCTTGTGTGGCTGCTCCTGGGATGCAAAGAAAACTGCTTTTACAGATAGGGAAAACAGAGTGGGAAGAAAACAAACACACACACACATACAAAACCAAAAAGTTCAGAAAATTGCTCAGGGAGGAAACTGCAAAGGGCGGGTGGGAATGGGTGGGAATTTAAAAACAGAAGCCGTGAATAGGGAAACGCACCTATGCTTGGAGAAGGAGCAACACAGAATGAAGTCAGCCTCTTGGAGATGGTTACGGGAAGAGATATTTACAGAGGGGCTACAAGCAGAAGCCCAAGGAAGCATCTGAGGGAGGAAAGCATGCACAGAGTAGCAAGACTAGATAGAGATCTCTGCCCCCTCTCTGTTTCTGTAAAGAACTGGAGAGACAGGACGTGCCATACTTTCCATACCATTTCTAGTTTCTTCAACATTTCAGCCTTTTTCTTCCTGTATTACCTTCTGCAATCCAAACAAAACCTCCATTGTAAGAACTTTTTACAATCCTGGACATTCTTTTTCCTCTTCAGGACCACTACAGAGAGCCTGAATCTACAGGTTTGCTACCCAGCAATCTACTCTAGAAACACAACCACTGGGGAAAAACAAAACAAACACCCCAACAAACAAACCAACCCCAAACGAACAACAACAAAACCAAACAAACACCCCCCTCACAACACCACACGTATTAGGTGTACACTGCTTACAAATAAACACATTTTCTACTGTTCTGAAAGCTTCCTTCTTATTGACCATGTCCATTCAAATCCATGGTGGTCTTCAGAGTTTCACCAGTGTTCATGATTGCACAGTTAAGTTTGGTGCAAGCAGCTGCTACTGAAACACATTTTTGTGCTAACAAGCCAGCCATCCATTTCCCATGGTTACTTTCCTAAGTATAGCTGTGTTCTAGGCCATTGTAAAACGGCTTCCAAAAGAATGCATACAACCACCTTATCTTCTCCCCATCTCTTCAAACACATAAGCTCTCCATCACAGAATCAGTACCAGGTGCTCATACTTTTGTCTTTGCAGTATACTGCTCTCATCATTGGCTTTCTCCCCCTCACTGGTTGTCAGCTCTTTGCAGCAGCGATTCTGTTATCCTGTCTATCTGTATTGCACTGAAAAATGGTACTGGCTTCCATAAATAACTAATGGAACTCACAAGCAGAATTTATCTAACATATGCCAAAACAAAATGCTGTTCATTGTCTCCCTCTTTTACTATGTACTATTAAAATGTCTTTTATCTGCTGTAGATTTATTGGGCACATTTGCTGAACATGCCAAGCGTCTAAAATTCCCTCTTCTCTCTCAAGAACCTAACCTGAAGCACAGGTGCACTCACATGTGCACACCCCATCTCATTCCTATTTCTCTGGGGCTGCGAATGTCCCTGATTCTGTATATGATTCCACTATGGATGCTTTTCACACAGCTGCAGTATACACAGCAATGCATCAAAGTATATTGTACATATGTAACATAATTAAAGGCTACTGCCAGAGGACCACATATTGAGTTTTAGCTACAGTTACTTGATCAGAGCTGTAAGGTAATGAACAGACATTTCAACATGAGCTGCAGAAGCAAAATACCCCCTTCTAAAAATGGATCTTGGTCAGTTTATGAAGGGGATTACAGGTGTTGGTACCCACAGGAGTCCGGGAACATAAGAGGCCTCTCCAGTGCTGCGAATGTGCTTTTAAAATTCAGAGTACTTGCTGGAAAATGTTATATTGTTCAAAGGTAACTTCTTCATAAAGAAGGCCTATTATTAAATTCATAAGTGATAAAAGCTTTAAAGAATAAAAAAAATCCTGTCCCACATCTAATGCAAAATATATATGTGTTTGGGTGGAGGTAGCACCTCAGTTAGGAGACTCCAGAGGATGGCTTGAATCCAAGTGTTTACAAACACATGTTTGTGCATTTCCATGTGTGATGGAAAAACAAAGAAAAAATTAGTTGTACTTCTCTCCTGATATATGTAACTTTAGAAAGCCAAACACAATAACCAATAATCACAAGATAGAGATGACTACTCAAGAGTTAATTTAATATTTACATTTGATGTAAGCACAGAGGCCAGATAGCAAGTTTTGTTATGTTTGTCTTACTCCAACAAGAAAGGGATATGATACAGAAGATTAGAGATTAGAAAAACGTACTGAAGAACATTTACTATCCCTATCCTGAAGTGTTTCCATAGCAGCAGAAATAATTATAAACAGATACACCAAAGGAAGGCAAAGAAATAATACAAAAGCTATCCATCTGAAAACAATCCATAGATTTGACTTATTCATTAAATTAATCATTAAACATAATGTATTTTATAATACATTGCACACATTTTTGTAATGATGTTCATAGCAACACAGAAATTTATGAGAGCAAGGAGATTTTTAGAAAAGAGTACTGATGACAGGCAACACATTGACAGCTGTGGCTTCACATCACAGAAAACGTAAGGTATCCTGTATCTGCTTTGCAGGATGAGGACTTCCACAGTTGAGTAAACTTACATTAGATCAAACAAACACAAGAACACCCTACATGTATTTATTCTCCTCCCCATCCTCCCCCATCATATCACAGAATACTGCTTTCAGTGGCATTAAGAACAAGGATATTAATTCCTGCTACTCTGGACAGTCCCACTGAATAGCCATCTTTCATATCCTCCCTTTAAGCTTTTGTAAGATGCAGTGAATTAAAAATCAGAAAGTCAGTTTTTAGAAATGCCAGCAACCATGTCTTAAAGTCAACAAAAATTTGGCTCATCCACAATCCTCACCCGAGAGCCATCTATAGACTATTCCATGTACATATTAACTAGCAGGCATCATCATCGCTGCATAAATGTCAATGCTCTTTCCCCGCATTCTTTATGTAAGAACACAGCATCATCCATAACCATTTTTCTGTTCAAGTCATGAGTCCTCTGGAGAAACAGAAGGAAGATTATTTTGACAGTAGTGAGCAAGTGACCTTCCGTCTACCTACAGCTGAGTTCCAAAATCTAACTAACAGCCTCAAATGGAAGCAAAGATGCAACACAAAAGATACTAACCAGGTTCTCAATGGTAAAAAGAAACACACCGATATCTATGTGAGAGGGAGGAAAGGGTCATTTCTAATGTAAGTATTTTTCTCCTTGCATCAATTCTGGTAACTAGATTTCAGATGTGCAGACGTGGTGTCAGGTCAAGAGGAAGTAATGACACCATTTGTGCTGCCCTTCCCATGGGAAATCACCCGACAGCAACAGAACTGGTCAACTGCCACTCACTCCTATACAACAGCTCCAACCTTAATAGCATCCCACATTCAATACAGGGCCCTGAGGAACTCCTGCGTTTAAAAAGCCATACAGTACATTATTCTATTTAGAAAGAATACTTTCAAAGTACACGATTCTTCCCTTAAGAGTGAACAGAAAAGCCAGCATCCTTGAAATTTCATGCCAGATGCTGAGTATAGAAACTATTATCCAGGGGTATCTGCAGTACTCAGAATAATTTAATGTTGACATTTGTATGGCAAAAGCTGGGTACGAAACAAGTTCAGGAAAGCTAGAGGACACCTTTAAGTGAAAGCGTACACAGCATCGTGGGAGGGCAGGAGAGCAGGCGGGGCAGTCCAAGGGCAGAGGACGCACGATAAAAAGAATAAAGTGCAAATGCCCCAGGAGAGAGTGGGTGTGGAAATGCAGAGAGAAAACATGACTATGCCCACAATATTGCTGTACAGCCTAGAAGGACAAGCTGAGGAAGGACTCTGAGATTAGGATAGATCTCTACTTCTGTTACCATCATGAGCAGACAAGAGCTTACCAGATGCACAGTTTCTACTACGGATACTGTCACATAAACGCTAACCTTAACCCCAAAGTCAGTTATCAACCTACTGATGTAGGATTAATTTTTCCAACACCATCACCAGCCCCTACATATGAGAAAACACTGTGGCAGAGCCCAACACATTTAATCTGGACAAAACTTTCACGGTTTTAGCTTTACTTGAATATGAAAAAACTACCACCACCAACAACAAAACCCACTCAAAAAAGTCAACTAAAATCCTGAAACTTTTTCCTACATGTACAGCTAAAGTTTTCCCATAGTCATGTCTTTTCTGCCAATACTCCATACAATAAATCGACCCTGTAGTCCTTCATATCTAATAAACCTTTCAATTCTTTTTAAGTGAAGTCTTAGCAGCCTAAAAATTTGTAGTTACAAGAGTATCATGTCCTAATATCAATAAGTTCCCTTTTCCACTGGAAAGACAACTGGAGTGTAACATTAGCAAGTAGTAAGAAGAGCACATATTACAGATGCCAGTAACTCCTGAAAGAAGTGCTTGCGAATACAACCAGCGTCACAGTGAAGTCCTCTGCAATTATCTACATACTTCATGGGTAAGCTGCTCACTGGTGATGAAGCCCACACTCCCTCCTTTTCCATGACATTTGAGCTGAAATGGAGAGAAACAACCACACACTATTTTTTTTTAAGTGGAAAAGATGTTACTCAATTCATTCATCTTAACCAGTAATGTACCACAGCTTCTGAGTATTAAAACACGTTCTGTTTCAGACTCTAATCCCATAAAATCTAGAGCTGCAAAGCCCAGAGAAACTTTACCGATCAACTTCTATAAATGGTGCAACGCCTCTTTCAGTTTTACTAATTCTCAGTGTGGGCGTTACTTTCTGTGAAAGAAAGGGAAAAAGCATGAGGAACAGATATGTAATTCAACAGAACAGTTTTTAATCCTCAAAACATTGACAGCTATTATGTGCTCCAGAGTCATCCGCCAGCCTACAGATTCCAGTGAAAAAAAGACACCAACTTCTTACCCTGTCTTTGGACAAATGAACTACAACCACCACATGTGCAGGTCACATTTTGAAAACACTGGCAGTCTAGGCTTCATTTAGAGGTGAAATTCGAGCAAGAGTGCTCCACAGCTTCTTTACAGGACCAAGCAGATATTTCCATATACTTTCAATCCTGACGGACTAAGAAGAGTGCCACTACCTAATTTTCTGATGGTTTAAAAACACAGACCATCTTAAACAGGCTCTCCAGCAAAAGCTGAACTCTGATAAACCAGCATGAGTACAACCTTAACCAAAATATTTACTAAGCTTATCTACATAGACCTCTATAGGTAAATCCTTAGCATGCTGATAACATTCATCAAGTCCTCTTTAAAAAAAGATTCGTGTCGCGATGTTAGAAGGACTGCAGCAAGTTGTGAAGGAGATGTGAGGAAATACATCAGTATTTCCAATATCTGGAAATGCGCGATCTAGTCTGTAAGGTAAGGGAGGCCGGATAACTGCAGCAAGTATCTCTAGGTGGCTCCATTCACATACTTCTATATTCACTTGTATGAGTCTTTACTCGATCTCTTCAGTTTCTCTTAAGCAGAAACCATAGGGCTGCCAAATTCCATGTTTTAGTGAAATGATGCCGATATACACAGATAATTTTTAATATGAAAGCCACCTAACAAGATTCAAAAGGTACTGTGAAAAAAAAAAAAAAAACCTGTCTTTCACACTATTGGAGATTAGTGAGCAATTTATCAGGTTGTTACACTCATTATTAGCAAGTTTCCCCACCTGCTTTTGTAGGCCAAGCTTAATCGCTGATGATTAATTGGGTTGAAATGGAGAGATGATTAAATGTTTTTCAAATATGATAAACTTCCATAGTTATTTCATGGGAAACTTGATTTTCAAGAGGGAGGGAAAAGGTCAGCCAAAAAGGACAGGTATTGATATTTAGCAGCTGTAGGAAAGAAGGTCTGGCAAAACCCAAACTCTAAGCTAGTAATACACACCGCAACTTCCTTTAAAAGAGGAAAAAAGGCACACAACGGGCTCTGGGGATACCGAAGCACCTACAAAGGCCACCCTACTTCCCCAAGCAGGTAAACACACGCAGCTCCGCAGGCCGGCACCGTCCCTTCCTCATTCCCCCGGCACAGCGGCAAGTGGGGGAAAAGTTCAGCGGCGGCAGCGTCCACGCAGCCGCCCGAGCCACGGCCCCCGGTCCTCACCGTCCCCAAGGAGCCGCGGGGAGCGGCTGGAGGGCGGACGAACCCGCGGGGGCCAGGCGGGCGTGTCCCGGGGGGTTACCCGGCACCGCCGCCCTGCACACCCGAGTGTCCTTCCCCAGCACGGGGCGGCCGCTTGCCCGGGACGGGGGTAGCTCCTCAGGCGACCCCCAGCGGAGGGCAGCGCCGGCGGTGCGCGGCTTCGCGTCTCACGCCCGAGGGAGGCCGCCGCGGCCTTTCTGCCAGCCCCGCTCGCCTGCCGCCGGCAGAGGGGCGCTGGGGGCGTTAGAAAACAAGAAATAGGCGGCGGCGCCCCCGCAGACCCCCGCCGCGGCGGTCACTGCGCGGCCTCGCCCCACTCCCCCCGCTGGCGCTACAGGTACTGCCCGCGGGGATACGGGCCGCCCCCGCCGGCTACAAGCCGGAGGACAAGGAAGCCAAAGGCACCGCTCCCCTGCAGTGGCTCCGGTCTCCCCACCGCCCCTTAAAACGCCGGCGGTGCCGTCGGGTGGGGGTGCGGGAATCGCCCCCCAGCAGCCAGGCAGACACCACAGAAGCGGCCCCTCCTGGGAAAGGCGCTGCTCAAGGCATCGCTGCAGGGGGCTGTTTTTTGGCTGCGGCGGGGGAGGAGAGCAGGTGCCCGCCTCCACGTTCGCTCCGGGAAAAAGGACGCAGACGGTTTCAGGCAGCACGAAGGGGGCGGGCAGCGGGGGGCGAGCGGAGCGGCGGTCATGGCGGGGAGGCACGCCGCACACCTGGCAGCAGGTGCATGCAGGCGAGGACGCCCGGGAAGGGGAGGAAGAAACTAGCGAGGCTTGTTCGGAGAACAGCGAATGTTGTGCAGCCGTGGGGGGGACGGGACACACAGGTACCTGTCACCAGGAAGGGGGCGACGATGCAGAGGACGGAAGAAGGCAGATGCAAGCGCTGTTTCGCAGGCAGGGGAGCCAAGCGCACGTTACTCACCGGCAGCTCCACGTTGACTTCGGTCCCGTCCAGGAGCAGGACGCGGCACTGCAGCACCGGCTTACTGCCGCCAGCCGCCGGGATGTGGACGGGGGCTCCGGCGCTGTGCACGACCCCTCCGGGGTGCGGCGAGGAGGGGAAGCCTCCCGAGCCGACGGCAGCGGCGGCGGCTCCTCGCAGCCCCCCGTCCCGCTCGTCCCCCTCGCCGCCGAGCCCACTTCGCCCGGCTCCTCGCCCGTAGCGCTGCATCGACCGCCGGCCAAAGGTCCTGCGCAGGAACCGCAGCATCCTGGGGGCGCCCTGCCCGGCCGCTCACACCCCCGAGCCCGCAGCTCCGCGCCCGGCCCCGCGGCGCCTCCCAGAGCAACGCAGCAGCGCCGCCCGCCGGGAGCCAGCCCGCGCCGGGCGCCGGCCGGCCCGCCCCTGCCGCCCGCTCCGCCCTCTGCAGCGCCGCCCGCCGCCGGCACGGCCCCTCCTGCCGCGCTGAGGCGGGTGAAGCCGAGCGGCGGGCAGGGGGAGCTGCTGAGGCGGGCCACAGGCAGCCACCTGTGGTGGTGGCCGCGGTGGTGGCGGGGCCGCAGGGCTCGCCCTCGGCCCGCCGGCTCCCTCCGCCTCAGCTCGGATCGCCGCCGGCCGCAGCGCGGTGCGGGGAAGCGCCAAGCCGCGCCGCTCCTCCTGCAACTGCCCAGGCTCCGCGGCAGGTGGGACGATCGCTCCGGCCGGTGGGGCGGCGTCTGCGCGGTGGCTGCCCCTCGCCACCGCCCCCGGGATGCGACAGGGGCGGCGGGGAGGGGGCGCTCCCGGTGTCACCTGCGGAGCTGCGGGGCCTCCCCCGGCCGGGCCTGCCGCCTGCCCTGCGGCCTCAGGGCGCCCCCTCTGCTCCGGAGTGCGGCCCGTCAGGACCCGCCGCCCGGCCGCGCACGCATGGGAGCCGGGAGCGGCCCGTCCTTTATACCGAGCTCGCTGCTCTGGCTCTGCTGGCCCACGTTTGCCCCCTGTCTGCCGCATGCGGCCCGTGGGACGGGCTGGAGAAGGGCTGCGGGAAGTTAACAGCCAGCTAAGAAGCGACACGGGGCGGACGGCGAACTAACGAGCCCGGGCGCAGCGAGCAGGACACGTCCCGCATGTGCTGGGGAAGCCCGAAGCGGCGGGTCCCGAAGAGAGGAGCGGGGAAGCACCTCTCCGGTTCCCCCGCCGTGCGCAAACACGGCTGCCCGGTGGGTGAAAGTGCTCCCGCATTTGCCTTTGAGATCACTGTGGGCTGGTGGTTTAAGGAAACACATATGAGAACGTGGCCCTGTGGAAAAATCAGACCCTCCAGAGCTTCCAGGGGTTTTGACTCCTTTCGTTTCTACAGCCATAAGCGAGGCTGAGTATGGGTTTATTTAAGTGTCATAGCAAATCCATAGGTACAAATTGTCACACCACGTAATTGGCAGTCGCTCAGCCAGTAAGTTAAATATTTATGTATTCTGGCTCGGGTGGGAGCACTTGTGCTGAATTGCTATGTATAAAATATTTGATGTGAATCATGTCTCGTGGAAACAATCGGTGGGACTAATTCTGTCACTCGATGGTCAGATATAATCTAAGGGGCTTTGAACTGAAATAATTTGCTGCTTCTGAAATTTTCTTCTGTTGTGGATTTATTTCCCTTAACCTTGCTTCCAGGCCAGTTTACACAGGCATTGTCCTATTAGGTATTCTGAAAGCCTGCCAAAATGTCTCACCTTGTCATTTTTTATTGAGACTTGATAGTATTAGGTAACTGCCTGCTGCTTCTGCATCCTTTTCTGTGTTTCTTCAGGGCACTGGATCAGGTCTGAAGTATCTCATCAGCCAAGACTGTCACTAAACTGCATGATCTTTGGCACAGTTGCATCCACAGCCCTTCTGCGCTGTATAGCAGCATAAAAGAGCTTGTAGAAACAGATTGAAAAGGTGCTAATCTTTGCCTGCTATGTTCACAATCCAGAGTAGACTTTTTTTTGTTGTTAACAAATTTTTTTCTTTTGCACTGGAAGCAGAATTGGAAATTTCTTTCAGATCCTGAGTGGTGCAGCATACCTTGGGCTTCTTTTACTGCTTTGAACACTGTAAAGGTATCACAGTCCCATGAAGCTCGCTTGTGTGCCATAAGCAGCACAAATGATCTTAAGGGCTGGAAATTCAGCACAAATACCATTGTCTCTTGAGGGAGCTACAGCAATTCTGGTGCAAAGGAGAGTGGAGTGTAAAGGAGGTCTGGCATTACTCAGGACTGGCCTGGCAGAAAACCGAGCAAGTCTTTTGCAATGCTGTCTTTACTCAGCTGTGAGGCTTCAGCCCTTTGTCTTTTTCAACATCTGACATGAAGACAGAAGTTTAATACTTTAAAATACGTAAACCTAGGCTTGCTTGACTTGTATTAACAGCACACAAATAACGCAGGCCAGTGGCCATACCAGAGAAGCAGTCCCGTGTTTAGATAACAGCCATAGAGAGTCTGACGTCCCATTAAATCTCATATTAAGCAATAGAAGACAAGGCTCACAGTAAAGGATCTTCTGGAAGGAGGTGGTGTTGGCAGGAAATAAAGCTGGTTCCTTAGTACCCAGCCTCTCTTGGAGTAAAACAATTCCACTGTTATTTTGTCTCATGTTACCCGCAGAGCTATCTTTAGCCCTGAAAAAAGATCCTTGAGCAACTGTAGGTCCTCAGGATGACGCATTACTTTAATTGCAAGATGAGAGGTATTTAACCTAGTATTTACATTTGGGTTTGTACTTTTACATTCCACCCATCTACATACTCTCTTAGAGATGGGCAAGCCCTAGAGCAGGGGTGTCAAACTCATTTTCACTGGGGGCCGTGTCAGCCTTGCGGTTGCCTTCAAATGGCCAAATGTAATTTTAGGACTATGTAAATATAACTACTCCTACATTTGTACAGTCCCAAAATTACATTCAGCCCTTACCTGTGCTGTAGTTACGAGCATTGCTTTTCAATCTTTGTCAAAATAGCCCTCCACTGCAACATCTACCTCCTGTGGACTACTCCAGTCTCCCCTGGGAGTCCTACAAGAGGAAAGGGGGTGACCTGGGTGAACCATTTGTACTAACCCATACTGCAGTTGTGGAAGCAACCCCTGCAAGTAACCAGCCTTACCCATGATTTTGCCATAGCACTAAGCAGGATGTAAATGAGAGAGTATTTATCAAAATCGTTGCTGACATTTGTGTAGTAGCAGCAAGATGGAAGATCTGTAACTGTTGTAGACACTATTGCTGGTCATGGCTAAATAACTCAATAAAAATGTGATAAGCGCTTTTTTCTTGCCCTCTCATTCAGAGTTTTGGTTTTGTTCAAATCTTGTCTGGTTGCTTTTGGAAACCTTTGTAGTGGAGGCAGCCACCTAATGGGGATGGGGAGCAAACCACTGACCATCCTGCAAAGAGACTTCTCCTGCGCTGGGTGCACACGTGCTGCCTGGACATCAGAGACCTCTTTCTTATTTTACTTTCTGTCACTGCAATCATATTTATGGATTTTTCTTGGTCTGCCAGACTTTAACTATCTGCAAAGGAGAGATCTAAATTTAATTTGCATGCAGATAGATTTCCTGCAGTTTTGAAGAAATGTTATCTTTACTGAGTAACTTAAGCAGGCTTATATTTTACAAGCCTCTGCTGCAATATATTTTATTACAGTCATTACTAAAGGAAACTTATATAAAAGGATTCAAAGAGCAAGTATTGATGTGAACACAAATGTCTCTGTTAATTTTGGGGAAAAAGAAACTTGAGAAGGTATGACATACATTTACCGGGCTTTGTTTTCTGAACCGATAAATTAGATTAAATTGTTTTGTCAAAAATTCATTAAAGGGGATACTTTTCAGCACGAACATTCCTTGGATTACAATATTCATATGGCAGTTGGCAGTCCAATCTGTTCATTTTCCCCAAAAGCATATCAGTTATATGAGCACACCTAATGTCACTGTTTTCAGGATTGCTTTCTATAGAGGTACAGATCAAGAACAAAATGCAAAGGTAATTCTGAGTTACACAGCTAAGGATAATTTGCATTTCTGTGCCATCTTTCAGCTAGAGAAATCCCAAAGCACTATCACTAAAAAAGAGGAAAATAATATGCAGAATTGTTTCACCAACACTGAAATGCAGCAGCTGTTTAACAGCAGAGAAAAATACTAAGATTCTCTCTTATACAACTGTAATGGAAATATGAAAGGGGATAGGCAGAAAGTTATTATGCAAATCATGTGGCCATGATACTGGGGCTAGTGGATGTGTTCCTGCAAAAGGCACCACATGATCATAGGTAGTCAGGGTTTTCCTTTGTAGTACATCAACTGTCTCCTTGAAGTATTACAAAATAACTGCATGAAGAAAGACATTTAATACTTCTCCGTTTAGAATAATACCAGTCTTAAAGTAGGCATGAATTTTGGAAGATATTGCTGTTTATGTTAATCCTTGTATTCTGGAAAAAAAAAAAAATCTGCTGGAATAAATAAAAAAAGTAACTCATTCCAGAATAAGTGTGTCCACTCCAAAAGCTGTTCTAGTATATGCAGAGAGGTTTGTTGATAAAGATGTAAGAGCACTTTCAATTAGAAAATCTACAGAAAGAAAATGCTTCTTGCTGAGTGAACACTTTGCAATGCATCCTGACTACCTAATAAGCAGGTTCAATATGACTGAATCAGATATTCTTTACTTTAGTTGGATTTCATCAGGTTTGTACCGGCCTCGATGCGTAGAAATTATTTCTATTCGAACCTATTATTAGGTTTAAAGCATTAAAGAAAAAGTTTTCAATGCTGTGTTAAAAGAAGCTTTAGTCAAATGCTCAAGAGTTTTTACTCCCCTACCACAAGGTTATGCTGGCAGCAGAAAGGAGATCCTCTCCTCATGCAGACGGAGACTCTTCATCTCTTGGACTTCTTCAGAGGCAGAGAACAAGGGACAGAAGAAGGACAGGGTGCTGTACTTACAAGAGGAGGAACTTGTTGGAGACAAGACAGTCAACAAATGAAGAGCTGAGTCAAGAAAAGTATTTCTAAGGGAACAGAAAGGGAAAAGCAACAAAAAAGGAAAATATGCAGCCACTGACATGGCTACTGAGTCAGTTTATTTCTCCTACCGCTAGTTTATTTGTCTACCACTAACAAGAACACAGGAAGGAAGAATCAGGACTGAAAAACTGAACTGTCAGTGCCCATAGTTTAAACAAAATTTTTTTTTTTTTTTTAATAATACCATGTTTATTTCCAAATGGTAAACTTATATTGTCTAGCACAGTTTTTGCAGAAACCTGAGGGATGTGGAATCAAACTACTGAATTATTGAAAAGTTGCTTCATAAAGTAAAAATGTTCTGTAACTCTTGTTTTTTTAGAAACTGAATTTTCCTAGACAGTATACGGCTCCTTTTAGAATATAAAATATATATTAATTAAAATGTAGTCTCTATCTGTCTGATAATCTGACTATAAAATGAAATAACACCATCTACTCCTCACTGAACAAGAATCTGCCACATAGGTAGAACTTTCTTTGATGTTTAAAAGAGGAAAATCAAAGGTGGACTGAATCACTTATTCATCCCGTAGCACTGTTTTTCATTGCTGCTGCATGGCATATTGATGAAGCAGCATACAGTCCTCTCTTGTGTGTATATGGACTTTAACTTCCCAGATTGGTTGTCAGACACAAATCCAAGTTTATTTTACAGTAAAAAAAATCCATGTAGGGTTGGAGAGCAGCATGTCTTTGTAGTATATGACCTGGAGGGGAAAAATATTTTAAAGATGTTAAATGACTTAACAGCTACTTGATCACTTAAGTTTTCTGACATGCTGCTTTCCGACTGTGTTTGTGGGGGTTTTGTTTCACAAGAAGTACAGCACTAGCTGAAGGAAACATTTTCTGAATCCTTCTCCTTTCCTTCCTCTCTTCTGTCAAATATCAATATGTGCATAAACTGTCAACAGAGGTTCCTTCTTGCCCAACATTTTCCTCTTGTTCTTTCCTTGCACTGTGCTATGCACGCTGTCCTATGCAGTCTTGGAAGAATGGCATCAAAGCACTCTAATGCCCTTCTGAGAATGTTTTCTTTCTCTGGTCCCATAAATGCATTTTTATTCTCCCTAGATCTTCTGTCAGATGATGGCAGTGTAAGGTGGAGAGGTAATTAGGCCACAGAAAGAGTCATGATGCTGCTGGGGGTAGTAAAGGGTTCTTCTTCCTCTTGAGATCTTCCCATGCTTATGGGAAATCATACCATACTAGTTGGAGTCATTGGGCAAAACTTCTGGCAGATTTTCAGAAGCCCTTTCCCAAAAACAAAAGTTGAGTGATGTAGACTGGCTGGAGCATGCAGAAAGATCAGAAAGATCCTCCTTACATCACTGGAAGGAAATATGTATTAATATGTATTAATTTCATCAGGAGAAAAGACAGTGAGTTCCGAGCATGCAGAGAAATCAATTTATTTGTCTTATCTTTCAAAAGTCAGAGTGTTATACAGAAAGACATGTGTTTTCTAAAAAACAAACGACGAAAGACATTTGATGAAGGACTGCTTCTGGTCAGAAGGCATGGTGGCATAATGGCATACAGCAAAGTGCTGGGTACCACATCTCGATGAGGGCAAGTTAAAAAAAAAGGATGATTAATTGTGGATGGGTTTCTATTAGATGGAGATTTGTTACTGAACTAGCCAGGCGCAAAGGAATTTCAAGACCACCTCGGAAAGCAGAAAACAGGACCTGCTGTGGTGGTGAGGCAGTTCTACAATAACAGGGCCTCAACATGACGTAAATCAATGAACCTATCAGCAGTGAGACTCCGGTGCGTGGGCAGCTCGTGAACATAGATGATATCCAATTAGTGAATGCATGCTTGGAGCGTGGACGCGTGATCAGAGAACAGCTGCATATATAAGGAGGCTTGTTTCTGTAATAAATGGCTGTAGCGTGATTCACATTGAATCGGAGTGCAGGGTCCTTTATTCGCTCCAACAATTAATGTTGTAGATATCCCAATACTCACTTATAAATAAATGTTTTTATTATATTTTCATAAGAAAGCTTGGTAACTTTGACAACATTGTAACACATTGCTGAAAAGACAGAAATTGCTATTTCTGTGTTTACCTAAATTTCTCTTAGGTGTAGTCTAAGTCAAAGCATACACGAAATCTGTCTAAAAATGAAGTCACTCTAAAAAACCCCATGGCTGACAAAGCAAATTCTGCCTGAAATGAACAAAACCATTTACACACCTTCGTTCTTTATAAGAACAATAAGCCCCATAGGTATTTTCTCTGAAATACTTGGCATTTTTTCAGCCGCACCTGAACTCAGTTGACTGGGTGCAGATATATTTCAAACACAGTGGCCTGACTCTTTTACAAGTTTGAACATATGAACTCTTCTAACAGCTGCAGTGCAGAAAACATCTGTCTTAAAACCTGATAGATGGGGCCACTTACAGATGTGGCAAAGTCACTGCGTGGCTTGAGGTGAAGCCTGGAGATTCAAGGAGCATTCCTTTCTTGTTCACTGGTGTGAAGCCATGCAGAGAGAAGTTTGCTGGGCTAGACAGGATTTTTTTTACACTGGCAGCTCATGAAAGAATAAGACATGCGTCATCCAAATTATTAATATATAGTGAAAATAATTGTAAGCCTATTTAAATGTAGGTTCTTTTATATTGTGTGTAGGATCATTGTGTTAAAACTCTTAGCAATTAAAAAAAAAAAAAAAAATCCAAGCCAGAAATAAAGAAAATGTTAATAGTTGTGCATCACTGTAATCCCTTCTCCTGCTGAAAGCACAACAGATGTTTGATTCCCATGTTTACAGTTTTGGAGGCAGGCGTAAAAATGTTGTCCTAACAGGCAGGCAACCAAAAGTATTCTCTGTTTGTATATTTAAGTATTCTCACCATCACAGCTGAGCAAAATGAAATGGGAAAATAGACTGGGCTGTAAACATTTGTCCATTGAGTCTGGCCTGCATGGAGCAATGCAGACGATCAGTGATACGCAACAAAGATTTCTAGTTGCTTCACTGAAACAGAGCCTGTGGCAGGCAGTGAGGGTCATTGGCTGCTCCCCTCCTGTGCTCTGGGGAGATGAGGGGGCCTCTTGAAGAGTGGGAAGAAAATGTCCCAACCTCCATTGTATTCAGACTGGGATCCTATTTAATGGAGAACTGGAGCCAATGTATTTTATTTGACCTGAGTGAAAAAGTTTCAGTGTGCTACTGGTATGTCTCTTGAATGTGGACTTTTGGAAAATGGAGTTTTGTCAAGAGCTCTAGTGTCTTCTCAGGCTTTGCTGGGAGATTAAATTTAAAAATGAAAAAAACAGAGTTTTGTGGTTTTTTAATGCCTTTTGAAATGGCTGAGCAGGTTTATACAGTTATCCCAAAAATGTAAACAGAAAGTTGCTGATTTACGTTTACATGTAGACATTGAGATAAAGCATTACGATTAAAATCTTGCTTTCACCATCTCTCTTAAATGTTAGCAACTGATGTTGTGTATTCTCAGCAATTAATATTTGACTGCATTTGAAAACTGGAGCACAGAGTATCTCAAACACAAGGCTGCAACAATTACGCAGTATGACAGAAGCCACAAAAACCCAGGTCAGAACTGAAGCAGAGACAGAAGCTGATCACAGTGATGGGGTCAGAAACGGTGGCAGAGCACGGGCTGGAGGCAGCTGTTGGATGTGGTGGTAGGTCAGGATTGGGATCAGAGTGTGGGAACACCAGAGCTACCTTTGCATAATGGTGCAAGCTAATATTAGGAGCAGCTGGGCTCCTGAGAAGGAGTTTACCCAGGGTTCCGTCACTGTGGGAAGAAGACTTACCTCTCAGATTAAAAAAAATGCAACAGAGATGTGCGTTTACTTTTTGATGCACAAGTTCTTTGAGAGACCACCTTATCAGAAAATTGCGTTTTGGATGAATGTGCCCAGCCCCCTCAGTCAGTCAATGTCTGTGAAAGACCTGCTTAGGCACGGGGAGAAAAGATGATTCCATTTCATTTTCCAAGGGCAACAGAAGAAAGGGGACTGTGCTTAGCCCCTACCTAGTGCCCAAATCACTGTGCCACTGTGTGCTCTCTCTGAATGTTGTGCTGTGGCCTGTTGTGCATTGCCCTTCCCTCAAACACTGAAACTAAGCATGCATTTATTCTTTCTGTGGCCCAATGATCACAATTTGAGTTTTTCATTAAGGGTGAAAACTCATTGAACAGAAACATCTTCCTCTAGAGTCAAATAACTCAGATAGGAACATTGCCAGAACTGAGATGTAGCTCTGGAAAATTGCCTCTTATCTATCTACATAACAAGAGCCTTCTCTCTCTTGCACAGTGAAGTAACTCCCTGCTTGCCAAGATCAAATGTGTAGTTGAGTTATATATTCAGTTCCTAAAGTGTGCCTACACCTGCCTGGAGGCACATCTACACAGACCACGGAGCTGTTTACATAAAAACAAGCAAGAGCACTCAGAGTGATATAGCCTCCTCTGATAAAATGTCAGACAAAAAAATCCCACTTACTCGTAAGGATGGAAAAACCTTCAGACCTGGCTTCAGGCAAAAAACCTCCAAAGATAAGATAAACCTGGCAGCGGTCCTAAACTGGATCCAAAACTGGAGCTGTGCCCAGCCAATTGGGAGAGCTGGGAGCCGTCCAGGGGTAATACCTCTCACTCTGAGATACAGAACTAGTGTCAGGAGGAGTGAGAAGAGCTCCCCGGCTGCTTCTGCAGCTGGCATGGGAAAAGGGTGAGCAGAGACGTAGCCACAGTGCTGATCATAAATAACCTTACTACAGAGTAAAACCACCGATTGAGCACATACTACAACCTGTGAGACACCAATGCTGATTTTTCCACATCAGGAGTACATAATGACGGACAGGCAGCCAGGCTGCTGGTGTCTATGGGTGACCTTGAAATCCAGTCCCAGGTAAAGTGCATCCCCAATGACAGTGCAGGACAGAGCTAATGATCATGCTAACAAGGATGACGCTCCGTATTTGGCTTTCTGACTTCCGTCTTCCTGCTGCCTCCTTTGGCAAGCATAGTTAATAGCGTAATTATAGATATCAGCTAATGTATAGTTTTACAAATCTCAATCAGCGGTTGATGAGAGCCCCACTGCCAGCATGAAACCTGGCTCTCCACCCATCAAACAGCAGGGTTGTCTAACATGCCACATCACAGCAGGAAAAGAGCCCCTTATAGTCTTCCTGAAACAGAGAGATTTGGAGGAGACACTTGGAGGTATAAGGCCATTCAAAATGAAAGAAATTAAAAATAATTCAAAATAAAATCCCAAATAATTTGAAATAAAATTATCAAACTATTTAGAAAATAAAATAAAATAAATTAATCTGACAGTATGAGCATGGCAAAGAAAATACCAGAGCTCATAGGACTGCTTTCTATTCTCCCTCATGGCTACCTGGTGTTGTAGAAGCATGGAAGTGAGTTAAAGCCATACTAGTCTACCTCCTCAGAAGCATCAGAGGATATGGGTGCCTGTCCCACCCCTATGCCTGTAGGGAGCTGAACTGCTATTGCTTCCCATCCATCCAGAGGTGGGCAAGGTCCAATGTCCCATCTACAAGTGGATGGCGATGAGTCATGTTCAACTTGCTTGCCTAACAGGATGGCCAATCACTTCTAGTTGGTTCAGAAATGTCTTTATTCGTTCATAGGGAAGAGGAAAGGTTGCACCCTGGGAGCCTGGTTGGTTGCTGGCTTGAAGCTGATGCTGACCCTGAAAGCAACACGCTGGGGTGTATCTGCTCATCAGACCTCTCTCTGGGGGAAGGCTGCTTCTCTGCCTCCCCCTAGCTCTGCTTAGGAAGAGGAGGGTGTTTTGTGGGTTGCTCTGTCTCCTGTGTGAGGGGAAAGGGCTCCCATGTGTGGCTGTAGAAGAGTTACTGTTCTCTCCCACAAACACAAGAATTGATGTAGGGAGACATGTTGTGGGGTGACGGCTATGTTTGAATAGTAGGGCTCTTTTATCAAATACAAAGCAACTACAGCTTTGTTATACTTCCATTTGCCTTATTTAGATGGAATTAATAGAGTTCATATGCACCACCCACAGTGTATTTCTGGGCTGTGTCAATGTAACTAAACTCTCACATAGGTTTGGGCCCAGATCCCATAAGAGTATTCTGGCCAGATTTGAAGGTTAGGTGAAGGTCACAAAGAACCAGAAGTAAATATACAGCCAGGAGCATGCTGGTGACAGAGGAATGGACTGAATGCCTTTGCTAATGATAGGATCTGCAATTTTATCTGGGTTGGCTGTTCAGGGAAAAATAACAGGAATGTTTGAGAGCTACCCACTCAGTATGCCAATAAGCAGACACCTTTGTTTTTCTGAGCTAGGGCTCTGTCATCTGATGACACCCAAAAATTATAAAATAAAATGAATCAAACCCCAGATATAAAAACTCACAGCAGCACTGAACTTTGCACAGTTTAATCAAAATGCCTAATTGGATTAGCAAGCAACAATTTGGATTATTGGATTTGCCACACAATAGTTTTCAAATGCATGACAAATCTCAACAAGTGCAAATACTCTCTGTTAAGTGGGACAGCAGTTGGAGTTCTCTTATTTTTCCTATGTCTTGGAAACATCTTCATTAAAAACAAAGAAAAAAGAGGAGCAAAGTGTTTCGCAGGAACACTTCAAACAAACAAACAAACAAAACCAAAGAACAAGAACGACAACTTGAAAGGAACTTTGCCCTAAGTCTGTGGTTATCAATTGCATCTACTAATTTGTTATGCCTGACTTGTAGCTCACTTCAGCAGCTTGATATTTCAGGCTGGACTAAGCATCTCTCATGCGTGTCCATGTGTAGGGATCTAAACTGAGCAGCGACATAAAACATTTAAAATCATTAGTCTTGGTCTGCAATCATTGCTCTGACTCTCTATCTGCTGCTCTGAACAATCTTGCCTAAAAATTAAAAAAAGATGTTGTGCTAATGCTTAATCTCGAGAATACTTGGGAGCCAAGAGGTCTGTAGTAGAGTCAGCAAATAAACAGCATGGATTTAGCTAGATAAGTGGCTGCTGATTTTTCCAGACAATAATCTTTCATATCTGAAAAAAAAGAAAACTGTTTTAGATGTCTGACATTTTGCAAACATGGTTAAAATTTAAAGAATGGAAAGCCAGGGAATAAGTCTGGCACTTGTCAGAAGAGAAAACCCCAAAGCCAATTGGATGTCTAATTCCTAAAGAAATGCTTAAGAATTAGAAATGCTGCAAACTGATTTGCACCACAGAAGCTTGCTGAAAATGTCACCAAAATATGATTCCCAGTAATGATTTGTAGCCCTGGACAAGTATCATTGTTCCTGACCAGCAGTGTGAAAGTAACATAAAGTGAATATGTGGAATTCTGTCTAAAACAAACAGCTCAACATTATTTGCTCAGCTAGAGAGGAGCATTGTTCCTGTGAATACCAGCTGTAATAGAAGTGTGAGCACAATATTTCAATAACAGCTTAAATAATCCTTGATCAAAGAGCAACGAGTTGGTATTAAGAGCCAAACTGATTAAATCTTCCTCCAAGAAGCATATGGAGTCCCAAGCCTCACCACTGCTCCAGATGAATTAACTGGAGGTCTGGTCCTTTCTCGTGCTCCTGGTGAACGAGCAGGGAAGGAATAGAGCAGAGCGACTGTCCCTGAACAAGGCTGCAGTGCCACCTCCACCTCTGTAGGTGTAGAAGAAGGACAGTGACGGGTCCCCACAGAGAGGCGTGTTGTCCTTGTGATGGCCTGCCTCCAGCCATTTGAGGGACCAGAGGCACAGCTTCAGCCTGAATTACCTTTGGCTGTCAGATTGGAAGTGCTGGTTCTAGTCCTGCCTCTTGTGGGAATGCCTTGCTTTGTCCACTTACTCAATTGTTCACAGCAGTAAAGTCTTTCTGAGCCCCCAAAGTACAAAAGGAGTTGGAAGAAAGATGTGAGGATGACAGAGTTATCACACACTGCCTGCTGTAAGGTGCAAAATGAAAGGCAGTGTCTGGGTAGACTTATACCTGCAAGACACTGTTTTTATGCTATACCCACCCCTCTGCTGAGTGCTACCGGAAGCCCAAAGCCTTGCTGGATGGCTTCTGAGCATAATGAAGAGAGTGACATGAAGTCCAAGCATATATGAAGAGTCAGAGACAGCAGGCAGGACAGTCCCTTCCATTTCAGTGCAGCCTCCTGTGGAGAGCCGCTTGCGAGAAACTGTCTCATCCACTTTACCTGAGTTACAGCCCAAGGCAGAGGAGGGTCCATGGCTGTGCGGTGACAGCAAAACAGCCATGCAACCCTAGGACTGGCAAGCAACAATTCCCACTAAGGAAAAGGCGTTTGGATGCAATGTTGTCACCTTGTAATACTCCCATGGCAATACAGAAATTGTTTCGATTCCTGCCTTTAATGCATATGCACCTGTGGCTTTCCTTATATTCAGAAACAGGGGATCAGAAAAGGCATTCTGCATTCAGTCCTTGGTATTGCAAACTATCCCACCATCTGGCTTTGTACCTCATTTTAAGTTGGCTTTTAGTTAATCGAAGTTGTTTGCTGTCTGCGAAATAAAGGAAAAGAAAGTGGGCAGTGAATGTAAGTGCTGCGCACCAGTATGCTTAGGAAAAGGCACTCCCACACTGAATCCTGCCTGCCCAAGACCCAAGCCCTGCAATGCTTATCTTTGAAGGCATACAAAATAACAATCTGTAGTGTGTACATACACATCCTGAGTTATTCGGGCAAGTCTGGCAGTACCACATCAGCCAGCTTAAACAAATAATCTACTTGTTCTTAGTCCTTTCCCTCATTAAAGCATTTTACAAACCCTGTCTTAATTAAAGTTCACAGCAGTCCTGTGAGTTAGTAAAATGTCATTATCCCAATTTTACAGATGAAAAAATTGCAACAGAGAGGTGAAATGCTGTGCTTGAGGCCGCAGGAGACAGTTTTAGGGGCAGAATTAGCCATTGGGAGCTCTTTGTGCAACAAAGCCAGCCTCTGAAGGCACTGAAAGGACTCTCAGAGAGATGCTAAAAACACTGCTCCCTCCTTAGGGTTCCATTACAACCTCTGTATTTAAGTTGACAAAGGTGACTGATCTGGGCTCTGACATCTCTTCTTATCCCATATTCATTTTCCAGAAGTGAGCCATGCCAGGTATGTACTACACAGAAGGAAGAAATCGGCAATGTGACCTTGCTCAGGCTATTGTGGAGTCTCAGACAGCTGCCCTGTGAACAAAAATGGGCCACAAACAAGTTACAGCAGCCTCTGAGGCTGGGCCAGGCCACAGCAGGCACTGTACCACCTTTGACCGCTGCTGGGTTCAGGGGTGGATTAGGACTGAATTCCCAAACCATGCTGCCTCCCTGAGCCAAAAACATAATGGTGACCGCAAACCTATCAAGGTTGCTTAACAAGCTGATGCAAACGTTGACCCAATGGTGTGCCGTTTGCAGCTCATCTGGAGTGATGCAGGATGCAAACTTCTACTCTGAGTCACGAAGTAGAGACTTGAAGCTGGGTCTCACACCTTTGAGCCACCACCCTAGCCAGAAGGCTCAGATGGGTGCAGCTGACACTCCTACACCTCCCATTTTCATGTGAATGTTCAAAAGGCTTAATTTTTCCCAATAAGAAAGGAAAACCCCTTTCCACATGTTAAAAAAGGAAACCACCACAAAGCAGGGTCATCACCCACCTATTCAGATGAACGTAAAATATTTAGGTCAAAAGACACAAAAGGTCCCACCTCCTGCTCCAATCAGGGTCAGCTCTGAGGATGGAGATTGCATAACAACCCTGGGCAACCTGATCCAATGCCTAATTTTCTTAAGATGATTCATTTTCCCTTATATCCAGTTGGAACCAGTTGAACTGTTGCCCTGGAAAGAAGCGTGTCATTTCACCTAGTTGTGGCCACCCTCAGTAATTTTTTTCCCTTGTTTAAAAATAATGAAAAAAAAAAAATCACAGAAACTTTTCGGTATGGATTTTAGCACAGTAGCGCACTGTCAGGATCTCATGTTGCAGGCTCATGATTACATCAGAAATCTGATAAGAACATATCTTTTATTTTTTTTTTTTTTTTTGGTGGCAGAATGCAGCTGCTTTTTGAAGACTCAAGTGTTATTTCATTTTTGTCCCCTTGTTTTAATGAGATGCTGCTTTCAAATACCTGTAGTCAGACACCTCTAAATCTCTCAAGTTTACATCACGTCTTAATACCCTAAGGCATAGGTATCATGGTTGTGATTTACTGCTGAAGTTCACCTATTATATTCATGTTGCTTTGGTAATACTAGTCACCGGTTACTTTCTGGAAAGTCTTTTATAAAAACATACTTCTCAAATTTTCTTGTGGAGTTTTTTCTGTATTTACTTTTCTGACTTGGAGAGGGAGGCGGAGGGGGTAGAAAAAAATGTAGGGCAGGATCTCAACTTCACTTGTATCACCCCTTGGTAGTTATACTTAAACCGAAGCCAGGAGCTCAGTATGCCATGGCCTCAGGTGAGTGAAGGAGGAACATGGGTTTCATTTGTCTTTGACTGTTGTAACAAACTGCATCATAATTCTGTGTCTGTATAACCCTAAGCATCAAGCTGGTTGTGCCTGTAACTGCATATCTCATAGCTATGAAATACTCCGCTGTGTCTACTTTGTCCTGTGTGCCTGAATCATAGAATCACAGAATAGTTTGGGTTGGAAGGGACCTTCAAAGGTCATCTAGTCCAACCCCCCTTCAATGAGCAGGGACATCTTCAACTAGATCAGGTTGCTCAGAGCCCTGTCCAGCCTGGCGTGGTATGTTTCCAGGAATGGGGCATCTACCACCTCTCTGGGCAACCTGGGCCAGTGTTTCACCACCCTCAGGAGTTACGGTACCACCTGCCAGCCTGCCTGGGAACCCACTGGCAGTTGAGCGTGCACAACAGCTGCAGCCACAGCCCCCAGTGGGGGGACCATAAGGTTTTTCACTTCCATGGGATGTTCAATGCTGATGTTTGGAGAAGTGCTGAAGGGAGACAAAATGACTTGTTTAGCCCCCTGGTATTTTCCTTTGTCTGGTAAACAAGGCCAAAATGGTACCAGAAATCCATGGACATGTAAGGAGTTGGGTGTAACTGATGCAGGGGGGAGACAAAAATGAGGACAGGCTATTCTGCCATTGATATCTTCTGGGACAGGGTTAATGAAAGGATACTTTACATTAAATGAAAAGCAGAGGGGTACCATGCTACAGCTAGCATGGTTCAGCCTTCAAATGCTGCTGTTTGCTCAAGGTCCATGGTCTCCTACACTTCAGATGCTGAAAATGAAAGACTAGTAACCAGTGGCCACACTTGCCAGTGATTGCTGAAACCCCAGTGTGAGTCATCCAAGACCTTGCTCTGCTTTCTCCTCCCTTGTGAGTTCCTCTCTGCTGCCACTATCTTTCCCCTTTCTCTCAGCTTTCATTTGATCTGCTCTACATCAGCGGGAGAAAAACATTCAGGGCAGCCAGTTCTGCCACTCCTGGAAAGGAGAAATGAAACAGGGAAGCCTGATCAGACCAATAAACCGATGACCTTGAGTAGCAAAGGGAGTTAGAGTCCTAACCTGTGGCTCACCCGTTAGCCCAGAGCAGCTGCTGTGACTGCCCTTGTTCTGGAAAATACTGGTTTTTATAATATTCACTGTTCCTTTTCGCCCCCAGCCCTCCCTGCACCTCTCCTCCCCCTATTTTTT
Organism: Columba livia; assembly: GCF_036013475.1. NCBI lineage: Eukaryota > Metazoa > Chordata > Aves > Columbiformes > Columbidae > Columba > Columba livia. Next base: position 93,731,000 of record NC_088603.1, read on the forward strand.
TTCTTTTTTTTTCTGTTTGCACTGGTTCTTCACCTTGGTTAGAGTCAGAGAGACAAAGCTATGAGCTGGCTTAGGCACTCTTTGGACCAGAGGTGTGGTGGTGATGCTGCCCAAGGACCTGGCTGATAGGAGAGAGAAATCTGCACTGAGCTCCCTGCTGCCAAGTCAGGCCTGGGAGCAGAATCCAGCCAGTGAGCTGAAGCCTAACTCAGGTTTACTCACACGACCTGTGGTGACTGCAGTGTAGACATATGGTTTTCCTGGAGGCCAAAACTTAACATTATTTATATCTCAGTCTTAAGCATGAGACGAGACTCTTATTTCTCACCAAAATGTTTAAGATGGAACAAGAGGCTCTTATGCTCATAATCTTTTTCGTCCTCTCCCTTTCCAAAAGAAGGATTTTCATTGTTTTATATTACGTTTGTTTTGAACAATCATGTGGTTTCAATGTGAAAGCATCTGATGTGAAAAATACCTGTCTATACTCTGACAGAAGTTGACTAATGTCTCAGTAGGATGAAGTCCCTGCATTTGTAAGCACAACATTGGTGTTTTCTGTTAAAAGTTGCACAGCCATATAACCACTAGTGTTTCACTGAATATTAATATAGGAATTCTTACCTGCTTCTGTGCACATGGCAACTTTGGACAAAATGGTCGAGGAGAGCCCACGTCTTTTAAAAAGCAGGCAGTTGCTCCATTGGAATTACATCCTGGTAAATGGGACACAGAGTCTAATCATTTTGTTATCCTTCTAGAGCAATGTGAAATTGAATAAAGTGCTGAGAAGAAAAAGAAATCAATAGAGTATTGTGGACTTTCCCCTAAATTTAGCTGGGAGGTTCTTATTTGTGCTAGAAGCTTCAGCCTTCTGTGCCAGGCATCTCACTCCGGTGCCCCAAATGCACTCAAAGCACAGGAAAATCTTCACCCAAGCTTCTAAATGGGGCAGGGCAGCACATTGATCAGGACCTAGAAATCTACAAGAGATAGGAATGGTGCACACAGCATCTTGCAAGAAATGTGCTGCTGGTGATTCTTGTAGCCTCAAAAGAAGAGTTGATGTTGATTTTCCTCCCTCCTATGTTAAGAAATAGCTAGGAAGCAGCACCGAACACACTGATGACTGTCACCCACAGAGGTGCACAGGGCTTTCCCCAAACACAGCTCAAATGAAATTTTTGCTGTGATTGTATAGGTTGTGCCTGAAGCCAGATTTTGACTGCTGAGTGGGTACGTGCACTGTGAGCAGACTCCTTGAAGTCACCAGGAGTCCACACAGAGTAATGTGTTACCCACCACGAGTAAACATATCACAACATGTTTCAAATAATATCCAAGGGCCCAAATCCAAAAAGTACATCTCCAGCTGCTAGAAACTGCATCAGAACAGAAGTCTCCCTGATTTCAATGGCATCACCTGCAAGGATAGAATTGCCCACATCTGTAAGTCAGATCAGGGCTTTGAAGCATATTTCTCCTGGGGCGAGGAGTGCATGTCTGCATTTTGTGAGCAAAATTGGATATTCTGCCTGTGCTGAAATCACAATAATAGACCAAATCTCTCAAATCTGGAAGAAGACTCACAGGTCTTTCTTGTCTTACTTTATTTTTGTAGGCCAAACACCTGCTATAGGAAAAATACGCAAAAAAACAGCAAAAGCCCATAACTTCTGCTTTGAGTGCTGCTACAAATGTTCCGGTTTTCAAAGGTTTGCTCCATAAATAGTAATTAAGGGCATTCTCAGTCCATAAGATGTGTATTGAAAGCAAGCAAATTATTTGTCTCTCCACAAACGTAAAGGTTTTTTTTTCAGTAAGCAAACACATCAGGGTTTGAATCGTACCACTATTTTATTAAAAATGCTATTTGGATTCTACATTTTCATATCTGTGGTGAACTATTTTTAGTTAGCAAAGAATATTTATGTAAGCAAGAGCATATACTTGTAAATCCATAGTGTTGGGGCATATAGGATATATTAGACACTTGTTCATTGAAGTTACAGATTTTCTCCCTCAGCCTGAGGAAGGCATGTGTTGGGAAACAGTTATCAGAGAAAGTATCTATCACAAAACAACATCTCTAATACTAATACATTAGCAGTTTCAACCATGAAGTTTGAGAGAGGTGATTTCCTTTTCTTCCCTTTCCCAAAATTGCCACATATTTCATTCCTATTCAAAGGTAGAAGGTATCAGCTGCCTTTGAACTCTAACAGGAAAAACTCAGAAGCAAATGAAAAGATATAAAGGATGTGTTTAATAGATAATTAATGTATCCTCAAACAGGTGGAGCCTGGAGAAGCACAGGCCAGCAATGAGCGTGAGCTCTAGAAACTCCACCTTCCTGCAGTGGTGCATAATTTGCATTAATTTTGTCTGTAGCCATCACACCTGGCACTAGCTTGGGCTTGTCTAGGCAAATGGGGAGATAACATAGTTGTATCAAGAGTTTTGCTTTGTCTGTCAGTGAATTGGGCTTTGTATTTGAGCAAAATGACCTTTTATCAGGTGTTCAATGGTCATGTTTTTCAAGGTTGATTTCGCAGCGAAGGCTCTCTATTTAAAATGTTAAACATTTCCCATGGAGCATTCTGCAACCTGGAAGTGATTACACATTTAAAGGTATTTAAACTGTTTGAAATGCTGCGTCGCATTTTGATATGTAAGATTTGCAAGTTGTGGTTAGTTATACATACCAAAAATAGCTTTTCAAGGATGTTCAGCCAAATGGTTTGCTTTTACACTAAAATGTAGATGGAGAGCAAACCAACAAATGTTCAAATTTAGTTAGGAAGTTATTGCTTAAAAATAATTCAAAAATTTCATAACCTGCAATGTGAGATAAAGAAAAAATCTTGATGTGATTTTGCTATGAAGCTTTCTTAGCAGTTCTTTGAATTTTTTCCTTCTCCCCATGGATAACTGTGAAGTCCTGCAAAACATCTGCCTTATTATACTGGCAAGTGTCCTGCAACACACCATCTGCACTGGCCTGCAATGTAGAACTTCTTGGGACTTTCTGCTCTGAGGCAAAATGACTGTAATAATAATTTACCTGCTTCATGGTACATTTTATATATTTTAAAAAATGTGTAAAATGTATTATATATTTACATAAACTATTATATATAATGTAGTCTATACAAAATATAGGAAAAAATATGGAAACCTGCGTATGCTATCTGCAGACCTTCTAAAGGAAGAGAGTGTTCTGACACACAGGAACTCAAGGAATCCTCTGTTTTTTAGGTATCTATTTTCTAAACATTTGAGTGGCTATTTCCACAGTGATTCTCAGGCTAAAAGTGGGTAAAACATAACCATTTTTACTACTACCCAAAACAGAATAACTGTTCCCGATCAATTTAATATATTCATGAATATGTGTGCACTACTACTTCATTCATGAAATAGAAGAAATGTGAGAAAAATAACTTTTGTGTCCAGAATACGTTAGTAATTCACTTACAGGAATCTGTAAAGACACATATTTTTTTCTCTCCTGGATTCTACCGATAACACAAATTGGTTCAGTACACACTTCAGAGGAAAGGCGTTTGGCATAGCTGCAAAGCTGGTCTGTCTAATAGTAATGCACACATAGATAATGCATATGTGCGTATAGACATATAAGAGAGTGCCATTGGTGGCAAGAGCTATTGGAAGCATATTCGGCATTTCACTTGGGCCTGCCTGACCTAGTGCTGAGAAGAGCTGCCAGAGATGTCAGGAAGTGAAAGAGAGAGACTCACAGAGAACTGCAAAACCACCCACAGCGCCATCTATCAATTAGCCCTAGTTAGTTATGCATACTAAAGAGGACCTGTCAATCCTACACCGGGTTGTATCAGTGAGCATCAAAGTTGATCCAAGCTGATGGTTTAAAGAAGAATACGTTCCTTATGCTTTTTAGTTCTTCCTATCTGCCAGGTTTCTTCTTGGCTCCCCATCCCCAGGAGACATTTTCTGGTATGGGAGAAAATTGTGCTGCTGTTGCAGGAATTGAGAAACAGGCTGTCACCCATCCCAGTAGGAGCTGCTGTTGCCTACCTGACCAGCCTACCAACCAGTGGGGACACGCATCACGTTTTTAGTGCTGCTGCTATCCGTGCTGACTGCCTCGCTTGTTTAAAAATGAGCCTGCAAAATCTATTAGATGGAACCATCTGCTTCTCAGCCATTCTCCTACAATAACCCTGACAGTGACTGACTAGAGAGAATTTACAGCAGTGGGTGAGAGTCAATCGTAGTTCTGATCTCTCTTCCAGAGCTGCTGGAGCCCTTACAGTGCAACTTGGAGTATCTGGTACCACACCTCTTTTGAACTTTTACAGTGTAGAGTAAATATCCACAGTAACTTTTACTTTGCTCCTTGCAAGAGCCAGGAAAGGAGTTAAAGGTTTGTAATTGCTATTGTTAATCGAGCTAACAAAGGAGGAGCTTCACCTTAATAGCCCTGTGGTTTTCTTTTGTTTTTAAAAGGAACCTGTTCAAAGATCATTTGGAACTTTTGAGATACAGCTGCTGATTTCAATAGGTTTTGAATATGGCTGTGAGTGTATGTTCTTTGAATGAGGAGTTTTCATTAACCGATTCCAGCCTGAAACATGCCTTTTTTGGTTATAAATATATAATCTTTATGGCAAAATGACTTTTGGTTGTGAATGCTTCTTTGACTATGTTTATTCCATTACTAACGAAAACTGAAAACATTATGTTTTTTTTTCCTGATGTTTACCTGATGTGAAAGTCAGCTGCAAAAAAATTAAAAAGTTTTATCAAAACAAGAGAAAAAAATCACTTTGATTCACTTGTATTGCAAAAGAAATGTATTAATTCCTTCCACTCCAGATCTAAAAAAGAAACTGTATGTTCTAAACCTGGGCTATTTTTCAAATGATACCAGTTGATATGAGAATAATACTTTTGCCTGCAAACCTCAGATAGCAAAATATGGACTCTCTTGAAGTTCATCAGTGATTTAAGGCAGCAACATAACTAGTTTGTTTCAGCTCTCTGACAAATGAAACAGGCGCAAGAAGTTGCTACCATTTCTAAAAGCAGATTCACATGTCCGGAGGAGTTAAAGGTTACCTGCTGCATATTCTGTGTATATTCTTGGTAGGTGTTTGTGGAGGAAGCCATTCAGGAGCAACAAGAAGCACCAGTAGCAGCTCAGCAGAGAGAGAAGCCCTTGAGCTAGCTGCTGTGTGAGGCTCTAATTGAACACAGGTGCCTGCCCTAGAAGTGCTCACATGCTTGGTGGTGCACCCAAGTTCTGTTAAATTGGATCTTCTTCCATCAGTGGACTGCATCAAAAGAAGCATGGCCAGCAGGCTGAGGGAGGTGATTCTGCCCCTCTGGTGAGACCTTGCCTGGAGTCCTGCATCCAGCTCTGGAGCCCTGAGCACAGGAAGACATGAACCTGTTGGAGAGGGTCCAGAGGAGGCCACAAAACTGATCAGCAGGCTGGAACAGCTCTCCTATGAGGACAGGCTTAGAGAGTTGGGGTTGTTCAGCCTGGAGAAGAAAAGGCTCTGGCGAAACTTGTGGCCTTCCAGTACTGAAAGGGGGCTCATAAGAAAGATGGGGACAGACTTTTTAGCAGTGATTCTTATGGTAGGACAGGAGGTAATGGTTTTAAACTAAAGGAGGGGAGATTCAGGCTAGACATGAGAAAGGAATTTTGTACAATGAGGGTGGTGAAACACTGGAACAGGTTGTGCAGAGGGGTGCTAGATGCCCCACCCCTGAAGACATTCAAGGTCAGGCTGGATGGGGCTCTGAGCAACCTAATCTAGTTGAAGATGTCTCTGCTCATTGCAGGGAGGTTGGACTTGATGACCTTTGAAGGTCCTTTCCAACTCAAACTGTTCCATGATTCTATTCTATAATTAGCCTGCCTGTCCTTGCCAAGGGCCTGTCTTAACCCTGGGCTGGCTGGCTGGCTGCCCCTCTTCTCCTGGCAAGCAGCAGCCCACTGGCACCTTACTGGCCAAGCAGCCACCAATGACCGGCTGTGAAATGTAACTCCTTCTTGAGCTGTGTACATCCCTTGGCATGGCTCATGGGCTCTATCTGCCTGATGCCTTGCTGGTGCTGCTGGCAAGGCCACCCACTTGCAGCTATGCTCACCACGGGCTGGAAAACAGTGTGGTTAGACCAAAACTGGGCAACGCCCTCTCTGTGTTGGCTGCCACCACCATGGCCTGTATGACCAGTGCTTGCTTTCTTGGGGGCTTGTTTCATATGTCACTGTGTGGTCAGCTGCTCTTCTCTGTTTTAGAATCCTCTGTGAGTGGTAGCTGAGGTCATTCACGTTTAAGAAGATCTAAGTCCCAGGTAGGGTAGCGCCCAGGTTGACTTAGTGACCCATACTGCAGCTGGTGGGTGTTGGAGGAGTCACTGTGCCTACTGAGAAGATTACAAAGTAACCCAAATAAAACATTTAGGAGAGGGAATGCTTTAAGCCATGTCCATCTCAGGGCAGAGTGCCAGGAGCTATCACTCTTAAAAGTTTGCAAGACTCGTACCATCTTCTGGAAATGAATGCTTAAAATTGTGTTTTCCTCCCTTTGGTAATTTTGAAGTATTTTGGTGTTTTGAATATGTCAGTAGCTGGCTCATGCAGCCAGGTGGCAAAAGGCTCCCCTGCTCAAGATATCTTAGGTCAGTGTCTCCTGCGTCCCCAGGCTGTAACACACAGAAAGATGGGACTTGGTGCACTCATGCCTCTCCCGGAGAAGCTGTCACTCTTTTCATGTCATTGCTAAACACCAAGTGGAAGAGAGAAAGAGTTCACGGGTGACCAAGGGACAACACAGCCACAGCATTCCTCTGGGGTCAGAGGACGGGCTGCACTCCAAGCCCTTCCCCTGGAGCACATCTCAGATCCTGTTTCCCCATGCACAGACTCACCAGCTTACAGCTTACTCTGGCTTTGTGGCAAGTTCATTCTTGTGCTCTTTCTTGCCCTCAATTATTTGTTCCATACAAAGGGGAGCAGCACTAATAAATAGGGGACTGTGCCTTCCTGTAGAAAGGTGATGTACACCTGGCTATTGTGGCACTTTCCTGGGCAGGAGTTTGATGTTGCCCTTGAATTAGGCTCTGCTGGTGGGACAGGCAGAGGAGCACCTGGCCGGTGACACCCCAGGGAAGCAAGGTGTGAGATAAGAGACCAGCCCCTGCGCTGCTCAGCATTGTCAAGACAGGAGCACAAGACAAGGCGTGCTGAGAAGCAGAACATGAAGACCCTTGAAAAATGCCAGTTTGGGAAACACTGACATATTCAAAATGGAGATACTACATCAATTTTTGGGAAAAGAAGAGCTACAGGAATAGTTCATCTATTGTTTGAGAGTGGTTTGTGGTATCAGGAAGTGAAAAGTAGATACAGTGAAACCAAGAAGTATTTGTACATTGTTAGATTAGGTCACTAGAGAACGTGAGAAAGAAACATAATGTTATACTGAGCAATGCAACTGGGTGATGATTATATTTCTAAGCCTACAAGACACAAATGAGTGATTTATAAAAGAAAGAGAAGAAAAATATTATCTGTTGGAATTGCTGCAATGTCATGAAAGCAATTTGCAGAACTACCCACAACTCACCAAGAAATATCGCCTGAGTATCATCCCATCCATAGCAGTAGAAAGCTGGCATGTGTGAGGCTTCTTGTTAAAAGCACTGAGCACATCCTCCTCCGTCTTCTGCCTAGCCTGGTGGCATAGCAAAGCACTCTTAGCTTTTACCAAAATCAAGAGTTTAGATCATTTAACATTTACCTGAACTGTTTTGCATCTTGCAAAATTAGGTACTATGGGCTTTTTTTTATTATTATTTTCTGGTATACTCTGGAGCAGCTCTATCTCCAGCAATATGTGTTTTCTCTTTATAGCAGCACCTTTCCCTGTGGTATCTTAGCACTTGCTAAGAGGTAATCTCAGAGAGTAAATACAGGTCCACTTCCCTGAGTTGCCTAGATTGGATTTGTCCTTTAATTCCATGTTCTGGTGGGATTACTTATGTAACGGATTTTTTTTCTTCGTTAAACTAAGGTTATAATTCCATGGTATGGAGAATTAGACATACATTTCATGTAATAAAACTACAGCTTGTGGGTGTAATGGGCTTTGGGCCAGCATCTTTGAACAGTATTTTTTTTTTTTTGTCATTTTAAAGAGTTAGAAAATCAGACAGATTGCACAGAGATGAGAAATAGTAAATGTGTTTCATTAAAAAATATTTTCTCAAGATGGTTACAACAAAAATATTGAATATTGGAAATGTCATTACACCTTTTTCAGCATTGCAAATTTAGGCCAGGAGACTTGCTTTAAAGGACTAAGGAGGAGGAACAGAAAGAAAAGTACATAAAATGCTTCCAAAGATCCCAAATGGGTATATGTTTATTAGACAAACAATCAGTTTAACACACATAATGGTGGAGAGGATGATTTCCTACAAAAATAAAAAACCACTTTCTGTTCAGAAGGACTTTGCATGCACAGTTCTGAATGGCTGCATAGTGTCATTTTGGTGTCTTGTGTTGGGGGGGCACACTGAGGAGCAGTGAGAACCACCTGTGAGCAAGCTGGTGAGCTTCCCTCACTGATTCTTCCCAGAAATGCTCATCAGGCCAACTGAAAAGGTGAATACATGTCGGGTAGTGTCCTCTTTCTGTAGATCTGGCAGCATCTCCAGAGTCTAAACGGGAGCAGCTCCCCATGCAAAGAGAGACACCCCACCAATCCCTGGCAGGATGTTTTATTCTAGTTCCCATCTTTTATCCATTTTCTTTTACCTTGGGCTTGAAGGACAAAATTAGCACAAACCAGACAGTCCCACTTGCCCTTGCCAGCCCTGCAACTAGAAAAGTCAAATCTTTGGCTCATGGTAGAGGGGCTCTGTGGCTTTCATCTCCTCAGTGGCTTCAAGATCAGCCGTCCCACTCAGTTGGGAGGCTGTATGACTAGGGTTGATGGAACACTTGGCACAGGGAGCCAGTGTCACCTCCCAGAAACAGCCAAACCAAAGAGGCACATGAGCGGATTTTTAAGTGGTGTGAAGCAAGGCCAACACTGCCTTTCAAAGAGAAGTGATTAGTTGGCTGCCCAGGCAGCGTTTGTTTACCTCTGCAATGTAATCTCTCCTTCAGAGCTGGGAGACACACTGCTTGCTGATGGTGCTTTATCGCTCATTCAGGATGCCAACACACAGTCTCACCGCAGTCCTGGGAGGACAGCTGGGGCTTGGGAGGGTGATGCCAGGCTCCTGCACTGTTGTTCAAGCTCCAACAGGTTTGCTGTGGGGCCACAAGCTGGTCACTTCCATCTTTCTGCCTTCATTTGCCTACCTGAATGTGTTAAAAGATGGGCTTTGTGGATTAGTTTAATAAATTCTATTGTGCTTTAAGTGTGCAGCACATGATTTAAGCATCCCTGTGGCTGCGCACATTCATTAAAAGCCCAGGACTGGTTGTATTACAACAGGTGAGTGTATTTTGTTGGCCCTAGTTCCACAGATGCATCAGGTTGCAAACAGAATTTAATGTGATTTCAAATAAACCATCTGAAAATGTTACTAGCTCTCCCGTTTGTTTGGATTAGCATAAGCTCTTCTTCCTCTCATCTCATTTCCTGCATGTTTAAACTACAAATACAGCTGAATTTAAATGTAATCCTCATGTCTTTACCAACTCATCTTCACTGACAAAAGCACATCATTAAGAAATAGTGTAAGGGGGGTAACAGCCCCCAGTTTCCAAATGTGATAAAAGCAAATCCATCCAAAACTGTGCTAGTGATTTAAATTTATCCCCAAAGTGCAATAAAATCAGTATCACAAAGCTAGCAGATAAAAAAACCTCTAGGTTTAGGTTTAACCAAAGCATTTCTGTAGTTTCAGGATGCCTTCCTCATTATGTGTAAGCAGACCCAGTGCCTGAAGAAAACGTGCAGTTTAATCTATTATTGATTATTTTTACAAGCTTCAAAAGCAGCCAGAGTGTATCTTGGGGCAGAAACAGAGAAGCTGAATATGCAGTGCATGCCCTGGGGAGCTGCCAGTGCCAGGTTCACCTGTGAAGTAACAAGGGATTGATCCAAGCCCAGTGCTCCTGGGACAGGAGAGTGGTCGTAACCTGATAACCTGACTCAGTAGCAGTGTGCAGTCAAACAGCATATGCTTTTGGGGGATGTTGGGGTTTTTTGTGGTTGGTACAAGACAGGGTCCTGCAAGAGCCATTACTTTTAGCTGGAGGAGTGTCTAGGACCTGAAGCAACTCATCACTTGGAAGCTGTGGAGAAAACCCTGAAAAATGGTCTGTCTGTGGCTTGCTTTGCACTGACCGAGGCTGGGACTGTGGGAACTACAACCAAAGTGCCATCAACCAGACCTGAAAGTGGTTTTCAGAACAAGGGGAGGAAACTACGAACAGGTGGAGGAAACTGAGAATCAATTTTCAGGAAGACTTCCTACCAGAAAGAAGATGCAAGTGCTAAGATCTTTAGAAAAAAAAACTCTCTCTTTTTCTACAATTTAGATACTCAGTTTCCTCTCTGTTATTTCCTGCCCTGTCTTGGAGAAGATAGTGACCATTGGAAGAGACAGTCACTGGAGGCACAGAAACATGTAGTTTGATCATGACCAGGTGTCTCAAGAAAAGCAGAGACAAGGAAAGCACCAGGAGTGACCTGGTGCAGCTCTTGTACTGTGGCAACAGGAACTTATGGAGTACTAAGGAAGCTGAAGGAATACTAAGAAAGTTTGCCAATGACAAAAAATTGGGAAGAGCTGTTGACACTCTCGAGGGCGGAGAGGCCCTGCAGAGGGATCTGGACAATGACCCATCGCATGAAGTTCAACAAGGGCAAGTGCCAGATTTTGCAGCCGGGACACGGCAACCCTGGCTGTACATACAGACAGGGGAATGAGATGCTGGAAAGCAGCTCTGTGGAGAGGGATCTGGGGATTCTGGTCTATGGCAAGTTGAACATGAGCCAACAGTGTCCTGGGGTGCATCAAGCACAGCATTGCTAGCCGGGTGAGGGAGGTGATTGTCCCGCTCTGCTCTGCACTGGTGCGGCCTCACCTGGAGCACTGTGTGCAGTTCTGGGTGCCACAGGATAAAAAATATATAAAGCTACTGGAGAGTGTCCAGAAGAGGGCTATGAGTTGGTGAAGGGTCTGGAAGGGAAGCTGTACAAGGAGCAGCTAAAGTCTTCTGGTTTGTTCAGCTTGGAGAAGAGGAGACCTCATCACGGTCTACAGATTCCTCACAAGGGGAGGAGGAGGAGCAGGTGCTGATCTCTTTTTTCTGGAGACCAACAACAAAACCTGAGGGAATGACAGAAAGATGTGCCAGAGGAGGTTTAGGTTGGACATTAGGAAAAGATTCTTCACCCAGAGGGTGGTGGAGCACTGGAACAGGCTCCCTAGGGAGGTGTCATGGCTCCAAGCCTGACAGTGTTCAAGAAGAGACTGGACAATGCTTTCAGACACATGGTGTGAACTGTGGGCTTGCCAGATTCAGGGACAGGAGTTGGACTTGATGATTCTTGTGGGTGCCTTCCAACTCAGGACATTCTATGATTCTATGACTGTGGCAAGAGGAAATGTACAGGGAAACCTGTGGCATGTATACATTGTGTCAGACATCAGAGTGACGTACTGAGTCAGACTATTTGTCAGTTTGGCCCAGTATTTAGCCTCTGACCACGGTCGTAGCGGACACATAAGCAAGAACAGGTTAGACATGTTTTCCCAGAATATTCTTCCAGCCTTTGAAAATTTGCAGCTCCTAATCCAGAAGGGTTATTCTCGTATTGAAATGCCTGCAGTGTATGTTTGTGAATTCACCCGGTTGTTTTTTATCGAATGTGAGTGTTTTATTCCATCTCTGTGAAGAGTCATTTTCTTTTGCCAGTTCTGTCCTGGCCACCCTCTGGTGTCACCAGGTCACAGTGGGACACCAAGTTCACATGGGACAAACAAGTCATTCCCTACCCATCTTCCCATGCCACTTGGTGGACCTCTAGCACATCTATCCTTGGACATGTCCTTTCCTCGCCTGGAGACTCCTGGTCTCTTTGGCTACTCCTGGTGTAAAAGCCATTCCACACCTGTGAAGATCCTGGTTACCCTTCTCTGAATCTTTTTCTATCTTCTCATATTTGTGATGAGGATGGATGTGCCCTCTGCTGAGTGATACCACAGTTATGAGGTGTCAGCACTATCTCCATAGATGTGAGACCAGCCTTGTGTCCAGAATTAGTCAGAGCAGGCCTGCCTGACTTCCTCTGCCCCACTTCTCCTCCTCTTCCTTTCCTCTAACCATTCTGCTTTATCTGTGGCTGGGAATGCTGCACTTGGATTCCCTTTCCTGTCACCTCTTCTGATGATGCCCATCACCTCTGCAGCTGAGGACCAGAGCATAGCTGGGCTGCAGGGCACTTACCAGCCCCCCTGCAGCAGCAGGTGCCCCAGGAACCCTGACTGGGGTGGACAACTCTGCCACTACTGCTCCTCCTGGGATGGAGTTGACCCCAGGAGCAGGTCCCTTCTCCCAAAATTGGGAGAGCTATGTGCAGGGGCAGAACTCAGCAAGACAGGTGTGTGAGAGAGAAAACCTTCACCCTGAGATCAACATCCCCTTCTTCACAAGTTTAATACTTGATGGCACAGCAATGGTCTTTTTTTTTTTTTTCCCCAGCATGTCAGTGCTGTGAGGTGAATGTCACCATTCTCATGTTGCCCAGACTCACAACCATAAGCCTTGTTCTTACAAACTGCCCTGTCTTTTTGCCATGCCACACTGTGAGCTTACTGATGGATTCCTGACTTTGCCCTACATCATCCCCTCCAGCACTTTTCCAATATTGCTGCTTTGCAAACACCTTCAGCTCTGTCAAGCAGCTACACATTTCTTTATTTCTTCTGCGTGTATTAGCTTGTGTTGTCCAGGTTGGATTTTATTACTATATCCTCCAGATAAGGCTATTGCCTGCATGATAAAGTCTTTGCCTCCTACTATGAGATTAGCAGCAAATTTAACTTGAGAGCTATTCATCCCCTCTTGATACCTACTATTAACAACAATAAAAGTAGAATTCAACAACTGAGATTCCCAGCACCCTTCGGGTACCTGTCCTTATTTCAACACATGGTTGTTGATTGTTGGGTTTTATCTATTTACAGTCCTTCAAGTAGTGTTCAGTATACAGAGCTGCTCTCTGACACTCTATTAATCACCTTATTTAAAATGACTGTAGAAAAGATATTGGGCTGTGAGCCAGTACTTTTGGGATCATGTTAACGGTTTACTGCCGTATTTCAATCACTTGCTCTGTGCAAAATAACCCAAGATGTCCCTCCCTCAGGGTATTAAGTAAAGATTGCAGCCCTTGTGATAAGGGAAGATTCTGACAAGCATTAATCTGCAGGGAGCAGTTCATCAGGAAATAAAGGGCAAGAGCGTCGTCAAATGGCCTTTTCTTGTGCAGGGCGTGCTTTCTGTAGGTACACACAAATTTTTTGAGGAATGCTGTTTCCCCAGGATTCTCTCATTACTATGAATATCAGGGTGAATTTGTGTGGTTTTCGTTATCCAGAGCTTTCAGTTTATGCAGATTTAGAAAATCCTTAATTAAAGAACAGAAGGCATATTATCCTGTCTCCTTTCATCAGCTTGGTATCCATCAACTACAGCTGGCACAAACCAATTATCCCTGTGGCAACCACAGCTTTTGACAGCTCTTGACACAGACCGCTTTCAAGTTGTAGGCACCCCATGCTATTTTTGTGCCTGTGCAGATGACTGAAGGCTGTGCTGTGTACCTCCTTTTCTTTGGGGAAGAGTTGCTGGCCTTCTACAGTGATGGCAGTCAGAAGAGGGCCTTCAAGACTGCTCTTAACCAAGAGCAGCAGCTGGCAGCAATGGTGCACCATAGGAGAAGTTTGCCATCGTCATACTTGGGAAGGAGGATGTTTTCATCAGGTTAAAGGTGATGCCTCAGCTCTCTTATGGTGGCTGTCATTCCCTGCAGCCCAGTGCTGCCAAGGTTGGTGATGGATACCCTGAGATAAACCACTGTTGTGGGGCAGCCCTCCTGTTGTACCTTAGGAACATGATGGAAATGGAAATGTATGTATCACTGGAAATGTATGCATAAAGACAGTCCCACCATGCAGGCTCTGAGAGATGGGATATTGTCTCAGGCTGCCTACAAAGTGCTGTGATCACCTGTAGTGTGTGGAACAATACACAAGGCAAGAGAAACCTGTTGCAATGTGTGAGAGGAGGGGGAAAAAAACATATAGTACCGGGAAGTCTTTCAAGGCACCAATGTAATTTCATTACTAATTAGAAGGCAGGAAGCTTCCTGGGCTGGTGACCAGACTGTCTCTGCTTCACAGCTGCTCTGCAGCTGACAACACACCGTAGGTGTCCGGAACCTCAGGCACTGGTCTGGGTATCTCCACCCTGCTCAACAGCAAAGCCGACCAGCAGCCTGGCACTTGCTTCCCACACAAAGATGGTCTCCTGTCTCAAGAGGGGATTTAGAATTTTTCTTAGTTTGATCCACTTATCCCTCTCCAAGAGCCTGAGCCAGAAGGTATCGACTTAAAGGAGCTTTGCGTCTGTTTCCTAGTTTGTTGGAAAGAGGCACAGATGAAATAGTCCCAAATGTCCTCGTGTATAAAAATATTGCTTATTTTCCCTCTGTGCTTAATTTCATGGCTGATCTAAAAAAAAAAAAAAGTAAAGCATGTAGTAGGACATAGTCACTGTCTTAAGGACAAAAATTTGTATTTTTCTTCACAACACCTCCCCACAGATTTTTATTCCAAATCTCCTCTCTCTCATGGAAATCAATGTGCGTTTTAGAAGTGAGATCAAGGAGGATCCAGAGCAGAGTCCCTCAGCACTTCCTGTTTACCTCAATAAGCTATACCTCTGGTCTGCAAACCTGCTTTTAGGTTTGCATACTTTTCTCCATTCTTTTAACAGAAACGTTTGCTGGCATAATTTCTGGATAAATCTGCAATGTATAGGCTTTTGAAGAATCAGTCTAGATATTGTCAAAGTGTCAAGAGTCTGACTTCCCCCACACATAGATGTCAGGTTTTTTTGGGGGGGGAATGAGAAGCAGAATACCCAGTACCTGTCGGAGGGGTAGGAAAACAATTTTATTACTGAATGCAGAACATTATCAAATTCCTGAAGTTTACATTTAAAAGGAGATGACTAAGAACTTGAGGTTGGTATTTTATATGTTGCATTGGGGGTGTTTTCTGAAAAGAGCTTATAGGGAAATTTTTCCCAAAGTACCTCATGTGTAGTTAACTGAAACGGCCTTTTTAAATTGTCTCTTCTGTAAAAAGGTAACATTTTGTAAAATTCTATGTTAAAATTGTATAGATTTTTGTGAAGTCTGGAGACACCATCAGATGTTTGGATACCTCCTTAAAACTCTGGTAATTTAGGCTCTATAATTTTAGCCACTGGAGGGCTCCCCAATTTTTTAATTAATTTATTAGGACATACAGTATGAAAGAATGGAGGAAGCAGCTAAAGCAGGGTGACCCTAGTGTCTACTACAATCTCTACAAATACTAAATTTAATGCAAATTTCAGATATTCTGCTGTGTATTTCTCAACTGAAATAATGGAAGAAAATAATTTCAGTATTTCTAAGAGAATAAGAGTGTGTGTAACTGGCTAGCCAGATATGCACAAAAATACAAGAAAATGAAGGTTTCAGGATTTGGTAGCATCACACAATCAGTCAAGTTCCTCAACAAATTTTACTTTAATATATCAGTCACCTATTTTAATATATCATTTTTTTTCAGTGAATGATTTACATCATCATTGTAAACAGCCCCATACGTGCACCCTGCCAACTCACCCCTATGCTGCCATTTGACTGATGCGATCCTCAGAGGCAGCTGGCCAGAGAAACTGTCTTGTTTTTTTTTTTTTTAACAATTACGTACATTTTCTATACTGAAGATGGTTGCTCATGGCCGGATCAGGTTGCAGCACAAAACAGAGTCTACTCCTGCATCCTGCTCTGGCCATTGTGCTCTGAGCATTAAGCAAACCACCTTTCAAGAGCCTGTTCTTCACACACAGAATTGCTTTCCTTTAAATGGAAGAAACAGAGGAGAGCAAAGAGAAGAAAAGAGACATCCCAAGATGAAACCATATTAAGAGTGCCTGGTGAACCAAGAACATCCTGCTTTTCCAGAAGTGGAGATGTCCCAGACTGTGCAGTCACATATGTAACTTCTGTTCTGTTGGTACATGGGTGACTATGGAGGTGGCACCACTGTTTCACCCCTCTGGATGCAAAGTCCACTCAAGAAACTAACTGAAAGCTTGGCTTCAGCTTCACAGATTTAAGCCACAGAAAAAAGCAGGATTTCCCCCAATAGTGGTTCTTACCTATACCTGCTGTGTTCAAGGGACCTACTATATCCATGCCTGATCTTGTCAGAGACCTGGTGGTCTGCCTCTTGCCAGAGCTCACTGCACTTGAGTTCCCTACAAAAGGAGAGGCCAATAATCCTTTGCAACGAAACGTGCTAGTGAATACAGGAAGACGAATCCTGTGCATGTCTGTCCCACTGGCAACCACCTTGTTGGACCTAGGCTTGAACTACATTTACATATAATGTTGCAAACCTCTCCATCCTACTGACCTGCCAGCTGACTTGCCAGCACCATCCTAATCAGGCACAGACCCAACAGCCTGGTGCCATTAGGATGATGCAGCTACATAGAGCTACATAGGGGCTGGTATGTACTGGGCTACAAGGTTGGCATGTATTAGGGCTATGAAGTTAGTGAAGGGTTTGGAGGGGAGCTGTATGAGGAGCAGCTAAAGTCACTGGGTTTGTTCAGCCTGGAGAAGAGGAGACTAAGAGGAGACCTCATTGCAGTCTACAGCTTCCTCACAAGGGGAGGGGGAAGGGTAAGCACCGAACTCTTCTCTGTGGTGACCAATGACAGAACCCAAGGCACTGGCAGGAAGATGTGCCAGAGGAAGTTTAGGTTGGACATTAGGAAAAGTTTCTTCCCCCAGAGGGTGGTGGAGCACTGGAACAGGCTCCCCAGGGAGGTATCACAGCCCCAAGCCTGACAGTGTTCAAGAAGAGACTGGACAACACCCTCATACACGTGGTCTGAACTGTGGGGTTGTCATATGCAAGGACAGGAGTTCGACTTGATGATCCTTGTGGGTGCCTTCCAACTCAGGACATTCTATGATTCTATGATTCTACTGCAGAAAGCAACATGAATGGGGAAAATGATGAATTGTGTAGCTCAGACTTGCAAATCAAGAAACAGAGAACGCAAGCTCCCACCAATGTGGATGTGTTCAGTCCGTCCTTAAACAAGAAGAAATGAGTGGCATCCACGTTTCCCTCAGTTCTTTGTCTTTTGTACTACCTTTGTGCAAGGCCATCCATAGTCTGGCTCTCACCATGGTGAACAGTAGTTGTAGACTCCTTAGAAGAGAGGCATATTTGCTGCTAATAAAATATTAACCCAGATGAAGGGCTGGTAAAATATTTAAATATAAGACATCCCTCTATTCCTCAGCTTCCCACTTGGCACTAATCACTGCCATGATTTGGAATCTGATCAAACATGTTTCATAGGTACAAAGAGACTCATTTATAAAGAAGGGTGAATCTCTCTACAAGATCAGGCTAGCTGGAATTTCTCTTTCCCCCTTTCATGCTGCAAGGCTCTCAAACATGACTTACAGCCTTTTGAGGCCACGTGTTGTAAGTGAGAGACCCAGCAGCTGAAAATTCCTATTTATCCATGAAGCAAGTACTACTTTGGCTGTGGCACCATGAGCATCTTTGCAGTAACCCTTCAACATACTTCAAGCTTGACCCATAGAAGGGCAGGCAAAGTCACAGCAAGCCCTGGGACCAGAAGAGATGAGTAGCAAAGGTGGCAAGTCACACCACATGTAGTGCAGATACCTAGATGTGGTGCAAACAAAGTTTCCTTGGGGCACAGGAAGTGAGTAGAAACAAGAGGAAGTCACGGCAATCTTCACCTCATGTAATGGAGGTACACATACCATGGTGATGAAGGCCACATTCCAATTACAGGTGGTGTGGAACAGAGTTACTTTTTGTTTTAAATGGGCTGCCTCATCATTTTGATGGGTGCCCCTTAGCACTACGTGAGAAATTGTGAATTATCATTTCCTATGCCTCTTTCTCCCACCTTTTCTGAGCATGAAGGCTTCTGTCACTTTTTCCTCACTTCTCCATCAAGAATCCTCATAAATTTTGTACGTCCTCACTGACAGCATCAGTACACTGAGAAAATACAACTGAAGTTTTAATGAAGGGTTTCTGCATTGTGGAATCAGAGTCTGGGATTGATTGTTTTCTCTTACCCAGTTTATCTCCTTAAATTGCTATTTCTCACTTCCCACAGGAGCTAACTGACTTCAGAGCAAAGCTGTGTTAAGCCTGTTGAGCTCACCTGCAGAGGCACAGCCCATGTGTTACCAACTTTTTCATCTAAATAACCAGAGACAGAGGGTGGGAAAAGGAAAGCAATAGTATAACTGCTCTGGAAGGGGAAATGGCCTCAAAACTGTGCAAGAGGTGATTTGCTAGATCAAGCTGTAGAAGTTTCTGTGGATCTTTATCTGTTGAACAACTCTCCCCATGCACACTCTCACACCCCTTGCCCAAGCAGTGTTCCCTGCTGCGATGCCTCCCCCTGGGTCCCTTGGCCACTGTGCCAGCTCTGCAGGGAGTTCCTTCTGTCCCACACCTCGAGCACAGAGATGGAAATCCCTCTACTTGCCCCATCCTGGTGTTGCTGGTTGACCTTCCCATCTTCTCTCCCCCAAGCTGAAAGGAGCCAACTTAGCTGACACTGAAACACCAAAGGCACCCAGCAATGCTTTAAGTAAAATCCATTTCTTCTTTGCTGTGGGCATGTCTGGGTCTTTTCTTGCATTTTGAAGAAAGATTCCCTCCCACTCTGTTCTGGAAGCAGACCCAGTTGGCACCAAATAAATGATACCGAAGTAACTCTGTGATCTGGAAAGGGGGACTCTTCACCTCATCCAGAGCCAACTGCCTACCCAGATTGCCCAAGTGCCCTGGGACAAGCTCTGTGTCCCACCACATGCCTGATTTTAGTCATCACCATAATAGATGCCCCCCCCTCCCACCCCGATGCATCTTCCAGACATGTGTGTTGATCATTAGTTAAATAAATTAATTTAAACAACAATTTGGCATTAGAGCTATCATGGATCATGGAACTTTTAAATCATTAAGTGTTCAATTATTTCCTAGGAAAGCTTTGAAGTGGTGCTTTTAAATTCAGCTCTCCAGCTGCTATCAGTGAGCTGCAGAATAGGACATTTGCATACCATGGCTTGGATGCTGGCAGCCTTCCTGTCTATTATTTTATTGGGTCTTGATGCAGATTGTGACAATAATGTAAAGGTTTGTCAAAGTGTTTTTTACTCTTTGGTTTTAAATTTACATTACAAACGCCTCTTAAAAGAGATCCAGTTAATCTCAGCTTGGCCTGTTGCCTGGGAAATTTTCTGTGTGGTGTTTAATATTAAATATAGCTCTTCAAGATTTCTTTGTTTGTTGAAGTGTTTGTAATTATTTCTGTTTTAATCACAGTTTGAAATTGGTTGTTTCATGAATACACAGGTAAGAATGAGATTCTTCCTATGCTTCATGCAAAAATCACCATCATTTTGTTAATCATTAAAAAGCTATTGCTAATACATTAGCCTGCAGAAGATGAGAACGGGAGAACTGAAAGGTTTCTGTAAGACTGCCTAAAGAAATGGCAGAAACACGATACAGCTTTCAAACACAGACAAGGCTTCATTCTTTCTGTCTTGTTTGATAAAAAATGAACCACATAGTGAATGCTGTAGCTTCATGTTACTCCTGTCAAATCGTTAGTAAGTGGGTGTCCAGGGAATTAGATCATAAGCAGAGGGAATGTTCCTCTCATTTGAAAGGTTTCTTATTGTATTTATTAATTTAACCATTGACGTTAAGAAGGCAAAATGTGCTGTTTTCAAAAAGATTCAATGAAGTGAGAACCGCCTGACCCCTTTATAGGCTATTCTAAGAGATGCTTATCCTATGTATCAATGGAAATATCCAGAGAGAATACATGTAATATAATTATTCATAAAAGAGAACTAAATCACTGAGCAGTTACACATCACTTAGGCTGAAAATATCTTCAATTAAAGCAGGAATGAAGTAATATCACATTTTATGCAAGTTCCCATCAATAAGGCTGACACATGCCAGCTCCCATTTAATAACATATTTTACTTCTTATAATTCTCCCTTTTTTCCTGGTTCAAAAAATGTGCTTATAGGAGGAATTTAAAATTTCATGTTTCAGGGTACAGAATAATCCCCATCTGAGGAGGCTAGGATATGTTTTCCCATTTGGAAAGGAGCACCAGCATCACTGGGATGCCTCATCACCAAACACAGGAGATGGGACAAGAGGGAGCATTGGTTAAAACCAGCTTGACAAGTCCTGTGATTCACACACCTCCGTTTCTGTCCCCAAAATATTTGGGAGGTCCTTTCTGTCTGAGCCAGTGATGGTTGTCTCCTGTAAGTGAAGTCAAATATGTATGCAGTTCTGGCACATAAGTATTTTCCAAGTGTTAGGCTTTCTCAAATTACATGAAAAAAACCCACACAATTTTGTCCTGAGTAGCAACTGGGGAGAGAGAGGAGTCAAAATCAAGGTTCAGGAGATGGGTTAGGGTGGTGGGGTCACCCTGAGTGGTGGGCTTCGGGCAAGCAGAGAACCATTTCCAGCCCAAGCAAGACACTGCAGTTGGTGAGCAGAACAGATGAGGCTCTTTGATGCTGTTGAGCATCATAAATCCTGCTCTGTGTGGACTGCAGGGACGCGCTGCACGTAATCCCAGCACCTGGATCTCAGTGTCTGCAGCACAGAGAGAAACCAGGCTGGGAAGGGAACCAAGAACACCTAGGAGCTGTTCCCGTGGGGAGCCTGATTAAATCCAACCCCACACAAGCATACTCAGTCAGGAAAAAGAAAGGCTGTAGCTCCTGTCAGGCAGCTCTAACAGCAGTGTAGAAAAAAAGCCAAGCCATGGAGCAGCAGCACTTAGGAAGCAATTGCAAGGCTGCAAAAGCGGCAACGTGGGCAGCAGCAGCTAGAAACCTGAATTTCCATGTCAATGTCTCATGTTTCTCTCCCTCCATTATTTCCCTCAGTAAGGGGGTTGCAAATTAGGATTCAGCCGTTCAGGTGTTTAGTGCCATTTCAGGCACCCTCGGGTAGCAGAGAGGTCTGCACAGCACTGGCAGGTCCCTGGGAGCTCTGCTTCTCTGGACCAGCCACTGGAGGCAAGGTGGGAGACCAGAAAACATCTCAAAAGGCATCGCACCCCCATGTCAGGCAACTAATTCAAGGTAAACTCAGAGAAATCCAAACAGATGCACAAATCTAGAAGTAAAGGAATGAAAGGTAAAATCCAACAAATTATCAACACTGCCCTAAATGTAGCTTGTATAAGTATACACATACAAATATGTTTGTATACATTTGTACAAAGAAATGCAAATAAAAAACAAAATATTTTTATAAAGTGGTGTATTGTTACATGTTGTGAGAAATAACACTTTAAATCAGTTGGGTGCTCTCTGAATGTGAAATACAGCAAATTCCACATAGCAAACACCTTTACTGAGATGTTTTTGATGCACTGAACCAATGCTGGCCTTCCAGGAGACACTCAGATCTGGCAATCTATGTGTCAGGAATTCTTTTGTTGTTTTTTATGGCTATTTTTTGTGTATTGTAAAATGACAGCCCCAAGTACATCCTCACCTCCCTCACCTCACAGGAATAAACTTACTTCTCAGTTGCAATCACAGTGCTGTGGAGTTTCTTAGGGTTTTAAGATTTATGAAGAGTGGAAGCAGAACCTGAGCCTTTCTTGCCTTGTTAAAACCTATTCATATTGCTACACTCTGCTTTGATATTGCATTTCTCTATCTCGCTGAAATTTTCTAGCAGACCAGTTCTCCCAGTGCTCATAGAGAAAAAATGGAAGCAAGACAGACCAAGGAAGCTGCAAATTAATACTGATGAAAACTTTAGAGGACAGAAACTCTTGCCTTAAGTGTTTCCTATTCCTCCCAGGATGTGCTCCAACAGAGAACTAATCTGACCCTCCAAACTGCAATTTATCAAATGCAGGATTTGTTTCTGACTATACCCAGAAATCCAGAACTGTAACTCTGTTATATGCATAAAAGATATCATTCTTCAGGAATGTGATGATTTCTTAGGTATACCGTTTGCAAGAAGTCAAAAAGTTAGGCAGAAGAGATTCCCACTGAATGTTTTATGGGAATTTACATTACATTTTGTATGACATAACTGAAAATGAAACTAACCACTAAGGTAAAGAAAAAAAAAGGGGGTTGTCTTGCTAAAACATGACTCATAAGAGAATTATTAAGTACCAAGTCAACATTTCCCAGAAATTTTAGGTAGTGTAAAGTTTGAAATTTTTGTCTCTTGGTTCCAAATTAGAAGGATTTTTCCCCTGCCTCAAATGTCTGTCCTTGGAAAAGATGTCCAGGTCCCTCGCAAGCTCTGCTATTGCATTGTTCACCTGTACTTCCAGCCTCCTGAGCTAAACAAATACAATTTTCTGTATTGACTCTGCTCTCATTGGCATAAGTTGGTTGACTTCAGCTGTGCAGGAGCCACTTAAAAAGTGTAAGCTGTCTCTGAGCAAAGGCAGTGACTTTCCTCTGCCATACATTACACTACATCTTCATGAAGGGCAGAGGAAGCAATTTCAGTATTACACTTCTTGAATAACATTAGAAAGCTTTACGGTCTGCAAATGTACACTCACCTCTCTCTGTGCAGCCTCTGGATACAGCTTTAACGAATACACCTGCATTTACTGGCCTGTAAACTGGCTTTAAAACACACTCAGATAACCCCTCCCAGTTGCCCCCCATCTCTGTTCTCAGTTATATTCTTGTGGTTTGGAACAAATGCTCCTGATTTCTCTGGAGCTATGGAATCTTGTAAATGAAGTGTGAATGTGATTTTGCACCAAATGTTTGATTCTATAAAAACAGTGACCTAATGCTTGACATTTGTTTATATCTGAAAAATATAGGCCTTTACAGTGACAACATGGACAAAGCCCACCAGGATGAAGGCCAGTGTGTTGCAACATGCAGCTCTAGAGACCAAGGCTGCAGAAATGGGGTTGCTGTTAGACTAGCTGGAAAGTCCTGGAGAGAAACACGAGGGCACATGCAATGCACCCCATGAGCTATGGCCTGAACACATTTCAAATGCACTGGCTTGACTGCGGTTGCAGGTAGTGCAGGGCACAAGCTGTTCATCTGATCTGCCTGTCCCTGTAAGCTGATCAGCACATGCAGAGCTTGCCTGCCTGCTGTTTCTGGACCTCTGCAGGCAGGTCACAGCAACTGCTACCACTCCAATTTCCCAGGTGTGCTTGGACTGTGTGTCCAGATTCTCCAAAGGATGCTCAGAGTTTGTGACTGGACACGTGAGGGACAGTTCACGCAAGTGGTAGCACTATAGAGTTGCCAACAAAATGAAAAATAAATTATGACATATGAAATCTCAGGCTAGATGCCATCATGCTTAATGTAGGGACAGCTGTGACTGTGGTCCTGGTTCCTGGATGGATGACCCAACTCTGTTCACTAATGGTGTGGGAGAGCCGTCCAATGGGAATGGCTTACACTGGGCTTCATACAAGATGGGGAGGCAGCTGTGCATCAGGAAATGCCGAGGATGTGCATAAACTCTTCAGGGGAAAGAGCATAAACTATTGCAGGAACCCACAAGATACTTTTCACATGTGTGAGGACTTGGTGCTGTGCTCTGCCACCCTGCACCGGTGAGTTTTTCAGCAGCCTGGACAGAGAAGCAGCTTCAGTCCTGCCAGCAGCAGATAAAATGGGATGAGTGGAATGACTCCCTTGGAGCTGGCTGTCCTGCTCCTCTCTCAATGCTGCCCTGGCAGGGACAGGGAACAGCTCCCAAATAAGCAACTGAGTGGTTGTGAGTTTTCAGCCTGGCCTGATAAAGCAAGATGTGAGGGGTGGCTGGGAGGTAATAACAGCTTAACCTTTAATGTGCTGCTGATGGGTGAAAGTGAGACTCCCAAGGCAAGCTCTTGGTCAGAGATTTTGTCACGGGACCCTCCTTGTTGCCTGACTGCAGCTGAAGGACCTGATATTTGTTTCTGTGGAAAATTCTGCCTTGTCAGGAGCTCCTCATCCACAGTGGCTGCCTTGGCTCCAGCAAAAAGCTTTGCATTTCGGTGCCAGGGGAATCGGCTCTCAGGGATACAGGATGCTGGTGTTGGTGGCCCTCATCAGGGGCTCAAATGGACAAAAGCAAAAAAAAAAACAGAGAGCATGTGACTCAGAGTTCAAAACCGCTGTGGTTCTGTAAGGTAAACATTATTTTTAATGTAGTGACTATTTTTTCATGGGCAGTACACACTCTGAGAAGTTCCCATATGAGTCCACTTACCACAAATTGTTGCTTTAGTTCTGATGCAACATGTTATATAAACACAGTACAAATAAAATCTATAGTGAGAGAGTGCAATGTTGTAAGTTTTACGATAAAGGAAAGAATTAATAGGAACACCAAAACAACTCTTTAAAAACCTCCTAAAGCAAAACCAGATTGAAAAGCGCTAGTTAAAATACCAATTCAATTCCAGTTTAACTCCATTATAACTGAGAAATTACCAGTAACTGACAAAGTGTTTGTTGCACACCAGAAAGTTCAGATAACATCAGGTTATGTTAGCTTTTCTCACATTATCTATATGGAATATAGCTCAGCCTTTTAATGGAGGTGAGGTCTGACCCCGACTTCGCTCAGTTCCAGACTATAATATCTCCTGTTGGTGTGTGGTAATTGCTAGGTATTTTTCACTGCACATACACAGTCAGTTCCTTCTACATTTACATTTAAAGGTTTTATGGACAAATACAAAGTCTTATAAAATGGTACTGTAGAATCTGTGATTGCATGCGAGTTCACACATCCCCTGGTTAACAGTGTAAAGTATTTGTTTGAGCTTCAGCAGTCTCTGACAATATTCATTACCTACTGGCAGTTTTGTTTGCGCTGTATCCTAGAGTGTGCAGGAATGCCTGTTTTACATTTTCCGAGAGGCTGCATTTTTATTTCAGCACACCTATACACACTGTCAAACACCCAAGTTCAGCTTGAAATTTTTTTCACATCAGTGAGTTTTTCTTTGTTTCCTTTTTTATAATAGTTCAGAAGAAAAGAAAACATACAAACAAACAAAAAAACCCACCCAAAGTGCACAAAAGTATAAAATAGGCATACATAACCACTTGTATCTTGTCAAGATTAGAAAGCAAGCTCCCAAAAGTGTTTGGAAGGAAATAAAGAGACAAGGCTATCCTTGAATCAAATTATGACTCCTTTCAGCAGGGTTAGTAAGTAATTTTCTGCAATATGAACAGTTTCCCCTTTTCCAGGACCATTTTTTAAATGTTTGGTTCTGCTCTGAAAAGTGCCTAATATTAGGCCTACATCCAATTTATCCAAATCTAATCTCTCTGTCACTGATGTCACCTGTTTGCTTCAGGAAAAAAAAAATAAAAATCTATGTTTTGAATAGCAGCCCTCTAATCTGAACTTAGAAAAGGCTGCTCTGCACGCATGCGTGTGTGCAAACATGCACTCGTGCCTGCACTTAGGTGAGGGGACATGGCCAGGAAGGCAACCGGATAATTAAGCAGCTGGGGAAATATCTCTAACAGTCCTCCCTCAGACCTTGGCCATTTCCCCACTGCCACTGAAGCCCCCGGGTACTTGTCAGAGCAGTTCCCCCACATTGCTGGGAGCAAAGCTTACCCCAGGCTGTCAGGAAAACTCACCTGCAGGCTGGGGGAGTGTCAAGAGCACTGATGGGAAGCCCACAGAGAACCCTGTAACTCTGACCAAGGCTTCAAGCCAGGATGAAAACAGAAACTGGGTACAAAATCCAACTCTGAATTTGGTAGTTAGTGCAATTGGCATAACCTGACGCTGGTCAGAAACATGTCATGTCTCCAGCTGGATATTAAGTTCCTCTCAGGGACATTTACATAGGCTGACAGGGGAGGGTGGGGATCACTTGCAGTCACTCAGGGAGCGCCCTGCTGAAGTTCAGAAGGTGGGCACGAAACTTGGTAGGATTTTTCAACTACTGTGAAGGTCCTGTTCATGGGGGCAGGTGTGCATGGACGCTGCACCCCCTACCTGCATCTGCCATCATCCTCATGGGGGCAAGCGTCTGTCTGGCTCCATCAGAGGAGGACCAGGCAGCAAGTCTTCCCTGAGAGGGGTTAACCCTCTTTAAGCTTTTGATTTTGGCCCAGAGCTTTCCCGGTGGTTTCACTGGCAGCACTGGGAGGAACAGTGGGGACATAGTATGTCATACTATGGCAATCAGCTGCCTCTTGTTGGATCCCATGTCAGCTGTCTCAGGTCTCAGTATTGCATCAGTTGTTTCCTGGGTGCTGTGGGAAAGGGAAGCAGAGACCTGTGGCTCATGGCTGCTCAGAGAGTTTGTGTGACCTGTTCTAACCTCCAGTAAAGGTGTCATCCAAAGGTGGGCTGCTGACAGATCACGTGTAGGGAAGGTACTTGGAACAATCTTCATCTTAAATTAAGATTTTTTTTTTTCCTGTAATTATCAATTACCATAACAAAGAAACTGAAGGGGCTGATCTGATTTGTATTGAGAACAGTTTTGTTTCCACCTCTTTTCTCTTGTCTTGGGAATAAAACGTGCAAAGTATCAGCAAAGAAACTTTCTAATAAATTGTTGAATTATAACTAAGCATCTGAAAGATTACATACATATCTGTGTGCACATGGATACGTATGTAGGAAAGCACAGAAAAGCGTGAATTTGACAGACCATATTTGTCTTACCTTATGACTAACAATCCCCCTGAAAAGTGACATGCTGTATCTTTTTCCCTTCCTGTATTTTACCATCATAATTTCTCTTACCCTCAACTGCCTGCCCCTGCAAGCCAAGCTAGTGAGCCAAAATCTGGAGATTGCCAAAGAATCCTAATAATTGTGTCCCACTGCTCAGGGCAGACAGTGAGACACTTACACTTTGTGATGCTCTTTGGGTTTTATCCCAATTGTTATAATGGTAGTAACGTCAGAGTCTTAAAAACACAGATGAGGTAATACCTGCCTTCTCCTTTTCTTCTGCTTAACTTGTGATCAAAGCTGTTCCAGTTTCCACCCTGACTACTCTTAGGACCTCTCTAATATGGCACATGCACCATGGAGCTGCTGCATGCTGGCACCTTGCTGCCAGCTGTGGTTTTCTGGAAGTGTCACATCCATCAAGCAGGGTGCACAGTAGCTGTGCAAGCCACCACTGGGTTTATGTGGCAAGGTAGCAGGGGGTGGGTGGCAGCATCAGCTTTCCATGTGGTGCCACCAACCTGGAGTCTGCAGGGTCAGGAACCTTGGGGATCCTGGTGCCTCTGGTCAAGCCAGGTGGAGTCCAGAAACATTGAACTGTTAAGCTGTAACAGATTTTTAGGAAGAAGAAAGTAAGGGGTATACCCAGGGAAACATGGGCTAATCTGTGTTTTTGTAACCTGCAGTTTCTTC
This sequence comes from Columba livia, assembly GCF_036013475.1. Taxonomy (NCBI): domain Eukaryota; kingdom Metazoa; phylum Chordata; class Aves; order Columbiformes; family Columbidae; genus Columba; species Columba livia. Next base: position 93,758,784 of record NC_088603.1, read on the forward strand.
CTCCTGGCTTTCTTTCTTTATCTCTTAGACGTTTGAGCTGCATCAAGGATTTCTTTCGATCACTGACTTTTTAATTTCACTTCGTAGGTCATTTTAGGCCCGTGAACTAGTTTCCCTTTTTCTATCTAACATTTGACATAACTTCAAAGCATTCAGTTAGGTTTCTGTTCTTATATTCTCTATCATATTTTTTCCAGACTTTTCTAACTTCTCACTGGTGCCCTAACTCTTCCCTGATGCCTCTTACAGTGGCAGTGCCCTCCTTGGAAATTAGCTCCTGCCATGCACCTTGCCTGTTTTCCCCTCTTCTCCCCCTCCAGTTCTAGTAAATCCATTTTCTTTAGGATGTATTCCAGTGACAGAAACTGTGCCTCTTCTTTGCCCCTCAGCATTATACTTCTTGGGCTTCCTTCTATCAAAAAGTCTCCAGGGGAAAAAGCTTCTCTTCACTGCTCTGTGCACTTTAGTCGGTAAAGTTCCAATTCACACCTGCTTAAAGAAGTTTAAGTAATTCATACATGGGCAGCAAGAGCATTGTAAACATCATTTTTCATAAAAATGTGCACGAGGGAATACAAGGTTCATAGGTAGCTCCATAATTACATTATTGGGAAAGTGTGCTTAAAGGAATGAGTGATAAATACTTACAGTGCTGTTATGAACTGTGGCTACAGTAAGAAGTACTTATTTTCCTGCACTAATATACCCATGCTGAGCAGCTGAGAATGTAAACTTGACTGGGTGTGGGTGTGTCGATACCAAACTCTGTCTTCTTGTTTGTCTGCAGAGACTCATTCTGGAGACAACTAACTTTTCTAAAATAAGTTATGAAAGTACGGAAAATATCAGTTTGTTTGGCACCAAGAATTAAAAAGAAAAAAATAGGCATTTTTTTACAATCTTAGTCAATTTAGCTCTGTTTTCTTTTGAAGGTTCTCATTAACTAGTAACCACATTTGAAAAATAGTCTGATTAAGAAACATCCATGAATTAGAGGGGAGAGAGAAGGCTTTGAAACAGTTGGTAATTGTTAATAGTTTTTTTACAAGCACATTTTAAGTCTGTGTCATTTGCCACAGCTGTGGAGTTGTAACATCTGAGTCTTGACTTTTATATGAGAAGAAATCCTACCTTCTGTTCTTGTATAGGTGGTGAACAGTCTATTTTAATTTCTTTTGGTAGCTGACCAGCAGTCCTCCACACAGCCAAGAGGCTGTTACTTATTCACTTTAGCTACACCCATTTTAGGTGTGAGGAACATGCTTTCTGCTCCTGAGATTTGAGACCAAGAACTTACAGGCATATTGTGAAATACCCTCTTCAAGCACTTTATCTTCTTTAGACAAAGAGGATTTTAGAGACTACTCCAAAGCCTACTTTCTGTATTTCTGCAGTTCTTTACTACTTTTGCTATTCTTCCTAGGCTACTTACACTTCAATTTCTCAAACAATTCTATCCTTTCTCACAGTTACTTTCCTTCCTCTTCTTTCTTATCCTCTGTATCCACCAGCTATTATCCCCATTAACATCACCCACCTGATATTGGAGCCTTCTTTTGGGACAACAATTAGGAACATACATAAATAGGAGGAAAACCCATGTTTTTGTGATGGTGCCTGGTGTCATTATATGTATATATTTGTTGTTGTTGTTTATTTTTTGTGAACTCTACATTTTGTTGACAAATGACATCTCAAGTTCACCATCACATTTATGTAGGTCTCAATTCTGTTTGTGAGTTAGAAATCAACCTGTCAGGCATTATGAGGATGCTACAAAACCACTGGAAATTAGAGATCATAAAACAGTTGGGCCACTCATGACAGAGTGTTGGGACTCTCTGTTTCTGGTCATCCTTTTCCCATTCCATGCTGAGTCAGGTGGACTTGTCAGGACACCATGAACTTCTCTTAAGAGATTTTCTGATATTTAGAGCTGTTCTATTTTAGAAGGAGATTTTTTTTTTTTTAGGGGCAGCATTTCAGTATTTTCGAGGTTTGGTTGTTCATCTCCTTTCAGGAACAGCTCAGAGTTAGAAAAAAAATCTCTCCAGAGGGGAAATACAGCACAAGGAATTTCTCAGCTATCCCTTGTGTATAGCATCTAAGTGGAATCAGAAAAAACAACTGGAGGAAATACTGTTTGCTCTTTTGTGGTCTACCCACATATATCTGTGAAAACAGGGTGCCAGAATAGATGGCATATGTATGCAGCATATATGGAGTAATACTGGTACTTAGTTATTTTGTAAGTCTTTTCAAAGAAAATCTGTCAGCTAGGTGAAACAGAAAATTTCCATGGAAAGGTTCATTTAACTCAGTGTATTGATCCAAAAGGCTTACTAGGCCCAGAAAAGATTTCAAGGGTAAAAGAGACTGAGGTTCATATCAACTCATACTCAAGGATTAAAGCATTCTTCTGAGAAATAGAAGACTCAAACTGAAATTCACACCTCTGTTTTTGGACTGATAAATATGTGGTTAAACATATAAAATAGGATAATCCCTTCTGGGAGAGAAAGATATTACTTCATATACCTATTTGTCCAAAAAGCTGCCTGGGTCTTGGGGAGCACAGCCAGACATTTATGTTACCATCTCATTCAGCTGATTTCTGTCCACAGAGTAATTTCCAGGTTATCATTGTACAGGTGGACATTCTTGTATTCTGTTACCTATGTTCTCTTTTCTAAGAAAAATGGTTTTCTTTTCACTCTGTTCAGAAAGGAAAGTGTCAAGCTCCCAATTTTTTAAACAAAGCAAAGCTCCTCAGTTTTCCAGCCTGAGCCAAGTTAGATCTATGTGAATATCTAAAGCCACCAGAATACCACATTCTACTGGTATACCGCTCACAAGGGTGGACCTACCGAACCTGCATAGTATGCCTAAATTTTCTACAAATGTGCTTGAATTTGGATTTCTATGTTTTTCATAATACTTAAAATATTTTGAATTTTACTGTTTTTCATTACTCACAGCAATTTTATGTACTGCTTTTCATTTATCCTCTGGCCAGGATGAAATTCTCTGATAATGAGAACAAGGACTTTGTGATCCTTTCTGACAGCTGATGCTCCCAGTTCCACATATGGCCCTGGGACATATGTCCAGAGAGAGATCTTGTAGCAAGCATACACTTACAGGAATGCCCAAATATCGGCAGCTTGTGTGAGAAAATGCATTTGAAAACAAGATGGGTAAACCCATACTGGAAAAAAAACTGCACTATTGGGGACAAACACCTTCCAAGAGCTAAGGAGTCTTTGGCCTGAGTAGCAACGATGCATTTGGTTGATATGCTCTTACTTGTCCTAGATAAGTCCTCTAAATCTGTTAACGGAACCTTTGTTTTCAGTGTTAGCATTAAAAGACTTAAATATGGAATGAGGTAAAATTAGTTGCTGACACATTCAGACACTGATCTGTTATTGAAATATGTGCCTCTCCCGAAGTCTAATTGGGAGTCATCATGCATTTCAGAGGTAAATATCACCTGTGGTGAACACTGAGTCCAGCCAGCAGGAGCAAAGAGTGTTTATTAAGTCAGCAAATGTGTTGAGGTGGTTCCAGCAAAACCAGATAAATCAGGCTGCTTGTCCTTTGTGGGACCTCTCTTGAGATCCTCTCTTTGATGTGCTCTTAAAGACCTGAGTTATTATAATGACCCACAAAATCTGTTGAATTTGAGACTTAGTATTTAACTGTATTGACTTGTTGGTAGTTAAGTCACAGGCAGATCCTTGATCCTATCTTGACAATGGGAACTGGAAACAAAAAAAAGGATGACTTAGATCCATTTGATAAGAGTGTCATCTTAAACAGTACTTGTGTTTGCATTTTTAGAATGGGGAAAAAAATCTTGCCATACTGGAGTGGAAGTGTCCATCCTCCATTTTAGAGATCCAGAATGAACGATACTACTAAAGCAAGAGCATGTCTCGCTGTACACTTGCTGTGAACTTAAACCCTACCTGCATTGTAGCAAAAATTGCCTGTGTCTCAACAGATGGCAGTTTTCTGTATTGACATGGAAATATGATATGTATTGACATGGAAATAAAGTTTAAGGAGATACATGTTATACCTGCTTGTACATGCATACATGCATTGCTAGAGGAACTGAATTCTGCTTTCTAAATGCTGTATTTAAAGTAAGCAAGCAGAACCATAGCACAGCTACCAAGTGGCTTAGTGAAGAGCATACCAGAAAAGCAGAAGGATAACTCACTTCTCAATTTGATTTTAATTCATCATAGCAGACTTTGAATGACTTTCATCAAATTGCTACATCTTTCTGTGCCTCATATTCTCCATCTCTATCAAATGTGGTTAAAGACATCTCTTGTAGGATGTTTGAGGCACAGATCTGTGCATGACTTCATTAGGAAACACTGTTATTTTTCAAAAATGAGCATTCGAAGTATGTAAAAATTGTAAGTTCCTGTCAAAAAAAACACACAATCAAACAAACAAACAGAAAAAAATATTTCAGAAATATTCAAGACTTCTATAGTGCTGGAGTTGCTGTGAGGATGTGGCTGGGTGTACTTTTAAAGACCAAAGCTTTGTGCAATGCTTGACAAGTCCCTTATTTCTTCACGACTATGATTCTTACCTTGATTTGAAACTAGAGATGATGTCTGTAGTGGTAATTAAGTATCAGAGCATCATGTGCTCAGGGCTGAAGGTGGCTATCCCAGAGTACTTAGAGATCAAACAGCACAGCTGATTGCCTACATCAGTGAGTGCAATCTGACATCTCCAGCAAGAGACCACCTCTGGTCTCAAGACCAGCAGTTTAGCAAGATATCATGATGGAGAAGAAATGGTGCTTTTTTCATAGCACTGCTGTGTAACCCCTGTGTTGCTGCATCACGCATCCCTCTGGTCGTCTCGAATCATGCAGAAGAGTTTCAGAGTGATGGTGAGCATGCAAATGTGATGAGTGGGGAAGGTTAGCCTGGGTACAAACAGGTGGGGACAGGTCAAAGGGAAGTCAGGAACAGCAGAGAAGGTAGGAAGGGGACACTAAAGCTATGCAAGGAAAGACTTCAGGTTGTTGTTCCCTTAATTAGGGTGGGAGCTCACTGCCACAAGAACTCAGTGAGTCACTCACAAGATAATTGAGCTGTTGTAGGTGGCAGATTTTGGAAGAGGTGCAAAACCTGTTTCAGACCACAAGCTGATTTTGGATTACTGAGGGTCTGCACCTAACATGGGTGCACATCGCTCCAGGTTTACACAGTTCTTACACACCAAAACCACATTACCTCATCTACAACAAGACCCTAAACCAGAAAGATAGCTGGATCCATCCAGCCAGATCACTCACAGAGGTTGTAGGAATAGCATTTTCGGCAGTGAACATAAAATTTGGGTGAGTAACAGAATCGGCTTTTGTCATTAATTGCAATGAAACCCAGGTGACTCAACTACCCTCAAAAATTTATTTCTATGATACTCTCAGTGTCATTTTCGATTGTGAAAGGTTCAAATGAATCATTTATTAACATATTCTAGCAGCTCAGCCAAAGATTATTCTTCCAAGCCTGGTTTCTTGATAAGACAGAAGTGGAAAATGAAAAACCGTATTCTGATCAACAAAAGATTCATCCAAAATTTCACCTGAGCCCAGGAAAATACAGTTCAAAGTTCTGCTCCGGTCTGGAGCCAGTGATTCAAACTTAATGTCTCTGCCTGTCAGAAAGGATAACATATAATTATCTACCTCACCAGGGCATTGCAAAAATTAGTTACTATTTGCATAGAGTGGTTGAATAATTTAAAAGTCTCCATCTCTGCTTTTGTGAAAGACTGTCTTTCTAAAGCAAAATGAAGTATTAGTAATTTCAAAGTGGTAGTAGGGAAGAAGGCAGACTCCAGAGCACAGCTTGAGTAATTCAGTGATGCCAAAAAAGAAACAGGCATGTGCTGGGGAATAGCTGTGATACATCAAGCAGCAGGCCTGGACAGCAGGCTTCTGTAGCAGGCTTCTTCTGACAGGATCTGCAACCACCTATTTGTTGTTCAGATGGAAGGTGCCTTCCATCCAGTCAAGGCACGCTACACAATATTTTAAGAAGACAGAACCAGTAACTAAAGAAAACATCAGGAAATTTTTTTGTTTAGTGTTGTTTTTTCTTTAGTGTAGTTTTTCAGTCCAACTTTTATCAGAGCTTTCCCTCTTTTCTCGGATAACCACGGCACCCCTTTGCCTTCCAAGGTTACAAAGGGTGCCTATGCCCCAACTGCAGTGCAAAGATGTGCATCCTCTGCTTGCCTCCCTGGATATTGTGCTGCTTTCACCTGACACAGCAGAATTGCTGTGAGAGGGAAGTTATAATTTGTCTTTGGTATTTAGAATGCACTTATCAAAACAGTTAATTTGCATTCACAGTCTCACCCTTGATTGCACCTGGCATTTTAAATCCATTATGCTTGAAAATGTCTTGTCTGTCATTTGCAAGATAGGAGAAGCAGGGTGTTCTCTGTTCCCAAAAACTGCAAGGCAAAGGACTCTTCTGTCCACATACCTCTTCAATTCACTGTTAGCTTGCACTTCCATCAGCTATAATGGATCTAACACATCAGAACTGAGCAGAGCTAAGCAGCGGAGACCTGCTCCAATTATTTTTTAAGTGCTGTACTGCAGCATCAGCAACTGTGATCAAGACCCCATGCACTGTACACCACATGCACACATGCCAAGGACACTGTTTGTGCATTTGTTTCTTTGGGGTAGGGACTTTCCTGCTGGGATGTATCTGGGCTATACAGTGGCAAGAAAGACTTACTAGAATTTTTTCCTTGGTTTGTCTGGTTTGAATGGGAACACTCATAATTTGAATAATGAGACACCTCTGCCATAAATCAAGTTATTTAAAATTGGTATGCAGGTTTCCTCCATCTTTAAAATAGATAGCCCCTTGTCCACACAGGGTGTGACCACTTGTTTTGTCAAGTTGAGATATATTACACAAGATTGTAGATACAGTGCCTTGGATAGGTTTGCAAGAAGAAACAAAATGATGGCCAAACCCCTAACAGAGCTTTTTCATTTATATTTTATTGCCTGAATGTTCCCTAGCTACCTAACCACCCTTAAATCCCTACATAAAGGATGAGGGAAGAAGACCAAAATAGCATTACCCTGAAGATATGGTGTTGAGGAGTCTCCCTGAGGTCTGGGAATGCCAACTTGGTCTCCTAGGCTTGTGCTGTCCGTTCAAGTATCACCTTTTGTGATTTCATCTGCAGAGCCACTTGGGTCTTTAAGAGAGAAAAAACATAGTAAATACAGATACTTTTACTTCCAAGGGAAGGCTCACAGGTATGGTTGGGATTGATCATAACACACATTTATTTGTATCAAAACGTCCTTCTGGTTAGGAATTTCCCAACTGAGACAGGCATGTATCATCATGTACCACAGTGTAGTGAAGCATCCCACTATGAGCATGCATGCAGTCAGTGTGCTTGAATGGTTGTATTTGTGCTTCGCTCTTCAGTCCAGGATTTCTTGAAGAAATAACAAGATGAATAAAACAAGGAAGCAAAAGGGAACATAAGGAGAAGAAAAAATGAGTTGTGTGCTAACCCTGCCAGCCACTGGGGAATGTTCTTTCCTATTTGCATAAGTATTAGTTTTATTATTTTAACTCACTACTTCTCTCTCTCTCCTTAGTTTTGTTTGGGGTTGGAATTAATTAGCATAAAATGTTACAGAATATGAATTGCAGCAGACTGCTGCTTTGTTCCTCAGCTGGGGTGACCAAGGCACGAAAAAGCAACTTCACATTGATACTTCTGGGAAAAGATTCAGGAAGTATTTTAACCTACATACTTCTAATGTGTAACAGGAACTAAAGGAAAATGGATTACATTAAAAGAAAAAGATGGCCTTCTCTACCCACCCAATCTTTCAACAGTTCATTTCAATTATTTATATAATGAAAGACAACAGTTCCAACAGAGAGGGCAATGTACTATGAATTTTTCACTTCTGCGTATATGCCTCCCGTGGTGAAATTTGGAACAATGACAAAGAAGCTACTAAAAAAAACCAACTTTTGGTCTAATTTTGTGTTTTAGTTTTGGTTTGTTTTTATTTTTTTTTTTTTACATTCAAAATATAATTTATAACTGAAATCCCTTTGAACCTTATTAAGGCATTCCAGCAACCATTTTTGCTACAGTTTCCTGCTGACATCAGCCCAAACTAACAAATTAGAAGCAACTACCTTATGCATATAAATGTCCATGGATAGACTCATTCACATGAGAGCCCTGGCTCTGCAGGAATATAACCAACGGACAATACAATGGTGAAAAGATCTGTAAGAGTGCTTTTTGAAAAGCAACAGCAGCTGAATGTGTTCTCACTAATAAGCGTTTGAAGCTAGATTTCAGAACTAGAAGATCTTCCAAAACTGTCTTGGTTACATAGAGATCTGTGTGGCTGGTGAAAAAGAAGGTGGAAATCCCAAATGTCCCCTTCCATGAAAGGTCCCCTTTATTCTCTTCCTTTTGTAATAGAAGATGCTCCCTTTTATTTTTTCTTTTTTTTTTTCCTTTTTTTTTTTTCCCAAAAGCCATTTTCTTCCTCCTGTTTGTATCCACAAGTGAAGAATGCACTCATTTAAAGCCACGAGATCTACATTTCTTCATTAAAAGTGTATTAAAAAACACATACCAGAATTATATTGCGCATAATGCAGTCCTCATCGCATTATAAAATGCCAGCAACAAGAAATATTGTCTTCAACACTATCTTATATTCATTAAACAGATACTGCTGGAGACACTGCTCAGATTTTCTTCATTTTTATATTACATGATCCATTGGACTTTATTTTCTTGTGATTATGGAAACAACTGAACATTACACCTATAAGTTTTAGTTGCTTGCTCCATCATTTTATTTTAATAGGTTTCAACAGCAAAGAGAAAATTAAACCAGGCAAATCTTGTAGCAGAAAATGAAGAATACCTGATTGTGTGCATACGGCAAGTACTGAAGGAGAGTAGCTCATTTTAAGCTATGCCTGTAGGGCACTTTCACCATTTTAGTTCCTAGGCACAAAATTTACTACTTACTCATGTATTGTGGACACATTTCACACAGAAGTCAGACTCCTCGCAAGATAGTGCTTTGATGCACACTTATCCAAAAGGGAACAGGGACTAGATTTGCATTTTATCCAATAAATTCAAATGGACAAAGGCTGCAGCACTTCAATTCAGCTACAGCCAAAACGATACCTCTGACACCCTGACTGTCACTGCCTTGAAGGTGACTGGGTCTACTCTGTCCGACATGAAAAACTGCTTATGCTCTGGACATAACCCTGTGCCACAAGGTGCTCCTCTCTTGGCTAGGCTAAGCGATCATACCCTTTGTTTCTGTTGAAACCTACTGAAATCTGGGAGCTGAGGGTGCTTCTGCCCATGGGAAGGGATGAGCTCCCTCCAGTCATCATTGCCTGAGCCTGCTGAACTGAAGGAACAGAGCTCAGCACAAAAACCAGCAGCTGACATTGAGAGCAGTGGTGCGAGCTGTTGCACTGTCCCTTTCCATGCCCCTAGACCTTTCCAAGGTGTAGAGGTCACAGTGTTTGCTTAAGAGTGGGACAACTGCCCTCAGGGATTCAGTTGCCAACAAGAGCATCTCAATCAGCAGGTTGCACCTCCTTGTCGAGGCTGTGCCACCTTGCTGGAAAAGAGTTTAAGATTAACAAAAATGGGGAGCATGCACAAGTCTGTATTGTCAATGGGGCATTCAGCTGAGAAGTTGCGTTTGATTCCTGAGGACTTTGAGGTTTACAGTTGGACTTGGTGATTTTAGGGGTCTTTTCAAACCTAAATGATTCTATGACTGCTACTGTATTTTATGTAGTAACAGCAAAAATAATCAAACATACAAAACCAACCAACCAAACAAAACCCTACCAGTAAGCAACTCTTGCTCTGCTCTAGGGTTTTCTTTCATAAGGCATAGATATAAGGTGCCTTCACTCATGATAATTTCCTACACAGCAGATGGAACTTCTCCCCTGTAGCCCCTGCTCAGTGCCTAAAGCATTGGCTGACTGATGCAACAGGATGCAAAATTGGCTGGTTGTAGGTGACTTTGCTGCTCCCCACTCAGGCTAGGATAGATGCTATTAACTCATCAGTGTAAGAAGGATGGACACACAGGTCTCTCCTCCAACACAGAGAGGTTCTTGTATGTTAGGTGCTGCAAAGGTCCCATTTAGCCTTTGTCCTCTTGCTACTAGCCTCTGGGGCCGCTCTGGCAGCACAGAAGTACCTTTAAAAGTGGTTGCAAGTGAAATTTCAGTTCCCTCTGAATAGTTGCAGCAACATAAAGAAGACTGACTCTAAATGAGAGCCAGGCATAAGAAGACACATACACAAAAGCTTTGCAGATAATAAAAGCATTCTTTGTTTCCACCACAACAGCTGGAGATGAACTACCACCGTTCAGTTCCTTCCAGGGCAAAGACAGCCTAGTTAATCTGAGCTGCCCTCAGTCCACATACCATATTGTGCTGTAAGAAATTAAGATGTTCTGTGGAGTATAAAATAATTGAGCTACACATTGACCTGTCTCCATAACAGCAGCTACATGCTGATTTTTCCCTCTAAAATTGCCAGTGTTTTTAACATCTACCTAGAATCACTAAATGAGCATCATTTGGGCTTGTAACTGGAAAGAACAGGGTCTTACCTGCTTCATGCAGAGGGAACACAAGGCTCTTTGTTGCTGGCAAATGTCTCACAGATGAGAAGGACATGTGGTGCATTAAGAAAAGTGTGACCAGCAGGTTGAGGGAGGTTCTCCTCCCATTCTGCTCTGCCCTGGTGAGGCCACATCTGGAGTATTGTGTCTCAGTTCTGGGCTCCCCAGTTTAAGAAGGACAAGGAATTACTGAAGGGCGTCCAGTGGCAGCCACAAAGTTGATTAGGAGCCTAGAGCACCTTTCTTATGAAGAGAGACTAAGAGAGCTGGGTCTGTTCAGCCTGGAGAAGGCTGAGAGGGGATCTCATAAATGTTTATCAATGTCTCAAAAGTGGGACCAGATTCCTCTCAGTGGTGCCCAGTGATAGGATGAGGGGCACAGACTGAAACACAGGAGGCTGCATCTGAATATGAGAATAAACTTCTTTACTTTGAGGGTGCCAGAGAACTGGAACAGGCTGCCCAGAAAGGTTGTGGATCTCCTTCTCTGGAGACCTTTAAGACCTGCCTGTACACATTCCTGTGCAATCTATTCTAGGTGAACCTGCTTTAGCAGGTAGGTTGGACTAGGTGGTCTCCAGAGGTCCCTTCCAACCCCAGCTGTTTAGTGCTTCTGTTGTCAAAGTGACAGAGCAGATGATAACCCCATGTCCAGAAAAACATGTCGTAAACTAACACTGGTCAACTTAAAGAGACAGCAAAGAGGAGTTTGTGCTAAAGCAGCTTGCTACTGTACATCTCAGATTGCCAATCCCACTTTGAAGCCTCTGAGAGAAATGAAACTGCATTTCAGTGCTGCTGACTAAGACAAAGAACAGCTCATGGATAAGCAGCCTCACACTGAGAACTTTTTTGACCACCTCACTGGTGTAAGGCAGATTAGCCTGAAACCCCACAAAGACCTTGTGTATCAGTGAAAGTGTGACCAGAGTGACCTAGAAATCCAAATGCCACACTACAACCTGGTTTTAGAGAAGTGCAGTGACCTAAGATTAAGGGGTCTTAGTGCATGTTTTGTAAGATTTCCCACCCTGTCTTTGGATGCTGCAAGAACTCCAACCCTCTGTCAGGCACATATCTCCAGGGGGTGTTCAAGGACCATCTATGCAGGCAGTTTCTTTAAGGAACTGCCATGCTTTGCAATCTGGGAGAGCTTGTTTCTTTCTTTATTTTCCCTAGTAGGGAATTATTCATGCACATTACTGTGGTCATGTAAGAAAAGGAAACATTCAGCTCCAAGTGTACATGCACCCTTTCCTCTGCCACTGGTCTGCATGAGTGCATGACCCACTATTTCTTTTAATCACATATGACCACAGGCTGTTCCCCAAATGCTGCCTTTAAAATCAGCTTGTGCATGTGGAGAAATATAAGGTAAGCAGCACAGCCAGATTTACTGGGAGGGTTGTAACTAACTACTGGCGAAGTAATCAAACTTCAGCACAGTTCCCTCTATTCTGCCTCTTGCCTCTGTTGCAGCTTTAGCCATATCCTGCCTCCTGCTCTGTTGCAATGCCAGCTTCAGTCAGAGGTTACCCGTATGGTAATTCACAGCTAGTTACGGTAGCAACACTACTTTTATAGCATGACATAGCATGAATCCTAGCCCCATGATAGGAGCAGATGCACAGTGAAATCATGGAAGTTGTTTTGTTAAAAACTAACAAAAAGTAACATACAGAGACCAGATGCATCCAGTGCCTGATTTTGGACCTCAAGCTTTCAGCATGACCCATGAAGGTACACTGTCTCAGACCACACAGGTGGCAGAATGTTCTCTCATTTGAACCCTGGAAGATCAGCAGATTCCTAAAAATTCCTGCCTTATGTGTTTTGTCTTTTTTCTACGTGCCTCATTGTTCTTTCTGTTTTGCTTTTCCATGTCCATTTGCATTCCTTTATCTAGAATATTTTTCCACAATTTCTTATAAATGCCAGCGGCCAGTGCATCATAATAGAGCTTGATTGGCCCACAATCAACTCTTCATAATAAAAATCACATACTGTTGTCTGATATGTTGTAAGTCGTAGACTGTGGAGAATAATTCACTGCCTTTTCTCTCCGTCATGCCAATAAATTTGAGGATGCTTTGGTACTCCTGCCATAACGCTGTGCATCACTTCAGAGACCTTCAGAGACCACTGAGTTACAAATAACTGTCAATTTGTAATACTTGAACAAGCTTTATGTAGCAGTTTGGCGTGTAGCATTACTGCAATCATCACTAATTTAACCTATAAACAGGTGCTGTGACCCATTCTTGAGGGATTTCTTTGGTGGGAGGAAGTATATTAAAAATTGACACTCTTAGTTTTGCAATTGTCTCAGAAATCAAGTTCAAAATATGTTTTTAAGAGTAACTCTTTACTGACAATGGATTTTGCATCAGTCTTCTCTGTTCTGTGTAGATTCTCTTTTTAAGCAGTGCAGTATGGTATCACTTTCTGAGTTAACTGAGATTTTTGAATTAAACGTCTTTGCTGCATAAACTTCCAAATCCTCCTCTCCATTTCCTTGTCCTAGTGTTCCTACAGTACAGGCTGCCTTTTCCAGCAGGTTGCAGTCTTCAGCAATCAGACCATACCCTTCAGTGACACAAAGCCCCAGCACTACAAAATTCAGATGTAACCTTGATGGTGCGAAGGTGTATCAGTCTCCTTTAAAAAAAAAAAAAAAAAGTCAAACTTTACACCAAACAAAGCATTCTCAGCTTGGAAATTCATACTAAAATAGTAGAAACAAACCTTTGCCCCTCCAAGAGTGCTGTATTACTTGAAACCTAGGGAGACAAAGGAGTTATGTTTTATCCCTCATTGCAAAGACCACAAAGGCATCTCAGTGTGAGATTCTCTCTCTACAACATTTTTGCAAGGGTCATCAGTAGATCTTTTTCTGCTAATTCCTTCTTCAGTGGTGTTGCTGTCATTTCTAGGAAAAGTGTTGAGCTGACACCAGACTTTAAAAACAAACCTCGCTAAGTGCAGTGCAGTCAGGTGAGATAGGAAGCAAACTTGTCTTCTGGACATTTAGTCAGGAAGAACAATACTGTGAGAAGAAAAAGCCAGGCACCAGTCATTATGGCTTAGCATTATTCAAAGTGTGAAGTAAAACTGGAGAGTTAGCCAAGAAGTGAAGTCATGCTGAACAGCACAAAGTCACCTTCTAAACCAAAGCCTTATATGACACAACTGTTAGTATATCCCATCCAGATAAAGTCCTGGAGAACAAGCCCACCATCCTATCAGTAGTGGTTTTTGTTGATCCCATTCAGGTCAGACATTTTATACACAATTAACAGGACTAAGCTGACCCATGAACACTAACATGACGGAGCTTTTCAGATAAAGGTTTCCAGAATTTCTGTCTCACTTTTGGAAATGGCTAAACTGTATCAGCTGAGATTATGTTCCTCCTGTCTCCAAACAAGTAAATACAAACAAGTTAATCTGAGGCATCCTCGTAGCATGGAAAAATCTCATCCCCATATTTACTGACAGGGCTAAAATAATTGTTCATATCAACACTAGCAAGAACCTAACCAGTAGGATGTGCCTTCAGTCACAATTGCTGAACAAGAAGTCCATCAAACACTGCTGCAGCTAGGGTGAACATTCAACATAGAAATGTCTCGTATTCCTTTTTTTTCTCAGTTTCCTCTGTGCTTAGGCCAGCTTGTGGTTTGGTTTGGGGGCAGCTTAGTCTCAGTGTTAGACGTACACTGACCAAAGCTGCCCCTGTAACTCAGGCAATACAATCTGGCTTTGCTGTAATGATTTCTGGCTTGGGCGGGTGGCTGAGTGGAAAGGGTCCCACTTGAATTAACTCGTCTCTTCTGCTATTCTCTGAGGCACCAGGCAGGATCCTGCTAGATCTGACACTCACTAAAAGAGTCATCTCGGTGGCACCTTCCACCCCAGATCTATCCAAGATCACAGGTCCTCACTGAACACCAAAATCATCAGGAATCCAGGATTTCAGTCCCTCTTATGATTAGTTAAGCTACTAAACCAAGTCTGATTTTGCAAGTATTTCTGACATCCCCCAACACAACAAGCAAGAGAGATTCTGGGAAAAAAAAAGACCTTTTCTGTAGTTGTCTTGCTCAGTGCCCACCTGTTGTGGGAGGCAACAAAATCTGTATTTCTATAGCTTCAGGCCACATGGCTTAGCTCAGCATCCAGCTTTCCAAGTCACAATGATAAGGATTGCTAACTAACTACTCATTGCTATTATCTGTCACTAGATGTTAATTTGGGGGTAGAGCTTGTACATTAGAGTTTTTTTGGAGGATGCTAATGATTCAATGGTAGGGGAGGGGAAGCTTTTGATGCCACAATAACTGAAGAGATAGAAATGAAGCCAAAATGTTGTAAACCAATAATAAATCTAACAAACCAACACAATCAAGTGGAACAAAAATCACTTAGGGTGACTTTGTATTTGCATTCACCATCAAGGTCTTATTTATGCAATTATTATTTGTAATACTGTATTAAACCTTTTGCAACCTTTTGTAGTGAATCTTTTTGAACCTTCCCTGATTCTTTTAAAAAGAAGATTATAAAAATGTAAAAAACTAATGCCCTTGTAAACAGGGGTGGGATGGAATATTTCAAAAACTTTTCACCATCCTGAAGGCTAGAGCTCAACTATTTACCAGTAATGGATCAGATACTAAAACTCACTCTGGTCATCCAAATCACTTATGGGAAAGAATTGATTTGCACAAAATTTCCTTCCTTTGCCTTAGAGCTGTTTTCTGCATTGTATAGGCATGTGTAGATATAAGAAGTGGACAAGATTTTTGGAACCACTGGTTTCCTAAAGAAATTGATTCTGCATTTAAGGAGGTTTTCTGAAATAGCTTGTAATTTGTTTCTGTGGGTTTCAGCTCACTGTGATACCTCTGCAGACCTTAACAGGTATGTATCTGAATCCCAAATGTTCTGGAAAATATACACCAGCCACCTCTCAGTTTGTGACACTGGGAATTTTGTGATTTCTTTGCATTTTAAACTCCTTACCACACACTTTAATTAAATTCATTTCCTTAAAACAGGCTTCAGGTATGAGATAAGTGCATTCTGACAAACTGTAAGAGGTTCCAGGCAGATATGTCTCAAACAGATTATTCTGGTTGCATTTCCACATGGGCAAATGGTACCAGTTTGTGGTTTCAGGCTCTGCTGGTCTTCTGAGACATGGAGAGTTTGTGCCCAACCAGTATGCAGTGCTTGCCACTGATTCCAAAAAGTCAGCATATATTTTACAATTTTTAACACAAGTAAACAGATCAAGCTTTTATGATATTCCAGCATGTCATAATGCAAGTCAGCCTGTCAATCGTGCCCCCACACAGATTTATTATACCTTTTGATTGCCAGATACAAGCAAATTGAAAACAGAGGCTCCTAAAATGGTTTCATTGCTCTTCTTGAAAGTAATCGATTACTCCTAAAATGCTTAATAAAGATATGATCTTATGATGTCTCTTTAACCATCTCCCTCTCCACTCTGTCCAAATGCTCAAAATATATGGCTTCCCTATAAATCCTCATCCTTGCAGGCAGCACAGAATGATCTTCAACCAGCAGCTGATTGCTTCCAGCACAAAGTAATCTTGATACAGCAGTGGGCTTTGGTAGTCAGCTCTGATCCAGGCAGTCCCAGCAATCCCTCTGTGCACTGAAATCGCTGAATTTCAGACAAGGCTGTGAGGAACTCGATTATTGTCACAATATACTCAGCAGCCCCTGACAGGAACAGAGACGGCAGCGCTGTGATGGCAATGAAATATCGGTACTTTGATTAGGCATGAATAGAACATTCTTGTTGAAAGATAATTGGTGAAATAGTTGTAATCCAGCATGTAATGGACAGATCAAAACCTGAACTTCATATTGTTTGGATGTGACTTGCCCCACAAACAAGGTCATAGCTCAAATGGACCAATTCTGCTAAGTATATGGGAATAACTTTGTATTGATATGGAGGCTGCAATTTCAGTTTAACCTCATTTAAGGCTGCTGAAAATAATGTCTTGTTCCCTCTTCCAGCTGGTGGTTTCAGGTCTCTGTGCCTGCCTCACAGTCATGCAAGTAAGAGGGCAGTAAAACACAGAGGGGACACCCCTTCTGCCAGTGCATCTCAGTGCAGAGCAATAGCCAGGCTGCCTGCTGAAGTGGCAACCTGGAGGGACAGAAGTCCTCTGCTGTCTGCAGGCCAAAGAGGATCAAATACACCGAGAAGAATCTTGCTGAAAGCCTTCAAACTAGTAATAGCACAAATTAGTGGATGCACTCCAGGTGCAGCACAAATCTTTTCTAAGCAGCAGGCACTCCTGCATGTTTTAGAGGATGTTGGACAGGCAGAAGTTGTTTCGACCAAGCATCAGAGAAGTAACAGCAGCAGGTAGACACTGAACGTGACCTCTGTAAATAGATGAGACCTAGTTAAGATTGATGGCTGAAGCTCAGCCATCTTCTTGTAGTTCTGCCTGTGAAAGTTTCACCATGGGAAAGAACAGCAGGTAAAATCCAAGGAAGTGTGATGCTAAATTTTTCTGTACAAAGGAAATTAAACTCCTTCCCAAGTGCTGATCCATGAACATGTCCAATTTTTGTCCTCCTTCTAATGCATGACTTCAGAACATAGCCCTGCCTTTCCACCACCTTGGTCCTCTGCTTTCTGATTTCCCCATGTTATGTCTGCCTAGTGTCCACACCCCCAGGGTGAAGCATTTGTGAGAGTTTAGTCCTGACAAAGGGTCATGCAGAGCAAGCATGGGAACCATGAGCTGTTGCCTCACAAGGGACCAAGTTAACATATGTGAGCAGCCCCGTGAGAAATGCCTGCAGTACCTTTCTCTTCACCTGGAGCGTACCTGGGTAAGGTAATTAGGAGCTGAACTACTTCTCTGTCAGCTCAGAACAAATGCTGGTGCAGGGCAGTTTTGTGGGATGATGTAACTCAGCGGGGTGAAGGTTACATGGGGTTTCATACAACCACAGAGACAGCCTATCTCTGCTTGAGACTGGCTTTGGGACAAGTCCCATAGCAACAGTTTGAAAGCCTCAGTGCCATAGGCACTAAGCTTGAACTTTGCACTGGCAGCACATCCAAGCCTTACCAGAACATGGCCTTCTTCACTCTCTCATGAGATAAACGTCAGGTATTTAAGTCACCAACACCAGCGTCTAGACTTTCTCCTTGACAAAAAAAAAAAAAAAATCAACAGCAAATATCCATATTCTGGAAAGATTTCACAGTGTCTTATATGGCAGCTCAGGTGCTCGTTGTATACCAACACATGGAGTTGTTGTAGTAGTTGCTGAGCTTTCTGTTACCTGGCCTGGTTTGCTGACCCTTGGACTTCAAGAGCTTGCTAAGTTTGCCTGTAATACATAATCAACAAGAAATAAAGGAGAAACAGGAAAGCAGCTGCAGTTGCAGGGAAAGGTTGAAATCTGTAGCAGCAATGCAGAGTCTCTGATGCTGTTTCTGAGTCTGAGGTGTTCATTATCTTGTTCTGCACAACAACATCTTTCCTATTCCTACCTGCTGCTGCAACCATTGCCTCTTTCATCATTCCGTTACTGCACAGTCTTTAGGAAAGGATGTTTATGAGATAATGCATCTTTCTTCATAAGCATAACAAAAATGAATTAATAACTACATTAATAAAGCAGCTGAAGTATTTTAAGTTATTTTTTTTTTGTTGTTAGTATAAATCATTAATACCCACCCCCTGCAATTATTCCTCATCAACTTCCAGAGTTCCACACCAACAGCTGGAATTTCTTTCATAATTACTTCCTGGAAAGTATTGTGAATGATGACTATAGAAATCCTGTGACACTGAGAACTTCAACATGATGACAATTAATCTTCAATTTAGGAACACTGAAGCAAACAGATGTGAATGTTAATGTAATTAAAAACTTGCCAGTTGGGGAATGTTGGGCATGAGGCTTGAACTTAGGACTAGCATCACTTTTTCCCAGTAGTAATACCTGTGCATATAGAGAAGAGAGACACACTGAATTCTTAAATATTTAACATTTGCAAATAGATACAATGCTCCTTCTGTGTGTTTTGGTGTAATTCCAAATGAAGCTACCAAAACCACTTTGATCTGGTGCTCAGGATATTTTACCTGCCTTTGCTTCTACATAGTGCATGACTGCTAGTCCCAATGTTAGGGGTGAGGGCAAACCATAAAATCTAGAAACATACTCAATTTTTCCCTTTGCTCTCTCTTTTGATTCTGGAAATCAGAAGGGTATTTCCTTTTCTTGATTTTCTTTGCCTGTGGCCAGTAGGTAAATCTATTCCAGCAAAAGAAGACATTTCACACACATTAACTTAATTTCAAGCATAAGAATTACATTTTTGGTAAAAACTGTATTAGTGAAGACCTTAATGACTGATCTTATGCAATGTGGATAGAAAAAAATCCGAGAAATAACAGAATCTTTTCCATTAGTCAACCAGGAATTCTGATTTGGCACAGGAAGACAGTACATGACTACATTGTAGGATGCGTGGTATTCAAACGCTGAAATACTTGGAAAAACACAATGTCTGGAAACAAATTTATTTGCAAGTGAAGGGTTTTCACAGTCGTTTGTTGCATGCCCAACATACTAAACCCAGCCTTTTGACTGACATCTGCTTGGGAGAATGTACCATGTTAACTCCTTTTCATTTTAATTCAGTCATAAATGAGTTTACTGACAGCCAAAGATACCTAACATTCAGTTCTCAACTAGGAAAGACCCATTGAATTTGAAAGCTAACAATCTGCTGTTATCTTTGAAGGTCAAAGGCATGCTGGAGTTAAATGGGTAGCTATACCAAATGTTCCATCCTTTTTCCTTTCCTTTCCTTTCCTTTCCTTTCCTTTCCTTTCCTTTCCTTTCCTTTCCTTTCCTTTCCTTTCCTTTCCTTTCCTTTCCTTTCCTTTCCTTTCCTTTCCTTTCCTTTCCTTTCCTTTCCTTTCCTTTCCTTTCCTTTCCTTTCCTTTCCTTTCCTTTCCTTTCCTTTCCTTTCCTTTCCTTTCCTCTCCTCTCCTTTCCTCTCCTTTCCTTTCCTCTCCTTTCCTTTCCTCTCCTTTCCTTTCCTCTCCCCTTTCCTTTCCTTTCCTCTCCCCTTTCCTCTCCCCTTTCCTCTCCCCTTTCCTCTCCCCTTTCCTCTTCCCTTTCCTCTCCTTTCCCTCAGCTCAGCCTGGTAATTGCCCAAAGTGGCAATGCCACATCTAGATGCTCAGGAGGGCCCCAGATTTTCAGCAGGTCATGACTTTAGGTCTTATTTCTCTGATATGCTTGCCTTATAGGCAGTGCCTCTCTAGCACTCTCTTCCAATCACACCTTCTCCCCTTGAGTCTCAGCAGAGAAGGAAAAGTGAATGAATCCCGCCCTTTGACACTGAAACTGTGATGCAACTTCCCTCAGCCAGGAAAGAGCAGGGAGCTCTGTGAATCTCAGACTCAGTCTCATTTTTCTCTACCCCTCTTTACATCAGAGAGGATGACAGTCAGAAGGGAAATATTTGCTGTCAGGTAGCCCTGGGCGGCTATAGGGTGCTCAAGCCTTGCAGGATCTTTTCTTCTCAAGAAGCTTTGGCACTCACTCTGCCCCTCAAACCCCTTGGTCCACTTCTGTAAGGGAAAGGAATGCAAACATCACTTCTCCAGAAAGAAGGCAGAGGGGAGAGGAGGTGAGAGATGGCTCTCACAGCTCCTTGAGGCCAACCTTGAGGACAGGAGAGAGAGGACCAAGGACAGCCTTGCCATCTGTTCAGCTCACTCAACCGGCACCGACATATTGTGGTGCGATGTGTTGAAATGAAAATACCCTTCATCTATTCTAATGCAGTATGTTATGGGATCCCTCATTCCACCTCCACTCTTCCTTTCCCAGGAAAATGTAGGAATGGGCCTCACCAGGATGAAGGCTGTGTAAGGCAGTTTACCGCTTGCCTAATGGATTTACTTTACCTATAATGAGTTTAAGCACCTCTTCATGGAAATTTAACTTGATCTTTTTTTCTTCAGGTCACTAAACCAATAAATGAAGATAAAGCTCAAGTACTAGAACTGTTAGTGAGCTGGTCATGGCTAAATTGGAACACCCATTAAAACCCAAACTAATGGCTTCAGGTAGGACTTCTAGTTATAGAACTATTAATTTAATCATTTTGCAATGCTACCAAGGCCCATTTTTTCATGTACATAATAAAAATGAATCTATTAATCTTCAGGGTGCATATCTCCAGAAAGAAATGAACAGGAACATTTTAATTTTCAATCAGCATTTCTGGTGGATGAACACAATTAAGTACTATCATATAAAATATCTGTGATAGCTTAAGAGTTCAGAGTGAAACTACATGAATAAATTAAAGAACCAGTTAATGAATCATAAAAACTTACAGCTACACCACAGAATTCTTCTTTAAAATAATAAATCAATGTAAGCACATGCACATATTTGTGTGCATGTATCTGTGTGCTCAACTTGCATTTCTAAACCCTTCACAAACATCCACCTCTATTTGAACCACCGTGCACACATACAGTTGTGTGATGCTATTCCTGGGTGGCAGGCAAGATGAGGACAGAGTATGGAGATCAGATGAAGACTGGATGGGATTCACCAAGCAAATGTGGATCAAAGGCAAATGATAAGACTTGAAAAGATTTCTGTAGAGAGGTCCCACCAAATGAAGATGTGTTATAAGATGATGGTGATGGTGAAGCAAAAAAAGAGATAAATCATATTCCTAAGTGTAAATTTATTCAGGTTTCACAACATATATTTAGTAAAGGTGGGATTAATTTGCCATTTCTGTTGAGCACTTGGATTCATTCATTTTTTTTCTCTTTTTTAAAGTATTTTGGTGTGTAGTATTAATTCTCTGCATGCAGAAATTAACTGCTGAAAGATAAAAAGTATGAGCTGAAAAAGTGTTAATGAACTCCCCAGAGCTTTGAGAAAATGTGAGTAGCAGCCACGAAAACAAATACCATCCGCTGAAGAATATTCTTAAACCAACTTGTTCACTGAAGACTTTTCCTAGTCATATTTATTGTAAAATACACTATGAAGTGGTTTGTCTGGATTTTGAAGGGAAACGGCCTGGAAGAAAAATCATAACCAAAAGTGTAATAAAAAGATTAAAATTGTTCAAACAGACCATATTAAAACTTGCTTATTACATTTTAGTATCATCAGGAAGTTGTTTGCTGTGTATTTCTTCTTTTCTGATGATAAATCTACATTTCATTTTTCCTTTCTGTCAAATCTATTTCACTCACAGTCTTTGTAGCTGAAACACTTTCTCAGCGGCAGCAATTGTATTAATATTTCTCTGTTGTCTCATTGTTTGCTTCCTTTCAGGTGTAGGTTTTACCTGTGACAGTATAAAGCCAAATGTGCTTGAAGGTTGTTTCATAAGATTGGGTGGTTTAGATTTTAATTAAAGGTTTCTTTATTGTGCTGAATAAATGTACTATTTCAACAGTTTGAGAAAAAAATTCACACATACAAAAAACAATAGAAGAACCACTATCAATATTTTCATAATTAAGAGTGGATTTGTGATGGGCTACTCAAAATAACTATTTGCCTTATTTTTAATAGTATGAGGATGCTTAAATTTACAGGTCTGTTTTGTATTGAATTGACTGAAGAATAATATTTCTATGAACAAACAAGATACTGATTCTCGAGTTGCACAACAAATCAAAAGTTCTCATTCAAGTTCTAGTAGTGCAGGAAATGTAATCAAAGATATTTTATACTTTATGGCATACACAACAACAGAAAGTAAAGTTTTCCTTAGTTAAAAGTCAAACCTTCTAGTTCCTGGTTGGAACATGCACATATACCTAATATGTGCAGCAGTGGCAAATGTCACAGTTTAATATTTAATGATCTCATGTAAAAATGGTTTTATATGTCCCATAAATGGCATTAATTATCATTAATTATTTTTAATATACTTTTTTTTAAAAAAAAACAAGTTACTAATGGGTGATGATGTCTACCAGTGCACTGTATATATTTTTTGGGGTAAACATTTGATGGCCAGTAGTGATGAGCTGTGTGCTACAGAAGACATGTTGATACTGAAAATAGAAACAAAGCTCCACCAAACTCTCCTCAAGCGGGGAGGAAAATTTGACACTGTCATCCACTGTCAGAACAAATGATCTACATGTGAAAGGATGTGATGGGAAATGAAAAACAAAACAAAACATAAGAAAACAAATCAAAACAAAACCAACCAAACCAACACCAAAATAGGGAATGAAATAAATGTCGCTACTAGTTCTGATAAGAATTTCTTATTTTCCTAGTTTTTGCTGCTGGTTATTCCTTTGCAAATTTATTTCCCATCAAGACATCCTATGTGGAAGCATCTTCCCTGAAGTAAGTTGACTGGAAGAGTTCTTCACTCCAGTAGACAACATGGTCAGGAAAAGGAGTGGAAATGTGGCATGTCCTGCCTGCCCACAGCAAAATTAGGAATCCCCTAGGTGAAGTATTCTTCATCTAAACTAGAAGTTTTTTAAGTGTTGCGTTGTTTGAAAGGATAATATGAAATCTACTTACCTTCTGCCAAAGTCAGTCACTTGTGGAGCTCTGCAGCTCTGACTTGCCAAACACTGACTCATTCAACCTTGCAGTAATATCCCTGAGGCAAGTTCTCCACAGAAATCATAACAGCTTTGGAATACAGTGCTATGCTCCTCCACAAATATCATTAAAGCAAATGGTCTGTGCATCTCATTTCAGCAAATCCTCAACAACAAACTTTGGGGCCTGAAGTGTGGAAATGGTCTAACAAGCAGCTCTCAATTTGGTATCCTCACCACTGCTGCATCTTCCCGAAGGAAGAAGTTCTCTGTCTCATAGTTACCTTTGTTTTTGTTTCTCTGAATGGCAAGTGGATGCAATGCCCAGTGTGAGCAAGATGTGATGCTTGGGCTGACTGGCCATTTGCAGGTGGACTGTGGGAGCAGCAGGACAATTGTCCCACACTGCCCCTTCATGAACAAAATCACATATGAAGCCATAATGACAGTACAGAAAACACAAATCCCATGATGAAGAGCACTTGACATTTCCAGAAAGATGAGGTGAAAGCCCCGGCTCCCAAGAAAATGCACACTATTGCTGAGCACGCACACAGAAATGAGGCAATAGACAGGGAAGGGGGTTATGTGGTGCAACACACAGCTTGTACCCAACAAAGGAGTGTGAAGGAAATTGCTCTGTAGGACTCACACCCATCTCTCTCCAGATTAAATTTGATGGAGAAATTGCCTCCATCCCCCAAGGATGGAAAAATTACATCCCCTCCCAAAGATGGGGGGGAAATATGAATGTGCTTCTATAATTTTCACAAGGAACTGACAATTATTAATAGTTAGTCTTTAGATAGCACTTTACATTTACAAATCTCGGTACGAATTGTATTTAATTAATGATAAGTCCTTAAATACACTGGAGTTGAACTAATGCAGCTTAGAATGACTGATGCATGCAGACAGAAGAATCGTTAACCTTAATGAATCGTGTTTGGGACAGTGGACGGAATATGTATTAGAAATATACTTGGACAGTGTGTGACAGGCTGGTAAGATAAAAATTTAGTCATCTGACACAAGCTGTTTTGTAGTCTTCCAGCTTGCGAGTGTTTTCTTGGTAGATCGATAGCCATGAGGGAAGCTGGAATTGTGCTGTGCAGCGATAAGCAGATGCACAGTGCTTCCTCATGGTGCCACAGGCACTGGTTTTCTTTGAATAGTACCAGTACTGCCAACAGAGTTACTTACTGTTCCCTGGTCGTTTTCACAGATGCAGAATCAAGCCTAAGAGTAACCACCAAAACACAGTCACTTTCAGGCTTCTGAGAAGTGGCACAGTGTAGTTTTAGTAGTTAATGGGTAGCAGAGCTTGGATGAAAGACCTGGATGAAGATGATCACCTGTTCAAGCAGATCACTTCCGTGATTTTGTGGCATGAAATTGCTTGGGGTGAAACAGTAACATCCCGAGTCAGGCTGAGAGTGATTCTCTTCTGGGTAGAACATCACTTCAAAAGCCTTGACTATCAGCATTGTATCCTCACAGAAACCCTGCAACTCACTGGCTCTGTGCCCTGCATTTCTTTTTGGAAATACCAGATGCTATCTCAATATAATGCATTTGCATTTTGAATATCTCTACAGTGACTGGCAGACAGATAATTTTTTTTATAAAAGTGACTTTTTGATATTAAAAAACTCTGACTTAGCAGTCTGCATTTAAATTTTCCTTTAATATATTGCTCTTAGACTTTCTGTGTCTGCTTCAGTGTTTATAAGTAACACTATTATTCCACGTCCACATAAGCACCATTCATCTTCTATTACGTTTTCACATCCTTAACCTCTCGAATTGAGGGAAATGGCTGGCACAGCTGCTTCAGAGGTAGCCAGCAGACACTGCAGCAGAGGAACAGGTCATCACCCATCCTTGCACTCGTGGGGTGCCTGCAGGGCTCCTCTCAAGCTTGCTGCTTGAGCTTGCTTATCAACACTGAGGCAAAAGCTGGGTTTGAATGACGTGTTACTGACTCCAGAATTCTTGCATCAGCATGAAAGTCCTCAGAAGGCTGTAAAAAAACCTCAAAAACAAACACTTTCTCAGCTGCACAACTCTTATTTAGCTGTGCAAAAAGAAATTACCTGCACCAGGACAACAAAGTGCAGGTATAACCATACAGAATACTGAAGTTGTGTGTCTTCCTGTGTGTCAAACCTATATGCTATTACTAATAATATCATAAAGTATCTTGTCATTATTCTTGTTTCTTAAAATGATCTGCCACATTAAAACAATGCTCATTCCTTCAGTCAGGTAAGATATTGAGACTTTGCTCCTTTATGGCCACACTGATTAGTTTCCCCCTACAGAAGCAAATGAGAAGATGACACAGTTCTTGCTGTACATATAGGTAGCCTAGTAGATATAGTAGCAGGCTGTTTTGGAAATAAGAGTGCTACAGGTTAAACAGAGCAAAATAAACACAGATTTGTTTACTAGTAACCTGCTGTGATAAACAGAAATGAAAAGGATTAGGTGTTCTTTTGGGAAATGTGTTTCTTCTTCATATTAATTACACTGACAGTAGCTTATTAATGCTGTGTCAACTTGTGGTTACAGTTTTCACAGGAAGAAAGATAATTGATACAACAGAACACAAATGTAAATACAATTATTTGTTTGCATTTTTAAGTGGGTATTTAAATAAACAAATCAAGATACCTTCACCATTATGAGGCAAAATAGAAGTACTAAACTAAAATCACAACAGAAAGCTGTCAAACCCTCACATTGTGCTGCTTTGGGAATGCATAATGCAGGTAACATTTTCTCTGTGAAACTGGAAAGTCACATTACACTGCTCACCATCACTTTCATTTTCCCCAGTGAGCTTTTGGTTTAAGTTTTTCAGAGGCAACGTGAAGAGTTCTAGATCTGTGAGCAGCCACCCTTCTTGTTCTTTTGCTCAGCTGTAAAAATCATTATAAAATAATCTGAATTGGTCACCTCTGAGACATTTATGTTCCAGAGTCCCTGGGAAATGCACATAATCCCATTCCCAACACAGCAGGAGAGGTCCAGACGAACATTGTGCTGTTACACGTATGCTCCTACCACATTGAGTGGAAACTGCTTGGGTTTTATAAACAATGCGTCACTGAATTGTTTTGTTTAAGAGAAGGAAATACTAAGAAAACGGCTAAAGAAACATTTTTTTTGAAATAGAAAAGAAACCTAATGCTTGATCAGACTTCTGTTCTAATATTTATATGTACAAAAACCTGCTCTTACTCAATTTTGTGCATAGCCATGACAGCAGCTCCATTGGGATCCTTAAGTGAGTAGTGAAGAAAGTCAGTGAGCAAGAGTGTTACACCATAAAAACCTCATTTCCTTCCTTCTTTTTTTTTTCTGTTCGGTCACTTAATTCCTCTCCAGGTCTCTCATCTTTTATTTTCTCCCTCAAGAGCTTATTGATTTCTCTTCCTTAGCCTGCCTCTGTCCAGATGGGAGTACCAGGGCTCCCAGTGATGGGTACTTCACTCACTAAGTTAGGATCTTCAAATAGAAAATGCAATATATAATTTTATAGCAGTCTGCCCTGCTTGGGACATTAATCATGCATTGTTTGTGGTCATTAGGACTTAGTGCCTTATCACAGACCAAATGCTAAAAATAAATGTTTCAGTAATAAAAATACCCTGGCCAGCCAACTTGTGCTGCTGAGGTTAGCTGTTGGAGGTACAGGGTGAAGCTGTTGGGACCAAAATCTGTATCCCTGAGGTGTCCCTGGCACGTTTCCTCCGATGCTCTCAGCGTCACAGTGAGTCAGCCGCCTCTCCTCGATTTTCAAAACTGCGTCAGCTGCCTGAGGTTAGTCAGAGAGAGACCAAGAGAGACAGACGGCTGTCCCTCCCCAGCTGCTATCATTAAATAGGCTGCGGCCCTGAATACAGAAGTGGCACTGTGATGGAAGGGCGACCAGGCCCTCAGGAGGCTCTGGGTGACCTACTTAGATGATGGATGATGGTCCACAGCTTCATGTAGCTTGTTTGTTCCTAACTGCCACCCTCCTGCCACCTCTGTCCTACCTGCGTCACAGGGTGTCCCAGGGGCTAACCCCCCCCACCAGCTGTTGGAGGCACAACCTGAAAGTGCCATTCTGTGTCCAGGAATGGGTGGGGGTTTCAGGAGCTTCACGGCTTTTTGTTGTGCCATCTGGCATGCCAGGGTGCACCTCCATCCCAGCAAGGTGGAGCATCCGTGTCCACCACCCCAACAACTCACAGCCTTGCACCCCTGGTACCACGGAGATGCAGTCTGATGCTTCAGAGATGGAGGTGAACACCCAAATTTCTGGAAATCCAAAGGGCCTTAGCCTTCTACAAAAGTGGCCTTTCTCTAGAAACACCCAGATTATTCTGGCAAATAATACAGCTTCCTTTTAGAAAGGCTGTGAAAGGCAATACAGCAGGGTGTGTGTTTGCACACATATGCTAATGTTGTAAAACAGATGTTGGAACCCCATGATTTGATCTCATATTAATGTTTATAATGTTACCTAGTTAGGTGCAGGTGAGCATTGCTGCTTCAACACTTAAATGCATGTTTGGTTGCATTCCTATATATTGATAACATCTACTGCTCATTACAACAAACAGCTGGGTCAAATATATAAATAAAATGAAATAGGAAATTATTTCTCTAGAGCTTACTTTTTCTCCTATTACTTGTCACATGCAGCAAGAAAGGTTTCAAAAGTGCTCCATATGTTGCTAGTGGTGTGTTATGTTTAGAATTTTGATAACTTTGTTTTAGTGTTTTGTCATTTTAAGATTATACAGACATAAAATATCAATATAGTGATAATGAATATTTACCATTTCTTTAGCTGGTTTAATGCACAGAAGTCCAACTGCTTAATTTCTGTTTTACTCATATTTAAGTAGATGTTCTGGCACAGATTAAAAAACCTGACCTGGCTGTACCTCAGGCAGATGGGTCTACTTCTTCCAGGTCTAGACTAACATTTATTACATATAGGAAATAAACCATGGATTGTCAACATAATTTTTCTTGTCTTAAGTTGCCATATATGTCCACGGCATATAGAATAAGGAAAACTTAAAGGAATGGTTAGAGAGTGCACACCGGAAAATGTAGAAACGTTAATTTAGCTAAAATCTCAGAAAAAAAAACCCAAAATATTTCGAAGTAGAAAACTTCACAAGTCGGATCCCTTCAATGATAACACAACATCATCAACGACAACTGCGTCCTATGTAGACTCATTAAGGAAAACGCCCACAGAAGAATACTTGTACCCTCTTTTTAGACACAGAACAATCTGGTCATCAGGCAATAATCAGCCTGACAGTAATCACTCCAGCTAGCTGGGGAACTTTTCATAGCACCATATGAAAGAAACAGCCTTCTGATGCTCAGCATTTAGCCTTGCTGTTGTCAAGGTGACTGGAAAAGAATGGCACATAGAGTGGGATAAAACAGCAAAAAATAGACATAACTTATTTCATGGAAAAAAAATAAATTAGAGAAACCAAATATTGTTTTTAAGTCATACCAATCATGCCAAAATTTACTGCAACTACTTGAAATAAAACAAAGTGTTTGGTTTTATCTGGCCATGAAAGAATACAAAATTTAGGACAAAGCTGAAGCCTGATATGACAAAATGTTTACAAAGTTGTTTTCTCTATTTTTGTCAGCTTTAAATAAGGGAGAAAAGGAAATGCCTTGGTTGAAGGAAAAGGGGAAAAATAACAGATAATGGTATTTTTAAGTGGTTTGTGAGCTGAGCTACACTCAGATCTCATAGCTCCTAGTCTGCAGGGTTTATATAGTACAGCACTTTTCATGGGTATCCAGCTGCAGGCCAGGTGCTACCACAATGCTACCCAGTGCCTGAGTGTCCTACCCCGTTGTTGACTTAGTGCAAGATGACACTAAAAGCTGTCATGACCCTACAGCTTCCTAGAAGGGCATTTCCTTGAGTTCAGGCACTAAGCCAGAGCAAAGACACTGTGTTTAAGGCCCAGCACTGTAGCACATGGATTTGAATGAGTCCTTGAATGAGCCCATCTGATGTGAATGGGACCTTGTTTTATCCCCGAGCAGTGGTGAAGGGGAAGAGGAAAGGTCCTTGCATTTTCCCATTCATATTTTAAAAGCCTAAGACACAATATATCACCTACAATTAGGTGATAAAAGGGTAGAACTACTCTGTGTTCTAAACTGAAATGCATCTGGTACATTTAAAAAAAAAAAATCTTTCAAAGTAAAATGCTAAACCTTAGCTATGTTAACACTGAAATCACCAAAGACATTGAATATTACTCCACTTCCCTACCTTCTGGTGAGGAACCAACTTGCTAACTGTCTCTATCACATCTCCTGTATTTTCCAGAGAACTCTGGTCTTATCTCCCACCCAGGATAGACCAGTCTATGGAGCTGCTGCTTTTAAGATGCAACTTTTCACCTCTGATTAAAGCAACAGTCTATGGGAAAACAGCAAAGCAAGTCATGCAGGAGAATGGTCCCCTTTGCCCTGTTCAAGATTCCTGAATGAAGTTCCCAAGAGCTGGTTTCTCTCCCTATCCCTGCTGAAGAAGACAAGCCCAGTTCTGCCATAGCCATGAACTGTGGAGTGACTATTGCTAAGGTGATGAGCTGGAGCCCCTGATGTCTGGATCGTGTGGGTGCAGCAGAGGAGGCTGGAAGGCAGCCTTGCTCCTGCTGCACCTGAGGCTCATGCCATCAGCTAGCAGGACAACAGTGTTCATGCAAGGTTCTTCTTCCATCTACCTCTGCCACACTTCATCTGATAGGAGTGAGGAGGGTCCCTTTCTGACCTGAAGGACCACAGTAAAAATAGCATTTGTCAAATGCTAAAAACTGTAGTCATAAATGCCACATAATGGCCAACAAAGAAAAGAATATGTCATTTTTATTTTTTTTTTTTTTCAGAACTGAACTTATACAGCATTTGGTAAATAAAAACAAAAGGACAACAAAAATTGTAAGATTACTCATAAACTGGATACCATCCACTTTGTGTGCCAGCCAGAGCTTTGTGGAAATAAAACTGTGCAGTCATGCAATAACAGGTTGTTGTCATTTGCACAGGGGGAGCAACAACCCCCTACTTTCTATCACTGTAGTTCATTACTTGGCGAGTATCACAGCCCTTTAGCGCTGCCTGCTGTGTACAATTACCTCATATATTGCCATTTCCTGACTCAGCACAGGATGTGCTCACTGAAGGAATAAATACTGCAGAAGGCATTTTTCACCAAAGTGAAAAAGAAATGGAAATAAGCACAGAGAAATGGTGCAGATTTCTAGGGTACCTCCAGGTGATGACAGTCTTCCCAGGCAGCTGTCGATATTGCCCATGGATAATAACCTGTGCTTGCTGGGGGCTGCAGCCATGTCCAGGTCCTGGGGAACCAGCGTAGGGCAACGAAGATGATTAAGGGAGTGGAGCACCTCCCTTATGAAGAAAGGCTGAGGGAGCTGGGTCTCTTTAGTTTGGAGGAGACTAAGGGGGGACCTTATTAATGTTTATAAATATATAAAGGGTGAGTGCCATGAGGATGGAGCCAGGCTCTTCTCGGTGGCAAAAAATGATAGGACAAGGGGCAATGGGATCAAGCTGGAACACAAGAGGTTCCACTTAAATTTGAGAAAAAACTTCTCAGTGAGGGTGACAGAGCACTGGAACAGGCTGCCCAGGGAGGTTGTGGAGTCTCCTTCTCTGGAGACATTCAAAACCCGCCTAGACATGTTCCTGTGCGACCTCACCTAGGCGTTCCTGCTCCAGCAGGGGGATTGGACTGGATGATCTTTTGAGGTCCCTTCTAATCCCAAACATACTGTGATACTGTGAACTGAAATGATGTAACAATGGATGAGGGTAGAGAAAGAGACTCAGATTTGGTCAAGACAAACTTATAGCACATGATCTGTTTTCATTTTTTGGCTAAAACACCTCACTGAAAATGTGTTATGTGATGACAGAAAAAGGGAAATTGCCATCTGCCATTATCCAACACAGCCAACAATATTTTCCTATCCAAGCACCAAAACTGCTTTTGTGCCACATATACTCAGACAGCTGGCAATCGTAGCAGAGCAACAAGCTGCTTCAGTGCTTTCACACACAGTTGAACGAAAACAAGAGACAGTGAGAAGAAAATGGCAAATGGTTAGAAACTGGCAAGTTTCTGGGGTCTTCGCCTAGACCCCAAGTAGATATGTGGTTTGGTTTACTTCCTGCAGGAATGCAAAATTCAGCTTCTTTCCCACACTCAGGTTACCCAGCCAACAGGCACTGGAATCACCTCCAACCCAACTGATTTTGCATGTCTCTGTGCATATGTTGTGCTTATGCTTCCAAGTGACCTGGTACCCGGAACAATTTGTTCTTACCCCTCAAGGGGATCTCCTCAGCTGCAGGGCAGAAGAATTTCAGTTTGCTCTTCACACGCAACTGTGGCACTCACTAGTCTTGTTGACATTAGTTACTATGGATGATCAGAAGGCCACAGATGCTCCTGCAGTGTCATTTGTGTCTTTCTATCACTGATGGTTGTGCAAGAAATGCAGGATAAAGCAGGTGGAGACTCTGGGGAAGCAGCCTTTGTAAAGCTGATGAACCAGTAGATGTCACCTAGTATGTCATTCACATTTCAAGAACTTTTCTAATGTTGAGGCAATCTTTATAAGACAAGGCTGTCTGACCCTGTTTTTTCTGGTAAGTGCTTTAAGCACTGCATCTGTATTGTTTTGGTTTTGGTTTTGGTTTTGTTTTATGAATGTCCCAGTGACATTTTTTTCCAATGCTGCTGTTTTTGATTGCAAATCTCTCTGAAGTTTCTTGCTTGCTTCTGCTGCTGACATCTCATCTCAGTAGATCAGAAATGTGTGTGTGTGTGTGTACTGATATAACCAAAATGCCTTCAAGCACAAGGTGAACTTCCAAAGCTTCTTATTTCTCTACTTTTTAGCTCTCTAATAATTATTTTCCTTTTATCCTCCTGTCAGTTCCCTTAGTGACTCATTGTGAACTTGTTTGAAATAATCTAAGCTGGTCTGGCCTGGGAAAAGACAAGCAACAATAGGCATAACTTGAAAAAAAAAATCATGTTGTTTTCTTATGTGTGGGAGAGGAAAATTGGGCCAGTTTTCACCTCCTTCAATGGGAGATACCACTTGTTTCTTTTCTACATTCGCAGATGTCAAAAATGTCAGAGGTTTGCCTATCACAGATCAAAGAGAAAGACAGTGTGTTAAGGTGGATGGTGGAGGCATTTTGGTTTCCAATAACCCTTTGTTCAGTATAACCCATTTTTCAGCATCCTGCTGCAATGTGCTTTTTGCTGACAAATGAGAGACACTCTTACACAGTTTCACTTTTCAGCCTAAATCCCTTCCTAAACATGAATACAAACTGCAGCTATACCTGGGATTTCAAACACTATTGTGGAGAAATCTCCTATTGACACAGAAACTGAAGAGAAACTCTCTGTGTCTGGGGAAATAAATAAATAAATACATACATAAATAAAGTTTGCAGCTTACTTGAAGAGCCAGAATAACAGGAGCTTTCAAAATACTCCATTCTCAGGCATTTGCAAGCTTCATCTGGGTCTGTGTTTCAAATACTGTTGGTGTATCTCCTCCTATTCCATACCTGCAAAAACTCCCAGAGCTGAGGCTATCGAAGAAGGGGTAGTTGGCTGCTAGAGCGTACTGTGGAGGGGATCCAGTTACACAAACATGGGCTTTTGTTGCCTTTAGAGATATTATAGAGTCTCTTCGGTAGGGACAGAACTATCCATCTAGTAGGGACAAGATTAGCAGGACATGACTCAAAACTCACAGGAGACCCCTACACTTCTTGGGGAGTGGCTGACTTTTGGTATAGTACCTGAAATGATACAGAATCATAAAATATCAGGTTGGAAGGGACCTCAAGGATCATCTGGTCCAATCTGTCTTGGTAAAAAGACAGTCTAGACGAGATGGCCCTGTCCAGCTGAATCTTGAAAGTGTCCAATGTTGGGCAATCCACCACTTCCCTGGGGAGAATATTCCAGTAGCTGGTTGTTCTCATTGTGAAAGATTTTCTTCCTGTGTCCAGTTGGAATCTCATAAGTCAGGCTTCCCAGTCCTTTGACCATATCTGTGGCCCTTCTCTGGACTCTCCAGCCTGCCCACATATATTTGTATAGCAGGGACCAAAAACGAACACAGTATTCCAGGTGTGGCCTGACAAGCGCTGAGTAGAGTGGGATAACGACTTTTTTGTCTCTGCTGGTGATGCCCAGCATGATACCAATGCAGCCCAACACCCTGTTGGCTTTCTTTGCCACAGCAGCACAGTTGTCACTCATATTGCGTTTACTGTTCACCAGGACTCCCAGGTCCCTTTCCACAGAGCTGTTCTCCAGCTGGGTAGACCCCAGCTTGTGCTCCACTCCTGGATTTTGTTTTCCCACGTGCAAGACCCTACACTCGTCCTTGTTGAACATCATAAGGTTCTTTTTAGCCCACTCTTCCAGACTATCCAGGTCTTCCTGGAGGGTGGCGCTTGCTTCTGAAATGTCCACTTCCCCACTCAGTTTGGTATCATCAGTAAACTTCATCAGGGTGAGCTTGATCCCATCATCCAGATCACTTAGGAAGATATTAAACAGTGTTAGGTCCAGTAGTGATCCCTGGGGGTTCCCACTTGTAAAAGGTTGGCAGTTCTAAGAAGAGCTATTTACCAGGATGTCTGTATGTGGAGAATGGGGCTGAGCCTTGTAGTCTGTATTATACACAGTTGCTTTGATTTTTTTTTCTTTCTTTCTGGAATTTGTTTTCAACTGTATTAGGCAATGGTTTCTGTGTTACCTCAAAGTGTGTTTGCCTCCAGTAATTTTGTTTCAACAGCCCTTCATTTTGGGCTAGGATTAATCCCACTTTGATTACGTATGTCTGAGAAATAAGCACCGAAAAGTTACTTGTTCTGATCCCTATAGTCCCTATAGCCTATCTATGATCCACAAACAAAGACAAGCACTGTCAACAGGCAGTCTACTCCCTTCTTAAGATGAGAAGGATGAATTCTTACCTGAAACTACCTGCCATTCTTCACTATCTGTGGGAGAAACCCAGAGAATTTGCTTAGACTAGACCCTCACTTCAAGCAGTTTGAACTTAAACCACTTTGAGTCAAAGATTACAAATAAAACCTTCTGTGCTCCATTTTGATATTGAGTCCTAGTGTTTGTACAAGTTGCAGAAGAAGCCTCACTCTTCAAAGGCAATGCGAACCCTCTGCTTATATTTTGGGAAACTACACAGCTCTTTAATCCATTGCCTTGCTAACTTCATTATAACCCCTAATAGCAAATTCAGATGTATCAATATAAAACCTTTCAGCTCATTAGTTAAGGGAGGTGCATTCACATTTCTACAAACACAAATAACACAGTGCTGTCTCTGCAGATGTTGATTAGACCTTGAACAGGGAAATGAAAATTGGATCTTATGTTCCTGGAATGATAGGAAGAGCTTAATTTGAAAAACTCATCTGTGAAGTGAATACCTACTTTCTATTTCTTGAGATGCAAGTTACTTTTACTGAGGAACATTAATGGCTGTTATTGAAAGTGGTCATTCTGGCATGCTTCTTGTGATTTTCCAGACTATCAGAAGGTGGCTTAAGATGATACACAAAGGGTTGGGCAGCTTTTAAGTTTCCACCTTTTTCTTTATTTAACAGCACAAAGAGTGAAGTTGTCAGAAGCTCCTGAACAACATAGGAAAGCATGGGCTATTTTGAAAGGAGATACAGGGCTTAGCTTCATGATTAAATTATGATAATTTAGTAAGTTTTGCTGCTGCTTTTCACATGCAAGGGATGCATGTTCAGCTGGGCATGGAGACTTGGCTGACACATGGATGTCATCGGAATGTGTATCTGAAGTCTCAGCCTTCCTGGATCATGAGAAGCTGTGCAAATCAGCTGGACTCCTCATCAGTTCTGAAAGTGGGGCTTGGCATTTTAGCATGGTTAGATGTCTAACTCTACTCTTAATTATTTAGGCATTTTAATCGAAAGGGAATATGTGTTTCACACTTGTGACTAGATTGGGCACACAAGGAACTCTTCCATCAGAAAATTATGATCCTGACACGGTATTGCAATGCTCATAGAAACTCAAATAGTCTTTTAGTCCATCTTTAAGCTCTGAGGAAAGAGCATAGAGCACTGCTGATAGATGTCTATCTGCTAGATGATTATCAGATAAAAGTCATTAAACAAAAATGTCCCACGTAATCATCCCAAATAATCATTGCCGAAATAGGAGTAGGAATGAAGTTCACAATGATTCATAACATTTCAGTTTTGAAAAGAAAAAGTGTTTTGCTAAAAAAGTTCCGGCTCATGCAATGCTAGAATTCAAATCCACACCTACACAGTGTATTACAAGAACTATCTACACCAGGTGACTTTGGTCCATCAGTGTCATTGAGGCTTTGGGTCACCTCAATAAGCACATTTTAATTTACTCCCCCCTCCTTTTTTATTCTTTTTTTTTTTTTTTTCCCTCTAATGTGTCTATTGAGACATCTAGGTGCTTACATTTGTGACAGGTGGCAAGATGGAAGGCAACATGTGTAACTAACAGACATTCACCTCTCTGTGATTTTGCCTGTGCAAAAATCCAGAACACGTCTTACACACTACACTTCTGTAGACTCCAGCTCCATAGCAGGTGCTCTTAGCTACAGGGTACAGAGGTCTACTACTAAACAAACTGTCCCCAGACAGGAATGGGAAAGACTCTATGCTGGGTGAGACACCATCCACTTCAGTGAAGGCTCAGTAGCTCCACAGATGTAGGTAGAGAAGAAAACATTTACAATTCAGTCAGAGGTGGAAGCACTTCACAGTGCCAGATTATTCCTAAGAGAGGGTATTTTTATAATATCTGCCAAATGAATTTGGTAGGATACAACACTGAATGTGGCTCATTTCACTTAGTTACCTGCCTAGCCTAACCATCTGGTCAGCTTTGCAATTCATATATCACTAACTTTCAATCGTAAGTGTTTATGCTAGGATGTAAAGGAAGAGAGGAAATCACTGTGGTGCTCATACAGTGACAGCTGTGCCTCACTTCTTTTTGTATTTAGCAGAGAAAAACTCAATATATAAACTCTTCTCTCTGTTTTATAACAAACTTAATCACCCCTTGAGGCAAATACTGCTCCAAGCTTTGTTCTACTCTCTCTTCGCTCCCTGGATGAGTACATCCTGATATTGCCCTCAACATATTAAAAATTTGCTTGATATAGCCATTCATTTCTGGTTAAAACCTTCTTAAAAATACACCATAAAAACAAATGCTGATAGTCAGTAGCTTATTCTGACAAGTAATTTCCACTTAAAGAGCAACTATGTGCTCAACTGCAATCTTTCACAGAAACTCCCTGGCCATAGAGGATGGTTACTGGTTGTCTCTGCAGCAGGAAGCCTGCGATATTTGTCAAGACAAATAAATGGGAGGAGGTGCAAAGTACCTAACAGCTTATATGTGAAAACCTATTTCCAAATTTCCAATTACAGACTCTTTCCAAAAAGGTCCTCTCAGGAAAATGGGGCTGTCATTTACTTAATATAATTATCTCAGAGCATGTCTTGTTTTGCTATATCAATAAATGCTGTGTTGGCGAGTGCACTTGAAAAACTAGTACACAGAAATGTGGTATTTTACAGGAAGCTATTATTGATATTGAAAACCTTTCAGAAAAAAATAATAGCTGTAACATGTGCAAAATCATTGTAATGTGGAATAAATTAACCCAGGAATACTATATTTAAAAACTGGATAAGTCTATATGAAAATTGTGTATTAAATTGTAAATTTATTTTGTGTGATATCAATTATTATTGATAGCAACATCAAGCAGACAAGCAGATGAATCGAAATTATTCTTCTTCCCATATATTTTTAAACACATATAATATAATAAGTGTAATAATTATTTAGACTATAATAAATATTTTGACACAAAATATGGCAATGTGTCAATCAGGCTTGACTGGCCGGTAGTATATCCACTACACTACCAGTAAACAGGAACATGGACCTGAAGCCACCTCATAGCAGGCACCTGCTTTCGTGCCAGCCACATGGAAAACCTCTTGCCTAGCTGATACATGTACCATATCACTTTTTCTCCACCCCATTATGTTCCATTTGTGAGCTTTTGGCAGGTCCTTCCTAAATCCCACCCTTGTCACAGGCAGACCAGACTATTCCTCCTCCCCACGCAGTTCTGAAAAATCCAACTTCTTCTAGCTCGGAGACAGTGGTGCTGAAAAACTGGCAGTGGGGTAAGAGTAAAGCACAGTGTGGTAAGTACAGTGTAATAAGTACAAGTACAGTGTAGGAAGGCAACTAGTATCAGATGTAGGACTGGTAGGAGAAGGGACCCAGTAAATTAACTTCTTAGTTATTCATTTGTGTTAACCTTAGCCAGCAGCCAGATGACCACCCAGCCACTCTATCATTCTCCCTCCTCAACAGGGAGCAGGGGGAGAAAATAGGATGAAAAAGCTTGTGGGCTGAGATAAAAGCAAGATCACTTACCAGCTACCAGCACAAGCAAAGCAGACTTGACTTAAGGATAGTCAACTTCATTTATTGCTGCTTAAAATAGATTTGGGTAATGAGAAACAAAGAAAAATGAAAAAAAAAAAAAAGAAGAAAACTACTCTATCTCCCTACCCACAACCCCATTTTTTCCCAGACTCAACTTCATTTCTTCATGCCTGACTCTTTTATGTCCCACCACAAGAAGCACAAAGAGCTGCACCGTCCCCAGTGTGCCCATCCATGGCTGATGGGCTCAGCCGTGTCCTGTGGCAGGTCCATTGCAGAGGTGGCTGGGACTGGCTATGTCCAGTGCAGGGCAGCCCATGGCATCTTCTTACTGTGTTTTTAAGAAGGCTTTAATCAGGTAATAGACCCAGGCCCCCTCGTGCTGTCAACACCTTGCCACCTACACCAAATACACATTGCAATTGGTTTTGCTTAACGTTTCCAACCACTGAAGCTCAATTTAACAAAGCGGTAAGGTGAAAAGAGGTAGGGCATTGTATTGCATTGCTATAACAAAGCAGCAATCTCTAGGACAGATTGTATGGAGAATATCAGATTGTTCTTCCTTGCTGACCTTCATTGTCATTAATAGCCATAATGCAAAACAGCCATTCAGCAACCTTATACCACTGTTTACACAGCTGAGCCTAAAAAGATTTTAGGATCTCATCACCTGCTTTTTGCTTAACCTTACTGTGTCTTTGCAATGACACTTGTCATTACCATTACTGTTCCCTGGCACAGAACCCAAAGTGCCATTTGCAAAGGTACCTATGTCTCAGTCAAGGCAGGATGCAGCCAGAAAACAACAGAAAACAACACCACAAAGTGCTGAATTTGAGTTTATTATGTGCAACATGTGCAGAATCCCCTTAAGTACTGCAAGATGGAGTCCTCCTAACTCCCTTCTGATTTAGTGCCTCCACCTCCTAGAGCAAAAACAAATATCTATTACCTCTTAAATGAAGTAGATGAGAATTTTTTTGCTTTAGGGATCTTGACAAATATACTCAAGTTTTCCCAGTGGAATATCTTGCAATGGTTCATTTTTTCTTAAATGAGCACTCATGTACTGATGTATATTTACAGCATCTGGTTATGTAAATTTTTAATATAAATCTGTATTGAGTAGGAAAACAACACCTATCACTATAAAGAGATTTGCATGGATGCAAAGCTTTCCCTCTAGGGATTTCAAACATGTCTCATTTGCACTTACTACAGCTTATCCCTAGGGACCTGACCTCTCTATGACACTGAAGGAAGTCAGAGGCTTGGCTGCATTAGCACTGATACCTGTGGGCAAATGTAGCCACAACTATGCCTGGATGATTTTGATTTGCAAAACTAGGTTGGAGGTATTCATCTGCCTCCAGAGAAGTGCACAGCTACTGTTCAATGGCAGCAGCTTGTCACTGCTTTTAAGATCCCCCTTTCTGAGTAGGGAGTAAATACATTATGTTGAATGTTGCAAGATGAGTACTCATAGTGGGGAAACACATTTTCTTTTGTTATAACTTGTACATCTCTCTACTCTTGGGTGAGCTCTTAGCACAATCTTACGTAATCCATATGTTGTTGGATTTTTTTTCCCTTCACCTACATCCTTCTCTCCAGCTCGTGCTCACAGGTGTACCTGTTTTCCACCTTCAGCATAGATTTTAGAATTCAAACTCTATGTCTTTTGAGTTTCCTCTGTCCCTCTGGAATGGCTCTGCCTTCTACTTCCTCTGAACATTTGCAATTCCATCATTTACCCAGCAGTAGGTTGTGTCCACCCTTATCTGGGCTTCCAATAACAGGAAAAGTATTCTAGAAAGAAAGTCTTTGTTCCCACCAAAACATGCAGTCCAACATCTGTTTAAAGAAAGTGAACATTTGGTACATGGTGCTATGGCTTTGAGTGGCAATCAGACAGTGCTACATGGAAGAGAGGGTCTCGCTTCCAGAGACAACTCCTCCTGATTCAGGCCAAGTAGATCCTGTGTAGGCAATGCAGAGGAGGCATGACCTCCAGGCCTGACTGCAGACACTCACCCTCTGGCCTTCAAGAAGTGAGCCTTGCAGAAGCAGGAGAAGACTGTCTCCTGCCTGCAGGATTTGCACACTGTCTACCATTTGTGCTGTGCTACCTCTCCTCTTCTTGCATAAGTTCTCCAATGTTGATGGCTATAAAACAAAATGCAGCTGCCCTTCTACTGAAATGCTGATAATTTGATGTCCTCCATTGTTTTATTGCTGGTGCTGATAATGAGCCATTTGTTGTGGCACTGATATAAGAGATATCTTTTCCTGAAGAGAAGGAACTGCTTCTTTGAGGCTTTTAAATTGTTCTGGCCAGGTTAAACCACCAAGCTTGTTATTAATCTTTCATGTAGATTATTACCAACAACATTAGCATATTAACTATTCCTCTCTGAATTCCAATAATGTTAATCCAGCACATACTGCTAATAAAAGAGGGCACAGCCATGAAACTAAACAGAGACTAGAGTCTCGTACCCAACAGAGTTTTCTGTTAGCTGACAAATAAGTCAGCTTTCATTACTCTTTTTGACACTGAGCTGGAAGGACTGCATGCCTTGGCTCATCAACACATAGTGACTTCCCACAGAAAGCATGGCATCCTCAGGATTATTCCTGGTTTGCCCCCAAAATGTGGACTCCTAGATATTACTATATAATCTAATTCTACTCTTTCCATAATGGCTTGATCTGGAATTGGGAGATCAGGGAAAGTCTTCCATTTATCTTCCTGGGGACCTGAATTAGGCCATTAGCAATTCGAGACAGGCTGACCTTGGATTTGGCTTCTGTGTTATGCTGCATCCCATTGCAGTTGTCTCCACCTCAAAATTCAGTTTCAGTTTTAGGGTTACTGCTTAAGACTTCAATTTCATGTACAAATACTCTATCAATGAATCTGTGAGAAGAGCCACTACTGCCACAACCAGGCTGCAGTCATCTGATATTGCCGAACTTCTCTTTTTCTTTCCCATTAAAGGATGTTCCCCAGTGTCTGGCAGGACCAGGCAGAACTGCTGGTGGTCTGCAGGACTCTGTCCTTCAGAAGAGAGGAATTTCCCTAGACTGTCATGTGTATGGGGTGTTTCCAGATCTTCTCTGGTCAGACCAATATCCTATCAGAAGGGAGGCCCAAGCTCAAGTCTGAGACTCGGATTCAAGGTTCAGGGACTATTAGTTCTTGCATTTATACCAAATAGGTGCAGAGAATCCACATCTGCTTCTGATCTAATTCCCTCATTTGGCTAATTATTATGGCAGATTAGGGTGAATACGTCTCCTTAATATGCACTTTTTTACCACTCTCCATAACCATCTAATTTACCAAACTAGTAAACTTTGTGAAGGAAAACCCGAACTCCTGTGTCTCCCTTCTGTAACACGTACCACAGGAGATGGGAAGCCCAATTGGTAGCTCCATGTAGCACCAGCCTGACCTGCATGACTTCTCACTCAAAATCTTAAAGCCTGATTAATCAGACTGTAGAGACAGGTGTATGTTAGAAGCCCTCCAGAACTTGTTTTATCTCACTGTGCAAAAGATGGACTGACTAGGTCGAAAAATACCATTATTGTGAGCCATGAAAGAAGAGAAAGTACTCGTGAAAGTGTCACTGAGTGTGTAGACTAGAAGGGCCAAAGTCTGCAAAACAGAACTG
This sequence comes from Columba livia, assembly GCF_036013475.1. Taxonomy (NCBI): domain Eukaryota; kingdom Metazoa; phylum Chordata; class Aves; order Columbiformes; family Columbidae; genus Columba; species Columba livia. Next base: position 93,800,487 of record NC_088603.1, read on the forward strand.
AACAAGCCCTTTGGCTTCCTGATCTCAGCCAAAATACAATTTTTCTTATTTGCCCTTTCTTTACTCGAGTTAATGTGAAGTTGTATTTAGGCTTGCTGGTAAAGAGGTCTGGGATCTTCTGATGAGGACTGCTGTAAAAAGTCTAAGGCATTGTCAAACTGGGAATTTTCTAAATCATAGGGAATTAACTAAAGAAGATAAAGCTATTAAAAACTCCATAACACAATTGGTTTGGAGGAAATGCTGAGAGATAATTACTAGTGGGTTTTTTTTAGAAGATAGAAGGGTGAAGAAATGAAGTACCACTAATACATCTTTTGTCCCTTAAATAAGAAAATTAATGTATCTAGAAAAACCAGAATGCCTTTTTCTTATAAATAAAATGACAATTGCTAGAAAAAAATCCCACATGCATTTTGTGCCCTCATAATTCCTAATAGGCCTTGAAAGCATGGTTTGAGAATTTTGTATTTTTGGTAAATTACGTGCCAGTTTTACATATTGGATGGAAAGATCCCCAGACTTAATAGCATGAGCAAACTGTTTCATTTGGGGTATAGCTTTGCTTTGCAATAGCTTGAACAATATTGTTTCTATTGGTCAAATACAGCTGTTTAGGTGAGAGCAGTGTTAAAAACAGACACATCATGGCTCCCATAAAATGTCATTAGGCTGGCATACACAGGTTTACCCAAAGAACAGAGGAGGGCATGTGAGCAGAACTATATCTTAGCTATTCTATCAAATAACGGTATTGTTTAAAAATCACCACAAGAATATTGTATGTCCCAACTCCCTTATGAGTTCCTTCCCAGCAGAAAAAATGTGTAGGACAAATCAAGCTAGCAGAACCCCCTTGGCTTCATTACTGCTGCACTTGCTAAAGCAAATGCAGTCTTATTTTAGTACTTGCTCACTTTAAACCAATATCTATTTCCAGGTCTTCTTTCAGCTGCACTCAGTATTGTACTGACACCATGGAGTTATACCGTTCCTACATCAGCCTTACAGTTTGAAATAAAGTAGGGAATCCTTATTAACACCTCACAGGCAAGATCACTGCAGTTCTTTATTCAAGCTGTTTATCTAAGTACTGTGTTCCACTTCTTGCAATGAGATTTCATCTGAAAGATGGCAGAGTGCCTCTGTTTATCAACTCCACAATACATTTTTTTAAAAAAGTAATGTTTCTCTTCTCACATATTCAGCTGGTTTTAAGATCATAGCTAAAGGACACATTTTCAGTCAAAACTGTGTGTGATCCCGCTGAAAGTCATAAACCTCCCTAGCTTTAATTGTTCTACAAGAGTACTTATTTAGCTGCTATGGAAGCATAATGTAAAGACATTCATTGGGAAGCAAAGTTCATATCTGTTCAGCTGAAGCGAGCCCTTGGCTCAGCACAGCAAAATTGCTCTCTGCGTGTTGGCCCCACTCTGCTTGCAGACACTGACATTGCTGTGCTCCTTAGTGCTGCTGCAGTTTTGCTACTCCTCCTCCTTCTCATTTCCCTACAGCACGTGGAAGACAGGAACGGAGAGACTGTAACAGAGAAGATCTACAGCTGTAAATGCCCCTAATCCAGGTTGTAAAAGACACAGAACAACCAAAATCCAATTTAAGCATGACACAGAATATGGGTCCTGGAGCATTTTGAGTCTGCTTTCTTCTCTGCATGTGAAATCTCAATGAACAGCTAGTTTCCACCATCATCATGGGGAGCTTAGCTTGTAAACTGTCTGACCAGAACAACAGAGAAGCTGAATGAATGGTGGTCACACAGTTGACACATTAATAACTAGCATTTGCTACAGTCTTACAGTACATTTCATCCTCCAGATTTCCATCTGGAGGTTCCATAAGCTGCCAACACCAAACTTGCTGGCCACACTTTGGCTTAGACATAAACCCTGAACGAGAAGAGCGTATATAAAGAACCGACTATACCTCTAGGATGCATGGGGTGGTCCTGCTTTTTGTTCGATCATACCTGATCTAATTTGCTTTTTCTGCCTGCTCCCTGTGCTCTGGATTGGGGCAAAAGCAGCTAGTGGAGTTTGTCTTCTTGCTCTCCAAGGTCTAAATGCAAAGTCTAAAGGCAAGCCAGTTCTGCAGGGCAGGGTAAGGGTGCTTCTTCCTGCAACCCTCAGTCCCTGAATGGGGATGTATTGCCTGAAAAATAGTCCAGCCCTTGGAACATGTCTGTTTGCACACTACGGATGGAGGGAGAATAGCCTCAGCATTTATAGAAAGAATTTTTTTGACTCATCAATGAGAATATATTTAGAGTCCAGTTCTGGAAAGGGTGCGGAAAATCTGATGATGAAGAGACAAAACTGACACAAAGAGGAAGAAGGATACAGCTAAGGTATGCGTAATGCAGGCCTTAACTCTCTCTTCTAGGACAAACTGAACGTGAAGCTTACTTGAATCAAAAAAAAATAAAGACGCCAATTTGTACAGTAAGAATGAAAAGACCTAATCATACAGTGATATTTCATCCACTTTCAGGGCTCTGGGTGAAGCTGTGGTGTGATGTTTCCACTGGCGGCCACCAGTTTCAAGCTCCTCATGGAGGGAAATAGAGGAACAGAGGGAAAATGAGAGACATATCCAAGAATTTGTGTGTGTGGTGAGTTTTTTTGTTTTGGTTTGGTTTAGGTTTTTGTCTGTGTGTATGTGTGCATGTGTGGGGTTTTTTTATCCCTCTGCAGTCCTCAGCTTGCAAATGAGCTTCCTTCAGCTACATGTGCCTGTTCCAGGCCTTACTTTTGCTCCACACTGGGATTAACTTGGGAGCAGATCAAGCAGTCAAGCCCACATTCATTCATTCAGGGCTGAACTGCCTTGCCATCACTTCTAACCTTGTCCCCTGACACAGAAGATCTCCCCTGTCCCCATGCGCCCCAGCTGCACGGAAGCCTGCTGCTTGGCACCAGGAAGGATTCATACAATTAGAGGCCATGTTCAATAAACACAATGGAGTGGAAATGGCCAAGGTATATTAGTAACACTGCCAAAATAGGATTCATGGAGAATAGCAGTTTTATCAACTTTGAAACAAACAGCAAAAGCCATCCTTAATGGAAAGGTCACTGTGCTCTCTGCATAGTGAGTGATGTGACAAGTTAAACAGTTTAACATTTCAAGAATGGTGCCCAGGAGAAGACGATGTGTCTGGCACCCAGCAGTGACCTTGTCACTGCCTGTGGACTTCCCATCGTAGAGCTGGCATCACTGTTCCCTACTTTCCCAAGGCAAGGCCACAAGAAAGGCTTGGGGAAGATGGTGGAGAACCGAGGTAACGCAGTGCTGGTGAGAAATATCCAAGTCAAGCCAAGTCAGCCAAACATGACACCTTGTGTAGCTGAGGGTATGTTGCTGTAGTACTCCATAAGCACATGATCAAGAGTTCACTTCGATGCAGTGTTGTGAAATTAAAGTATCACCAAACCCAAGCTAAAAGTCTTTGTATGTTCTAAGAGGGCCCTGTGCCTACAAGATACCATTTAGACCTATGGTAGATCAGTTCACTGCAGATTTCAATCCTAGTTTGGGCTGCAAGCATGTAATTTGCTCTGCATGAGTAATACAGAAAGATTCACCAGAAGTCTATACCTTTCGGCATCTTTTGCACTTGTATAAGACGGACCCTGTCTGATCTGGCAGGATTTTACACATAATTTGCATGAGCACTGAGGACTGCAGCAGAGATCAAGTCAAAGAAGAATCACTTTCTCTCTCATTTATGATTCAATTTCCCTTGGGTCTTTCTCAGTCTCATCAAATAGCCTGTAGAATTCTAATTTCTATTCCACTTTAAGGAATCAAAATAAATGGCTCATGATACTCTGTGTCCCATTTTCCAGCTATTTGTTGTAATGAAATTAGAGTCTTTTTTTTATTGTTGAAAGCTGATACTTCTAAATAATGGACAGACCAAAACAAAAGCCTTAAAATAGTTACTGCCACAAGAGCATTTGCAGTGCACAGTGAACACCTCCCAGCTGTAGCCCATTCCTCCCGCTTGCCTGCGCAGTTACTCTTGCAAGTGCCAGGATCTTCTCCCTTTCAGCATCGAGGGCACAAACTCCCTGAGTTGTCATAATTTGGGTTTATTGATGAATTAGAGTACTGGACAAATGCAGTATCAGTGCACGTGTTTGACATAGCTTGTTTCTCCTCCCCCAGCCAGTTCCATACAGACTGTTATCTCTGGAAAGTATATTGCCAGTGAGGGCTAGTGTGCAATGCTTCTGATGTCCTGATAGTGTGTACTCTCATTAGGCAAACCCCAAGGATAGCTCAGAAGTTAATGAGAATGGTTACAGATGCATTAACAAGGTCACTGATAAGAATATAGTCACAAATCACCTAATTAGGAGGGGATAAAAAAATCCAGGCACGCACTTCTATATTTCTGCCTTACAAGTGACCCTCTGCAGCCAGTTGCCAGCTATTGCTTCTCTTTCCCCTACCTGCATGGATAGCTGCCAAAATACCTCTCCCAGCCTTCGGGCCTGAAAAGAGAGGAAGAAGCAGGAACTCCTGAATTCTGGTACTTTGATCCTGTACAGAATTTGCAATTCTGGACATATCTTTTCAGGCCCGCTTCTCCTCTACCCTGAAGAGCTGCTCACATCCCTCTGACATGGGAGTTTCCCTACTCCTCCCCTGAGTCAGTCACATTCTGCACTGATTTTATGTCAAAGGACGCTGAAGGTGATGCAGCACTCACAACACTGAATACAAAAGCCACAGAAACCAAGGGAAACATCTGTTTGGTTTCATCAAATCAGACCTCACTGTATGAGAATTAGGGTGAGTGAAACTTCTCAGACCACTGGAAATTCTGACTTAGCCAGGTTCTGTTTGATTTGTTATAACCAGGACATAAAAACAGTTATTCCCTATGGGACCAAATAAAAAAATTAACTTCATTCTGATTAAATAAATGGGCTAGAACCCCAAAGTTACATGATTCTGTCATTCAATAGGAAATATAAAATCAAACCCCCTACATAACCACCAGGTCAAAAAAAGAAAATAAAACAAACCCTTCAACGGCATGAAGACTAGTTGTTTCAATTTAACCAAGAGTTTTTAGCTTAGCTAAATCCGTACTTTTTGAGAAAAAAATTCTTCAGAAAAGTTTTGACAAACTACAGAGACATGAAAAATAATGAAATGTCCTGAATCTGCAGCTGTACTCTGAGTACCTCCTTACTGTTACATCAGCAGGAGATCTATTCTACTAACAGTGAGAATTTACCTGTTAATATGAAACTACTACAACCTTATGTATTATGGGTTTACAATACAAATAATTTACAAACTAATAATGATGTAGTATACACATAGGTACAATAATATGTGTACACATCCACAGAATTCTATAAATAGTGAACACACATGTTTATAATAGTCATACAAATGTGCCTAGATATAAAACCCTTATACCAGTCATACTGAATGTGTTTATATAAAAGGAGTATATATATGCTAACTGTTTGTAGTAGAGGATGATACCTTGAAAGCAGAGGTAGTGTGCAATCAGAATATGGCCTTAAAATAGAGATTTATCCTCCTCTCCATTAATATTCACCAAATACTGCTCACTCTTGCTCAGTATAATGAATTTCCCCACCATCCTTCATGAAGAGAGGCAACTTCATTCTTTCCTGGCACTTTCAAGGTTGCTTTCTGCTTGAACAAATGATACCTATAGTACCTTTTCCCAACTTTGACAGAAATCATCTTGTCCTTCAGGATCAGTGTGCAAATGTGTGTGCACTAATAAATAACAACACCACTCATTCAGACAGTCTCCTTCACAGAAGTGCTTTCCAATCCACTAGAATTAATAGCAACAACAAACAAAACCCCTGCTAGCTGGGATATAAATATAAACACCACATTGACTGCCTGAATCTGAAAAGAAGTTAAGGTACAGAATAAACACGTGAATTTTACTCATATGTTTCTGAAAAAATTAAGCAAAGGTCCTTTATAACCTGGCAGCCAATGGCACCAGCAGCAACAGTGAAACTTTCTTGGGTGCCTTGGTGTCAGGTACCCCCTGCACACACAGGAACAGAGCATTGTGTATGCTGAGGACTTGCTGGTGGCAGGGACTTCCATAAGAGAGAGAAGTTATCTGGTTTTCTGTGTAGTCAGCAACACAGATACTCTCTGGAGAGAGGTTAAGTCAAGTCTTGTGCTCAGGCAGCTCTTAAGCCATGTCTGGGAGGCAGAGGTGGAGGAGAGGAGCAGGGACTATGCCTATGGGAGACACATAACGAAGCATTTGCTGAAGTCTGCAGAGATCCACAAGAGTGGATCCACAAGCCTTTCAACTATTGCTGTAAAGGTTGGCTGCTTGGTTTGGTATCCGTACCCAGGAGGCTTTGGCAGATGGTAACTCTGTGGGTCTCTAACGTAGTCAAGCAGCTGCCCTGGAGTTTAGGTTTGACCTTGCTGTTGGTTGCAAGAGAACTTTAAAGCAATAGGAAAAGGAAGTTAAAAGGTAGCGAGAACCAATTCAATAATAGTAGTGTTTCAGAGGCAAAGTCCCAATTGTAATTTAAATAAATCAGTAGTTTAAGAAGAAAACTGGGTATTTTTTCCATTTTCAAAGATCTCCATGCCCTTTGGATGTGTCATGCATTCAAGTACACTATTTAGCCTGAATGACTGTAAACCAAAAGATTAGCTTTAGAAAAAATATGTATGATTTGAATGCCGAGTACCACGGCTAGTGCTGCTCAGAACTACAGTGGCTTGGTGGAGACAAAGCAGGTAAAAGTCTCCACTGCAGCAAACAGCTTGATGATAAATGAGGAAACAAGGTGGCCTGCCCAAGGCCCTGAGCAAAGCCCATCAGAAGGCACTAGAGAAAAGGAAACATGATGGAATAGCAGCTTGAGAAAGCATAAAGCATAAATAAGAACCCACAGGACAAGCTTGAGTGCATTTGGGTGCCAGTCTTGAATGTCCCCCTTTCCACCCCCACTGACATAAAAAAATAACACAAGACTTTAAAGCTGTAAAAAACACAGTCACAACCTGTGGCCCAGCATTTCCAGTCACCTCCTCAGGCTCAGCAGCTGCTGCTGGCCAAGGGCACGCTGACTTAGGGGGGCAGGTAGGGCAGGACTTGGTGAAGAAGGTGGCAGCTGCCAGGGACCAGCCGTTTGCGGGGAATATGTCAGCAGCAACTTGCTTGGCAGGCTCTAAGACAGCAGGCATATGCATAAATAACTCTGCATATTATTATTTCTTGTTCGAATTAGAAGATGAAAAGAGTAGGGAGCTCATCAGTGCAGAATAGGACAAAGAGAGAACTATCATGCCTGACAGCCACAGGTTTGTGGAAACTTCATGAACTATTGCTCTGAGTTACTTGTGGAGGTTTGCACCCACGTCTGTTCATTGCTACCGTGCAGCTCCGAGCTGAGTCAATTCCAGGATGCTCCATTTATTCTCTGTAGTTTTTAAGAAAACTGAGGTATATTTAGGAGATTAGGTTCCTGCTGATTTTGTTAATAACAGAAAAGGCCAAACACTGTCTTTTGGGACTTGGAAAAAACCACCATTGTGTATCGGAAAATTCAGACTGTGATTTAAGTGTGCTTTCCTCTTGTTTTCAAAGTCAGTGTATGTGCCTTGGTGTTTTCTGTAAGGGCTTAATAATCAAAGCTTTTGACTGATTTTGGAATACAGATGTGTAAGCCAAACAAAAAATCTTCACGTTGTATTTCAGGTTTTGTTTGTTTGGGTTTTTTTAGGGATAGATGTTTTAAACAATGTTACCTATAAGACTGGAATAAATAATATCTCTGTCTTGAGGCTGGCATGCAATAGGAACAATATATTATAATTTAATCTGTCTGTCTAACTTGTATGGTTCTAGGTAATCAAATAGAAAATAAACTAATAATAATAATACTAAAAAATTGCGACTAGAACATCAATCCTTTCAACTTACTGCTTTCTCCCTTCCTAAAACAGTGTGGGAGAAGTGAGACTACTTATTTATTTCAACACATACTTTACAGTTTGAAGGAAAAAATATTTTACATTTATAAGACTCTTGACAGCAGGAACAAATTCAGACTTCACATTAAACTTAGGCCTTCAAAACATTGGTTAAAAAAAGGGTATCATGTGCTTCATGTGTGAAGAATGCCCTGTTCTTCAAACTGAATCAGAGTTATTTTCACATATGGGTCAATATTTTATCTTGATTTGCCATATTTAGCTTTCCCACAATGAAAATAGACAAAATAGAAAATATTCTAATTATCACAGATTCTGTGTGAAGCTACAATGGCTGTATGTCACCTTGATAAGCAGCTTAGCCCGTACAAGAGAGCTGTGTTCACAAATTAATGTAAATTATGTGAAAGCACCCAGGAGTGGAACGCGGGGCTATTATTCACTGAAAGGAGTGACTCACAGTATTGCCACTGGAGTAGAGCACAGAACCGTGCTCTTCAAAATCCCTGCTTCAGTTTCATTTCTCAAAATACTGTAATTCCATTTTCTAATGAAAGTAGCTTTGGCCTTCAATTCAATAGTCTCGCCGTATTAAAAATGTATCATGTACAATTTAAATTAATATTTTATCCCTTTTTGTTCCCTGTGGCCTTTCCATTCTGGGGGTAGCTGCACTCGGGTGTCGCATGCAACAGTGGTTTCTGCAGGCACCATCCCACCTGGGCTGCAGGAGCAGCATGCTACAGGAAGGCAGAGTTTCTGCCTGCTACATGTGGAAGAGTCCCCACCTCCAGTTTATAACTCTGTGGCAGGATACACGAAGGTTCATCCTGATGTCGTCTTGCCTGGGAGATACAGCTGGTTGTGAGCTCCTCGCCCTGGGGAACATACAGTAGTCAGCAGACCCCAGACCACCCAGGCATCTCACAGGCTTTTGGGCTAAGGCCTTTCACCCTAATGCATGACAAAAATGGGTGTGTGGGAATTTTGTATCCAGAGGGGTCCAGCTTGGGGCCAATCGTCATTGCACAGGACTTTGCCTACTGAGGCACCAAGCTCAAATTTTGTCCAACACAAGCTGCAGAAGAACTTTTCCAAGGACCAGCCCTGCAGAGATGGCCAGGTCTGTCATCCAGGGAGCTAAATGAACCAAGACTACTTGTGTCTAATGCTTTACTAATTCCAGGTGGTACTTTTTTTTTTTTAGTTTCACTTTACTTTTTTCCCAGAATTATCAAAACAGTTGGAAAACGCTCTAATCACAGTAAAGTCATGCTTTATAGTTGTTTTGTTTTTCATGTTTTAATTGTCAGTTGTTAAAATAGAAATGCCTTGGAGTTTCACAAATGCAAACGGTGCTCAGAAGCTGCAAGCAGGTCTCTTCCCTCTTCTGTTTAGAAATTCACTAACAGCTGGAAAGTTGCTGCCCTTTCTTTCAAATTGAAGGCAAAATTTAATTGTGGATGAGACAGTGTTTATTAAGCATGATTTGTCATGATCTTAGAAGAAAAAACAAAACAAAACAAAACCAAAACAACACAAGGTCTAAATCAGCATGTTCCAGCAAAAGTTTAAAGTCTGTCCATACTTTTATCTTCTGCCCTCAAAAAGAAGAACCTCCATGTTGCTCTTAGTCTTAAATACTTCAACCTTTATTTTAGGATTCAGCTCCAAACTGTCCACAGCCTCTTCATGGAGTGACTATAGTTTAATCCCAGCCTTTGTCTCAGTTTTTTGTCCTCTAGACCAGGCCATGCCTCTGTTCCCACATGTGTCAGTTCTGGGTCAAGAGGCTTCTTTGATTAACTCTTGTCAACTGTATAGTGCTTGTGTGCCTCCTCACCTCTCCCATCTGGCCCACCCTCTTAATTCTCTGTTATCATATTTAATTTTAACTTCGTATGATTCAGCCATTAAAAAGCATTTTACGGCACAGTCTATAGACAGGCATTTGACAAAATAAAAAGCTGAAGTGCATTTCTTGGGAAACAAAACAAAAAAACATTCAAAAATGGTATGGTCTCTATTTAAGTTATTTGCCATTTTTAAAATGCTTTTTCCTCTGCGGCAAAAGCTTCACCCACTCTTGCATTCCAGCCCACGGCCACTGTGAATAGTTTGGAGCACCCACACATGCATTCAACTTCCACAGGTCTAATCACAGAGTCCTTTTCCCAGACTGATTTTCAGATCAACCTAGAAGGAAAGAAAAGAAAAAATAAACTCACAGTCCATTTAAAGTCTGGGAATTTTTCAGATGGTTCTGCAGGAGTCGGGAGAGGCTCAACCACAAGGTGAGCACTGTCACAGAGACATGATGTTGTGCCTACCTCCCTGGCATCAGCTGCCGTGACTTTCCAGTCTTTGATCTTTGTGCACAAATTCCCTGCGATATTGCTGTGAACAGCCTGCACCAACAAATCTGGCTTGTTATTTCATTTTTATACCCTACACTGTCTTATCTTTTTACCAATGAATGTAATTACTGACAAATCAGCTCAGAAAGTAATGGCAATCACTTGCACAGTGGGAGGAGAAATGAAAGATAAAATAGTTTTTCTCCTATCTGTCTTTTTAATGACCGTGAAAAAAGCCTCTGAAATTAGCTGAATGAATCTTGGCATTCCTTTCTTGGCTGAGATCATCATTTCATGGTTAATTATTCTGTATCTAAATTCTCTTTGCTTGCAGCTTCCATGAACTTCTATTGCTTTACCAATATTCCTTAGTATCAGAAGTCTTGGTTTCTGTTTACCAGGGCAGCAATACACACACTCAGGACAATGTCTCGGCTTAACTTTGGACTGTATAACTTCAGGGTTTCTTTTATGCGCACAAGATAGAAGGTCAGGTTACGTGTTTGTTCTAGCTGCATTATAGCTGTTGAGCAGTGTTAGCGCAGGAACAAATGAACTTTTGTTTCCCTTAAGGGTACAGCTAACTTGATATTAAAATCTGAGAAATTAGTTAAAGGAGGTTTCTGTCTCTTCTCTTTGTCTGTTGCAATGCCAGCTGGGCATTGCCATTCTTTAAAGTATGCTTTTCTTGTCTACTGCAGGGAGACGCAAATTGGAAATTTGGTACAAAATATAATGAAGTACTTACTCTGAAAATCTTAAAGTGTGTTTTTTTCCTTTTAATGTCTTTCAGTTAAACGTTATTTGCAGTAATAATTATTTTTTAAATTCTGTTAGATGTGATTTTAAGCTGTGTGTGTCTAAAACATTGCATGCAGTAACTTACACTTTCATACAAATACTAATGAATTGATGCCAAAATACACCTCATACAACAGCTAACAAAAACTCTCTGCTCCAGAATCATTTAGCTATTGAAATCAGGGTCAGTGAAGAAAAAGAAAAACGTTCAGTCATTCTCCCCTTGCCTTATTTAGAAGTGTTTTTTCCTTGGCATTACAATTTACTGTGGAAAAACAAAAAGTAATTGTCAGCATGAAGACAGTAATATTGAGTAGCAGGGACATGATCCTGTTCTCAAGTGTTGCTCTGGGAAGGCTCTCACAAATTTCAGGTGGATTCATAACTAATGAGTGAATGTGGATCAGGCCAAAGGCCTGTGTGACTACAGGCACTTGACCTTCAGGCAATCTTCCTGCAGCTGCTGTCTTGCAGCTTTTTGCCTGTACAAAGAGCACCATGAGAGTCACGGGCTGGGGTCCCCCCCCACCACAGGCAGATGAGGTGGCTCTCATTTATCCTCGGCTTCAGAAGAAGCTGATGGTACTCCATGCACTGCAGGTTCAGGCTTTTAATCAGCTTTCTTCAACTTACAAGAGAAAATGTTTATCAACACCTGACACTTAATGTCCCTCCTCTCCTGCACACATTTGTCTAAGAGCACACTGGTCTTTCATCAGGCACCAGCAGAGCTTGTTTTGACAACAGGGTTATTCATGGTGGTTCCTCCAAATGGAAACATTTCACAGCAAAGTTATTCATGCTCAGAACGAGATTTCTGAGCACAACCAATGCAACCACTGGATGCTACCTGGACCACTAAGTAGCTGTTAATTGAATGATAATAAATGGGTTCAAATCTGACTTGTTGCAGGGCAGAGAAAAGACTTGAACCTGGATATTTTCACTTTAGATGAGTTTGCTAACCACTAGGTAGTTGGTTTTTCCAGTCTAAGAAACATTCTCACTTCTCAGAGCTAAATTTGCAGGTTTCTAGACAGGTAGAACAGGAAATGTATCAAAATTAATATAATTTCTTTTCATGCAATGAGGTAGCCTTTGTCTGTCCAATCTCTACAGCAGAAAACTGCTTCTCAGGTGATCTCCATAAGGAAACATACTGCATTGCTAATGTGATTGCGATGAAGATAGTATGAGAGTGGTTCACTATAACAGCTTAGGAGCGATGTTCCTCTCAGCAGCACAAGCATCAGGATGTCCAGCACACCAGACAGACATGAAAAGATGCACCAATGTGCTACCTGAGGATGCACCTCCTCATGATCTAATACCTCACTGTTCTCTGAACAAACTTTATTTTCTTCTCTCTCTATGTGAAAATAATAGCTTTTTTATGGTAATATGGTAGACACTACTTATAATCCTACACATCTTCAGAGTGCAAACGGACATCAGCAGCTCCATGCTCCACACTGAAAAGTAAACAAACCCCAAGAGGAGAGAGACAAATAAAAAATAGTTATAATAAAAATAAAGGGACCTGGGGGTCCTGGTGGACAACAGGATGACCATGAGCCAGCACTGTGCCCTTGTGGCCAGGAAGGCCAATGGCTTCCTTGGGTGTATTACAAGGGAGGTGGTTAGTAGATCGAGAGAGGTCCTCCTTCCCCTCTACTCTGCCCTGGTGAGACCTCATCTGGAATATTGTGTCCAGTTCTGGGCCCCTCAGTTCAAGAAGGACAGGAAACTGCTGGAGAGGGTCCAGCGTAGGGCAACAAAGATGATTAAGGGAGTGGAGCATCTCCCTTATGAGGAAAGGCTGAGGGAGCTGGGGCTCTTTAGTTTGGAGACTGAGGGGTGACCTTACTAATGCTTATAAATATATAAAGGGTGAGTGCCACGAGGACGGAGCCGGGCTCTTCTTGGTGGCAAACGATAGGACAAGGGGTAATGGGATCAAGCTGGAACACAAGAGGTTCCACTTAAATTTGAGAAAAAACTTCTCAGTGAGGGTGACAGAGCACTGGAACAGGCTGCCCAGGGAGGTTGTGGAGTCTCCTTCTCTGGAGACATTCAAAACCCGCCTGGACATGTTCCTGTGCGACCTCACCTAGGCGTTCCTGCTCCAGCAGGGGGATTGGACTGGATGATCTTTTGAGGTCCCTTCTAATCCCAAACATACTGTGATACTGTGATACTGTGATGATGGAAATTAAAGGTTTCTAACTATTGAAAAGGCAAAGTTCTGGAGCAGCTTTACAGAGAAATCCAGATTGGAGAAAAATGAAGTAAACAAATTAAAAAATCCACCCAAACAAGCTAATGTTTGGCTATCGAGCTTCATAAAGTTAAGAAACTGTAGCCATAGTACCACAGAGCTTGTCCTTTTGTTGAGTGTATCAACATGTTTTGGACCACCAGCTTCACTGACCTTAGAAACAAGCAAACTCCTAGTTGTTTCTCAATATTATTCACCATTTTTTCATTCGTTCTCTTCTTTTGCTGTAGGCAATGTAATTGGGCAAATGAGTGTTTACAGGTATCAGATACAGGGATAGTGCCACAAGTCAAGGTAATACAGAGAATGTAGCTTTTAAAAAAGCTGTCAAGGAAAATCATTCTTAGGAAAGGGAGGAGGAGTATTTAAAAATAAAACAGAAACATTTCTCTATGCCAAAGTTCTATTGAAAAGAGGGAGGTTTTTTGCCAATTTCTTCTCCGCTGGCCCCCACTGCCCCCCCAGATACACATGCTGGGGGCCCAACTGAAAATGAACTATTAGAGAAGACTCATCTGGGCTGTTTTGACGTGGGATGAAATGTCTCCACTGCTGGAAAGGCATTTTCTCCAGGTACGGCTCTACAGGAGAGCTTGCCAAGGCAGAAGCAAGTGAGCAGTTTCGGGGTTTGTTATGCTTTCATAACCGGAGAGTAACTTGGAAAACCCCTATGTGCCCTGCCTGAGACAAACAGATGCAAAAAAGCCTTGTCATTGGTACTATTCATGACCTGTGGGAGACAGAAAAGGATATACAACAGGGAGCAGTGGGAAATCTATAAATTGTCCTGTGTGTAAGGCCCCTGTGCTTGGTGTTTCAGCACCACTGAGCAATACAATGGGAACAGAGCTGTATAGAAGTTTGCTTTCAGTGCTGCATGGTTCTGAGAGTGTGCTGGCTTGATGAGTTGCACTACCAGTTCTTACAAATATGAATTATTTTCCCACTTGTTCATATTTCAGAGTCTTTTTTTTTTCCCTCTTTTTTCCTCATGGACACACAAATGTATGTATCATCAATGAAAGGCAACTGAGGGAAGTGAAGTGAAAAAAATACAGCTGATGACTTTTGAGTCCCTTCCCTTATTCTGTCAAGGGAAAAGCTCACTCAGCCAAGAAAGGGAACTGATAAACCTTTGAGTCTGACTAATTCATTCAGCCCACCAAAAGGCGAGAAGATACACACACAGCCCCATTCATCCTGGTGTCCTTGCTGTATGTTAATAAGAGATGCATTCACCCTTCCAGGGGCTCTCAGTACATCCTTTCATTTTGGACAGTGCCTCATTCACCTACTCCTGAAGCACATCATTCCAGTAATATCAACCTAGGCGGCCATCAGCCCTGCATACTTGATCATTTCCAATTAAAACAGCAACACGTGCATTGTATAGGAAGTAAAAATGCTGGAAGATTAAAAAGGCCAGTACCTAAGTTTAGATATCAGAGGTGAACTGAATGTAACCTAATTTTAATGTGATGAAATTAGACCATTTGCCCTAATTTTCATGCCTTTAGTGTTGTCTCAAGAATACTGATAAGGATGGAGCGAGCACTTGAGAGCTGCCGGCAGGCAACATGGTCACTGTGCTGCACTGCATGCAAAGTTTGCTTTCAAACAGAAAGCTAGATTTATAAAAATGAGAGATAAGGGTAAGATATCTGGCTCTCCAGCTTATTTAGGTGGGAAAGCGAGAATACCAGCACCCTGTCTTCTAAATCGCAATGATTCCTTCTGCCTTGGCTAGCCTGCTCTGGCTATATATTGAAATCAACTTGATACTGTTTGTCATTTCAGGGGAGAAGGCTGCTCTTTGAGAGGTGTTAGTGGGAAAATTGGGATGGGGGGGATTATTTGTTTGCATTTTCCTTTTTAATTAAATGAAGGTAGGAAGAAGAAAACATTGCTCTTTTGTCAGGCCATAAGTAATGAAGACATTGTTGGTTCCATCTGTTGGTAGAAAGGCAAAAATGATGTTACTTACTTTCTAAAGAAAGGAATTCCAAGAATTTCTAGTGCCATCTATGAGTGAATACAGAGAACTGCCAGTATTCCTACCCTTGTTTTACACACACACATGTAAGAATATAATACAGAAGAGAGCATTGCTTATCTTGCCTTCTCTATATCCATATAATATCTTTGTGAATACAATCCTATTTCAATTATTTAATACACGCACTTAAATAAATCCAACTAGCAACAGGAAAACTTTAAAGCTGACGTTCAGTCTGCCATCATGATGCCAAATTCTTATGGGAAAGCTCAAAGGAGGTACCTGGGCTCAGATGTCTAAACTTCCTTAATCACAATGGTCTAGAGTCAAAATATACCTTTGACCCAGTACACACCAGAGAGCAATGCCTTCCCTGCTATAGCTCATTTTTTCAGAAATGCATCCTAATGCAAAACCACCTGAAAATGGCAAGAGCTGCTGCAAAATCCACTTACCGTCCTCCACTCACTCCTAAAAAGGCAAGTACAATCTGCCTGGAATTCCCCCCTGAATCTTTCTGGGAAGCAATTTAAAACCTCAGAATGATAATTATCTTTTTGTGATATGCTATAGGTTGAATTTAAAATGCTATTGAAAACACATCATTAGAGACTGTCAGAAGAAGGGATGTGGGAAATCACATAATTTAACATTTCCTTTTTGAAGGTTCCCAATTGTACCCATTTTAAAGTGCAAAACTTATCCCTGAGACTTTTTTATTTCTCCTCAGTCTGTTTCCCATTTTTTCTCTCCAAAGAGAACAGCAGCAAAGGAGAAGTGGCAATCCAGAAAATAAAGACGCGTTATAGTGGATTTCATTACAGAAAAGTATTAAGAAAAGGACTACAAAATATATTGAAAAACATATTCTTTTTCCCTAGAGTAAAAGTTAGGAGTTCACATTAAGGCTATATTCATTTGCGGAACTTTCTCAACAAAAATCTGCAACAGAAAATGTAAATGTTGTCATAAAAAGTAAAACACCAAGAAAATATTTCTCCCCCCCCCCCCCCCCCTTGTTTGTGGAAACAAACAAACAAAAAACAAACAAACAAACAAAATAAAACAACTTAACAATAAAAAAAAAAAACCCACCACACAAAGCACCAAGAATGCAAGCAGCTGTTTGGGGTAAAGTATTAAAAGCAAATCCCCAGCACTCAGAGGTGTGAATGTATAAGCTGCTTGGAGTCAGGGGGCTGTGGAGCCTCCACCTCTGGGGATGCTGAAGGACAGGTGAGAGGATGATGTTCACCTGTGGTCTTTGCACAGCTCAGGGCTGGCCACCCAGCAGTCTGTGGGTGGTATTGGACTCAGCACAATGAGGTGGCTCCTAAAGTGTACTGGCCAAAAGCAGACCAAGCAAACTGGGAATGTGTCTCTGTGTGTCTAGCGGGGAGGGATGCAGGACCAGGTCAGATCTGGAAGCATTTTCTAGGCTGACTGCAATGTCATGCAGGCACACATGTTGTTCTGGCTGCTAAAGACCTCCCTGGGAATAGAATCGACCCTGCAATACACAGATGTCATTGCTCCCAAGCAGCAGAGCCCCTTATTAAGCAGAGCATGTTAGATTAGCTCAGCTTTACCGTTTCCTTTCAGCTCTTTGCAGGCATGTTTTTGCAACAGTAAAAGCAATGTGTGTATTTTCATTACAAAGTTGCACATCCATATTGGCTTAAGTCAAATAAGTATGATCACTTGGGCCAAAGAATGACCTGGGTTTTCATACATAAGTAGACAGCATCTCATTACATTATGGAGAGATGTGCACAGGAGTAAAAATTGTAACATCTGCTCTGACTGCAAAGTTATTTTTAGTTTTAGGACAAGATTAAAAGAAAAACCTCGTAGATTATGAGACAGTTTCTGTATTAATCAATAAAGGAAGTGTAATTGTGTTGTGCTTCTTGCAGTTTCTCTAGAAAGCAGAGATTAAAGCAGGAGGTTTTCATTACCCAGGGACTTGCATTCTCTTGACATCAGGTTTATGGTAAAAATACAGCTAAACATGGATTACTGAAAGAGCACTTAACCCAAGAATTACACCCCAAAAATGAGACTCCCAGCAAGCAATGTACATAATAGTGCATTTCTCATCACTAGAAGGCATCAACTGAAAATGTGAGGGGAATAGAGGGTGTCATTACATCCATTGTATTTTCACCTGAATCTTTCCATCTGAATATTTTCTGTTAGTTTTAAGGTGACACCTGATTTACGGTAGACTTAAATGAACTAGGAAACATTTTCCAGAATCAAGTGCAAGGGAGACCTATAAAACTACCAGCAGCATTTTCAAGGTAAAACATTTTAGCTCAGAGACCATGGGTGTATAAAAATATTAAAAGATATGTGTTTGGTTTCCAGTAGCCAAATGTCAGCAAATGATTAAGAAGGGCACAGTGTAATAGAGTCCTGGACTGAGACCCTTTGTTTCAAAGCAGGTATAACTCAGTGAGTAAGGGGCTGGATCTTGCAGGGGTTAGTACTATGGCACAGTGTTGTGAAACACGCCCGAAGCTGTATTGTCCTCTTCTGATCTTTCGCTCATCCCTGTCATCCCTCACATTTCTGTGATGTATGTTCATACGATAGTGTATTCCTAGGTTTTGTCTAAGGCTAAGGACACAATCCTTATTCCATATAGTGGAAAGTTGGGAAAGTATGCAAGTACCTCTGAATTTGGGCCTTCTTCACATGTCCTGAGGCAAAAATCTCTTCTAACAAATCCCTGTGTGTCAGTAATTAAAATATAACTGCAGACAAGTATTTCCCATACAGAGTCTCTGCATGCCTCATTTTTTTTCTAAGCCATGTATTACCAGACAGCAAAAACTTCAATTTATTTACCCATAGTTTATGTATTTTTGCATGACAAGAATCTGTGTAGACACACCGTGAGAAGCAATAGCATAACCACTTGAAAATTTATCATAGGATGTGTTACTGAAATTTTAGCACATTTCCAAGAAATAGTGATAAGTTGGTTTTAACCAAAGTCCTCTATCTGACCTGTTCGCCTGAAGAATTACTTTTCTTTCTGTAATATACCACCATGGAAAGGACAAGGTGTGGCCCCTCAACTGGAAAAGGAGGATCTTCAATTATCTAATGTGCATTACTAGATACTTTTATTTTCCTAAAGGCTGATAAGTCTTTGTAGTTTTCTTTGGAGTATTTTTGTTTGTTTTTTTTCTTTGTTTTACTTCTTTTGGGGTTGGGGCGGGGAGGAGGGCTGTTGGGGAGGTGGGAGTTGTGGGGTAGGATTTTAGGGGAAGCAGAAAGGATATGCTTTGATATTAGGGGAAATTTGACTATATGGTAATTTCATGGTTGCAATTTACCTACTGCTACTTGTGTGTGTGTGTTTAAATTGCACAAATAAAACAATTGAGAAAACAGTTGAATAAATGAAACAAAAAAATCACAACCATATTTTAAGAAACGAAACAAAATACAACATAAACAAAATAAACAAGCAAACAAAAAATGACGGGAGAGATTTCTAGGAAATACACTCCCAGGCAGCAACTACCACATACATTCCTGCATGGGAGCTGAGCCCAGAAGATGCCCTTGGCTTTGCCCTTGAAAATAATCAGTCAAGGGAAGGAAATTTCAATTAACTAGAAAACAGAAGGACAAGTTTCTAGAAAATTCTTCTGAGAATTATGAAAATGGATCCTTATTTTTCTCCTTTTTTTTTTTTTTTTACTGGCTGCATTGATGTGGACATATAACAAAATCAACTAGAAACACAAATCTCTACTAAAACAACCCAGAAATCCAGAGCAAATCAAATTAACACCATTTAACAAAAACAAGGGTGTTAGAGGAAGGATTTAGAAGAGTTAGACCAGTTTGTCTTGGCTTTCTCAATAAAACATTTTGGTTCAGTCCTTTCATATTTTCACTGGGGCATAGAATTTTTTAACATGAATTGTGAAAATGATTCCAAAACTTCGTAGAGTAGATTTCATACAAAAGGCCTTATTTAGAGTCACACTGGTAGGCTTTTTCCCCTTCATTTTAAACTTTAAAAAGACCCCAACCAACCAACCAACCAACCAACAAAACACCTGCAAGAGAATTATTTTCCTCTCTAAGTTTTTCTTCAGCTGTCAATTCCCCCCTCACCCCGCCAAGTTCCTTGCTCTGCTCCATTGACGACCTTTCTTTTTATTTTATTTTATTTTTTTTAAGAGAAAAAAGAGGAAATAAGGTGAGAAATTGAAAATTCATGGAAAATAAGGCTGCCTGTTTGACTAATGCAAACATTCACAATCAAAACCCTGGAATTGATCAGCATATCAATTTGTTCCTGACACTGCAGGTAGTATCTGAAACAATGATACCTCCCCCACTTGATTGTGATTCAAACCCAGCATGTGTCATACCTCTGCGTACGTTGTTCTTCTGCTCGGGCTGAAAAGAATTAACAACCATAGTCTTATGAGTCAGTGCCTTCTCCAGGGAGCCTTCAACTGTAGCATTGTAAAGGTAGTAGTTTCGTTAATTCAATCTCAAGAGTATTTGCCTTCAGCCACTAATGATGGTAAAGTGAGTAATTCCTTTCATATTTTAGGAAATCCATCTTTCACATCATCAACAGAGTGGGTTTTTTGGGGAGAGTTTGGCCAATCTGGTATTCACCAGGACCACTTTCCCCCTGGTTTTGGGTCCTTACCTGCACGCCTGGTTTGGCTCAGTCTCTTCATGCAGCTGAGAGTAATACAGCTGCCTGCTCTTACTAATATGAGATTGTAGTATATTTGTATTTATAACCTGGTAAATCAGAAGTGCCTGAAGAAAAAAACCCAGGCTATTTCTACTTTTGAGATTATTTCCATGGTTCAATGCAGTTTGTGTGTTAGCGGCTGGCATACCAGAGTGGGGCACATGTATGAATCCAGCTTGTTTCCAGGCTAATCCACATGTCTGGCAGCCCTTCATGGGGTTGTCTTCATGACTTGTGCCAGGCAAAGCCTTAAAAGCTGAGGTCCCTACGCATGTCTGTGAACTAGCTCATCTGGCAGAAATAGACAAAGTAAAAACCTGCTGGCATACATCAGAATGATCTTACTATTAAGCACTATTCGGTACTTAAAAGGGGCCTATAAGAAAGATGGGGACAGGCTATTCACCAGGGCCCATTGCAGTAGGACAAGGGGTAATGGTTTTAAACTAAAGGAGGACACATTCAGGCTAGACAGAAGGAAGACATTTTCGACAATGAGGGTGGTGAAACATTGGCACAGGTTGCCCAGAGAGGTGGTAGATGCCCCATCCCTGGAGACATTCCAGGCCAGGCTGGACAGGGCTCTGAGCAACCTGATCTGGTTGAAGATGTCCCTGCTTATTGCAGAGGAATTGGACTAGATGACCTCTCTTCCAACCCAAACTCTTCTATGATTCTGTTTTCACTTATATTAAATGAGTTAATACTAGCTTGCACTAGTTGTAAAACTGGCCTTCAGCATGTAACTGATGACACATAGCAGCTGCTTTGGAGGAACAATAGATACTTCCCCCTTTCTTTATGAACAAGCTCTGTCCTTTAAAATGCTTGACAGATAGCGATGACTCCAAAGAAGTCAATGTACATCATGTTTTAAGATCTCAGATATTCCACTAGTAGGTGATAATTTTATTTTAGCTTTAGCTGTCATCAGTTATTAATTCTAATGCTAACGAATGTTGCTACACTTGCGTTACTTTGGTATAACAAAGGGGACATTTCACACCAATCTGTGCTGCTGTTTTGCTACTTGTGCTCTCAAGTAATTCTCAAGATATACTTTGTATTTAAAAGGCTCTTCTATACATCTAAGGGCTAGGAGTCTCGTCTTCAAAACAGGTTTGCTTTATTCCCATGGCTTGTGCAGCTGAAAGAGCAGAACCAGCAGCAAATAGTTACATCCAGCTCAGCTTGTTGTATATGGAACTTTTGTTAGTTATTTGTTCCCTGAAAAAACTTAATGCAAAAAGATATATGAAAGTTTATAGAAAATGTTTATTTGTGTTGTTAGCAAAGCATGTAGAAGTTGGAGTTGGGTCTATCTGCCATAACTGTCATCTCTAAGGGCTATGAGAGCTGATTTTAAGAGGTGTCTGACACCACAGCATCAGAAGAAACTAATGCTGGGATGACTTATTGGAGTCGCCATCCTCAAATGTTTCCTTTCCACAGCCCATTTATGGTGACAAAACAGACAGCAAATCCTTTCATTTCAACAACTTCTGGCTTCAGCATTGCTATCTCAGCAGGATGTGAAGACAAGATAAAAAGGCCAGCAGTGACTTTGCCTGTAGATGGGTCAAAGAAATTTTTCACGAAAACAACTTTCATTTCATCCCTAGGATGAAGTTCAATGACTGCAGCACAGTCGGGTCCCAAGCTATTACACATGTAAGTAAACAGCTCAGAGGTTAATAGCTGAGAAAATCTGTGGCTTCCTTCCTCCCTCCTTTCCTTCTTTCCTTCCTTCCTTCCTTCCTTCCTTCCTTCCTTCCTTCCTTCCTTCCTCCCTCCCTTCCTCCCTCCCTCTTCCTCCCTCCCTCCCTTCCTCTCTCCCTTCCTTCCTCCCTCACTTCTCCTTCCCTTCCTCCCTCCCTTCCTCCCTTCCTTCCTCCCTCCCTCCCTCCCTCTTTTTCAGCTGAAAAATTATTCAGGATTTTGCATCTACAGACACATGGGTTTCTACTCCATATATTATAGGATTCCCTGTGATTCAGTCCTCAGGAGGGGAAGCCAAAGAAGATGGAAGATGTTGACTTCTGTAATACCTACCACCACCTTTTCCTGGCCCATTATTAGGGTACAGTAACCAGCAACCACTAAAGTAACAGAGAGCAACATAGGACTGGCCCAGCCTTTCCCAAAACCATTGAAAATAGATAAAACAAGAGCCTAACATATAAGCCGTGTTTCAACAGAGGTAAATTTCAGAAAACAAGCTTGAGATTAGATAAGCCAATGCCCAGCTCTTGATAGCTGAAAGTGAAAAACTTGGAGACTCAGGGTCTGAGCAGTTGCTGAAACCATGGCTCTGCTGTACACACTTGGTGATCTGAAAGGTCTTTTCCAACCAAAAAGATGTTATGTTTCTGTGATTCTATGACATCGAGACCAGCAGAGGAGAAGGCTGGCACTTCTGGATTAGCTGCCTGTGAGCAGCTCCCACAGAATTGCCCAAGGAAATAGAATATTTTATGGATGGAATAACAGTGGTGCAGAGGGGTGAGCAAGATTTTTCTCCTGCCACTCTCCAGCAGGCAGCTTGCAGAGATCACTCGAACCCCAGGTTGGTGCAGCATCCAGAAGGCATTGAGGGTTGTTGAGAGATTCGCAGGGCATTTGTAGTGCAAGTGTCCTGTGCCCAGGACTTCATGTTTAAGGCAGAGGAAGGGCAGACTGCCCACTGTTTTCTGTCCCTTTTTAACCCTCTGAGGACAGCTAATGGCATCAGAAGGGGACACAGATAATTTCTACCAGGCCAACCATGAGCAACGATGTGTATTTGGAAAGGGATTTCAGATAGATGCTGAAGTGAAGATGACCTTGCCTGCTGGGCTGTCCAACACATGGGAGCCATCTCTGAAGAGCCTGTCTGTAAAAGTGGCAGCCAATGTCAAACTCCTCATTCCTCCATGTCACAGCAGAACCACCATAAGGATGGCAATTAATTCAGGTCAACACGTGTATACATTTAACATGCATGTACATGTGCATGTCAGGTAAGGATATTTGCTTTATATTAAACTACTTTGTAACAATGATGTGTTCAGACCTATCTGTCTGCACCAAAAGTGATCTGGGAACATAGAGATAAAGCTGAAGCTCTCTTATCAAAGATGCAATGTCTAAAGAATTACAAAAGTATTTTTCTGAATCATTGGGGTGGAGCTCTTAGACTGGAGCATTTTTCATCTACAAAGACTTCTATGCCCATCAGAGAGAAGCATTTCTATACATGTATCCAAACACAGACAACAGAATTGGGGAATTCTGAGCTGAACGTACAGACATGTTGCTAGCGTGTTCCCTGCATTATTAAGTGGCCAAGAAAACTGCTCTTAATCCACTTTTACATATAGATAGGAAATGTGGTTCTGTCAGATAACTTGTTACCAAAAAATTATTCCTTGTTTCAAACAGGTTATGACTATGTTGCAGATACCTCTGCTACAATCCTTTGTTACATTTGTTTGAGCATTCATAGCTCATTCTTAGTTCAAGAACGGCAGTAACTTTCAGAGTTACTTATTAATCAATGTACACAAATTTCTGTGTCTTGAGTCCCGTAAGAGGAACAGAAGGAGGTAGCAGCTATTTTTGCATCAAAGTGGCTCAGGCATATTGCTCTACATACTGAGCACTTTCTGTTTACCAGAGAGCATTCATACTTTCCTCTTTCAATGGCAGACCTCAGAAAAGTGCTCTTTCAGTTAAGCACACACTCCACAGATTTTCAATGTAAGCTTGAGAGAGGACATCTGAAAGTCCTACACCTAAAATGCATAACCTTGAATACTTGAAAAAGAGAGGTTTCCACATGTGTCAAAACACAAATCGTTCAGCCAGGAATTGTTGGTGTCAAAGCCAGAGCCTAGTTTTACTAATCTAGTGCTTCCACCTGGAAAAAGAAACATTAGAAGAAAACTGAAGATCACCAGCAAAATGGAAAAAAAAAAACAACGAGTTAGTGTGGGTGCCCTGTGGCAGCTCAAGGGAAAGAGACATAACTGTGTATGAAGAAAAGTCTCAATATGTCAGGAAGAGAATGAATTGGGACAAAGACGCTTTACCATTCTGACCTCCACAATCTAGAGGAATTACACAGGGGAGGCACGTGGCAGGGAACAGGGCTGGAGACACATGCCTGGGAGGTGGCTCTTTGAGCCAAGAAGGACCCTAGAAGGTCTGTGGCCCATGAAAGACCCACACCAGACAGAGCAGAAGTGGGTAGCATGGATCAGCAGAGAAAAACTGCTGTGCACTGGCCCCAACGTCATGTGTCACCTGTCACCTCACTCAAGGGACGGGGCAGGGACTGTATGCAACATGCGGTGAGAATAAGGGAAGTGGGGACTGGGAAAGGTGGAAGAGAAGTTTTGGATTGAAGCTGGGGATGGGGGAGGAAAGGAATTTCCGTCAGTTTCTTATCACTTGACATCTTATTTTTCTCCTCAGTAGCCAAATTAGTTATTAAAATTTGTGTTAAGTGGGTGTGAATTAAATTAAATGAAATTTGCTGAGTCAAAACTGTTTTGCCTGCAACAAGAGGTCTTAATTTATTTTCCATTTTCACACAGCTCTGAGCTGCTTTTTTTGCCAGTCACCAAAATGTGCTGATAGAGAAATATTTCTTCTTTAGGATAGGCATGTTCAGCACACAACACGTGGTGTCCATGGAAGGGGGTTATGGGGCTATAACGAGGTGCAGCTATTCCTGGCCGTTGCCTGTTCTGAGGACGTCATTTCTCTTTCTCCACCGTGGTGGAGACTTGCTCGGGGACAAGTGGCAAAAGCAGCTGTTCTCTAGCCAGTTTCTGAAAACTGAGCATGAAAGGAGGCTGCTGCTGTTGTAATGTTTCATACAGCTTTGCTCCTGGCCAGGAGCAAAGAGGGACTTATCTGTGCATAAACACCAGCTTAGCTGGTTGCACCACCCACACCTTGTCTGTAGGCATTTAGGAAATCCAGCCTTCTCAAGATGTGTTCACGAACTGCTGATCGCAGCAAGATGCTAGATGCACGTACAGCAGTGGGACTCATTGCAAACAATTAAGAGTACCATCAACATAAACCTGAGAGTGACAAAACCCTTTCTTAATGCATATGATAAAGCCCAAAATAGCTTTTGTCTCTTGAAAAAAAATATGCATCTTTATGGTCCACAAAGAAAACACTATCCTCTTGTTTCCATAAATTGTCATATCTCAAGAGAAACTAATACCTGCATAACAAAGGGATTACAAAATGTTCCTTATGGGGTCAGGAGGTTTCATAGCTTTTTAAATCAGCTCTTTGATATTTGCAATCTAGGCAATGTCCTAGGCCACTGGCTTAAGGGTTAGAAAAATGACAGAAATATTTCTTAAGCTGGTTTTGAAATCTTTAAGTGTTTTGTGCAACAGGGTGACCCGGCTCCAGGAGCAAGGGAGTCCCATCAGCCTGTCCATCAGCACAGGAGATGGCCTCCATGCAAGAAACATTTGGATGGGACCACAATGCAGGGTTATAGAGGATAACAAAGCTATGTGGGGCATGCCTTCATAGTTTGTTATTAACACCCAAAAACTAGCTTAAAACTGAAGCTGTATTGTTCTCAATTAATTATTACATGATTAAAAAAAAAAAAAAAAAGAAAAAGGCTTGAAGACACCAAGGTTCATAAACTGTTCTCCATTATCTGAAATTGAGTTTCGTTTCCAAGTTTTGCTGATGACACTGAGCTATTCTGGGTGTACTCCAGAGGGAACTGAAGAAAGGTGGAAAACCAGACATCACGTTGTCAGATTAAATGTATGCAATTTGAACTGTTTCCAAATGCTGAATTGAGTACATCAATTCAGAAGAGACACCGATGCATTTTAATAGACAATTTAGTTACAATATCTGGACAATCTGTCAGTAACCAAAACCAAACATAAAAACCAAAAGAAAACAAAATATTACAGAATAAGATAGAAAAGTATTCTACTAATACCTAGCTCATCATACAAATTACACTTACTTTGTTATGATAAATATAGCTGAGGCAGAATTTGAAGGCATCACAGGAGAACTGAGTCCCACAAGATTTTTGTGATGATTTAGACCACCTTTTTTAAAGGTCCACTGCAGTAGCTATTACATGTGGCTTTGAAATGCTGACCTCATTAAAGAATGGCCTTGTTTGGGAGGGGTATCTGTCAGCGCAGATCATAAGACTTTTAAAGAAATCAAATTATATGAGTAGCTGCAGCATACTTTATTCCCTCACCTAGCAGAGCACTCTTTACCTTCAGAGAAATGTAAAGGACCAATGCTGCCTCAAAAGCTTCTGCCACTAAGCTCTGTCAGCCTCAGGAAGGTTCAGAGGGCCCAGGATGTTGAGAGATGTGGGAAAGGTACTTTTAGAGGGAAATTTACTTTGTCATATCTCACCCACAAAGGTAATGGCCCCAGAGAAGGTTTAGCCATTTACCTGGTAAGTTCAGAGTCTCTGTGTCAAGGGAGCTATGACAAATGCTTACAGGGAGAAATCTTCTTTAGGATGGATCCCATTTAACATCCGCCTGACTGACCTGGAAAAGATTAATAATATGCTCATGACATTTACGGATGCTGATTAATTAGAAAGTGAGGTAAAGAGCTAATACACAGGTGAAAGAAAACTAAATAATGGTGCAGTGAGGCACACACAGTCAACACACGTGTGTGTGCACATCTGCTGCCACACATACTTAAGGAAATTATTCTCTAAATGACTGTTTTTATTGACATTGGACTCATTCTGCTGAATGGCTGATTGAAAACATTTTTCCATCAAATGCAACCATCTAACATCTTTTACCACTGTGGGCAATGTTGTTTGTTTCCACAAATGTGATTTTAGAACAGATTCCTGATAAATTTGTTTCCTCCTACCTTCTGTGTAAGGCTTTGTATATCTGTGTTATGAAAGCAGCATGTGGACGATTTACAGGTATATTTCAAACAGAAAAGGGTAAAAGTACAAATAAGCATATTAAAAACTATTAATTTATACCTGAGAAAATAAAACTCCAGTTTGACACATGTCCCGGAGATGACCTTGTGGTGAGAAGAAGAAGTGAAAGGGTGTGATTGCTCCACATGAACAGCATTTGCAGCAACAGTCAGGGAGCCGGTTCTCTTTGCCAGACAAACACACTCAACTATTTCAAGTCCTTTCCAAGCCTGGCTTCCAGATTGGGCTGCCTGGCTGGACATGATAACAGGGGAATGGCAGCCAAGGCGTGAACACCTTCCCACCTGTTTGAGGTCACTGGGGAAGCTCTTTTCTCTGCAATTACTCTGTGACCTGTGAAATAAAAGTTTTTCATCTTTGACATCTTTCACTGGGAGTCAGAGCTGTTCACAGTCAGCGCAGGGTCAAACCACTGGATTATGGCTCACTTTCCAGCTCTTCCTTCCCTTGGTAAAACAGCTCTGCCCTTTTCATATACTGCTTGAAAAATATCCTTTCCCGATTCATGGGTCAACACACAGGACACCTGCAGCAGGGCCACGCTAGGTCACAGCACAGAGGTGCCTGTCGTGCGTGCTGTGCTGTGCTGCCAGAAAGACAGAGCATCCCTGCCCAGGATCAGAGCTCCCCCAGGCAGGTGTGGGACCCCTGGCAGCACTGGGCTGTCCCAACAACATGTATGAGGTTGGCATGTTGTCTCCTAATGCAAACAAGGTCCAGCAGCATTCATGGGGTTTGGGCACCTCAATAGGAGACCAAGAGGTGGAAACAAAAGGACAAACTGTGTGTCGAGTACATGAGACCTGAGAGACCTGACTGCCCACTTAAACACTGCCTGCAAGTCTCGCCCTCACAACTAATTAACCTGATGCCTACCCCTGGGCTCCATGTAGCCTCTCTGCTCTCAGGCAGTCCCTGTTTCCACTAGCAGCTGTCAAGCATGTCTGCACACACACAAGGATAGGGTGGGGCCATGGGGTCACCTACAGACAGCAGGGACAAGTATCAGGAACATTGATCTACACTGTGTACTTACTGGCCCCACATTTTACACTCTGATACACTGTACCAGGGAGGCCTTGGTAAGCTAAAAATGTCTCACAGATTTGACCGGGGGCAGATTTTTAGCTTCTGAATATAAAAGCTAACAATATTTAAGGTTGGAGGGTTTTTTTTTTCCTTTTTCAGATACATCAATCTGCAGAGAAGAGGCTCCCTAGGGGAAACCAGCAACCCTCACACACACTCACAACTTCAGAATGGTTTGGATAAGTTTCTTCAAAAGATTTTTTCTTTAAATCTGTCTGCTTGTAAACCCAGACATGTATTCTATGTTAGCACTGCCCTGTGACAAGTCATTCCCCAATTTACATGGGTTAAATGAACCACTCCGCTCTGGTAGGACTGAGCCAGAAACTCCTGGCACTGGCATGTGTGCTGCTGACCTCCTGCTTCTCTCCTGTTCCTCATCTGTGGGCTGTTCCCCCAGTGCTTTCTCTGCAACACCTGTCCTGTGTGTAATGGAAATGTAGGAGGAGAAGGAACAACTTTGCAATTAGCTGGGTGATGAAGCCAGTTGATGTGGTACCCAGGGCAGCAGGTCAGATGGACTGTGAAGAAAATTATATTGGTTTTGCTTCACTGTGGTGTGGCCTGCCTGCAAGCCCAGGTTCATATAGCACACTGGGTGGCCTGCAGCATATCCTTTCCTACATCACAACCCTACTGTGTCATAAATGAGAAGATGAGCCTGTAATTCCCCTAGCATCGTTGCCACAGGAAAACATCTTGGCGTAATGAAGGTAATTCAGACTTTTATTAAATAGCATGTACAGCTTTGCAAGAGAGGCTGCCAATTTGAATATAAGAAGCAGAATTAGTGTGAATTCCTCAGCCTCTTTCCAAGGCATCACAGCTCTGAGGAAGAGAAAGACTCATCAGTATGTCACTCTTGTAGCTCATTGGGTGTCAAATAGCTTAAAGCTTCTTTCCGAAGCCAAAAGAAAAGCAGGAACTACTCTCCATTAGCAAAGAGACCTCTGATAGCATTTGTGTCTCTCTAATAGTCTCAGATTGTGGCAGACAAAAGCCCCAGACTTTGCTCTGGCAATAGGTGTAATTGCATATCCAGTGCTTGGCCTTCCAATGAGAGAACAGGCACAAGGTGGAAGGCATGGACAGAAACTCTGGGGAAATGCTATGTCAGCCTGCAGGAGCTGCAGCTCTGCACCTGCCACTGCTGGGTTCCTGCCCACCTGCCTGTCCCAGACACCCAGCCAGGCTCCATCCGTGAGGCTGCCTGTGCCAGCTTCAGGCATCGCTGCCTGCTGACTTTGCTCCTTTACCTTGCACACCTGCAGCAGAGCAGGACATGTCTCTCACCCCATCCACTGGCATTCACAGCACAGCATCTTATCGCAAGGCTGCATTCATCAGCCTACTGGTGTGCTGGTGTGGGAGAGAGAGCAGCTGCCTGATGGAAGGGAAAGGTTTTGTGTTTGAGTGAACAAACTGAAACCTAAGTGCTTGAACCCAAGTCCAGTAGCTCGTTTATGATATAATGCCAAGATATGTCACAGAGATTCATGTTCCACTTTCCTCTGCCCACAGCCCAAGACATGGCACATTTTTTACCCTCCTGGTGCAGCCAGAGCCCAAGCACAGCAGCTGCATCCTTGTGGCACATCCCCAGGCACAAAAAGCTTGTCTTTCTCTCACTATGTAAACAACAGCAGCCCAGGAGCAATATCTCCTACTACTACTGGAAAAGCAGCAGTGATGTTCGTGATTGAAACTCCTGAAAGAGAAATATTTCATGCTTGATCTGTAACACAGCAAAAGGTCCTTACTGCTTTGGAATGTATAGGTCTTAACCACTGTTTGAACTCTATATGGTACCGGGAGATGCACAGTACCCCAGAAATGTGGTGTTTCCCTACCTTTCATAGTTGTGTCATGTTGCATTTGCATCCTTCCTTCAGCAGGGATGCTTAAGATCTGTGCACTGTATTTACATTACCATCCATGTGGCTATGTGGAACTTAGTCAACTTAATATCAAATCCAGCACTCACAAGTCTGCCTGATCAGAACAAGTAGAGCTGAATGAATTGACAAAAAGTAATCAGCTTAAGCTGTTCTGATACAAAAACATCTGAAGCTGATATGGGATCACATATCTGCGTTATTATAGTGGCACTCAGAATATTGTGAATAATATGTGCTGGGTGCCCTAGTGAAAACCCTGAATCAGAGTAGTCATGACTAATGCTGATTTCTAGATGTGCATCATTCGAGGTCAGGAGGTCCCTCTGCACTTAACTTCAGATATGTTCAGATAACTCTGAGATCCTGGAGTCCACATGCAGCAATTCACACAAACAAGAGACAGAAAACAAAAGCATATATAATATTTAGTACAGTGCATGCCAGACAGCAGCTGGCCAGATGAATAATTTACCAGGAGAGCGTGGGAAAAAGTTTTTCTTTAGAAAGACTTGATGAGACTTATGCACACCATTCATGATCCAGAGTCTGGCTTGACCTTCTAGAGCAGGCCACAGAGCCAGGGTCCAGGTCATTTGCTTGACACTCCGACTGAACTGGACTGGGGCAAATGGGTCAGGATTCACCCCTGCCTTTTCATTGTCCTACAAAACAGATAGTGGCCTAGCATGTCCCACAGCATCAGGAAAGGAAAAAGTGTGATACCAGGTCTTTCTAGGACCAAAACTCAGATTACAAAAAAGAAAAATTTCTATTTTTTTTTTAAAGACTAACTAATGGAAATTTTCTTCTAAGAAGTAACAAAAAATGACCGACCCAACACAATATTCGTCTGTAAATATTTGTGTAATGAGGCAAAGACAGAGCACAGAGCAAAACTGATCATTTTTTGAGATTCTGCCTTCCTGTGGAGCAGGAAACTCTTAAGACCATTTAATTTCAGTTTCCATGTAATTAAAAGCATGATCAAATAAAGCCCAGGACACATGGATCTTTGCATTTGCAAATCTATACAAGTGATATGCAAACAAGAAACATGCAGGCCTGTGCTTTGTCCGAGATGAGAGTCACAGAATAAAGTAACTGTAACAGCAAGCATAAAGAAAGTTGAGTGAATTCTCATCAACTTCCTATTATCAATGATGTGATATACTATCAGCAGCAAAAAGGCATGCCAGGATCCCCAAGGCCTTTCAGAGAGGCAGGGCCCTCTGGCACAGCCCCACCAGGTCTCAGTGTAGATGCTGCAAGGCCCTTGCTCAAGCTAGAGGAAGGCAGCTTGCACATGAAGCGTGTGCTTCAGCAGATGACTGCTGAGACCTGATTTGCTCCTTTGAAAACATGCACACATTCCCATGGTCCCGTGAAACTGTGGGCTGCCAAAACAGATTGCCTCAGCTAAGCTGGCCCAGCGCTTTCCCAGCAGAAAATAGGAATATCTGAGAGAACTGTGGCTCCTTTAGCCTGGAGAAAAGGAGGCTGAGGGGAGACCTTGTTGCTCTCTACAGCTACCTGAAAGGAGGTTGTAGCATGGAGGGTGTTGGTCTCCCAAGTAGCAAGTGACAGGATGAGAAGACACGGCCTCAAGTTGCGCCAGGGAAGGTTTAGATTGGATATTAGGAAAAATTTGTTCACAGAAAGGGTTGTAAAGCACTGGAACAGGCTGCACAGGGAAGTGGTTGAGTCATCATCCCTGTAGGGGTTTAAAACATGTATAGATGAGATTCTTAAGGACTTGATTTAGTGCCAGAGTTCGGTTATGGTTGGACTCGATGATCTTGATGATCCCTTCCAACCAAAATGATTCCATGATTCCAGCAGTCTCCGATTCTGTTACACCTATTTCAACTTCTGCAAAGGTTAAAACCGATTCACGTCTAAGGCACTGAATGGGCTCATGATTGCACCCTCACAAATGCTTGTAGGGTGAGAAGGCAAGATGATTTTACCTGGAAGTGTTCCTGCAAAAGGTGGCCACATTGTTCAACTAAGCAGCCTGTGGGCTGGTTCTGCAAGAAGCCAGTGAATCTGCTCAATATATTAATTCTGTTTTCTCAGGGCTTTTGGTTGCTTCCTTGGGCATAAACATTATTGTGCTTGTTGTTTTACAAGTCAGAAGGTGAGGTGCACCTGGCTGTAGGGAAACTGATAGGAGAAATAAAGGGCTCTCCTTCTAGTTTATCTAAATACCAGGCTTTTTATGCAAAGGTACAGCCTGCAATGTGCTAAACTCACAGGCCTTAAAAAGTCATGAGCAAGTTATATGGCTTGCCAGATAGACTTTAAAAAAAAGCAAAAAAAGCTTAAGGGCAACTGTGTTTAGTTATAATTTTGCCTTGCAACAGCATAGTAACTCTCCCTTGCAGAGAAGGTATTATAATTTCTTGGGCTGTGGAAAACAAGGGATCTCATGCAGGCTCTTTCACAACACCCATGGTTGGTTTTCTTTCTCTGGAACAGTGTTAATCCATCCAGACCAAGTGCTGTAAAGAGACCTACAAGCCCAGGTTTCAGATGAGGACCCCAGAGTGCCTGGGAACACAGGCACCAGTGTGTGTTTCTCTTGCACTGCATGGAGCAGACTGGTGATCAGGCTGGGATCTACCATAGTCCTTGCTGTGCCTTGTCAATGGTGGTATCAGTAGGTGGCCCTGCTTGACTCTCTTGTTTCTTCAGAGAAAGCTTTTAATCGTCAAAATAAATCATAGTGTTAGGAATTGGGGCTTTTTTTTTTTTTTAACTAAGGTGTCTTGTTTTGAGAGAAATTGTGGCAGGAAGCTGGAAACTTGCTCTGAGACTAAGTCCCTGTATTTAGAGAGAAAATCTGCAAAACCACAACTCTGGGCTCATAAGGAAGAACTTTCTCTGAGAAGCTGCTTCTTTGTACACTTCTTGAGATGACCTTTGCTCCAAAGATAGTACATGTATATAAATGAAAGAAGGTGGGCTTTGAGTAGCTGACAGTCCAATTTGCTTTAGTACAAAGCAGTTTCAGAAGTTTGTTGTGATTTGGCCCAGTGCAAGGAGGAAAAGGAGAAGTATTTTTTCGAGTGGAAAGGCTGGAACATTTACATGGAACCCCTACATTTACCTGGGCCTGCAGAAGGACAACATACCAGCTTTGCGATTCTGTCATGTGTTATCTTTCGTCTTCCTCTAAGAGGTTATTTGTGCTTCTGTGGAAGAAAAGCCATTGTGACGTTCAGCTTTTTATCGCAATGCCTTTCAATTCAAAAAATCAAGAATGTTTATATAGTGAAGCTTGTAGTCACTTGTACGGCTACAGCATGAAGGCACCTTGGGACTGGAACAGTTTGTAACTAGAAAACCCTATACAATCACGCCCCTCATCACCAAGGAGCTGGACCAAGGCTCTGGGTTTCATTCTGTGTGCAGCTGCTTGATTATTCAGTCCTGTGAATTTACAGGAGAGCACAGAGCAGCAGCACATTGTGCCAAACTGCTTTTGGGTCTGCTGGGAGAAGGAAGGCCTAAAATATAAGAAAAGAAGTCACAAGTGCTGGGGAGAAATCGTGGGACCGGAGGAGATGCTGAGTGGAAGAGGGTGATGCAAGCACTCAAAAGTTACTGCTGAGTTATTTCGTGCAAATGGCCACCTCTGCTACCAAAGAATGGTTGGTGCTACAGCAGTTTAGGAAAACCCAGAGATTGGTTAGGTTCTTCAGAAGCGAACTGGCCTCTCATAGTCTAAACACTTGATATCTGATGTAGTTAAAGATTATACATGCTACAGAAAACCCATTACACCAACACAATTTAAGAAGATAAGAAAAACAAATGAGCCAAGAAGCCCACACCTCTCCACCTTATTCGGGGTAACTGTAAACAGAGCAAATCTTGGTCCTCAGAAACATGTCAAAAGGGAGGGGATGGAGCAAAGACTACATTTGTCTAGCTGGCATAATATAGCTGGAAAAATTATGCAGCTTAAAGTGCTCACTGAAAGGAGAACAAACCCCTAATAGCAGAGGTTTGACACAGCACTAGTTGCTTTATGTGAGGTGACCAAGCAAGTGATGAGTTTCCTTCATTTGCATCCAAGCCAACAGACTCAGTAGAGACATCTCCTGATATTAATGGAGGGGAATCCACCCTGGGCACTGCAAAAACGCTGGTGAATGCTCTTTTCATAACACAATATCATCAGTCCCAGTAAGAGAAAGAAGCCCAGCTTCTCAAAGCAAATAATTACATTTCTCATCATCTTGACTAACAAAAACATAAAGGGGCTGTTCAAGACCCCAAACAAAAACCGCCACTTTTTCTAAGCCATTTGGCTTCCACAGTGCTGGGATTCCCCTGGGCACTTGCTGGGGAGCTGTTACAAAGGCTCAGGCAGGATGGTATTTTCAAGTTGACAAGTACAGGAGATTCTGGAGAGCAGACTCAGATCCAGAAATAAGCAAGGGCTACAAATATGTGAGATGCCATGTTAGCTTAGGAGCCTCTAGGCTCCCTTCCTTTCCTGAGAACACAGCTTCCAGACACGTGGAGCTTTGATATGAGCCCATGACCACCTTTCTGATTAGAGCTGGCCATTTGCAGGGCTCTCCAGGAGTTATATTCTTCTTCTAGTCTTCCACTTGAATAAGCTAAGCCATCACATTAAGTGGTAGAAACTGCAGCAAAGCTATAAAACCCGCTGTCTGAAATTCCCCTTTGCTTACCCTTTGCTCCAAGGAAGGTCCTGCAATTACAAGTGAGAAGGCAATTTGGCACAACAAGAGGGATTTACCATTTAGCAATTCTCATGATTACAGGGGATCAAGCGCATCCAGTTCCCAGTGGCAGAGTTCCCTTTCCAGCTCTACGGGAGCAACAGCAGTCACTAAAGACAGCTGGTATGGCTGGCTGTAAGCTGAGCTGTAGGGACACATGTCACCTTTCAGCTACTCTTCTTTAAGGTGAGTGCATGTCTCCTGTTAAGTAGGAAAATTACATACACAGCAGAAATAGATTAAAGAATATTTATTACAAGGAAACCTCACAGAGAAGATGTTTTCTCTGCCTGCATCCCTTTCTCCAGCAGCAGCACCTCTTAGCCCAGAAATAAATTATCCACATATTTCTAAGCACTGAAGCAAACACAAGGGCTTTTTACATCACTCCCAGCTCTGCCTTCTCCACACAACAGTTGTTTCTAGTTACAGCCAGCTTCCACCAGCATCTCTCACTCTCCTTGCTTGCAGGGGCCAATTTGGATACTGACTTTGTGTTTTCACCTTAGTTGGGCTGTGTGGGAGGAAAGGGGAAGGAAGAAAAAGTGAATGTGAATGTCAAGAACTTGCCTTAGATAAAATATTCAAATCTTACAGTGAATAATACATGGGGATGTAAAACAATTACCCAGCTACATCCAAGCCCAGTGCAGTGGAGCAGAGGACTGTACCAGCCTGGCTAGCAGCACCTGACAGAGGACCGAAGAAGGCAAAACCTTTTGCATTACTTCTGTTATTCATTAAATTCCCCTTCATCAGTCCAACAGCAAATGCAGATGCAGGCTACGCACACACAAAAAAATCCTTTACACTTCTGCTCTATCAGCACAGGTGTCGTGCTCACATGCAACAAATCAACATGCAAACTTCTACAGAGGTCTCAGGGCAGCCTCAGCTGGAAGTTACGCCATTCTGTGCTGCTGATGGGCAGAACTTCTCTCAAAATTATTAACAGAGATTTGCCTCACAGCTGCCTTGTCACCTCCATTCTGTGCTCCTGTATTCCCCCCACCCCACTCCCTGAGCTTCCTGGTGGCCATAGCAACATCTCCAGCATAGCCTGGAGTACCAGCTCTTCCCTCCTTTCAAGCAGCCCCCACTCTAGGAAACAATCCTCTTGAGTAGCAAACCTGTGTGGCACTTAGAGCCATTTTAATCTGTGACCATTTCACAGCAGGCTGGTTTCTGACATTTACTGGTTGCAATTATCCCAGCACATCCCCCTGGCCTTCCCCTGCCTGTCACCAACACTGATAGGTGCTGATTAGCTCCACAGGAGAGCAAAACCGCAACACACCAGCCTGAAAGCATGGATGGCTTTACCTGCTGGCAACAGTTCTTAGCCACCCTCTCAATAGACTCTTCTGCCTGTTATGGAGGTGACATCATTGTCCTTGCTGCAGAGCTCAGGTCTGCTTGTTGCATCCCAGAGGGCTGGGTCTCTCTTCATTCTGCGTTATCCAGAGCTTCGGCTGGACTAAACCCCAGCAAGTCCTTTTGTAAGAGCTGCTGAATCAACCTGGGCACCATCTACAGTTGGGAAATAGGCATCTCACTGCACCAGACATGAAAAAGCCCATCTAAGCACATATTGTAACCTGGGCAGTTTGAGCATCCATTTGTATGGGTGCCATGCTAATGTGGGAGCTGCTCATCTCCCTGGTCTTACAAGTTACAGATGTTTGCTTTAGTGTTCTACTTTCAGGCACAAACTGCACAGAGACTGAAAAATAAGGAGCCCTAAAGGATTTTGTGAAACCCCCTAGGTGCAGCCTCCAGGAGACAGCATCCCTGCTGTCTCAAGATGCCATGAACATCTAGAAATCACTCTTTGGAAATCATAGTGGGGCCAAACGGGAGGGGAAAAGAAAGAAGGAAGGAGAGGGAAGACAGAAGCCATCCCTTCCCTCACACAGGCTCCAGGGGACACCTCAGCACTTGTACAAACCCAGGAACATGGACCCCTGCCCATAAACTGCCTGGCAGTTAATTCAGATAATGGCGTTGCCTGGTTGAAACTGCTACTCTGGACAGGTTCTATCCATTGCATTTCTCTTTCAAATTGCTGTTTGAACACACCTTGCTTCCAATGCACTTTTACTGTTAAAACAAAAAAAAAAAACCCAGACTGTCTCTAAGGCATATATACATAAGCATATATACAGCTTGAAGGAAAGATCATTTTCGTTTTTAAGCCCTTCAGTGCTTCCAGATCTAATTCATTTATGCGAGGAGATAAAATTCTACTTATTACAGGCCAGCGTATTTCCAGACAGATCTAATCATCATTAGCCTTTCTGATTACTAAGTAAACAACTCGCTCAAGTATTGATAATAAATCCACAATATCGCTTGGATTTGTTTTAGCTTCAGACGTTAGCATCAGCTGTTGCAAGATGCAAATACAATAGATTCATTTTCTCATTGTGTTTGCCAGAATATTGTGCATGTGCTACTTCAGTATCCCAGGCTCAGATATTGCATTCCTCCCCTAGGGTCTAGCAAACAAGGATTTCAAGAGGGCAGAAAATGAATTCCCAGCCCAAGGGAAAACATTTGATGAAAAAAGTCACATTGTTAATAGTTTTCATGGAGAATGAGATGAAAGCGGGGGTGAAAAAAACAATACTGGGCTGTTTTTAGCTGTAAGTGCCACCGAGGGCCTGGTAAGAGCCGTAGTTTGATACTGTTGAGCCCAGACTCTTGCATGCTGGGGACCCCCGTCAGGCTTACACACGCCTCACCGGGTGTAGGGTAGAAGGAAGGCTGCTGGTCCCCACAGAAGTCAGGCAGGAGAGGCTGTCTGGTAAAACACAAAATACAATTCAGGAAGCATTATGACATCTGGATTGACTACAAAATCATTATTTTCATTGGAGGTACTCTTTTTTGTAATGAGAAGTCCTTTATTCCTGTGGATAGCATGCACTTTCCACAAGAACTGTGAAAGCTTGATATGTCCAAGAGAAATGTCAATGGAAATCATTCAGGTGAGCTTTCATAATACCACCTTTACTTTGCTTGCAGTTTTCAAAGCACATCTTCCTGTTTTACCCTGAAGGAATTGATGGCAGACAGGGCAGGCAGATCTCAGGGTTGGACAGCAAGTCATTTTTAGTGCACAGATCTGCTGTTCTGCTCATTGCTTCATCATCAGAACAGGGGAAAGACGTACCAATGTATTAGTCACTGCACACATTGACTACATTCCCTCCTTGAAACAGAGGGACGGTGAATGCAGAAATCCATCTTTATTGTTCTTGGATTCACTACTAGTAGCAAACTGAAGTGCAAAAATTCCAAACCACAACAAAAAAACCCCACATATAAAATCCAAGAAGGCTCAAAGTGCCAAGAGATCTTACAGGAGCTCCTGGCAAGGCAACATGCAGCTGAGGTAACCAGCTTCTCCAACCTGCTAATTACCTGGATCCATTTTCAAGGAAAGGAATAAAATGTCACGATGACATATCTTACTTTAGCTAATCAATGCTGTGGGCTGCAAAGAAAAAGAAAATAGTGCCATGAATTCACAATAACCTTCTTCAGAAACCTTGTGGTTTTTTATGCTTAGCTACTGCAAAACAGAGGAGGTTAGACAATGAAAATGCAAGAGAAGCAATTGCTTCCATCTCTGCTGGGCAGCCCTTCAGAACAGGCACAGCTACGAGCTAAATGCTCTGTTATGATCAAGACCAGACACAGCAGCTCCCTCACGCTTCTCCGCCAGCTGTATTTCTAGTGTTCACATCGGTCAAGTGTTTGGCTTTTTCGTCTGTCCCCAAAAAGCAGGGGCTGGTGTTCACCAAGGAGCACTGAGCTAACGGTGTAGCAGCATTTGAACTCAGGATGGTTGGGAGCCTCAGGGGGTGAGAAGGACATGTCAAGCCATTTCCTGTGTGCTTCTTCAAAGAGCTGGATGAATGAGCCAAGTCCAAGCTCTTTAACAAAGGCAAAGCTTGAGGGTATTCCGGTGGGTGTGTCCTGTCCTTCCTCTTTCCCAAAACTGTCAGATCACCACAGATACGAACATGCCCTCCCTGCCTCACTGGCTCACCCAGATGCTTCTTCCAACCCTTTGTGTATCAGACTCACTCTGTACTCCAGATCACGTGTGCACTGAGAGTGGAAAGAAAGCAGCTTTCCTAGAACAAATGTAACCATCAAAATGAATCTCCATGAACTTAGAAGGCTTTCAGCACTTTTAAATTTTTTTTTTTTTTTTAATAAAAACACTCTGTGGAAAACTTTCCTGTAAAAAGCAAATAGACTAGTTGAAAAGGAATTGATGTAATTGATTAGAAAGCGATTAGAAAGTAATTAGAATATCACAATAGCTTGTTAGGTGACACATGTGACTGGACTATTTTGAGTAAGTTTATAGTTGTTTAGGAAGGGCCAACAAGAAAAAAAATCAGTTTGGTGTATCAATGAATCATTTCATTTATTTTTATATTGTCTTTATTCTAACAGGACACAAGGATAAACTCAAAAATCTTGACTTAGTAATGAAAATGAAAGAAGCATCATGGGACACACCAGGGGTTTGCTACAGGTCATCTAACAAGGAACATTAGGCAGACAGTTTCAATTTTTTAAAAATGTTTTTTAAGCCATTAGTTGGAGACTTAGGTAGCCTTCTCCTTTCACAACAGAAAGCTATGAAACAGGCAAGAGGCTCAAGAGCTTCTTGGGATGCGATGGCAGAGATTCTCTGGAAAGTTAAAGGGAAGAGGGAGTTTTGGAGGGTGGGTAGCTCTCTAAAGAAACTGTATTAAAAGCACACACACGCTATGCCAGTGCGGAGGAAGCATAGCAGGAGAGCAACTTGGCTCTGTCAGGAGCTGTGCAACAGCCTGAAACTTGAGAAGAAAAATAGGAAATAGGGTAAGTTATTCAGGAGAAGGATGACAGAAGAGCATGAATTTTTAAGGGTAAAATCAAGGGCCAAAGACACAGAACAGATCCAGAGAACAGCAACATTAACAGGAAAGTATGTAAATTACTCTGTTAGCAAGACAATAATGATCACATCTCAGTGGGAAGGGAGCAGCTGGCCGTGAGGATCAGAGCAATTAATGCCATTTGGCTTTATTATTCACTGAAAAGGATCCGGCTAGGATGCAGATGGGCAGAAGAATAATGCCCAGGGAAGGGGTGGAAGAGCAAAGATGACACCAGAAAAGGAGCAAGCCAAAGAGTAGTCTGGTAAGGCAGAAAACACTTAAGCTTATTTATCTGGCTGTACCTGAGGAAATGCACCCAGGGAGCTGGTCAGCCTGCAGGGGAACACATCAGAACTGCTAGAAGCTTTTGCTGAGCTCTTGGAGAAAGAATGGCACTGCATAATGGGAGAGACAAGCAAGATGTTCATCTTTAAAGGACGGAAATGTCCAAGGGATAACAGAGCAAACGGCAAATGGCTTCAATTTAAATTCCTAGAAAAGCACTGGAACAAATTATCTAATTATATGTGAACAGGCAGTAAGCAACCAAGATACAATCAACCACCATCACCAACTGATCAAAAACAATCACTTCAAATAAATCTAGTTTTTAACTCTTTGCCATACCAGGATGTAAAACCTAAGGGAAATTTTTTGTTTGTTCAGTTTTGTTTGTTTGTTTTCTCTGTTGTTTTAGTTTTCAGAAGGAATTTTTTGTTCCACATTCAGCTAGGTTTGGAAAGGAGAAATAATCAGTCGCCATGTGAAATAGACCAACCTTGCGGGTCTTCAGAAATACCGGAGTTAAATAATGTGCCATGAAATAAGATCTATTTAATGTGCATTTTTTTTTATTTTACACTCTCTGTTCTATATCTTTGCATATCCAGACCACATGAGATGGCTCCCCACTGTGACACTAGCCCTACAAAGTATTTCTTTAAACCACATGGTAAGAATAAGATTTACACAGCACCCTGGGGTTCACAAACACCGGATGAATGTAAACACACATTTCTGCGTGCACATGAGAGCACACTGCAGTGGCACCCAAAGCTGATTTAAAAATATTTATCTGCATTAGTCATGGGGTTGAGCACAGAACACTTTTATAAAGGCGGAGTTGTCAGCCTCCATCCACACGCAGCAGAGCGTGGGGAGGTGCAGGCAGCACTTTAATCTATTAAACCAGTTGATAAATACCTTACACCACTCAACATGAAAAATTAAGCTGTGAACTATACAACACACGTGAATTATCTTCTAATTTTATTACACAGGAGCTCACAGTATGATGTGACTGAGAAGGCATTGAAGCTTGAGTTGCAACTCCTAAGAAGTCAGACTCTTTGCTGCAGAACTGAAGAAGGGAATTTGGTGCCTACTGTCAATATCACAGGTCTTCAAGGGACATCTGCAATTTATTCCATATAAAAAAGTTCGCGAGCTGTTCAACATGAATACTCTACCTCCTCCTCCATGTTTTGCCAGATCTTCCCCCACATAGATCAAAATCGCTTTGGCTAAAAAGCCCCATATCCACCACAAATTAAACACTACAACAAAAAGTACTTTTATCAAGATATTCATTATGACTACAGAAAAAGGTTCTTAAAAAAAAAAAACAATGCCCAATGAACCAACCTTGGATGCCCTTCATAAAGGAAACCATTTGTACAGGTGGGTTGACTGGGATCTCATAAGACACATCAAACCACCTCAGAACCCAACACGGCCACAAATCCAGGAGCCAGGCATGGCCCATTACAGGTCACCAATGCCCTAGGGGTGATTTGCCAGCTGTTGCCCTCAATGGGTCCTTTACACCTTCTTTAATTTGTTCCCTCTACGGAGAGGGGGATCTTCAAGGACAGGGGCAGGGCACACCAGTCCCTGGGGAAGGGATCAGATGGTCACTATGCCAGGAGCTAGTGAGGAACCTCTGAGTGCTGGAGCTGCCTGAGGAGGGACATGTGGGCTTGGGGAAGTTCAGGTGAGAGGCAGGAGGCCATGAGATTTTGGGGATACATGTGAGAAGGAACCTGGTGGGTGGATGCAGGCTTTTCACTGTGAGGGAAAGAGACAATCTTGCAGGCTGTGATACCATGTTGGGCAGGCAAGGTGTGAGTGGCAGGTGATCTGAGTGAGGATCTTGGTTGCAGTAAGTGATGGGGACGTAACAGAGGAGATAACAACACCTGGAAGTTGTAGACTGTGGTCCAGAAATCCAGCTACTTTCAAGTTACTGAGATACAGAAAATAACTAGTTAGATTCCTCTCCTCTCAACCATCCTGTCATGCTACCTTGGCTCAATGAACCAAGTTCCCCTCATCTAAATAAACCAAACAACTGGCAACTACTGGTCACTGGAAAAAAAAAAATAAACTGACCTCAGCTTTTGAACTGTACTGCCCCCAATAAGTAAGAGAAAACTAACAAATCTTCTTTAACAAAACCTCCAAATTATCCCCTTTTCCCTTAGCAACCACCTACAGCACATGCACATAGCTGGTGGCTGCACTGCAGATGCCATCTGTTCCAGCACAACAGCAACTCACCCACTTCTACCCACTCGGCCTGACCAGAATTTAACACTGCCTGCTGTGTGCACAGGGGAGGCACATGTGTTGCAAATGATGGAGAAGAGTAAATTAGGATAAGGAAGAGATAGTCACTGGTAGAGGGGGAGGAAGGTGCAGCTGAGATGAACCCTTCTCTTTGGGAGGACGCTGAGTTGGCTCTACTCAAGAAGGGGGGGAAAATTCACACTGGGAAAACCAAATGTTTCACTATCTTGTAAGCTGCTTAGTCCTGATGCAGCCACCCAACCCTATTGCTACCTTACCACCAGCTGCAAACAGCAATACAATTGTTTTTGGTGTGAAGCTTCTCCAGTGCAGAACTCCACCGAATCATTCTGAGAGCTGGCATCAGCCCTGGCATGGGCAGAGGAACACAACTTAGCCTGCAAGTTCAGTTCCCTGATACAACAGTTTTGCTCTGTGGCTGTGAGCACCAGACAGTCTCTGCACCTAACCTTATTTATATTGTTCTCTGAATGGGTAACTGCATCTCACACTACTGTAAACCAAACTTTGCTTGGCAGCAAGATAAAGATGTTCACAGTCCATTGGGTGCTATACAAAAAATGTATTCTCTTTTGCAAAAGTTCAGCTATTGCTATCTTTCCTCCCCCCCACCCCATAAACAGGGAACAAGAAAGCTAGAAAGATCCTTGCATTAGAAAAGTAGCTTTGTTTGTTTATTTTTTTAAATGAACTTTTTAAATGATCCGTCCAGTTCCATCAAAATCCTGTTTCTGTGAAGCAACAGGATCACAGTGAGGACAAGTTCTTTGTCCAGGGTTTCAATTCTCTTTCCAGGAAGGGCTCTGCACCTCATGGGCTTCCTCTTGAGGCACATTGCCAATGCTTTACTTCCAGTTTCTATGATTTCCTTCTTGCTTGCTATACTTGGGTAATCCAGGCTCCATGCAATACCACTCCTTTTGTGCTTGGATGCTTCGGAAACTCTCTCAGTTCACATGGCTCAATTTCTGCTCCTAAAATGTCTACTGAAATTGTGTGTGGCATCATTTCTATTACTGAGCAGTTATTAAAACAGAGTACATTTACTTGTTTCCGTATTTAGCCTCACTAAGAGGAGGCTGCCACACACCTGCTTCCTTATATACCATAGTTTTGTTGACCATGCACACATAAACTGTTTTGTCTCTCCTCTGAATTGGCTTGAAAACTTTTTAAAAGTGGGATTGCGTTTAACAGTTACTTATTCAGTATCAAGCACCCTAATTGTATCAGGTAATAAACTTGAATATTAATTGGTTTTATTAAGGAAAGAAGACATGATATACAATTCAGTCTGTTTAAATATATGCTGAATGCAACCATGGCTACATAAAGAATTTTATTTTTCTTATTGTCTGCCATCTAAACTCCGCCAAATATCAAGAAATCACTTTCAGTCATTAGCCTTAAAAAGTCCTCAATTTACATAACCTTGTAATGAGAAAAAAGCAAACAGTTTCTACAGATGGCAATAAAGCAAGCAACATTCAGTGTTAATTGAACAAGTAAATCTATGCATTACGGGAATCTGCAAAAGCAAGCACTATGCATTTAAATAACAAAACCAAGTTATATACAGTTTTTTCTTCAGTTGTGTGAATCAAGATTTTACTTTAATAAAAAGATTACTATGGCACAGCAGAAAAAAACACTACTTATTTATACACTGTTTATATTACCTGTATTGCTACCTTCATTTTAGAGTCCCCCCTTTTTAATTCTTTTCATAGTTGAGATGTCAAACTGAATTTATGACTTCTCTGTCCTTTTTGGAGCTACTTCCATTGTTCACTTGTATCTTCTATTTTATATAAATATATATATATGCACACGTGCACATGTATCTCTCTCTATATACCCCTTTGATAAAGGGACAGTATTTGAAAGCAATGCCACTTAAGCAAACCTGTACGATCCCTCTTGTAATAGCAGTTGCTAAGATAGGGATTCTTAGTTACACAGCTCAGGAGCTTCAACTATTTTCCCTTTTTTAACCAGGCCAGTTCTGAGTACTCACAGCTGTGGGGTTGCTGGTACCAGAAGGACTTTAAAAGCTTACCTTGTGCACAGGAATGGAATACCTTGGTGCTTTGCACTGCCTGAAATCACCTGTAACACATTAAGGTCCTCTTCTCCCCATGAGCGATCAGCTGTGAAAGTCTTGGTGAGGCAACCATGGTCTGGGAGTCTGCTTCTGCCTTATCTCCTCCAAAAGCTGCTTCTGCACCCCATCTTGCTAACAAGCTGCAAAGACACTGGCACATCTTTCTCTAAGCTGTTTTGGATGGATTTCCAGCAAAACTTTTGTCTTGGCGGCTCTCTATACACCTGTAAGAGATTCCAGTGTGCACATATACCCCTTGTCAGAGCTGCCTGGATGGATGGTTGACAGCCACCCTGGAGCAACGGAGAGTGTAGAAGATATGACTACTTGGACACCTCTGGGAAGTACTGTGAGATGTGGGAAATCCCA
Source organism: Columba livia (assembly GCF_036013475.1). Lineage (NCBI taxonomy): Eukaryota > Metazoa > Chordata > Aves > Columbiformes > Columbidae > Columba > Columba livia. The sequence goes on from NC_088603.1 coordinate 93,845,389, forward strand.
AAAGGTAGGATAGTCTGCACGTTTTATACACAGTAGCAAAAAAGGAAATCTATGCTCAAATGTGGCCTTGCATCCCATGAGTGCAAAGGTTTAATGGCCTAATTAATTGAAACAATCCTCTTTTATAAAAATCGTTGCAAGTGAAATATTCCTAAGAATTCATGGCTTACTTGGTTGCTTTACTTCCCTAGCAAGAGATTTATGAAAGATTTACACACTGTATCTATATGGAGCAGACACTTTCCATACATATTTGCTTGATTAGATAAAATTCAAGCTGCAGCCATGTGTTTTTTTTTTTTAAGAATTAAAAAGCTCAGTAACTTTTTCTGCAATGCTTATTGTTTTCTTGAATAAAGCCACAGTAAAACCACATAGCCAAAAATGCTTTATTTCATCATTAGCTATATAACCCGTAAGAATAAAATGGTGGCTGTAATATTTTTGTTCAAAATAGTTCCAAAACCGAAGAAAAATATACTGAAAACATTAACCAATACTTTATTCCTATAAAAATAACAAGAAAAATGATACATTCATTTCAAGAAGTGTCTACATTTTTAAACAATAAATTAAGCTTTGTAATAACAACATCGATTTACATCTTAAATGATTCAAAAGAAAAGTACAGCTTAGGATACAAAAACTCTGTCCTTACCTTCCAAATACATTCTTTTATTCCTTTAAAGCACTGGAACCTAAGATCTCAGAAAAAGAAACTATCGAGTGCTACAGAAACCACCATTAAAACAAAAAATAGCCCAAGTCGCTCAATGCATATTGTCTTTGCTTCTTCTGCATCTCTGAAAAAAATGTTATCGTGTATGAAAATACAAACTTAGTGACCAGAATAGTGGAATCTCTTGCAAAGCTTGCAAAATCCTCCCAATTTTGGCTTTCCCAGCTGTTATGCAATTTATTCACGTACTATTAAGCACATTTTTGTACCAGTTGCAATGAAGGTCAGTTTTAACCAATCACATTAGTTACTATGAATGCCTGGCAGATTTTCAAAACCTTGATAGGACTGTCCTCACTATTTATCTTGTTTTTCTCTATAAAGGTTACACAATGACGTGTGAAAAATCTAAATTATCTTGAGTATTCACTGCACAGGTCACTGGAATATAAGCATTGATACTTGTAATTGATTTTGCAAAATCTGGATTTGAAATACATCTAAATTTGAGCACATATACTAATTTGCCACCTAATTTCTACAGACAGTAATTTAATTTCTATTAAAAACTAGGAAAGCAATGGTTACACCAGATTTTTATTCATGTATGTGAATCTCTGAATTAGAAGAGCACTGATCAAGAATAACTCAACAGTTACCAAGCTAACCTGCTGCTTAATTGAAGCAAATTAAGCCCATGAAAATTAACACCCCTGGTCTGAGACTTTTTCCCCTGCAAAATGAACATTTGGCTTCGCTATTCTTGCAAACTCACGTAGATACATTTGACTGTACATGAAACTGGGCTGCTCCGGTTAGTTAATACAGGTACAACCCCACTAAGGCCAATAGAGACTGCTGGTTTACTGAGCAGGCTTTCGATCTCTTCCCGAAGGAAGGCAGCCCTTTCTCCTTCCATTCTGCAGCCAGGACTTCTGAACCAGGGTTGCAACCAACCATTCACAACAAAGTTGAGAAATTAATCAGGTAGCTAGGTCAATGTCGACTTCTCTGTGCTTTAGTGGCCATACTGCTTACCAGTTGAGAACTGTTTTAGTTTATGACTACACAGATGCAGCCACAAAGAAGATTGTAAGCTGCTAGAAATTAGTATTATTATTATTTTTTTTAAACAGAGAAACTATTTTTTCTTTGTAAAAGGTGTAAGTGTGTTTTTTATATATTTGGGTAAACAAACCTTTCTTACTTGAAGATCCAGATTTTAATTTTATTTTATTTATTTTTTTAAGCATCAGTTCTAGTTCAGCACAAGAAGACTTCCTAATGCTCAGGAGAGCAAGCTCCAAAGGCTTCCCATTTACAAGATGGTTATTTGGCAAAAGGCTGATAGAAACATGATGCTAGACTGGTTTCAGTTGGTAAGTGATGTTAGGCAATAGATTTAGTAGATCGAGCAAAGTGTCTTAACATGTGTGGCATCCTCACTAGTTATCCAGGCACAATCAGGTTCCATTTATGTCTCGGAAAAAGACGTGAAATGAAAACAGCCCAAGTAAGTTTTAGAAGGAATAGATTTGAGTTTTGTTTAATGTTACTTAAAAACACAAAGCAGTAAATGGGGAAAAAAGTTCAGCTTAAAATTATTTTCTAGGTCAGTCTGACAAAAATTAAAACCTATCAACAGCAGGGCTCTTTACTAAAGAAATTGTTCTAAAGGAAAAGATGCATTCAAAACATGGAAAAATGTTTTGCAAAGGGAAAAAAATATTGCATTTCCTACACCTACCTTAGCTGTTAAAAACATTTCATCGTTTTTTATTTTTAAATTTTAAATAAGAACCAGGTCTTATCTGCCCTGAACAAAACATTTCCTACATGCTTTTTTGAGATATCTCTGTGATTTTTACCACTGTTAGCAGCACTGTTTGAATTCCTCAGAAAGCAGCTCAGTTGAGGTTGGTCTGAACACCCCATTACACCTTCAGCAGGTTAAGTAATATCGTATCTTAAGCAACAGCAACATCACTTAGCCTGTCTGCAACAAAGCCAGTTTTACAGCTGTGGGGAACCTCAGGACGTTTTTATACAGTAAAATAATGACAACTCAAGAAACAACATCAAAGCCAAGAAAACAGAAGCTGAGCAACTAACAGCAAACTGAAGTGTTTCATTAACGTCTATTAAAATCAATGCTTTAATATTTCAAAGAAGAATTTAATGAGATTAAAAACCTTCAGTTAAACTCAAAATACCACACAATCTAAGACTCTTATCCAAGTCTCCCACCCAAGTAGTCTGCAACAAAATTAGGAGAGTCAATAAAGGCACATTCTACTCCCCATTCCAAAAGTCAGCTCTTAAGATGAATGTCTTTTAAAAAGCAAGACAAAATAAAACAAGCCTCACAACAGTTTCTAGTCTGTTAATGACAACCGAAACTAAACAGTGTCAGCAGTCCACACAATCTGCTTTTTCTATTATTTTCTTGGTTCTCAACAGTTGCTCTGCATAGTAGTGGTCAAATCAGACCACAACTGTCACAGGATTAGTCTGAACTGAGAAATGGTTAAATCCATCAATATCATGTGCAATATCATCAATATCAAATTGCATTAGATTGCTATATTTCAACTGTTACTATAATACTATTGTTAAAGCAGAGTCACCTGAGATGGTTTAACACTATCAGTGTCAGAACTTAAATGCAAGATAATCCATTTAATCAAAACATTATGTTTTATACAATGAATTAATCATTCACTTGGCTTTCAACTTCCTTTGAACAAAGTATTTCATGACACAACTTTACCTTCCGCATAGTTTCAATTAATAAATGCTTTTAACCAAGTAGACTAATTGCAGGTTACCAACTGAAACACAAACATTTCCCAGTGCACATTCTTTCTGGAAAGGTTTTATGTGAATGAGTAAAATAAACTTGCACTTGAATGCTACATTTCAAGACATAACAATAAAGTCATTATCAGTGAAATAACTATGTTTAAATTTTAATTGACTGAATATGAACCATGTGTATTTTTCACACTTTCAATCAGTGGACCATTTATGCATTTAGTCAGACACATAAGAACATTATCTACAGGGAAGAACTTTTGTTGCAAACCAGTATCATATAACGCTTGTAATAAAGCAAATGCACAGGTCTTTAGATATTTCAGAACCACAAATGTGTGTATATATATATATTTAACCAACTATTGCATAGCAGAAAAAAGGAATGGGAAACAGAGAACCAATTGTTAAAAAAAATAAGCGTATATGAAGAGCTATTGCTGAATTCTTAAGTACATTTTGATTGCATATAATTTAGTACCAACACTTAAAAGACAGGATTAGTGATGGCAAAGCTCTGGAATAATTTTTTGATTATTTTTCAAAACACCACCAGTATTCAAGATTTGGTTGTATTTTAATAATTCATATTTCATACGTCCTGTTAAACAAAAGGCATCCAAGGTTTACGGCACCATTTTTCTTATTTTCAACACATGGTATAAGATCTGTCCCTCCCACCCCCATCTCAGAAGTGTTCCACTGTGATACTTCTGAAGACACTATGAATAGGCATTTTAGTTACTTTTGTATCAAATATAAAGCCACTTAGTTAAAATTTGTTTAATTTTGAAGAATAAATGTCAGTGTATTTCAGAGTCATGAAAAACCCCAAAGGCTTATGCCTCCATCTTTATCCACTGCCATGCTAGAAATTTTGAACACTGTCATGAGTACAAAAGCACAGGTGAAAACTGAAGGTTAAACTCTTTATGAAGGTTATACAGAATCTTGACTTCACAGCATTTTCTTCTATTTGTCAATTGCTTGAGAGTTAAAAATGTTGAGTTCTACCTTCTCCTCCCCCCCCCACCCCCCCAATATCAAAATCACCTGCCTTTTTAATTTCCTAATTCTTGTAGAAAGACAATGCAGCATGAAGAAAATGCTTTCATAATTACACTTTCATCGCCAGATCAGATCTAAGGCATACATCATCCAGTGCAAAGTCATCACATACTAGAGAGAGAAGACAAAACCCCCTTCATCGTCCCCTGTGGACCCTATAGGTACATGTGCAAAACCCAGCGAGACTGAAATAAAGATGGACACAAATTACAAGATACTTGCGTAGTCAAGATTTGCTCTATGGTTTTACAAAAAAAAAAAAAAAAAAAGAAAAAAGAAAAAAAAAAGAAAAAAATCAAATATTACAGAGATTACTATTTTTATAGCTTTGAGTAGTCTCTCTGTGGCCAGCAATTTCAAACAAGTTATTCAAATCTAAATAAGAGTTCATGAATGGTATTACCTAAACCATGTAAGTTTACCACAACAAGAGCAGCATTCGTTGTCAGAATATGATCATCATCATTTAAACACACACATACTAATGTAATCCAAGCCTCTACCATGTATTTTGACACTGGAGTTAAACGGAATAAATGTACAGTGTTTTGGTAAATGCATATTCAACATGAAGAAACATAAATAGCAATAGGAATATAGCAATAACCTTGAACACAAACAGTAAGTTTAATCAAGTACTTCCACAAAAGAAACAGATATAGAAAAAGACAGGCTCTCAATATTTTCTTACTATTTATTGCCTTGCCTTTTTCCTCCTTGCCTTTTTCACTTCTTGACAAACTATTAACTGCAAGTCATGGCAACTGCAAGGGATGACTTAGAGATCTGGGCACAACAAAACTTAAAAGAAAAAAAGAAAAAAGACATTTTAACAGAAAGGCACACACATAACAAAAGGGAGGCTTCTGTTAACCACCCACTCAGCAGGCACAGATTCTTTAGTGTCCACTGCTCCTCCAGCAGGAAAGGGTCACACTGTTTTCTCACTGCTCAACATTCTCTCCAACAGCAGCAGGCAGACAGCCCTTGTACAACACTTTTCCACTCTCATTAAAAAAAGAAAAAAAAGTCTCCTGAGCAACATGTGGGTGTCCAGTATCATTTTACATTTGGGGTCACAGACAGATTGAGTGACCTGATACAGTTTAGCAAGTTAAAAGTGAACCAGAGTTATGGTCTCTTGCCTTCCAATCTGTGTCCAGTCAAGGAAGAGGATGATGGTCCAAAATATTACAAAAACTTCAGTGAAAGTGAAATCTGGAATGCCGTTTTTATGAATGAGCAAAAAACTTATTCAGCCTTCAGCCTAACAAAGCCAAGAAGCTTTCCACATTGCCAATTACCCTGCACTTTCCAATTAAAACTCTTTTGATCAATAAATAGTAACCAGGTATCTTCTTTACCTATAACTCATAACGTAATCTTGAAGAAATGACTAATCCTACCGAAGAGAAAAGTCAGCAATTTTGCACATCCTACATTCACTTTTCAGCTCCCTTCTGGGAAAAAACATAACCTTCTGGTAACGTGAGAGATGCATGTTGCAGAGCTGTGGCAGTTTCTACAATGAAACTCCAGATATAAATGATAATATCCATAATAGAAACCATAATTCTAAAATATATCTGAATAAGTGTGTATATATACCTAAAAAGAAAATAATCTAATTTTCTCTTTTCTACACATATAAACATCTGGCTAATATGCACCATAACTTTTTTTCCCTATTTAGGACTAATCTTTTAAATAACAGAGTTTTAAACAGTTCCTCCGAATATTATTTTAAACACTATTAAAAAATGAAGAACTATCTCAGGGTAATCAAAAAGCACACACAAAATAAATTAACATCATACAAATGTGGTTATATTGTTCAGAAAGTCCAATTCTCCCATTTGAAATGAAATGGAGACCAGCGTACCTTAGGGTGAATTATTCATCAATATACAAATTCATTCTCTCTTTCTATGTAAATCTTCATGTGAATTTAGCTGCATTTCCATAAGCAAGAAAGACAGTAAATCCACAGAACTCTTGCAAAAGGGAGTTGTGTTTCACTGGATAAGAGCAGTTTTTACTGAAGGGCAGCAAGTCAACATTTTAACACCATCTGGACACCAGCAACAGCTGTGCCCTTGTAAGCTTCACACCTTGAATTAGCAGCAACATAATTTATGGGTTCAGTAGTAATTTTTCTTCCAGTATTGGGTTAGACTGCTTCGCATATACAGTAAATCGAAAGTCTAGGACTTGTGTGCAACATTAATCCACATTTACATCTGAGAACTCATAAATACACATGGAAACAAAGGTGACAAAGAATTAAACCTCATTTTAAGTTAAAATATTTTCAGTCTACCTATAGAGACGGTAGTGAAAGACAAGTATAAAGGAATGGACAGCAGAAACAGAACAAAAGGAGTAAAATAACTAAAACTGTAAGAAGTAGGTCACTGCTAAAAGGGCAACTTGCAATTAAAATTGATCAACAGAAGATGTAGATTGTACCATCTGCATAAATGCTTAAATGCAGCATTACTTTGCACATCACATACAGCAGATGTGATTCCTAAGAAGCATATTATAACAACTGGCATACTTACTAATAGATTTATGGTAACTGAATACTTACTTTCTCCAGCTCTTAATATACAGTAGTTATGCATTAGCCTTTAAAGCTCTTCGTCAGCCTTTTAGAAGTCAAGGTTACATTTCCATGAATATATAGTGTCCCAATAAGAAAGTTACAAATATTCACCTTCAGTGAACTTTCACACAATAAAAATATATTAAATACCCTCTTAAGCTGAATAATTTCAATACTGTTAGCTTTCTTTTTGCTATTTCAAAGGAAACACAAGGATCTTTGTAACTTCTAAAGTAAAAGATGTTTTAAGGCAGTAAAAGATATGTATTAAGGTTTCCATGATTGTTTATGGTTGTCTATGTGAATAAAGCATATTACACACAATTGCTCTCATATATTTATCTACATGACTCTGTTATACTGTACATGATTTAGCAATCTTCTTGAGAAATTTAAAGTGCCACAGTTCAAATGTGCTCATCTGTCTTTTCATGGGCTTCTAGTCCATTCTAGTTGCTTTCAGAAAAAAGCCCCTGATTTACTTAAAGAGCAGTCTTTTAGGTGAAAAAAGAATTCATCCCTCACTGCTGTGCTAACTGGAATCCAGTGGTCGAACCAATCCTTCTTTGTAAACACGAAGAATAGCTTCACAAACAAATTTGTATTGACTCTGTATAAGAAAGAAAAAACAAAACCATTTATGAATAATTAGTTAAACTCCTGATTATATAGTAGTATTTAATAGGACTAACAGTCCCACTGCTTCCTTTTCTCCTGGACAATGACAGGAGAGGAGATACAAAGAATGAAGGAGAAAATCCAGCTGTCCTGGTTGTGTTCACAGCATACACAGGTAACATTTACTCTTCTATGAAGGACGAGCATTAAAAAAATCTCACACCCTCTATTTTTTTTGTTACTGTTAATCTGATTATTACAAGTATTCTAACCTTACCAATTCTGCAGTTACATATTACTGAACACATTAAAGTTATGTGACCAAAAATGCATTTAAAATTACAATACAGAATATATAGGCCCCATTGCCTTGCTAAAAACTTTTTTTTTTAAACCAACTACACTATTGCAGAAGACATAGTTGCTTTATTTCCAATTTGCAATCAGACCACACATTTCCTTTAATAACAGAATGGGATCAAAACGTTTAGAATTAATATTTTTGAAGATCAGCAGCCACATTAATTTTTTCTGTCATCCAAATTTTTTCACTCATTTAGTTCTTATGAAGTCTGCAGAAATTAGATTACTGTTTCTTTTCTGAATTTTACTATTAGAAAGACTATTTCTTTCATGATCTTGTGATGTACCCATTTGTTAAAAGCAATTGCGCTGTGAGGCTCTTTCTGAAAAGTGATACAAGGATACATTAGTAACAGGACTAGTGCAGAACTTAAAGGCCACATAGCCTAAATAATATATTTTGATTAGCACAATCCCAAGAACACAGGATGACGGAAATGTAAAAGAACGTACAAAGATCGAAGTATACCTCTCCTCTGAAAGTACTTCCCACTACTGCCAAAACCCCCAAATGAACACCTTTCTCAAAAGCTCAATGTCATACATTCAGAGACGCGCAGCTTCGCATTTTCTAAATCCCTTTTTACATCTTTGAAATCTTTTCCCAGCTGGCCTTGTATGTCAGCTCTCATCAGCTCTCCAGGAGCCTCTGGAAACACTCTCCCAAAATCTCCCAAAGGACAGGGCTATAAGATACCACTTGGACTCTGAAGGACCTTAGGTTGCATTTAAATACCACTAGTTAGGAATGTTATTCTCCGTAACCTGCAATACATTTTATCTTAAGTACATAAAAACCTAAAGAAAACTTGGGGATGGAAATTAATTTTCTCTATCTTGATTTTCCTGCCTTTTCTTCAACCTTTCAGTCAATTACTCCCACCTTCAATATCACTCTGTTCTTTTGTCTTTATGTCTTAATTACCTTGACTTTTCTCTTCATTGTTATTGTCATTTGTGTATTTCTACTGCCTGAACAAGCCAAGTGTGATATTTAGAGCTCTGTTCAATACTTTGTTAACTCCTTTGTGTCATCAAGTTACTGAACAAATAGGAATGAACACTTGAGCATTGCTTCCTCTGACTCAGACTCTGACTACTTGTTTTCTTATCTGTAATGGGTATTCTTACTGCGCACTCAGCTGATAACTAGTCCTGTTTGTACATCCTAAAGCACTGCTTTCTGTAATGTTTTGTATCTGTAATTGCTCTTTGATGGAACATAATAGTTAATTATTATTTTTTTTAATTTTCTTTTTAAATGAAAGGCCATACAGTTACAGAAATTTTGTTGTAGCCTTATTATTTTGGTCAAAGCTTTTGTTTTGCTTTTCCTGATGACCAAATTACAGGTCTTTGAGAAACTACAGCTTTCAACATGATTAACAGCAGACACTAAACTGACCAGTTCATAGTTCTGATGAGTCCATTCTTACCATCCCCTGTCTGATGGTAACTCATAACATGCATCCGGCTATGCGTATCATCTTAGAACTGGAGCACACACACGAGCCCCCCAGGGCAGCTGAACAAGCTTCAGGCAAGGCTATTACAGCTGAACAATGCCTAATGGCCTCTCTCAGAAGCCCAAAGCCGCATATCAAATCTAGGGGCTAGCTGGAATGCAGGCATGGGAATGCGACGGAGCACCCAGGACACATCAAAATGGGAATACGCAGTTCTTCGGTATTCTGCTTTCTCACAGTTTAGTGCTTGCTTCTGTGTCTCATTTACAGCACAGTTATGCCAGTTCTGCTTATTGGCTTTTGACAACAGTATCTGCACTCTTCAGAAATGACAAGAGAATTTAATTTCACAGTATTGCTGCTACACATCATCCCTCTCCTGATTGTGCTGATAGTAAACTGTGGAACACAGCCAGTGAGGTAAAGAATCCTATTTTAGATACTCAGTTTCCCACATTTGGGATCTGTCTGTCAGTGTATTTATTGCTATTCCCCATATTCTTCAATTATGCCAAAGTGTGAAGTGCAAGAACAATTTCCGCTGATTCCTGTTCTAATGGGAGGTAACTTGGCCTTCTGGCAAGGTGAAGTTTACTTCAGGTTCTTATGTCTGATTGTCAAGAAGGCAATCACTTCTACAAAGTTTAAACCTGAACTTGCTCAGTTCATTTTCGAAACTGAGGGGCTTAGACAGGTACAACTTCATAAGTCAACATTCAGCTTCCTTAACCTTGAGACTAACCTTTCTCCTGTCATGACATCTTGTGTCTTAAGCTCGACTTTTATTTCTGCAAGGAACTGGCAGGGGACTCTTCAGAGAACTCCCTCCTCAGCCATACAGTCCCAATGCACATCCAGAGAGTGCACTCATACTGCAGTGAACAAGAATCCCAGCAGCAAGCATGAGCAACCTCTGCTCACAGAGCACTCTAATGATACACTGACACTTTCACATCCTTTGATAACACAAGAATTTTCCCATCTAGTCAATCATAGTGCTTGCTCCTGTAGTCATTAATCTGTTAATGAATAGAATTTGTCTTCTCAAGTTACCTTCTTCCTTCCCTTGATGATCAAGTGGAAATCAAGGCATTTTCTTTTGAGGATGAGACACAGAAATGCTCATTTTAACTGTTGACTTTCTGGGTCTAAACGCCTTTACTCCTATTCAAGTACTAGAGAGAGTGCAGAGGAGGGTGACAAAGCTGGTGAGGAGCCTGGAGCACAAGAGTGACGAGGAGCAGCTGAGCAAACAGGGGCTGTTTAGCCTGGAGAAAAAGAGGCTGAGGGGAGACCCTATGGCTGTCTACAACTACCTGAAAGGAGGTTGTAGCATGGAGAGGGTTGGTCTCTTCTCCCAAGTAGCAAGTGATAGGACGAGAGGAAATGGCCTCAAGTTGCACCAGGGGAGGTTTAGATTGGATATTAGGAAAAATTTCTTCACAAAAAGGGTTGTCAGGCATTGGAACAGGCTGCCCATGGAAGTGGTGGAGTCACCATCCCTGAAGGTGTTTAAAAGGCATTTAGACGAGGTTCTTATGGACATGGTTTAGTGCTAGAGTTAGGGTAGTTTATGGTTGGACTCTATGATCCTGAGGGTCTCTTCCGATTGAAATGATTCTATGATTTGTCATAGGGCATTTAACTCTCCAAGATAATCTGTACTTCATATTCTGTCATCCAACCTCTACTCAAGAAAGTAGGGCCTCCCAGACTTCATTGTTGGTCTCTAATGTCAATATGTTCATTTTCAAAGCCAACACAAAATTGCCCTCATGATCTCAAATTATCTTTGAACCACTTCCATCTTAAAATCACTTTATACTTTCATATATCAGCTACTGATACTACCCAGCTTTTCCTGAATTTCATTCTTGCGCTTTTTTTTAACAAACTGGAGTAGTGACATGATTTTAAAAAAATGCATATATTGTTCTTATCGATTTTCTATACCTAAAGCAGTCTCTTGAAAAGCCACATCCTCTGTTCAAATCATACCCCAAAACCTTTAAATTAACCTTCAGTTTAATAACTTCCTAAAAGGCTCTGTACTAAGAGTTAAAAAAAGATATATTCTAGCTTCTTGCAGATAATTTAGACAAAGAACTATAAACAGATGATTTGGGCAAGTTGATTCTAACTACTTGTAATATATAGGAATCAATTATCTTTTAAGGGCACAGTAAGACATATTTACAAAAAAGTTAAATACACACCTCACAGGCAAAGCAGCCATTGTTGCATATGTTATGCTCAATGTAGGAAGCATGAAATATAATGGCAACTGAAGATTCATACAACTAGATCATTTTAAACTAATTCGTAACTGGTTTAGAACTGGAGAAGTGCAGCATATATACAGAGGAAGAGGCTTCTCCATTACTTACTGATGTTTGCACCATCATAGCTCGCTGGTCTCGCATTTTTCGTACAATATCCAGTGGATAAACAGGCTGGTTTCTTTCAATTAAGCACATGGCTGTTTCCATAGTGACCAATACACCAGTGCGACCGATTCCAGCGCTGTGAAATGTAGCAGAAAAATAGGCTATAAAATTAAGTTTTTGCAACGTACCCGATTCATACCACAGACGTAATATTAGGATGCTAAATAGCTTAACAAATTACAAGAAGACCTTAATAAAATCAGAAGAGAGTGTGAAGCTTACCTTTTAAGCAACTTCAGTAATATTTCCTAACAATTATTAAAAAGAAAAGATTTTTTAAGAAAAATAAAATCTCACTTCAAGTAGAAGGATTTTTAACAATTATAACCGCTTACAAATCTAAACGTACTGGTTTGGTATTTTTGACTAACGAAGCTAAGAGCTAACAGACAGCTTTTTGACAAGGATTTGAACAGTAGGAAAAAACTTTGCAGTACCATTGAAAATGAGGTTACAGCAGTGGTAGAGGATAAAAATGGAGAACACTTATACTGCAGATTATCAGCTCTGTGACAATTATGTGACTAAGACTTTTCACCAAAAGGTTGCAGGAGAAAGGGAGAGAAAAGAAACTTGTCCTTTAGATACAACACTAGTGCTTCTGTCTCCATCAGTGAATGCTGGTGTTGCACAGTTCAACATTTTCATCTAATTCAAGAAACCTCCTGTCTTGCAGACAAACTTTTCAAAGCAAATGATATTCTAAAGGTGAAGCAAATCTACAATCAGAATTTTAAAGTACCTGCAGTGAACAAGGACCGGCTCATTCTCTACTCTCTTTGGCCTCATACAGTTCACGAACTCCAAGAAGTCCATAGAGTCATCAGGAACACCATGATCAGGCCAAGCAACGTACTGGAGATGAGTGACGGTGTGTTGTTGTTCTGTCTAAAATACAGTAAGATTTTCAAAAAAGCATTCAGAGTTATGACTCCTGTATTGATGTTTAATAGATACAAGTCATACTTTTCTCTCTAAGCATATTCTGCAGGTGCTGTAAGATGCATATGGCATAGAAAATATTTGTCATTTTAAAATTCACAATAAAGTATAAACACGTAAACCTTAAAAAACATGCAGAGGCATAACATTTTCTAACTAAATGAGGTGCCAAGGTTTATTTCTGTCCAGATTTTCTGGTTTTTAATTTGACTGTTGACCTATTCTACCTTGACATCAATGGTTGACCTGATGTTAAATGCTATGAGACTTATGCATAATAGTACTATATAATAGTTCAGAACAGGATGGAAGAAACAGCTGAAAACAGCAGAACTATTCAGGACATCAAAATAACAGGAGTCTTGGGACTAAACAATCACAGCTCAACAGGATGGTAATGATATTACACATACACTGATTATACATACACTATAGCATTGAGAAACGCTATGCTTGCATACTGTTTCAATGCTGTAAGGTGCTTATCACCTGTTCATTATCTGCAGTACATTAGGTCCTCCCATTAAAAAAAAAAATGAATGCCATTTTTATCTCATTCTGCAATCCAGATCAATCTCTCAAAGTACAGCTGCAGATCTATTTTCAATATAAATGTCTGTGTGCACTTTCAGATTCAGTTACAATATAAAGTTGCCTGTAACATTTGCTAACTCTGGTTTCTGTTAGAAAACAACATCTTTGTTGTTCTTACATACATATTCATTGCACATATATGAATGATTTCTGTATGATCCACAGAATATTTTTCTTTAAGAAAGGAATATAAATAGTTAAAATGTTCTGTTGTATGAATAGCTATTTTTTCATTCAATTATACCTAAAAAATTGGTTTTACAGAAGCTCTTTCAGTTTAGCTCTTTGTTAACTTTGATTATGAAATCAATCAATCATCTTTGCCTTCAGATTGGGCTCAACTGCTGCATTAGAGATATAACCAATGATTAGGGTGGGAAGGAAAAAACCTAAGACACCCTTGAGCTCTGCTGCATCACACAATGAGGATCTCTCACTCCTGATGAAGTGACACAAGTCTTCGCATTGTTCCTTTACTTCTTCCACATGTTTAGCAACAGTTAAGCTGTTAGCTGCATTTTATCAATGTCCATTAGTAGACAACATTTGACACCCTACTAAAATATAAGTCTCCTTTATCACCATATTCGTCTATAAAAGCTGGCCTCTCCCTAGTGTTCCACGCAAGAATGTTTCCATGATGCTAGTGACTTTAAGAGGTTTTTGTTCCTTTTCTCCTAAGTGTACAACTACTGAGATATATGACCTGTTTTAAATGCCTTCAACTTACAGACTCCAGTGACACTTCTGGATTACATAATTTGCCCAGTTTATCATCAGCCATTTAGCCAACATTTACTTGGCAAGTGTATACAGAGGCCTAAGACATCGTATCTGTCCTAAAGTTATTAGTTGCTGTCCTTCAGATGATGGTTAAATGTCAGAAGAAAAAAAGAAAGAGAGATGTACTTGTATCTACCCCTTCTATGCAAATGCAAGACATCTACTGCAAATGCAGCTTAATTGTGGTTAAGCTAGAATCTTGGATTTTGCTCAAAAAGGCAAGGTAAAGACACATGATCTTTTTTAATAAGTATGCTATTGGGATTGCATCTCCAAAGTCTAGGGCTCTCAGAGATAATGCCTCAAATGGCTGCTCTAACACTTGCAAAACAATCTCATTGTCAAGACCTTCAGCCACAAAAATACCCATTCTTCATCTTTCTGCAGTTTGCAGCCTTGCTAATTATAATTGAACCAAAATGCAGGTGTCCTCATTTAATTCTCCTAAAATGACTCCTTCATTAATAAAAGAATCGGGTATTCTATAGGAAAACAGCAGACACAGCTTAGAATGATAATACTCATACAAAAAGAAGGAGTTTAGGCTTAAAAGGTCAACCTTAATTTTGACTTTTCTTAAAATCCAAGCAACTGATTTCACATTTCATCTTTTCCTTTAATGTCCTTTTTTGTCTAGGTCATAACATGACCTTCAATTAACAAAAAATGAAAAGAAATTTCACCATGTAGAACTACATTAACCTTGAAATGGTTCTATTATCTTCTGAGGAGGAAAAAGTATGCTCTTTGCTAGTAGGCTCCACAAATATACCTGGAAAGCTGAAACTCACTGATCGGGGTTAAAGGGGAGTTTCTGAAGAGTAGATACTTTCACAGTGGTTATTTCTTTGGACAACTGTTCCCATCTCATTATGCTTCTGCACACCCTTGCCATGACACCTTTAATCTACTTCTGTTCTTCAGCTCTATAGTATTCAAAACGAACTCATTTTCTTCTGCCATGAGTATTTGACAGAACAGAACATGTTCAGTGCAGACACTTTTCAGAGAAGCCTTTGAAATACCTCTGCAGCATGACAGCTTTGTTCAAGACATTTATGACATGGTCAAATATATATAAAACTCCTTGGAAAGAAAATATACAAGGTCTTGTTTGATTTGTGGAAGCAAAAGTTTCAGTGACTTGATCTAAGAATCTTTGACATGAGCAAACTCAACATTTACCCCACAAACTCTTACGTGACACATATCTGGTAAGGAAGACAAATGGCATGGAGAGTCTGAGCCCAAACAATTAAGAGGTGTATAAAGTACACAGTTTCTGTTTTCAGCTGTTTATAGCAAAAAGTGTGGGCAATTTCCTCACTACCTGTTGCCTTTTTTTCATCTAATAGCATTTTAACACAGTCACTAGAAGGCCTACATGCTGGTCACTCATAAACAGAAAGATACCTGTTATTCTTTATCTTGCAATTTTGCCTTCTACCTTCAACAAAGAGCAATATCCTTCCTTAGGAAAATTAATTTATGCTTAATCTTCCATCTGTTTGAATTGCTGCATCAATTTATTTTCTTTTTTTCTTTAAGCCATCACCTCCATCATTGTGATGTCCATGGAAGGTGA
This sequence comes from Columba livia, assembly GCF_036013475.1. Lineage (NCBI taxonomy): Eukaryota > Metazoa > Chordata > Aves > Columbiformes > Columbidae > Columba > Columba livia. Next base: position 93,861,356 of record NC_088603.1, read on the forward strand.
TAGCTTTTAAATTAAAGAGAAGTTTATCTCCCAAAATCCTTCTATTTGCATTGTCACTGTCTGTACATTCATGCTAAATAGTCCATATCATGACACAAGGTATTGCCTTAATTATCTTGACCTGGGTTCTTTATGAGGGCTAAGTGCTTTCTCGGCACTCACTCCTCATTCATTATAGCAATGGTATAACCTGTCTTTAAAGGATGAAGTTTAATCCATCTTTAAACATCTTGATTTTTTTTCTTTTTGTTTGAATGATTTAATTTAGTTGATAAAACTAATCAGGTGAGAGAATGACAGGACACTTTGGAAACAACTAACAAGGTGTGGCAAACACTAACATAAGATGTGGCACACTAAAGATAAAAAAAAAAACAAAACAACAAGAAGTCCCCCCAAAATAAACAGGCAAAATTATAGATCTTCAAAGTTATGTGAATTATATGCTTCAGCAAGTATTGTCTCCACAGTCTTACTAAGTTCCATGGCTGAGTTCTAGTAACACTTAACTGACATCAAGAGATGCTTGTTAAAACAAGGGAAAGCAGCAAAAAAGTTTGTTTCAAAACATAACTGGATGAAATTGGTGAAATCTAATGGGCAATGATATGTTGCAAGGCAATTATCTTAAAGGAAACTGAATGAAAGTTTGCTTCAGGCTTCCCATGATATTTTTTCAATGATTAAAAAGAAATATGTGTCTTGTTTTACAAAATAGTGCACTGTGTGATGAGTTTTGCACTCACAGTACACCATTTCTTTCCTTTGGTCTGTTATTTCTTGTCCTCAAAGCGTTCTGATGCTCTTCTAATAAACAGGTAAATAAATACCTCAAAAAAACCCTTTAGTACTCTTTTTTTTTTTTTTTTTTCCTTTTGCTACAGAATACCTTTCAATCTTGGTCTCAAAAAGGCAGGAAATTAATCCTTATTTCATTTCATGAGGCTTATAAAGGTTACAAATATTTCACACGTTTGCAGTCATTTACTGATCCTCATTTTCAGGTAAAGAGGCATCGAATCAAAGTGCATCAGAAAAATTCTAAAAAGTTTCTTGTTCCTCCAAGTCTTCTGAATGTACACAAACAAAAGGCAAAGGGCATCATTTCCCCTAAAGGTGGATTTGAAATCTGTGTAACTTATTTCACAGGAAACTCACAAATGCATCTTTTCAACAGAAATCAAGTCTCTTGTGAGTCTGGAAGCTTTATCTTTCTTAGTATTAAAAGCTGCTTGTCTTCATAAAGACCAGTCCGATGATGCTCATGTTAGTTCAGGGAATAATAGAAAGCTGTTTTGCATTCAGATGAATTTTTAATGTATTCTTCAAAGAATACAACAATATCTGTGAGAGGTAGTAAATATAAGGCTTTGCAAAGTCTACTCAAATGCAAGATGCCTTCAAAATAATACATTTGGTCAGCTTTAAGAAAGCAGCTCAAGTGACATGTAAAACTAGGAGACACTTTGGTGTTTCAGAGAATTCTTTCACTATGTTTTAACAAGCTACAAAGGATTTCATTTCCATCTGAAACACCAGATGGAGAAACAGCTATCAATTATTAGGGTCATATTTTTACTGTATGGGACAGCTCAACATTGAGTGTTCTTCTGAGTATGGCCACTTTGTCAAATAAACTTGCCTTTAATAAAAACAAAACAAAACACCACAAAAACAAACAAACAAAAAAAACCCCTCAAAACAACCTTGCCCTTATGCCAACAAACACACATCCACCTAGAACTAGCTTTAGCATGCTTTTGTTTAACTCAGAGAAATGTACAAATGCATAGGCCTTTGCATTAGAAGGGATGCTCTCAACAGAGATCCATCATGAGACAACTTGCACAGCCGAAGATTCTTATAAAACTTTCGCATCTGTTAACATATCTACAATGATACATTACGTGCTTACACAACTTTATCTCAAAAAGAATTAACCTGTATTAAAAAAAGTGGCCTGCCTCATTCTCCTTAGGATTTTGACTTACCATGTGCTAGTAAACCAACACCTGAAGTGAAAACACATACTGAATACAGTCCCTGGTGAAGTTACTCACAATTACCTATCAATTTTGTAAATACTAACCAAGAAAAAGAACAAGTATTTGAAAAGAGTAAACTAATATTTACAAGAAGCATTAGCTAACCAAAGCAAATTGGCAATCAACCAACTTGAGTGTCAGGGACTAAATGTTTGCCTACATATACTCAGCAGTGCTGCTTTAGTGAGGTTAGTTTCTTTTGTGCTGACATTAAAGTTCAGGACTTACAGATTAATTGGCTTAAAAACAGAACCGCAAATCACACTGCTCCCTGACTGGATGGTTTCTCACAGCAAGAAACTGAAACACTGTAAACCATCTAACTGAAAGACCTTTAAGGATTGGCATCTCACATGTTTATGACTACAAAGGAAATATTAATCACATTAAAACAAATTTGGAAGCACTGTCAAGTGATAGATTCAGTTACAAATTTATGAGACTGAAGGTTTGTTCTTCTTGCTGTAAAATATCCATGAAATGTTACATTTCAAAACAGATATTTCATGTTTCTTACTACTAGCAATTCTAGTAACAATAAAATCTGCTTAACTATACAGAAGTTTAAAAGACGGACTAGTGTTGTAAGTACAAATTAGCATTTGGTCAATACACAGTGATTTCTTACACATGTATCTTATGATAGCACAAACCCTTCATCCTTTTAGAAAATATATGTGACTACAGAATTTTGGAAAAGAGATGAAGAAGGAAACATAAGAAATGTAGGACAACTTACAAAGAAAAGCCACACTTCTTCCCCTATATTCAGGTTGTGAGAAGTCTAGATGTGATCTGAACATAGATTGCACAGCACAAGCTGCTACAAGAAGTACTCCATGCATTTAACTTTCTCTTTGCTTTATAATCTTTCATTAGCATAAAGTATTAACTTCTAAGGAATGTAAGTACTTTACATAAACTGAGCATATTTTGATTGAGATATATAAGGATTTTTTTCTTCTTAAAAAGTCCGACTAAAGATGAGGAAAAGGAACTGGTGAGATCACAGAATCACAGAACATTGGGGATTGGAAGTGACCTCAAAAGATCATCTAGTCCAATCCCCCTGCCAGAGCAGGAACACCTAGATGAGGTTACACAGGAAGGTGTCCAGGCGGGTTTTGAATGTCTCCAGAGTAGGAGACTCCACAACCTCCCTGGGCAGCCTGTTCCAGTGTTCTGTCACCCTCACTGAGAAGAAGTTTCTTCTCATATTTAAGTGGAACCTCTTGCGTTCCAGTTTGCACCCATTACCCCTTGTCTTACCATTGGTTGTCACTGAGAAGAGCCTGGCTCCATCCTTGTGACACTCACCCTTTATATATTTATAAACATCAGCAAGATCACACCTCAGTCTCCTCCAAACTAAAGAGACCCAGCTCCCTCAGCCTTTCGTCATAAGGGAGATGCTCCACTCCCTTAATCATCTTCATTGCCCTGTGCTGGACTCTCTCCAGCAGTTCCCTGTCCTTCTTGAACTGAGGGGCCCAGAACTGGACACAATATTCCAGGTGTGGTCTCGCCGGGGCAGAGTAGAGGGGAAGGAGAACCTCTCTTGAGCTACTAACCATACCCCTTGTAATACACCCCAGGATGCCATTGGCCTTCCTGGCCACAAGGGCGCAGTGCTGGCTCATGGTCATCCTGCTGTCCACCAGGACCCCCAGGTCCCTTTCCCCTACACTGCTCTCTAGCGGGTCGTTCCCCAGCTTATACTGGAACTTGGGGTTGTTCCTGCCCAGATGCAAGACACTACACTTTTCCTTGTTGTAGTTTATTAAATTTTTCCCCACCCAACTCTCCAGCCTGTCCAGGTCTCTCTGGATGGCAGCACAGCCTTCTGGCGTGTCAGCCACTCTTCCCAGTTTGGTGTCATCAGCAAACTTGCTGATAGTACACTCTATTCCCTCATCCAAGTCATTGATAAATACATTGAATAGCACTGCTCCCAGTACTGACCCCTGCGGCACTCCACTAGATACTGGCCTCCAACTAGACTCTGCCCCATTGACCACAACTCTCTGGCTTCTTTCCTTCAGCCAGTTCACAGGCCACCTCACTACCTGATTGTCCAGACCACACTTCCTCAGTTTAGCAGCAAGGATGCTATGGGAGAGATCTTGCATCTCTTCTCAAAACAACATAATGATTCACTTCTTTGTTACATTTCCTCACTGCATACGTCATAAATCAAGTGACCCATATTTCATCCTTCAAGGAGCACAGTTACTTAGAAAAAAATCTCATTTAAAATCTGAATACTCATGAAGAGTTAGTGACTGAAAAACCATTTACTGAAAATCACTAAACTTATTTATGAAATGTATTACAGTACCCATACAGCACAATGTATTAATGTACTATAGAACTTCAACAGGTATGTTTTTGAAGAAGCGCTAAACAAATATTCATACTATGTTGATTCATATAATACATTCTTTTTACAAAAATGTGTATATATACACATATTTGTATATTCACACACAGAGAGGTACATGCTCAGACTGAGATTCTATATCTAGCTATTCATATATGTAAGCATTCAGCTTGCTTTGGCATAATTAAAGATAACAGGCATTTACCTCAACTTTTGTAATCACCATTTCTCTAACAACGTAAGCAATGGTACAATCTTCAGAGTGGCACCTGACACGAAAGCTGCCATATTCCATTACATCTGGTGGATCAGGCCAGTACTGATGACATTTGGTCTGTAAAGAAAATCAGGCACACGTCAAGTCTTTATTGAAGCACTTTTGTTTGCATGCTATGGTTCAGGGAATTCAAGGAGAAGTATAAAATCTATTCTGGTTTGTTGGTGAGCTGCTTACAACCAAATTGGAAAATAACATGAAAAAATAGAATGAATTCTCTATAAACTTGTGCTTTAATCATTTTAATAAAAATTCAGGTAAACTGGATACAAGATGCTTTATATCTGGCACTAAACTGCAATCACTAAAGCTGGGGTATCAAACTCATTTTCTTCCTGGGGGCCACATTGGCCTCACACTTGCCTTCAAAGGGCCAAATGTAATTTTAGGACCATATAAATGTAACTACCCCTACATTTAAACATTTCTAAAATTACATTCAGCCCTTTGAAGGCAACTGCAAGGCCAATGTTGCCCCAGGGGGAAAATGAGTTTGACACCCCTGCACTAAAGTTACTTCTCCAAGCATAATGTAGGAGAAAAAACACATGGATTTGTTCCATCTTATAAAGAAAAGTGTAGGGATGCAGTTCATAACTAACTCCAGCCACCTAACAGCAGGTTATAGCAAAATCAGCACCACACTTTTCTTGAAAGTGAACAATGAAAGGACAAGAGGCGACTGAAACAAAACACCACCATCTGATGACACGCTGGCAAAAACTATTTCTCTGAGGATGGTCAAGCACAGAAACAAGCTGCTCTATGAGGGTGTGGAATCTCCAAACGATGGAAATAACCAAAACTTAACTGAAGTGACGCTGTACAACTTGTCTGAACTTCAAAGGTACCTCCGCTTTGAGCAGAGAGGAGTGGACCAGATCCCTCCACAGGTCACTTCAAATATGAATTATTCTTAGGCAATTAAGCAAGATCATGCTGGAATGCAGAAAATAGTGCAAACCGGCCTTTCCCCCCACCATTCTAACACTGCAGTCTCCCAATGGAGGGAAAGAGCAAGGTAGGCTCTGTTTCAGGGGGCACCAAGAGATAACTCATTCTTCAGAGAGAGAGAGGGAGATGGATCTTCAGATCCCTACCACTCTACTACTGAAATTATAAAGTCTTCCTTTTTCTGGTTCAGCTTCCAATGGCAGATAGATAGGCACATCTAGCCAGTGTACATGTAACTTCTGTAGAAATAATCCTAATGCCAATATCTATTCCTCAATTTAAAAGATAAGTTTAGATCAGCACTGATGACAGTAGGTTTGCCACCTCATTTCCCATCTCAAAGGCTGAAATGTGGAACAGACTGAACTTGAAAAAGTATTCTAGTGAGATATTAGTCCAATGAAATCCTTGTCCACTGAAGACAGCTCAAGTTTATCCATCAACATAAAGGTTACAACATTTCACCCTAGTAATTAAATATTCTCATCTTCCACTTCGGCAACTCCAGTCTTGGAAATAATTGTCTTCGTGTAACAACTGTAAATCAAGTAGTTTCTAAGTACGAGTCCACTGGACTTATGAAAAATACCATACCAAAGTCTAGCTGAGCTACAAGAAAACCCAAGGGAGTCATCAAAAAACATCTTAACATAACTCCCCAGACACTGTACTTAAAACTTTATTTTATTGTGCTCAACCACAACATCTGAGCTATAATTGTCCTCTCTACTGCCTAAACTTTTTAATAATTGTTACTAGCCCCAAAAGAAACCCAAAATATTCATATTCCAAACGTGTTTGTATTTCAGCTTTAGATCAACTTATCAATATTGCTTGTGCCATCTATAACATTTTTCATCTATAACATAGTTTTAAAGCTAATCTATAGTGACAAGAGCTGGAAATTTTGAAATGCTAAAATTTATTAGTTCTGCCTTTCTTAGGGCTCAATTTTCTATGTCTTAAAATCCAAATTTTAACCACTATACCTGAAACTTTTACTGTAGTAACGTATGTGAAATACTTCCCCCTAAGTGTAAGACAAAAAAACCATATCAGTTTCTAAAACATGAACACTACTGGGGGAAAACCTAAAAAAATAATGTTTCTACATTTGTACTATAGGATAAAAAACATTGAAAAGAGATTTTTCGAATATAAAACCTCCAGGGTTTGGGAAAAGTTTTGGCATTTGTCAGTGGGGATACTCTAGCAAGAACATACATCATCTGTTCCTGAGAATTCACCAACAAACTGGGCAAACACAAAACACCGCTGAAATTAAACAAAACCCAGAAAAAGTGTCTGGTATGTAAATATACCAGCAGGACAGTTGGAAGTTAATGACAAATTGCCTTGAATCTTTCAACTCACTGGGCAAAGCACAGACCAGCATGAACCTGTGTTTCTCCTCAATGTAAGGTAAAGCAAGTGGGAAGCGCTTTTGACACCAATACAGTTGAAAATGAAGGGAGCATTTTTGTGCCAAATGATGTTCAGTAGTGCCTGTTTCCATGAATGGCTGTGTAACCTGACCACGGTTAAACTCTGTTGTTTTTCAGGTTTCATACTTGTTTCACACATTTCAGTGAGGAATTCCATTGCTGCTTAACTGTCCCTTATTTACGTCTCAATCATTATGCTGTTTAGCACCTGAAGTACTTGCTCTCTTGCTTTCCAAAAAACATTGGTTTTTGACTGGGATGCCAGATGAATTTGATAGTGCAGGATAGATCACACAGGAAATACAGATAAAGGCTACAGTGAAGGCATACCAGAGTCACCATCTTCTTCACCTCTTAAAAACTGTTAGGTTTTCAGCTTCTAAAATTTCAAAACCAACCCCTTTACGTACATTAATAATCTAAAATGTTCATCTTTAAAACTACAAAGGATATTTAAAGTACAACAGAATATACCAGATTTTGCTTTAATTTTAACTGAAATTCTGAAACAAACGGAGTGCTGGAGTTTATTTAAACAGAATTAAAAGAATTATTAGAACAATTCCAGGAAAGAACCTATGACATAAATAAAAGTAAGCAGGTTAAATTCAGAACCACCAGCATGCTAGAGCTAGCAAGTACTTCAAAGACAGACTCTCTTTTGAAGCCAGACTGCAAGTTCTGCTCGATGTTTCCAGAATCATTAGGAAAACAACTGCAACATGGAGCCCAGTTCCCCGGGGGGCGGTACAAAAAGTACAGCACATAGTACCTGGCTGATCAGCAAAATCAAGTCAACGTAGTGATTTCTGTTTATCAGACTACTGGTTTGTTTTCAAAGAAGCATAAAAAAAAAAAGCTGTAGAGTACCTGTTTCTCTACGTAATTCAGAAAGCCTGGCCTTCAGAAAATTATTCAACAGGATAAGCTGGTCTATTTTAGGGTTGTTTAGTCATAAAAATGGGAAAAAAAATCAAAGGCATAGTTCATTTCTTCAGCACACAAGGAACCTGAACACTTACCCGTCCTCGTTCAGTTAGAGTTGTTAACATGATGATCAGTGACAACTTGTGATCCCAGACTACTTGCCAGAAGTGTGCACATGTATGTGGAAGAGGCCCCTGAGTAGCAATGTACCTATTCACAATGCCCACAGAGGGAATTTCCATCTATAAAGAAAAATTTGCTCTCATTACTCAAAAAGTTTGCTCTCATTACTCAAGTACTACTTTTCTTTAATCCAGCATTTCATTCAAACAGAGTTGAGGGAAGATTAAGGGGGCGAGATGACTAGTAAAACAATCAAGATGACAATTTCTTATGTGATGAACCCTTAAATATTTAATTTAAACCAGATGTATACAATAGACACTATAGTTTTTCATGCTGAACTAGGAAGAGATGACTAATAGCAAAAACGTATTTGAAAATTTGGAACTGCAAAGATTTCCAAATTTTCTTTAATATTTAGTAAGGAACAATGGCCAGGTGTACCAACAGTACACTAGCAAAAGCTGTTTATTGCCAGATGCTAGACACAGAAAGTTAATAGTTGATTCTGTGATTTCGGTGTTTAACTCCAGTATCTGACAAAAACATACACATTTTTTCCCCTCTTCTCCCAGTCTACAGATGTGATTAGGGTAATCAGGGCTCTAGTTTATCTTCTAGACCCTCCACCGCATAACTGATAGGCCATAAGTGGTTCTTGAGGGGAAAAAAGCTTAGTTTTAAGCTACACGAGACAACTTCAGCTTTTGCAGTATTTGGAATGGTAAAACATCTTTTACATTACAAATTCCCAAAATATAAAATGAAAAATTTTTAATCCTTAAAAAGCCTATATTAAATCTGCTATTGTAATATAGAAAGTAGGCAAATAAAGGTCTCTGTATGACTTACATTCACATAATTTGCGTTAATATAATCTTCATCTCCTTGCAGTATTATCCTTGTGGCATCATCTGCATGCGAAAAAACAATAAAGAGGAAATCAAATTAGCAATTAGGGGGCATGCTTCCCTTGTATTAAGTCAAAAAACCTGAGGAATTGCAAACAGCAGAATACTAACCAAAATAGATAACCTTTTGGAAAATAAAATGAACCATTATACAACTTCTTTATATAATGAAATCTTCAATCAAGAAGTTCAATATAACAGTTTTATAAGCTATCATTTAAAGGATAAAGTAAAATAGGCAGAAAGTCTGTACTTAATACTCACAAGGTAGAACATCTTTGTATCTATTCTTGTCCATATTCTGAGGTACCTTTGCACATGTAACAGCCAGTCCTGGTTTCTTTCTATAGAGTTGCTGCAAGACAGAATGAAAGATGGGAAGATTTTGAGGGATGCGATTATGCTGTAAACACACATTAAATAGGTTCACCTGAAAATAAAGAGACTGAAAAAAATGTTATTTTATTTAATATTTTTCCTAACCATCTGCAAAATTAACCTGAGTGATTTTTGTACTTTTTAATACAGCAAGAATTTCTGTTCTTGCTAGCCCATCATCATCTCTAGAAGAATCTCTAGAAAGTAAAAACAGGGGAATTTTAAGAGTCATTGATACAAACGGTTTCACTGCAAGGTTGCCTTTTTCTTATAAAACTGTATGCCAGAAGGAAAACAGAGGTTGAGCGTGGAAGTACAGAGCAATAAAAGGCATCAGAAGAAAAAACAGCTGCAGACTGATATTTTCTGGAATCAAAGGTACTACAAAAAATTAAACTTCTGTTCTCTGGACTAAACCACCATATTCAATCCTGAAAAAAACAAAGCTTCAACGTATCACAATCTTGTAACATGTGACTCCTCTTCTTTTGGGTCAACCCCTATCTTGCAAACTTTATCTGGAATACATGTAGGCATACAAGTATATAAGTGAAAATAAATTTTAAGATTAAAATGCATTAAGTGCGTCCTACAAAACAAGGAAAGCTATGGAGGGGGAAAAATAACAACAACAAAAAAACCCCAAGAAAAACAGTGATACAACTACAGATTTTCTGTATTAAATACAGATGAAAGTAACTTAGAACTGAGTTACTAACCTGGTTGTGCCAGAGTTTTGTGAACTTCATTACCAAAGAACTCACTATACCTTACATTTTTAACAAAGACTTAGAGTTCAGTTCCATACATGAAACAGAATGATACAAATAGGAGGCTAAAATCCCCTACTTTGGTTTAGAGAAAAGGAACATCACACAAAAAGCTTATTTTGCTGTGAGATTTATTGAATCCTAATACTTGGTATCACAGCTCACCATGTTTTTTAACCTGAACAGCATAAAAGAAGGCATATGAGAAGAGAACGCGATACTATACATAACTGAACAGCTTCTATCAGTCGTAACTCAAGTTCCATTTTACTAGAGTCAAGCTGCAATTTCTGCCTCTTTGGGGAGACAAGGAAGAATAATTTAACATTAAGAGATGATTCTGAAGCTTCATTATTGTTGCTTGGCAAAAAGTAATTTGCCATTGACAGACTTCAAAAATTCTGCTTAGGTGGAGGAAAATATTCTGGAAAAACTTGATTATTTATAGTCTATTGGCCAATTCTTTACTATTTTACTAATTTGAATAAAGACTTTGAGAGCCAAAGTTGATGAGGTGATTCTGGAATTGTGTCGGCTTCTGAAGATCACTAAACAATGAACTCAAAGAAAGAAGGCCACGAAGCTGTCCCCTAGTTTATTAGATTTCAAAATGGTTTTGCGCTTTTTTTGTAACATCAATAATTTCCTTTTATAAGCAGTCAGTAAAAAAGTAATAAACAATCAAATATCCTATGAAGATTATTACAGAACATTGTGCACAAATTTAGTCAGCAAATTTGACAATTAAGAAAGCATTGAAAGGCTAGTTCATATCTCTTGAGTTACTGTTTCAATAGCCAAGAGACTCATGGTTGCTGCATTGCAACTAGTGCTGTGGATTTGGGGAAACAGCTATGAACCATAGTCCATTATTCCTTAGAAAAAAAGGGAATCTTAACTCTCAGAAATCTTGTAAATGAAGCAAACCTCATAAGGAGAGGTGCAATAAGCAATACCACAACTCTTCAGCAACGACCATTAAATCTTACAGCATTTGAAAAAAACAGCGAAGAAAAAATAATCAAAATGGGGAAAAATTTATTGCTGTTTTACAAGTTTTCAGCATCAGAAAGGGTTACTCCAGAACTCCAAAATGTGAAATTTATAAATCATAACCACCACGGTTTCTCCAAAGTTACTATAAATCTTTGGATCCACAACAACAAGACAAGCACAAACATGCATACGCTGTGCTCCCTCACCATGAGAAAAGCAGCTACATTATCTTTTGGAAATTCTTAAGCTAACACTGAAAGAACTAATTTAATAAACTATAGAAACGTTTTATTAGTCAGTTTTCTATGGCATTGCTTGCTAACATGTCAAAGAACATGACAAACATTAATTCATTTATCTATACAGCAGTTCTTCCAAGTCTCATGCTATATACAGGGGAATCTCACCTATGAAGTAATCTGCCCAAGAAGTAACCATCAGTGTTTCAGATTGCCAAGGAGAAACACCGCAGAACTGGACATTACAAATGCCCTGCAGATGGAAATTAACATTCTAACACTTTCATATCAACCTCTAAGAGAAGAAGATGTGGAATGGTCATGTTCCTGTTATTCCACAAAAGAAGGCAAAACATGAGAACTTGAAATCCTAACTTAAAGTATAAAAGATGCTTTAGAAATGTCACTGAGTGGCATGGACAAAGAAATAAAGTACAAGACTGACCTCTGTCAAAACCTCATTATTTTACTCAACAAAATAATTAAGAAAAAAATATCAATTTAGTAAGTTTTGGGTACTTGAGCTAGAAACGTGTTAATTAAAACACAGTTTTCTCAGCAGATATTTTATCAAAGACTGGTAACTTGGTTTTCCCTGTCCTAAGTAGTGAAGGGTGAAACTGATGGGCAAGTCACATTCTTGCTCTCTTGAGATAAGACTGAATGGGAGCAATGAGATTTTCAATTAATTAAGCCTTTACATTACTTGCTGGTCACAGCTACTGGTCTATTTAATGGCACTTGAGAGCTGAGTATTACCTACCTCAAACTGAATGAGGACAGTCCCACTTTCCAGCCCTTTCCTTAGCTGCTCCATAGACTCGTCCAGTGTATCACCACCATATTGGGAACAGACAGGAAGAAGAGATTCTGGGAGATTGTGGGAATCAGCTTCATCTTCTGATTTAGGCTCCACAAACTGTTTAACTACTGAAAGATGTATTGAAAATTAAAATCCATTACATATTGCATTAATGTGTTTACAACACATTAAAATTTATTGGCTTGCAAGGACAAAGTTTGCTAAGACAAGATCTCAGGAAAACAAATAGCAATACATTTAACAGCATTTCTTTATCTACTATATTATTGTAGAAACTACTTAAGAGTAACATGTCCTTATGACCTTTCAGAAAATGAAACTCCTCAAGGTGCCTATCTATGAAGACAAAAAAACTTGACTTCCAAGTACAAAGGGTTTTTTGCTGCAACCTTATCTTACAGAATGAACTGCTGAATAGGCTAATGAATCATAACATCCACCATGGTAAAAAACAAATGAGTTTTGCCTAAAAAAGTTTAAAGCATAATTAATGGAATATCTCTGTAAAAAGCTTGGATAAGTTTGAACCCCCAATAGCAAAACAAGCACAAACATACCTACATTGTACTCCCCTGCCACTAGAGAAGAAACTGAATTATCTTTTGCAATTTCTTATGCTAACACTGAAGGAGCTATCTTAACAAATTTAAAAAGAAACATTAGTCAGTTTTCTATGGCATTCCTTGTTAACATGTTGAAGAACATGACAAACATTAATGAATTAATCTACACAGCAGTTCTGTCCCTATGAAAGCTATTGCATCACCAAATGTGTCCAGCTGTGGCTCACATCTGCCAAACTTCAGAAAATAGGGAGCTGTTCATACTCATGCCTATACAAATGACATGAGGCCACAGGTTATCTTTAGCTGGGAGCAGACTTCTCTTATCTTCAAGTAGGAAAGGGACTAGAAAAGTTAAGGGAAGACTAAATGCGGCATAGAGCCAGTGAAAAGGCCTGCAATAACAGGAGCAGGACTGTTCAGGGAAAACAAGGCCAAGAGCCCATCTCTCTTCCTAGAAACACAAGAAATTTTAAATCAAGTTAATGCTACAGAAATATGTATCAAATAGGCAGTTTTTATTCCCTCCTGCTCCCCAATGATGCACAATCCTTAATGTAATCAGAAACTGGGCAAAGCCCTTCCATGATCACGTTTGTTAAAGTCTTACCATAGCTCTTGAGGAAGGTAAATAATAAACTAGAAGTTTCACATCATCTGAAAGCTTTTGGGATCTGAATGTGTCTAAATATGGAACAAGCAAAACCAAGCTGGATGCTTTTTATTTTATTTTTTATTTTAAATATACAGGCTTAAGACACTGTATATTTCAGAGTTTGTCTCTTGTTTGCTGGTAGCAGTTTAGCAAGCAGCCAGCACAAATCAAGCTCAATAATGTCACAAAATGTCTATTCTAAGAATGGAAAGAGAGAAAAAAAGAAAAAAAGAAAAGAAAAGCTTATTTAACTTATTTCATTGTATAATTGTGCCGGGAAACAGCTGATGGGTATTCGCAAACTCGCAACTGGCGATTTGTGAAAATATGCTATATGTACGAAAACAACCCCCAACAAGCATCACAGCTTTTGCAAGGGGCTGTTTGTACTCCTAGATTTTTAAACTTAAAAAATAAGAAGAAATTCTAACTTGATAAATTCCTTGTTGCAGTGGTGAGAACCTACGTAGTAGCAACTATTTGTACTACTAATTCAAATGCAGGGAGATCTGCTTTTTAGCACAGATGTATTCCCAGTGCAATGAGAATATATTTATGTAAACAGAAGAGGGTATACCACCAAGCATTAGAGCAACTTTATCAAAAAGATTAAAATGAATAAAATTAGCCCAGTTACCTTTCCTCCTGACCAAAAGTGCAAGCTCTCTCGTGTGAGATTCTCTGCTGGCTTTTATGAACATGACCACCTGGTCATGCGTGTGCTCTGAGATATCTCGACCATTAATTAATACTATCTGATCACCTTCATTCAGTTTTGGAATGCATTTATCAGCCTGTTTCAAGACCAAAGAAACACATTAGTGTCATTGCAGCCAGTCATGTAAGCAGGAACACTTCAGGATAATAAGCTCATCACATCTTTGGAGTTCTCCTGACAGGGTTTCATCCACTGTGTCAGAAGTTCTACCAAAGGATTACATTCTAAAACTGTCTTTCTTGCTTCAAAGCCTCTCAATGAAGCCAAGAAACAGTTCAAACAGCATATTGATAGCTATAAAAAGATTTTGTAGTTATCAAACAGTCATCATCAGATTGCTCTTAAAGATCTAAATTTCAGACTCCAAGCCTCAACAACCACTGGTTATAGCCATTTGCAAAAGAATTTTTGGAAAAAGTGTTTTGGGCACATTAGAAAACACACTTCAGTTTTTATGCAGTGAACACCAAGAAATCCAAACATTATTTTGATTAGTGTAATTTAAGTAACATGACATTTCCCAGGCATGCACTTTTAAAATTTGATAATTTTGTTATTTATCAGATTCTTGTTTGGTGGATATCAAATGATGCCTACAAATAGGGAACACTCTTTCTCGCTTCATTCACTGAAAGTTTTAGCAAGAAGATGCAGGTAAGTATTCAACCTATGATGCTCAAGTACCCTGCATTTGTGACACAGTCTTTTGCTACCTGTGCTGCAGAGAACACTAAAGCAAAGTTTTCCCCATCTCAAATGAAAACTTACATTTTTTTTCGTGTCTTGGATGCAGCAATTTAGATTAACTGTTGACCCCTAGGGTTTGTTTGGCTTTTTTCTGCCACACTTCTTTGTATTCTTAGCTCTAAGTCCAGTGCAAAGCAATTCAAGGTATGGCCAGAACATGACGATGATGCTACAAAGATGATTAAGGCACTTGAGCAACCTAGTATGAGGAAAGGCTGAGAGAGCTGGGAGTGTTTAGCTTAGAGAAGAGAAGGCTCGGGGGGAATCTTGTCGAGTTATATAAATACTTGAAGGGAAGGTGCAGAGAAGAGGGAGCTGGGCTCTCTTCAGTGGTGCCCAGTGACAGGACAAGCAGCAACTAAAACACAGGAGGCTTCACCTGAACATCAGGAAAGACTTCTTTTATTTTACTGTGAGGGTTACTGAGCACTGGAGTAGGTTGCCCAGAGATGTTGTGGAGTCAGAGAATAAAGTAAAAGGAAAAAAAAAACTTAAGACATGTATGAGTACCACAAAACGGGTAAAGAAGACAGACAAAAGATAGATGCATGCAAGAGGAAAACCTCCCAAGCAGAAAAGCTGGTTAAAAATTTTAAAAAAGCAAGTTTTCCCCAGCTTTTTCCAAAGAAATATGGAAAGAAAATAATAAAAGATAAGAAAGATTGATAATGATTAGTTAAAAAGACAAATGTAAACAGAAAAATAATGGGAATTAGGAACAACCATGGTGTTGCTCAACACTGATTTAATTAGGTATTCATAGCTCCCTGAAATCACCCTTTCCATATTTTGTACAATTGACAAAGGTAAGACTGAAGAATGCAACTATGAATGACTGATTGCTTTAATAACTCAGAAATATTTTTATTTGAGATATAAATTACTATTTCTGAACTACAATTATTTGAAAAAAGAAGTTATATAAAGATAATATCAGGTCAGCCTAGGAGAGCCAAGAAGTTCAAAAGAACATGGAGGGAATAGTTTCTGATCTCCTATATTTGCGTATAATTTAGATTTCTTGGCTGGTTGCTGGCTTTCATTCTTTATTACAGAAAGACATTAACATCTTTGCTCAAAGAAACTTTTTAATCATGTGACATGTTAATGGCTCATCTATCTTACTTGAATTATCTGACTAAATAAAATCTCTCTCAAAGGAGAATTAATTCCTTCCATGTAAGCATAATTTGTAGATTTTTCAGATATCGAGCTTTTCCAGACAATTAATTATGTTAAAGGCTTCCTGTCCTATTGTACACACCCAATGTTTCATTTTATGCTAATCACCTTGTTATTGCTTCTAGAAGCATGCACTCTATTTTTCAATGAGAAGCTCTATTAAATAAAACCATAATGACTTCTTTAGTATCTTAGGACATTAATAACATTTGTGAAAAAAATCAGTATAGTACTTTAGTTAAAAAAAAAAATACCAGATGCAATAAATGATTGTTCTTAGATTTAATGCTCTCCCACAACAACTTTGGCTACTCTGTCCTACAATCTTCCCTTGCTGCTGTATTAGAGGGGGATTTTAAAAATAAAGTTAGGACCTGAAAGAGCAAATACGGCCTTATTTTGGTGATATTTGCTTCCTCAGATCTTTTTGTAGGAAAGTAGGAGAAAGTGACCTCCGAAACTGAGAAATAATCTTAGCAAATAGTATTACCAAGCAGCATCCCTGAGACAATTTACAGGGTACTAAGTGAATCTAGAGCAAGATAAAATAGTAGCAAACACAATGAACAGAGACATCATTGAACTATAATAACATAACAATGTATTCCATAGACTGCTTAACTTGAATTTCCAATTACAGCTACATTTCATTAAACAGTCAGGAACACGTGACATTTAGTTTATGGAAAACAATATAATCAATGTTAATAGTACATTGCTCAAAAAATAAGTATTTTTTTTCTCCTTGCTGTAGCATGACATGAGTTCTACAACACTCCTGTTGAGTATATTGTATTGGATGACTGTTCTCAATTTATTCCCTGACCCTTGATAACTTGCTCACTTGGTGGCTATGCCACTAACTGGAGATGCTTAAATGAAGTGTATAAGTCCAGTCTTTTTTCAATCCAAGATAAAAAAACCCCAGATCAATACTTTCCAGAAAACAATCTGAATCTGCCAAAAGAAATCACTGCCTCTGGAAAAGCATCTTTTATTCTCTGATCATGAAATGAGTCTGTTTGCCCTACATTAACTTCAGTATCTCAAATCACCCTCAAGAAGTTGCCTAGGTTGACCATGAAATATTTTAAGCACTGTTTTAATTTCACTTTGTAGATTTAAGTTATAATGATAATTTTCTACTATTTTATTCAAATAATTATTGTAGTTCATCATGGAGTACTATGCACTGCATAAGTCAAACCAGCAATCATAAATGTGACAAAAACAATTTCTCAAACAATCTGTTTTAGCCTGATTTACATAATGACATTTAGATATCAGCCCTGTGACTGCTTATCATATTCCAAAAGAGTCTAAAATGTGAAGAGTACATTGGATTTTTGCGGTTAAGTCAGCAATATTTCCTATCAAGATGGCACTGAAATTATTTTATGACAGTTGTGAAATACACTTTGGAAGAAGGTGAGAGGAAAAAAAAAATGAGATAACATATGCCCTCACAAATTTACATACTAATTATTTAGAAAAAAGTTACCAAGATGTTATATTACTATTATTAGTTCTCAGTTCAGCAAGAGTCCTCAATGGCTGTGTTAATTCTCATGAATGTTCCACCTAGTTCATAAATATTTCCATAAGCAAAAATCCATGGCAAAATAGGAACAGAGAAAACATTGTTCTGCACCCTTTCTCCCTCTCCTGCCAAGTACTCTCCCATCCTATAAATATTTTTAACCCTAAGTATTTCCTCAGCCTGTTGTGGTTTGTCTAGTCAGCAACTGTCAGAAGGTTTTTCTCCCAAGGTTTGTCCTCTCCTGACCACCCACACAACTATTTTAACCACAGCATCCTTTGTCAAGGAATTTCACAGGTATACTATCTTATGCATGAAGAACTGCTTCACTAAGCATAAAGAACCTGACTTCCACTAATTGCTTTGGTAGCCTGTTCTTTGACTGGAATTCTCTGCTCACAATGCTCCTAATCTTACAGATCTCTACTACATCTCCCTTAAACTAATTTTTTTTTTTCCCTAGGCTGCAGAGGCCCAGACTACTCCTTTCATAGGCACTGTTTCAAATCTTTAATCATTGCTCTTGCACCTCATCAAACATTTTCCATTTCAAGATGCACTTTTTGAGATGGCAGGGGAAAACAAATATGTTTTCTGCTGGTAATTTGTTTGGCTAACACTTCCAGATCTTTTAATCTGGGGTTTAAGAAACCACTGGTCAAGTCAGTTTTGAAAGAGAACAGCTCATACTGCTTATGTTAGTGGAGGGAATAGTAAAGGAAGGGATTGAAAATATTAAGAATTTACTTACAGGCGATCCTGGAGTTATTCTTGATACCACTAATGGCATTTTTTGATCTACACCACCCTAGAGGGATGTCAAGTAAATAACAACAATAAATTTACCATTGTAATAAGCATAAGCAGTATTTAAAACATGTAATCACTTTTGTTTTTATACAAAATTTATGCTCTGTAATTATAGGCAGGGCTGGTAAAAAGGAATTTTCATCAGTAAATGGGGGTGGGAAGGTGCAGTATCTTTAAAGCTACCAATGTCTGGTAAACTAGACCTAGGGCCTTCGCTTGGCCATGTATTTTAGTATGCAATAAACAGATCAAATACAGCATTTATTCTAACTCTACCATTCAAGCAAGTGTAATTTAACACTTGAATTTGTAAGCTGAGACATTGTGACAAACCTGCAAAGGGATTAGGCAGGATCACAGCTCCAGACAACTGTGCTCCCTTACTCTCTCTTTACATGACGTTCTATCACAGCCCTATCAATAAAATGCACAGGGTGAAAAGATCAAACTCTGCCCTGATTTTAATATTATGGCTGCTTCACACTACTCTATCAGCTTAAATGGAATTTCAGTGAGGGAATGTAATAAATTTACAAGTCATTTATCATTAGTAATTTCAATTTTCTTCATAAATTAATTTTCACCTTTCAACTACTATTTTTTAATGGATATGTTCAGTTGGATAGCACAAACTATCTAACTTGTTTTATAATACAGAGGTCTAATTTTCCAAAAGTTGATGCTTTAAATTAGGCTTTCGAGTTCATATTTAAGCTGCCAAATAGGCATTCTGCTTTGGAAATGTGCCATGCCCACAGTATATGCAACTAAAACCCACAGAACTGGTAAAGGCTCAGTTCTGTAAACGATGCTTTAGCATTTAATGATTAGGCTGCCACTTCTAAAAACTCTGTGCATAAGAAATTCCTGTTAAATATATTGCTTTTCTCAAAGCATTGCATTAAAAATGAAGAATAATCATTAAATCAAAGCATAGTATTTCTATAAAGCATTTAAAAATAACTACAAGATTGCTGGTTTACCTTTAGATTAAATCCGAACTTCCCGTCTTCGTCTGGTATGATACGCACCAAAAGTAAATCTCCCTCAATTACGTCATTCTGCAATATATAGAAAAAAAAAGTTTCCTAATTTCTATAAGGAAGTTGCAGCAAATTAGAAAATAGTACATCCAAATTCGAAATTTAGATGTGAACAAGAATACGTAAATCCGTATTTAAAATATGAAGAAGCTAAAGCTACAGAATATGCTCATGATCATAACTTTTTAAATTGTAAAAATAGCAACATATGTAACAGCAAACATGTTCTCGGCTTGCTCTGTCCTAACACTGTTACTCTCATGTTAGCTTTCTCAAATGATAGCTCCTATTAAAATATTCAACATGTAGTCTTTACTAAAGGTGACTTAAAATGAAAAAAAAAGTTAGGTGCAACGTATTTGAATCAAATCTACTCTGAAGACCATGAAGTGACTACTTTTCCCCAGTTTTTCTCCTCTAAATGGGTGCATTAATATCTTCTGCAAGAGATCCGCAAGACAGAAGGATTAAAAGCTGGCAGCAGCTACTGGACAGACAGGTTAGGAAGCTGTTTAGCACCCCTCTGGAACAGGCTGGAGAAATGGGGGAAATAACGTAACACCGGCAGGGAGCTGCTGCGCTTTTGTCAGTGCAGAATACAAAGGATGATGTTTAGCCATCCTGAAGAAGAGATGCCTTGGATAAAGCAGAGTTGTGCCTGATATCAAGACAGAGAGCAATGTGAGTTATCTGATCTTTCCCCTTGGAGGAAATGTATGGATTCCCATTCCACTAGGAACTTCCCCTGCAGATGCTTCTGGAAGCTCAGACACTGGAAATCAATGCAGCTGGCAGGCTTGCCTGCCACGTTTTGTACATGTTCTTGATAAATTCGAGTAGTAAGACAAGATTTATTCTTGTTACTGCATAAAATACGCTCATCCTGAAATACAAGCACAATTTTTGTGTGTTCTTAATCTACAGTTCAAAGCTACTTTCAGTACTAGTTTTGACTTTAAAAGCATACAATTGGACATACCTTATCACAGTAGTACTGACTGGAATCTTCTGTTGAGTTACTTTTTGTAATGTTGTCATACGTTTCTAAGAACTGCTTATCCACGCCTTCCAATGGGTGAGAGCCAGAAATGTTACCAACTCCATTGGGAGACTCAGCGAAGGCTTTAGGTGAGATATGGGTCAGAGGTCTCTGCACTGGACTGTTTCCCAATACATTCCTTCATTTAAAAAGGATAAATAAATATTACAAAGGTATTGTTATCCAGATTTTTAAATTAAATAGTACAACATAAAATTGTACTGCCCAGTTAAAAGAGCAAACCAACCTTAGATATAACACCACTTCTTGAGATGCAAGATAAGGCAATGGGAGTATGACTGAAGCCTATCATTTGATCAGTGGATATCCAGAAGAATGGACAAAACAAAACCAGAGTAGCAATAACACTCAAAATAAAATATTTGGATGTCATAATGGTACAGAAAATCACAGTAATGTGAAGAGAGCCAAACCCCAGGGGAAAAGCACTTCAGTTGCCAATCCTACCCATGAAAAGCTTCTGCTGTGATTCCACTGTCTTTCTTGCAAAGCGCTTTTATTTTCATTCCTCCCTCTCATGAGTGCTATCTCAACCTTAGCCCTCTGGGGGGGAGGTGGTTTGCAGAAAAGCCACAGCAAATTGTCAGAAAAATAGGAAATGATGTGACAATGAAAGGTTTAATTACAGTTAATATATTGTGCAACTGAGGTAGTTATAACCATGTAGAAGGACCCAGAATTAAACTGGGGTGCAGACCTGGTCTACTGATTCAAGAACCTTAAAATTCAAGGATAACAAAAGTCTTTTTTTTTAATATCTCAAATCTTAGAATCTTAGAAATCTTAGTTTTGAATATCTCAAATCTTATAATTGGCCAAGTTGCCTGGTGGTGCTCCAGTACCTTTCAGACATTCTTTTAGCACATGCCCTCTTACGAAAAGGATGAAATACAGTCCTGTTACACAACTAAAGCCCTTTTTTAATTGGACCAAACTCACAGATACCACACAAACTAAGTGCTCCATCTTTATAAATGCTACATAACACTGTGAAAAATCTCTGTCCTGGAGAAAGCTCAGGTATAGCTAAGACACTGTTTTCTGTCACTAACATACATCGCCGTGTATGGCACAGAGTTCTAGCCACTTGTACTACCCCACTGCAGACTGACCTTTCTTTCACTTCCATGACAGATCCCATGCTCAGTGGCAGTACATTTTGCAAGAACACTCTGTACTGCTACTGATGACAACCCAGCACCACAATGGAGCATGTTTGATCCTTGGAAGCACAAGTACTGTTAGTTGCTTGTTGCAGTTTATTCCTAAAAGTAACATCAAATTCTGACAGGGTTCAAGTAGCAGAAGTACAGCCAAGTAAACCTTGACAGCAAAATTTGTAAATTCAAACATTTATTTCTGCTCTGGTACTAGTGTAACTATATATTTGAGCTTTTCTGAACCATTTCCAGCCACGACGGCTGGCTGTCATGAAGAAATAATACTACACTATAGAGCAAAATAACTTAGGCTTTTAACATACAGGTTAGCATTGCAGCAAACTGTAGTAATGCAAACACTTATTTCTCAGCTTGCGGAAATCTGTCTGCAATAAATGCGAACATTCTGAAAGGTGCTATTAAGCAAACGTATTCTTGCCATAATATTTCTGATGTTCAGTTATACTACCTGTACTTAGTAATGGGGATGAAGTGTTCTGCGCAACATTTGCAGAATTTGCAGTTATTACAGAAAATATTTCCCAGTATTCAGGAGATATTATCCACCTGGCTCTTTGAGTAAGTGGAAAACACTTTGAAGTAGTGAACTGTAATGACACTTAGAGGAATTATAATGTCAAAATTTTGTTTTTATCTGATACCTTCTAGGACCTTTTGTAATTCCTGTGAGGTCAATATCAAGCAAGAAGGAACACTGTATATGTAAATACATCATAAGTTTTTCAGACCATAGCAATTTAAGCATTAACGTTTCACTTGCAAGCTGAGATTACAGTTCATAATGATTTTCCAGTGTAGAAAAAATTTTACATACCAGAAAAATATGACAAATTATTTCAGTTAATGACTTTCGGTATAATATAGAGAGTTACCAGATGAACTTACTAGTGGATTTTTGCCTCAGTTTTACAACAATTTTTGGACAACTTTTTTATTATTAGTGATTAGGGGTGTATTAGGACTTAAGACCTCTCACATTCTGATCCAAACACCTAATTTAAAAAAAAAAAAATCTTTACAGTCTTCATTGGTTTATACCTTTATGGTTATCTTCTAACCATACAAGACCACTACTTTGAGAAATCAGTTCAAATTATATATTTTATTCCGTATCTTAAAGCTAAAGTAGTAGAAAGCTTAAAGAAAACTCACTTTGGTGATTCTTGTTCAGATGACCTGTTAAAAAACCAAAATGGTAAATGAACATAAGTTAAAGCTTCAGGAAAATAAGAACTGAACTCTAACAAAAAGTAAAATGCTTGCATAAAAGCCAAAAGGTGTGCTCACAGTAAACCAAAGAATATTTAATCCTATGCTGAAAATCTGAAACAGGCAATTATGGAATCTATGAAACACTTAAAAATCCCAGGGAGCTCTAACAACTCACTTCCACTTTTGGCACAAGCCCAATTACAGACAACGCACATCTGCTACTGCAACTTAAACTATGTAGGAGTTTACAGAGGCAATTATTTAGCAAGACACACCATGTCACTTAAGAAAGCTTTAGATGTGGAACACAGTGACTGCAGCCATCACTCACTGTATTTTGCAAAAAGTCAAATGCGGCAAAATCTTTATGCATAGGTAACGAGAAAAGAGCACAGGCAGCTTCAGAAGCATGAGGTTTCTGACACTTTGTCTCAATGTGAGAGCAGAACAGATGTTGACAGAGAACTTTAAGACAAAGCATAACTGAAGCAGAGGTGGTTACACAGATGAAGAAAATCTATCATGGAAAAGAAATTAAAATTTGCAGTACATAGCATTTTCTAAGGCATCAGAGATCATCTGAAACAGTGAGCTAAACTATACTACATCAATTTAAACAATAGTTGTAATACTAAGATAAAATTGAAAGTAGAAGTTATCAAAAAGGTGCTTGCAAAGCAAAGTGAATTTAAGACAGACGGGATACCTTTACAAATTTAATTAAGCAGTGACCAAAAAACCTGGATTAATATAGGTCCATGCTGGAAAAATACAAACATGAAGTAGTTTGGTCTGAATGTAGAGTTGCTGAATTGTCAAATTATAGGCAACAATTCACAGCATACAGTTAAAATTTCAATTCTTGTTCTCTAAGACAACTTCAATACTAAGAATTATTTACTATGCTTCATCAAAACTACAGTAAGAATAGCAGTATCAGTTCAGATGCATTTTCCTGTATGTATTCTACAACATGAAGATTTTTTTTTTTTTTTTTTTTTTTTTTTGTAAAGCACTAAACCTCTTCGATTTTTACTGCCATCGTGCCCCTCTTCTGTTTCTACTGACATCCACCTCCATTCTCCCACAAATGCCTCTGGTTCTCCTTGTTTGCAATCCCCACAGTATTTTTAGCCCCTAAGTGCCAGCAGTGCACTGCAGATCCTTTGGGAACGTGCACTCATTGCCTGACCATCCCACGCCTAAATGGAACAGAGAACCACTGAACTCGTACTGTAATTGCTCAGTGAGAGGAAAATGCCAGTTTAAGGTGACTTTCACTAATCTTGTAGAAAACTTTGCATTGTTGAAAACTTGACTCCTACATTAGATTTGACTGCAATTCTCCAACATTCTCCAGTGGGAAGAGAGGCAGATGGGCAGTGCAATGACATAAGTCTTATTTCCTCAGGAAGGCATGCTAAAAATAAAGAAATATTGAATTTATTTTCATTTCAGCTAATTGATTTCCTTGTGAGGCAAAGAACGATGAAACTGTACATCCTTTCTATGTTTTGCTGCTGTAGAGCAAATTCTCTGTAGAAACCAGGTTGTTGTAAGTTAATCCTTGCAAAAGCCCTCACCAAAAATTTACACACATAGAATTACATTGCATCACATTTTAATATATTATCTCCCCTCTTTCCTCCCAGTAGAGTGAGGTTGTTAGTGACAAAAAAAAACTTGGGCTTCCATTCATATACTGTGTGTAAACATACAGCAAATATTTCACCATCTCAATATATTTGAAGACTTAAATGTGGGATATTAATTCTTAGTAATATTTGCTGAAGGTTGATCTGTTGAATTATTGCACTTTAATTCAAACATATCAGCTCTCAAAGAGTTACTGACTCATTTTATAACCTTTTAAAATTGAAAAAGGTAACCAAAAATTTAACTTAGGAAGTGACCAAATTCAAAGCTTAAAATAATTCACTGGGGACAATGCAGCTCTGTCTTCCTGAAGTCCTCAGTAGCTCAGCACACTAGAACTGCAGAATTTTGTTCTGCAACTCAGATAGTATTTCTAGCATTTAATTACTCACCAAGATGATAAAGTACCTTAAACAGGAATAACTAGATCTTTTCTGACTATGCAGTATTCCACATTCTATGAATGTATCTTCCTCATTTTACAATGTATGACAAGGAGCATATTTTAAGTCAATAAAAGCAACACTCACCAGACCAGCCATTCAACTTTTTCATCGAGAAAGAGAGCCCTTCCTTGCAAGGAGATTAAGCTTTCCATTGATGCAGCTAATAAGCAGACACTTCAAAACTGCATGTAATTTCTTTTTCTTACTCCACAATCTATCTAAAATGATGTCATTTCAATCTTTCACTCAATATGGGTTTCTATGTTGGTGCTGATCTTCATAATAAAACTCTTTGCCCTGAAAAGTCTTAACTCTCCTGTCAGGAGGAGAGAAAGGAAAGGTCATAAGGAAAGATCCCTCCCCCCCAATTTGCTGTGCCCTACCAGGGAATTCTGCTATTCTGAGAACTGAGTATGATGAAATACAGCGGAGTAAAACCCCAAGAGAAAAGGGACAATTGAAACAATAGCACTGTAGCAAAACTCCCTCTTTACAAACAACTGAAGGAAACATCTGTAGGTTTTGCCCTTGTGCTGTTCTTGAGGTTCTTAAAGCTTCTTTTATTGTAACACCTGCTAAGGAGACTGAATGTGCCAACACTTCCATTATCACCTCTTTTCTGAGAACTCACCGTTAAAACTGGGATTATTATTCATAAGCCAAACAAGTCGAAGATATTTGCAGCAACACCTTTTTGTTGCCTTTTAGATAAATTTATATACAGATTATTCAGCATTGCTATGAACAGAAAGACCATAAAAATGACATGTAAACTTTTTGTGCTGCATACTTAAGAGTACCATTAGAGAAAAACTTGAGGACTTCATGGTACACACAAGTTTCTTAGTGATTTTCTATAAATTCCAAACATTCACATTTGTAAGCTGCTGCCACCACCCATAAAAAGATACTTTCACGTACTCTGCATTAACTCTATTGACCGTATTCCAGTTTACTGACTTTCCATGAAACTTTCATATATTCTGATACTCTGTGACTTCTTGGTTTGCTGCAAAATTTGCCTTATCACAGATTTGCAATTCAACTTTGAGACTGACTTTCTGGATGCAACATGATTGGTTTTTGAATTGGCAAGAAAAGTGTAGTACATTTTAATAAGGATATATATTTAAAAAGAAAGGGTTACATGTAAGCAAGATATTATATATATGTTCTATTTGAATGTATATTTGAGTGGAAGAGCACAGAACAACTCATAAAAGTCTATTAGCAGCAGTCTTAAAACACTAATTTGAAACTAACTGAAATGTTCTCAGATCCATTGCCTGGTATTAGAAAGAATTCTTCCTTGAGAATAACTGAAGTACACAAACAAGAACAACAGACTTGTGGAAGGCAGCAGATTTTAAGAACAAGAAATTGACCATATCTGTATATGGTTAAAAACTATGGATAAATAGTTTTAAATTATTATTTAAATTATTTGAAATTTTCTACCGGGAAAGTAGCCACTAGGACTTGGGTGGATAAATTGGAATGGTACTTTCATCAACAGTAATGCTTCAAAAATTTTGTTCACAAAAGGAATTATATTTTAGTTAAAATAATGATGTGTTCCCATAGCACATTCACTAAAGCTCACCATGCAGCTACAGTTTATTGTCTATCAAAATGCTAAGCTGGAAGAATTGAACAAATGCAGCATACGTTCAGGAAATCTATTTTCAGTGCAATAGCTTCACCAGATGATGCATCACACTTATACCAGGAGTGTATATGCACTTCCAGAAATTCATAGCACAGTGTAAGTGAATTTCCTTTTCCTATACTAGTTCATCATTTCATTTCCTTCCCCTTCAACTCTGTGACTGTATACATTATGCCACCTATATCAGCAGCAAAAGATAGTTTTAGAATGCAAGTTAAAGAGGTTTATAGCTTTGCAAGCATGTTTAACTTTAAGAGAAAAAGCTTATGCGGGAATATGTTGCATTTCTAACAAGAAGAATTGTAGACTCAGAGTAATTTAGGTTGGAAGGGAACTTGAGAGATCATCTAAACTCCTGTTCAAAGAACAGTCAACAATGTTAGATGAGGATGTTCAGGTCCTTGCCATGTTGCATTATGACGTTTTCCAAGGGTGGAAACAACTCTGCCTTTCTGTCAATGTGTACAAGGGTTTAACTAAACTCAGTATGATTTTTTTTTCTCAGTGTCTTTTAAGCATTTCTCTTGCTATAACTTGTGTCCTTTGCCTCACACGTTTTTGCTGTGTGCCTCCAAGAAGAGTTGGCTCCATATTCTTGGTAACTCTCTTTTGGCAAAGATGAGACCAACCTCTCCTCAACCCACCCAGCCTTCTGGTTTTCCTCATACACCACACACTCACATCTACGAATAACCAGCCAGATTTATCTCATCAGTCAAGATATGACTCTAAATATAAGATCTATAAAGCCTCACCTGTCAGTAAGTTTTTCTTACTGACTCATACTATACCTTAGCACTTAGAAATGTGTTTTACAATAATCCTTTTGGTTAAACACAAAATTTCACAGCTAATCTTTTCTTGTCAGGCCATTGAATCTAGTGTAAAAAACTACCAAAATGCTTGTTCCTATGCCATCTGCTATTGCAAACCAAACATGTATCTTTGGTTTATTTAATTACAGAGTGAACAAAAGAAACTGAGTACAGTTCAAGTAGCAAGACCTTCCACACACCTTTATCAGGTTTTTTTTCCAAGCCAATAATTCAGTTATTTTTTCCCTTATGATAGCACCTTATGTAAATAAATTTATATATTCTTACCAACAAGTACCCTTCCCACTCAGAAAAGGGTGTTCAAAACATGAAAAAAAGGCATTAAGAGGGCGAGCAACAGCTATATTAACACTCCAAACTATTCCACCAACAGTGTAAAAAACATTTTAAAAAAGCTCAAACCAAGAAACCTGAATGTACAAGTTCAAAAATTAGCTCTGCTCCTCATTATCAAGGAGAAATTGGTCCTGCATGGGTAACATGAATAAGATTATCCTGAACCACAATGAAACCTGTTTGTTTCAACAACCCTTTGCATCTAACACTTTATTGTCTGAAAGAAACACCAGTTTATTTAATGAGACAACATTCAGTCAGGGGGCAAGTGTGGGTGTTGGCAACAAGGCATGGTATTCTCACAAAGCCAGATTAAAATTCAAATTCACAAACAGGAAAGAGTGGTGGACACCCTTCCCTTTTCATACTGAGCAGTGGAAAACCATACAGCTTCCCACAGCTGCGGTCTCAGAGGTTAAGACCATTAAACAACACAGTGGTTTGCAGTTTTTGTTTCTTGTCATTCATTCACTTTCATTTCTCATTGCACTGTGAAGTGTGAACATCTGATTCGCACCTCAGGTACCAGAGGATGCTTGAGAAAAAGGAATCGAACAGGCAGGGAAAACTGAAGTTCAAAGCTCCTTAAATACTATTTAATTTCATGTCTTTACATTTTCATGGCAAACCTTGGACTTTGGTATTTTAAGTTCCTGAAGTGTTTAAAATGTGTGTTATTGAAACATTTATATATGAAGATTTTTATTTTACAACAAATACTTGAATATAAGGAAAGAAGCAAACTCATTTTACCCATTTAAATTTTCACTTATTTACTTGAAGGTAAAGAGTAAACTAGTTTCTTTTAAGTTTTTTATTTTCTGTTCTTGTAACAGCTCATCAGCGAAGAATCCTATGCATGAATTACTGGGCACAATAACCCCTAGGCTTTTTAAAACTATATCAATACCAAGAACCAGAAGTTAAGCTGGAGATGGACAGTGCAGTCTTTCAAGAACAGAACTAACATCTGATGCAAGAGCAAGCATGTCAGAGTACATGATACTAAAATGTAATCTGTCTATTGCCCCAGTTAAAGCCAACTTAGATTTGAAGATTACTGCTTAAATCAAAGGTATCTTAGAATTTCCCAACCTGGTCTTGAAACAATGTCACAAACTTCAATATGACTACTTCATTTTCACTGTAGCCTTTTGCCCTTAAATGACAGCAGCATACAGATTGCACTAGTCTCACAGAAAGGCAAATCAGTAATGATGATTTGCTTCTCTCCACCACTGAGGGTTTCCTTATTCCAAATTTGGAAAGTGTCACAGTACCTTTATCAAGACAGACTGCAATGGTGGTAAATTTTCAGGTACTAGAGCAGGCTAATAAAAGGAAAAATTGCAATCAAAAAGAATTCCCTGCACAAGTCCATTAGCCTGCGTTTAAAAATCAGCTGCTATTGTTTAAACCTGTTGCACTGAAAGGGAAACATTTTTCAAAGGCAGCCTCTTCCAGGAGCTCTATCCAGGCTACCTATCAGGACAGCAGATGATCAGGACAGGTTGATGCCAGGTGGCCTGTTGGTATGACAGAACTTTGGAAAAAACACCGAAATTAAAGCAGCTTTTCCACAGAAATAACTTTAGAAATAAAAAAGCCTCATGATATAACTTATTTTCTGTCTTAAAGGAAAGCCACAAGACCCTCTTTTCATTTTGCTCCCCTAATACATATCTTGGTGTTCAAGGACATCTGAAGATATGTAACCTTACAGAACAGAGAGAAATTCTCTACTTGTCTTAAAATAAGAAATGTAGCAAATGCAAATCTCTCAAGAACAACATTTTCAGTGCAGCTGAATTCAAGACTAGGGAAAGTCAATTTTAACTGAAAAACAGTTATAAAACAAGTGCATTTACTCATTAGTATGTTTTATCTCAATTACTATCCTTGAAATAATTTTAAAAACAAAACAGTATCATGTGCATACGCATATAGACATGGGACAAATATAGTGACAGAGTACAGCACACAGTCAGAAGATAGACTGGGTTACCTGTTCTGAACTGGTGAGGCACAGCCATAACAGTGTGGTATAACACAGAAAGCAACCTATGAGACTTTGAAAGGCTCGGTGTGGGCTCCACATCTATGTTAATGTTAATTGTCTAGTGGCAGTTACAATCAGATGAGATGCACAGCAGTAGAGCAACAAAGAGGAGAAAGAACTAACAGGGGAGGCTTTCTTCACAAAGGCTGGGGAGCCCAGGGCTAAAAAAAATTCCTCTTGAAGTCCTCTTCAGCATTGTCTTTGATGACAGGTTTTATGTGCAGCTGTGATTTGAGACAGTTGGCTTAGACAGACAAACCTATTCATGCCCTGTGAATAAAGCTCTATTTAAAATACATTAATTTGGGATTAGAGCAATTTTTTGTCCATAATACATATGTAATAGACAGCTCCAATCTTTTCTGCAGACACTAATCTGGGAGAGAAAAATTGCTTCTTTTCACTATGTCCGAGCCTCATATTGTACTTGAATATGAAATAATTTTGGTAGCATAAGCAGTCTAGCTACACCAAACACAAGACTCATGAGCTTGCCCTTGTTTCTGTACCTCACCTATGCACATGGTTTGCTCTGTTTTCTACTCTCTTTTATTTTTCGAGTTACAGCCTGTAGGATATAGCTCATAAATTTCAGTTAGAAGCTAGAATGTTCGCACAAAGCACATTTTAAAAACAATCACTGTGTTCTTCTGAGAAACAATATAATAAATGACAAAATATTCTTGACCCTCATCTCCAGCATGCTCATTTAAAGTATTTAACAATAAATAGGTGTTGACATATTGATACAGTACAATGCATTTAAAGAAGTGGAAGAAGAAATGTTAATAACTGATACGTTTTATGCTCTCTAAACAGAGCTGTAACACATAATTTGTTTTCTAAATTGTGTACTGTTTTAAAGAAAGAAAATAGAACTTGATTGATTCTCTTAAGTGAGTAAACACAGCAAGGAAGAAATTCAGTTATTAAGAAAATAATTATATTCGGTATTGTCAAGAAGAAAAAAAAAAAAGGCGTATAGGGAAATAAATGCAGGTGTATGTACTTTGCCAGCAGTGGTGGCTCCTATAGATCTGATACCCACCAAAGTTCCAAACATGCCTCTGTAGGATTAAGTACACAGCAAGTCATTATATGAGTTTTACCTACGTATTTGTCTCAAAAAGCACTATATCAGAACAGATCAGTTTGAAGGTACATTTTGACAAAAAGGACTCAAGACATTGCCCAGGGGCTAAAACAAAACTGGTGAAAACCATCCCCCACCCGTGAAATGCGGATGGCAGCCTGAGAAATACAGAAGAGTGATATCCGGCACAAATTGCAGCTTGCACAGTCTTGAGCTCCAGATACAGTAAATGAAATAGATGTGAACATATTTAGTTTAGAAAAATCAAGCAGCTGCATGATTATAATTAAGACTTTAGGTCCCAGACATAACAATTCAGTGATTAAAAATTAGCATCTTACAGTGTTTTCTAGAAGCTCTCAAAAAACATTTCAGATTATTTTTTTATATACCAAAGCTATTCATTAGTTATAATGAGTATTAACTAACACCTTTTTTGATAGTCTCAGACAGCAGGCCAGGCAGTAAAAAAAGAGCCATCTAAAGACAATGAATATTAGCAGGACTATGAGAAGCTACTCTCTCCTCTAATGAAAAAGAAATATTGAAATTGCAAATCTGTTTTTTTTTCTCTGACACATTTTAATTATGTCAGTTCAAATCCACTGAAGACCAGCATGGCAAAAATGGGTAAGTTGGATGGAAGTGATTCATCAGTACACTGCAAGGTGTTTTATAATTAATATCTAGATATTCCTGAACTGTGGTAAAAGTCCAGCACAAGTGTCCATATTTAATATCGAAGATAAGTTAAACTTTTTTGTTATAAAACAGATTTAGCTGATAGAGTCAGAATCCCTCTTTCAATAAAGCATTCAGGGAAAGAAAGATTTACTACATATATATATACACTTAATTTTTCTTTACGTTTTTCAACAAGGGGAGTGAGGCAAGTAATTAATACTGTAAGAATAAAAAAGAAGAAAAAACTGGAACATGGACTAACATGAACTATTGAAAGTGTCTGTGTATGGTTACTGTATATTTTACCTCAACTGTTAAAAAGTATTAATTACCATTTTACTTCATGAAAGTCTAACAGTCAGCCCAACAAAGGACCATTCATTCCATGTGTTACATTTTCCTTGCAAAACACACGCTTCTAATTTAAATTCATCATATTTATGCAAGCATTTTTTCAGTTACCTAGCAAATATAAGATATTACAGACATATCTAAAAGAACAAGAATGTGTTGGGAATAAAACATAGAGAAAATTTGGTTTATATCAGGTAATAACAGTCATCTTCTCCACAGTGAGTGATATTACTCAGATGTAGCATAGCCATTTGGCGTTCAGAAAATAAACAAATGTGCTATTATCAAATTTAGAATATCCTATTTTCACTGTCTGAGAAACAGCACACAAGCAGGCTGTCCCACTCCATTCTCAGTAGGCACAGGAGAGGTGAAACAGGAAGGAAAGGAAAAAAAGAAAAACTACGGGGGAAGAAATAAAAATGAAAATAAAAGAAGAAACCCAACACGTACTAACTGGCAGGACACAATCTCCCAGTCATAGAATAGGGCATAGCAACCTCGCTTTCTGTCTACAGCTTCTACCCCATCATCTCCTCTCATGGTCTACCTCTCATGATTTTTACTAAGAAAATACTTCTAAAAGTGTAAAATATTTAAGTGTTAAAACACAGAAAAGACAAGACTTCCTATCTATGACTATTCACAACATCTAGGGGCATAACTTTTACATATTATAATGGCTATTACTGACACTACTAGTACTAAGGATCATCTGACTCAGTCAGCAAAATAGAAATACAATTTAAAACACCACAGTGACAAACCCCAAATATGCATACATGTTGAGTTTGCCCTTGTTTCATCTAAACCTCTCTGCTGCAGTGTAGTAAAAATGATAGTTTATTAAAGTTTGAAGAAAACAGTTTAAATCCAGAGTTTAAAGCTACAGTTAGTGGCTGCACACTGTCACAGAGATAGGTGAGTCCCACCAGTTTCCATTAATACATTGCTTCTTAAAAGACATCTTGCCTTAAAGTTACTACGGATCACTAGAAACCATTTTATTTTTGTAACATTACAAAGGAACCTGCATTTTAACACAGTATTCTCCCCAGCTTAAAGTTTTAAAGTAGCTCAGCTTTCTTTTTGAGACTGAATGATCAATGACTTTATACATTATTTCTGAAATTAATATTGTGTTAACCTGAAGTTTCTCATTAGGAAATGTCTCTGCAAAATCAGAGTGAAGCCACACATAAAACGTAATATATAAACAAGCAAATAATCAGTGCACAAAGACAGGTGCTTCGAGCCCTGGAAGCAAACAGTGGTTAGACTGCTGCAAGGGAGAATAAATTTGGTCTTCAAGGAACACAACAAAAGTGCCTTAAGGCAAAAAGCAGAGACTGCCTGTAGACAGGCAATCTACAGTTCCTCAGAAGAAAAGATGTGTGACCACTGGCATTATCATGTTCTAGTGTTTACTCAGATGTAGGACCTCTTCCAACTGACAATACTGAGCTGATCTTAAGATTTCAGTAAGACTTCCTCCCGCCAAAAAGGAAGAATTTATAACAGGTAGGAAAGGGTTGCAGAAATTACTAGGAAACTGAATATTACCGATATTAACAGCTTATCTAATTTTACTGAAAACTCAACTACTGAGAACTGTTTAGGGATGAAGTGCTGGTTTCTTTTTAACTTGTCATTTTGTATATCACAGCATTTGCAGTTCAGCGATTTGTCAAAACAGATCTTATGCAAACACAAAACTGTTTGAACTCATTTTAATATTATAACTAAAGATGTTTGTTTTATAGTAAAACTATTTAGGTTTTGTTTGGTGCTTTTTTTTAAAAAAGTCAAAATAGATGAGTTGTTTGTAGAAGTCCTTACCTCCTCTGTGGACTACGGTTCTGAGAGAACTCTGAATCACTGTCCTTCGATGTTGGAGAGCCCTTATATGTATAAAAAACATCCTCTGTTTCAGTAATATAACTAATTTCATTTGTAAGGTTATCTACAGATGAGTGTCGTGGTTTACGAATTTCATGACGTAGTCTAGGACTCCTCCTTAAAAATAAACACAAACACAAGTTGGAGGATCAGAATAATTAATAAAAATTTATCAAAGTGAAATACCTATCCTATTGCAATCTGTGTCCTGAAATCTTCATGACAGGCCTATAGATCTCACTTTAAATAACCGATTTTCAAACATTTTGGATAGTATACTAGGCAATCACGCACTGCTAGGTTCAGTACACCGAACTGATTTGGTTTTCTTCCCACCTCGAGAACGCTACCTGTATTGTCAAAGTTATAATCATAGGATAACTCAGGCTGAAAGGGACCCATGGAGATCATCTAGTTCAACCTTCTGCTCAAAACAAGGTCAACTGAGGTCAGAGCAGACTTCTTAAGGCTTTATCCAGTCAGATCTCAAGAAACTTGAAAAATGGATACCCTACAGCTTCTCTAAGCAACCAATGCTCAGCTGTCCTGGTGGTGAAGCAGTTTTTCATAATATCCAGACAGAGCATCTCTTGTTTCAACACATACCTCTTGCCTCATCCTGCCACGCCACCATGTGACACCGAAGAACCCGACCTCATTCTCTAGCTAGCCTCCTCCTAAGTATTGCCAGGCTGTTATTAGGCATCTGGGAAATGCCTGCTTCTCTGGACTGAACAAGCACATTTTTCTCAGCTTCTCCTCACAGGGAAAGTGCTCCAGCCTCCTGACTACCTTGGTGGCTACTACTTTGCTGAGCTCCCTCCAGTTTGTCAGTGTCTTTCTTCTTTTACTTGACACAGAGGTGGCTGCAGCATTCTAATAAGGTCTAATGAGTGCTGAGCAAAAGGGGGATAATCACTTCTCTTGATTTAACATCCATGCTGCTGTTAATACTGCCAGGTTGCTCTGATGACTTTGCTGCCAGGGCACACCAGATAACTCATGTACAGCTTGCTGCCTATGAAGATTACCAGGTCCTTTTCCAGAGAGTTGCATCACAGGCAGTACTGTTGCACTGGATTATTTTTTCCCAGGATTTTGTTTTTGTCTTCATTAAATTTCCTATTGGCCCATTTCTCCAGACTATCAAGGTCCCTTTGGATAAAAGCTCTACTCCCAAGCTTATTGACTTATCCCCTAAACTGCTGTCATCTGCAAACTTTATAAGCAAGCACAAGTCAAAAAAACACCAAGCAGGACAGATCCCAGGACAAACCGCTGCTGTAGTCCACTTGTTATTGGCCTCCAGGTAGAGTATGGAGTATGGGAAAGGCTGAAACTAGATTTACCAATTAGGGGTAACAGGAGGTGATCGAGAAGGAAGGCTTTTGGTCTCTAGATGCTCAACAGATAAAGATCGTCTCATAGATGGGTTCCAAACCATCCCGCCTATAACTTTTCTGCAGTACTGGCTATTTACAGATCTGAAAAGAAAAAAAAAGCATATGTGAATTATTCTGCACAGAAAACATAAAGGAAATAAAATATGCTTATGAAAATCAATTTTATAATTAATGTGTTCTAAAGAGTCCCCGGTGCTTACCCTTCCTCACTTCTGCATTTCCAGTCTCACAGAGCCATTTGCTGTCCTTCATCTGTGGCAATCAAACTGTTTGTTAACCCCTGATACAACGCTAATCACAAGCCTGGGTAAAAATACTTCTTTTTTTTCTGGGAGTTATTTTTAACCCAATTGTGTTTAAGTAGATGGACGGGAAAACAGGAAATTTGGTATGTCCTATTGGCACTGAGTGCCTGACAAAACATGGTTTACATACAGGCAAAAGATTCCAGATGTTCCCTGTTAAAACTCATATAGGGGTAACAATTTACTAACAGCTTCACTGAGTACAGGACTATTTTAACCATCTACCTGCTGCCTCAGCAAATAAGAGCTACACCAGACCACTCTTTGTTTCCAGAAGGAAGCCACATTTGAGTGATGTGTTCCTTATAGGAATAAGTCATTAACAAAAGATCTGACATGTAAAGGGATCCCCAAGTCTAAACTGTTTCTTGTGACAAGAAGCTGACAACACAAGGATTGCATCAGAACCTCAGCGAGGAAAGCAATAAAAATATCTTACTAGTAGAATTATACAGCACAAATACATTTTTAAAGTAGATCAAAATTGATATAAACTACCTTTTTACTTAGCATTCCACAAGACAAGCAGAGAGAGAAGCTGCTCATCCTCAAGTTCACAGGCCTAGGACTCCTCATGGAAAAGAAGCAATTTATGAGTTACAGAGAACCCACCTTTGGCTCACTATGTCCTGAGCTGAACATAATGGGTGGCTGGGATAGCAGAGCATGGAGCTAAAAAGTCTTAATTTTACATAGCATTAAAAAAAAAAAAAAAAAGTTGTTTATGCTGTGGTTATTACTCATGCTAATATCAAACCTTAAGTACGCTTTGCACTGTACTGCTTTTGTTTATACAAAACAAAAAGCAATCCAAAACTTTTTGTATTCTGAAGTATCTTATATGCCTTGTTCATTATTTTAAAGCAAATTAATTCCTTCAACATCTAAATTTGTACTTCTAAAGCTTCTCCCAGCATAAAAACCAAGAGGGACGACTTAATATGAAGCATCTACAAATTAAAATCAGTCGCCTACTTTAAACTTAGCAAACACAGTCCATGAATTCAGGAGAAGCTTTTGCCTGTATTATCCATTTTATTTCTGTAAGTCTCTTCTGTAAGATCAACTCCTCTGGTCTTCTACGAAAACAAAGAGTTCTTTCAAAGAAGCCTTACATGGGTAGAATAGAGAGGGAAAGTGGAAAAAGAGGATGTATTATAAAATGAAGGTCAATTGTGAAGAAATGCAGAAGGACAATATTACCTCAGGTGACTAGACAATAAACTGGCAGATTAAGTTTAATGGAGTTGGGGCCCAGTTGGTGCATATGGGAAGTAACAGCCCCAACCTCATATAGCAAAATGACAGGCCTGATGTAGATACTACTGTGAAACTACCACGCCCATGACCAACAGAACTCAACGAGGACAATAAAAGAGTAGAAATGTCACAAAAGTGATATCTTGAATGCTTGGGTGAGACATCTCAATGTCAGTAATAAGTGCTTGGTATGATGCACTCCAGAAATTGCCTAACATATTAAATAGACTGTGTGTATGCCCTAGTGGGTAAACAGTTCAAAACAAATCTGTTCTGCAAACTCTTATTGGATCAGTAGCTACTTAACATTTTTACTTTCTAGTGTTTTTATACCCCAAACAGCAAGTTTTAAAAATACCACTAAAATACAATCATGTTCAAGTATCTTTTCAGGAAATTATAAGAAAAACTCTATTGTAATGATGTCACATTGCAGAAACTGAAACCACAGTTATATAACTTGTCAAATAGTTCACATACAGATTGGGACACAGGTGCGGACAGAGCTGAACTCTTGACACTCTAACTTGAGCTATCACTGACACAAATACTTCTGTTCCTATTATAAAGCAAAGTATGCTTTCACACCATACTTACTTTGCTGGGTTTCTAGAACCCAGTGTCCAATAATGTGACAGTATCTTTTTTTCATGAGGTAGTGACTTCTTTGCCTGAAAAAATGTGTGATGCTCTACGCAAGATTTCCATAGATTTTTGCATGCTCTGTAATTTAACATGTTGAAGGCAACAATATGCTCTCTGGATTCATTCTGTAACAGTAGGAAACACCATGTTTCAATATATATAAGCAGATCAAACACAGTAAACAAGGTCACAAACAGACAATAAAATTACCTTTAACTTAAAAAGAAAAAATGCATTTAGGAAAACAAAAAAAAAATCAACGTATAGTAGATTTTGAGCTGTAGATGGCCGAAATAGCTCTGTGACTACATGACATTCTAAAGCTGCAAAATGAACACTTTAAAAGTTTGAGCAATACTGAAAAATGATTAAGTTTTTTCAGTTCCTAATCCTTAGAATGTTAATGAAATATTTAAGTTGAGAGTGGTAAATATTTTGTATATACCAGTGTAATATTAAACTATCAAACATAGTTTCAGATTTCCAGTCAGCTCTTGACCTCCTATGACAAAACTATTTAAAACATTCCATTAAAGGTGCAACGTAGAAAGGAAAATACCCTTCAATCTTTGAATTCAAACTCTTCACACAAGGCTTCAATTCAATAATGTTCTTTCAAGAGCCATAGCATGCAAAATGCATCGGCTTGATAGTCTTTTAGAAGATACTAAATATGTTAACAGTGATCCATCTTGTGGGAAAGACAGTAGTTGTGATGGGACTGGAGGTGCCGCTACTGCTGTTCAAATCCAGTCCTGCTTTCTGGATGATAACATGAGGCCACGATGAGGAGATCAAAAGGAAGCAGAATACAAAGCTGTGCGTCTTGGTGCAAACTCTCATTTGTAACTTCAGTGCCAAAGTGCCAGTGAAATTCAGGTGTAACACAATTGTGTCATCCATGTTTATGCCCTCACCAGCTGTAGCACTTGTTAAGTTATATCAGATCCCAAGACACTTTTGCACATGATAAATGGTTAGTTAATATAGTTATTGATGTAAAGAGAGTGGAACTAAGAGTAAAGCAAAGAAAGGAAGATAACATGCAACATGAGATAATTGCTATCACTGCTCAGCATGTCAGTGAAAAAGATCAAGTTTTTTATTTCATTGCTTATCTTTTCCACTTGTTCTGAATTATGACTGAATGTTGACATCTCAGCATATAACCAGGCAGACAAACATATCAGTAAATTCTAGCTCATACTTTGGAGAAAGTCAGGATTTGGGTTGCAAAGACTTTTTATTCAAAGACTCAGAAAGATCTAATAAAGCTCTTTCTCACACCATCCAGCAAGAAATAGAGGTCCCACCCGAATAACACCTCAATTTCTAGTTGCCATTGTCCTTTTGTTTGTTCACAGCAACAATCCCATAAAGAAGTAACTAGAGACCATTTTGGCTAGAATACTCTATTTTACTTATATCCTTTCTATTTCTAGGCAAAGTTTACAAATGTCACGCATCAGAGATCAATGCCATATTCTGCAAATCACTTTATGACTAATTTAGAGAATCCATGCCTGAAATAATTATTTTAGAAAACTGATGAGCATCTCAAGGGAAAGATAACAAGGATGTGCCTCTTGATTTTATATAGGCACTGCAAAACTTTTAACTGATTGCAACCTTTCAGGTACATTTTCTCTCTAGTAAAACATCTTTTTAAATACTTTTTTCTTTTTTATTTTTTTAGAAATAGGGTTTATTATTTGAGCCACACACATACTGGAACCAATTATTCTTTGTTAGTTTGCCACAGTTGCTTCTAATTAGCTTATACAAAATGAAGCATACAAGCATAGTAGAAGTTCAACTCAGAATTTCTTGCAATATAAAAAGCATATATCAAAGATTTAATGACAAATAGCATTTCTGACATACTCGGTTGGTTGAGTATGACTTGAAGTGCTTTACTACTCCAGAAGACAAACAAAAAAGGAAGCATATAGATATTTTTGCTATCCTAGAGCACTGGCCTTTCAGTTGCCACAAAAATAATTTTTTTCAAACATCTCAATGATACTGAAAAGCCATAGTGTAAAGACAATGAATTAAGTACACCAAATATTCTGGTTTTAAATTTAGGTTTGAAAACAGTAATGAATCTTGCTCTCTACATCACAAGGGTGTTCTTCCAACTACTGTCACAGAAACTTCTAAGTAGCTCCTAAGGGGGCTAAAAGTTTAAATATGGACTTAAACTAGGACAAACACTTTCAGGAGTTTCAGAAAAACTTACTCAATTTTTAAATTAACAAAATCTTTTGTTAACATAACCATCTGGCTCACTAACTGGCCACCTTGCAAGTCATGCTACTGAATCTATGCACTGTTTTAAAGGTGAAGAGAGTTCTAGCAGGATCCAACGATCTAATGTCCATCACACTTCAACTCAAATTCAAAAAGAATGGCATTTTAATAATTATCAAGAAATGAGGATTAGATAGATTCATGGCCATTAAAGGGAACAATTCTCAATAGCTAAACTGGGTGTCTTGCTATTTCAGCATCAGTGAAGAACTTTGAATCACATGTATGCCTCTTCCATTCAGAGAGAATTTGAAATTATCTACAAGCAGAGCAAGTAAAAATATATTTTAATATGCAGAAAATGAAGTTGGTTTTAAGCATTAGATAAGCACATTGGAAATAAAGTTTAATTTCTGGAAGCTTTAAAATGCTGCCTGTAAATCAGCATAGTTCCTGTTTCTACCTTAAATCTTGTACCCTTCATAAAGTCTACACATCATGAGCTTTTATAGCATCAGACATTCACTGATTCATCAGTCTTGCTCCCTGCTCCTTAAGCAGCTCTTCAGCAGAAACAGAAATATTGCCTAGTTCTAGCAAATAGCTGATCAACAGACTGAAGCAGTGGGAAGGTAAAAAAGGAGGTGAGTAGCAGGGAGAGAATGAGATAAGGCAAACTGAGTCTCCAGAACAGGGACATAAGGAAAGAAAATAAGAAAAGAAATAAGGAGAATAAATCATTGAAACATGGCACATCTCGGATGACTGCAAATCTGTAGCCTTTGAGAATATTCTGTAGATTTTGTAAAGAAATCTAAATATAACATACAAAACTCTGAAATGCTATAGCATTGTCACCACCTTTCACAGAATGGTTGGGGTTGGAAGGGACCTCTGGAGATCATCTAGTCCAACCCACCTGCTAAAGCAGGTTCATCCAGAAAAGATCGCACAGGGATGTCTCCAAGGCGGGTCCTGAATGTCTCCAGAGAAGGAGACTCCACAACCTCTCTGGGCAGCCTGTTCCACTGCTCTGGCACCCTCAAAGTAAAGAAGTTATCCTCCTATTCAGATAGGACCTTCTATGCTTCAGCCTGCGCCCGTTGCCCCTCATCCTATCGCTGGGCAACACTGAAAGGAGTCCTGTCTCATCCTCTTGACATCCACACTTGAGATACTGATAAACATTGACGAGATCCCCTCTCAGCCTTCTCTTCTCCAGGCTGAACAGACCCAGCTCCCTCAGTGTCTCCTCATAAGAAAGGTGCTCTAGCCCCTCATCTTAGTAGTGCGCTGCTGGACTGACTTCCTTTAATAAAACCCTGCCTATGAATACATAGTATCTGCTCTACTTCCCCGACATTCTTCCATCTTCCCTGCTTTCAGCCACATTTACCTATTTCCTCATGTATTTCCAAGCAATAATCTGGTCAAGCCAAAGACTGACACCACCTCAGTCATCCGCCCTCACAAACCCCTCATGAGACCCACCATTCCAAAGAAAACCCCTAGTAGTCCAGCTACCCAGTCCCGTTGCACTGCAGCAGCAAGCTTTCCAAGCAATACCACTGAAGTACTACAGGTGTGCTACCCTAAATTTCAAGCCAAGGGGCCTCACTGACAAGGATGGATATATCTAGAGATTTAATAGCACACTTAGTCTGCTTTTTCATATCTCTTTTGAAAGAGTAAAAAGGTCATGCAGCTAGCCCTATTTTTCCTATAGTTCTGTAGCTTTAAGCATGATACAGTGTGCGTTACTGTAATCTTAGTGGGTTATGAAATAAAGAACTATGATCATGTAAGAGGAGATTAACTAAAAGTATCAAGGGCCTTGAACTGTCATCATTTATCAAACACTTAACCGAACAAACTTCAAGAATGCAGCCCTCTTCAAAGGTGACACTGTCTCCAGAAATTCAATTTTTGACAGCAGTCAAATCTTCGTAACAAACACATTTTATATGATCTTTAAGTCCAGGAACTGTTATATATTGACACTTAATACTTCCATATTAAAAAAAAAAAATAATAATCCTGTAAGTACACTCACTTTACTATCCATTGTTACTAATCACTGCCAGGGAGAGTTCTATTCATGTGTTTATTCTCACAGACACATTTGGAAATTGCTGTCCATAAGCTTGCCCATATTTGTACACATGAAGATATTTATAATTAAAAATGAATGCTTATCAGTGAATTTTTAATCCACAAATCCAGAAGTAGATAAGTACAATTACATACAATATGTAATACAATTACACTGAGTTAAATACAAATACAATTACACTCACAAGATAACAGAATGGTTTCCCAACCACCCATTTCTTCACACAGCAAAATATATATGAACAGACTGAGACAAGTTTGCATATAAACAGTATATTTGCAAGCTTACAGCTTGCAAAAAAACTTAAGACACCTCTACAGTGGGTTAGGACACACTCTTTCAAAAGAGAAAACTGTCATTTGTGCATACTATAGTGTTATTGCACTAAGCTTACACATATCTCTAAATCCTAACTTTGTTTACACATGAGCCCTGAAAAGTAAGAACATGTACATAGATGCACACTCCTCAAATTTGGAAGATACCCAGCAAACTGCAAGTGGACAAAGAAAAAAAAAAAAAAAAAAAGAGAAAAGAGATGAAAACATTCTCCTTTTGGGTAAAAAAGCCTCCCTAGCAATCTTTGTTCAGCAGACCCTCTAATCAGTGCAGGTCAAGAGGTCATCTTGTTACAGAGTCACAGAATGGTCAAGGTTGGAAGGGACCTCTGGAGATCATCTAGTCCAACCCACCTGCTAAAGCAGGTTCACTCAGAGCAGATCACACAGGAATGCGTCCAGGCGGGTTTTGAATGTCTCCAGAGAAGGAGACTCCACAGCCTCTCTGGGCAGCCTGTTCCAGTGCTCTGGCACCCTCAAAGTAAAGAAGTTTCTCCTCATATTCAGACAGAACCTCACATGTTTCTATGCCCATTGCTTCTCATCCTATTGTTGGGCACCACCGAAAAGAGTCTGGTCCCACCCTCTTGACAACCACCCTGGAGATATTTATAAGCATTGATGAGATCCCCTCTCAACCTTCTCCAGGTTGAACAGACCCAGAGCTGGGTCTATTCTCAGTTTCTCCTCATAAGAAAGATGATCCAGACCCCTCATCATCTTCATAGCCATCCACTGGATTCCCTCCAGTAATTCCTCATCCTTCTTAAATTGGGGAGCCCAGAACTGGACACAGTACTCCAGATGCAACCTCACCAAGGCAGAGCAGAGTGGAGGATAGCCTCCCTTGACCTACTGGCCACACTCCCCCTAATGCACATATGATGTGCACTAGGACACCAACGGGGCACTCTGCTAGCCTGGGAGTTATCCATGAAACAGGAGCCTGGCATCCCTTAAAGAACGCTTGGAACCACCACCCAATCCCCAAGGAGAAATAGCACAAAAGAAGACACGGTGGCCAAGTCTCCTGCAGGGAGGGGAGGGAGGTCTGAGAGTTTGCTAGGTCAGAAGGGCCCCAGCTACACAGCTCCTATCAGTTTAAGAGCTCATTTACTACCAGTAAGAGACTTCATAAAGTTTATGTGTAATTTAACATTCACCTTTTACTATCTATTTGAGTTCTGTCCTTAACTAAATTAAGATATTTATGTATCTACAGATCACTAATTTTGGTGCTTTTTGTGTCATATTAAATATTCTCCTCTCTTTATAAAAAGATAACTTACCTGTTCACATTGTGGCAGCACAATACCGTAATCAAGATTTTTTTTTTTTCCTTAGTAGATAAACTAATATTACAAATGCTCTGAAAAAGCACACAACATTATAAACACAACTCTTAACAGCAGAAAAATTTTATACCACTTTTATCAACTATCACATATTTTGACAACTTCTAAACCCCTCTGTGTTACACACAGCAGGAGGTGTACTGTCCCCCCTTTCCAAACACGTCTTTCAGCTGCAAAACTCCTCTTTTCTCCAGGAACCTTCCTTTCTCTCAGAACTCTGAGCCTCATAAGCAGAAGAGACCTCACAAAGTCCACCTAGATGGGTTAAGCAGCTGTTTAGTAGTTTGACAGCATTGAGGAACTCTACAGAGCAGAGTGCATCAAAGAAAAGAACAGCAGATGCTGGCAAGAAAAGGGAAATACATTGGGTTATAAGTACTGGAGAAAGGATGAAGATCTGCATGTTCTCAAATCTCCATGGAAGGAAAAACTCGCATGGAAAAGATACAGTCCAATAGACTGAATATGGAAGGATTCTAGAAGGGAAAACAAAATGTGAAACAGAGCAAGGATAAGAGAAGAAGAAAAGCAAAGGCAACTTAACGAAACAGAATTTCAAAGGCAAGTTACCACAGAGACTTTTGATCAGCATTTGTTGTCTTAACATTTAAGAAAAA
Organism: Columba livia; assembly: GCF_036013475.1. Lineage (NCBI taxonomy): Eukaryota > Metazoa > Chordata > Aves > Columbiformes > Columbidae > Columba > Columba livia. The sequence goes on from NC_088603.1 coordinate 93,905,656, forward strand.
ACGAACAAACAAACAAAACCCCACATGACCCCTGGAGCAATATAAAATTAAATGCCTACTTACATGTTTTTGCCGTTGTTGTATAAAAAACTTTTTCCTTTTAAAGGAAATTTTTAATATGTTCACCCTAAAAGAAACAAACAGACCATGAAATACTAATCAATGTTTAGTGGGATAAAATAATGAAAAATAATAAAGTGTACAGTAAGCCTAAAAGATTATATCTGTTAGATGTTCAATGAATAATATGCAGGCACCTCCTGTGTTGAGTGGTAGATAAATATCAAGAAACTCAAAGGAAAAACTTTAGCTAAGAAGGAAAGGCCTTTTTCAAATCGAGATTCTTCCTCATTTACTCTTTAAATAGTTCACATAGCAATTCTCTCCCACCAAATCTATTCTTGCAGCAAAAACTTGATGACATCCTTTACTAAACTGCACAAACGTTAAATGTGTCAAGTTTGTGTAACTTAAAAATGAGATGACAACTGTGACTCAGGGAACAAAATTTAAGACCCTAATGACATGACAAGGCTGGTCATACAACATCTGAAATTTCCCAGAGATTTCACAGAATTGGCTTCATAATGTGCAAAATATCAGGTACTTGTGTGAACAACTCAAACTTTGCAGTTAAAATCCTAATTGTAGAAGGATAAAAACTGTAAGAATGAGTGTTAATATATTTTTCACTTCAATTATTAACATTGCTACATAATTTACGTGGTAATTTCATAGAGAACTGAACACCTCTTTCCTATATATACACATAGTATGAATAAAGATTTTCTAAGGTAAGCATTACAATTGAAAGTGGTGCGTATCAGTTTTGCTAAATTAAACAAACTTCTACACCTTCCTACAGCAAAACAAGATTTGTCTAAAATATCTAAATTTTGTCTGCAATACATCAACAACTGAAAACCTACACATTCTGGAAAAAGAAATCTGTGATCAGTTGGAATTAAATGGATGCCTTGGGAAAGCTATTTAAGGTCTGATCAAGTCATATTTGCCTGAAAAAACACCATGACAGGGTTTTGGAAGGTTGCTGCTAAAAGTGTCAGAAGTGATAATGTTTCACAGCACCTTAGATCTCATCAGGTATGAACTATATCGAAGGTCATCTCTGTTTTGACCCCAGTTTTTGCATCGCTCTCAACAAGTGGGACAATGGCATATCATTCATTCCTCACTGCCCATGAGAGAGATACACCTCAGTTATAGAGCAATGTCCTTCATTGACATAGAGTGTATTTGTCAGTTATGAACAAGAGAGGTGATGGAATGAACAATCCCCCTCTAGCACAAAAGAAGTGGAAAACCGAATGTGTGCCCATTTCTGAAAATTCTTTTCTCTTTCAATTACAGAACCACAAAGAACCAGGAATTTCATTAACACTACTCTTTGGCAACCAGGCAAATTATTGTACAAGTTAATGGAAACTTGAAATCATATCTGCCTCTCCTGTTAGGCCAGCTCTTGAAATACTTGTGCCATTTTACTTTCTGCCTCAAACAGTAAAGAACTGAACTGCTCATCTAAAAGTTCTGCATTCTGAACTTCCCAATAAATTATATAAACTGTGAGTTTTATTTACTGAGATGCAACTCATTTATTAAAAAAAAAAATAGAAATAATCCTTTCTTAAGCCTAGTGCTACTCTGCCTAAACCAGTACCAGTCAAGCTTTGTGCTTCTGCTTCTTTCTTACCACATTTCTTTGACTACCAAAACTCTCTCAGCCCCTCTCCTCTCCACCCCCCGCTACCCGTTTTTTATAAAACATGATTCACTGTATGACCACATAATCACTTCAAGCCAAATCAGGGCTTTAAATCTCTTTATTTTGACTCTCCCCTAAGTACAGCATCCCTCTCAATTCCATTCATTTTTCTTAAAGTACAACTAAACCTATTTATTAATTCAGTGACAAAGAACACTTGCTAATCTGTCAGATTTAACATTAACTAAAAACCATTTGCAATGTTACGCCTACAAGTCGAGTGAATGTTCACATATAACAGAATCCACAAAAGAATCCAAGAGATTAAGGTATCAAATGATTTAGATTTAACAAGTGCTTGAATATGTCACATCCAAAACATGATCTGGATAGAATGCAGTTACTCTTATTCTAACTGGTGGCTCAGCTGCCCTATCACTCACCAATAATCTGTTCAGTGACTATTCAACATTCACAAATAATTAAATTTCACCATTTATTTGTAAAATACCATAGCATATTAATAATGATAAATATTTTTGGTCCCATCTTCCTATCATTCACAAGGGTCAAAACAGATGTCACTTAGTAGGCAACAGAATTATTCATTTCTGATCAAATTGGCAGTTCTGTCCCAGTACTTAGTGCTAACAGCTAGTATTTCTGCCTTGAAGCAAAAATGTTTCTTCAAGCTTTAAGTCTTATACTTTGCCACTTTTCAGCAGGAAAGGTTCTGTCAAATTTGCTATGTAAGACTGTCAAGTTGTTTTTTGAATTTTAACTAGCAATGTATTTCTTTAGCAGTTTTGCTGAAGTTTTCAAAGCAAAGAAACTGCTTAAGACTAGCATTTAATATACAACCTTAGCTGCTGATGTAGAGAGTGCTTGTATGTTTTTTTCCATTAAGATAATATTTTACTTGCAAAAAAAAAAAAAAAATTAGAAGTTATCACGAAACAGCTGAGCTCCCCCAAGAATAACTTTCCAGAGCATATAAAACACTGCTTTAAATCCAGAGGTATTTTTTTAAACCTGTCTTGACTTGCATTGCCTCTGACTGATCAGTCATCATATGTAGGTTGCTTTGATTGAAAATCCTCTTTTTGCCAAGGCAGTACTCTCGCACTGCCTCTGCTCCTGAAAACTTTTGGTCCCCTTTGACTACTACCATATGGCATAGCTGTAGTATTGTCATCCACTAATGTTGCAGAGTATTTTACTCAGTTTTGAAGAGTGCTTTGATGGTGTTTGCTGCCACCTGGAGTTCTACCATGTTCATGGCAAAGCCTGCTGAGCCCATGGGAAAAACTGCTTACTACGAATGGTGTTACATAAAAAGTCTAAATACCATTTCAATTATCTTTTTTTTTTTTTTTTTTTTTTTTGCATTCTCAGGCATATACTGTTCTGTAAGGAATTTCCATACCTGCACACCTTCAGCCCAACTAAGGTACATTAGAACTCCAGGTATTACAGAAATATATCCTGCTTTGAGGTCTAAAAAGAAATACAAAGTATCTACTACAAATACAGCACAATCTCATCTGCTCTGGTGACTTTCCTTGTTTGTTTTTTTGTTTTCTTGAGGGGGCGAGGAGGAGTGGGGCAGTGGGCAGGGAATGGACAGTGTTCCTGCATGGAGGATTATGACTAACTCATTCAGGAAGCCAGAAAGAAAATATGAAAAATTTATCCCCTATGTAGTGAATTTTTGCCCAAGTCGAGAAAATATTTTTAGAGGGAGAGTAGGAAAGCTCTGAACAATTGCATTAGCTGTCAGCTCAAAATATTGCTGCCTAAACATCACATTTTAGAGTGGTAATTGTTAGAACTGAAAAATCTGTGTTTTTTTTCCCCTCAATTTCTTTTTGTGAATGATGTTTTATTATAGCATCTGTGCTTTATTCCTCTGTACTGGTTTTATAATAGCATCTGTGCTTTATTCTTCTGTGGTCTCCAGAAGTAAAAGTAGCAGAGGAAGCTGTGAATTCCTCCTGTCTTGTGTGCTATAAAGCTCTCTTTCCTTTCCCTAACAAATCATATAGTGCTGCATTTTAAATTGCCAACGCTGTGGCTTTCAGGAATACCTATTATCCATTCATACCTTAGGTCACTAAGTTGACAGAACAAGACTTGCAGAAGACAGAAAATGTGGCTCCAGCTGGCACTTTTTAAAACCTGCAGCTGTTTAAAGAAGCTGATTAACATCTGAAAGGGCAGAGCTCAGGGCACAAAGATGAAAGACAGAAGTTTTATATGTTTTATTGTGCACCAGAAATGGAAAAATACAAGATATCACTGAGCTGGATGACAGCATAATTGACATACATTTAAGATGGTTATAGTACATCCAAGTGAGTTGAAACATCACTCACTGCAAAGAAAAAAAGAAAAATCCAGAGACTCTGCAATACATTTTCCACTAAAATTTAGATTGAAACCAATGTTTTTGCTTTCTCACAGGATATACCTGTTAGGTTGGGTTCAGTATAAAAGGATGGAATGACTGAAGTATTTAAGAAATATTGCTTAGAAGGACCTTTTTGTATAATTAAGGAGCACAAACCATTAGAATACACTTCTCTGTCATGATTAAGAACACTACACCACCTTACTGAAAATGCTCTCCAGAAATACCGTTACAAATTATACAAGGAAATCATGCATAACATGATAAATCTATATTTTATCAAGTATACAAAACAAACCCATACTTATTTTAAAAAAGAAACACTGAAAAAATTATTCCTGGTTCAATCAGAAATCCTTATGGAAATGCCCAGCCTCCATGTAATTTCTAATTTATGTTATTGTTTTTAGTATAGTATAACTAATAAAGCCCATAAGTACTGTAAATACTTATAGCTTAACTAATTTCTAATGTCATTCACATTACAGTCCTTGTGCATGTTGCTTCTTCATAGACATTATTTTCTACAGTGCTATCATGCATTCTAATGTTTTTAGTATCACAGAATAATGTAAAGGTCTGTCCCCCAGAGACTCCAGAATTTGCTAACGTTATATAGCCTTGTTTGATGATATTTAAAAATTTGTCTAAATCATATTATCCTAGTTCCAGTAAATCTGAAATTCCAAATAACTCATTTTATGTTTCTTTTCTGAGAACCAAGTATCTTCTTGCTGAATGACAGGATAAAAGGATCAGACCATTAGCTGTTGAGCTTTGTTAGTAATAATCTTTTTATAAAAAACATAGAATTGGGTATAACAGCTGCAAATCTCTAAGACCACAGGGTCCTCCTAATCATGTACTCACATTTCTGTGTAAATTAACTTGATCAAGACTTCACACAGTGCAAGGAGTTCATAAGTCTTAGAGAATTAAAAGCTCAGGCAACAGGTTTCATTTTTATCTCAATACAAAGAAATACCATGATACCCCATAAAAAACAAATTCTTGTACTGTAGGCTTCTTTGGAATAAACATTAAAGCAAACAGAAATAAGATTTAAAAGCCCAGACATACTTCTTTACTAGTAAAGGAATTTACCAGGGATAGAAGCTTGTGCAGATGAGTTTTCTATATACAGCAATTCCACTGGATGCAATCCCAATCATGAGATCTAGATTATGGAGATCCTGCAAAAGAAAAATACTGTTAAGAATGCAGACACAGTTTGTGTCATTCCCATTTATCTATTTATAAATTAATTTTCAAGTTTTAAATACTTAAATTTCTACTCCAGATGCAAAAACTCAATCACATATTTGGATTTATTTTCTCATGCACGTCTTTCCTTTGATGTTGTCTACTAGGTATTATGAAGTTTTACTCATTAACACACCTTGTAATTTATCTCACTACACTAGATACTCTTTAGGTCAGCAGACTAAATTTTCAAGTCCAGCCATATTAATTTAACCATGGGAAAGAAGTTAAAGCATGTCCCAAGATCAGTAACGTAAACGTAACAGAAATTTGAGAACTGTACAAAAATGACCTGATTGTAAACTGTTCAAAAAGACACACAAAATTGTCCTTTTTTTTTCCCAACCCCCAGAAAAGGTCTTACCAAGAAATACTGGCCAGGAGGTGACCACTATTCTGCATGTGAGAGTATGCTAGAGGAATATACACATGTACACGAATACGGGATACACCGAACTGAATCCATTGTTAACTAAACCAAAAACTAGACATTAGCTTAACACACTCAACTGGAAAAACAAATCCATCAATTTACAATCCTTTATAGGTATTGAGATACTCAAGAGGTAACACATGCTTTCATATAAGCAAACACTCAAGTTAAAAGAAGAAAAAAAAAGTTCGGGTGAGGACACTGAATGGTCCATTTGAGACTAAATCCAAACTGATATTACAAAAGTTACAAACCTTGGCTTCCTGTTTCTCTATGATTGACACATACTAAGATGTTATTACACAGATTTCTAAACAGAGCTGACCACGTTCATACATCTACATGTAAGTACAGAATCCATCGGTTAAAACATCAGCTTTGACTCAAAAGTAATTTCAGACTATTTTGTAATGCACAGCCAAAGATAATGGATTCTCTTAAGGCCTTCAGTAGCTTAGCTGCTCCTCTAGATGGTAGTCTGTGCTCAGTTAATATACAGTTTTCTTGTATGCCCAATCCCAATTTCTTTATGTTAGTAAGGTACAGAAGAATAGAACAGGTAGCATGAGCTCTAACAATACTACAGAAAGTCTACAATAAATCCATTAAAAATAGTTATAAGAAAGGCATATGAATGAATGAAGCTGAACCTAATTTGCAATGTGATTTATAAACAAACCTCCAGTGAAATACCACAGCAGTTCATAGAGTATGAGCATAAACTATATAATACATAGTGCCATAAGAGTGAATATTGACAAGATGAGAGCAATAGTCAGATCTCAGAGTATAATAAAAGAAAATCTTTAGGTGGGTAACAGTCTGAATACACTCAAGGTAGCCCAGAATCAGCTGAAATAATTAATAATCCTCAGCAATCTGGTGCTCCACTTTGCCAAGAACTGCTGCTAGAGGAGCTTGCTGAATCTCCATCAGAAGCAGCTCCTAAACTGGCAGTTTATGCCATTATAATACAGGAACCCAGAATCAACACCCTGTTATTTTAATACTTGGGGAGAAAATGAAGGTATTTCAGGAGATCAATCACATGGAATTTAGCTGCCCCTGCCAATGATACAGCCAACCTAAAGCAGTACAGAAACCTGTACTACTACACACTTGTAATTTATTCCAGGTTTCTGCTTTAAACAAAAAAAAAAAAAAACAAAAACCAAAAACAATAAAACACAACCCCCCAAAACAAACAGAACAACAAACAAAACACCCCCCCCAAACAAACCAAACACACACACAAAGAAACAACCAACCAACAAAACAAAAACAAAACCAAAACAAACAAACAAACAAAAAAAACCAAAAAAAATGCCAAATAAAAAAAAAACAACCCACAGCTGTGAAGGGAAAAAAAAAAAAACAGCTTTAGGAGAAAAAAAGGAAAACCTACATGATTTAGAAGAAATAAAGGATTAGCTAAACACTTGATAGGGATTAATTAGGCTACACTACTCTATTTTCTCCAGGAGCTTTGTCAGAACAAAGTTTATTCCCCACCCCCCTCTGCCTCAGTCCAAAACACTGATTTCCCATGTTATTTGTTGTAATGAATTCTCTTGTGTTAAACCTAAGAAATCCAAACCCAAGATTTTGGACAAGCATAAAGAAACAGGGTCTCCCAAAAGAAAGGTGATGTAGATCTGCAGTTATTTCCTTTTCAAAACATCTATGTTATTAAATTGCACAACTAAGAAAAAACTTTCATATATTTTTCTTTTTACCTGTTTCTTTATAAAAATCATTTAGAAATTATAAAGATAAATATATCAAGCCAGGCATCTAGCTAGTTAAATACTGATTCATATTCGATTTCATGTACAATTACCATCTGGACTTATGCAGATATGAAAATAATATTAATTCCACAAATTTCCTCCCTTCATCTCTGAGTAAAAATGAAATATGAGTTAATATCAGACTAATTATTGAGCAGATGAGATAGTGGTCCAGAATCAAAAGGAGATTAGGACTTCAAGAAATCTCAGTACAGTTTTAAGGTCTTGAATTCACTCTCCTGCCTGTCTTAACACTATTTCATTTTTGAATATTACAATTTTAGCAGTTCAGATCTGTCCTCAGAGAAAGTAGTGATGAAAACTGAGCTCAGATTAATTCACTAATGGAAGTTTCATGTTTAGCAAATTACTAAAAAGAAAGCTCGCTATCCAACTTTGTACCATAAAACATTAAAATTAAGGCAACCAGGTATTAATCTGTATAAACGTATCCTACTCAGCCACCAATGCAGAAGCACCAGCTTCTTTTGGCTATTAGTTTAAAACCAAGGTGACACCTGGTTCCTCTGCTATACACAATCTAAGAGGACTAAGACAATTTTAGCAGCAAAGAGATGAATCCTAAGGATCCACAGAGATAAACCCTTTCAAAAAGCCATAGTTTAACTGGTCGCTGCTAAATCTGTTCAAACCACTGGAATCTGACAAAACTGGAGGAGTGATTTAAGAGCAGTACTAAGCAGGGGGGAGGATATCAGCAGACATGGCAAATATCCCTGCCAAAGTTGGGGAGTAACGTGGTCACCTCTTAAGAAGCAGCATATTGGTGGGAGGTATCTAACTTTCACTAAAAAACTTCAGAAATGAACTGTTTCAAACTTCAGAAAAGTGTCATCTACAGCCAACACGGGCTACCAGATAAGACCAAATGTTGAGGAGTAATCTTCTGCAGGACTACTGCAGCACAGGCAAAACACTCACAAATGGAAGACTATGTCGAGAATGCCCACTTTGATATAATTCACTGCTGTCACAGGCCTTCAGGGGCATAATCAATGATAATATGTTGGTTGAAAGGTTTGCCTCATGGCATTCGGTCCAAACAACAACTTGTAATCAATATTTTAGAAGTACAAAGCTTCAGAGACTTTAAAAAAAAAAACCAAAACAAACAAAAACCCCCTCACACATCTACTAATGAACCTTCTTCTCAGCTTCTGGTAGTTTAAAGCTAGAGGATATCCAGGATCAGAAGCTTTTGGTATGTTTAATGGAGTCTAGTGAATCATTCTTCCACTGAACTACCTAATTGTTCTTGATACCTATTTCACCTCAGGCATCCCTTAAAATAGCAGAAACCCCCACAGTTCAGTTGCATCCATATAGAAAAAATTCCTTTTGCTTAAACCTATCTCCTTCTAGGGAGACCGAAGCTCCTTAGATCTTATGCTACCAAGCCAAAAAAAAAGCTCCATTCATTATTCATGTTCTCCATGCTGCTCACCTGCTACAGAAGGCTTTTCCCTAAAACATTAATGATAGTTATCCTTCTCTGTACTTTTCTTACCCACTTTGAGATAAAGAAGAAGAAGAACAAAACTCGCCATTCACATTATACCAAACACATATTTAAAAGGTGGCATGACATTTTATATTTTGCTTTCTGCTTCCTTCCTAGCAGCTTCTAGATGCCTAGATGTTCACTTCAAGTTCTAGAAAAAACAGAGACCACTTCAAACATTTTCATCCTTCAAAAAAATTGAATTGTGATAAAAATATTAATTTGGATTGAAACTGTAGCAGGATGGTCTGCATGTTAGCAGCCTGGAATAGAAAAGGCTTTGATTCAAATCTATACTCCATTCGACTCAGATCACACAGTTTGGTGTCAGGTAGAGTAGGGGCTCGTGACTAATATTCTGACAACCCATGAGTCCCAGGTCACTGAATATGAAACAACATATGGGGAAAAAAAAACCTACAATGTTTAAGCAGTCATGTCCAGAAGGTGTTTCACTCAGAGCTAACCAGTACACTGCAATGAAATTTCATTTAGTTGAAAATGTCTGAACCCACTTTAAACTACCCTCACTACCTGGCACTGGTATGACCACTACTGACATCCTGCAAGTAGGTCGGTGGCCTACAACTAGGCTTGCTACATCCTAGGAATGATGTGGGAAATTGAAGAACTTCCAGAAACAGCACCTTATCAACAGTATCCTCCTGGACAAGATGTCCAGCACACAGCTGGATCAACACACAATGCAGTGGGTGAGCAATTGGCTGATGGGCCAGGCTCAAAAGGTTCTAGTAAATGGGGTTATGTTAGGCTGGTGACCAGTTACTAGCGGGGGTTCTGCAGGGATCCATCTTAGGCCCAGGACTCTTTAATATCTTTATAAATTACTTAGACTCAGGACTTGAGGGATTACTAAGTAAAGTTTGCTGATGACACAGAATTGGGAGGAACTGTTGACAGTCTCGAGGGCAGAGAGGCCCTGCAGAGGGATGTGGGCAAACTGAAGAACTAGGCAATCACCAACCACATGAAGTTCAACAAGGGCTAGTGCTGGATTTTGCACCTTGGACACGGCAACCCTGGCTGTACATACAGACTGGGGGACAAGATGCTGTAAAGCAGCTCTGTGGAGAGGGATCTAGGGGTTCTGGTAGATGGCAAGTTGAACATGAGCCAACAGTGTCCCTGGCAGCCAAGAGGGCCACCCGTGTCCTGGGGCGCACCAAGCACAGTATTGCCAGCCGGGTGAGGGAGGTGATTGTACTGCTCTGCCCTGCACTGGTGCGGCCTCATCTGGAGCACTGTGCGCAGTTCTGGGTGCCATGGTATAGAAAAGATACTAAGCTACTGGAGAATGTCCAGAAGAGGGTTATGAGTTGGTGAAGAGTTTAGAGGAGAAGCCATATGAACAGTGGCTAAAGTCACTCGATTTGTTCAGGTTGGAGGGTACTGAGTGGAGACCTCATGGTAGCCTACAGCTTCCTCACAAGATGGGGAGGAGGTGAAGGGGCTGATCTCTTCTCTCTGGTGACCAATGACAGAACCCAAGGGAATGGCAGGAAGATGTGCCAGGAAAGGTTTAGGTTGGACATTAGGAAAAGGTTCTTCACCCGGAGGGTGGTGGAACACTGGAAAACAGGTTCCCCAGGGAGGCAGTCACATGCTCAAGTCTGACAACAATCAAGAAGAGATTGGACAACACCCTCAGACACATGGTGTGAATTTTGGGGTTGCTCTATGCAGGGACAGGTGTTGGACTCTACGATCCTTGCGGGTCCCTTCCAACTCAGGACATTCTATGATTCATTAATATTAAGAGAATAGTTGCATGGTAAAAGTCTTGGGACTTAAGTTGGCTTACCAAAATACTAGGATACAACAGAAGTTAAAAGGCATAGAGTAATCAAGTTAAGTGCATATAGTGAAATCTCCAGCGTGATGGTAAAGGGTTCTTCAATACAACAGAAAAGTGATAGATGACCAGATAACAAACCTGGACCAAGTCAGATTTAATAAGATGTCTGTTTACTATTTAAAGGTAATCACCTTATAAATTGGGAAGGCTTTTACATTGTTAGAAGACACGAGAATACATGAAATTTGTTCATGTATGCTAGATTACTTACCCTCAACCAATGCATGTGAACCAGGATATATGATCACCTTTAACAGTTGTCACATAACAGTTGCCTCTCCTGATACTCAGATGGTATGAGCACTGACAGTCCACATTTTGATCACTTTAGTTATTTCCTCCTTTCCGTTATACTTTTCCCCATCCTTAAAAAAGGTCTCTACCGTTTGAGTATTATGTTTCACGAATATAAATGTAATTATGGTGGTTTTATACAGGAGTACTTTAGGAAACTGTAGAAATCTTATGCAACACTCACTTATTTGTGGTAGCATAAAGAAAAAACAAAAAATCTCATGCTGAAGAAAATGACCTTTTCTACCCCTTTCATCATTACAGAAATGAATCATTTTTCACTAAAATTCTCAGTGTCAGGATTATTAACAAATCTTAGAAAAAAATTAGGAAAAACAGTAGTCACTTTCATTTAGTAAATCAGTCATCTGCATTACACTTCATTGAATTTTTATGCCACAAGCTTTATATCAAAATAGCTTGCTATTACGTAAAAGCACAAATGATAGCTTGCACACTAGGACGCAATTCGTCTCAAATAGCTCGTGTTATCAAGCAACTAAATCCCAGTAGCTAGTGAAGTACTAAGACATGTTTTTTATCAATAAGCACCCTTTATCTGAAAGATCTGAAAAGCATTTTTAGTGGTCATCTTCCACGCTGTTAAATACTACTTAGATCTAACCAGAAGTTAGGGAATACAGGAATAATAATAATAAATTCTCTATACTCTTAACACTGCATTGGAAAATTTAGAGAAATAAACTCTTAAAACACCTGCCAACTACATCATACCACTACACAAAGCATTCATTTTCTTTCATGCTAAGAGATTCATAAACTTTAGTAAGATTATTAAGTAAAATGTATTGCAGTATTTAAATAATTTATCTTAAAAATACATTGCTACTGTTTCAAGGAGTTTACATTTGGTTGAAATTCCAGCATCTATGTTACATAGAATTTATCGAAAAATTACTCAAATCTTGAATTAAAAATAACACAATAAAGTCAATACTTAAATGCTACTGGTTTTGCTGCTATTTAATTTATATTAAATAGGCATCTTTTTCCCCAAGTGAAAAATCACAATGTAAACATACTCTACCACTGTGCAATTCCACTCCATAGAATTCAAGTGTTCGTGCTATATTTATGTAGCAGGACTCTGCTTCAGATTGCTTGAGGCCACTAAAAGAGGGGGGAAAAGAAAATGGACCATAGTCAAAGATAAAAGACATGATGACAAATTTATTCCAAATATAGAAAAAAGAATCCAACTGCCTTGTGTCTGACAAATAAACCACATCATCTAGTGCTGCAGATTCTTCACTGGTTAAAGCCCTTCTAAACTTCTCTCAAAAAAAAATCAAGCAGATTATACAAGATGTTATTACCTTAGCCATTCTAGAACAGTTCTTTCCAGAAAAATAATTCTTATCTGTTTTATTTTATGCTGTAAAAGCTTTTTTTATGTGTAAATATTCTATACTGCTCAGTCTCTCAGAAGGAAATAATTTAGAGGAAAGATTAGGATCAGGAATGTGCTAAAAATGAGGAGAAAGAATATTAAATAAGTTAAAGTTACGACACTCACTGAGGAAAAGCCATCTGATTTTATCTACAATCTGTACGTCCTAAAATAATTTTTTGTCCCACTGCTAGATGTGAAATGTGCTGCCAGACTTACAAGGAATTTATTTTCTGGTCTTCTAGAAAGCCTCACTTTCAAGACTTTTCCTTCCAGAGAAAAAAAACTCAAAAATCCCCACACCTCAAATAAACAGATTATATATTTTCATGAAAGGGCTACAGAGAATCTATCAGGAGTTTTAAAAAAACAAAGAATCCAAAAGTAAACCCTACCTAGATTGTTCTCCCATGCAGCATACCATTTATTCATCTGAGAGGAATGCAAAGTGGCCTAAACAAGATTCCTTTAGGCTTGATAACAAAAGCAGCCCCTTTCAATAAGCTGCAAGGCTTATTGCAGTCTGCAGACTGGCTTATAACCAGTCAAGAACCGATCAAACAAGTGGCAGGTCTAACCTGGGATCTATCAGAGCCTATTGACACTGTGCTGTGCCCACAGAGATCCTGGTCTCACAGCACAGATCAGTGGCTCAGGCACTACAGCAAGTTAGAGTCACTGTAAGAGCAGAGGCTGAGGGTTGTATGCAATATCTACACACGTTTAAGTAGAAAAGACATCCAATATCATCCTTTCACACCTGCAAACAAGGGCAGGGCATGTAAAAACAGCTCTTTGCTAGGTGAGCTTCCAAAATGACACACATAAAATTACACTAAACAAGTGCAATTTAAATACAACCTGTAAAAAGCTGACATAACATTGTATTATGTTGAAAACTCCAGATACAAAGGCATTCAACATAAGGCAATAATTCTCTTTTTTAAAAGGGTCTTTACCTCAAAAGGTGGAGGTCTATTACTTCTAATTAATATCCATCCTTTCCAATTCCAAGTCACCAAAATACTATACCCTGAAACAGCCCCTCTAGGAGATATTACATCACGCTTCATGAAACTGAAAGTTACCTTGAACTGGAAAGCCACTACCAGCAGTGTGGCTTGTTGATGTCACAATATTGGAAAAAAGAGCAAAGATAAAAAAAGAGATGTTTGTCACAATCCAGAGATAAACTGTTTACTCAGATCCACATCTACAGTGATTACTTGTCATCTTGATTTTGAAAAATACTAGCAGACCTTATCTCTTCCACTGTATCAGAAAGGTACAGAGAAAAAAATACAAAATTATCATTTTCCTAATGCCTGCAAATTTTAATTCTCAGTTTGCCTACACCTGACCAGTCAAGCCTTGTGTCTTGAAGGGCCAACAAGAAAAATATCTCAGCACAGACTTAGGGTTTTTTTTTCTTGTTGTTGTTGCATCTCTCTAATCAACTAGAGATGAAATGAAACCTTTAGATCCCTAAGTAGGTGGTAGTTACTCAGAAAGACAGACAGTCAAAAGGTAACCAGTCTTGGTTTCTCCTTCCAACTTTTATAGCACTTGATACCCAAGTCCTAACAAACATCACCTGAAATATAAGCGTTATCTGAAGTTTCGAATGCGTCCTTCTCCTCAAACTGATGGCTAGAGCTAGCAAGCACTAAGAAAACATTACAAATTTGGATAATAGCCTGAGGTTTTAGGATGTGGATATTTATGTATTTAGCAAAAAAAAAGGTAAGAACCTTGTTAGAACAAACTACACACAGAAATCCACTATTATGGATTTAGGGATGAACACAAAAAGAAAATTTCTAAAGCTATACCAGTTCAATATTGCAACAGTTGCTTTATCAACAGCTATGTACTGTCTACTAAATAGTGCCTGAAATGAATGTGTTCATAGCACTACTTTCTCAGATTTTGCAAAACAACATACATACTGGCTATAAAAACCTTGCATTGAACTACAACATACAAGACATAACATGTCTTCTTAAGCCTGTATTGTGTTTCAGCAATTCCAGCCTTCTAATTTTCCTTTGTGAAAGCTTCCCAAAGGACAGACCCTAAAGAATGAAAGAGATGTTTATAGGGCTGGCTTTGCAATCTCAATCTAAGAATGTCAATTTAAAAGGGATAATAATTTACAGATATCCCATATGGTTTACAGCAAATATTATTTAATCCAGATCAGCAGAAATCTCATTCCAAAACAATACTGTTCTCAAATTGTAAGAAGATAATTTATCCTTTTGTGTGTTTCCTTCACAGTAGGCCTGGTGAACACCAGAACCATTCTTGTCAACTATGCTAATGATATTGGTCTAGTCAATACCACGTATTCACTATGAATGCCAAATGAAGATGCAAAAAATGCTTCCAGAATATGCGAAAACTCATCTGACTCTCCCTGCACTCTGAAATAAATAGGCCTGAAGAGCCAAGTTTCAAAAACATGCTAAAACTATAAAGAAACATTTTTTCACAGTCCAGTCTACTCAAGTATTTTTATTCAGAACTTTGATTACCACCACCTATGTGAATTCAAATACAGCAGTTAAACTTCTCAGTCATCAAGGTGTCTCTCTACCAAAAACACTCAATGAAAGCATCAATTTCACTGAAAGGACCCAGAAAACAAAGGAGGCTTTCATACAGACCCCACCACACCATTTTCTGGAACAATAGTAACTTCTAGCCTGTTCTCTGCAGGACGTAACCAGTTTTATACCTCTGGCTATGACAGCACTAAATACATGAGTCCAGCCCAACCACTTCAAGACTCTTCTCAGTGGTCTGTGAGATGATTGCTTCCTAAAGACAAGCAGATTTAGTCATGCTTGTCTACAAGGCCACCTCTAAAAACTCCTGAGCCTATTGGAAACTGCAAATTAATTTGGGAGGAATAGAGGCCTCAAGTGTTGTGTTCCTGAACATGAACCACTGGGAAAGCAGTTCAGATTAGCACCTACACAGAGGGAATGGTTGCAGTTAGGGTTCAATAGTTCTCTGTTTTGCCACATAAATGACAAAGCAATATGCATGTTCTGGTAGGCAGGACACATGAAGTTCAGAACTACTGACTACATCCACTAGCAGTAAAGAAACAAGAAGGGGAGGTGAGAGTACTGAAAGATAACAAAAGAAAGTGGGGGAATATTAGAGGAAAATGAAAATGGAGGTATTTCAGGCTATAAATCAAATAAACTAGGAGAGAAGGGAACTAGTTCTCCTGCAGTAAAGATACAGACAAAGATAACAAGTCCATATAGATTCAGATTTCATTTGCTCAAGTACTCATACAGAATTCCCTAGGCTGGTATATTTGCATTCATCTTGTGAGTACCCGATCAACATCACTGATTCTAAAGCTGCTGTCTTACAAGAGACAAATCAACAGGGTCAGAAAGATTAATTGGCAGTAGACTGACTCGAATAATCTGTTGTAGCCTTTATATTGCACCTACGAGACAAAAATAAAAGTCTATAGCATTTGAAAAATAGTCATATGGCCTTGATCAAAAAAAACCCCTCAAACATGTAATACAGTGCTCTAGATGGTTTCCATTAGTAATGTATAATGCTAACTGATCTACTGGTTGTTATAGCTAGAAATGTATTTAAACTTTTTAACACATTGGCATCATACTCTGAATGAGATTAGTCTAGCACCTATGTGATAAACCAAAATATTTCATTTAATAGAACCTTTAGAAACTAAAACTGTCTGTTGTACTGGAACAACTATGAACTTGTGTCTTCCTTTTGGCATCTTTTTTTTGTTTAAAATCTCAAGAGGTGAGAGACAACTTAAAGTTAATGTTACCTGTGTTGCTCATGTAGTGATTCTACTTTGACAAGAAAATCTTTGTTCTGTTCTGGTATAAACTTGTAATTTGACAGATATCCTGGACGATGCACTGAAGCATTATAGTCTCCAAGTTGTGCTGTTAGGAAACAAGAAAAACAGACACAATATTTTCATAGTTAATTGATAACTATTTAGAAGGAATCCCTTCTTCTCAATAAAACACAAATACAGGGAAATGTGGGAATTATTAATTAATTTCCAATGACCAAGCAGTGTCGAACACAGGGATATGTATGGTATCAGTGAAGAAAGATTTTTTCAAAATATGCTTACCATAACTATAATCTCAGACACTGAATGAATTTATTTAGTTACTTATATAGCCCCATTTTTGCATCAGAAGCTGTAACACCACCAGACAGGCAATACACACCATGTCAGCACAGATGTGCAGTACTATAACATTAGAGGATCCAAATTGCTTCAGAAAGAGATGGCAAATTAAATCAATTCGATATACATTTACTTGATTGTAACATACTAGAAGTTCTGTCACTTAGAAAGCATTTATTCTTCACATGGTCAGGTAAAAATTGTTCTGACTACCAGCTGCAGCTCTGTCCCAAAAATTCAGTCATTAATCTTGCCTCGGTTGAACACAAATTACTTAATATAGCATGAGAAACAATTGCTGATTTACACATAACAGTACTAAGGTCCTACCAAAAGTAAATACATGTTTACAGTCAAAAAAAATAAGGGGGAAAAAAAAAAAAAAAAAAAAAAAGGTTCCCTACAACTTTATCCCTTCAGAAATTATGTTAATTAGCAGGTATTTTTAAATAGTTACTAGATGAAAGCTAATTCTTATACATAGTTGGTGGTATATCTGAAAAGAAATGCAAGTATAAATGACCAAAAGTGTATAGCCTTAGTCCACGAAAGTTTTCTTCAAAAGCCAGGTCAGTACTTATACCAGAAAATATACATAAATATATCCTGGAAAATATACACAAACCTCTTACTTGTCATAAAGATGCAAGGTTTGGAGCAGCAGGGAGGTTGCTTCAAATAAAGTACTTGCCCATTTGCCACAAATTTACCTAGTTTCCATTAAGCAAGTAATTCAAACCCCATATTTCATGAATCTGTGTTTTTATGAAATAGTTGAAGAGATTAATAAAAAAATATGTGTTTAAGCAAATCAATAGAACCTGTACTATTCTGTCTTCCCTAAGGAGCATGAAAGAGTTATTATAAAGTATTAAAGCTGCTCAGAAGTTGTTTGTATAAGTAATTGCATAGACTGCAAACAATTCGGCATAGAAAGTCCCTCAACTAGATCAAAATTAAAGAGTATACTGCTAGGAACAGTACCGCTGTTTTCCAGAAAACACAGACTTTATAAGAATGATTTAAATGATTCAGGTTGGGGGTGAAGGGAATGAGGAAGTTGTGAACTTCAGAAATAACGGCTACAGTTAACTATGGAGTATCTGTAATGTAGGGGAACTAATATTTGCCACTTACATATTCAAAAACCATTATTTCTATGGCCTAGAAGACAAAACTACTGTGATACAAAACAATTCCTAGGCAAATGTGGTCAGAAGCTAATATAGTTGCAAATCAAATTGTCAGCATTAAGGGGAATATTTAAATAAAAAAGTGAACTGATAAACAGCAAGTAATTGATTTTGAATGCAGATATTCCTGCAATGCTCAGCCACTTTTTCTTTGTTTTTTTTTTTTTTAATTAGTTAGTAAGCTGAATGACAAAAGACTAAATATTTATCATTAGAACCAAAACACATATTTGAACAATTCTATCAAACAATACATCTCTGAGGAAGAAAAATATATCAAGAAAAAGACAGAAGATCCAGAAGTATAACAAAAAACTGCAGTAATTTTTAGGAATATCTACATAATAAAAGTCCAAGCTTCTGCCAAGACTAAGGCTAAGACAATAACAATAATACAAAAAATAAAAACTTTTTGAACAAAGTATGTTAATAACAGCATAAAAATGAAACAGATCACAGATGACAGTAGCTGACTGAAGACTTTTTCCTTTATTAACCATTAACGCAACCCATCTTTTCTATAAAACACTGCCTACAATTTTAAGGTTTGTTGCAGCTAGCTTGAATGACTTTCTTGTCAAAACGAAGAGACCAGATTTCCAGGCATAAGACAATGTAATTGTCCATTTCACTTTATTTTCATTAGGTAAAAATATCTTTTACTTTAGTTTTACCTGCTCTAAAGAGGGCAACTGCTGTTCCTTCATGCATTATGAGGTAGGGTCTTCTTGCTCATCTTCCAAATGTGGAGGTTGCTCTGGTCTTTTTTTTCCTCTTCCTCCTAGCTACCTGAGGTCATGTCAACAAGGGGTGCAGTTTAGAGTACTACTTGCTTCTCCAATTCCCCAGCCAACTGTCACAGTTGAAGAGAAACTATAAATGCTGATTAGTAGACATCTTGGAAGACTAATGATCTTGTGCATGATTTAATTATCCAAGGAGGAAAAAAAAGTCAGGGCATATCAAGGCCTCAGTAAGAAGAAAAACCCATGAAGTTTCTACCTCTTTACTGGATTTCTCCAGAAGAGAGCAGAGGGGAAAGGAAATATAAAAGACCTATTTCTAACCTGAAGTTTTCCTGACAGCTTCTGCTCTGATAACATGAGTCAGCAGATACTGACTCAATTAAAATACTGTAAAGAAAAAAAACAAGGGCATGTTTTTACCTTTCTCCATTCTAGCCAACTGCTGCTCTTGAATTCACTATAACTGGGAGAGAATATAAAGTAAAATGAAAGAAAATGAAACCAAGGAGGAGTAAAAAAAAAATAAAAATAATTAAAATCAGTTATTTGAATACCAGAGTCTTGTATTTTAGAGTTCTATATCTAATATGAAAGACTTAAAAGAACGGAACCATTCATTTTAGGCCATATTCAATAAAAAAAGGACATTTTATAAGTCTTTGTAAAACAATAGTGCAATAGTCAAGTAGTCATGGAATAATTTTCCATGGATGAGGTCCCATGTTGACCTGCCAAAATAGTAGTCAGACAAGCTCTCAATACAGTAAGAATTTATAAATGCTTGAAAAACAAAAATCTTGAGATCATATATGTTTACACAAGATATGAACAGCCTATGCTTTACTGAAACTTAAACAAGCCATCTTCAGACTTTTTAAAAATCATTTGTTCAGTTAGAACAATGTGGTGGGCATAAATTTTTTGTCTCTGTCTCACTGTAGCAGAAAGACTTTTGTGCTTGAAGGCATCAAAGAAAATTACTAATTCAAACAAAAAAAAAATTACACATTTTTACAAGATTAAGATACTTATGTAGATATTTATGTAGCACTGATAGATTCCGATGGGAATGCTATGGATACACACGCATCTTCCCTAGAAAGAGAAGCTCAAGATACATTGTTGCATTAACAGGGGGAACATGGGGAGAAAGAGCTTTGTAGAAGGAAGACCTGATACATAACTAAGCAAAAAAAGCCATTGAAGTCAATAACTCTTAGGGTAATTACTAAGGCTTCATTTATTCAGTGGTTTCTTCCAAAAAACCACTGGTCAGTCAGCTTATATATTGGGGTAAGGCAGCACTGAACTCATTTCTGTCTTCTACTACCCCAAAGACAGGGTGCAAGAAAGACAGAGCCAGACTGTTCTTTGAGTTGCAAACCAAAAGGATGACAGAGAACAGAAACTTCAGCACTGGAAATGCCAAACTGAACTGGAAAGGCTCTGAGCAACCTCATCTGACTTTGATGAAGCCCCTTCCAAGCTAAATTTGCCTGCGGTTCTTACTTATGTGAAATTATTTTTGACATCCAAGCTTTCTGCTACACAACCAAGATAATTATTTGTCTGGCTCTAGTTTTAGAAATCTTTTTTTTTGTTGTTGTTTTTGAATGTTAACAGTACCAAAATACCACCATTTCAATCTGGCCCAGTTTCCACAGACAGCCCCAGAAAGTGTAGTAGTAGAAACAATAAGCCTTTAGCTTCGTATAACTTAAAGGGTGACAGTTTTATACTTCCCAGCTATGTGTTATCTTTTAGGAAACAGAAGATAAGCTGGTCTCCAATTCTAAAAAGTTTGCTTGCAAACAACAATAAAAAAAGTTTGCACCAGAAGCTACTTCTGCATATGGGTATTCGAAGTAACTTCAGATGTCAGAAGGCAAATGTATGAATGGTCCATTGGCTAAGTATGATGGGGAATCAGCTATAGATAACATGGACAATTTGGTCCAAAGGAATGCCTAGAAGAGTTTATCCACGAGAACAGGTTTAATATCAACTTTCTAAAGACCTGAGAAGTGAACCAGGAAAAAAAAAAAAAAAAAAGGCAGTTTCACACTGAATTCATAACTTTTTGCAGGTTTGAATATTTAGGTGACATCACCACAAAATGAGTGGAGTTGCCTGGTTTTAAAAGAGGATAATTACATAAGCAGATAAGGTTCCCAGTGGAACAGAAAACAACCAAACAATGGGACAAGTCTAGCATACATGTTATACAACGAATTTAACTTTTCTCAATAATAAAAAATACTAAGAGATAAAATTGCAATCCAGGATTATAATACAGTTAGGGCCTTCTGATCAGTATCCAAATGAAGATAGCAACAGCAACTGACACGCTGAGCATGAAACATAGAAAGCTAATGACATACTTATCTTCCTATGAACATTGACGTAGAAGAAGAAAGATACTTCCTAATTTGTACACTTCAATCAGTTTAGACATTCTAGAGATCACTTCTTGCCTCAGATAGAAAAAAGAAGAATGATGAAGTGCTACATAAAGTAAAGCAGTTACTTTTGAGAAACAGTAACTACAAAGTATTTGTGTATGAAAATGCTTCTGGAATCAGAAAATAGTCCACTACAGCAGAGTTCAGTTTTGAAGAACCAACATAAAAGTATAGACACTCAATAAAGAGACACTAAAAGGAAGCCCTGAAATGAAGTAAAGCTTCACACTCAAGAGCCCTTAAAAAAAAGGTTCAATCTAGAGATGACTGTAAATAGCTGCTTATGACCACTTATGACAGCTGGTCACATTGTGGTAAAACAGAATGAGAAACATGCATTAATAGAACAAAGAACATTTGTAGAAAAAAGGGACAATTATCCATACACAATGATGGTCTCCTAAGTTCTCTTACCACTTCAGAATGGAAAAGGGAGTAATGGAAAAAAAAAAAAAGGGGGAAAAAAAAAAAAAATAAAAAAATCAGTAACTCATAAGGCAGCCAGAGATTAAAAAACAAACAAAACCTCCACACAACACAAAAAATAAATAAATCAGAAAACAAACTCTGAGTTGCTTTTTCTGCATCTCAAAAATGTACTTCAGAAGCCATACAGTCACAATCAGAAAAAGTATTGAGAAAAGCAAAGCACAACCCAAAGTACAAAGACTATTCATTTTGGAAAAATGAAGTGGGTAGGAGCAAGAAATAGGATAAAAGACCTAAAGGGAATAATTATCAGTAGTCCCAAAACATTGTTTTATAGAACTAATGGATCTGAACACTGCTGATCTTCTGTCACATATGTTGTCTCTCGGCAGTCACTACTAATTATCATAATACTGCACTAGATGGACCTTGACTGGGGTAACTGTTCTTTTCTCCATTTTAGTTATGTTACACAGAAATGTCTAATAGGTTCATCCACCTTAAAATACAGAAGAACAGTAGCCACCATGGCTATGAGGCACTGTAGAAAGTCAGCTCCTTCAGCTACAGAGTTCTCGAATGAAGGGATTAGAGCACTGCACTTTGTTTTGAAGTGTTACAGATTAAAACAATGATTTGTAGGATTATTGAAGAACACCAGATAAACTTGAAGTAATGATGTCCTGGAATGGCCTCTGTATTGCTCATGACAAGTGTTAAATATAATTAAGAGAAAGAAGTTCAAAACATCTGGAGAGCTGCCATGCATAAATTATCAGGACAGTCTTAGAAGAGCCATTGTACAAAGATATGCTGGCAATTTCAAGAGCAGCAATCTAGACCACAGTGAACCACGTGAAAGAAAGTGGGCATGTTTTTCAATTAATCTTTTTACGCAGACTCTTGTATTGACAGTTTCATCACCATCACACAGATAACACTCTGGTACTGCTGGTGACAGGTACTGTAAGACATGATAAGAGGTACCTGTGACCAAACAGCATTGCTGCAGGCTTCAGAGGAACAGATGGGACATGCACACAACCCTCAGACTACCCACCACATGTGGTAAATAATATCAACCGCTGGAGATTCAGGTCAAAGTTCGTTTTGTTCATCTAGTCTGATTTTGATTCTCAGGCATAAGGGCTATAAGTGCCCTGGAGAGCAGCAGGAACCCGACAGACCTCCCAGCAAATCTCTCAGCTTTCATAATGTACTTCTGAGCACTATTTCACTTCAAAAAAGTGTGGATGGGAAGCACACACACACAGAAAAAAATCCCCAAATGCTATCCATGAAAAAGGCAGGTCTCTGTAAATTAGGAAGTCTGAGGCTTCAATGTAATTTCTATGAAAAGAGTGGGGCAAAACGAAGGCAAGTTAGAAGACTCAGGCAAGAAGAAAGATCATGGGAGAATTATGTGGCGTGAATCTCACTGTGGATCTGCTGTTGATTTTCCTCTAAATCTTACAGCCCACCTCCTCTGGGATCTCAGCCTTCTGGCATTCCCTACATTTTAACAAACTCTTATGCCCAGCTCCAGAGGGGCTTGCACACTAAGCTCAGCTTTCCTCAAATCCTCATCCTTGCCAGCCTTTTCTTAGAAGAGGTTAAAGCCCATTTGCATCCCAAGCAACCAGTCAGCCCCTTCCTAAGCAAACTCTCAGACAGCAACATGCTAGAGAAACCTCCTGGTTGTCAGAGCAGAGGTGAGAAGGGAACAATATCACAGGAGATAAGAGAAAGACCCCAGTCAAAATGAATCACTGAGCAACTGATGCTCAGGAAAAACCAAAACCTTTTAAGTATTCATAACATCTCTTTTGGATTTGTTGTCATGCTTTAGATTCAAGTCTCAACCCAGCAAAGGATTTACTCACAGAAGAGCATATTCCCAACAAACCCTTCTTACATACTGATAGTCATTTAAATACTGTTCCGGAAATGGGAAGTTACTATACACGAAGTGATAAAAAACAAGTGGTGCTAAATCAGTTATGTGACAAGTTTAAATAAAAAATGCAATACACACACTGCATGGGTCTCTTATTTAATTTTACAAACTGTACAACATTCCCATTTTACACTAGTAAAAAACAAGAGGTACAATTTATCATTATATTGTGAATTTAATAAAATGGTATCCTTCAGACTCAATGACTTCAAAGTTATTTGAAATGGACCTTAGTAAATTCTCTTCAAAAAAGAATTTCAAAATCCACTGATCATTTCTGTCACAAAGCACACTTACTGACAATAAACTAACAACTTATTCTCCAAGTGTCTGAACAGTGTTTGTAATGCAGTTTAGTCACACGCTATTGAGACAGTGTTCACACCCACTTGTATTCCCTGGTAACTTAGCACCACCAGACAACACAGGGTGTGCCACAGTGGGACAGTGCAACTGCCACAGGGGGACAGTGCAACACATCAGAGCTTCATTTCAGAGCCGCAGTGCTGAACCCAACCACCTGCGCAAAGGGCAACGCAGAGACACAGAACTCCAGTGGCACAACACCCACCCCCACACACTGTCCCTTCACGAAGCTCAAACCAAGCAACTGCCACATGTAAAACCTCTAGTTGAAAAGTAAGAGCAAACTTCATGCACCATTAGAGACACCTCAGCCCAACTCCCAGTGGCAACAGCTCCACGTTTTAAATAAATAACCATAAGCTTGTCAGAAAATGATTATTTCCACCTGCATTATGGTAGCCTGAAAACTACCAGGAAGTGGCAGCAATAAGAAACAGCTCAGGTAGAACTGACCCATAGCAGCTTCAGATAATCACTTATTAATAAGTAGATATCTCATATCCAAGAACTTCAACTCTCCTTAAAAGAGGTATGATCAGAAATTAAAATGCTAAAAAAACCTCCTTATTTAAAACATTTTAAGTTGACAAGAATCTTAGTAAACATAACTCAATAAGGAGACCTAGAAACTCAGATTTCCAGTGATCTTTTCTATGCCATCATCTTCAGGTAGATGGCAACAACCTGGCAGCAAAACAAAAAACATGTTTTTTTTTCTTTAAAGAAAATACGTCTTTCTATTGAATGTTTCATTCTTTGCCGATGCAGAGAATTAATTTAGGCATCATACAAACAGCAACAGAAAGGCCATCAGGTCATAAAAGACACAGGTGGGTTTTTAAAATTTAGAAAAAAAAAAAACTGTAATAATAGCACTATCATGAGTTAGGAGAACCAGGCAAATAGCTGCATGGGAAATTCCAGAATCCATCAGGACAAAGAAAGATTAAAACATACAAGCACCCTTCCATGATCTTCATTGACCTTCTCCTTTAGTACAAAGAACCACATCAGTAGGTATCCAAAGCACTAAAAAAGGAATTCTCGTAAAACTGAAGGGAAAACAGGAATTACTCTGGGATTTAGGGTACACTACCTGTGACATAATTAATTTTAAATATCATGTTAAGCCTGATTTTGTGATAAAATATTTGCACTCTTCCATACACCTTTACATTTCTGAGTTTTAGCAAAATTGGGGTCAGCAACACTGTATTTAACAATCCTAAAGGTACAGAGTGTTTCAGGCTTAACATGCCTGACTGTGCCCAGGGATACAGGAGCTGGGACACATTTCCTCTGGGACTCCCACCTACTATGCAAACTTGTTCTGGTTTCAATCATTCTAAGCTTGAATGTGGTCATGGTTCCATTTAATAAAAGGGCCCAACATAGAATATACTAATACTTAAACATAAAAATGAATGTTTCATAGCCACTCGGGAAGTTCATAGATACCACCAACTTATCACTTTCTTCTACGAAAATGATATTTTAATTTTTTAGCTTTGTCCTTATTTCAAGCAAAAATTACCTTAGTGATTTCTGTGGACCTTGTGAGCTTTTCCATAAAGAAATGGGATAAATATCCATAAGCCAAATAATTACACAACTATCCTAGTACGCCTTCCCCTGTGAATCATTTTTACAAATATATAAACTCCATGAAACCATCAACCATTTTTTTGTTTGTTTAATGAGAAAGGTGATCCTCCAGCTGTTTTTCACTATTCATTTAGGGTGCTTGTAAGGCATGGCATCAGGCTTTATTTTGGTACAGGAGATATTTTTCTATATAATATCACCATTAGAATTTCTTTTTGACAGTTGCAGGCAATTGAGGAGATAAGTTCTTGCATGTAGAGTCACCTTAAATATATTAAAAAATGCCAGACAGTTTTTCCTATCTAACAAATCAAATTCCCTAAAAAAAAAAAAAAATCACATAAGAACACTGAAATTTCTTAGTTGAGTTTACCTTCACCTTAACTGTTCTCTTATTTCCCTGAATGCTTTCCTGTAGCTATTGTAACATGCAGTAAGTTTCATTATTTTGTTTCCAGTAACAATGAAAACCTGCCCTTTTTGTCAGCAGTACAAGCACATGTAAATAAGAACATGTATTCTTGTATCAACATTTTTTTTGATAGACCTAACAAATACACTTGCTCTACTTATACTGTCTGAAGGCTGCTTTAATAGCCTGTATGTTCTTTACAAAGTATAATCTGCAGTGTTTTCAATACTCCACACAAACAGAAAAGGAAAGAAATCTTTCCTTATTTTTCAGTGCCAAAGAGCAGAGAAGGTTGTCGGTCAAATACATTTATTAACAAAATACCAATTGGTTTTTACTTACATTGTACTGCATAGGATGCCAGGACAACAGCAGAACTAATGGGGCATGACAACCTGGAAAGAGAGGAAAATATTTTTATTTAGACATATATATAAGTGTATTGTTAACAATACCTCTGCAATTAGTTCAGTATGTGAAGATTCTTATCTTCAAAGAATATCTGATTTTTTTCTTACAAAGTTTAATTGTCAAAGAACAGCAGGACTAGACATTAAAAGGTAGTTGCTGTACAACAGCTGCTTAGGTGAATGGAAATAACTAGTCCTAAAAAGATATGTTCTTATTCTTGCTGAATGCTTATTCAAGAAAGTAAAAGGAGAAGGGATTTTTATGGGGCTCTGGACATTATTTTAATAGCTGCAGTCTAGCATATTTAAAACTAGACACAAATACTAAAATTAGCCAAATGCCAAGGACAAAGACAGCTCTGATCTCACAACCAAAACTGATTCCATTGAAGAAAAAAAGGCAACACTTGCTATGAAATTCTAAAGTCTATTTACCTTTGGCAGCAAATACTCAGAACACTATTTTTAAAATGAAGACATGCACAGGAAGCACAGGCAAAGGAACTACTAGGTATATGCTCACTGTAGAGGGAACATAACCCTGAAATCATGAGAAACAACAGCATGAACTGTGCTTTGCTACTCCCTCTCTGACTACAACAGTAGACAGCAGGTCCCCAAGTTTGGCAAACTATGCCTGGCACACTGTGTCTTACATAACAAAGATCTCTCAAGTTGACATCATACCTACAGACACATGGCATCCCCTACAGCCCATTCACAAGAGACTTCTAAACTGTTCTTAGTAAGTGAACTAACATTTCCTAGCAACTTCATTTTATTTTAAAAAAATATTTCACAAGGTACATTTTTATAGGCATGATACCCTCAGAAAAACACTTAAAATTATTTTTAAAATAACTATGGAAAAATTGAAGATTCTTAATTACCTTCCTTCCACAATATCAGTTTTCAATTGCAAGAAGAATAAGTGCCTAGAAAACAATTTTTGGAAAGAAACAAACATTTGTTTTCACATTTAAAAGGTGTAGTTTAAAGGGCTACACATAGTAATTTTATTTTATTAGATTTCCTGGCAAACTATACAAACAGATGAGTAAAGCTTAGTGGCACTTAAAAATATACAATCACACACCCACCCACTCTCACAACAGTTTAAAGATCTTGGCAGTCTGTACTCCAACTCCAGGACCACAGTATTAACGCCATAATGAACACTACAAAAACTAAACCATTACATAACCTGGACTCTTTGTCCCATGAATATTCATATTGGATGTATAGATCTTTGCATGTGATGAGTAATGGGCAAACTAGAAAATAAGAACTGTTATCTGTTCTTCCTGAAACAAAATAAACCACACCCTCCCACACCC
Source organism: Columba livia (assembly GCF_036013475.1). Taxonomy (NCBI): domain Eukaryota; kingdom Metazoa; phylum Chordata; class Aves; order Columbiformes; family Columbidae; genus Columba; species Columba livia. The sequence goes on from NC_088603.1 coordinate 93,933,511, forward strand.
TCAGCATTAAATACTACACAAGTTCAAAACTGAGTCAGTGTTGATATAAAACTTCTAACATAGACTTAGGGTATGCAGACAGCTTAGTCATTGAACTTCCCTATTTTTTAATAATTGTGTTTGTTTAATTGTGGTTTAGAAAACGAGAAAACACACAATAGGCAAGTACTTCAACAGATGAAGGGCTGAAAAAAAGTGGAATCCAAGGGGCAAAAAAACCACACGGCCATCTTTGTACCAGCTTATACCCTGCTGTGTTTTAGAGTTGTGTGCTGCGTGTAGCAGAAAACATTCATAACAAGCATCACATCAAGCTGTTAATCCCAAACACATTAAATACAAAGAGTTATATGAAGTTAACTACCTAATAAAGCAGAGTTTGACAAGCTGTGAGATGGGAAAGGAGGCCTGGACACATTTTGAGTTCACGTAAGCAAACATCAAACAGAAGTTACCTGGTTTGTTCTTGCTGAAGTGTGTTAGGATCAGGTATAAAAAACCTTACGCGAAAACGAAGGGTGCATGGAAAACCTCCTGCAATATTTTAGAAAAGCAAATCAATTTTTTGCTTAGGAAGTCCAAGGTTTTATTTCTATATTTATAGAAAAACTATATGAACAATCACATAGAAATCTCATGCTTTTTTCTCACAAAATAAAAAGAAACCATAAGAAGCCTCTCCTGATCCCCCAACACCAACAAGATAATACTCAAACATTGTGATGCTTTCATTTAATACCTTGTACATGCTACTTTACATAAAAGGCACTATTTAGTTATCTTTGCCTCATAGGTTTTAGAAGATAAAAAGCAGCAAATGTATTTGAAGTATCTGAATTGTGATAATGCTCAATTCTATCTAAGTACAAAAAATAATTCAGAATGTTAATGTATTATTTTTTCAATTCATACAGAATCTACAGCATATGGTAGAAATAAGAGAGCTTAATAACACAGCTCAGGATGCACAGCACAAACTGGGACAGTGTCACTCAGTCCTCCTGAACTGCTATCTGGCAGGGTCACGCTGACTGGCCTGCCCTCAAGCTTTCCTTTCTTTTGGTAAGCATTCTCTACTACCCAAAGCTGTTCATAAATAAGACATACTAGAACACATACACTTGGAAGCGTGTGCTGGTGGTTTTTTGTTTGTTTGGGTTTTAATAAAAACAAGTATACAAATTTTTTTTCTTATTCTATTTGAGATAAGAAATTGTCAGAACCTATATATGAAAGTGGCTCCATTTCCTTCTACCAAAAGCCCTCTTCTTTATCTTCCCCATCAGGAGGAATTTACTGACATCATAATATGACTACTACTTTCATGGCTATGATGTCCAAGACTGTTCAGAAACCATGTTTGGATGCTATTACAGCATCAAAGCTAGTGACCTTCCAGGTCTCATGAGCATTCAGGTAGCAGTAAGATATGTGGAAAGCTCTGCTGAAAAGACTGGCCGAGATAAGACATGCTCTTAAAGAAAAGCTACCAACTGGATGCACTAGTTTGCAAGACCTGTATTTATTCTAGTCATAACAACACAGAAAAGCAGGACTATACAGTTACAATTAAGATATTAAAAACAAGTCTTACCTTTTAACTGTTTTCTAATAGGTTTGTTTGGTTCAAGCCATCGCTGTGAAATGAAAAACTATTAGATGGATTAAAAAGTTTACAAATAAACACTCTTTATTTATGTGTGTGTTTGTGTATGTATATATACATATATACATGCACACACATATATTATTTACTGTACTTACAGGTGAATCTACCAAGCTTTCATTCTGCTGTAAACCAAAATATTCCTTCTCTGTCACACCCAACTGGTTATAGGTCATATCCAACAAAATCTGTCCAGTGTCTTGTTTCTGAAAACAAGAAAACTTTAGAAGTGAAACTCTGCAATGCTTACACATTTTAAGATACAATTAATTGAAATTATTTTGGTTTTTAAAAAAGTGTAACTCAAAAATAGCTGTTAATCCATTGGTTCAAAGTTTCTCAGCAATAAGAACTATCTTCCTTTTTTTTTTTTTTTTTTTTTTTTAAAGAGGCTTTCTTTCCAAAATACATTAGGCACATGAAGTCTCACAATATGAATTGACATTAACTCAAGCCGTTGAGGTCAGTCCAGCAGTTTAGTTTTAAGCAGACAGGCTCTCCCTTGACCAGAGCCTTTCGGAGCCATGCCGCTGTCCAGAGGTGCAGCCTGGAAGGATGGCTCACAGCCGCATGGGGCTGCCCCAGTCCCTGCAGTGACCACCAAAGCAGCTGGATCAGTTCCCATGTCAGCTGTCAAAGGGCAGAGTCTGTGCACACTAGGATGGGGCAAAAATTATGAGGATGCTGTGCTCCAGCCATAAGATCCTGTACTTCAACTCCCACCTGCCCCTCAGCCTTCATACACTCAGCCATCATTCACCCACCCCACTTTCTGCCTAGATGTCCCTCAAGACAGGTATCCCAGAAAAACTGGTGTAATTGGGGAATTACGCAGGCAGCAGAGACCCAGAAGGGTAAGCATGGTATAATTTTCCCCAAACCAAACAATTATCACCAACTTGTGCCAAAGAACACTGTGAATCATTTCAAAAAAAAAAAAAACCACAAACAAACCCAACCACAAACACAAGGAAAACCCCCTCAACAAGAATGCAATCCCAAATATGCAAATACATAAGAGTTTGCAAAGCTATATGGCGTTTTAGGTCTAGATTTTTATATACAAAATTGCTGGACAGAACAAAAATCAGGGCGGATTGCTTGGTATCTTGTCTGTTTAAAAAATTATAGCAAATTAATTTTTCATATGATCTTCCAAATATCACTCTTATAAGTGGAAATAAACTGCACACATTATAAAAAGAAGAGGAAAATTATTTAGACTATAAAGACAAGAACTTTGTTCTGAAACAAATTTCTCAAGTTCTATTTTCTTAAACAAATTTCTTAATTTTTTTAAACAATCTCTTGAAATAAAGGACTTAATATATACACATGATAGTGACCACATTTTTGTGCATGGCCCAAATTTCACTCAGTGCATAAGAGTGTCACTTAATAAGCCAAGAAAACAATAGTGTATTCAATCCTCTTTGTCTAGACTCTGCTTATTATATCACACTCCAGTCCTGTTCAGAAGACAGGGTACCACACTGTTGTAATTAAGTGCTTTAAATTGTAACATATTCCAGAGTCTTCCCTTATCTCAAAAAAGCATTCTTCGTATTTAAAAGATGGGAAAAGAAGAACAAAGATTCTAGCAAAAGACATCCACTTGGCCACCTTAATTTGGAGGATGGAATATCACCCACCAATAATGCTAGAGCAGAACTCCCACTAGGTCGTTTGTGATCTGAATATTCACTGTTTCTATATCAGGCCTCAGATGCAAGGTAAGGTAACTGACAGTCAACTACTGGCCTTTTGTGAAAAGCTGTGCCCATTATTCTGGAGCAAAGTCACATATGAAGGAAACAATGTAGGCAACGCTGGACTGTCTTCTGTATGAGACTACCCTTTCCCCTCCAATAGTCTCCCATCTTGTTTACTTTTCACAACAAACAGTTGAGGTCTTGCAATAAGCGTGAGTCAACTCAGGCTTGTGCGTCTGTGCTACCACCCAAAGCAGCTGCTCTGTCTCCTTCTTCTTCCCCAACTGCACATTCCTACTCCCCTACTTTCAAATGAGCTATTGTTTCTTGGTGTATTCAAACCACTGATCAAACCCAATTCTGTTCTGAAATAGCGTAGACCTAGACCCAGCTAAGAAACTGAAATCTCAGTGACACGTAAGGACCACGCAACCAAGTATTCCTCATCACGCCCAGCCACGGTGCCCTGCACCTCTTGAGCAGCTCTGCCCAGCACCATCAGTGAGGTTGGCTCTGCTATGAAGACACTTGCTATCAGAGATTACACACATATGTACACACGAGGGCCCTACAAAAACAGCAGATACCACCTTAACCCTCTGAGACAACAGGCGTTTCCTGACTTGAATACATTCATCTTCAGTACTGCCTTACTATACATACCATATTTGTCTCCCCAGGGTTGTGTTTTCATAAGCAGAACATTAAAAAACTTTCGAGTGACATCACAACACCTCTACAACTAGAAAGCATAATTGCACATATATGGCACATACTTCTGACAAGAGCTAAACAAGCAACTAAAGTTATATTGCGACCAAAAGCAGTAATTACAGGGGATACGACATACACTTTACTGAAAGAAAGTGTTCAGGCATCTCAGGTTTCATTACAAATGAGGCAGGAGAAGACCACAGAGGGCAGATTCTTCTGCTAATTTTCTCTCTGAATTTCCACGCTTCTAATGCCCTGCAGCCTCCTTTCTTTGCAACAGCATTATCTCCTATTTCCCTTCTCCTTTCTCATGCTTCTGGCCCTTCATCCCAAGCCTTCACTTTCTCCCTCCCCACTCTCTCACAATTGCCCTGGCACACATAAATTGCTAAGCCTTCTCACTGCTGCCCTGTGAAGACAAGCAGCCTCTCTGCTACAAAATTCTTTCTCAGCAGTTGCAGTTCTCTCTTTGCAATGGCCCCATGGGTCTCTCAACCCTAAACCCAGCTGCTTAACCAGTAGTAGTCTCTTCCATCTGCCTGCCTACCTACCATTTTCTTCTCCTCCTCCCCATATTTCCCTATCACAAGCAATTTTCAGCACTACTTTTCTACAGTTCCAGCTCTTCCTCTCTATTATTAAAAGAACAAAGTTTATTCTGCAGTGCCTAGACCACTCACCCACTCCAGAAATCTAAGCTAAGTAAAAAAATGTCATTTTAAATTGTTAAAATTCCCCGAAGTTGAAGGCTTTTGTTGTTTTTCCTCAACAAAATCTGTATTTTCTTGGCTTGATGAAACACCTGAATTATTTTTCAGCCTATAGACGTAAAAATAAAGATGCCACGCAGCCCACACTGCACAATCTTTCATCTGTTTTGCAGATAAACAGTTTTGAGATCTAGGTCTAAAGTGAGGCAGGCTAAGTACGTTTCATCATTGCTTTTGAATTTTGACATCCATTGCAACACAGTCCAAAGCCACAGTGGACTCTAATACTACAATGTGTCAACTGCTTTACGGGACATTATATTTTCACTCCCCTCTGCCATAAGAAGGCAAACCAACATGAACACTGCTCAGCTAAAGTGGGCATTAGAACCAAGTTCACCTTAACCCTGTCAACCATTACAGCAAGTTGTTAAGACATTCTTACTAAATTTCTTGCCTTTCTACAAGGAGATAAAAATTTCCAAACTAGACTATTCTATTACAATGACACAAGCTCTTAAGGTATCATAAGCATTTAAAAGTTTGTGGGGTTTTTTTACTAAACAAATATTCTCAGAGGTTTGCTTGTTTCTACCCTGAAAAGAAATTTCCATTTATCTTCCTGACATCTACCAATCCTTATTCTGACTGTTAAATGCTTTGCATCAACCACCTCATAACCACACACCATTCACCTCTGTTTAAATCTGCCTTGAAATATATTTCACCTCAAGTCTGATAGGCCAAAAATTAATATTTAAAGCAGCCATAACTCAGAACTAACACTCAGAACTAACATTCTACCTATGCTACAATAATTTCCTGCTATATTTAGGGAATTTAGATAAGTAAAGTTTAATTTCTAGTAAGCTAGATGATTTTGAAGAGAAAGAATTTCTTTATTATTTTTATTGTCAAGTACTGCCTAGAAGTTGGGGTGATCAAGACCCACTGTCCTAAGAACTACATGAACATATAAATGAAAGCTGTTAGTTCTTTGGAATGGAGTGGTAAACCAGAAAGTAATCTTTTCGGTTTGTTAACTTCTAGAAGGTAAGTAGTAAAAAGTGACACTTTAAGAGGACAGCACAACATAGAGCACATGTCCCTGTCCCTTTCCTCTGCATGAGCTTTGCCCCCACTTTTTGGCAATGATAACCTCACAGTTAAGCACCACCTAAGCTTTTGCTAATTTAGTGTCACTTTGGACACAATACCCATTGCCCCTCATGTGCTGTTTGAGGTCATCCTTTCCCAATTTAGCCTGTAACAGTCATCCACCACCAAACAGCTTGTCCTTTGGTCCCAATATGCCTATGAGTTTGAACAAAGTGCTACACTTACTTTTAATTTCCCCACTAATTTTAGACACGGCTAATTTATTTTCTCTTCTGCTAACTCTGTCATTTTCTCTTCCTGGAATTTATTTAGTCACCTGATGCTTATTCAGAACATGCAAGATTTTGTTTAGCTACAATAAACAGAACAGCCTCTTCTTTCCCTAGGTCCAGATTTTTGCAGAGCATCCTAGTTGTACTTTCTGTGACTGCCTGACTGGAACTTCCCTCTTTTGTCTGCAAGTAGCCAGGATCCACATGTGATATTCCCCGGAGGGTGGCCTCAATGCCAAGACTAACCCTGTTAATGTTTCCTTGACACTGGCTGAAGATTCCTGCCTGGTGCGTAATAGCGCTCACCTTTTTCAGAACGATAACACATGAGCAGCTTGGCCTGTAAACTACCAGTGTTCTCTTCCTCGATTGTTTGCAACTGAAAATTGAGCTTAAAAAAACATTACCTCATCTTATGAAAGTTTACACTACTGATTTCCCTCACAGCAATTACTCCTTGGTCAAGATAACCTATCTGCTACCTCAAATTCCTGTATCTTTTTTATTGTTAATAATGCCTTACACCTTACATTTTTGATGTACTGAAAAATATTCAATACCAACATGCTAATGAAATTCGATAGCTGAGAACTCCATTAATATCCTTGCACTGTTTAACATCTCTTTTTTCAGCAAGATCTACTTCCACTTCTTGAGCCAACTCCCTGCCCATGCCGTAACTCGTTTAGATTCCATACACTCCAGCACAGTATTTTCCTACATAAAGGTCACATGAAATATTTATCTAAGCCCACAGAGTCTTGACCCACTGCATTTCTCCTGCCTCAAAAATGTTTTAAAACAAACATATACATGAGGTTAGTCATCCCAGTTCTAACTTTGGAAAAATCTCCCATCCACTAATTCTTTCCTTCAGCATTTATTATGAAGTCAGGCCCCAGGGCTAAGACTAACAAGGCTGCTGTAGGTCAGATCACTTTCTCACTGTCCTCAAAGGCATCATCAAGTTTCATACTGTCTTACTGTTTTCCAGTCACAGAGTATACTGATCTGCCTCAATATAAAACTAAATATTTGTTGCCAGTCTGAAACTTCATGCAGCAGTTCTTTCAGCATGCAGGGACACAGATTAGCACTAAACTGTCCTTATCAAACAATATCTGATAGGAAAACATAGTGACAAGGATACAACAATTCTGCATAATTGTATTTTATTACAAGCTGTTTGAAATTATAAAACTCACACCAACAATTAAAAAAAAACCTTTAAGACTTGTATCTCTTCCCATCATTTTAAACATACTCATAGTAATTTTTAGTGTTAATTGTAACCATCATGTTCCTTCTCAAATACTGGAAGAAGGAGCTTAATTGAGATGGTGGGGAAGAAAAAAAAATCCTTACTATTTGCATTTCAAGTTGCGCAGCTTTTCTCATTATTACTGCCTCATCATTTTATTTCTAGAAAGAAACTATTACTAAAAGCCAACTAGTCTAAATGTGAAAATCACAGGTACTAAGACATAAGTGTCAACCCAGAAAGATGATGCAATACAGAAATGATCTGACACAGTAAATTTTAACCTTTCACAAAATTCAATTTGCTGGAAATGGAAAGACATACTTCCCAAGTGGTCATTCTTGGTAAATGAGTCAAAACAGAGCAAGAATGGAAAGCTCCTGCATGTTTATACGAGAAGTTGCAAATAAATTTGTATTATTGCTCAATATACACCTATTAAACACACCTAAACATGGTAAGTGAGCACATTCTATATATGCTAGAATGACAACTAACATTTTCCCCATGTAGGCAGAGGTAACAGAAGTGAATTAACCATATCAGAATATTCAAACACCTGAAATTTATTGGGAGGCTTCAAGAAAATATGGTTATAATTAAAGTCAAGTGCGAGCCTCCCTACCAAGTGCAGTCTAGCCTCTGTCTCAAATGTGTTTTTGAAACAAGAATGTTTGCAACTCTTAGCTTACATGCATCTTTATTCTTTCCCTGGACTTTGGATATGTTCCATCTAAATACTGAAACCCATAATGAGGGAAAGACAACAAAGGCCATTTGAAGCTTGTGGAGTTAACATACACTTCTATTTGAACTGAAAGCAATGTAGTGGAATGTATCTGTCTGTACTCTCATGTGAACTTTCTTGATAATGATAACCTAAGAAAAGCACAGACCATAAGCTATAGTGATTAACTCTTTGTGATACCATCAATACAAATTTCAGATTCACCAAAACTAGAAAGCAATGAACATAAAAGGCTAATACGTCACTACTCTACCAAATCCAAAAATGCAGGAGAAAAATGGCATTGTTTTCCTGAAATTAAATCTTTTTTTACCGTTGGTCAGGGTACTGATATTCTTTGGGAAAAGTGCTTAATAAGAACAAATTCACAGGAATCAAACTAAGCAGCTGACTTCTGGTTTCTCAGTAGATAAAAAGTCCCTCAGATTATTTCCATAAGCAAAGTCCACCTTCCTTCTTCCTTTGCCCAGTCTTAGGATGCTCAGTTTTCATTCACAGTGCTACAGATACAACCACTGGGAAAAGGAAGTACCATCTAGCAGAACGATAGAAACCTACAGCTACCAATGGGAAAGTTGCATGAGCCCATGCAATTTGCTAACAAAGTTTGATGGAAATCAACTGTGCGGGCTTTATAGAGATCCTGTTGCTACAGAATTAAAAGAAAATCATATCTCCTCTCCCTGTTCCCTAAAAGGTTCAGTATTTGGTGATAGCATTAACGTTCTGCCATCACTCTAAAAATGTCACTTACTACAAGTTCAAAATTTCAAAATACACGAATTTTTCTATTCAGTGTGTGAATAGGTTGTAAGCTTAGACTATTTAATCTACCATCTTTGTAGTAGATTTAAATTTATCTCACATTCACTCTTTAGCATCTGTGCAGTGCCAAAAATGTTAGAAATTATGACTTAGGGATATCTATTTGCTTAAACTCAAAGCAAGATTCTCTCAAGCGCTTTCTTATCCTTCGATAGGTTTTTTTTGGCACTTTATTTCCTTCTTTAATGCCCCTATGCCTTTGAAAGAAAGAAATCCTCTCGCAGTAAGAATTCTGTGTTCAGATAGCTGCTACATGACAAAGCGATGCTCACTATTTTCCAGTTTGTTCATGTTGGAACAAAAAGACTCTTCAATTCCATTTATGCTATTACATGGAAGAAGGCCAAGCTTTGTTTTCTGCTTTTTCTCATTCACTTTCTATTTGTGGCAGAAAAGTATAATCCTCTCTATGAACATAAAGCATACTTATGCATACATGAATATTAGCCATACATACAAATTTAGAGCTTTCATAAATCATAACCAGGAACCACTAGCCTACAAACATGCAACACTGAAAAATTCCCAATCTTAATTTTCCACAGATATAATACAGTTCCTTTAAAGAGAAAATGCTACACACTTTGCTTTAAAAGAGGTGATCCTGTTTGTTTCAGTTCTCCAAACTCAGACAGGAGCAAAAATTGAACAGATTTCAGCAATAACAGTAAAAAATGAGAAAGCAAAACATTAGAAAATGTATTTACAACAGATTAAAAGACATGGTATGTCTTCTGAATATGTATCTTGCACTTATATCTAGTCATTTCAGAAAACACCTTCATTTTAATAAAGCATTATTACATTATTGAATATGTTTCTGTTTATTTGTCATACAGATAATCATGTCATGCATTCACATTACACTGAATGTCTTAAAAATACAAGTATCAATTGATCTGACATCTAGAAATGAATAAAGCATCAAGCAAAATCAGATCTATAAATCATTGTCTTGATATGAAAAAGTTTCTCTACAGAAACATAGAAAGATTTCACTAGTGGGGAAAATGTGCTGAGATCAAAACTTGTTTTCCCTTAATCCATGCCTAGTTGATTCCCAGACTGACCACAGACCTGAGTTAGTCTTTGCTCCAGACATAAAACCAAATGATGCTGGCAATTACAATAAAAACACACACATTTGGGCATAAACTTCAGTAAGCTGAATTTTTCTGTTAACATAAGTAGAACTTGGACGCAAATTTTCCACAGCTGACTTCAAACCCTTTTGAGAACTTGACCTTGTGACACAACCAGAGAGAGGCAAAGCCTGTTCCTAGGTAGTCGTCAAGGTTAGATAATCAGGAAGGGCCATCCTGGCAGATAAGCACAGGGTCCCTAAGTACCGGTATGAAAGCTCAGTACTCAAAGAACATAAATCTTCTGGTAAACTTCTTCCTTGTGTTAGCCCATTACATGGTGGGGTAGCCATGCTCACCATTGCTTTTCAGTAAAGCAATAATGGGTCCTGCATCACCCCTACAGCGGTTAAGCATCACAGCTGCAGTAAAGGAGGCCCTTCTGATTCCCAGCTGGAGGCAGCAGGGTTACCTTGGGGATACACTGAAGGCAGGGAGAGAAACCAGCTGGGTTTGGAGTTTCAAAACAGCTCCCATTTATCCTATTGCACTCACTGCTTAAGGGATGAAATGTGAAGCACAAGGTTCACCTGTACAGTACTGGACTTCAGGCCAAGCGCTAAACCTAAGGCTGTGTAAATTTTTGTTTACAAAGGAGAATATACCACTCTGCATGGATTTCAAAAGGTTTTAAATTCCTCGTTTGTCAAAGGTCCTTGTCAGGGAGGGGAGGGCAATTATGCTAGCTCACTGACAGAGAAGGCAATCCTATAGGCCAGGGATGTCAAACTCATTTTCACCAGGGGCCACATCAGTCTCATGGTTGCTTTCAAAGGGCCCTGGTCTAAGATATCCAACAACACAGCTTCCTCAGCAAAATGCTGCTTCTCAGGGTAAATTGGATAAAGCAAGTATCATATACATAAATTCACACAATTATACTTAAAAGTCATCCACAGTTTTTCTGCATGGTCAGATAATTCTACTGAAAATTGACTGAGTGAAAGTATTTCCTTTGTTTTCATTTAAAAATGGACTAATACTTTTTAAATCTGTACTGAAGGTTATAAACCAAAATATTAACAAAATAAAATACAGTGCAAATGTAGAGTACAAACCCCCCATTAATCCCCTTTCCCTCCCCGCTCCTAGCTAGAGACTACACTGAAGTACAAAAGACTGAACAGAACTGTCCTACTAAGCCATGATGCCTTCACTATTTACGTAATCTTTGCATTTCAGAAAATATGTACTGACATCACTACAGGAATCTACAAGGCCTTCTCCTTTCAGTACTTCCAGTACTTTGATAGGACAAAGGGAAGAGCACATTGAAATTTGGGAGTGCCCTTTAAAAATTAATTACTTATACACAGCTGGTAACCACCACTATATCTGTTTCTTCATGGTTTCCATATCATACAGAAGACCTTTTTCCAGATACAAATTGCATGCCATGATTTTATGACGTTTCAGTTGGTTGACTTTAAAGAAAATTAAAATAGCACTTTATAAATCCATTTCATAACCAGTAATTTTGCAACTTGCAAATGGCAAAGCTATATCTTCAACAGTTTTTGGAAATCCCATGCCTCAGGGTCCCACAATAGATCTTCAGCGTGTAAACAAATTTTTATGTATTTAGGAAAAAGCAGTTTTCCAAACTTACATTGACTTTGAAGCTTTGTACTGAGCCATCCAAAAAGTGGACGTTACAGATTATCTCTGATCGGGTTTTCTCTTTTGGTAGTTCTGATGCTCGTATGTTATTTATCCTCCCACCTAAGGCTCGTAAACGGGAGTTCATAACTATTGCTGAATAACCTATAAAACAAAAAATAGGTTTAATAACAGTTCTTATAATTCACTGTGTTTCATCTTCATTTTTTTCAGAGAAATCCACAACAATATGAAGGCCTCGTTACACCTCAAATACCTACAGTAACAAATGTTTCTTATATAAAAGAACAAGTTGTAAAATTAGCGAACTGTAAACCAGAACATCAATGTATACATAGAGGGGCTTCCATGTTCTAAATGTACCCAGTTTAAGAGAAACCTCTGCACAATATATACTTAGATTAGGCATGGGACATTCTCTTAGTTTAAATCAGTAAAAAACTAAAACACCTACCGTAAAACAGGAAGGCAGTGTCAAGACAAGTTTTTATCAACTGTAACTAGTAAATCCCTCACCCTCATAAATTTCCTACATATTTCTACATTTACCACACAGGTTTCACTACAATAAAACAATTCTGTTTACTCTCAACTGACAAGAGTCTTGAGTTAAAGAAGACTGCATTATGTCAAAGAGTGTTTTGTTTCAGGAATATATATATATGCACATAAACATCATATGTAAGGCAACCTGGATTAACATTAAAAACATGTCAATATTTTACAGTCTAGCATACATAAATTCCCAAAGCGAGACATTTATATCTGAGAAGAACATCCCTCCCCCCAAAAAGTTGTTTTGTTGGAGCTTTTTGTCTCTTTTGGAAAAACCTTCATGAAAACCAAAAGTCTGAAAATGAGCTTTCAAATAGAAAAAAAAAAAATAAAATCCAATCAAACAGAAAAAGCCATTCATTGAAATAAGAGTTAAATTAAATACAGTCAAGCCTGTAAATACTTCAACCCTCCCTTTCACTGGATCAGTTTACTAATTAACAACACATCATATAAAGCCAGTTGGCAAGTGAAGCAAAGGGTAGTTTTCCAGGTTAATTACCATACCAATTACCAAATCATACCTCACTTATTAGAGGCTAACTACAAAGAGACTTGCATAATATAAGTGTTTCCCAGACAGCTGTCCAAGCTAGACAGGATCAACATCAGGATTATTTTGCAATCTCCTCTTATTTATGTATGTGCCTTAAAACATAGGCTGGCTTTTCTTTTCAGCAGCTAAAGAAACTGAACAATTTAGATTAAAATAACTTAAAATTCTGAAACATTGTATCTATTCACACATCACTACAAAAAGCAAATTTGAAATGCATGACAAGCCATGAGATTGTATAGAGCACTAAAGCCAAAACAGTGCAGGGATGCATCCTTGTTTAATGATGCATAATCTATACATAGAAGCAGCTAAAGCAATTCCCTTCTCACGGAAAATTCGGAAGTCAGACACACAAAAGCATTCAACAAGTACTCTCGCACATGTTCTTTTTTTTGTCAGCCCATTGACAGTGTGCTACTGTATATTTTTTGAAATCAAAATGTTATGTAAGTTGTCAAGACTTATTTATTTAGCCATCACATTGCATTTTTTCCTAGAAGATCAGCAGTATTTTCCTTCCATTCTTTTCCAAAGGTGTGAGTTTAGGGGCTAGTTTTTTCTGTTTTCTTTTGTTTTTAAAGGAGGGAAAAAAATGCAGAGGTGATCTTTAGGTGAATTCTGAACAGTATTTCCAGTTAAAACACTATACATGCCTATTGCTTTGAAATTGTTCTTGATATGTACTCTGCAGTTAATTATAGTAAGTTAATATTTTATCCAGAAAATGAGCTTTCTTATTCAGCAATGGTTATTGCTAAAGAAAACATGCAGTTATCTAATTATGAAGGACATATACAAAGGTGAGGACAGACTACAACTGGATGTGAAACCAACATTCTCATGTTCTCTAATTTTCCAAGCAGCTGAATTTTAAACTGTTTATTCAGCACTGCTTTATCTTTTACCAGAAAGCCAGTTGACTAACTGAATTATACTGCAGTCTTTTCTACCCTTTCCACCCTCAAAGGTCAAAAAAAAAAAAAGTTTCACTTGCAGAAATAGCTTTCTACACGCTAGTCCACTGATTGGTAAAAGGAGAACATTATTCTTTGCTGTGGGACAGCTTTTGGTAGCCAGATTCAAAGCTTTGGCAGTCTGTCATGCTCTGGCCTTTGGGTCTCAGTCTGCATTGCAACGCCCAATGCTTCTAGAACTTACAGACTTCTCTACTCTTGGGAAGATGCCATTTGACCCTTCTCCTCACATTCCTCAACCTTTCTCACCTGCTGCCCCCAATGTTTCCTATCTTACACTTGCGCTATTCACTTTTTCTAAGTACATTCTACTTCTCTTCTACCTTGGTCAGGCTTCAGCAGAGAACAATGATCACAGGAGTCTCCAGCACTCGCCTCCAAATCTTCCCAGAGAAATCAAAAGAATCATGTTCAGCCCCTGAACTCCTAGTGCAGAGTATGATGCAGGTCAAGCCATGCTTGGAGACCTTGCAGTAATTTTGATGGCTAATCCTAATCACTTTCCAGCAGAGCATTATAGCTAGGTCTTGCTACTCACCTGTTCAAGCTTCAAATACAGAAACCAACTAAACAGCGTCAATAACATTTATATGTGTGTTTGCTATCCAGAAACAATCAAACAAAAAACAAAAGAAAACCAAATCAACAAAAAAAGCCCTCTATTATGACTGTGAAAAAATAAACCTGAAGAAAACAAATTGATTATTTTTATTTAACTGACTGTGGAATAATAATAATGAAAATTGTGAATGCTATCAAAGAGATTGTACATTATGCATTGTTGTCACTGAACTTCCACATGTCCTCCAGCAAGTCAGACCTGCTCTTTTCTACGCCACAGGCCCATTAATGGTCTGTTTCCCAGCATCCATAGAAGCTATCCAAGAACTAACAGTAACATGTACTTACATACTGCTGTTCATTATACAATCTGAGAGGTACTTAGTTTCAGATTAAAGTCATGGTTGGTTTTTTTATGCTATTTCTTCACAGTTACATTTGTTTTAATACCTTCAGGTTACATGCTGGATGACCCAACTGAAATAGTAACTCGGAAACCCATCACAAGAACTTGAAACCTGTTAGTATCATCAGTTCACTTCAAGTTCACAAATAAAAACTTGAAATCCATTGCTTTTTACAATTTTATGTAAAATCAAACCAGTAACACAGTCACAGTTCGTGTTTATCATGTGCAAAGAGCCCCAGCTGGGGCTGCCCTTGACAGAGCCAGCTGACGATGGAAACTGTGCCAAGGCTGGGATAAAGGGCTGAGTGTTTGGACACCACAGCCATTAGTCAACTAGAGCTCAAATGGCCACCTCAAGCCCCAGAAAACCACCACCAGCTGGGAGTTCTGAGCAGAGAAAGCCAGATTCTCTGCTTCCCACCTGCATGGCCTTCAACATTACTCTGCAGCCAGTAAGCTCCTGAGGAAGCTGTTTAATAAGGGTCACACCATAGGCACCAGACTAAGTCATTTTATATGTCCCAGCTTAACGTGCCAAATTCCCACTAAGTCTGTAAGGAAACAACTTTGCAAATACCTAGTCTAAAGGGCAAGGGCAGGAGAAGAGAAGAAAGGTGAGCAGCTGAGTTATTAGCACCTGATCTACTACTTTTGCTCCAAAATGTGCCCTTATGGCCAAGAAGGCCAATGGTATCCTGGGGTGCATTAAGAAGAGTGTGACTAGCAGGTCAAGCGAGGTTCTCCTACCTCTCTACTCTACCCTGGTGAGACCACATCTGGAGTACTGTGTCTCAGTTCTCAGCTCACCAGTTTAGGAAGGACAAGGAATTACTGTAGGGAGTCTGGAGTCCCCCACCTGGAGCAATCCCATACAATCTACTCTAGGTCTACCTGCTTTAGCAGGTGAGTTGGACTAGACGATCTCCAGAGGTCACTTCCAATGTCAACCATTCTGAGATTCTGTGATATATGACCTGTGCTAAAAGCTGTATTTAAATGGGCCCAGATTACTGAAATGGCTTGTCAAGCCCAGGCAATATAAAGAAGTATATGGAAGCACATTAAATGCACTGGCAACTGCTTTTGGAATAGGCAGAGTATCACTGAAATCTCAGGCAAGACCAGATGCCAGATCTCAACACCAGCAATCAACCTTCAGCCCTGAGCAACCAGGACCAGCCATTACATGCAAATTCAGCTCCTACTTTGTAGCCTTGGGCAGGAGGCTAATTAACAAAACAAAGTAGTAAATAAGACCAAATATGAACATTATCAGTAAGCGAATACCTGAACAATATTCCCCTTTCCCTACAATAAACATCCCAGAAACCTGAGTTATGTTTTAATTACAACAAAAAAAATAAATAAACCCACCCCCAAAACAGTTATTTTCACCCTAAGGTATAAAACAAGCACATGGAATTCCATCCCATAATCAAACTCACAGAAGCAACAAATACAGCTACAGAAAGAAGTTAATGTTTTCCAAGTACATTAAACACATTTCTGGACAAGTTTGGTTATGCATGCCTTCTCCTACAGTAATGCTGCAGTCAAGCAGAACAAAAATAACATGTTTTCCTCATCTTTTCTATTGAAGACTGACTTTTTAAAAGACCTTTTCTGTGACAGTTTCTTTCCAACTCACTTGGAATTGTTGGTAAAGAAACTTGTGGCCTGATTCTTAGTATACCATTTGGTATATTACCATTAACGTGTTCGTTACCAAGGAATTAAATCAAGAGGAGATTTGCTGAGTATATACTCAAGAATCTTCTATATATATAATCATACCATATATAACTGTGATTTTTAAAAAATAAATCATTCATTTTATCACCATTTCATTGTGTTAAATGTGGATATTTCTGCTCCTGCAAGTGGCTGCACTCATGTTTCTTTCTCGAAGGGGAGTGCCACACTATAAGTGTTCTCAGAGTTTCTTTAGAGTCAGCACTGAAACTTGGGCTCTTGAAAATGGAAAATATTGCAGAATCTGTGGGAATGTCATTTATGAAAGGACAGTGCTTCTAACCCGCTTTCATTGAGTGACCACCCTGTCAACAAAAGGAAAAACTGTAGTACTAAAGACATGGTCAAGTCTTAAATGTATTTTCAATAATAGTTACATTTTATGGTTACTTATTGCTTTATTTAGAAGATACAAAATAAAGTAAATGGGAAAACAAAGACGAGAACAAATTAAAGGTGTCTTTGTATCAACATATAGCCCTAAGACAATTAACAGAAATGCTCTTCAGCATGCATCAGCTTTCCCTATTTGCTAGTTAAAATAATCTCCCAAATTATCATCAGAAAAAAAACCCACTAGTGAACCTGAAATTTTTGTAGTAATATATGTTCTGATTATTCTTCCCATGTATTTTAGAATTATTTACACACCTCAAGGCCGTATTTATTATCAATGTAGCTTAATGAGGGTTATATTATCCAGCCAGGTTTTCAAAATAGAAGACCGAAATTTAACTCAACACCCATGAAAAACAGATTCTGTTTTCACCTTCTGCAGAGGAAACCCACCATCTTTTCTACATTCCGAATGGGAATCTAGATGTCTCCTCATTAAGCTAAAATGCAATTGATATTTTGCAGGAAAACCCCATGAAGTATTTAACGACAATACAATATTTGCAAGTTTCTATACAAATTATGGGGCATTACTAAAGCAGCAACCAAAGTATTCATAAAATATAAACTTCATTTTGAGCTATGTGTCCAGGTTATCACTTGGTCCTTGTAGTTATTTACCACAAGCTTTTCCTGACATATTGATCATAAATCATACAGAAAGTCAATTTGAAAGCCAGAAGCATAACGATGTGATAAAACTTCGCAGCACTTGAAAAAAATCAATTAAACTATGAATATTAGCAAGCATGAAGGCCTTAGACAATTAAGCATTACAGCTTATCACAAAAAATACCTCCAAATTGAGGTACAAAGAATAAAAATGAAATCTTGCTGCATTTTCTTACTTAGAATGAGAATAAAGGTTAACATCTATGTTGAAAGTCTGTGTGTGTGTAGACACACAAGTAATCTCTAAAGCATTAGCTGCATGTTTTCCAGCTGTCACTCTTAAGACTGATTGCAATATCTTTATCATGGAAGCTTTTCATCCCAAAATTAAAATCAACATGAAAAAATAAAGATTCAGTTTTCTTATATTTGTTTCCAGTGGCTAACACTTGTGATGTATTCTAGCAGAAGAAAATTATTTACCTGTTATATAAATAATGAATAGGTCTAGCAAAGCATTCTGAGAATATTTGTTATAAAAAAATTGCAAGAACAAGGTTTCAATCATTCTAGTTATCATCTTATGTTTTCCAGAAAAACAGATCATACAGACATTCTTCACAGAAAATGAGTCCATTAAGTAAAAAAAAAGTTATAGGCGTAGGTGTTTTAAAGTTGTACCTTAAATAGGTATGAAAGTACCTATATTAAGATATATTCTTGCACATATTGCCAGCCCAATATTTACCAGAACTAGTACAGAATAAAGAAAGAACAAGTCTTCCATAGTAAAATATGGTCCCTCTTCTTCATCTGACAGCTCTTTACGCTGGAGTTCATCCACAAATAAGACTTCAGTGTAGATGGTATACACATTGATATCTCTATTTGCTTATTTAGAATGTAGTTGAAATCATTTTAGTTTAAATGAAGGTAGTTACATGGAAAAAAAATCCTCAATTCAAAAAAAAGCAAACCACAGGTAATTTTGAATAGTCTTTCCTTTGCTAACCTCCACAAAATGGGAACTTAAAATTTTACTTTTAAAAGTCAATAAGTAGACAAACTAGATTGGTCCTATGTCTAGAAATCAGGTGCCTACCTACTGCTTAGTAGTCAGTGCCTCTAAGAGAAAAATCCAATATATGCAGTTGAAGAAACTGAAAAAATCCCCATACCACTACAAGAAGCTAGGTGCCTAATTAGCACATAAGACTGAGTTATTAAGTGCTTTGCAAGCCTTTACTGCAATCCATTTAGCTTTCCATTGTAATGTATCTCTGGTAAACTCATATTGCAAAGTGTTTTTAAGAGAAATCCAGCTATTTTGAACACTGGATTCAGCAAGACCACACATGAATGTCAAAGGTAGATTGGAGGAGGTGGGTGGGAGAGAAAATAAGCCTGAATTTTAATTCTAGCATTACATACTATCTTGGTTGACATGTTCCCAAGATCCCACTAAGTCAATAACATACTAAAGGCAATGCAAGCACTGTGAGAAGCTGCAAATACCTGGTGCAGATAAGCCATACAGCACAGTAAGCCACCCACTCTTCATTCAGTTCGGCTGCCTGGTGTGTACGTACACTCATACAGCTGGACTGGGGACAACACTTCTATCAGGGACTACCCAGTCTCTCGATGGATGGCAGAGAGGGACTTGATGACAGACTCAGTGTCCTCAAAATGCTGTATAGGTGTAACAGAAAAGGCTCTACTCTCTCCAGACTATTAATTATACATTAATATTGGTTAAGTTACAGAAAGCAGAGCTGCATTTACAGTTACAGAGTAATAACACAAAGTAAATTAATTATCCTTAAAAAAAGAAATACTCATGTTAAATGTCATTTCTGTATAGATATTATACACACACATATATATATATATGTATTCACTTTGAAAGAAGTTTTACAGACAAATACCCTACTTCAACTTCTTCCCTTTCCCCCTTCCCTTTTTTCCAAAGGTTTGCACTACTTGCACCTACAGATTTTTGCCTGCAAGTCTTAAAATGAGCACAGGCTCAGGCATAACAAAAGTTCTTGCTGTTAAGACTGAAGAGGATAAAGACTGGCTATCAATAAAGCATGACAGGATGCTGTTATAGGTTAACAGTGAGTATTTGGCCAAAATAGTCATATTGTTTACATAGTCATAGTCTTGACATGTAGGGAAACAAGGAATTATTAAGACCCCAGCCTCTCATCAACATGTTCAACAGGAAGACTGGCCACCTGAAAGCTTAATCTTGAAATTGGATAACCTAAAGGTAATTAAATTCTAGAAGAGCTTGCTGGCAGAAAAACAATACTGACCATCGATTTCAGTACTCGAGTTCTTAAACAAGCTTTAATCCAGCTTCTGAGGAAAATACTTCAGGTCATATTCGCAAAGGTTCAAACCAGATTGTATGAATGACCTTTCAAACTTCAAGGGTGTGAATCTGGTCATGGCAACTTCACTGATGCTACTTCACACACATAGAATTAAACCGCACAGCTAAGTCATGGCAGGATCCAATGTGTCATCTTAAAGCGTAAAGCATTACTGTTAGATCTTAGATACTGGATTAGCACTAATACAGAGATACCAGCTACTGCATGCAGAATGAGTCAGAGAAGAAAAACAAATAGGAGGAAAAAGCAACTGAAGTAACAGCGGATACTGCTCAAGTACTATATAATACAGATGAGAATGAGACACGCTTGTAATGCTTTCACATTTTCAGTAGCTTTTAATCACTTGTGTAAGAGATATTGATTATGTTTACTTTTAAAAACCTATATATAAAATAACACCTTAAGCCAGTGTGTTTAGGGCAATAACAGCTCATTGCTCCATTTCCTGCACTGAGCCAACTGAAGAATTCAGGAACTCTACAGCTTCCTCTATTGCCTGCCTCAGCTTTAAACGGCACCGCAACACAAAAGAAAACCATCTCACCAAAAAATGCAAGAGCTATCACTAATTTATTTCCTATATAATGCCTTTTGGGGGCTACAAACAGTGTTGCATGAACTCAAATTAAAAACTGCACATTCAAAGTCTAAGTTCGCATTCCTCACGTTGATAGTGTCTTATGTCAATGGCACTGAAGAGCAGAAGAACATGAAAAGATTAGTTAAAGTGGAAGCTTAGAATTGCAGTGCCCAGCTACCAACAATTCCCATAAACAGTTCAGGACAGAGTTAAGTATATGAAGGTAATTTTGGTTTGGTTTTGTTTGTTTTAAATTAACTGTCATGTTGTCAAATCAAATAATCAAATATGAAGCTGTGTTCACACCTACAGTATTTGGCTAACAAATAATGTCATTACTTTATGTATAATAAATAATTTATGGCCTTAAATTTTCAAAACCAAATAAGTAAGCATTCACCACTGAATTTTACAAAGACAAGCTACTAAAATATTCTGAAACCTCAGGTATCAAGTTAATTACCATAATAAAATTTAAATACAAAAATACCTCATATTCTATTAGCAGGAAATAAGCTGTATTTCATTAAACTATTGTATGACAGATGAGAACCATCAAGTCAATTTTAGTGCCAAGTGAAGTTGTGATAATTAAGAAGATTTTTAATTATCTGCATTACAGACTGAGGAAAAGATGTAGAAAAACAAGCAAAAGCTCTCTAAGGATTAAAATAGGTATGTCCAAAACACACTCTTAAAGGGGAAATGTTACTATTTTACTATATCCATAGCATGATACTAGTGAAGCAGTCTAGAAACTACCTGTGCTACTTTTACTGATCTCAAAAACACAGAAAAAAAACTTAGAGTAAAAGAGAGATTATCCACACAAATGTCACACTATCCACCAGAGTTCACAGGTCAATTCTAATCTCTACCTCCCCTAGTGTAAAACAAATAAATAATCGCACTTTTGAGAAGTCACAGTGACAAAACTTTGCTGAAAATGTCTGAAAAACATCAGGCTCCCATATCACGTTTCCTGTGTGAGACATGCCGTTTTCTGACAGAGGACAACAGTTCCAAGTTACTATTCAGGTGTTAAAAGACTACTGATCTACATTGGAGTGATGTTTCATTTGCTAATGCAACATGGTGGCCTATAAACTAAGGAAAAAAAAATCATGGCTTGCAGGTAATAATACCTCTTATGAGTTGAATCCTACAAATGTGTTAAAAATAAGGGTTTTCTGAAACGAGCCTCTCCTCTTACCTCAACTGCGTGCCCAAAGTAATTTGTTTCTTCTCAATAGGTCTGATGTTATTGTACCTCACATTTCATCACCTTTCTTTAGGGTAAAAAAGAGGTTTAAGCTGTTTTTTTTAAACAGCAGGAAAGAAACAGCCTGTAGGCAGCACAATAGAGTAGTGGATTCAACACAAGATGTGAATCTAAATGCCCTCACCAAGGGCATTTTTTGAACAGGTCACTTTTCCAAATTGAACACAGATCATGACTCCAAACTGACTGCCAAAGAATACTTTTTAAAAACTTGTAAGAGCATGCAGCATGTTCTAGGCAACTAGACTGTGAATAAACAACTTAAGAGCTTGTTACAGTGCTAACAACTTCCATAGCAAGACTTTCTACAAAGAACTGAACAGAGCTTAAATGTACTATTAATGTATCAGATGGTGCTGCCAACAGCAGTGACTGCCACCCATTGCAACAGAGGAAGGAGAACAAACACCTTAATCATGGCTGTGAGAGTATGAATGCCACAGAAAGCTAACTCCACCTTTAAAGAAAATGGAAATTCCACACGAATTTCAGTGATATATTGTTACAAGACCTGAGAAATACCCTGAATTTACCCATGACTGAGGTTTCTTTCTTGCGTGGCACAGCTGAGTAGTAGATCAAGATGGTGAAATCTACCAGCCACTTGAAAATAGGATGAAAAGCAAACAGAAAATAAAGAGCAAGTGGAACAACTTCAGAACATCCTACACAGAAGTACGCAAAGTCTGCGCTGGTGAAGTTCCCACCTTAGAATTTTGTGTTTTCAGCAAAAGTCTACCTCATCTACACATTTAATCAACAAAATTGCAAAAAGTTTGGAAGTGCTGGGATCTCCAGCTGCCTGAGGTAATTTGAAGTAATCAGATATAAAACAAAGCAAGCCATTAGTAGCAATGTCTTCGCAAGCTTACACACATCCAACATCAGAAGGTCTCCCAATATCAAAAACAAAACTGCATATTTGCCCGTCTGTTCAAGATTTCTAATGTTGCCCAAACATTAGCTAAAACAGTTATTGCTTTCACAAACCTCAGAATCAGGCAAGCAACAGCCACCAAGACCAATGACAAAAGTTTTCTGCTACAAATGGTAGTCAGCTGACAAAGTCAAACAGGTTAAGTAACTTTTAATGACATGCTAGATTTAGATCAGAACTTTTGATCCTATACTAGGCAAACCCAAATTAAAGTTTTCCACTGTTACCCAGTATTTTGCATTGAGGACCATTACTCAGTCTGTTTCTCAAAACAACGTAGGTCTATGTGCTATTCAAACTTGGGAAGAAAAAGTTTAATAACTGGCAGCAGAAAAAAAACCAAACTAACACCAGTCCGTATTTTCTGCAAGATCACATTCTTTTTTGAAGAAAGCCTGTCCCGTAAACTGTGTTAATGAACTACTTTTCAGAACTACTGTGAATCGTCTTTCTACTCCCAGACTTTTCTTTCAGACCTTAAATCTTCAGACTTCATGGAACTGTTTTCTATACATTCATGCTTCATGTATTTTATCATCCATGTTCTGCCATGAGCTTTTAAAATACCATCCCTCAGGCATGACAGAGGACTTCCTCTGCTATAAATCTTACAGCCACAAAAGTTCCCCAAAGGGATCTGCAACAAAGCACTGAAAATCATGCAGTTAACCACAGAATACTATTGAAAATTATAAGATGGTAGAATAACTTAACCACAGCAATTCTTCCTTTAAAAAAGCAAAGGACACAATAGTCATAGGAATTATGTTATTGGGGGGAACTTAAAACTGACAACCTTGAAATATAAGTAGAGAAAAAAATATTGTAGACATTATGGTTGTTTTGAATTTACCTTTCAGGACCGTTCAAAATGACACAAGTTCAGAAGATTCTAAAGTGTCACAAAACTAGTTTGTTTGAAGGAATTACACAAAGTTCTACCTCTTGACCTACAGGAAAGAGCTTGAAAATGTGTCACAAAAGTCTTGTAACTCAGAGCCAGAATCTAAACAACATGATGAAATTAAAATACCTCCTGTTACATATTCAGATTAGCAAATCTGAAGGTGTTCACGTTGTTCACGTATGAAGTTTATTTGCCATATCAGGGGAAAAAAGTTTACAAAGATGATATTTTGTAAGTCTTCAGAAAAAAAACAAATGCACACTGTGAAAAGCCAACCTACGACCATCTGCACTTTGTAACCAACTCTCAGGAAAGAACAGTTTTCTGCTATTCATTCCTCTCTGTCTTCATCTCATCTTCCTCCCCATTTACAACTAGCTGACAAATTTATATTTTAAACTTACCAAAGCACACCTTTTTTTTTTTTTCTTTTTGGATTGTTGCAGAGACTTCAAAACATCTAGGATCACATAAATTTCTTATCTTCTATCTAACAAGACCACACTGTTTGCCAGGACCTGCAGTGGCACTAACTGCATATAGTTTTTGCACAAGTCCTATTCCTACACGAAGAAATTAGGCAAATAAAACAAACAACAACAATGAGTAACCGCCACTCAAAACAGCTAACCATTTTTCCAATCCTCACACATGCTAGTGTCCTCATTTTAAAAGAAGAAAGCAATTACTACACACAGTGAAAAAAAAAAAAAAAAGACTAAACATACAGCAGAATACTTCATAGCTTGCAAACAATCTGTGCTGTTTTTCCATCAGCATTTAAACAGTACATGCTTTAGACCACTGAAATCTAAACATTTACCTCTTTATATTTCTGTTAGGCAATTTTTTCATCACCTTACAAGATTAACATGCACCTAGTGACCACAGTGTACTGTACCACACAGAAACCACTCCGAAAAGGATCCATCTAAAACAGATGCTCCTGTGTCTTCCCTCAACCATACAGTGGCGGCTGTCTTTTGGTCTTTTCTTTCAAGAAATTAATTCGTTTAAGCCCCCAAATAGTCAAAAAGCAGCCACTCTGTTGGTATCCGATGCAGGACAGCCGGGCCCCTGGCAGCACAGAAAACCTCCCTGGACCAGGACAGGCAGAACACCCTTCCACCATCACAGAGTGGCTGAGAATATTGGGCCAACTTTCTAAATACTGGCTGAGAATATCGGGCCAATGTGCTAAACCTTCCACCATGAAGCTACCAAAGTGATACACTTACTTGTCTCAGTTGTGTGAGCTTTTAATTCACAGTGCTGGCAAAGAGGTAATTCTGCCTATTCCAGTGCCTACAAATGATGTGAACTGGCACTGTTCTGACAGCTGTTGTCCAGTCCCACATCAAGGAGAACATACTGGGAAGCTGAGGCCAGTGCAGGAGATACCAAAGGAGATACATCAGGAGGCCGAAGGAAGGCAGCCTGCATTCTCAGTGAGCAGGAGCCACAGAAGCCATGACTGGAGTTTGAGGGGGGAAAATGGCGCAGGGTAGAGGATGATCTTGGAAAGATGACGTGGTAAAGAGCTGCTTAGTCTTCAGTGGAGTACTCCTTTGGGTGTGTTTTTTTGCTGTTTTGTTTTAGGGATTTTTATGTTTTGTGGGTTTGCTGTTTTGTTTTATTGGTTGGTTGGTTTTTTTTGGGGGGGGAGGGGTAGGTTTGTTTTTTTTTCTTGTGTGTTTTGTTTTTGTTTTTTTTTTCTTCAATTTTCATACTAACATATAGTGTCTTCACAAGTAATTCAAGCCCACTTAGGTGCTTTTTGTTCATTTTTTAACACAGCTATCCAACGAATCAGTGTTTATAACAAAGCTTCCTAGTGTTATCTGAAGTAATGCAAGTCTCTTGAGCCCTTTATATACAAGCTTGTTAAAGCTCCCATGCACAGCCAGGCTCACATAATTTACAGAATTAAACCACCTCCTAGTTTGAAAATGCATCACTGCCATCCACCATATATCAACTGCTGCTATTTTTCAGAGATTTAAACTTGGAGGCTAGTTTCATTTTTAAGTTTCAAATCACTTAATACTCAAGACAATGCCAAGCATTCTTAAACACACACACCAAATTTTGCCAAGTAGATCTGACATTCCCCAATCTTTCTTATTTCAGCTTTTGTATTCCTAGCTGGCAGGTAGAATATTTATCTACTTCCCTCAAAGCAATCTTAGCATGCTGTGGCAACCGATTACAGAGGAATGCAGGCACTGGGCCAGTGTTACTGGTTTATACTGAAACAGGAACAAAAAAAGGGGATAGCATTGCTTACAGTGCTGAGATCCAGTATCCCTCTCATAGCTCCCCCACCATTAGGCACTTTTGCATGGCAATGATAATTAGTAATGCTTCTCAACAGGCAAATTTCTCAAAACTTAACGTGGAAGAGCTGGGAAAGGCAAAGAGGGAGTTGACTGCAGAACCTTATCAGGTTAGAGCTATGACCACAGTACAGCTGGACTGAGAAACAGGACAGAAGTCCAGAACTATAAATGTTTTCTTTCTTCAGCATTTCTCTCACAACTCTGCAATACACTAGAAATATATGTTAAAGGAAAGGCATCAAAACAAAGAGTACTCGAAAACACAATATTGTGGTTTTGGTTTTGCTTAAGACAAGTCCATTGACAAAAAACAAGCATACTGGCTTGTATCAGAACTGGTGTGGTCAGTAGGACCAGGGAAGCAGTTGTCTTCCTGTACTCAGCACTGGTGAGGCTGCACCTCAAATCTTGTGTTCAGTTACGGGCCTCTCATTGCAAGAAGAATTTTGGGGTGCCAGAGAGAATTCAGAGAAGGACAACAAAGCTCATGAGGGGTCTGGAGCATGAGTCTGATGAGGAGCAGCTGAGAGAACTGGGACTGTTTAGCCTTGAGAAAAGGAGGCTGAGGGGAGACCTGATCACTGTCTACAGTAACTACCTGAAAGGAGCTTGTAGCATGGAAGGGGTTGGTCTCTTTTCCCAAGTAACAAGTGATAGGACAAGAGGAAATGGCCTCAAGTTGCACCACAGAAGGTTTAGGTTGGATAACAGGAAAAATTTCTACATGGCAAGAGTTGTCAGGCATTGGAACAGGCTGCCCTGGGGAAGTGGTTGAATCACCATCCATTGAGGTGTTTAAAACACATGTAGATGTGGTGTTTAAGGGCATGGTTTAGTGACAGTGTTAGGTTAAGGTGTGAGTCGATAATCTTGATGGTCTCTTTCAACCTAAATGATTCTATGATATGGCAAATCAATGACAAAACAGTCCACTTCACTGGAAAGAACTGACTGTAATTAGAGCTTTAAAGGAGAAATTATTTTTAAATAAATTCTTCAAATAATGTTGCCAAGCTTATTTTACCTCAGTAACTGAATAAAGTGGATTAACAACTTGATTTTAAAAGCTATTAACTTAGCTTTTATATAGATTTCTAATATTTAAGCTTAGCTTTTATATAGATTTCTAATATTTAAGCTTATGCTGTGATCAGTAACAAAGGTAATAACCTCTGTTGCAGATTGCATACCCTAAATTACGCCTCTATAAAAAATACTTAGCTTAGTTTATTTAATCTTAATTGCTTTCCTAGTGAAAAATGTACCTTGTTATAACCATGTAAGTGGTCTGATTGCCCACAAGAGCTTTCTGAATGTGACATCAATATTTACACGTGCTGAATGCACTCAATTCCCACCTGATCTTTGGAATCAAAGTACAAATTCTGGCCTATGCTATACACACTTTCCTACTATTAATAAAATCCATAATTTCACCTAAGCAAGTTTGTCCCTCTCAAAAATGGGGTGGAGATTCAGTTTTTGTGTGTAATAGAAATAAATGGCCAAATCTAGCCAAAACTTCACTGAAATTGTTAAGCAAGGTATATAACATTTGACATGGGTAAATTAACGCAGGAGCATACAGTCCCCCTTTTGAAGTACAGAAGAACAAGAACAGAAATCCATTCCAAGTAAAGATACTTTGCAAGACTAGACAGAATTAAGTGGTACAAGAGTTTTGTTGGGGACTGAATGCAATGACAGGCTGGTTGCCACCCTGAGCCAGCAAACACAAAGCAGTCGAAGAGCAGCACAGCAGCACGCTTGGAAGGGAAGGGTAACAGAACTTCAGAGCAGAGCTCTGGCTGGAAAGCAGTTCAAAACCTTGTGGAAAAATCACAAAGGGAACACCTCCTGGCTTGATTCTTATTGCATTTATGAAGAAAGGGCTTCCCTTTCTTAAGTTTCAGAAGCATTAGATCAGATAATGGTCAAATTAAAAAAAAAAAAAAAAATCAGAACTGATAAGGCTAATTGAATCAATGATTAGTGCAGGCTCTGAAGAATATAGAGCTTCAAGTACAATAAGCAGAAGACGAGACATGAAAACAAGTACTGGATGAATAAAAGCATAATGAGATGGGTTGGAACAAAGCAAACAGTATGAAGAGTATGAGAGCAATGCAGAAGAGTGGAAAAAAAAAAAAGAAATTAGATAAGATAGTTATTTGGTGTCTTTAAAACAATGAATAAAGTATGTTCCTAAGGAACTAGATCAAAGCAAGGAAAAGAAAAGTTTTAGGATGGGTGATGTTCTCATTTGTACAAATTCCTACTAGCATAATTAAAAAAAAAAAAGTTTAGACCATCAATTACTGTGAAATACAAGACAGGGATTTGGGGTGGGTTTTTTTGCTGTGTTTTGGGGGTTTTCTTGTTTGTTTTTTTAAATGTCCTTTGAAGTTCCATCATCTTTTGTGAGTTTCCCTTCATAAGATATTAGATAGTATGATTTCATGCTGAGCCTGAAATGTTTCCTTGACAGCACTGCTTTTTAGTCTTAGCCAATCTCAAACAATGTTATCTGCACAGTTGGGCAAGGAGTCTGATGCATCTCATTCAACTATTTGGTATTCTCTTACTGACGAATTTGTCATCTTTTCTCCAACATTACTGAAATACATAGTGTACAGACAGCTGACTAAGAGAGACCACATATGCACATTACTCTCTGTGCCAGACATGAACTACTACACTTAAATACAGATCTTAACTTCTTGTTTTCTAAACAGAAAAAGGTTTGACCTGCTGAAATATAGAATATTTTGCCAGCATTCACTTTTAACGCTTCCAGACCAACTCAGCTCCATCTAATTACCATCCGCACAAAAAGATGGAAACTAAAACCTCAGAAGAACAAAGATGACAACTCTATGCAGCAGCATTATTACCATCATCATCATAGACCATGCCAAATACTTTCTTCCACCCCAAGCTTCCAAGCACATTTCAGCATAACAGTTTATCAAATTGTCTTCTTGCTGCATCCAAGAACTTTATGCTCAATGACCAATATTAAACTATTAAGGAAAAAACTGTCAGTATTGTCAAAGGTGCACAAAATTAAAGTAGTGTACTGTAGTGTACTAGTTCTGTAAGAAAGAAGTCTGTAGATACATGTGGACTATGTGCACTCTTAAGTGAATAGGCTGAATCAGGAGTCCTACTGTAATATGCTCCATAAGAAACACAATGTTAATATAATTGTTTTGATGGATTAATCAAACATTTAGAAAGCCAAGAGAGCAGGATATCAAAACAGTTGAAGTCTTTCTGAGGCTGTAGCACTTTTTCCTAAATTTGAGTCCAGTTCGTAGTAAATAAGTTTACTCCAGTTCCCTCTTCATCAACTCTACTGTTACCAAGTCTAAGAAATTCAGTATCAGAACACAATTCTCATTAAAAATGCAGTAAAGAAGAGATTTAAAATGTTTATAAGCAAAGGAGTCATGTATCTTTTGGAATAATGCTGAAAACCAAAATAAAGGAAATTAAAGGAAGATAGAAATTAATTTTGGTTTATTACAGCCAACTGAAGACCTCATTTGCAGCATTATTTAAGAGAAAAGAAAAATAAAAAACCACACACTTTCAAAAATTCAAAATGCAGGTTTCAGATGGTCACTTTCCTCTGCTTTCCGGCCATACATATCTCCAAAAATGGATCGCAAACCAAGCTTTGGAAGGGAGCCGTGGCAGCACTGGACCCCCATCATCCCCCCAAAGAGAGTGGCTCCAGGGCGCTGAACCCTGGCACATCCCTACCCACACCGCAGCAGCAGTCCCACACTGTCAAACCCACTGCCAAAACCAAATACGGAGGTTCAAGCAACTATTAACCTCACAGCCACAAGTCCCCACCAGGGCATGAGAGGCAGCTTCAGGAACAGCACCAAGAGACGTGTTCCCAGAGAACCTGGAAGATGTGCTAACACAGGAGCCTCGCAGCCTTGTTGCTGAGAATAAGCCCCAGGGGACTCCTGTGCCCTACCCACCTGGAGAAAATGGACTCATTGCCAGTAGCAGGCATTTAAAATCAACTTCTCTATTTTAGGGCTAGTCCATTTGAGGATCTTTTCCCCCCTTCTTCCCCACTCCGCCAAGGAAAACTCTCACCTACATCATTATATCTGTAATTGTGCAAACAGTTAATTATACATCTAGCTATCAGTACAGAAAGGTGACAGCCCAGCAGTGCCTGAAGCAGCTCTATCTGTTTGAACACTGCCTGTGATGGCTGCAATTATGCTAAGGAGTCAGGAAAGAGCAAGAAACAGCTACACCCAACATCTCTTCTCACAGGCAAGTACAATGGCAACACCTTGCTCCCCACCTCAAGAACAGGTCCTAAAGTGGTTAGGTGCCAGGGAAAGGAAAAGGTATGGTTGATCTAAATACAAAGAAAAAGAAAAATATCAAACAGTAAAAGAAAAAAAAAAAAATCAACAGCAACAATACATGAAATAGAGTTTTTTAGGGGTTTTTTTATTATTATTTATTTTAGAGACCTGCTCTTTCCCTGCTAAAATGCTTTTATTAGCTAAGACAACTTAAAAAAAAAAAAAAAAAGAAAAAAAGAGAGCTTGAGAGTATCAAGCCGTTTTCAGAGGTAAGGGAGAAGGAGTCATTATAAAACAGGCTTATAAAGTATACCCATATATATGTATGTGGCTTTGATTGCAAAGCCTTTGAAACAGTATCCAAAAGTTGCTAAATAAACTCAGCCCAAATCATAGCTAAGCCAAGTAGTCCCTACACTTAATTTTACATGCAAGTCAGTTACAGGTTAACACACAAAGTTTTGAATATTTAAATATGTTTTCCCATGAAGTAGCTAACAGGACTTCATTATCTCCAGCAAAAGACACTGAAGTTCCATTCTGAAAGGCAGGTTGAAATTTTTAGGTTTTTTGCTGCATTGTAGACATTTTATGTATTATATAGACAGACATCACCATGTAACACAGATTTTAGGATTATTTCCTGAACCAGTACACAGCAGAATTCCCTTGGCTCAATTTGAAAGGCCAGTTAGTATGCTGTTACACAGATTTTCAAAAGACTACATAGACTTTTGAATGATTTCTACAATGAACCGGTGGGACAAAACAGAAAAGACTTGATGGAGGAAGCTTGACCACTACAGTTGGCCATTTTGGGGGAGGAAAAAAAAACAGGAAAAAAATTAAAAGAAAAACAAAAAATAAATAAATCTGAAAAATAAATTTAAAAAAAATGACACACACACCAAAACCAACAGGATTTGTCTACTTCAAGGTGTCTTGAAACATATATCTCCACTATTTATAAGTTTGCCTTAACATGCTCAATTGGTTCTGCAACAAATATATCAATAAGTATATTATGTGTCTATTTATATATATATATATACACACACACACTCAGCCATAACATAATCTTCATTAAGGTATTCATCATTTAAACATAACCAATAACCAAGAAAAGTGGGTATTTGGTCTACTAGTCAAATGCTTTCTGATTATATTTGAAACTAGGTTTTTAAACACTAGCCTAGCAGCATGGTGTACATCAAGTAAAATCCTATAGCAGGCAACCTGAGAGTTCTTTCCTTATTTTAGACTCTGCTCTCATGTAAATAAAAATAACTGAGTATCAGTATTATAGCTATTTCTCTAATATAGAAAAAACAGTGTGTGGTGGTAAAGTTTTGCATTGGTGGACTAACTTATTTCCCACATTTATTTTCAGCAGGAAAAAAAAAAAAAAATCTATTATTTTAACGAGATTAAGCTATCACCAATATTTTAGAAAATTGTGGATATATATGACCTAGATCAAAGAATCATAGAAAAATCTAGGTTGGAAGGGATCTCTGGAGATCATCTGGTCTAACTGTTCTTGAGAGCAGGGCTCTAAAATAGATTTTCCAAGGTCCCATCAAGTCAAACCTTGATTATTTCCAGCAAGGAAGACTCTACCACTTCTCTAGGCAACTTGTTCCAGGGTTTAATAGTTCAAGGTAAAGATTTTTCTTCCCCTTATATCCAAGAATCTAATTTAAAAAACACAAACAAAACCCCCACAAACCATATACACAAGCAAAGAAAACAGTACAAAACCCCTCCACATAAAAGCAGAAATAAACAGGTATTTTAGTACACTAACAATTTCATCCTCAAATTTCAACACACTAACCTAATGTTAGCATATTGTCCAATAATATAGTCTAAGTATGCAGACTGAGATCTCTGTATTGCAGAAACTATCCAACACTGGACAGCTGTCATGTCTTAGCACTAGCAATGCAGCAGAAGCCAACAAGCATTAGAAGTTAACGTCTGCAGAGTATTTATTTCAAGTAACTACAGTTTATGATATATGTAACTAATTAAGTTATTTATTTAGTATTGAACAAATTGGTAATATATTAGTGATCCCTTTTGGTGGCTACCTCTAGCACCACTCACTGTCCCACTGAGGCCCACACAGGCATGCCAGGATGTCTCTGATCTTGTAATGTACTACAGCTGTCATTCCTTAGGATTCTAGGCTGCCACCTCTCCAAGTCTGAGCTCTTGTCTTCTGCTCCCAGATCCCAAGCCTTTGAGTCCCACATATGTCTCTGTACCACCCATTCCCTCTCTTGTCTTGCCCAGCTGTTAGTTAGAGGATGTAGAGTGAGGGAACGTAGGTCATGGTTGAACCCAAGTCTAGTGCCTGCTCACTCATCTGGGCAAAAAAATATATACACCTGCTGAGCCTCACCCTCAAGCTCTATCCTTAGGGCAAGGACTAACCTTTTTATATAATTCACAGCTTAATGTCTTTAAGACATCTCATTTTATTTTT
Organism: Columba livia; assembly: GCF_036013475.1. Taxonomy (NCBI): domain Eukaryota; kingdom Metazoa; phylum Chordata; class Aves; order Columbiformes; family Columbidae; genus Columba; species Columba livia. Next base: position 93,966,402 of record NC_088603.1, read on the forward strand.
TTATTTTTATAAAATGTGTTGAAACTAATCAGCAGAGTCAGACAACACTGGAATAGGGATGGACAACCAGTATGCTGTTTAGACAACAAAACAGACTCAGGAGTTGAACATTCATTTGATCCAATGTTAGTTTAGGTCACCTGACACCAAAGTTAAAAGTACTGAAGAAACAGAATCTTTCACCTTGCTTATTTGTCACACATCAACTGCCAAAAGGGATCTCAGTGGATGGAAAAGAAGGAGACTAATAAAAGCCAGGCTTGTCACACTGTCTGGCCTTATCTGCTGGCAAGAGGCACATTTGCCAATCACCTTGAAGCCACCATCTAATCAATCCAGTAAAACAGGCTTTTTTTTATTACCCTTGTTAAGAGTTCAACTTTGCCTTACTACATTCAGCAAATGGTTGTAAAGCCAGTTTTTCTCCTCACTGCCTGAAAGAAAAGCAAATGAGCTTCAGTGAACACCGCAAGCTGTCTCTAACCAAGAGGGGCCATCAGACAGTTCTGAGTACGTGTACCTGGCAGCTGAAGAACATCGATATGCACAGGACTGACCCAGTGCTGTGACCATACATACAACCGAGGTGACACTTAGGAGAATGAGAATGCCTTCTTCACAGAGCATCCGTAACATCTGGCCTACAATCTCCTTTTGCAGAGAAAGTTATAAGGATAAGCATGTTATCTTGGGCTTAGAAGTAGTTTTATTTAGTAGAGTGGATAAAACCAAATCTGGCATTTCAGTTCATGTTTTCGGTTTGCAAATGTTTGGGGGATGGGAGGGAAAGGGAAAAACAGGGGACACACACACAAAATTACTTTTGCCTTTTGTAAATGAGGTGATAAAAAAAGTTAACAGTGTTGGGCACCTGGCAGACTAAGCAACATGCAGATTTATTTTCTTCATACCAAGCAAATACAGCTTGCATTTGTCTTTGGCTGCTTGCTTTGACACCCAAAGGAGAAAATTTAAACCAGTTCTCTTATACTGGAAGAGATTTAGTTCCTGGGTAAACAGAAAAACCAAACACAGATGACCCTAGCACACAACATGACAATACTCAAAGTCAGTCAAACATAGCACATGCTGGTTAACAAGTAACAGAGTTTGTAACTCATAATAGTAACAAAATCTCTTGCTCTGGAGAGTACCCAATGACAGCCTTAACTTTAGACTCCAGTGCATCTGACTCTACAGGGCCACTTGTTAAGACTGCAGTTCAATTCATTACTTAATCTCAGCAGATTCTACAGGAAAAGTATGTTATCCATCAAAATTCCTTTTAATGAAGGGTCAGAGTCCTCCTTCACAATGTAAGGAAAATGGGTAACACATTTTATATAGGAAACCAGCCTTATTCATAAAGATCAAAAATCCTGTATGTTTTGTTCCCTGAGGATTTTTTTTTGAAGAAACATTATTTAATGTTCTCAGAATCAAGAATTCAGCACAAGTAACAGCAAGTTATTCTAGTGATGAATTACCTTTATTACTAGGTCTATTCTGAATATACCCAGCTTCATATTCCACTGACTCATGCTGTTTGTTTACCACAAAACCTTCGATTCCTCACAAGTCAGATATGTCTGTTTAGCAACCAAGTATAGTTAGGTGACACTTACTATAAAACCATATGTACCACTATCTCAGGATCTGAAGCCAATATACTCAGCTCAATATAAATTAAAAAACAGGGTTTAGCTATTTACCACAGATTTTAAACAACTCTGCAATTGTGTTGATCTGTTCATATTGATAAGGAGAACTGATTTTACATTACAAAACAGAGTTAAGTGTAGCACTTCCATCACACCAAAACAAAAGAATTTCACAATTAATAACAGAAAAGAAAAAAAAAATCCCCCAATGAGAGAGGCAGGAATGTGTTTCAGCAGCCAGGTCACAGTGAAAACCTGGAGTGGGGCTTCCAGAGGTTTTTGTTCTACACTCTGGTAACAAAACAAGTGATCCATGGAAAAAGGCAACAAACTTCTTCCTAGAATGCTCAGTGAAATACTTGAATAGAAAAGAAAAAACAGGGTCTTCCACCTTTACCTAAGGAGTTTGAAATTAAGTATGTAAATTCACCTTCATGTTATGTAATACATTGATAATGAATTAAATCTCTAAGGAAACGGGGAAGAAGCACTGTATTTGTGCTCAAGTGTTTACCAAACATGTGAAACTTGTGTCAAAAGGGTAGTATCACAACACACAGTCCTCCTTTACTATTAAACACATAGACAGTTTCACTACACCAAGACATCAAAGCCAGTAATGCAACTGTATAATAATATAATGACCAAATGCAACTGTATAATTATAAATAGGCAGTTGTGGGGGAGAGGTTGTGGTGGTGTGAATTGATATAGTATTGTACCAGAAAAGCACATGCTATCATTAAAAGTTGTCTGTTACCATTGCACTAGCAGATAGGTGTTAGTTTCACGCTTTGAAGAAACTTGATGTTGCAAGCCTGTGCATTCAGCCACAACTCAAGTATTGTGCTCCCTATTCATTCAAGGGAGACATTACCTGATATTCACAGCGCACTGGCTAGAAGCAGAATGTTCTTAGTCAATTAAGTGTTTCTTAATTAAATAGTAACAGCACTCTCACATGCTCCATCAGTTATTTGATATCTTGGGTCAAAGGTAGCACATATCAGGATAGAATGAAAAGTTTAAATATTTATCTGAAAAATAATAAAGTCATATCTGCTCAGAAAAGACATAAGACAAAGGAAAACACAACCTTTCTCATTATTAAACAGTGAATCACTGCCTAGTTACCAAGAAAACACTGTGTTCCCCTTAATGCTGGAGCCTTATCAGCTCCCAGGTGCCAAACCACCAGCTTCCTTCAGATGGATATCTTTCTCTCCAGGTGTGCATTTTCAATGTGAATAGGAAACATATATAAGCAAAGCTGGAGAATAAACTTAAATTCCACTGAATTTAATGAACAGAAAGCTACAATTAAGACAGCTGCTTTACTACAAGACTATTGCTGGAGAGTTCTGAAATCTGTCCGGGATTTTTGGTCGTTCGCCACATCAGTGGTGTGCCCTGACTGGCGCGGTCCCACAGATTTTCCCTCAGCTTATGAAATTTTCTGGCAGCTACTTCAAAGAACAACTGTGTTGCTAAAGTCAAACAAATCTGAAAGCAAGAAGAATCAGTTGCTGAAGGTTTTTTTTGGTTTTTAATGAAAAAAAAGAGCTCCATTATGGCTGCAAATATATAAAAATTAAAAATAAAAAGACACTTGTGTGCAGTCTTATTAAAAGCTACTCTTAATATACATGGAGTACAGTATCACAAGTATTTTCACAGATGACGAGCTGCCCAATATTTACAAATCTGAATTTTCTCAGTGACACTTCAAATTGCTTTTACTTCTGGAGCAAAATGGAAAGTAGTGATTCCCTCCCCAAAATTGTTCTCCATTATTACATATTGTAAAAAAAATCTGTAATTATATCACTGGCTTTCAAAACAGTAACAAACAGCCATCAAGTGCTGCATACCTCAATGATCAGCCTAAGCTGCATTGTTCTACCATTTTTAAAATTATTTTATTAAATACATGGACACCTTTAGTTCTTAACTAGCTATTCAAACTCACACATGACTGAATTCTTAATATTTTAGATGTCAAGAAAAACAAATTATATTTACAGAAACATATTTTGAAGGCAAAAAATGTTTATGATCCTGTAAAAATATTCCCAAAAGACACAATCTCCTTTCAAACAAATCCTGAATAAAATACCAGAGAAGATGATTTTGAGAGTTCATCATCGGGTTTCCACCAAGTGAAATCTGTGATGCCATTTTTACCAGGCATCTGAGAAAGCCATTGTTGGAGGTGACAATGGACAGAAGAGAGACTGAAATTGCAACCAGGCTCCACATATCATTCAAGTCAACAGAAGGACAAGTCTAATAAAATTATATTGATTGACAAATGAAGAGAATCAAGATTTAAAACTGAGTTATGCAAGGGTGGAAATCTTAATCAAACAAGAGTAGCCTAGCGCGTGCTGTGTGAAAGTAAACTAGCAGAGTTCAAGAACTTTATCTCCTTAAAGCATTCTGATAATTAACAAAATCCACTGATATACTGGATCCAAAAAGTAGTCAGGGACACAATACAAATTCAAACTATACCATAACTGTGGAGTTGATCCACACTGTAGGCCAGGATGTTAGCCAAGTTTTTTAAATTAGTTTCCAAGGTGCTTTAATAAATCTCTACTGATATGTGTGTGCGTATGTGTGTGTATATATTTATACACACACACATACGCACACACATCACTAGAAGTACCTGCAAAAACTAGAAACAGTCCCATCCTATAACAACCACTGAACACAAATGAGAACAACTTGTGCTCACTAAGTTGCTCAAAGACACTCTTCTGTCCTATAGTAAACATAGACTAACATATTCTGAAATAACAACATGAAGATAGGGCCAGGTGTACTTTAGCATGTGCTAGCTGATCTTCAACTTGACCAAAGTACAACCTGCTTTATCTACAGACTAGAGATATTTGTTATTTAGAACATTTGCAACACATTCAAGAAGTTACCCTCTTCCAGACAAACCACTAGTACTGAAGCAACCACAATACTCAAAAAATCCTTGCATGTGCTTAACTTCAGGTACATGTCCAAGTTTGCTGAGAACCAAAAGCTGTGCCTCTACCTATACCATTATAGTTCAATAACTATCCTCATCTATGTAAGTATTCAAAGAGGGGGGAAAAAAAAAAAAAAAAAGGGCAGAAAATTGCCCAAATTACTAAAAGCGTTTTACACTGATATAGATGTAGAAACATAAGCCAACTGCACATAAATTCAATGCTTGGCATAAAAATATTAAGCTTTAAAAGAAACCACCAAAACTCAGTGAAAGAACAGAGTCAGACCTCTGCATGCTGGGGGCCAGTCCCTGGGAGATGCCCGATGTTGAACAACAGGATCCATATTCACAAAACTGTAGGCAAAACAACACAAGAACAACAGTACATTACAAAAACCCACGCGTATACAAGTCACAGCTCAGGCTCCCAGCTTCAATTCATAAAATGCGTCATTCCACAGAGCGTAACTATATCACATAACTTGCTAAGGAAATAGCCATGGTTACTCATCACAGTTTGGTGTTATGAACCGTCTGCTTTCCATAACACTACACACACGAGATCAGAATCTATCTGGGGGTGGAGGGAGAACACAGTGGGAAATCAATGAACAAGATGTCAAATTGCAACTACTTTGGTACTTTAAAGTGCAAACAAAAGAGCATTTCACTTAGTAATGAAATACTGTTGATATCAGTTGCTTGCAACTGCTCTTTTTCCAATGCTATTTTTTAAAGTCCTGCTTAGGTTAAAATCAAACAGTGTAAATAACACATGATTCAAAAAGAAAAAGAGCTGCTTGTTTCTTGATATACAAAAAAAATTTAAAGGAAGCTTAACTTTGTGCATGTTACATTTTACTTGATATTAATACTTAAAACATATCAAGACATCCAGCCTAGGTTAGTACTACTGGCATCTGCCAGAATCACCAAAACTAAAGCTGCTACCAAACCATTGGAACTGCATTTGCCAGCTACAAAGGCTGAAGCACTGTATGATTTCACACCAATTTTACTATTTCTTCTCTTTCAAAAAGAAAAAAATAAAATGAAGCACACTTCAGTATTGTCCACCTTACCATTTCAGAAATGAAACCTTTTAGCTTGTTAGAAATATTATGTGAATTTAAAGGAAGAGTACATAATTAGTTTCATATTACATTACAACAGAACAGCAAAGTAGAGTTAGAGTCACTTTCTGTACATAGTTTTCTTTTTCTTTCAGAGAACTTAAAAATCTATTGATTTTATTTTCACCTTGAATTATGAAACACCTCTTGAACCCCTTGTAAAACTTTACCACCCACTATGATAACATACATGTACAGGTTTGAACTAGTGACTGGCTGTTTTTCCCATTTTTCATTAATTTCCATGAGCAACATCACTAAATCTTAGTGTGGAAGTTCTAAAAAGAAAAACAAAAGATTCCTATGGCTGTTAAGTTACTACCTTAACACTGCAGAGTATTGATTAAGAACAATTATCTAACCAGCTGCAGAGTGCACAGACAACTAGGTCAAATTAGGAAGATAAAAGCTGGCTGTTGATAAAGATGATACAAAGTAGATGGCTGTGACAAGGGTTACTACACTACCTCTTGAAACATACTGAATTGGTCAACAGACACAAGCATGCAACAAACCACTTTGGCTGTAATTCTATTCTGTGATGCAAGGAAAAGTATGTGTTTTGCTTTTGGAAAGTGGCACCTTTCAAAAAGCCCCAAATTCCTTCTGCTAGGAAAGGGATTATGATCACTTAGCTTGAAGAGCTCTCCTGAATTTCAGATTCCAAAAAATATGGTTTCCTCAGCAGGGCTTTTAGTCATACTTTAAAGCTTGGGACACACTATCCTCAATGTACATTGCCATAAGTGCTTGTATGAAACCTAAACTTGCCCAAAGAGGGAGCTGATGAAATCTCAGCCAACATGGCAGATTAATGTATGGCTGGCTGTACCATGTGCAAGCTTCACTGTTTCTTGTGATTTCTGTTTTGTCTGTAAAACTGCATTTCTTCTCTACTATTCTTTAATCCTCATATCAGTGATCCGAGGAAGTTTAACAAGGGGAATCTAGTAATCTAGTCACAGAAATCAACTAGATTAGCCCAATCCTAATGACCTTAATTTCAAACGGAGGCAACTAGGATACTGTTCCGGCTTCAGACTAGGGGCCTACAGCCTGCAGAGAATCCATCACATCCCTCATGCAGTGATACACTCTCCTGCTACATCAGTGGTGAGGATACTTGGACAGAGGAACTGAGTTCAATAAAAGGAAAGGTGTTACTATTGGACAAAGACACATACCAAGATGAGACAACAATGCCACCTGAGAAGAGGAGAAGGCCTTTGAACTGCAGAAGTGTGTGAGCCAAAGCCAGAGAAATTCTCAGAATGGTGGAAATCTTTCTGCATATATATTTTTCAACTTCTTTCTGGAACCTGATTAAAAAATATCTCACGTCTCACTGAGGAGGGCCAGATGGAGCATCTGTATTCTGAATGTATGCCCAGAGCCCAGATTTTGAGTAGAATTCTCAAAGTTGCAAGCCAAGAGCACATGGCAATCATTAGATGAACCACAGTACAGCAGGGCTTCGGGCACCTATGATGTTTTGAAGTTTCTCTTGAATCTTCCTAGCCCAGCAGATGGGAACCTTTTGTTGCCATTACTTATTTGCAGTGTTTAGAAACCTAGAACATAAAATCTAGAAGACAGGCATGACCGGAGTTCAGCATCATGGTGATTTCAGCGTAGCTCAAGTGACAGAATTATGCAAGGAAGCATCAGCATTTTTCTTTAGGAGAAGACTCTTCAAGATTTTGAATGTAGTTCACCAACAGGAGTAATGTGAAAATTAAGACAAAAAAAGCTTTATAAAGCAAGTTATTGGATAATGTTTTCTATACTATCTATTTCCTAACATTTCATGAATTATTTTCTGTGCAAGGATATGAAAGGAAGAAAGAAAAGGAATACAAAGTCCTATACAGGACACGTGACTAAGCTTCATATTACAATGCTAATAATAGAAATAAGAATTCACAGTAAGGTTCAGTGCATGCTGATATGAAGGCAATGGTATCTTAGGGTATGGAGAGATTAGGATAAATTATCTCAAGATAAGTCAGGATGGAACTTGCAGCACATCTGTTACTCCACTCCAACTGCCTCTGCGCCTGCTCTTTCCCCTCAGTAAACAGCCCAACAGAAGAATAGATTACCTCCCATTAATTCACACTTGTCATGAGGTAAGACTGTACACACCTTCTGATTTTTAGGCCTTGATAACAAGAAAACACTATAGCTCATGAAAAGCATCCAGCTCCAAAACAAAACTGCAGGCAGAGTGCTTCTGGCTGATACATTTCCACATAGCCTGGACTCAGTTGACTAAATTCTGCCTTTCCTGTAGGCTTAAGATACAACTCCAGCTTCGAATTACCTGTTGACTGATTTGGGTAGCTTCCTACTAAGGAGCGAGCCATCCTATGTTCTAGCCGAAGGTACCTGATGTTCCCATCAGGGGGATTCTCACCACAAGCCAGACACCTGCAAGCTGGATGCACTAGGGCTTATCAATATTGTGCCAAAACCCCCGTGTTGTTGACTGACCTCACGCACTTAACACTGCAGAACAAAATATACATTGCATTGCTATACCTAGGCAGCCAGAAGAGAAACCGATGGTATAAATTAACACCAACTAATATAAGGATAAATTAAAACAAATAAATTTTGCCTAATATAGTCAAGGCTGTAGTCCTGGGAACAACTAAAAAATTTTGTTTTCTCACTTTTCCACTTTGGTGCAAACTTTTCAGTAGATGAACACATGTTCATGCCTCTGACAGCAAACAGCTCTCAACTTCATGGTTACAAAGCTTATAGAATCAGTTTGCATTCAGAAAACCACACCATAAGGTTTCTACAAACCTTATAATGCACAGTTGCCATAATTAAAATAATATGGTTGGTAACAACGGTCCTCAGCACCATTAAGCTTCAGTTTACTTTTAACTGCTCAATTTGTAATGAACAAATAGCCATATGTATAGATGCCAGCATGGCAAGTGTTATTTGTGAACACACAAAGTGACAAAATAGAAGAACTGCTCACTGTACTTGCATTTAGTCCACCTTGGAGAATTTAACATTAATGGCTTCTTTATGCACCAGTTTTACTGTCATGACTATGTAAAGTTATTCTTTTTGCGTCCATGTAAAGCTGTTATTTACCCATCAGTACAAAAAGTAGCTCACAGCTTAAAAATTTATAGAATCATAGAATCACTTAAGTTGAAAAAGACCCTTAAGATCATTGAGTCCAACCATAAACCTAACACTGCCAAGTCCACCACTAAACCACATCCCTAAGCACCACATCTACACGTGTTTTAAACACCTCCAGGGACAGCAACTCAACCATCTCCCTGGGCAGCCTGTTCCAATGCCTGACAATCCCTTCCAGTGAAGAGGTTTTTACTAATATCCAACCTGAACCTCCCCTTGCATAACTTGAGGCTCTTCACTCATCCTATCATTGTTACCTGAAAGAAGAGACCAACACCCTCCATTCCACAACCTCCTTTCAGGTAGTTGTAGAGGGAGATAAGGTCTCCTCTGAGACAGCTATATAGACAACTGTATCGACAACTGTTTCTATTATAATATACTGACTGTTAAAAATCCCCACCCAAGATCTTTGGAAATGAGTTGCTATTTTAGATCACAGAAGTGGATGATAACAAGATTTATCACATGACAAGTCACAAACATATGCAGGAAGGTGATGTTACTGCCATGCTAGCTTTTTCATTATCATCTTCTGCATTAAGCATATTACACCAGTAGTAAGAATTGGTAAATTAAAAAGCAATTATGGAGCTTTCTGGTTATGCAATTAAATGTAAAAGTTCACTTAACCATAGTCTTATTGCAGTCTTTACTTGTACTACAAGTATTTTGGAGGTGTAGGGGTAAAAAGTTAAGTATTGTTACAGTACCACATGTCACTGCGATATTACCCAAAATATCTCTCCTGAAATCATGAACTTTCCCAGTCTAAGAACATGCAAAAAAGGTGATCACAGACATATAAGAAACACTTATCAAATCACAGAGATGACAAGGGTTAAGAGTTTTTCCAGGAATGTACTGCCAGCAGTATAAGGGGTTTTAATCAACAAAATCAATCATAAGTTGGTTCTCCAGGTGACCTGTTTTGCTAAGTGTACTTAGAAATATGTGGAATATTACATTTTTCTTATGAACTAAAAAGCAAAGATAGATTAAACATTTGTCACCAACCCATAAGACATTTTTGCCACAAGACTGTGCCTGAGAATGCCAGCATCATAACAATTTAATATTTGTATTTCATTAGCAAGTTTTTCCAGATATGGTAATGAACTTGACTTTTCTTCCCCACAGTCCTGTTTTTAAATGGTTTCCTTTACAATCAAAACTGCCCAGGTGATAGGGACAATTTCTTTCTTCTACATATTAGTTTCAGATTAATTTAAAAAAAAAAAAGTGAAAGTGTAACTCTCCTCCAAAGTTAAGTACTCTACACATCTAAATTCACTTTTTATAAACAATTTTCTATGCAATACTGTGCAAAATTAGTACTTCAGTAATATATATTTCTACCAAAAGATGTTTGGGATGATCAAAGTAGCAGTACCAGTATTCAATACTATCAAAGCACTAATTTGTTCTGATTTCGATCAGATAGGTATTAGAACAGGAGCAATTTGTATGACAAGCTGTACAGCCATGAGGGAAGCAACTATCCTAGCAGGGAAAACAAAACAAAACAAACAAAAACCCAAACAAACAACAACAACAACAAAAGCAAACCAAACCTCGTATCTTTGAAAGAGAGGAGCAACAGAAGGCAACGCTGACTAATTACTTGAGATTATCTCAGTAAAGAGAGGAAATGAGAAATGCTGCAAGATTAACGGGAATTTTATATCAAAAGATGTTGCGTCTGTTTCACGACACCAATAAAATAACTTATTTTCACACTTCATGTATATTTATATACTTGTTAGATACATTATAGATATAGATATACTATATATTGGAGACTATTGTATCTCCACACTATCAGTCTGTAGCCAAAATGCTGTAAGTAACTACCGTGGAGACCCCGTAGCCTTTGGGGTGAGGTAGCTCCACAAACTCTAACACTTCTCCCGGGCTGAGTTCTGATGCCTTGGCAGACCAGTGCCGAGCAGCCGTCTGTCTGTCCGGTCGGCCGGCTGTCCGGGCGGGCAGGGGCACAGGCAGAGCCGGCGGCGCTCCTCTCCTAAACCCGCCTAAGGCACCCGGACGAGATCGAAAAAAAAAAACCCTTAGGCGAGGTGCTCCGCCAAAGATTTGGGGGAAGAAAAGGTCGGATGAGGGAAGGAGTCAAACGAGCCCTATGAGACGACTCAGCAAAGTCAAGCTCAGGAGCGAGCGGGGACGGGACCTTCCCCCGTCTCCCTCCCGGGGGGCCGGCGGTGCCCACTGCCCAGCCGCAGCACCTTCGCACCCCACTGCAAACACAGGGCGGGGAGCGCAGCAGAAAACAGAGTGACCCCGCGGGGCGGCGCCGCACCCCGGGGCGCCCAGAGCCGCCCGTTCCCCGCCGGCACTTCACTGCACGGTACGGCACGGCAGGCTACAGGCTGACAGCCAGCCCGGCACCACCGCTCACCTTCCCGTTCGCTTCCCCCCTCGCTCCCGCTCCAGCGCCGCCAGCCGCCGGGAGCAGCCCTCGCCCCCGCTCTCCCGCGGGGCCAGCTGCCCGCCCGGGCACTCCGCCGGCTGGAGGAGGAGGAAGGCGCGGGGGCGGCCCCGGCGGCGCCAACTTTCCCCACAAGCCCAGCTTCCGCGCCCCGCGCCACTCGCGCCGCTCCCGCCGCCCCGCCTGGTACCTGCCGCCGCCGCCGCCCCGCTGCCCCAGGGGGCGCGGAAGGCCGTTACGGCCGTTGCGGCCACCGCCCCCGTGCAGACCAAGGCGAGCAGGTGCGGAGCGCAAGACCACGTAACCGACCCCGCCGGCTCCCGCTCCCGAGCCTGGGCTGGGCGGGCGGGGCGGGGCTGCGAAGAGCGCGCCCGCCCGTCCGCCTCCGCCCCCTAGCGGAGCCACAGGCCGGGACCAGCCCCCTCTCTCCCCACGCACAACCCGACCTCAACTCCCAGCTTCGGCTTCACTCGGATTCCTTCGGTCCTTTCCGCCGCTTCCGGAAAGGGGAACGGGAGAGGCGGGGCGGGGGGTGAATAGGAGCGGAGTCACCCCATGGGGGGCTGTTCCCTCACCCCCTGGCAGCCCGGCGGGGGGCGCGCATGCGCATTCCGCCCCGCGGGCACCTGTCCCCACACGGCGGGGCTGCCCGGGCGGCGGCCATGGCGGTGCCGCTAGGTCCCCGGTCCCTGCCCTGCGCTGCCCGGCGTGCGGGCTGTGCCTCCCGGCTGTGTACGGAGCTGCAGCACGAGGTTGACGAGCCCAGCCTCAGCCGCTTGAGGCAAATTCAGAGACGCGCGAAGGATCATCAAAAAAAGCGGTTTATAACGAACCCTCCACCCCTCGCTTCTCCTGAAGGGGGTGGGGTGGACAGGTCTGGCCGGGGTCCGAGGTCCCCAAAAGTCGCGGGGTGGATGTGCCGTGCCTCCTGCTTCCCCCCAGCTTCCCTGCTTCTTACAGAGCACTATGCAGAGGGATTAGCTCGGGTCTTGGAAGTGGTGTAACTGTGTCAGGGCAACTCAATACCCGTGCTAATTAACTGAGTCTTTCAGCAGAGCTAATTAACTGAAGCAGAATACCAAGCAATCTGGTGGTGTGTTTTCTCCAGCGGCAAAGCCTGTTAAAGAAATTTCCAGATGCTTTTTCCTGCCCTCGTAGCACAGTTGTGCCGATGCAACTGTAAATTAGATCGATGGGACAGTCCAAGTTAAAACATGTACAAAAACTCTCCAAAAAATATGCGAAATCCAGACATTATTGTCCTGATGTGTTTTGGACTCTATCCTCGGACATCTCTGTTAACACAAATGGCGGGGGTGGGAGCAGGGAGAAAGTGATCTGTTGTGCCATAAACTTCGTGCGAGAGACACAGATCCAGAGCAAACCAGAGACACACCAGAGGAAAGCATATCAGTCTGTTCCTTGACATACCTATATTGTTTCAAATTCCAAAATTACCCTTTCCAAAATTAATTTGAGGACCGCTGTGCTGCGTAGAATAAATACGCCTGCAGTGGAAATGTGGCTTTCCAAAATGCAACTTGGCTCTTGCAGTTTGCTTGCTCTGTTCTGCTCATACACTCAGTCATTCCTTGGTACAACAGGGGGCTGGCTAGTTTGCTTAAGTAATTTGAAGGTGGCAATTCCAGATACTACGTATCTAAAGTTGAGTACTGAGAGGAGCATAGCTGTATCACACATTTTCCCACCAGGGATAATGCACACTGCTGTTCAGCATGGCTGATTGACAGGGTCTTTCAAATTTCCTGCGGGTTCCATCCAGACAGTTCTGTCTCACGTTCATGAACATGTTCATCAATACCTCCCCTGAAGTGTGATCTACCCAAAACACTAGACTGAGGAAGTAATCTAATAATCTAATCCCCCTTCATTTATAGAAGGGACATTGGCTTAATCTTCCACACATTTCAATCCTAATTAAGTATTCAAAGACAACCGGCTTCATTCTAGTTACCTGGTTCTGAGACTTAAAGTAGGAATAAGTTCATTTGTTAACTGTAAACATTCCTCTGGAAGTGTCAGAATATTTAAATCTGGAATGACACAGTTTGTAGAAAAGCGCTGGCATCCAAGATCAGCCCATTAGGTCAGTGTGTTTCCACCAGAACCTCTGCTTCTTAATGAGTGAGGATTAGACACCTCGAACACTTCGTGTGCCGTGGAAGGAAGTTAAACTTCCTTTAGACTTACAGTCTGCATTTGCCAAACAGCGGAAGTACTTTGTAAGCAATAGTCATCACCCCTTCCTTTAGAGGGAATGCAGTAAAATGTGCTACATAGCAGGTGTATGAAGTTAACACATGGCCAAAGGCCCAGCTGATGATTTTCAGAGATTAAATGAGTGTATTAGGCATTTGATTTAGTTGTACAATTCCTATGTTTCCAATAGAACCAAAGCTGTGCAGCTAGACAACTCTTTCATTACAACATGAGAAATTATGCTGACGGACCTTGAAGGAAATCAGTAATCCCTGTCTTCCTATATGTTAAAACTATTACTTGTATCAAGTACTGTCAGTCATACCAGTGAAGAAGAGTATCCCCCACTCTGTTGACTGGGAGTTGCATATTTAATGGCAACAAGCAACAGTTTTCTATTACACACAATTACTTACAGCTCCAAAATTCTGTTTCTGGAAAGCACTTCCACAAATTCCTTGGTTGCATGGAAAGGCGGAGAATCCTGTACTGATTAAAAGCAGGGAAGACAAGGAGGAATATAACAGCTATGATGGCCACACACAGGATACCACAGGAGCACTAGTGAACTTCTCCTACCAACAGATGTTCCTCCCACCAAATGTGATATCAGCTAATAACAAAACAGCTATGCCTCAAACACACTTCTGTATATTTTGTTCCTACACATCACCTACTTGTTAGAAATGTGCCAAATTACATAGATATGAATTCACTACTTGTGAGTCTATTAATTTCACCTTTTGTGGCAGAGGCAGCATTATTTTCTGTAATTACATAAGCACAATAGTTCACTAGTGTTTGTAGGATTGTCTCCCATTCACTGCATGTCTTAACAGCTGCCTTCACTGCACATGTTGACACCTCCAGAATGGGTGGCTACTCTCATCCTGTTGAGTATCCGGCTGAAGGCATCTAGGACACAGGCTGCCCAGGGAAGTGGTAGAGCCACCAGCCCTGAAAGTGTTTAAAAGACACATAGATGAGGCTTTTAGGGACATGGTTTAGTGCTAGAGTTAGGTTATGGTTGGACTCAATGATCTTATGGGTCTCTTCCAACCAAAATGATTCTATGATTCTAAGACACAGTTTTTCAACTCTCACTTCCCATGTGTGTATAGTCACATCTCCAAGCACTTCTTTACATAATAAAAAACAAAACAAAACAAAACAAAAACAACAAAACCCACCACAACCTGAACTTCTCTTCAGTTTACTCAGACAAGGAAAGCACTCGGTTTCTGAGGGAAGAAGTCCTGCTGGAGTTAATTCCTCAGCATCACCCAGGAATGCTGTGGCAGTAGATCACAGTTTGTGCAGCTACTTAGCCGGGGATCAGGTACTGATTCAAACTAGGTAAGGAAACAAATTGTGGGTAGTGTTAGTAGTGTTACTATTAATATAGATAAGTTCTCCAGTTAGGTTAACTCATAATGATATGAGGAAGAGTGTAGCACTGTAAAAAGTTGGGGGAGAAGGATGCTTATTTGAGTGGCGTAGCCAGCTTATGCTATCCCTTAGCTTGGAGGAGACTGAGGTGTGACCTTATTAAAGTTTACATATATATAAAGGGTGAGTGTCACAAGGATGGAGCCAGGCTCTTCTCAGTGACAGCCAACAGTAGGACAAGGGGTAATGGGTTCAAACTGGAACACAAGAGGTTCCACTTATTTATGAGAAGAAACTTCTTCTCAGTGAGGGTGACAGAGCACTGGAACAGGCTGCCCAGGGGGGCTGTGAAGTCTCCTAGTCTGGAGACATTCAAAACCCACTTGGACACATTCCTGTGTAACCTCATCTGGGTGTTCCTGCTCCAGCAGGGGGATTGGACTGGATGATCTTTCGAGGTCCCTTCCAATCCCTAACATTCTGTGATTCTTAGAAAGTTAAAAAAACCACAGCCTGATTTCACATTTTAGACTGGCTTTCTTTTCCTAGTGTTAGTAGCCAGGGAAAAAAAAGCAGGAAAAAGTCCTGATTGCTGTTCAGCTGTGACTTAGTTGGAGGTAAAGTACAGAGCATGTTTTGAGAGAGGTATAAAGTCATTCTGCTATACTTAGTGCCCAGTTTTGGACAACCTAGGGGAAAGAAGTATTAATAACTGATTTAGCAAACAAGTTTAATTGTGAAAATTTAAAGATTTGGACAGGCTAAGTGTTAAGGAAGTAAGGTTGGGCACAAGATAACAAGATAATTGTCTCCAGTCATGTACAGTGTCCCCTGTGGCTGGGCTGAAATGCAAACAGCTCAATTCAAACTGAAGATTACAATTAAATGTTAGAACAAATCTTTCTAGATATAAACCAAGCTACCAAGGCAAATGGCAGAAACACTTTCACTGCATGTTTTAAGTGCAGCTTAAGCAAATATCCTGTATCTAGGAACTGATATCTTATTAGAAAGGAGTGAAGACTTCCTGGGGTCTCTATCAACCCATGTCTGTAGTCTGTATGGCCTGTGGATGAAGAAAGACTTGTGTTGTCAAGCCCAGCAAGCCTCTACTGAGTAAATATATTTGTATGTGTGTGTATATATATATATATGTATATGCACACACAGAGATTTTCAGAAGTTAATCAGTCAAATTTAAGAGGATTTCCTTCAAGTCAGCAAAAGACTCCTTGCTGTCGCAATCATGGACATGCTAAAGCTTCTCAATAGATAGATACAAAGAGGGAGTTTGTGTGTTTGTTTTTAGTTAGTAATTCTTTACCCTAGCTCTTCTTCTTGAAAAGGCTAAATTATGCTTAAACTCAGTTCAGCCTGAGGCAGAAGCTCATGATGGTAAACTTCAACCCAAATAAGTTCTGGCACAGTTGTAACTGAAACTGGATCTTCATAAGGAAAATGTTTGGCAACCCGAGCTGTAGACATTGTGGTCACTCTGCCATATAGATCCAAATACATGTGCACCAAATGAGCTTCACTCCACTTTCAGAGACGCAGAAGTTCTAACAACTGTCCTTATCTCAAATTCATGAGATATATTTTGAAGTCTCTGTCTTTTAAAAACATAAACCAACAGTGAACTTTCCAACAAGTGACCTGAGGTATGTTCGCACTATCACAATATGCTGATTTAAGTGAACACGGACTGGGAGTACCCACATGGGCAGTGAATGTTGCTCAGCAGTTCAGCAGTGCCTTGTTTGGCTAAAGTAATATATGTGCTTGCACACTGCTCAAGGGTCTTATCCTCCTCCCACACTTCAGCTGAAATTGTCAAAAATGCCTACATTTACTCACAGGCATGTATGAAGCATGTCATGCTATGTGCCAGTTTGTGAAATACACGTCATGAAATATTGGTTAAACAGAGTGGGAGGGTACAGAAAAGAATTGACACTGGGGGCATACCTACAAGGTTGCACTTAGTCCTAAGCAGTGAAAATGTTCCAGACTGGAAAAATATGTTTCTAAGGGAAAGAGTGAAAGTACAATCAACTCAACAATTTCAACTTGGACAGAACTTTGTTGATTAAATGTATTGCTGGGAAATTACTCTGTGCATACAGGTATAAAAAATTAAGTAATCATTTTTATCTTTACTTTGATTATCTGATCAGTCATATAGTTAATATGTATTCACATGAATATTGGCCTTTCTGTCGCTGACAAGCATATATCTCAAATTATCTTTTTGGCTTGGTCTTCCTTCACTCCCGCTTATGGTTAGTCAATGATTTCCTTTTATCAGCAATACATAATGATTTAAAATTATGAGAGAGAGAGACACATTGTTGTAACTCACATATTTTGCTTGCATTCACATATAACACTATTTCCCTACTTCAGGACATATCTTTTTGAATCTAAAAAAAATATGATTCATAAGAAAGGAGTGTCAAATAATTTTTTCTTTGTCTAAAATTTGCAAATGTTTTACATTTAGCAATTAACCATGAAAAGCATATTTAAATGGATCTTATTTAAATGAACACAGTATATATATTTAATATAGCTGCACAAGAGAAACAACATGGCACTATGCTAATTTTCCGTAAAACATATTTTGTTTCTTTCAAAATTACCACTCCCTAAAGTATAACAGGAGCCCATTTTAAGTTCTGTGTCATTTGAATTTGAGATGGAACATTGAAGAAAGCTGCTTTAATTGAAGCTTGAAAGGTATGGAACTGAGCCTTCAGGGAGTGTTGGGCACTTTTCTTGTCATTCTGGTTGATTGATTTGCATGATGTGGGTGGGGAATGTTGTTGATCAGGCTGTCCATTTTAATTTTGTACTGGTTGTGTCAACTTCAAACTGAAGTACGAGCTCTGCCTTAAAGAGAGGGGCAAACATACAAGCTTTAGAACAGACACCACTGCAGGCTAAAATAAGTAAATCGTGTCATTTACACTCTTTTAAAAAGTGTGATACTCCAAGTGAACTAAGACTATTGTATACAGTAATACATTATCATTAGTCTCCTGTATTGAATAAGTGCCTTCTCTTATTTGGTTTCCTGATTCACGTATATATAAACAAGCTGGAAGAAAAATCTTTAAACTTAACGCGCTACTTTCCCGATTCTGTGAGAAATATTACTCTGAATTTAACAGACAACCAACAAGCCTTAATGATGAGACTTCATATGTCCCCTAGAGGAAAACGAAAATACAAAGCTTATTTTACTGTTCTGATTTACTCTGCAATGTGTGCCAAACTAACCTGGTTACCATCAGATCACCTTGTCTTGCTGCTGCTTGATTTTCTGTTGAATCACTCTATTTAAGAGGGTTTGAATCAGTCTCCTAATTTGTTGCTACATGCACACTTATTGCAATTAGATTTTCTTTCTTTTTTTTTTTTTTTTAAAAAAAAAAACTCTACACTTACTGTTTTTCTGCAAACCATTTCTGATTTCTGCCCAGACTGTTTCACTGGGTAACTGTTCTTGCTGCATTGCTTGTAGTACTGCTGTGACCATCAAGAAAACCAAAAGCACCAACAGATGGCATATAGGCCAATTAATGACATTATTGCTTCTACATTATATGGTGTTCTACATAAATGGAACAAATAGCCTTCCTTTTTGCCTGCGTTATCATACAGCAATGTTCCTTAATGCTCTCAAAAATGGAAAAAACAAATCAGGTCCCTCTTCCTACCCACTTCCCACCCCCTGACAAGGAAACCGTATGTTTCAGGAGATCAGTAATAGAGCAACTTCTTTCTGAAGGTCACAATTAATGCAAAAAATAAAACCTTAACTATACTTCTTTTAAGAGGTTGTTAATGAAATGCACAAATGCCTCAGCATTTTTGCATTCAGCACAATTCAGTCCACTAGCACACAGGGTTATAATGTATCTAAGGGGAGAAGACATAAAGAATTAGGTCTGGAATCTGGGGATCGAAAGGCAGCAGCTTGGCTAGACTAATTGATTTCCAGACTGATGTTTTGAAAATCTATACAGTGAAAATACTAATGAGGCCCTGTTTTGGAGGGAGGAGAAGTTCTAAATTTAGCTATAAACTTTCAGTTACTGTGAGGTCTCTTGCTCCAGGTATTTAAGATTTAAAGCAGCTAGAGCAGTTTTCTTCCCGTGAGCACTCCAAACATATCTTCTATATGTCTGGCTCTATTGGTTGTAACATGCACAAGAAGCAGTATGTGTCAAAGGACTAAAATACTGGATGTTGTAGCCTTGAACTTCCAGATGCCCAGTTCTGGAGTAAAATCAGGACTTCTACATGCAGCTCTTGGGCTGCTTCAACAGAGTATGTAGGAAAAGTTTTCCAGCTCATGTTGTTTTAGGGAACTGCCAACACACTGGATTGGGAGGTCTTGGTCAACATCTTCAGCAGAAAGATGCCAGTGTTAGGGATGGGAATTGCTCCCTACACAGATACCTGTTAAGTCTCACATCTCTGCCTCAGGCGCTTCAGAGAGGCATCTCTCTTCACTTGAGATCTGTTTCCTGGAAGTGTGCTCCTGAACACAAGTGAAATTTGGGTCCCTTATTTCTGGATTCTAATTGGGACCAAGTATTACCTGTGTTGTGGTTTCACAGCCCTGTTGGTGCAAATATGAGTTTCTGCAGGAGTGCAACTCAAGGGACATAGACTAAAATCAGGTGCCCTTAGAGTCTCTGATGTGCTGTCTTGTAAACACTAAGGGTTATAATGCAGGAGTTTTACATTTACTTCAAGTCCCACTGTAGGCTTTCTAAAGACCCATGTTGTATCTGGCCTCTCATGCTGTTCATACTTATCCTGACTCCCATGAGAAATGGTCTGAAGCTCTGAAAAGGCTGTCATCATTCTGTGGATTACACACAGAGAAGAATTAAAAGACAGCATGCAGCTTTCATAGTTATGCACCCCCAAACTAGGAAATATCAGTGTTTAAATCATTCACAGGTTCATAATTCTGCCCTCCTAGTAAAGTTCTCAATTACAGGTTCCCATGTAATATTGGAATGTTGCATATTCCCTGTCACAAAGGTATCTTTTGGGGGGTTACTGAACTGTTTGAAATATAGTCCAGTTTTAAGAAGAAACACAACCTCCTGATTTTTTCATCTTTGTTGCAAAACTGTGTCTCAAATTCAACATGATTTCTCAAAAGCTAGAATTTGGGACAGTACAAGAGAGCAGTGCTTAGTTTTCCTCTTCCTGAATCACCACCTGATGAGGTTTGTGGTGACACTTGTGTCCTTACAAGACAAAAAATTAGAAAACATGTCCAGAGAGAAGGAAAAGACAGTTTTGTCACAGCCTGGCCTTAGATTGGCCGAGGCTGCCCTGGCTGTGTGCTGAGTAAATGTTTGTGGACACTGAAGTCTGTTGGGTCAGGAGAGGTAGTAGGAGGGCAAGGACAGGAAAGAGGAGGAAGGGATAACAGCCTTTGGAATTTCTTGTAGTAAATCTTTGGAACGGGGATGTTCTTGATGTTATTTTTCACTGGCTATTTCTTTCATTCATGCGTAATAGAGGCTTGGTTGGTTTTAGTCTGCTCTGAATGTTACTATTGCTCTTCTCTACGGAGTGGGCCAAGGGATGCTAGCACCCTACTGCTATTTTGGACTCTTAGGTCTGTACTTCAGATCCTTAGATTGACTTGTTCTTTTCTGCAGTAAAGAGGAACGAGTTTTGTTATCCAGGTCCCAGGACCGCAGTCAAGTGCTCTCATTCCTAATTATTCTAAGCAGAGCAAGACACATTCCCCAGAGTGACCAGATGCCTAAGAAACCTTTTTGAATTGCTTTAGTTAGAGAAAGAAGTAAAATCATTATTTCCTACTTTCCTAGTAAAGGATCAAGGCCAGCATTTCTAGACTGAATATGGTAAGAGTGGCATCTAATGGCTCTGAAATCCTCAGGATGGTGGGGGAGTGCATACTCATTTGTTAAGGATCACATATAGATGTTTTGCCACTTTTATTAGGAAATGCAGGAACAAGTTAAGGATTTGGGTTGCTACCAGGCATCTAGTTCCACTGAGAACTGCAGCTGTTGATGCCCAGGTGCATGTGGATCCTGTGTGGAGCTAGCTTGCTGATATGGACAGTTTGGTACTCTTGGTTAACTACCATTTCTATAAATAAACAACTGTATAACACCATCACATGTTCTTCCTTTCTTGCCTTCCACTCACATATTCTAGAATTACAAATATGATGTAACCACCAACACTTCCGCTGGTAACATTACTATCTCTGTAAAACCTGATAGCTAACAAAAACTGTTTTCAAAGCAGAGCTGATCTCATTGCTGATGCTTGTACATAAAGATGTTTTGGCATTATGAGATTCTGTATAAACTGATTTGTTTGTTATTGAAACATATCTTAAGTTTTCATATATATTCAAAAGGGAAAAGAAAATAAGAAAAAATAAGATAGCAACTTCTTCCCTGGATGGAAATGGCAAAGCAAAAGGATTTTTGAAATCTTTCAGTTGCTGAAAGACTATGGAAAGAAACAAATTAAGATGACAAGATTAGTCTATTTGGCCTTTATGCAAATAAAAGTTCAGTTGTTTCACTACAGCAGAACTGTACCCCTCCTGATGCTTCTCCTCCAGATGTTTCTTTATTAGTAAATAGCTCCAAGTAGTTAACAGCAAACACTGTTGTAACCCCTGTGCTACTATCTGGAAATTTCAGATTATATGCTGTCAAAAAACTGTCAAAGAATGGACAACAATATAAAGGGGGGAATTGCTTACAGTGGGTTAGAGACTGCTGTTCTATTAAGAGAATTAATTGGAGCAAAATAACTACAATTATAAGTAGGAACTATAATGGGAACGTGAATGAATTATATATAGTTATATGACCCACTAATGACTCCACAGAAAGCCATAAGAATAATGAGTCACCGTGTTTTAAATATAGTTCCCTGCTGCAACAGTTTTATCATCATACAAGTCTCCACTTGAATTGAAGGGGAACAAGGGCTATATGATGGGGTCCTGTGGTCATGCCTCAGTGATTCGTACACTGACAGCAAAGGCAGAGGCTGCACAAGTAGTTTCTATTATAAGTGATGTAAGAGAGAAATGTTTGGAAAGGGATGACTCACTGATCAGAGGGCTTTCAGTTTGACTGTGATACGGTGGTTCAGATAAATGCGCTCATTATTTTCTATAGCCTGTGACCTTTTCTGCTTCATAAATAGTAACATTTATTTTTCTGCACAATATTTATTTTAACATCGTCACTGTTGATTTCCCTGTATTTCATCAGTTGTTCCAATTGTAAAGTTAGGCTCGCTTGCTAATGTAAGATCAGCAACTGTCTAAAGGCAAAGAAAATAGCAAAGAGGTGCTACAATTTTAACAGCTGGGAACAGAAATAGCCTTTGACACAATGCTTTTAGAGTGTTTTTTTTACTGCATGACACAATTTGTTTTTAAAGAACTGTGATGTGTCTTACAGACACACGTCTGGCAAAGCAAAGTCATGAGAGGGGTAAAACAAACAAAATGACCTCTGCTCTGCTGGCCACCAAAACAGCACAGGCAAGGAAGTGAAGAATTTTACAAGGTCCTTTGGAAACATAAACCCAGAGACTATATTGCAAATGTTCTTACTATCATTTGCAGTGCTGTCTCTGAAGGTCATTTCTAATTTCAGCCACAATTTCCATGAAGGAAGTAATTCAGATAGCCTGCTAAAAAGTTTGTGGGTTTTGGGGACCACACATTGCTACAAGGAGCTTTTGAGAGCTTATATGCAAAAGAGCATCTCACCACTTCAAGACATTTTCTTTGTACATCTGAAAAAGTGAAAGGAAACTTCAAAATAATGAGAAGAAATGGTAACCTATTTCTTCATTTTCCCATTTTCCCTCTCCTGCATGACATATGCATACTCCTAAAGACATAAGAGGAAGAAACTTCATTGCCACTGTTCTGCAAAAGTTCATAGAGACAAACTTAAACAACGATTTATTTCTCAAAATAAATAAAATAGAGAGCAGCCTTCTTTCCCCGTAAAAAATTGGCCTAATTTTCTGATATGAAACCACAAAAAGCATCTGGTATTTAAAAGCTATTAAGAACCCAGCCCAGCCAGCCTTTCTCATGTCTATAGTTCAAATAAATTGGCATATTCTTCAGAGTGAACATGGGATGAGCACACAGGGCTTGCCTCCCGGTGTGGTTGACTGCTGCGCACTATTGCCTGAGCTCATCCTGTCAAAGCAATAGAGCTGAGAGTTTAGGCTGCAATCCAATCCCTAGTTAAGCACAACCTGTTTACAAACTCTCCAGTAGCTTGTAGCACACCACCATTTACATTGGCTATAATAACATCAAAGGAGTAATTAAGAAAGAAAGTTTTAACTGTACCTGAATTTAACTTGTCCTTTGTTTCTATTTGGATCATCTGGTGTGCATAGAACCTCACAATGAAAACATAGATGTAAAAATAGGAGGTTCATAGATAAAAGTAGTCCAGAAATATAACAGTATTATACGTGAGAATGTGCAGGGCTGGCTAATTTGTTCCTGTCAATATCAAAAGAACTGTAACCTGCACAGAGTTTCTTTGAGTTAGCATTTTCAATAAATTCAACCCTGGCAACAGTGCGGATGTCCAGCACTAGGGTTACAGACCATACATCCATAGCAATATCTTCTCCCATCTATTGTGAAATTCTGGCAGTGCAGCTCAGAGAAATGGCAGAGAGATAGCAGGCCTGAAGCAAATGATGAAGAGCTTGCAATCTCCTTGTGCTTATTTATGTGATGAGTCCTAACAAGTTGGCATTTCCAGCAAGTCACGTGTGTCTGGGAGTCTTTGGAGATTTGTGGCAGAGTGATGCATCCTTTCATTTGTAAGCTGGGCATGCCTTTTAGGAGCCTCATTGGTCTATGCAGGGATCCCTCGCAGTTAAATTTCTTATTGTCTCTACCACACACTGAGGCAATTGCCACAATGGAAGATGAAGGTGTGTGTTATACATTTAGATACATATTTATGAAAAGTTTAGTATTTTTAAATCCATGCATTTTCAAATAACCTGCTTTCATACTGTTCACAGCTTAGTGTAGAATTAAATAGAATTTGTGGTCCATGCTAGAATAGGAGTATTTAGAATGTGGACTGTTTTGTGGGATATTAATTGTAGACTGCCACTATCTTTGCAAGGCCAAATTTGATGGAAAAGTTTGGTTGATACCCTCAATATCAAACGCCAAAATATTAATGGTAGTAGCACAGATTTTCACATCAAAAGCATAAAAATGTTCAGAACTATTTAGTTACCTTTTATAGTAAAGACCTAGGAAATGTCTTAAGTAAAATATTATAACTGTATGGGGTAATTATGGGGAGCTTGGTAAAGTTTTTTAAAGGATTATTTTAAAAAATTGACAGCAGTAATTTATTTTACATCAGAGTGAATCTTATGCTATTTTCATATAAAAGTAGAACCCTTAAAAATACCTTTTTTCTGTTCTGTGTGCCAAAGAGAACTTGTATCAATGCAATACTTTACTGCTGAAAATAATATTCTGCCAAGGATGTAAAATGTAGTATGACATGAAGATCAATTCTCATGAAATTTTTCAGACAGGCAGACCTTGGTATATACCAGAAATCAATAACCATTTTAGTCTCTTTTAAATCTTGTTTTTTATTTCAATTCGAATAGAGGGAGGGAATAAGAAGACCCCTGGTGACAAAACTAGTATCTTTGTATTGAAATGCATATTAAACCAGCACAGTATGGACTTAGGGACTCTAAACTGCAGATGCTTGTGTGCTTTGTTCTGTGCCCATAAAGAGTCCCACGGAAACTGAAGGTGACTGTTCATGTGCGTAAAGTTAAAGCATGTTCCTAAGCACTTGTAAGCTGAAGGGCTAGTTTAATAAACACATTAAGGATCCATCACCTTTTCCTCTTAACGCTTATATCTCCAGTGAAAAGAACATTTCATATCTTGTATCTTTGTCAGCAGAAAAAAAAACTGCACAGTAACTCTACACATCATAGGACAAGAAATGACATGCAGGAAATAAAAATCACTGTCAGCTCAGTTGTATATAAGTTTACCGTGGGACATATTCTTTCAATACCTTAAAGCCACTCCTCCAGGCTGGATTTCAGGGGACAATATGAGAATATAAGCTTAGAAAGTGACACCAGGGCTCTGAGCACTGGAAAGCATTGGCTGTCAGTCACATCTGGGGACAGCTTGAAAAGGATTAATGCAACAAAATAAATTGAGGATGAATTCAAATTACCTGATCAAGCTGAATCAGAGCAAAATTTCTATGATGTTGACTGCCTGGGAAACCAGGCCTTGCTGTTTTGTGATTATATCATCTACTTTGTTAAAAAAAACAACAGCATGTGTTATGGTTTTCTGGTAATGGCAAAAATCTCCTTTTACATCGAAGACTGAGATTTTGTGATTTAATAGCCCACTTCAAAAGGCAGGTGGAAGACCATCCCTGCCCACAAACTGTGTTTTTGAATTATTTTATCATTTGCAGAAGTAGACCATTACAGAAGAAATAGCTTGAAAGGAAAAATGACAGTCAGACCCATAGATGGGTGGTGTTCCAGACTTAATTCTGTGGGTTTTTTGCTGAAAGGAATTGACCTTATAGTTAATATAAGATGGTATGATCAACCAAATAAAGTTTTCCATTCTGAAACTGCTGTATGATTGTTTGGAGTGTGTGGAAGAGGGGAAAACACTTTTAATATGATCATACATTTAGCTGAGAATGAGAAAATAGATTATATTTAAAGAATGCTTTTTTTCTGGTGGCTGGGACTGATGTTCAGAAACAAATCCCTTAAAGTGCTATTATTAGCCATCTCAGAGGAGAGAGATATTTTATCTGACTCTGCCCCAGTTTGAAGACCTCTCAGTAATACGGAGAAATTGAAGTAAAACTGTATGAAAGTCATTTGTCCTAATTTCTGGTGCCTACTAAAGTGATCTGTATTGAAAGTCTAATCTAAAGAATGATGCTTTAAAGGACTAGTTCCCTGCTCCCAAACATAAACCATTCTTCCCATTAGCTTCTCCTTTGCCATAGAGAGGCTCTTGTGATTTTGTTTTATAGTTCCAGTATAAATGTAAGGTTTAATAGGAGCTAAGATTGTTCAAAATTCAAGACACAGTTTCTATGCACAATGGCAGAATTGTATTGGGTCACAATCTACAACCATCACTTTATTTTCTTGTTAATTCACTTGGTGGCAGGTTGGTTGCAGGTTTGACTTAAATGCAGTCAAATGGCTAAAGAAAAAGCCTAGAAATTAATCTGATGAGGTGATAACCCTTCAGAAAAGCCTGTCCTTGAGAAAACTGCCTCCTGGAAAACAGATGGAAAATACCTTAAGGAATGAGAATTACTGGAAAAGTGTGGCAATTAAAACCAAACCAAACCAAAACAAAAAACCATTAAGAAATGTGTGAAACTGTAGCACAGCATTTCCTATGATGGCATCAAAAGTACATGAAGATTTAAGAAAAAAAAAAATAAAATGAAACAAATCTCGAGGTGTCTTGAATGTTGTTGAAGGAGTTTGAGCCAGGAAAGCCACTAGTCATTTACAGCCAAAAATACTGTGGATTTCTGCCAACCTTGTCTTTCTAGGTTTGTGTCAGTCCATATTTTCCCTGTCTTTCTGTTGGCTACTTGCCTTTTCAGTAATTTAACTAAAGGGTAAGAAATAAAGCTATACTTGGCCAGCAGACCATACTGATGAGTCAATACGCTGCTTCCTTGGAAGCCAAAAATACCTTTCACATGATGTAATCACAGACTTTTATTTTAATTGACAAGTAGTACTTATAGTAAATGTCTATGCTAAAAACTAATGATCTGGATAGTTGAGGCACCGAGGTGCGGAGGAGACAGAGGAGCTCTCGTAATCATTACTTACCAGGCACATCCAGTCAAATGCCTGTACAAGGCAGCTGCAAAGATTATAGGTTTCTATTGGATTCTGAAGGGTAAAGTTCAAGAAGGCATAATTTGAAGAGAGAAGTAAGATTTTCTTAGATAAACTGATAAATTAGATCAAAGTGTGCTGTGCTTGGTCATGGAATCTCATGGCTACAGCTTATACCAGCAAGGTGTGTAGTGTCTTTCTAAACCTAAAAGATGTTGCTTCCCTTTCTGCCTGCATTACATGGCTTTTAACCCCATATTTACAAGTAATTTACAGTGCTTGATGACTAACAAGACCAGGATAAGGCTCCTGCTCAGCCCTGCTCACTTTCTTGCCCTAGCAGAAATAAAGAACAGTACAATCTCATTTTGGATGCAAAAAGAAATAGCTGTTGAGTAAAGTCAACACTTGAACTGAAGAGAGGGTGTGAACAACAGTAGGTAGGTATTTCTGAGTAACTTGGTGTGTGAATGTGCTGGCTGGGAGAGCGGAGTGCTTTGTTGCAGGTGAGCAACTCATGGATGAGTCAGGAGCAACTCTCATGACAAACCGTCAGGAAGTGTAATTCGCATAAACCCTTCACATGAAAACTGCCTTTAAAGGGATGTACGTCTGTGACACCAAATACTCTGCATATCCACAGCAAAGAAAATCTTCACAAGTCAGAGATCTGAGATCAGTCAGACCACAAGAGCCAAGCCCGTAAAAATGGCCTGAAGTTACCAAAAGCACATAAGAAAGTCACAAACAAAATGATCATTCTCAAAAAGACCTGGAGGGATAAAAAAGAAAAAAAAAAAAAAAACCAACAAAAATCTTTCAAAGCTCTAGCACTTTTGAGAGTCCATAAGGTTATGGAAACGCTGCTGCATTTTGTTTGCTGTTTGTTTGTTTAGTTTTTTTTTTTTTTCTGTTGAAAAGGCCTGAGATCATTAAATAAAAATAAAATTAGCTTTTAACCCGAAAAAAATCGATTCATTTGTAGCTTGGCTTTGATAGAACTGGACACTTATTTCCTGTTTGACGATTATCGATTTTTTAAGGCTGCTTTTGCCCCCGTTCTGCCGGAGGGAACCGTGCTCTCCTGCTCTTCCGCAGGGCCTGCGCTCCCTCTGGCGGCCGCAGCCCGGTCCGGCTCCCGCAGCTGCGCCCTCTCCGGGGCAGCGGTGCCGGGGGGGCGAAGGGAAAAGGACCAAAACCCGACCATTGCTACACAAAAGTGCTGATCCTGCCCGTCCTTCTCGGTTCACAGTGGGTGGTACTTACAGAGACTTGCACCTCCTGAGAAACGCATCCCTTCGTTTGCTGTGGATGTGCCCTTTAGGTGGAAACGGACCAGGGTGTCCCCAGTTCGTCTTGGAACAAAGGAGCTTTCAGAAAGCTGCAAATTTGCAGCCCTTGGGCTTTCCATTTCCTGTAGAAATGCTCCGGTCTTGAAGCTCTCAGTCAAACAAGAAGCTGGAAACTGGATGCCTGGGACTCCAAGCCCAGCACAGCCCTTCTTGCGTCCAACGCCTTTGGAAGACATCCACGCTGCTGTTTGCATTGCAGTACAGCCTACCAGCCTTAGTCACGGGCCAGGAACCTGTTTACACTAGGTTACAGCACAGTAATAATCATTTACAACTTCTGGAAATGAAGGGGTTTTGATTTGGGTGGCTTTTTGTTTTTGTTGAGTTGGGTTTTTTTGTTTTTTTAACCTATGTGACATTAGCTGTAAAGAAAACAGTGGAACTCCCAGCTGCAACAGCCCTGGTAAACTGACCTAAGAGTTTGTTGTGGCTTGTGCTCCTGTGGTTTCTGGTGTGTTGACACTGAAATCATGTGCAGTAATAACCAAAATACTTAAACACAAAATACGAATCCCATAGCTAAAGATCTCGTTCCGTAGCTCTGTTTTTCATCTCTCCTCAAATCCCTTTCTGCTGTCCGTTGCAACCTTCCCACTGCACGGTTCTTTCTTTCGAGGTTATCTTCAAGAGTTTTGCCTTTTTCCACAGAAAGCAGCTTATGATTTCCCAAGGATACTCCCAAACACTCCGCATCGCTTTCACTGCTTATCTTTGTTATGATGATGCACTCTCATAAGCGTGTTTGAGCATTACAATGTACATCAAATTAGATTCCCTGCAGAGAGGAAGTAATGTAAATTAAGATGAGGGCAAACGGAAGAACAAGCATGCGGTACGTGTTGTGTACTGAACTGCTGGAGGTAGTTGGCTGCTCAGCAGCAAGCAGAGCTCAAAACCAAGACTGAACAGAGGAGAGGAGTTGATAGCAGACAGTGGAGCTTGGAGCACAGAGAGAAAGAGGAGGAATCAGAGTGTGACCACTCCATCATGTGGCATGTTCCTGTCTGTGTCTCGCATGATGGGAGGAGGAATGTTACCGAGCAAGCCATACTTTTTCTCATTGCCTATAATTACAGATACACCCATAGGTGCACACACAAGCTTATCACAGAGGATTTCACCTCCCTTTGGACATGAGCAATGCTACTATAGCTTCTGTTACAGGCAGTACCTTTGTGCAGGTGCAGTTCAGTGGAATTCTCTGGAAAGCAGTAAAGTCTTAATTTTAGTTTTCAAGCCCCTGTGTTAAGCTGGTCTAAATTATTCAGTGCTGCAGCCCAGATACCATCATACCCACACACCATCACATGAGGTGACCCTCTCTACCCTCAGAAATCCAGCAGTATATTTGGACACATACGGACATAATTGAAGGTTATATGCATGATAGCCCTGTCTCTGTCTCCTTACTGTTTATACACGTGCAGAGCCTGAGGAAAAAAAGCAACTTATGAGTCACATGTAAATCACCTGAGTTTGGGCAGTGCCACACAGTTCAGCTTCTGCCACACACACTGAGATTGCAAGGCTGGCTATTGCTCCATCCACCTTGTTGGTAGGACCAAAGATTCGCATCCTCTGTATCTCTGAGGAGATTCAAATCCTAGCTCCAAATAAGGCATATTGGAAAAAACAAACAACAACAACAAAGAAACACCACCAAATATCAGTCTCCTCTATAAGCTGAGAGCAGAAACTCTAAGACCTGCAAGCTGTAACTTCTTGTGTTAGTGAAGACTTGACCTGACTTACACGCCCATATCCAAGAAAGTGTCCATGGCTGCAATTCTTCCAGCCAAAAGATATAATAGCTTCTTAGCTTTCTCCCAACTGCTGGCTGAGTCCTTGAGCCTCTCCTTGGCATTTCCTACTATGATAACCATTTGGCTCCTTGATCAGAAACACAGCGTTCAATATGCATAAGGGCTTGCTGGACTGAGGGCTTGGGGTTGGATTCACCTCTCCTCTGAAGGCAAGAAAGAGCTTCTTCCTGACAGCACTAGAAGTGCAAAGGGGCTACACATATCTAGCTAAGGCAAAATGAGGGAAAATACACCCCACACGTTCTTTCACAGTATTTTCCCTCCCCAAAACTGTATTAAGCAGTTGCTCTTCACCACTGAGCATTGAAATAATCACAGCTAGAAAAAATTAATATTCTTTCATGACACTTAAGGAAGCACAGATGGATCAGCAAAAGGTATCAACAACAGGCTTGACCAAGTATTTATGACACTCACTGTAATTTTCTAGTTATATTCTCACTTTTCCCTGAGATAGTTTAAGTGGATTGGAACAAGGTAAATACAAGCACAAACTTTCAACATCCTATTTGTTCCAAAGAAGGTGTATTCCACTAATTTTGTATGGGTTTTAGATGTTAATTTATGACTATCTTCTTTGATGAAGTGATCTTTCAATCATAAGTCTCACACAGTCAACTTCAACCATTCTTGTTGAATTTTGCCTGTGACTTCAATAAAGCTGTAATTTTGATTCTTACTTAAGCACTGAAATAAAGAAACATTAGTAACTGGGATAGTGCATGGGTGCTTTATGTAGCCCCATACCAAAGATACTTCTGTTTTCTTTCAACATAAGTCATTCAAGATCCCCTGAGCCTGAAAGTTCCCTCCCATTTCTTCTTAATCCTTCTCCTACGCACTTGTTTTCGTCCATGCCCAAATATCAAGGCATACAAAGTCTGTTTATGTGGGTTGAGATAAATGGCAAAGACATGAGCAGTTTAAAGGTTGCTACCCTGCTGACTTCTGGATTTTAGATCGAAGTTCAATTTTAAGCTCTTCCAGTTGCTGATTCTGAGATAACAGTTATTCCTCTTACTTTTAGCCATGAATATCTTTGAAATTAACATTTATTTGGTGATGAATCTTGCATTTGTTTCCAGCATCAGAATAAGATTTTCCACACATGCATTTGGCTGTGTTGAACCTTAATTAGAAAAAGGAAAGAACAGATACACATCTTTGAGAATTCAGTTAGCATTTGCTTGTACTTCATTCGCTAATGCCAAATGCAGGAAGGAAGTAAACATTACATTCTTCAAGAAAATTAATGTATTAAAGTGCGTTACAGTGTGGAAAAAATAACATAGGAAACATTATCACAGGCAGAAAGTGTATTATTCCAGTTCTGATGCTGGAGAAGGAAAGCAAACTATAACTTCCGTTTCAGTCAGCTCATGCCATTCCCAGTGTTTTTTACAGTAGTATTTGAAATGTGGTTGTTTCCAGAGAAATGAATTTTGGGTCTGGATTTACCCTTATTTTCCCGGGATGCACTGCCACTGCCTGTGGTAGCAGTGATTTGAATTCTGCCTGCTCGCACTCTGCTTGCAGACGCAGACGACGTGCTGGAAAGGTGCTGGTCACCCTGGCTGCACTGTTGTCACTGCAGCTGCTGCTGCTGCTGAGCTCTGGGTGACCTGTGTGGACGTGGCCACCTGTGGCTTCCCAGAGCTGTGATGCTTTTATGCACAACAGCGTCTAGAATGTGCTGCAGATAACCAAGATCTACAATCAGCTGTCAGCATCTAAGCAGCAATAGTCTCCGAAGAAAAAAACAAGCAACCTGTCTTTGCTCCCAGTCATCCCTATCAACCAGTAACCAACCGGGAGCCTTGTTGGCAACAGCTGTGCTGAAATCCCATGTTAAGCACCACTGTGTTGGCCATCCCTCCATGATGAGCCCTGCCTCCCCACTGGACTTGTGATTGAGCATTGAGCTGCCCTACACACATGTAGAACAACAATGAGCCTGGATAGCTCATCATCTGCATACAGCTGTTTATAAAACTGAAAGGCTAATAGTAACTCCAGCCAAAATAGAAGTGAACTAAGTATCAAATGTATAATGTCTCCTGAGATAAATAAATTGCATGAGTCACAGGGAGCTGCAATAGCAGAGGCTGTTGAAGTTCAGAAAGCAACAGAGATGTAAATGTCATCTCCTTTTAGGGACTGTGTGCTTGAAAGAAGATGCCACTGAAACCTGCTGTCCTTTACTTCTTCTTTTTCTTTATATTTTTTCTGAACCTCAGTGGCTTTGTGTTCAGCTGAAAGGGAAATCCATAAGAGCGTCTTGCACCTTGGTTCTCCAAACTCATAAGGCTGTAATGCTCTCTGCTTTTGTTTTGGGAATAAAAGGACAGGATCTGGTATCTCCTCACCACAATACATGGCCTGATAAGAGTAAGGCATAACTTTGTTTCAGGGTCTTTACCTTTTTCCAGTTCTTTATGGTGCTAACTGTCTTCAGCTTTCAATCATAGCAACACACCTTGTGATAACAAATCTCAAACATGCTGCTGTTGAAGCTGGAGCTCCAAAATTAATCAGAACAGGATTTCTCTTATAATTTTATTTTCCAAGCTGAACTTTTAGTAATCTGCTGATATTTGTAGCAGTATGAAAGCATTGGTAAAGAAATATTCACAATGTGCAGTCACTCAGCTGGATTTCTACATCATGTTAAAAAAAAATGAAGAAAAATAACTTGCTGGAGACCATTAGTATCTATGATTCTATGAAATACTGTCCTGGGAAATGATGGTCACTGAAGAAATGTTTAGCTGTCTGGCTAATCTGTAGCTTGTCCACTAGAAATACTCAACTGAGTATGGTAAAGCATTGCTGAATGCTGGGCTGTTGCATCACATGCAGGTGTGTGGAAACTTCTGTTGATGGAACCTGTGGCTTGGCGTGGACTTGCCCAACCCTGTGTATTAGGGACTTGTTCTCTTCAGGCTTGGGTGGATCTCCTTAAGATTTACCATCAGTGCTAATCAGTAAGCAATATGTGATTTTGAGGAGTGGGTTTGGAGGGCAATGGTGATCTAGGTGCTGCACAGACATAGTGTAGCCCTGTGGCTTCATCCCTAAAACAACTGGAAGATGCAAAGTGGTGGTGCAAGCAGCAGCAAACTGGGACTTAGCCCTGTACTGGATCCTGTCCTTCTAGAAATGAAAGGACATTCTTCAAGGTATGAACCTGGCAGGGCTGGGTTGCAAGGAAGCCTGTAGCTTCCTCCTGCTGCCCTGCACCAGCTCAGCCCCAGTGCTGGAGGGAGTGAGCGGGATGGACAGGATGTGTAAAGTGCAGCCCAGGGGACTACAGCGCTGGAGCTTCCAGCACTTCTGAAGCAAAGCAGGGAAGGGAAGGTACAAAGCACCTTTTACCTTGCCCATCTGACTTGATCCTCAGGATGAACTGTTGTGAAATATTGCAGTAGGCCATAAGTAGCCTTAAGACAACAGCTACTTTTTCTTTTAAAAAGGATGTATTTGTTTACACAATGACTCTAACATTGGTTCAGTGATCACCACAATATCACCAGTCTTCCTAAAGGTAAAACCACAGCTGTAATTAGATGTACAGCTAACATAATCCATGAAAGCTTTATTGAAGCCCATGCTAATTTGCATGGCTTCATCTTGTGTGATATGTGGAAAGACAACATTGGAATGGCAAAGCCACTATGGAAAGATGGACAAAGGAAAGTTAGTAACCTTCACTTTGAGGTTTTTCGTTCATTTTATTTTTCTTTATTTTTCTTTTTTTTTTTTTTTTTTAATATTATCTCTATTTTATTTTTGCAGGTTTCTGCCTCAAATTAACATTGGCTAATGAAGTTCTTTGCTGTGAACAGTAGGTCAGTTACTGTAAGGATTACATTTGTCTTCAATAAAGCAAATCATGCTGCTATTGCTCCTGCTCAAGGATATGCTAAGAAATGAAGCCTTGCATCCTAATGAGTTTCAGACACATTAGAAAATGATGAATAAATAAGAAAGCCAAAAATAATTTTTAATTACGCGTGGATTGTTCTAAAAGGTAATCGATCTCGGACAGGGAGGTGGCTTAAAATACCTGGTGGTTTAAGAAGAACCATTTCCAAAGGGAACATTAGAAAATTCATCTTTTACAAATGCAACATTAATGGCACCTATTAATTAATGAAGCTCGAAATTAGCATAGCTTTAGTACAAAATTAGATACAAAGTAGCTGTTGGAATCTAAAATAGAAAGTCTAATTTTTTTTCTTCTTGGTTATACCAGCAAAGCAGAAATTAGACTTTGCACTGTAAGCACTTCCTTAAAAATAATCTTTCCTATCTGCAAAATTAAGACTGTGCGATGAAATGTACCTTAGCCAAAAATACCTTAATTGTTGTGAAGTATCAAAGTATCACTGAAACAACTGGAGCAGTACTGATAAGTCCCAGCAGAGCAGCTGAGCCATCAGGGTTTCTGTGTGGAACAGAACTGCAGTTTGATACTTGCCTGTTCTACGGTTGATTTCAAACTCCACGTGACTCCTCCTGATAGCAAAATGAGCCCAGTCCAAATCTATCAGTCATTTTCCTTGTTGACCTGCCAGTCTTCACTATCCTGTTTTCTGTTTCTGATTTTAAGTCTAATTTTTGCATTTAATAACAAGTTGTATCATCTCAGATGAGTTGAATAGCTTGAATTTTTTGTACAGTAGCTCATCCATCCTTGTGCAGCCATGCAAATGTAACACTGATAACCACGGCAGTACTTATACTTCAGCAACGAGGCAACTAAAGCCATGAGAGCAGATAAAGTGCCTCTAAACTCATGTCCATAGGGTATAAATCCAAGCTGGAAAATCCGACCAGACTTCCAGCTGAGTAGGACAAGGTCTGGTTAATTTTATTACAAAGTGGCTAAGGTGCCCATTCCTGCTACGACTGCTAAAACAGTACTAGATGAAGGCAAAACATGGAGATGACACATGTCCAAACAATCTAAAGAGCAGAAGTCTCCAAATTTACCTGTTCTACAGCCTTCCAATGCCTTTAAAACAGGGGATGTGGGTTTTCCTATGAGTGTTTTTCCAACAATAGAAAATGACTTGATGTCAACTTCTATTTTCAAATGGCATGGACCAAGTTGGGCGTAGGAGGAAGGAGCCAGCCAAGAGGAAATTTGAGGCTTTTTAGTTTCCCACTGTAAGCAGGTATGCATTGACTGTACTGCTTCCAAAGGCGTATGCTGCAAGTCAGCATTAATAATAGCTCACAAAAATGTGGCTAAACCTGTGTAATACACAAGATGCAGTCATAGCACCCTGTAGGACAGCACCCATATAAAGCAACCTCCAGATGTTTAATAAACCCTCTATCTCTCCCCAAGTCCACCACATTCACACTCTGTTTGTTCCTAAAAATCCTGTCTCAAACTTAAAAGAATGAATATGTCCGGCAAAGGCAGCAAAACTCAGGGTGACTGGGGATTTTCCAACAAAATGTTTATATTGGAAATTTCCACTTATGAGAACTAAAATGTTTCTCCAAAGTGTAACTGTTAAAAAATAAATTACCCAAAGATACCAATGAAACAAGATATCTTGAGAAGACACCTGATGGACTATGGTGCTCCCACAGCTTGTAATGCTTGTAATACTTGTGGGCTTTTCAGCTGGATCCTTGCACAGCCTTTCCACGTGGAATAAAAACCCCATCGTGTTCCTGCCCAAGAAGCAAAGGTCTGGTAACCTGGGGTTTTATCTTCACTGATACTTAGCTTTAGACTCTGTAATACAGAGCTTGAAAACCTCAAATACCAGTTGACTCAAGCACTGGTTTCCAGACTTTTATCTCATCATTGATCCCTCCTCTCACTGGATCTTAAAAGCCACATGGAAGCAGTGGAAAGTGGACTTTCAAGCTCAATTTCATTCATAAACAAAACATTTTGATTGTTTCCAAAACATTTTTTTTTCTGACACTGTGAATTTTTTTTTCCCTCTACAGTGAAACATTTGTCCTTTTTCAGAATCTTTGGATTCCCAGTAAACATGGAGATTCTCATTTTAAACAGCTTCAACCAAAGTCCAAAAGTGGAAAGAAAGTAGGAAAGTAGGAAAAAAACCCCAAGCCCCAGTAACATCCCCTACGTGGGAAAGCTGTGGAACTTTTTGTTCCTGACAGCAGAATTGAATCATGGGTTAGAAAAAGCAACACCCAGAAGAGTTTTGCATAGGAAACATGGATGAACAGGAACGGCAATGGTCTTTGTCATTATAATGAGAAGAAAAAAGTCTTGATCCCTTTACTTACATAAGCTAAAGATTTAGTATTTCCCTGCTTTTCATCTAAGTGCTTTCCTTGAGTCTTTGCCAGTGGATGAAGAATTAGTCAAGAGGTTTGAGATGATGCGGAAAAAAAAAACAACATCTGCTAGACCTGCCTTTGTTCAGATGTTTGGAACTTGTAGGAGCAATTAGTGCTTTGTTACAACAACTGAATATGGTTACCTTCTGAAGTGACTTGATACATGAATTAGATTCCTTTATGTACTTAGTAGGGACTAGAAGTGGAAAAAAAAAGAAAAAAAAATAGTAAGGTGATTTTTGTTTTTCCCATGAAGGGCAGCAGGGTTTTGGAGAGGGTTATTTTTTTTAATTGTTATTTTACTTAAGAACAGAAAGCTGCAATGTTCTCGAGTTCTCAAAAAAAGTCAGTTTGAAATAACTTTTGTTTTGGGTTCATTGAAATGTTTCCCTTCAACAAACTCAAATTTTGACATTTTATTCGGATTTACAAAAATTTTATTTTAGAGTATTGTGGAGGAGGAGAAAGTTATTTGTGATATGCTTCCTTCTCTCATCTTAAGGAAATGAGGAATACATTACGATGCTCTCGGTGTGCTTCTCTGCTTGCCTGTCCTCCTCCTCTCTTCCCACACCCCCAAAGGGTTTTGAACCTTGTTTTATTCACATCTGCCAGAAAGTTCTGCAGTTCTTACACTCTCAGGAAAGCAGGGTGGTGAGTAAAGGCAGAAAAGAAACACTATTAATAAAACATTAAGGGTAGAAAAAAAATATACACTGTATTAAATGTGGAAGAATCTGCACCAGAGTTTCTCATTATGGTCCCACCACTTGTTACCAGTGTTGGGGAGTTCAGGCTGTCTGCATGATGGTCTCCTGGCTGAATACGTAGTGTTAAACGAAAAGTTCTAAAGAAAAAACAAGAAAGAGCAAAATAGGAAGAAAGATAAGGCTCTGAAGAAACAACCGGGAAGCCTAATATTGACAAATTCTCCTCAGCTGGGAATGATCTAAAAGGGTGTCTTCTCACAATGCATGACAGTGAAAGAAAAAAAAGAAAAATTAAAAAAAAAAAAAAAAAAAAAGGAAAAAAACAAAAAGCAACAGCCAAACAAACAATATCCCCCCAAAAAAACAACCAACCAAACAAAAGGATGATCCCAAAATGTTGCTGTATCTTGCATCTAGAAATCTAGGTAGACCAAATCATCTGCGAGTATTATGGAAGAGTTTCAATTACGGTAAGGCAGGCCCTGGAAGAGAAGACTCCTCATCACAGAGCAGGTTGTTCCTAGCCAGTGATGGAGATTTAGATTGAAAGGAACATATGTGTGTTTTCAAGGAAACATTTAGAAATAGGGAAATGGACCTGTTTCAGCCTTTGCTATAACGTATTGTGCATGTGAGTAGAAGAATCAGTAATATTTTGAAAAAAACCTGTTCATAGGTTATTAGTAAAGCACTAATATTGTCTTCCATAGAAGCGGCCTTAAACCTCCAAATGCAGCTGGGCTTTTCTGGGATCTGGACAGAGAGGATATGACAATACTGGGATCCCACTAGGAGTGCCTGCAAGTTTTAGAGGCAAAAAAGAGCCAAGTGACAGTGTGATTGTGCAAGGCAACATAAACCACTCGGGTGTACTGAGTGCTCTGTAGCAACTGCCCTGTGACACTATTCCCCCAAAAGCACGATAAACTGGTCTTCAATTACCAAGCAGGTTAATTCACTCCTTTAAACATAAACATAGATCTAAAATGAGATTATGTTACATCAGAAACAAGGCGAAGTTTGAAGATATTTTTTGAAATTTGGCTTAATGACTCTTTTGTCATTATAATTCACACCTTTCACCTTCTTAATATCTAGCAATTGCAAATTGGCATCCTAGCAGTAAATGAAAGTAGTATCTTTCACCTCTCCTTTCTGTTTGCTTTACCTGTTCTTTCCTATTTTTTTCTGTGTATTTTTGCAGACACAGTGGATTTTCTGCTAGAAGCTGCTAACCGTTTCCGTTTTGTAACTACTGTAGAGCCAGCTCCCTGTCCTTTGTTTTTAAAAATTAGATACTTTTGCTAAGCTTATAACTTGAAAAAGCTTACTCAACTCTGTACGTTTTACACTCGTTGGCTGACAGTGGATTAGATGAATCCCCGAGCTGGCCAACCTGCATATGGAGCACTATCTGAGGGGTCTCCAGCCATAAGCTCCTTCACTGTGGGATGGGTGGAGCACACAGCTGGCAAGAGGTCTGCAGTGGTGTGGGGGTGATACCCTGGAGATGCGAGGAAAGAAGCCAGCACAGCCTGATTTGAAGGTGGTATTGCTGAGCTGGGCTGGGACCCAGCTGCCCGCTGAGTCTGGTCCCCTCCCACGGTGGAGAGGCCACAGCCCTGGAGAAGTTGTTATCATCCGTCACCACCAATTACTTGCAGAAATTCTCCTCCCTTTAGTTCTCCAGCAGATGTCCTGTGGCTCAGACTCAGGAAAATCACTACACCCATCTTGGACACATCTTCCAGTGGCACAGAAAGTGAGAAAGGAATTTGCCATATCCTTATAAAGTCAAATTTTCCATATACACACAGCTACACAATCTGCCAGGCTGGGAACTGCCCTGTTTCATTTAACACATGCAGGCTGTGCTGCCACTGTGCCCAGGGGGCTGTGGCAACATCCACTACACCCATATATATCTATAACTTGTAGTATGTTATTTATTAAGTATTCCTTCCCAGTAGGATCATCAGTGTTAATCAGACCAGAGAGAAGTCCTTTTTGCCAGGAAGCTTATCCTCTCAAGATTCCAGTTTAATGAATCAGCTTTCCATTTAACTCATTTTATCTGACAGAAAACACAACAGATACGTTCTGTGCAGAGAAGTAACCGTGGGAAATGATGCAAACATCTTTCTGGAGGGAAGAAGCTAGTATATCCACTCCATTTGACAGTTGTCTTTCCTTCAAGCTCTCAGAACTTGCCAAGTAGCTGCACTCTGCTGTTGGTTTTTAGCCTTCTTTCTCTTTCTTAACACTCTGTCAGGAATCAACACTCATGTTTTGTAAACATCTGCACCCCAGTTTAGGAAAGGACTGGCTACAGGGGCAGCAGGAAGAATTTGCAAGAGTTTTGTTGTAGTGTTGACATGGTCTCAGCGGATATAGCAATGTACTTGATTCAAACAATGCCTTGCAGATCTGTTTTCCTCCCTTGGTTAAACAAGATTTAATCTAGTAAAATGCATGGTGACCACCTTTAAAACATATATGGTATGAAAATACTGAATTGTGTATCTGAGATGGAAATGCAGCCCTGTCTTTTCACTGACAACATGTGGTGCATTCAGTATGCTTACTCATCACAGTAACTAGTCTGGTGCATCTTTCCAGGTTTTCAATATTAGATTTTCTGAGCATATAAAATCAAGATGATGGAATGAGTCATCTGATAGATTATTGCCTGCTGAAAAAAAAGCACAGGCTTGTCATAATATTTGCTTACAAAGCACCACACATACCTATGGATCTGCAAAGATAATCAGCATGAACTTGATTACTGCTAATATGCTCTGCTTCAAGTCTCATATACACAGTGTTTTTCTTTTATATAGTAACTTGTTCATTTCCTAGAATAGACAAAATCCTTCAGAGAAATTAATCTGATGAATACAGTTTAATTGGCCTCATTAAAAATTCAAGCAATAATACCAGAATAGCAGTAAAAGTTATTGTTCAAAATATCACTGCAGTCCTGGGTCATTAAATGTGTTGTCTGTTCCAGCCTAACAGAATCTAATACACTTCAGAAAATGGCATGCTCCAGTGGTAAGGAGAGGACACTTCATGTTGCTAAAATGATTGTGGTTCTTTTTTTGTTTGTTTGTTTGTTTTAAAAATTTTGGATACTACACATATGTCTTGCTTTTTGTAAAGCTGAAGAAATTTCACTTTACACATGAATATTATATATTTTCAGCGATAGCTGGGAGACAGAATTTCTGTCTGGTAGTTGCTGCTGCTGCTAATTCTTTACACAGCAGAGAAAAACAAATGACAGCAAATCAAACAACAGTGATATTCAATTAATAGTCCCTCTGGAACCTGGAAGCAGTTGTCCAGTCTACTTCACCACCAGGAGCCTGTACTTTCTCCCACTCCTTTTGCTGACATGCCTGTGGCTTAGCAACTTAACAGCTCCCCACAAATTTTGACTCAGGTCAGGGCTGGCCAAGGGAACAAATTTGGTGGCCTCACTTTGCTCCCGCGGAACAGTTTTCCGTGGGTTGACCTGTATGACAGGTGAGCTCAAGCTGCAAAAAGTCTTTCAAGAAGATGCTTAGGGAGAATCCTGCTCATCTTTCTCCTTCATTGACGTGGGCACTTTAGCTACAAATACCAAAAGCTGACTGATAAGTAACAGTGTCATTTCTAATGAAGAATCAAAGTGAATTGCACCAGCAAGGCGGTCAAGGTAAAGCTGTGGGACTCCAGCCTGGCCCATTTCTTCCAAAATGATGGAAAGTGTTCAACAGGTAATAAAGACCAAGTTTGTTGCACAGCTTTGGACTGAACGCTTGCATCAGGGCTGGATGCCTCCAGCTGAACCTGCAGGCAGCGGGAAGGCCAGGCACACTTCCCCACTGGGAGCCCTTTGCGGGTAAAGAAACATCTGTGGTGGGTTGACTCTGGCTGGATGCCAGGTGGTCATCAAAGTCACTCTATCACTCACCCTCCTCAGCTGGACAGGGAGAGAAAATATAACGAAAGTCTCATGGGTCAAGATAAGGACAGGGAGATTGCTCACCTGTTACTGTCATAGGAAAAACAGACTGGACTTGGGGAAGTTAGTTTAATTTATTACCAATCAAACCAGAATCATGCAATGAGAAAATAAAAACAAATCTTGAAACACCTTCCCTCCACCCCTCCCTTCTTCCTGGGCTTAACTTTACTCCCAAATTCTCTTCCTCCTCACGCCTGGCAGCACAGGGGAACAGGGAATGGGGGTTGTGGTCAATGCATTGCATGTCTCTGATGCTACTTCCTCCTCACGTTCTTTTCCTGCTCCAACGTGAGTTGTTCCCACGGACTGCAGTCCTTCATGAACTGCTCCAGCGTGGGTCCCTTCCACGGGGTGCAGTCCTTCAGGAACAGACTGCTCCAGCGTGGGTCACCCACTGTGTCACAAGTCCTGCCAGGTAACCTGCTCCAGCATGGGCTCCTTTCTCCATAGGGTCACAGGTCCTACCAGGAGCCTGCTCCAGTGTGGGCTTCCCACGGGGTCACAGCCTCCTTTGGGCACATCCCCCTGCTCTGGTGCAAGGTCCTCCATGGGCTGCAGGTGGATCTCTGCTCCACTGTGGACCTTCATGGGCTGCAGAGGGACAGCCAGCCTTATACAATCTGCACAATGGGCTGCAGGGGAATCTCTGCTCCAGTGCCTGGAGGACTTCCCGCCCTCATGCACTGAGCTTGGTGTCAGTGGAGCTGTTTCTCTCACATATTCTCACTCCTCCTTTCTGACTGCAGTTGTGCATTTTTTTCCTTTCCTAAATACATTATCCCTGAGGTGCTACCACTATTGCTGATGGGCTCAGCCTTGCGCAGTGGTGGGTCTGTCTTGGAGCCATCTGGCATAGGCTTAGTCAGACATGGGGGAAGCTTCTGGCAGCTTTTCACAGAAGCCACCTCTCTAGCCATCCCACTACCAAAACCTCACCATGCAAACCCAATGCGGCATCTCATCCTTCTGGCCTGCCTGGGGGAAGGGGAGATGCCAAGACAGCTGGCCACCAGCCCTCATCCCAGGTCTTCTCCCATGGCCAAGAGTGGGGCCCTTGGTGATCAGCAGTGAAGCTGATATTGCAAAGGAAGAAAAAGCTAACAAGGAGGCAGGGAAAAAACAGCAAACGAACTATGATACTGAGGTGTGGAAGGAAGGAAGCCAAGTTGCCTGAGCCCTCCCACAACGTATAAACAAATGCTACAGGCAAAATCTGAAATGGCAGAGCAGAACCACAGTTTCCATAGGCTTTTCAGTCATAGAAGCCATGACTACTAGCTATTAAAACAGACTTAATGGCCAATAGCTTCCTGTCCTCTCAGGTGGTTACAAAACAACAGGGAGGCAGGCACTGCCAGCCCATCCTGTGTCGTGACCATGGCAGATGTCACCCTACAGTAATGGTCCCTCACTGCTTCCGAGGATGATCCTCATGCACAGCACATCCTAAAGAAATGTGCCTTTTTCTCCCCCCCCACGCCGGGTAATTTCTCTTTAATGATGCATAACGAAATTGCTTAGTGTTGTTTTCTCTGAGTGTGAACTACTGCTCATAGGAAGAGAGGGTAGCTCCTTCCTGCAGAACTATGATGGGAGGAAAGGATCTGCCCTCATTTATTTAATAAAGTAAAAATGAATGAAAATAAAAAATATTCTTAATGAAAGGTGATTTTTTTTAATTAAAAAAAAAACAAAAACAAAAACAGAAACAAAACATAATAAACCCCAAATCCAAATAGGAATAGTCTCCCAAATAATTGAGATAAACTTTAAAAGTTCCACTCAATGTTGAAGGAAAAGCGTTAATGGAAAACGTTTCTGAAGCAGAGAGAATTCTGTGTTTATTAACAGGAAAAGTTCAGAAGATTAATCATATAGATTCTTTGATATTTCTCCTTGCAAAAGCATCATCCTAATAAGAAAAAACTTTTTGACAAGAGAACCCTCACTGTTGAATACATGATGGTTACTCTGGAAGAGGGAACAAGAGCTAGCTTGTTGAAATGACACTGCAAATGCAGAAGAAAAGCAGGCTTTACTGAGGATCAGTTCTAAACACTTCTGTAGATGTTTGTCTTACAGATGCGAATTAAGTGGGAGCTGCAGTCCAACTTCTTGGACTACCTCGAACGCAGCATCAGTGGGAGGAACGAAGGTAGAAAAATATCTCATCCTTGCCATTTATTTTTTTCTCTGTTCCTGCTGGTTTTAATATTGGCAGAGGATTCCCTAGGGTGATGGTAAGGCCATTTGCCTCTGAAGTGCAGAGATCAACAGGCAACTCAGAGAAAAGCCATGCTGGGGGAAGAGAAATCCAAATCGCAAGCCAGCAAGTTTAGTGTTTCCACCCATGGTTTTGCAAATAAAAATTTAACTGACCTCTGCTTTGCCTGTACAGCTGCAACATTAATAATAGCCATGCACCTTGTAGATCTGTTGTTATTTCCATCACAGCAAGTCCAAAGCAGTGAACAGAGCTCTGAGTTTTTTTTATATTACTGAAATTCGCATAATTGTGATTTTCTGATCCTTTTCCTGCATTATCATTAAAAAGAAAAAATGAAAAACTCTTTCTTCTTCTACTCAGAGTCCTCTGTCACTCTCCATGCCCACTGTATGTTATCTGCCCCCTCATTATCTCGACCAGAACAGTAAAAGCACAGACAAAAACCTCTGGAGCTAACTTAGAATACTGGATGTTGTATATTACCTAACTAGCCAGGTTCCTTTTGCAATCAGATTTCGATTTGATATCATGGCTGGGAATCTTGAAAATGGTTCTGATTCTGACCTTACTTCTGCTTCACTCTTGTTTATGCACTTTTCTCACCTCCAGAAGCTTTGAGCTTTATTTCCTTTGTTTTTTATTTTACAAATATTAATGTTTTAGGTTGCATGAAAGTCTGAGGTTTCTAGAAAATACTAAACCTAGGGTTTCAGGACAACCCACACACTTCCAGTGCTATACTAAACCATTTCCAGTAACAACCCATTAAATGTGCATCAGTACAGAAATTTTTGGTTGATAGTTTTTTTTTTTCTTTTCTCCCCTGGATAGGAGGTACCTCAGACTTCAGAACAACTTAATTTCTGACCTCATGAAGGTTCCTAGTGCTATTAGCTCTAACCCAAACTCCATTCCTGTGCTTTCTCAGTGGGGGAAGGAGGGCAGAGGAGATGGGCACCCATTACCTTCCTGGCAACACCAGAAGAGCTGCAGGGACATTATTCACAGGTGGTTTGGAAACAGGCCAGCTACAGTATATGAAAGCCAAGTGAAATGCATATGGCAGTCTTGGTCTTTTGAGCTGTTGTGTTCTGATAATATCACACCAAATGAAAAGCAAAACAAAACAACAACATCAGATTTGACCTTCTCTGGTTCTGGACAAAAAAAACATTATCAAGGAGGCTTTTGGCTTTCATATCTCTTCCATCTAATATGTGCCTCCCTAGTGAATGTTTTACAAATCCCAGT
Source organism: Columba livia (assembly GCF_036013475.1). NCBI lineage: Eukaryota > Metazoa > Chordata > Aves > Columbiformes > Columbidae > Columba > Columba livia. Next base: position 94,011,104 of record NC_088603.1, read on the forward strand.
GGATTTTTTTTTTTTTTACTTATTTTATTCCTTCTTTATTCTCTTGTCTAGAAATGACAAAATTGGTTCCTAACTTGGAATGCAATTGTTTACGACAGTAAAGCAGTTGACTTCACTGCTGCCGTGCCATCCAAAAGGACTTTGTAATCTGGAAAAAAATGATTGTGTTGAGGAGAAAAGGAGCAATGGCCATTTCCCAGGCTTTTTTGACCTTCTGAGTGAGAACTGGAACTTGCCTAGTGGTTTAGATGCTAATCTGTCTACCCAGTGTGTGGGTGTGCTCTGAGTCACAGCCAACATGTGCACTCACTTCTAAAACAGGGCTTCCTAAATATTTTTGTAAGGGTAACTTTTGTTTAGCTTTCATTTGGCAGAGTCCCACATTGGGAATGGTCAAAAGCTCAGGAAGGACCATATGTTGTGTACAGAGCTGCTGAGAACAACTTTGAAAGTTTTCAAAACTTTTTCTCTCAAACTGAAGAAGAAAAGCCTCACCCCTCCTCCCAAACATGAATTAGGATATTGCTTGTTTCTCACCCACTTGCCAGCAAACTACATCTGTCAGCCTTCAAGTGTGCAACAACAACTGTCTGTCCACAGTGAAGATAAATGTATCTTTTTTTTTTTTTTTTTTGTGTTTGCTGTATTTATTTTTTCAATCCATGCCTAGTTACTTAAACTCAAGGGGCATTCTGCTGAGGACGCTCCAGGCAACTGTAACTGTGCAAGTACTGAGCAAACGGGATACAGTGGCCATATAGAGGCAGCAGGTATCATACAGATTTCTGCAAAGAGAAGTCTTTTTTTAATTTTTTTTATTGTTCTGCTTATTACATAACCGGGAACAGGGATAATGAACATGTTTCAGTCAGAGCATCACAGGTGTTACAAATTGCTTTCTCTCTTGGAGGCCCTGTTATTAACCCAGTTACTGCTGGTAATAATACCTACCGCTCTGCAAATAAGCCTGAAAAATGCACTGGGGCCAGATTCAATAAAAGGGCTTAGATGACTCAGCGTAAGCTGGTGTAATACCCTGTGTTTAAGATGTCAGGCCTTTGAGCAGAGTCTGAATCCTGTACCATAGCTCTATAAAGTGCACAAAGAGTGTTAGGTGCCTGCAATAACAACCCCAAGCAGCTTAGCATGCACCTGCTTAGACTTAGCCAATAAATCTGGCTGGGTGGGGAGAGGAACCTTAAATCCCACCTGACAGACCTGCAAGGAGATACTTGCATTCGGTTGAGATCTGCAAACCAGATCCCTTCCAAAATGTAGTTTTGTGAGTGTATTTTTTTTTCACTTTTGCCTTTTTCCCCCTTCCTTTCAGAGAACTGAGCAGGCCTTACACTTTTTAGTGTTCCTCCTGTGCCATAGTTGCCACACATTCCTATAACACCCAGCTGCTAAAGCTGTAACCTAGGAAGTGGATGTCCTAAGTGTAGCTCCCTGCTTTGGCTGCACAGTGTGTGTGGGAAGGGGGCTTCAACCCCCCCCCACTCCCCAGAGATTATGCAGTTAGCAGCTCTGAATTAGGTCAGTGTGAGTGGGCTGGAGGGATATGCTCTTCATCCTCCAGCTGCAACTGTGCAGAAAACAAGATTCATTAGTCTATGAAGAGAAAGGACATATTAAGCAACCGAATCATGTTTCCTCATGCTCAGGACACTCACCTGACATGAGGGCAACCAAGTTTCTGGCCCTTGTCTATGCTTGATTTTCTGTCTTTTAACCAGGGGTGGTTGTTTGTAAACTGCAAAAAAAGAAAAGAGTCCCAGGAGGGGAAGTAAAACCCAGGCCTGTCCAGCTCTGTGTGGAGTGAGTTGCCATAACCACCACCTGGCTGGTGATGGGGCTGGAATGGGACTACCTGTTGCCAGAATAGCCTCTTTCCTGCTGGCCAGGCTTTGTCTCAAGAAACTGAATGGATTTGAACCCAAATATATTTGAATATTCCCTATTCAAATAGGGAATTAAAATTTCCAGCTCTTCTAAGCAAATAGTCAGGCTACTATGTAGTGCTCAGGCAGAGGAGAGGAATTTTGCATTTCAGCAGCAAACAGCAACGGCCACTGCATGTGGTGAGAAACAGGTCCCCGAAAGCTCAGTGTGCTCTGAGGACACTTGTGGGACTGACTTTCCCTGTGTTAGGCTTAGTTAGGAATGTGTACAAAGCAAGACTTCAGTTGCTCACTCAGCTCCACTGATGTTGAGACAACTCAGGATGTGTGCGGAAGTACAGCTCCAAGCTCCTGGCAAACCTAAGAGCAAATAAGTCCTTGAACTTAATCACCACCACCTTTGTTGGAATTTTAGTCTTAAATGTCTTAGTTGGGTCAAGTTCCAGATCAGAAAATCTTGTATGGATTTGACACCTAACTCCTTTTCATATGAGCAGCAAGGGATCGAGCCCTTTGCAGACTGCAGTACTCCAAGGTACACCATCCCTCTGGAAGGAAACACTATGCAAAGGGTTCATCTCAGTTACCCCATTACAACTTTGACTCAGTGATGATGCTATTGGCAACATAACTGGGCCAAAAATATGGCAGCAGAACTGGGTTCTTTTTTTAGAGGCAAGGCCACACTACAGGATGATGAGGATAAATGCAAGTAAGCAGATCTGTTGCTAACAACAGCCAATCCAGTAGAACCTCCGTCCCTTGTAAATCCAGTGCAGCAGAAACCTCACGGATGTGATGAAGACAAACTCTCCAAAGAGTCAGAAACCTTTCCAGACCTAAGAGCTCAGTGGACCATATATGTACGTGCCTCTGAGATGCAAAGTATATGCTGAGCGGTATGGCAAACATATCCCAAGTCCATTTTAAACTTCTTTCTGCTGTTTTCTTCTTCAGTGTCATTTCCCTTCCTTGTAAAGCCAGCCTCGGCCAGTCACTCATTGTCCCTCAGAAACCATATGCCTGCACGGGGAGCTGAACACCACTAGCTACTTGGTAGCATTCCCATCCATGTTACCACAGCAGCAGGAACAGCAAAATATTAAAGAGAAAGATGCCATGTGGGCAAAGTCCCTGCATCCCCTGGGTTCGTAAGTAGCCTTTGTACAGCTGCCAGGCCCTAAAACAGCCTGCAGAGCTCCGGCGTTCGCTCCCGCTTCTTTTCCTGCTGAGCCTGGCACATTTCTGGGACAACTGAGATTGTGTGCAAAACGAGTAGCCAGCACTGGTTATACCCACTTCATGTGTTTTTCAGAGAAGCATTTTGGTGTCCCATCTACTCAGAGTAAGCACAGCTTAGTTTCCCTAATTATACCCCTCAGTAACCTTTGACTGGTACAATTGTCCTTCTTATATTTCTGACTGGGCTCCACCCTTGCATTGCATAAGCCCTTCTTCCAGAGATAAGTCAACAGAGAGGAATTCACATGGAAATATCTTCCAAAGTGGGGCTGAGATGAGGAGCATATGAAGAGCATGTGTTTTACTTGTGGCTTGTTTTCAGTTTATTTTTTCTCCCTTTGGACATATCCGATCTTCAAAAAGTAAGGAGTGGTACAGACTTCATTTCTCATTAGCTGACTACAGCTATAGATTGGATTGACATAAACTAATATCTTAACTTGGCAAGTTACCAAAAAATCAGGGACAAAAAAATCTGACAGGCAGCATGATTCCCTGAAAAAAATTCCTTAAATAAATCTTCTGTTTTGATAATATGACAGCTCTGTTCAATAACAGTAACTGTAATGGGACTGTATATTTTGATTTATCCAAGAAAGTCAACACCATATGACATTTTGATTTAAAATGTGCGTTAACTGGAACTTACAGGATGTGCATTAGATGGATTAAGAATTGATTCCAAGGTAGATCTTTAAAAGGTAGTTGTCCATGAGGAGATAGTTAGGGCTGTTTTTCTTGTGGTCCACCTGGGACCAGTTCTTAGTCTGACATGCTTTACTATAGCAATCCACAATACAAACAAACCAACCGAAGAATCTGAAGTCTTTACTAACAAATTTGGTAGGTGATTAAAAAAAATAAAAAGTGAGGTTATTAATAGGGAATCACACCTACTTTGAGAATGATCACTTTTTAAAATGGTCAACATCTAAAAAAATGCATTCTGATATGATCAAACAAAAGATTTTTAGATTTGAAAATAGAGAAATGAGGCTGAGGATGAGCAAATATCTGGGAAAACTGTTCCAGGAAAGGACTTTTTAAAGACTCCACCTAGACAATCACCACATTTTTATCTCCTCAAGACACAGAGAGAACAGAGACCTCCCACATTTTTTCATCACCAGACACATAATACCACAGTGCTGATCTTAAGCAGTGAAAATGAAATATATCACTTTTAGAATTCTTTCTCAAATCTTAATTCTAAGTAAGCCATCCTGAAAGTGTATGTTTGACATTTTGTGGCTGGGAAAACTTCGAGATCATAATAAAAAACAAAAGCAAACAAGCAAAGAAAGAAACAACCACCCTACCCCAAACAAAATTCCTTTTGGGTTAAAATTTCCTTGCTTGATTTTGGCTTAAAGGTGATTGCCTTTTGGAAAGACTGAAAAAAATAATTTCAGTAGTTCTTAATTTTGTGACACATAATTAAAGTGTAAGCACAGAAGTTCTGTGTATTTTTAAAAAAAGAGTTGTTCAGACTGATTTTCTTCCCTCTCCCCCCCCTGCTTCTTTTTTTTGTAAAGGTTTAGACCTGTGTGCTTTGTGATATGGTCTTCTAGACTTATGAAAAAGTATATATATGGGCTCTGGGAATACACAAATATTACCAAAAGGAGCAGACCAAGAAAAGATATTCAAAATACATGAAAAAGTATGAAACCATTATTAAAATAAACAATAACACAGAGGCAGAAGTGCAAAAACATGGCTTCTGTTATTTTCCTTTGAAATCTACGTTTGCAAGCAGCTGCTTAGGAATATCTAGGACTATGTCACATAGTTAGGAAGTCTGTTTACCACTGTTCCAGAAGGAACTGCATTTATTAGATACATTTTGCTTTCTAAGAGGAGTTAAATTCATTGTTATAGCAAATGCAGTATATATTCATTTGAAAACCATCTCTGCCAGGAGGGACTTTTCAAAAGGTTTCAGAAAGGTTGACAAGGAAGGTGGTGTGCTGAGCCTAGTTAGGTAGCTGTGCCTGTATGTGATATGTACACCTCCCACAACATTGTTTGACAACTAATAGTTTTTGAGACAGGAAAAATACCCCACAACAGTAGCAAGAGATGGTGGAATCTCTGTGCTGCCATTTTGGACATTTTGTCTTCTTGGTATTGTCATATCTGTCATGAGACAAGCCTTCTGAAGAGAGACCTGACACCAGACGTTACTAATCATTAGTTTGCCCCAGCTGTCTGGTGAAACAGATTGGCAGACCAGAGAAAATCACAGCTAACACTCACAATAAAGGAAGAGTATTCACCTGTGGAGTGAATACCCTGGCACTAGAGCATTAGACCTTCATGGGTCTACAAAAAACATGTCCCATTACTAACTATAGGATAATTTTTCGATCTTGTAACCATCCCAGTGTGTCTTGAAGAACAAAAAATACCCCGTAAGCGTCTTAGTTTATCCTTGAAAGACATTTAGGGAGACAAATGACATTAAGCAGAAGACACATGGAAATGCATCATCGTGGACAGCTAGACCATAGGTTCAGGTACAAAGTTTTGAGTTTCTTGTTGACTTCACATAGCAAGAGCTACAAAGCCAATGGCTCCCAACAAGTAACTGCAGACTCCCAAAGATGTGCCATGCCCATTTTGCTTAGCAGAAAGGATTTCTAAAAATATATGTTTTTTTTTTATTTAAAAGCTAATATCTGCAGCTGGTTGACCTTTGGGAACAGTCCAAGAAAGCACCTAGTTTTGAGCTGAAATCTGTCATCCACTGAGGCACAATTCGGCCCTTTACAGCTAGAATGGACCATTAGTTTGTCCGTTTAATATGTCAGATATGTGCACTACCTGTTCCTGGCAAGTGCTTAATACTGTAAATGCAACAAGGCTGGTCCTCCACATAGTCCTTTCTTCAGCCCATTTGATAACTGCATTGGCTTCAGGGGGGTCACTGCTGATTCATGTCACCAGAAGATGTAATTAGAGTACCCAGATCACCCATCCTGAGGTATTACAGGGCTTCATTCCTCCTATGGATTTATTTCCTTTGGGCCAAACTGATAGAAAAATCTCCCCTTCTCTTTTACACACATGCAAAAAAAAAATGACATGCAGTATAAAATTATATTTCATATACAAAACTGAGCCATTTGAGAGCTCCAGTGAGCTTTTATGTCTTCCATAAAAGGCAATTGGATTACTTTAACACAGTATGACTCTTGTTTTCTTTTTTAACATTAAAGGGAACAACAGAAAGAAAAAAAAATCAGTCCATGAAAGAGAAAAATGCTCACTTACATTGCTCAGGTTACAGCAAAGCTAAAAATAAATCATTGTCATCCTGTTTTTAAAAAATCTTTAATAAGACAATAGGCAGCAGACAGGAAAGCATCACTGGTTTTTTGTTTGTGTTTTGTTTGTTTGTTTGTTTGTTTGTTTGTTTTGTTTGCTTGTTTTTAAACACATATATGATAACTCCAGGTTTCATTCAAACTTGGTTAAAATCAGTTGGTTAGGAGTGGGCTGGCTCCTAAATCAGCTCAGCAGGACACTGTACATAGGAAGATTTTTAACTTTCACCTTTTGCATATGGGACTCTGTAGGTAGTAGAAAAAAGGACAAAATATAAAACATCTCTTGGTGGGTAAACTGCACCTTTGCTGACACCCTTTCCTATTCTGCTGTTGATAACCAACATAAATCACTGTACAAAGTGACCTTTTTACATCCAGAACAAAGGTGATCCTTCCACCTGGAATAAGTTTTAAGTAACATCAATGTGAAGTTGGCAAAACAAGCTGGGCCATTCAAGAGGCAAAGTTTCTTGAGTTCAAAGAGAGAAGGTTTTTTTGCACTGAACTTTGTTCTGGCAGTGTATTGAAGTGGCTTCAGGACATACTAGTTCCATTTCTACCTTTGCTTACTATTTTGTTCAGACAAGTCCAGTCCAGACGTAGATACCTGACTTAATTGTAGTCAGCTACATTTCTGCCTTTCTGTCATATACGTTTTTAGCACACTGGAAATCTGACTTGGTGTTTTTCGGAAGTCTTTTAAAACATTCCTAACCATTTTAAAAGACGACATATACAGATTTTTGATGTTTTTGTTGGTGGTGTTGTTTTTGTGTTTCTGTTATTATTGTTATTTCTTACCTGTGTTACATTTTCTAGTAATAAAAAATAAAACTTCTGGTTATCAAGGAAGTTCTGTGACAGCTTAGTTTGGGGAAGAAGGGATGGATCAGGGAATATTTCCACTATACCGTAACTCTCAACTGACATTTTCATAAAGTATTAGAAAGCGAGCTGATGCCTTAGGAAAAAGAGGCTTTGCATTGCCAAAAAGGCACCGGTTTTAATCATGCTATGTCCTTCTAGAAAATGCTTTCACGGCACTCCAGTCTGCCACTCAGGCTGCTAAATCAAAGCTCATTGTTCACATTCTCCACCACACAAGCAGCCCCACGCCACAGCGCTTTGCAAATACAAGCAGAAAGTCAAAGATTAAAGCAAGTTTCTTCGAGTTGCTTTTATATCAGAGTTCTTCATACAAGTGTCCTTTCTATTGCTTATAAGTACACTAATCACATTTCAATTGCATGCCTACAATATAAAGTTAATAGCTTCCTTATTTCCTTATTTTAGCATTTCCCCTCTACTCCCTCTGTCTTTTCAATTATACTGGCTAGATCATTTCTTTCATTTCCTTTCACTAGTGTCCTGCTCTCATTTCTTATACAAAATCATATTGGGTCACTTACACTTTTCTTGAGGATAAGCACACGACAGCAGCATCTCTTGCTCCACCATGGTGCCGCCTGTTGCAGAGGTCAGTGGTCTTTTGAATAGCGCTTTAAGAAAATGTTTTGGAAAGCTAAGCTCACTCATGCAGGCTTCTGATCTCCTCCAGTACTCTTGGCTTCTGTATGTTGTCACATGTTATCCTCCCTCCTGAGAAACCTGTGAAACAGGTCTGGCAACACGCATCTTGTGTGTCAGAAGAGTTTTAATTGATTCATTGCAACAGGCACCCACCCTCATTAAAAAAAAGAGCTGTTGAAAGGAGTAGTCTCTTAGCGCCTCATTTAAAATTACAGAACTTAACGAATGTGACAGCTGGTGCACTTTAAAGGGAAACTACTTTTGGGTTTGCGAATATACAGGAAATGATTTAAAATCAAACTTACATGCCAAGTAAACCACAGCTAGCGGTATAATTCAGACACTCCTGTGCTGTGGGAGAGCAGGAATCCTGCTGCCGTGCACCACGGTGGCAAGGGCTGCCACTGCGTCTCCCCAAGGCACGATTTCTTGTGGGACAAAACCACCTACGTCCTGGCTACATAGGCCTCTGTCTCCATGAACAACAACTCTGATTGCTACTGATGTAAACAAATTGTGTGGACTTGATTTCTGAGAAATGCTTCCCCAGGAACACGAGGTTAATAGTGCTTCAGAGAGGATTTCTCCAACAACTGCAGAGGTCACTCTGCCTTTCAGCAGCCCCTGTCTGCCCACCTGGGGCTCAGCGAGGACACACAGCACTACCCGGCAAGCCCCTCACAGCTCAGTTAACATCTGCTGCCCTTGTGACCAAGAGAGATTGCAGGCGGACCCTCACTAAGACCTGTATCAATTTCATATCAGGGCACATCTTGTAGTACCCCCACAGCAGTTTCCTACTGCTGTTGCTCTTGCAAGCTGGGGGTACCATTGTCAAGTGCAAACTAGGCTGTAGTTAGCAAGGAACCAAAAAGCAGGAGACGCGGGATTTATGCCTGACTCTGCCTCTAATTTGCCCTGTCACCTTGGGCAAATTGCTTTACCTCTTGGTGTTTCTGTTTCCCCATCTCTCACACATGCATAATTATAGTTCCCATTCTTTGGAAAATGCTTTGAAATCTCTGTACAAAATGCAGCATGAAAGAAGAAGCTATCATTATTGCACACTTGTAAAATATTGGGATGAGGCTGACAATAACCGGTGAGCATTAGAGATTTCATGCATGTGAAGTGGTGTGTTTTAAGAGGAACATGACCTTATTATAATAATGACTTAAAAGTAAAGATACTCCTACAGAATTTGGCAAAAGTTCAGTTTCTGTTTTCACAGTAGAATGCTGAGGGAAAAATCTAAATCAATTCTCACTTCTAGGAACATTACGCCCTCCTGGAAACAGCAAGCCCACCAGAGGTTCCTCAGTGGAAAATGACATAATATGGCAGTTTCCTGCTTTTCTCTCACCTGGGTAAATAAAATCTCTTATTTTGCAGCCTCTGAGTACTTACATTGTACTCAATAGGTCTAAATATGCATCCTCTCTCTCTCTCTCTCTGAAAACTAAAATTCAAAAAGCTTACAAAGATTGGCTTTTTTGCAGTGCAGGTAAGATTGAACAGATTGATGCAAAGTTATGTTTTCCAGATGCTGAATTCAGTCACATGGGAGCCCATACTTGTTTTAATACTTCAGCAAACAAAATGGAAGAGGTGTTTTTATTCACCCTGTTTCTAGAGTGTTGCTCATTAAGGGATTGCAAAAGGGCATGATAGTGACCTGATTTTCCCCTGGAGTTTAGAGCAAATAATTTTTCACCCTCTCTGCTTGGGAAGAGAGCAGCTCCTGGGCTGTGAGAAGTGCAGGGTGGAGCTGCCTTGGCCTTCCTGCCTCTGCTTCGGCTGCCGTAATCTATTCACTTTCCCTCTCAATCCGAAGACATCTCAAGTGATAACAACACTCTTGAGATGATACACTGAGGACCCATATAAGGTTGAAAATGAAGACAAACTTGCAGAAGTTTTCAGGATTTATATTGTCTTGTGTTGTCTGTGAAGAAAATAAGTCATTGCTTTTTTTCCACTGTATCCATTTTCTCCAGAACAGTTTCCAATAGAAATTTATTTATCCGCTGCCCTGCTTAGACTAATATCCTGGGTAATTCTTAACATGGGCGATAGCGCAGAGATTAAGTTGGTCAAAACTGAGTTGAAAATAAGTGGCTGTGGGGAAATAACTTTTTGTGAAATGCCCCTTGATTGCGCACCCATACTGGCACATTCTGAAAGCTTACCTGTCTTGAAACATAATTCTCTACATGACCTAGCATGGCCACCCAGGTTTATTACAGACCAGGAGAACGGTAGAAGTATAACCTACTCACTTCTTACTCCATAATCCATTAATTTCAGAGCCATGTTCTGAGATGTCCTAAGGTTGCTGCACTGATGATTTATAGTAAGAAGTGAATCACTTAGAGCTGCAAGCTCAGAAGCTCTTGGAAGTACATTTGCAGAAGGACACACATTGATTTGTATCGTCTGAATACATACAGTTGCAGTAGGTGACTTCCCAATAGTCACATTCTTACGACATCTGCAAACTCGTACTGGGTATCAGATTAGTATAGCCTGATTTGAATTTCAGTGGAAAGGACTGTTGTGAAAAAAAGAAAAGCTGCTTCTAGAGAGATAATATAAAAATTGCACGAGAAACCCTTTATTTTTTTTTTTCTTTCTATGTTGAGCTGTAACTCTGTCTCTGGACAAAACAGGTCAGGAATTTAAGCTGTTACCCAGCCTTTGGAAATGGAGGGTACACTGTGAGTTGATTCAAACTTTTCACAGCAGAAAACTGAAAAACAGCAATTGAGGCTAGGCTTTTTGTGCTTGATATAACATTTGGGTGAGTGAACACATTTAGTCAAACATCAAATCCTAAAAATCTTAAAATGTTCTAATGATCTAAGTGAACCAGTATTGTCAACTGCAGCAAAAACATTTGGCAGAGTCAAGTTTACATACAAAAGCATTCTGTTGTAATAATGAAATTACAGTATGAAGTGATAGCAACCATTTATGTCTTTGGACAGACTCCAGGCATTCAAACTGATGTATACATTTGTACATGAGCTATTGCAAAGAGTGTTCAAATGACAAACATCCTATAATTGTGGTGCTTGATCTTCGAAGAAGCTCATATCTATAATTATAATCATTGTCTGAAAAAAGCAGTGCAGGTTTACAGTAACTGTGCAATTGATGTTTGTCTCCACTTCAGTCACTGAAGTGACAAAATAACAAAGTCATGCTCACATCTGCTTCCTTACAATGCTGCATTTGTCCTCACCCCAGTATCTGGCCACAACCTACCATTATGTGTCATTAGCTTTCCATGGAACTCACCAAAGGCTGTCCAATTCAAGAATGATTTGGGAAGATGCCAAAAGCCCGAAAGTGGACCCTAACTGGCATAAAATGGAGCAGGTTTAAGCAACTGCTTCTTCAAACAGCACAGGTTTCCCACTTCAGGTAATAACTGTTACCCACTGCAATGTGAAGATGAAATCCTGAGTACATTGGTCCACAGAGACATGTGATGGTGTCATCCAGGCCACTTGGGTAATCTTGGCTTTTCTAACTGAAGGACCCTAAAATGCTTAATTCAGCTGAATAGTGTTCAAAAATGGCTTTCAGGTATTACTGCAAAGCCTCTGCTGTTTGCAGAACAAGTGGTACAGGACTTGGGCAAGAAGAGAAAAGGGAGACAGTGCTCCCTTTGGAAGGGTTGAAGTTCACTTGGGGAGAAATGATGTTGAAATTGCTGCTTCAACCTGGAAACAGTGAGCTGTGAGGTTATAAAAGACAAAGATGTGAAGTGTGGCATTTGCAGAGTACATATGCACAGCAGCCACGTGCGGGTGAGAGGCACAATGCACACTGGACCCAGAGCTGCTTGGTACAAAAGGCTTTAGGAATCATTAGCTAGCTGCATCCATGTGCTCAGAGTGAGAGGCTGCTTCCCTGCGCTGAGTTTTGGACACCTGCAGTGTAGATCCAGGTATGTGAGGTGGTCAGCCCAGGATGACTCCATGGTCAGTGGAGAGAAATAGTCATGCTGAGGACATGAGTCATCTGAGATGTTCCAGACTTCTCTTTTGGGAGAAGACAAACCATGCCCTAGACCCCTTTGTGCACTGATTCACTCTCCATTGTCTGTAAAGGGGACATACTGTGACCATCTCTGAGGTGAACTTCTAAATTTACTAAGATTAATTCTGCTTTTCAGACACTGCACAAAACCAAAAAGGTTGCATTAGTTCTTTTAGTTGCACTTTTCCCTTCCTTATCTCAGATAAGAGGATGACCATTTTCCACTAATTTGTGCCCTGTGGACTCTAGGGTGGACCTGAGACATACCTCATCTTCCTGAGACCTACCATTTGGACCCTAAAAAGTAAGAGGAACCACAAGGAAATATACAGCAATACCACTGCTGAACATATCACTGCCTAGAAGGAAAACCAGGGGACCTGTGTGGAACACTTGAAATTTATCCTAGAACAAGATTTCCTGAAGTTTATATAAAACTGTTGTGTTTGGGGTTTGCTGTTGGTTTTTGTTTGTTTGTTTGCTTGCTTACTTTAAATTAAGCAATGACTCGACAGTTCAGTTTCTCAGGGTCACAAATCAAAAGCCATCATGCATTTTTAGGTAAACTCCAAGTATCCACTGGCAGGGTAATTTCTGTGTGACGTGTATCTGCTGTCAGACACAGTACAGATTTATGCAGAGCAAACAGAAGTGAGAGAACTTGGCACACTGGCTGCTTCATCTGGAGTCATTTCAAGGACTGCAGCTTTAAATACTTGCCCATTCAACACTACTATCAAAGGTTTTCCTCCGAAGCTGCCAGCTCCTTTAGATTAATGAGCAGAAAGCCCATCAGGCTGAAAGGGCCATGGGAGTGAAATCAGCCTGGCAAGCTGCTGCAGAAACCTGAAGGGATGCAGGGACCAAATGCTATGAGGAAGCGATGTGCTTTCATGCTCTCTTTGAAGGCAATGCAATGTGCTGTTAATTCAGTGCTATTATTTTTTTCTAGCTTCAGCTCAAGGGATCAACAAACACACCTGAAGGCACAAGGGATGTGTTTAAACAGAGGAGATGTGAAGAGATTCAAACCTCAGACTTAAAAACAGGCAAACCAAAAAGACTGCATAAGGCAAAAAGGAGGCAGTTGAAGTAATTGCAAAAGCAAAACTGTGCAGAATAATGAATCTAGTGATCAACTGCTGCCAGCACACGCAGATTTCCAGTTACCTCTCTGTGCTGTTCCACTGCCTAATCCTGCCTCTTGAGGAAGGCATAACCTGGAAGATAGTTTTTTAAGTATTAAGTTCTCTTTCCAACTTGTTTTCTCTCCATATTGGGTCACATTGTGGTGTTTCTGGTCAATGGGTTTGTGAACCACAAGGGCTGATGCACTGTGAGTCTGCTTCTGCCACATACCAGCACTTGCAGCACGTCCTGTCAGAGCCCTGCTGATTGACTTAATTACTTGCAGCTTTGAATCCAGATTCAGGATTTCCTAGAGTTCATCTGGCCATTACAGATGAAGCTGCACTGAGATGCTTGATGGGCTGACATCGCGTAGGTCTGTAGCTGTTTGCTTTGCCAGTAATGAATCAAACTAGTCTCATATCGATAAAATAAAGTCATATGTAAACTGTGAGAGTCCCATGTTAAAGTCAGAAAATCATGCTCTGCAGGTCAAGATTGTTCTTGCTGAAAAAGGTAGGGAGAGGTATATATCCAAATGTCAGCCCTGGAATTCTTTATAATGACAAATAAAGGCAATACGTAAGTTCCTTTTTAATGCTCCTACATTAACCAGAAAAGGAAGGACTGCATTAGTTGCTTCAATTCAAAATATGTTAATAGAAAAAAAGGTCTCCACCACTGTTTGTGCTTGGATGATTTTCCATAATTATCCTCTGCAGATCACCCTAAAACAAAGGAATGGGGAAGCCAAATTAATTGAACTGAAGGAGTGAGGATAGCTGGAGAATAGAGGGCATGGTTAATTCCCTTGGTTGTTGAAACCCACAGTTAGGTGTCCTCCTCAGAGCCCATTTGCAGCTGGTCCCACCACTTGGAGCATCTCAGTGTACATCAGGGGCCAGAAGCATCTTCAAGCAGTGCTGGGTTAGGGGAAAATGAAGCTGGCTTAAGAACACTGTTGTACATGTATTCCTCTCACTGCTTGTCACAGTAGATTTCAATCTATTTTTCAACTACAATTAACACCAACGCCTAGTTCTTCACCCTTGGTGCTGAAAATTACTTTCACTGGGAACAAAAAAAACCCAGAAAGGTATAATAATGAGAGGAAGAGGGCAGTCTTGCTAATTAGCCATTGCATGTAGCCAGGTTCTTTCATAAAACAGTAATTAAGCATAAATAGATCAGATAATTCTAATCTTTGCTGGAAGTGATAGGTTAAAACTAGAGAGCACATTGAGTGTATTGAATATACAGGAGATCCCTAGTATAATTATATATATGTGAAGTTAAAAAAGGGTATAATTCCAAGGGAGAAGAAACAAAACAAAACAAAAAACCAAAAAACAACCACAAATGTTCATTTAAAAAAATAATAAAAAATCACTTAGGGTGCAGGCTGTTGCTCCGAGTTACTTGGAGGGTTTAATTATGCTGCATTTCTTGGATGAGTAAGCTTCTTGACTTCTTTTCGATGTGCTGACCAGAGGACATATGTAAGCTTCACTGTATTTAGTACATACCTTAGGACAGACGAATTCCAAGTGACAGGCACATAGTTTCATGCAGCAAAATGGTGACTCATCATCACCATCAAGTTATCATCACACAAAATGTCAACAAAGAAATGGCTAAATTCCTGGCAAGTGAGTGTGACACCTTAATGACACGGAGTGGCATTTTGCTTCTTTTCTGCAGTTGTAAGCCTCAGAAACATGACTCCTTCCTTGTTTAGTTTTAAATCCCATCATTCCTTTTGTCTTGATACTCATTTTCACAAACATGACTCTTACACACCCCCTACAAGCAGGCAGCCCCTATTAACTGTATCTTTAAATTTTAAGAAAACCTAATGGAGGAGGAGCCCAGCACCAAAGGAACCCAAACAGGAAAAGGCCTTGCAGAAGCAACCCAGATTCAGGCAATCTCCAATTAAAACTTTAATTCTACTAGATTATCTGTAGAGTTTCCAACAATTGAGGTGAATTTGAAGCTCAAAATGCAATAAGATTTACACTTAAGGAAGAAGCTAGAAATGCCCCCATGCAACTCCATTCTGAACTACGAAGCCAGATGTGTCCACACAGACCAGAAAATAAATCTCCGCCACTCAGACAGCAAGACGACAGGGCATCCTCTGTCTAATCTAATCATCTCACTAAGAACTGCACAAACTCTTGGTGTGGCTTCAAAAATCAGTTAAGTGTTCAGTTAGATATTTGTATACTTAGGTGAAAAGAAGTGACATGTTGGGTACAGATTAGCTTAGAGAAGGATAGCAAGAAACTATTTTTAACACTGCATAGGATCAATGCTTCAAGAATATGACTTTTGTATATATGTTTGCTGAATTAAATCAGTCTTCACTTATGTTCATTACATATCGATGCCGCTTTAACTTATGCACAAGACTCCAGCTTTGTCACATCTAAGTGCAATATGCTTAATAACTCAGAACTTTGAAGTATTATATCTATTGATGTCTTTGCAACTAGCCATGGAGCTGTGATTTTAAGAATTCTTTTATATTTCCAAATACTTTCTACACAAAGGGATGACATCTAGCTTATTATGCACTGCTACTGATTTCTTTGGCGTCTGTGCTTTCCTTGCTGGGGATCAGGAGATTTGATCAAAGTTGTAAATAAAAAAATACAGTCTAGGCTCAACTTTTTTCTTCATCCAGG
Source organism: Columba livia (assembly GCF_036013475.1). Taxonomy (NCBI): domain Eukaryota; kingdom Metazoa; phylum Chordata; class Aves; order Columbiformes; family Columbidae; genus Columba; species Columba livia. The sequence continues at coordinate 94,026,974 of NC_088603.1, forward strand.
TGACTTAGGTGTAAATGCTCAATATATTGTACAATAGAAGAGATTGTTCTAGAAGGTGTCCAAGACCATTAAGTAAACATGACCATTTAGAAGGTAATTTTTTAATGCTTGACATTAATTTTCAAAAGACAAAATACTTATTCACATAGCTATTCAATTTAACTTCACCACCAAAATAAATTCAATTCAGTTTCTTACAACTATCATATTGGTTTTATGGTAGTAGCTTTTAAATTAAGAAAATGAAAAAGCTACAATTATTTTTTTATTTTTTTTTTACACTGCTTTACGCCTATATATAGTTCTCATATTATGATTCAAATTACCAAAATAATGTCATCTCTTCATGGCTTATCCAAGGAGGTCTGTGATATAGTGCCAACATATACCTCTCAGTATTTCTGCTGTTAATTACCCTGATCTTATAAATCTACACTGACACCATGATTTAAAGTCTTCTTGTTCTTGATGAAGTCACACACACCAGCATGGAGCATGAAGGTGTTAGCTAGTGGGTCTTAGAACTGCTTTATAAAACTCTGTGCGAACACTGAATTTTAGGAGCTAACAGAATGCCATTCCAGCAGAAGATGTCAACATTTCCTGGGAAACAATTCAAACTTACTTATCATCTGCACAAGGATGCCTTTTTGCCTTTCAAGAGCCCTGTTCTTACAGTGACAATGCTGATGTTCTGTTATTTGTGGTTTTTTATTCTTTGGGTTTTCTTTTAAAAATTGTTTTATTATTTAAAAAATTTGTGGTTTGCAGTCTGACCTTTTTTGGTCTGCTCTTAAGGACCAGGTACAGTTTGTAATTGAGTGAGTCTGAAAAACAGAAGTGGAATGATGGTCCTCTGATAATTGAGTAAATGAATGAGATCAAGTAATTAAAAGGAAGTTGATCCTATTCTTATCTAGCATGTGTTGTATACTTTGAGAATAAATTATCTTTTTCTGTGTTTGCTGCTTGATGTAAATATCAGTGATTACCGCAATCTAAGCCCAGTACTCTGTAGCAAAGGCTTTAGAAATAAGTGTGAACTACCACCGTGTGTTGTGTGTTTCTGCTTTTAAACCCAGAAATTCTCTTCAGTGATTTACATCAATGTAGTATTTGTTCCATTAACAATTTTGATGAAGTGATAGAAAACCAGAAATAAAAATAATAGGGAATCCAGCTGATTTCCCGTCTTTGAGCAAAGATACACTAACCAAAAAAACCCCAACCCCTTTTATAGGATGCATTAGATACCTTATTTCATCAGTCAGTGGTACCTCAGCATATAATGTCATTCAATATTTAATGATGTAAGCGGATCAGACTTTTTGCTAGTGTGAGTCAGCTTCATATTCATGATGCATCTTCATTAGCATGTTAGTCCAGATCAGGAGGGCCTGCTAAAGCAAGTTCCTGTGCTTTGGTTTGCCCTAAGAGCATGTGAATTGCACAGAATTCCAGCCACAAATAGGCATTTAGTCCATGGACTACAAAAATCCCTGACACAGAGATAATGGGGATACTCTATAGAGCCGCTCGAATGGCTCTGCACTGATTGCTGAAGTAGACATGGCCTCAGACTGCTCAGCACTGCTCCTTTGGTAAAATGCTGTGTTTTTTTTCTGGTGGTCAAAACACGTTGCCTCCAAGAGAATATGTTCAATAAAAGAAGTTTCTTCAGGGGAACAGGCCATATTTTTGGAGGGAAAGGATGAGAGGAAGATTAAAACTATTCAGTACTGTGGAACTGATGGAAATGGGGGGCTTGGGGCTTTTTTGATTGACTTTGCTCCAATTTCTTATGGGATTTTAGGAGACTTACTGTTAATTATGCTAAGAATGTGAGTATTTTAACAGTGTCAAAAATACATCTTGAAGTTATCTTTCTATTTCCAAATAAGAACATTTTTGCCTCTAATTTTTTTTTTTTTTTTTTTAAATTGCATTTTCATCTAAATCCATGCTAAAACTCACACACTTTGGAAAATCACAGTTTCTTATGGGACTGAATTTCATTTTCCAGAAAGCTCTTCTCTTAAACTAAAGCGGAACGGCACTAGTATACCAGATACTGCCAAGCACATGTTTCATAACAGAACTATATACTACAATTCATTTTAGTAGCTGCTGCTACCTAGAAATCATTTTGTTAGTTGCGAGTTGTTATTTTTCCAGGAAAAGGCAGCAGAAAATTAACCTGTATATCCGAATTTGTGGTAAATGCCCGAGGAGCCTCACTTTCGCTCTAATTGCTTGTTCTCCTACAACAAATGATACAGTACTCTGTGTTCTTGAAGTTTTGTGCATTTCAAGGAGTCAAAGGAAAGAAAACTATTCTGTAGCCATGCCAGGCTCTGCACCTTCCAAGGAAGCACATTGCCGAGCATGCAGAAGAGCAAATATTCCCTTTTCCTTGCCTAACGCCCTGCCAACACCCATAGTGTTTGGGCTCCTCCCAAGGTCAAAAATGACAATAATTTCTCATCCTGGAAGAGATGGCATTAAAAACATTAATGTGAAGGTGTGTGAATCTTGGAGAGCACGGAGCTCACCTGCTCTGTCAATGCAGTAGAAAGATTTATAGTTTCTAATTTATTTGGGTGGCACCACTTTTAATGTGGTAAAAAAGAGATTGTTTTTTTTAATCCTGTTACTGCTTTAATAAGCAGATGCTATCTTGCATTTTTTAGGATAGTCAAATAACAGTGTGCACAGCCAAATTTATGCTTATACTAAAGAGTTGTCTTGGTACAAAATCTGTTCAAATTTTTGGGCATTATTTGTGGGGCAGCTTGGTTGAGGAATGGGCTTAGCATTTGACTCTAATTACAGCCATTGGTTTGTGGGTGTTCCGGTTTTATTGGGCACTGTCTTAGCTCAGTTTCTGTGCAACTTCTCTCTCTTGCCACCCAACAGGCAGGTTAACATTTCCAGTGGAACAAAACCCTCCTATGATTTCAGCTTGGACACTGGGGTTGCGATGGCGAGAGGGATTCCCCTAAGGAAGCAAGGACCAGAGAAGGAAAAGATGCTCAAAATTAGGGCAGCTGTGCTTAGCTGAAGGGTTCAGGCAAAGGCAACCAAAGAGAAAATGGAACATGTTTTTTATTGTCCTACCACGAGCAATGACAGCTGAGCCTTGATCTCATGAACATGTGAGAAGCAATGGCATGATTGGAGCTGGAGAGGGCCTGATTCAGCCTCCTGGTCAGCAAGGGTGGAAGTGCTGAGGTTGACCTACTGTGGCTATTTGGGTAAGCCCAAGGCAACAGCCTCACTTGGGTAATGCTGAATGCTGAGGCTTTTAAAGTGTTTCCTAATCTGTGGGCAGCCATCCTGCTGTGTCAGGCTATTAAGGAGAGAGAGGCATCTTCTCCAAGAATGGTCACCTTCCTTTCATCCTGGTTCAGTGTCAGCAGCTCCTTTTCCTGCCTCTGCTGAGGCTTTTCGGAAAAAAAAAATCTGTATAAAGCTGCTGTTTATACTGGAGGGAAAAGAGAAGGCTGATATATTAATAACAAATTAAAGGACTTCCTGAAGGTCATGTTAAAACATGCTTCCTGACACTGACTTCAATTAGCGAATGAAGTCTCAGATTGCTTTGAAAATTTGCCTGTGTCTAAGAGCCTTCTCTTAACCCTCAGCTTGGGTAGTTCTCAAAAATCAAATTTCAAACTATTAAAATCCGTTTGCCAACACTCTGTGCAAAGCAAATATTACTTCTAACTCTTTCTAAAAAATTGCCAATCAAAATGCCCTGTGACTCAGTTATTCATGAATTGGTCTAATTTTCCTGTGAAAACCATAAAGAAATTTTCAAATTGCTTGTATGCCTCAGCAAATACATTTTTAACCAGCTCGGTCCTATTTTTGGAGTGAGTTCTCATGAGCATATAACCAGTCAGTCCTTCTCATTTTTATATTATTTGTTTTGTCTGTGTTTGGGGGAAATATGTGTCATTTATAAATTAGCTTATTACAGCCTTGCGTTGGGCTCACATGGGGAGCATCACTGATATAAATTAGACTCCTTCATTATTTTAAATTGTAGCCCTAACAGAGGAACTAGTAGCTAAATACACAATTATATACTCATAATGACATGACTCTGGCCAAAAGTCAGTGGGGAGATGTGAGGTGCTGAATGAGCCAACTGGTCAAGCAAGAACAAAAGTCCTTTGTACAGCCAGTCATTTCCCCTAGGGCTTCCCTGAAACCTAAAGAGCACTGTTTACATTAGAAAAGCTTCTTACAAAGGAAGCCCAGGCTGGGTTATGACCACTGGCTTGCCATTAGGTGGGGATTTCTTCCTCTTTTGACAGCTCTGGTGACATCTGTCAGCTTTGGCTTTGCTCTGAGTATTGGACTGACCTTTAGATGCCAGTTCCTGTCCATGATGCCCACCTATCCCTGTGTACAGGAAAATATATGACTGTGATAGGGCAACAGATGATGGTTTTCCAATAAAGTATACACTGGGCCCCAGGGACTTTGACTTAAAGTTTACAATGCTGCTTTTAAGGAGATCTGGGATGGTTCTGCTCTGGGAAACAGGCAGCTAAAAGCAAAAAGTCCAAGAACTTGGTACTCACCAAGCATCCTGAAGGGTATGTTCTGCTTGGAAAAGTCTCAGGAACTGAGAGTTAATCACTCAAAGAAAAGGCAAATGATAGCAACAAGATGTAGGTCATGCTCTGGAAGAGCAGATTAGGGATGGATCATTTGCAAATGTCCTCCAGCTGGCAGCCATTCTCTCTTCGTAATAAAATCCATGTAGTATTTGCTATCAGCATGAACAGCATGAGTTTAAGATTATGTATAGTCTGGACTTGCAAAGCATGGCTTTTCCAGAGGCACAGAATTTGTTAGCTTGTCTTCAGTGCACATTTAGATGTATGATACACAGCCGTCAATATATAGTGCAGTGTAGGATAGGGTAAGACACATCACATCACATTTGTTGTTGAGGTAGGTAAAGAAATTCTTTATTCCAAAGTTCCATTTCATCAGTGTTATGAGACATTCCTGATTTGTGAGGAGATTCACAATATATCTATACATGTGTATTTATGTAATTTTCTTAAAATATATTTCATCAAAAAACATTTTCATCAAAAAAGAATTCAACTCATGAAGAACTGCAAACCTACTGCACTTTTAATGAAGGAGACAGAGCATGAGCTCAGATTTTACTTATGCTGTGCTTAAACTACTCCTCAGTTACAGCAGTGCAAGGGAGGTTAAAACAAGAGGCCAAACTGTCACAGAGTCATTGGCTACTGTAAGAGGGAGAAGGAGACTTTAAATTGCCCTGCCATTTCATTTATTCCTATCAGGCAGAAAAATGTACCTAAGCAAGTGCTTATGCACCCCACAAAAGGATAATATGACCTCCATGCACTGAGCTTCTTGTGAGAGATCCTGCCCTCTGGGTCTACTCCTGCCTGGGGGAATAGCCTGGAGCAAAGGATGTAGGGGTGTGTTTAGTTTGCATGACCTACTCCTTTGCTAGTAGAAAAACAGGCCAAAAATAATTGTCTCAAGGTGTTTCCATTGATTCTTACTTGAAGAATACAATACAAGAAATATAAATCTTCAAGCACCACTCACAGATCCACTTCCAAACAGTGTGATGAAGAGAGGAAAAAAAAAGTGCCTAAAAAGTGGGGGCATGGATAATTGCACACATATCCAAACTATAGTATTTAAAAAAGAAAAAAGGAAAGAAATGGAGAGACTAAGCTTGAGTAATGCTCAACTGCAATACACAGCAACCACAGCATATTTCACATACAAATCTGTGAAGAAATATATCCTCTTCGCAAAGTCCCTACCTGGCACATTGACAGAGGCTGCTGTTTCCTTCACTGCTTATTCAGCATAAGAGACGCTAACATTGTCATTTTATTCCCAGCAGTTACGTGCACATATTTCCAAAAGATTTTCTGGCATTTATCTGGATACTTTGGAATGCTCTGGCCTTGAATGAGAAGGTCTATGTGCACCTATCTATCACGCAGGGGAATCTTTTATTTAGGGTGAAAGAAATGCCTGCTATGTGAAAAAAAGGCAGTTGAGATGCTGATTATTCCTCTCTGCCATGAGGTAAGACCAAGACCATGTTGTGTAAGGCATATCACAGGGACCTGTGGAAGATTCGGTCCCATAGCACTTCTCCATCTAACACTTTGAGGAAGGGGTTAGCATGTCATTTGTCAGTCACACTGAGAAGCTGAGAGCTAATGGGCAGGGATTCATACTACCTTGTGTCAGTTTAAAGGGATATGCTAAATAAATGCAAAGGATATGAAATCAGTTGCAATATGGAAAGGGAAAGCTGACTATCTCTGGATCTTCCAGAAGGCTGTGCTGTGCCATTGCCTCAGGGTGGGAGAAAAAGGCTCCTCAGGACGCTGTGTGCGCTGGGTCATGCTTGTTGTCTCCTTGCTTATAAGCAGAGCCAATTAGTCATTTTTTTTTCCTCTTTCAGTGGTAAAAGTGGGGGAAAAATCAAGAGAAAATAAATTCTATTGGTTCAGATGAAGCCAGATTAAGTTATAGCTTTCTTGTCAAACTAAGGGAAAAAAATTGTTCCAGACAACACAATAATTCAGTCATGTTTATTGATAGCAATGGTCAAAGTCATGCATTTTATGTATTGGCATGTAAGGACATGGCACATTCTCCTGTTCATTATCAGTCAACCTTCTGACTCAGTAAAAACCTGGAGGAACTAGATTAATCCACATCTCCTGCTATTCTGGAGGACAGCTGATGTCTGATCACAAAGTGCTCAGAGGTGCAAGGTGACCTTAAGCAGAGGAAATCAAGACAACAGGTCTCTTGGTGCCCTGACTGGAATAGTTATGCAAGAACCAGGCACAAACCACTCTGTTATCTAGGGCAGGCACAGGAATTGAAAGGTGGGGAGCTCAAGGCAAGAAGAAGCGTCGCTGTGAGGGACATAGGTGTGTGAGGCAACGTGGCAGCAGAAGGAAGATGACTGAAGAGACGTCTCATCAGAGAGGGGAGATGAGAAACTCTCTTGAAGTGACTCAGCTGAGATGTGATCAGCAAAACTACACAGAGGTCTGGGCGTCCCTCTGCTAGAAAGCAAATCCTGAGTCAGAGGGAGGTCAAGTGGTAACAGCAAAGATCTCCAGGCTGGGAAGACCAATTTGAGGAAAATTAAGAGAGCTTGGGTTAGCTAAAGGCAATTCCTGGGACGAGACTATTTGAAAGGTGAAAAGGCAAAAAAAGAGAGACAAATCACTTAAGGCAGAGCAAATAGTATGACCAGGATTGTTAGGTATTTATACAGCACTTAAATCTTGCTCAGAAATATTATAGAACAAATAAAAGTCCATAGTTTGGGACCCTAGTCAGAGGTATGACAGCATGCATGACTTAAAGATTGGAAGGAAAGAAAATGGAGCTTCACTAATGTGTTGCAACTAAGACAGGACAAACCTAAACTGAACATTAAAATTCAAATAGATCATTAGGGCCATAGAAAAATCTCCCAAGAAAATTGATGAAATATTCCATTTATTACACCTGAGCAAAATGCTGCATACAGTATCACCTGGGAAATTAATGAAGTGATGTCTCCCCAGAAGAGTTCACAAACTGTTTCATGCAGGTTAAGGAACACAGATGGGGTCTCAGCAAGGAGCACACTAAAGCAATGCAAACATAAGAGTGCTGGACATGTGTCAGCATTGGCAGAGAGAAGTTGTTACCCTTGTCCACAGAAAACCTAGAATGGCAACTACTGTCACATAAAGTTCCATTGCACCAGTGATATATCACTAGAATGGGGTTTTCATAAATACTGAGAGAGTTTTTGGAAGCTCTGTTTCTGTTGTATGAAGCATAAGTGCTGAGACTATATTCTGATTTCCAGAGAGAGATATGGGCTTGATTCTTTGTCATCTTGCTCCTCAGTAAATCACTTAATACCATGAATTCTGTGATGCAATTCTGTGTCACAGCCCTACCATCACGCTTACTTCATAGCTGTTCAAAAGACAACCTAGGATGCAAAATATCTGATCTTTATTATAATTCTTCTCTAATATTTAAATATTGGATGCATGAAAGACCAGACATCTTACAGTAATTTTATACTAGGAAGTCCACTGGAGTAATTTCTAATTACACAGGAGTTAGATCAGGATCAGGTCTCAGGGCAATTTTATTGATTTCCTCATTCTATTTCAATTCCTTACATGTGTTCCTCACTGAGTTAGCAACAGTGAAAGTAGCGATCAGCATTAATACCTAGAAAAATTGGGGCAGAGAGAGAAAGAGACTACCCTCGCATTCAGCACAGCAAAATCCCTCTGGAAGTAAAGTGGAAAACATCTTCATTGTTAGGGGCAGTAAAGGAGGCTTGCAAAATTAGTCATTTTTTAAACAAAATTTCATTATTGTACATTCCAAATCATATTCCACCAGTAAACACATTTCTCAAGGACTTGATGCATCATCCACAATTTTGTTTCCCTACAGAAACTTGCTTAGTACTCTAGGAACTGATATTCCAGAACTGGCTAAATGGTCCCAGTAGTGTATGATATTTTTTCCAGTGTAGCTGAGCATGAACATACTTGCTTTTGAATAGATAAGATAAATAGAACAGAAAAAGTTTGCCATCTAGAGGAACTGTACAGAAATCCACTTTTCTTTGTACTGAATCTGTTCTTGCAGTTCCTAATGTGAGCATGAGCAGGCCAACAAATGCAAGCGACACATTTTGGTGTTGATCATAAGAGCTAACTGCTGAAGTGATTTAAACAAGATGATAGGGAAACTCGCCTGGAATTTTCTCTTTTTGCCATCCAACTTCTCCCTCTTTTTGCATCCTGTAGAAGGATGCTTGTTCCATCTTGCTCCCACAAATACTGAATGGTGATGTCCCCTTCCTACACCTTTCTGTGCAATAACGAGAAGAAACAGCAGACGGGTGAATCTCTGTTCTGGCATTTTGGTGAGGTAGGATGTGAAGGATGGACAGGATGCTTCCCTGAAGCCCCAGGAAACCTGAGGTATCCTTACGTGATCCGATAGAGCCCTGTGGATGTTTTCTAGACAAGACACATGAGCAGCTTCTCTTTTGCAGAGCTTGCCACTCCCAATACTGACATATAATATGGAAGCTGGGGCTCAAGTCCCTCATCTGCTTCAAGAGACTGAACTATAAACTTCTCCCTTTTCCAGGATATCATCCTCTGCTCTTCACAGAAAGACGGTGTCTTAGACCATGGAGAAGGTGAAAGGACAAGTACACGCTGCCTCATTCACCTGTGGATAAGTGGAAGTCATTAAGTCACATCACCTGTGAGTGATTTTTATCTCAAACAGCAGAGGAAAAAAAAAAACACATAAGCAACCCTCAGAGCCATATCTGTAACAGGATGAGCCCCAGACCACATGGAGTTTATAGAGCTTAGCTCAGATCTCGAACTACAAAGACCTTAGCTCTGAGTAACCTGCCCTCTGAAACAGGTTACTTAGTGAAGAATAGGGTTGTGAAGAGTCTTACTGCACAGCTCCGCACACTCTTCATGGGGCTTACTGCTGTTCCTCACCAGCCCTAGCATCCTACTGACCTCCAAGAGGAGCTGCAAGCTGACTGATCTGCAGGTGTCAGTCCTGGAGACTCTGACAAAACTTCATACCTGGGTGGAAAGGGTAGAGGCCAGCCAACAGGAGCTAAAGATGAAACAGCAGGTTATGGGCCAGTTACTTCGACTGGGAGCATAGGAACGGAAAGGGATCCAGGCTACAAGGTATTGGAGATGCCTGAAAAAAGCAGTTTATAAATCAAGTGTAAGATGGTATATCTGTGGTCTTGTACAATCTCACAGGCACAGCGCAGTCCCTGTGTGGGACACCTCTGTGGTGGGAATCACAGAGCAGCTGCATGTGGCTCACTCACTTGGTAAAGCCAATGGGATTTCCAACCCTGCTGTGGTGCGTGTGGGATGGGATGGAGTGGAAGGAAGGTGACCATGGTGGGCAGCCATGAATATGTCCAGGCAGCAAAGATGAGGAAAATCAGGTGTCCTGCTCTTCAGGTGAGAGCAAGCTGCCCTGGCTGTATGCAATCCAGTGGAGGCTGCTGTGCCACTCGTCCTCGTCAAACATGTGAAACGACTCCTGGCTACTTTCTCTTGCATAAGAGTGTGTTAGGTAAGCACCAGCACACAGCACAGTGGTGCAATTATTTGTTTAGGCACAAGGTCATCGCCACTGTTTGTTAAAATGTTTCAGTTTCAGACTTTAACTTCTGCCTCAAGCACAGATGCTTCAGAGACATTATGAGAGGTGTGAGTATCACTCTCATTTCACTGGGTGGAAAGTAATATCTCCATCCAGCTTCAGGCACAGCAGGGTGAAACAGTAAACAGAGCTTCACATTAATTCCCATTTTATTGGTAGAGAGGACTTAGTCTAATTAAGCAAATAGGTCTGCCCTGCTTCTTTTGAAATCAAAAGGAGTTTTGCCATTTACAGAAATTAAAACCAGAAAAAATGTTCGCTGTAATTTCTTTTCACAGGCACACTTGTAACAGGAGAATCATGTCTCTGTGGAAGTCAGTGAGATGCTGCCAACTTACACCAGGGGAGAGCATGATCAATCGTGAGCCATCATCCCTCAGGCTAATTACGAGCTCATCAGTTCAGGGATTCTTCTGGGTTCACATTTAGGGATCAGTGTGATTAATCCTCTAAACTGTAATTTTTAGCATTGCAATGGCGTACCTCATGACCTATGTTTAACTTCTGAATGACCACTCCTTTGGGCTGGGAAGCTGGCAACAATTAGATGAGTTGTCCCCAGTTCAGTGCTGGCCTGATATGCTACCCACCCTGCTGTACTCTATTGTTTAAACATACATCACTCCTCTTAATGAGATTCATTTATTTTTCTTTCAAGTTTCGTACTATTTCCTGCTTCACTGAGATTTATGATGAAAGAAACGTTGCTAATTGATCCTCTTAAGGTGACATTATCTCTTGCAAGAGCATCAATCAGTGGTGGTAAACATTGGTTTGACAAGAATATTCCTTTTAGTATTCCACTTTGGAAATATTAAGAATAGATACAGCTCTCCTGATAAAGGATGAGCAACACACAGACTTCATCTAAGAAATTACAAGTACAGGGAACATGCTCATAGAAATCTCTCAGACCTCTGTTAGCTTGATGGTGATTTTAAGATCTAGTCTACCAGAGCAGCAAACCTTTTAATCAAGAGCTGCCCTTTGCACATTAATTTACATGTGTGCAAGGCCCTGGACGCAGCGTGGCTCGGGCAGTCTGCAACAGCCTGTTAGCACGTCTGTGTCAACCCATGGATGAGAAATGTTTCTGAGTTCAACTGTTTATCAAAAGAGCAATAAAGGAGTGATATCTTTGGTCCTTGGCCCACATCAGTTACTTCACAGACAGAAAAACACAGGGAGAAAAGCAGCGAAATTGACTGACCAGGGCATCCAGCCTTGTGCAGAAGCAGACTGACCACCTTGGTCCTTCATTGAAGTAGTTATTGCTGCTTTCTGGCCCAGGTGTAAAACAAATCCTGACTGTCGTACAGAGAGAGCTGTGTGTTTTCAAGAGCAGTTTTCTCCAAGTTCAGGCCCTGAGGACACTGATACACCTCATCTGCCCTGAGCAGCCTCCCAGGGATGCCCACCGTCCCTGCCCAGGCCCGGGGGTCTGGCTCAGCTCCATCTGGGTGCCTTGTCCAGCCTTTTCCTACGCTGAAATGGGCTGGGGCTCAGTAATGCTAGAATTAGAGATCCTTTTTGATCCTTTCATCATCTGTCAGGAGTTGTGCAGGTATATTTGGCACTGGCCTAGGGCTGAGAGACTGATTTTAGGATTCTCCTCCCTCCATCTTGCTATCCTTCTCTAATATACTGGGCTCACGCCCATCCTTGAGATCAATTTCATTTCACTGCAAATACTGAATTCTTCCAAGTCGTCTGCCCAGCTTTGTGCAGCCCATTTGTCGTTCAGCTAAGTAATATGCATATGAGGATATTTCATGAAAGGGAAGAAGGGCACGTAGTAGCAAGAAATGTTGACTGACTTACTGACAATCTCTTTCTGGTTATAAGTGTCTTGGCTGCAAGGACACCCTACTGTATTTTCATATTCACAGACCTCAGCTGCTATGCTAGAAACATCAGCCTATCCCTCGCAATACTTTACAAGAGAAAAAAGAAACACAATTTGGAAACGATTTCAAGTTTTGCTGTCTCAGCAGACAAGAGTTTTGTCTCTACAACTTCTTCTCAACAAAACCATCCTACTGATTCTGGTTCTTCATCACCTTGGAATTGATGTAGATTATTCTTCGCCTGAGCACAGGGATTTCAGAAAATACTGAGGGAGGATTCTCTACTCCCATGTGATTATGGTTTTATACATGGGTTGCACTGGGACAAACGAGCATGCCAGGTGCCAGGGAGAGAAAAATTAGGCTGCTCAACAGTTCAGCCCTTATTTCGTTTCTGTGATTGCCTAAAAATCTCATTGACCTATTCTGCATGATTCACACTTTTTGCATTGTATATACTGAACACGGAAACACAAAGATACATTTAGTCAACAACTGTGAACTTCCTTTTCCCCGCTGGCAGTGAAAAAGCTGATTAACTGCTTTTGGATGCAGTCAATTTAGTAAATTAGGAAGTGGTACATCTTTGTCTAAACTTTCAGAAGTACTTGGGCTGCATGGATATTTGGTTCTTGGACTGTTCAATCAACCCAATTTGTATTGAGCGTTGAGGTCATACTTCTAGAAAATCAAATTTGTTAAGTATCCAAAACAGGGCACACAGAAACGGAAATGCTTTGGTCACACAGAAGCTTTCTGAGTAACGTGAAGATCAATTTAGACTACACTGAGGGAAGGAAATATGATTACCTCCAACCTTCTAGAGGAGACAGGAGTTTACCCAGCAGAGAAGAGTTTAATTCTGTTGCTGGCTTCACTCAGACCAAGACTTCAACCACAATCTAGCTTTGCAAAGAAGGTATTAGGCACCCACACCCCCCCACTCCTGAAGCTAGAAAAATAAACCTTTCCTTGATCAAGTCAAAATAGGAATCAGTCAGTAAGTCAATGGTAATAGACTTATACCCTGAACTCAGTGTAAGGTTTCATTTAAAACTAAGTTCAGAGCCAGTCTTCGAGGTGCAAAAGTGGATGTATCACAGCCAAGTGTCTGAACTGGTGGATCCATTCTTATAATAATGCAACATTTTGCCTCTGCTTGCCAGAGAAATGGTACCTGCATGAACTGCATGATCCTTCTCACTCATTCACCACAAGAGTGGACAGAGAACGGCATTTAGCCCTGTAGCTCAGGGGATGATTTCCTGGGTTCTTTGGTTTAAATCTTCTGGCATTCAGGAAAGGATATTTGAAGTCATTCAGCATACTTCTCACCGGAGAGGAAGGTTTGAGAACTTCAGCACATGATGTATGAGGAGACACTGAGGGAGCAGGTTTCTTCAGCCTGGAGAAGAGAAAGCTAAGGGCAGGGTGTACAATTAGCTATGGGCAGGGGGTAGAGGGAAGACCAGAGTCTTCTCAAAGGTGCACAGTGAAAGGGTAAGATGCAACACTCAGAAGCCGAATTTCTGAGAGGATCTGAACAAAGATTTCTTCACCAGGAGAGTGGAAAAGCACAGGAATAGATTGCCCAGAAAGGTTGTTGGAAATACTCAAAACTCGACTGGATACAGCCCTGAGAAACCTGATCTAGCCCTGAAGTTCGGAGCATTGTGTTGAACTAGGGGACCTTCAGAAGTCCCTTCAAGCACAGGTACCCTGACACTGACAATTTGATAACCAGGAAACTAACCAGAAAGTAGTGAACGTTAACAGCACTGAAAACAAAATTTCACACTAATTCACGTAAAGCCCATGATACTGATCTTTAAAAATCTTATGCTGTTATTGCATTGCAACTTAGTTTTTGGCTGATTACCTGAAAAAAATAACTTACTTATATCAAAGAAGTCATCACAGTGAAGTCCACATCACCGCAGTCTGATGACACTGGTGTTCATACAGCTTTATTTTTAGATAGAAAAGAGAAATAACTGAAAGTTGCAGGGGAGAGCTCACTTTTAAGGTAGCATTTCCCCAGTTCCCAAGTCCATTCATGAATTTGTAGCTGTATTTCCAGCTGGATTCCCCAGCTCATGGCTCCTATTGCCCTAAGGGCACCAGGGAGTCACAGTCTCTTGTTCTACGGGCAGCCCCTTAAGAGGTTTCATCTCCCCTGCCATTCATGATCACACATCCTCTTTCCGACAGCTGCAGTTATTACTTCCACAGAAAATCCAGGTTAAGAAACGCTGAGTGTATATAGAAATAATGGCAGCATCAAGAGGTCGGAAATCATGATGTTTCTGAACCATGTCTTTCTACAGCTACAAAGTTTTTCAGCTTTCATTGCAAGATTGAGGTCAGGAGTTTCCTCTTTCCGAGAAAAAGTGTGTCCCTTTGTGACGTCTCCTCCTCCTGGTATTGTATCCAGATATGATTTGAAGGTTCATGATTTTAAGGTCTACTTTGTTGTGTAACTACCTTGATTAGTAGCTCTATCACCATGTCCATACCCAGCATGAGTCTCTTTTTCAAGAATAAGCTGACAACAGCATGATTTTGGTGACTTCTGTCCAGGATCTGGCAGTCAGTGGGCTGCAATAACAAGAACTGGTAGGATGAACTATGGTATGGAGCTTCACAAACTGAGAAATCGCTTTTATTTAAATTAATGCATTCTAGAAGGCTGAGATTATTTTATCTAGTTTAATTATTCACTTTTATTTTAATTTTCATAATATTTCTAAACTGAATTTTGATTTTCTGTATTCCATTATATCATTAAAAAAAAAAATCCATTATTTCACTGTGTTCTGGGACCTGCGATCTGATACCACTTTGCCTCTAAATATCTACCTGTTTCTTGTGGCATAAAGCTTATCAACAGAGGCTTCAGAAATATAACAACACATACTTAAGAAAATCTCCAAATATGGGCAGTTTCTGAGTGATATGTGAGCATCTATTAAGAGAATTGTCCTCCAGCAAGCATTTCTCTCCACACATAATGTGATGTCTTGTATGTCTCCCCTCTAACAGCTGAATCACTCTGGATTTTCTTCTTTTTGACAAATGTCATGGCCATTTTTCCGAATGAGCGATCGTTTAATATCACTATATGGTTAACATCTAGTTTTTCAACTCAGAAAGCTGTGTTTTGTTTAGGCTTTTTCAAAGCTAAATTCCCCTTACAAAGGGGGAACTATAATTTTTAAAAACATTTTGCCCATCAGTATTTTTAGTCTGATAAGTGAAATCAGAAGAAATAAAGCAGGGGCTAGAGTGACCCTCCCAATCCAAATGTTCTTATATAAAGGCAAACATTATTTAATATACGTGCAGAGAAATATGCTATTTGCAATACTTGGCAATCTTATTTAGATCATATACATGATTAAATACGTGATTACTTGGTTTCTTAAATACATGATTGCTGACTTGTATTGTTTTTGCACTTAGAAAAAAGGTCTAGTAAGAAATCGACTTGCATTTTCCGTAATGTTTCCCGCATGCCTCTAATACACACAGTTCTCTGTGTTGCTTGACTAATTTAACCAATCGTTTCAGGTTACCCACTCATGGAAATGTCAGATTCTCTCTTCCTTGACATATTCTTCACTTTACACATAAATAGCTCCAAATTTCCATGCCGTGCCAGTAGGAAAGGCATACGAGACTGAATGAATATCAAATGACTCCATGACGCCAGTACAAGACAACACAAAATAGCACAAGAACTTGACAAACTATTTTCCTAGAATCACAGAATGTCCTGAGTTGGAAGGGATCCACAAGGATCATCGAGTCCAACTGCAGGAGTTCACACAATGTGTCTGAGGGTGTTGTCCAGTCTCTTCTTGAACACTGTCAGGCTTGGGGCTGTGACTCCCTCCCTGGGGAGCCTGTTCCAGTGCTCCACCACCTTCTGGGAGAAGATTTTCCTGAGATACAACCATGCACAACTAGTTAACGAAAAGTCCTCCGAGCTTAGCAAGCTAAGTTTGCAATGTCTGTTGGCTTTTAATTGTTCTAAGAGTCTCTGGCCACAATATACAACTTGGTGCTACAGCACAGGTCAGCAGTGGCAGCTTTCAAACAATGTTCCTGGGAGAAATTTTGAGTTGGGCACAGTGGAGCCTGGTCACACAGTGTCACAAGAAGGACATGGGCCCCAGTCCTGGGTCTGTGCTCCTGGATGCTGCTTGGAGTTCAGCCAGTGTATCTGTTGTAAGCTGCTCCTTGGTGTATGACGAAAGAGAGAGGCTATAAAGTTGCATTGCAAAACTTTATCCTGCACTTTCACATGTCTGAGGACTCATTCTGTTTGCAGGGACATCAGCTCTTTGGTTGTCAGGGGTACCGCTGTGGGTCTGATACAAAAGATAGGGTGCTACATCCTGTGCTCCCTCAGAAAAACTCTGCACGCTTTTCTCTGAGGATTTTCCAAGACTAGAAATAAAAGAGTTTAGACTTCCTGTGCTTGAAAAAATATATATACATATACACATTATATATACATATATATACACACATATATATATATATGAGTAGATGCAAACTCTCCTAGACAAAAAGTGTTTGCAAGCTGTGTCCAGCTTAGGTCTTTTTTTGTCTAATTGACTAGATGTTACTGAGGAACACTGTAGTTTTTCACAAATACTGGTTAACAGATAAAGCAGCTCAGACAAGAACCTTCTCTTTTCAAGTATATTGAATCATTGTGTTGAGCTTCTGGTAGAAAGTCAAACACAAAAATGTTGCATTCTTATTCCTTTATAACGGAATAAAGACAAACATTGACGTAAGACAAATTCAATTTCATTTCAGTATTGAATGGTTTTGCTGGGAGAAACTTTTTGAATATGACAGGAAATACAAAGTCTCTGAGGATGAGCAACGGTTCAAAACATTTGGCCCAAACAGTGAAATTACAAATATCTAATACATGACTCACTGGGAATTACATTCATGAACGATGGATACCTCAGAGGCTCTTCTCCATTTGTAGAAGTGAATAAATAGGTTCAGCAGTGCAGGGTCTTCTGTAGTCTTCTAGTTTTGTTTTGCTTTGGGAAATAATAACTCTCAAACTTTTCAGTAGCTTGATCTGATTCATCCATTGTAAGTATCAGAAAACAACAGACTTGACATTAGATCATGGCTGGTTTTTCAAACACATCCTTGTGGAAAACACAGCCCTTTTAGAAACCAAAAGCTGATTTCACTTCTGGACTGAGGAACCAGCTCTGCATTAACGATCCCGGCCAGAGTACTTTAATTCAGATGGGACACTTAACTCTGAAAAGCAGCGAAAAGCATGAGGTGGGCTCAAAGAGGGATAATGCCAGTTATCCAGGAGAAGCTGATGTTGATGTCCAGATTTGCAGTGTGTTAACAGGTTTTGGTTGCAAATCTGGAATAGAAGAAGAGAAGAAACTGGATTTAACATAAAAATGCACCTAATTAGAGGCTATGTATGAGCCACGCAAGGCAAGAAGCTCTTCATTTGAGATCAATGTATTTTCAAATTTGCCATGCAACTGCTGTAGGAAATCCAATTCCTTGTTTTCTCTCATTTCATCTTATTTGGTGGGTATTTGAGAAACCCTTCAGCAATTTTCAGTGCAAATGCTACAACACACATTTTTTGGTTTGTCCTCTATCCCCATCCTGCCTTTGCCACGGTCTGTTTCCTACCAGGACAATTCTCCAATATCACCCTTCCAGGATGACTTCACAGCACCAGCAGAAAAATGACTAACTTGTGCTGTGACACCTATTTCTGAGATTATTACACAGAGGTTTCTGATGTACCTTTGCACATAGCAGTTGTGCTCAAGGATGCCCCATGTCAAAACCTCCCCAACATCTCTCCCTGTCTGCAGGGCAGTGGGTCACTTCACCCCTTATGGAGGGCATCTGCCTATTTTCTTTTCCACTGGAGGGGTCTCACAACTGATATCATACTGAGTGAGCAGCAAAGTAAAATACTTGACATGAAAGGAAGGGATGAGAGGCCTCTTAAATGGCACCTTGCTTAAGAGGCACCTCTCTGTTGGTGACTGTGTTATCTGAATCCAATTTATAGGCCTGAGAAGACCTACATCCTTTCTTTCCTAAAAAAGTTACAAACTAGGTGGTGAAGGCACGTGTATCTCTTTTTTCTCCTAGACTTTGACTGTAGGAGATGCCACTTTTTTTCCCTCTCGTATTTTTTCCTTTTCGCCCTGGCCTTGCAGCCGGTACATCTAGCAAGAAGTCAGAAACATGGGTCCATTTCCTTTTCTGCTTTTAAGAACTCAAATTCATCCTTCCCCTAATGGTCTATTCCAAAACACTCTCAGGGCATTCTCCTTTGTTCTTGCTGAAGTTTCACCTTTAATTCCTTTCTTCTTAAAAGCTGGTGGCCGGAGGAAGGAGACAAGCCTCTGTAACCCACTGCCTCACATGCCCAGCAGAGAGGAAGAATGCTCTGTCTTCTCCTTCCTTCTCTGGGGGCTGTTTCTATGTTTTGTCCAAGTAGATGCCTCATGACAGCTGTATAATTAGAGAGACAGGGATGTTCTTCCAGGTCTTTTACCTCCACAGGAGTGACGTATGTGTTGGGTTAGCGAGTCATGCTCTTTTTCCCCTCCCACCCTCAAGTTTACCTCAGAGTCAAGTGTGGATCCGGCCTCACTGTGCCCATGTCCCTGTCCCTCTGGCCCCGTGAATCACAGATCGTTTCCCTGTAAACCTCATTAGAAGGGAGGGACCAGCCTTCCCTGTGATTCCCACACAAAACCAGTCCTGTTAAGTCCCCAGTTTCACCTACTGACTGATAGGTTAGGCAGTGGAGAAAGACGGTGCTGGATCCCTCCAGGCAAAGGAGAGGGAAATGAACCTTCTCCAACACGCTGAGATCCAACCTCTGGATAACAGAAATGGCTCTAACAGGACTGCTTCTGGACATATTTTAAAGGAAACTAGTGATTATTATTGCCTTTTATGCAGGGCCTGAGCTGAGTGTGCAACTTATTGGCATGCTGACTAGACAGACGGAGACCATCAGTGCAAGAGCTGGAGGAACACCTCACCTGTGATGACACATCCCTTCAGTCCTTAGCCACCTACTTGCCCCATAAGAAATGCCTCCAAGTAGAACTTAGTATCTCACGAGCCCAAAGGTCAAGAATATAACCACCACCAGTAGACATGTCAAGCACAATATATATTTTATTTGTTTCATTTCCAGGAAAGTTAAAAACCAGACTGAAGATGAAATGCATAGCATAATCTCTACAATTTATGACCAACAATCACATTTTTATGCAGTCTTTCCTTTTGATTTGTGTACAATTTTGACTGAAGGGTGACCTATAATTTTGACCATATTTTGAAGGATGCCATTGAAAATATATAAACTGTATCTGAAATATCTTAGTCAGATCAGAGAACAAAGAGTTCAGAGGTTTCTTTTAAAAATGCTGATTTCTGTTCTGTAATTTCAGCCTCCTGGTTATTAATAGAGCTTGTAACAATCACTATTTTTGCTTTGAGATTTGAGAAGGAGTTAAGTCCCACAGAAAATTGGATGGATCTGAATAATTCATTGTAAGGAAATATGGATTAGTTTTCAAATATATGGAGGACTTTCTATATACAGCACTCTGGAAATACTGTATTAAGTACATTTCTTATCCATATAAGGTAAACATATATCTGCAATTAGTCCAAAGATTTAATTCTGCTGCAATAGGAGTACTTAGATGAAAGAGCCTGCATTCATATGAAACGGTCTTTTTCCTACATTCTCTGAAGTTTGAGAATTCAGCCCTTATAGAACATATAATCTTTCTATGTAATATCTACAGTGTTTCAAAGTGCTTATGCTGTTTTCATTCCTGCAGTACCTGAGTTTGCATTATACTGTTTCTTCTTTCTTTGATTTTTTTTCCAGATTATGGGAGGGATGTTCTTTCTACAAACTTACAGCACATGTTGTTTAAAAGTGACTCTTCCTAATTCAAGATTTTCCACAGAGTATTGGCACTGATAAGAATTTGTCTTCATTGATGGGAAGACATATCAATACTGGCGGGAACCCTCCACTTACTAGAAGGGAAATATTATCCTTTATTGAGATGAAAGATTCCTTACATCTCTTCCATCAATCTGAAGCATTGTGACATTTCCTATCACTGTAGCACAAAGATGTTCCTTCTGGGAAATGCACAGAGTATACTAATGGGTATATTTATACATTAGAGAAAATCTTTTTTCCCCCTGTAAAATGACAAAATTATTCTTGATCTGATATAACTAAGCCACTGCAGAGAGAAAGTGTAATTGTCTGTAAATAATAGGTCAAAATGACCAAGCATGACATTTTTAAAGTTCAAATCCTCTCATCCTTAGTTATCATAGATTGCATTAAGACTATTCACAAACAGTATTTGTCAAGCCACTGTGTACCAAAGTGACTTATTTTGTAGTAAATCCAATAACAAGTGAAACAGAGCTTGCTGAGGTTTGCTTTCAATTTCCTTTTCTAACTTCTGTGCCATTTTAAACAAATGACATACTGTTGAGGTGAAGAGGACAGAGCAAAGCACCAGAGATCACCTGAAGGTCAGCATACAGCAGGTCTCTTCGTATCAAATTTGCCAGAGCTGAGCTGGCTTTCTACCCAACAAAACAATGTTCTGCATAACAGAAAGGCAAAGAGCGAAACAGTAAAGAGATTTAGATACCAGGAAGCTGCTTTTCAAGGTTCCAAAAAAGCCTGCTCTTTACAACATCAGATAATTGACTATTAGACAGATAAAACCCCTGCTTTTCAAAGCAGACATCAAGGAGCAGTGCCTGGGCTCTGAAGTGGAAGGTACAACTCTCAAAACTGATCCTCAGTTTACATACATATGAAACGCCTCCCTCTTCCCATCTATTTTATGGCAGGTTGTAAGAAACAGATAATGTCTCTTCTCATTTCCATTATAAAGCTCTGCTGAGAGACTAATAAGAGTCTGTTCCAGCTGAAGTGAGTAAAACCAGTTCTTCAAAAGAAGGAAAAAAAAAAAAAGGAAGCAACTAGTTCAAAAAGAAAAGAAAAGAAATGAAAAAGACCATCTTTGAATTCTGATTCACGCACTAGGTGATGTGCTTCCTTTTTCCCACTGCACGCTGCTCTGCAGTAGTCGCTCCCCTTTCAGAATGACTGTTTGACCAATTCTTTCTCAAAGCCACCTGGTCCCCTCCAGGGATATGCTCAAACAACTCGAGGATTGCTTCAGCCAGAAGCGTTTTCACACAGTTCAAGCCAAAATTGCCCCAGGGAAGACCTAAATCATGTTGGATGAGAGTTCTGATGGTGCTTTTAACAGGGTCAAGATTTCACATTCCAAATGGCAATAGAGCAGCCAAAGTAGGAGAATTTCCTCTTCTAGAAGGACTTCCTGAAAGCATGAAATCACCCTATGGCTGGCTGGATGTGTGTTGAGGGTCACTAAACACCTGGCTTCAGTGTGTTCAAGCTTGCATTGCACTGACTTTCCATGTGCTTTACTTATCTATTTCTTTACTTCTTTTTGGTGTGGCTTGCTTTATTTATTTTTGGTTTTAAATTTTCACAACAATCAATATTTCAGACTAAGTCCCAGGTTTCAGACATTTGCTCTCAGAAATCAGAGAGCATGAGTCATATTCAGGAGAGTAAAGAATTCAAAAACCTTTTAAGGACATTATGAAATGCAAAGCATAACAAAAAAGAATACTTTGGCCTGTTTGGGATGGACTCACATCCCAACTTTCAAGAGTTCCCTTAAGAGGCCATTAAAGATCGCTGAGGATAAACAAAGTTTGTACAGAAAACATAACTATATTAGTTGAAAAATCACTAATTAGAAAAAATGTGTCAATGCAAACAAGCATGTAGGAAGTCATCACATAAACTAAATCAAGTGGAAAAGCAGCAAATGGGAACAAGAGAAAGAAGATGAGAACAAAAGGATGAAACTGCTTCACAGGGAATGTGTTTTGCAAACAGCACACTGAATCTTCACTGATCTTTCTGCCTTTTGGGCAACCTCACACACTACTTCCAAAGAGGGAGACACAGATTTCCTAATAACAGTTCCCTCTTCTCCAGTGCTTTCAGACTGCCTACACACCACCTTCAGTTTTGTTTTTGAAAAGCTGAATGGACTGATACTCTCACGCCACTATCCCACTGTTCCCATCCACATTGTTTCTAAAATATGTCCTGCATCCTCTCTCCCAGTTGTGGTTTTAACAAAGCAACATAAGGAAGCAGTGTATTGTTATGTTTACTTTCCTTCATTGAGATGTGGGTTTCTGACAACAATGTTGAGCTTGTTTTGGAAGTCATCTGCCAGTAAAACTTGATCAAACCTGTTGCATCCTGAAGCAATTGAGCAAAACAGAGTTATGGCTGCTATAACCTATTCACAAGCAAAAACATGTAGGTGAGCTGTAATTATCAAGGGTTCTGCCATCTGATAACATCTCCAGCAAACAGAAAATTAAACAACTTAAATCAGAAGCAAATGAGTGGAAGCTTTTTCCTTTTTTGAATAACTGACTACTGACTTTTCCCTGTAGTTGCATAGAAATCTCATCTCCACCAGAGAATCTATCCTGAACATTTTTCTTCACTGGATGTTGGAGGCTGAATTTCTGTATTCTCCTTCAGCACTGGAAGTACTTGAGATCCAACCGATAAAATATCTGGAAAGGATGAGTGCAAGGGCTGGTTCATCAGGTATATGCCAAAGTTTGTCTGAAAAAAACAAATATTTATTGAGACATAACTCACGTCAAAGTAATGAGAATTATAGAGGATCTCACAACCCAGATATGTTTAGAAAAACAATATTGCTTTGAGAATAAGGAGGTATGTATTATCTCTACATAATTAAGAACATTTTAAACTAATTAACTATAATAGACTGATAAACAAAAGCTAACCTGATGCCATTCAAGAAGAATACCTTAAGTAAGTAGATAAATAACAGTGTTTCATCATGAGTTCCATAGTATCATATATGTAATTTACATTCCCTCACAGTCTTGTCATTTAATGACTGTTCTGATTTCTTGACAAATACAGTTAAAACATTATCACAAATAAAGGCTAGGCAGCAGCAGAATGCATGTATGTTCAAACAGTGAGGAAAAGTCTTGCATCTTCTACCATGAATTATTCGCTTTGTTAACAGAACTTTGTTCTGTCTCACCTTTGTGAATTTCACTTCATTTGTTTTTATGAATATTTCAGTGTATTTTACAGAAAATATTCAGAAAGTTTGTTTTACCAGGACTACCACTTATTATCTGTCATTGCCTGTGAAGCCATCCAACATAAATTTTAGAAATACTTAGATACATGTTCTTGTGATACCAAATAATAATAAAAAAAGAAGAACAGAACAACCACTTCACCCATGGACCATACAACCCTCACAGCCACTGAAAACCTGACCCAAACGTCTGTGCTCTTACATGTGGTCTTGACCTTAAACACGTTGAATGTTACAGTTGCAGCTGTGAACAGCCGGGTGTGATCTGTGTGTGAACAGGTGGGTGTGATTCACCACCACCTATGTAGAGTTTAGAAACCTGCAAGAAACAGACTTGCAATCTCATGATAATATTTGCCAAACAATTAGAGAATAGTTAATTAAAGAAATATGTAAAGTAAGAAATAAAGTAATGCTGAAGACCATCTTAAACTGATAATTGGTTTGTTGACTTCTGAATGTCTCTTCAAACTGAGGATCTTGGGAAACACAACATGAATTTTCTTGTCTTTTTTTACAGGTTTTGATAAAAAATATTTAGTTTTGGTAGGCTACAGCTAAAGTGTATCAGTCACTTAAAAGTGAAAGATAAATAAATAAGATAATGAAATTAACTTAGTATTTCTGAAACAAACAAACAAACCAACCCAAATTGTAAAAACAAAATGCTATTCTCCTTCTCCATTTCCTGATTAGATTTACTGCCATTGTTCAGATCGATTAACCTGAAATTGAGAGAATTACATTTACAGCAGCTTTAGAAAAATAGACTAGGTAAACGGAATTGCAATAAATTAAAAAAAATAGTGTTAGCTGAATTTAAGGGAGCATATTTGACAGACTAAATATGAAGGCAGTATGTTTTCTCCTGTTCTTGCACTGTATAATTAAATAACGCTACAGTAATGAGGTAACACAACACAGCTTTTAGCCTTTGAAGAATTAGCAGGATGTAAGGCTGAGACCCACTCCCAACTAATAGAGATGCTATAAAACCAAGATCTAGCCAAACATGGCCTCAGACTCTGAATTTGAGTCTTTATCTCTCCTTTGTAGTCCTAAACGTTAAAAAGAAAACCTAACTCCCAAGCAGACGACTTTTCAGCTCCTTCTGCTATTCCTTCATCTCACTGATATTTTATGTGTACGGGGCATGAGTTGGATCTGATCAGGCCTATCCTGTTAATGACACTTTTTGGATACCATAATGGTGTCAGTGCCAGTGAATTCAGGGTAGATCCTCGTGCTCACTGTTCTAGTATTTAATGCTGAGGAATGACTGCAGCACAGTGACTGTGTTGGATCAACCATGGTGCTAAAATGGTAAGGTAGTAACTGTTTCATTTAAGATATGATAGTATGTAGCATTATTTTCTCATTCTCACTTTTCTCTTATTTGTTGACAAGCTGTGGTTTCTCCATTGGCATAAATGATGTGCTTTTCAGCCCTATGGTTAATAACCTGGATTTACTTCCCATATCCTAATGCAAAGATGACAGTTGCCACAATTTTGTTGGTTTAAAAACATCAGGAAATCATAAAACAAATATTGTGAAATGAGTATTAGTCTATGCTACACTGTATTTCACACAGGAAGGAATTTTATAACTCATCCATGTAAATGAAATTATTTGATACATGAGAAGCTGTTATAGCTTTAATTTATATTTACTGTATTGGCATCTTGATTTATCTTAAAGCAAGACTAAAGCAAATCTAGGCAGATTGTTCACTGTGGAGAATTTAGTTTACAATTTTTCTATTGTTGTGAGTCATTTAGCAAGATTTTTTTGTTATAGCACTTTAAACCATTCAGAATTATTTAAGGAAAAGCATGTGTCACTATATCTTATCTTCAGGTGTTCTAAAATACTATTTTAATACATTTCCTTAGTATTTCCCTACTCTGATTTGGCATCTAGACTCTCAGAGTATTTTTTTTCAGTGCTGAGACTGAGTGATGCCTAAGGAGTTTTCAAGGTTACGATATACTTATGGTATAAATATTCTAGTATTAATACCTGCTTGGATGATCATTTACTTGTAAGAACACCCATTGTTGGCATCTTTCTTTTGTGAATATTCTTAAGACCAAAATTTAGCTTGTGACTACCAGAAGTGGATTCATATCTTTTAAGTAAATTTCCTTGTTTTTTCAATGATTACAAATATTGACTCAGCAAATATGGATAACAAAAAAAAAAAAAAACCCAAGCAACCACAAATATGCATCTTGCCATTTCAGCTGTTTCAAGAGCAAGACAAAATGTAGAAATTGGCCCTTCTCACATTTCACTGATGAAAAATGAGGCTTTCAGAGGCAGAGATTACAGCCTGCAGAGTTCTTACAATGAAGCACAGAATCTCTCTCTGTTGTTGCTACCCTTTCCTGACTTCAAGGGCATTTTATTCTGCATATAACCTCCCCAGAATGCAGCAAGAACTGAACAGGGAGTGCTGGACTGTGACTTCTGTGGCTTTTATCCGCTTGGTCTTCTGGCAGCGGTAGGGACTCTTTCCATCACTCTTAAACTTCACAGGGACCAAAACATGAAGCTTCTTGATCAGTAAAATGGACAACATTTCAGCACTGGGGTAAATAGATAAAACGTACTTATTCTTGCCAACCATGAATCATATGATAGTCATCAAACTCACTTAAAAGAGGAGCTATAAAATGCTGTAATTCTTGCATGTTGTTTCAAGTATATTCACTGGATCAACACTAATATGCACTGCTTAGATTTTCACTGGCAGAGAAATATCCTGGGTGCAGTATCTCCTCTTGTAAGACAGAAACCTGAGGTGCTACATCTGACAAAGGCTGAGATGAGATGAGATGCCCTCAAGATACAGCTCCTAAACAATCAGTTATTTCAGACAAGCACTCTGTAGGGAAAATGCCCTGCTGGAATGCGTAACAAGCACATAAGTGATACTGCATGCTAAAACTTAGCTTTGGAGGGATGAGTTCTGGAACTTGCCCCTGGATATAGCTCTCAGCTGCTTTCTCTCAACAGATGAATTCACCTGATCACTTCTGCTCCTTTTGTTCATATAATGACATAAACTCCTTCCCATGCAAAAGTTTGTGAGATAAAATTATTAAAGCCAAAAGAATTTGATTTTATATGGGAAAGCTTTATTAGGTCTCAATTCACCAAAACTTGCTAGTAAAGCCTTACAAAACAGGAAAGTGGAGGTACTCACTTTCAACATGCTGATTTTTCATATTGGAAACAAGGGAAAACTTTAACTTGGTGCTTTGTTGAAAATATCAGGACAGCAGAGCTTTTTACTAAGAACTGTTTTTCCTTTGTGCTCTACCTTAAAGAAATGCATTTCCCAGTTCTTCCACCAACAAGATAATTTTATTATTTCAGAGGTCTATTAATTACATCAATCACTATTTGCAAGTGTTCCAGAACTTTAGATGAAAAGCATTGCATAGTGTAAAGCCCTGCATTACTACGAAAATGATGATAATGATGCATCAGATAAGAGAAGTCATTTGCTATCCTTGCTAACGCTTCAGTAAGCAGTCCAAAGGCACAGCGTCTAATTCTGCAGGGGAAGAAGCTCTCCCAAGGCACAATGAGATACATTAAGGAAGATCAACAGCCCACAGGAAGAAACACAACGCTTTTACTGTATGAGGGCATGTGCAAACATAATGGATTTCCCTTGATGTACCGCTATCCATACATTTATGTTGGGGCAGACTGGTAATGCGATTCCCTTTGCTACCTTGACAGCAAGTCCCAGCTTATATTATAGCACTGCTCCAAATCTACCCACAGGGCTTCCGCTGTTGCTACTGTTAAACCGCATCTGCAAAACACAGAAGATGGGCAAGAATTCCACGTCCTCTCCTTTCTATGTGTGTTTTGCATCAGGTGGTGATGCACGTGAAGCAGCGTGTGGCTATTTTTATGCTATTTGCTTAATGTAGTTATCTAGGCTTTTGTAGTCTCCTGCAGCAACAGAGAGCGCTCTGTCACAGAAGCAGAGCTCATTTTTCCTTTTCAGTCAAAAATTACAGAAGGAATCCTTAATGAGTGTTTCTTCAGAACTGACGGTAGCAGAGCTCAAGTTCGTTTTGTCAAGGTGTTTGCATTTTATTTCAAACAATGTGATAAAAGATTTCATAAAAAGTAGCTGGCTAGGCTTCAGCACCCTGCTTTACATTCACCAGGAAAAATGCAAATTGCTTGTGTGGCTAATTACAGTAGCTGGTTCTGGCTTTCAGCTGTAATTCATCTATGCAAAGCCTCAGTCTTTCAACTTGGAGCACCGGGTTCTCAGAGTCTCAGAGGGATGGAATAAAAATATGATTTCAGAAATAAATATTGAATAATCTCTTACGAGCCTTACTTTATTTAGCTCATTATTGAAGTTCATTGTGAATGCTGTCATTTGGGCTACCAGTTTGATAAAGCTCAATATATTATTTCAGGTTGGTGTTCTTGAAAAAAAAAACAAAACAACAACAACAATGAAAGAAAATGGTAAATATTGACATCTAGCTCTCTTATTAAGCATTCAGGATTTACTGTCCATTTGTATATGCCATTTCTTTAACATTTTGGAAATTGAGCAACTACAACAGCCTTTCAAAAATATCAGTTCCCCTTGTACTAGAAATTAGCTTAAATCTTATTTTGCTGCATTTTTTTCTTGTAGTTTGAATCACATCAACAGCTGGAAACAAACATTGCTAAATTTCTTCACTGAATCTGTATCCGATAAAGAAAGAAAATGAAGTCTGCTAGATGACTCCTTAACAGTAAGGCACATGCTAGAGACATGAGTCACCAAAGCGTTAGTGCTGCATTTTAACACAGTCACATGAACTCCATGTTTTTTCTCTCTCCCCACTGTGAAAGGTTTGGACCAATGTCCTCTGCTAGGTCTGCTTAGCACACTGAAGATATCATAGTCCTCAGGCGCTACTCACTGATAAACAGCTGCTGATCGTCACCCCACAGGTGACTTGCAGAAGGGATGGGCTTTGAGGTCTTCTCAGAGCAGCTCAGCCAAAACCAGCAGTTTAAACTCTTTCAGCTGCCAAGCTAACCCAGAGGACTTGGCCTTGTGCAGAGCAGGGCATGCTCACAAACACCCATCTGCCAGCAGTGCTGAAGACTGGGAAAAGTAAAACAAGCTGAAGGGCCAGTTCTTTGTAGCATGAATGTCATTGTGCAGCTGAGGGAAGAAGAGGACTCTTCCACTGTGAGGAGCGGCCCTGTGCTCTTGCAGTGTTTCCCCTGCCATGTGTTTATCTGGCGCTAGGTTGTTCTCGAGAAGCTGGATTGCTTTTGCCTTAATTATGTTTGAATGTTACTTGGATCTTGGATTGCTTTTATCAAGAAAATCTTCATATTGCTGAGCTAATCAGAATGAAAGAGAAGCTCATCCTTGCTGTGGGAAACATGCAGAAGATGCTTTGCCTCTTTTTAGAATCTATGTCCCAGGTAAGGTTTTGTTGCCATTTGGGAAGGTCCCTGAATACAGAGTGCTTTCCCTCTACAAAGGATTCAAGTCATAACTCAGTAAAACCCACACAGGTAGAGAAAGTTCTCTGCGTACCCCACCCCCTGTGGCAGCTGGGCAGCATCCCAGCCCAGAGAGCCAGAATGCACTCTAAAGTGTCCCAGACGTTCCAGCTGTGGCTCACCATTAACTGGAGAGGGCATTTCTCCTCAGGCTACCCATGGCCAGGAGCTCATCTCACAAAGGCACATGTGGTCATCTGGACGCCAGAGCCTGCTGTGCAACCCTAAGTCACCTCAGGTCAGCGAGAAGCTGTGCCCAGACAGCTGGCCCTGCCCGCTCGTCTCCCCCCGGATCTCACTGCACCAGGCGGCTGGCTCCAAGTCGGAGCTGGCGGAGCCATTCACCAAGGATAACATTCACTGAAAATGTAGCTCTTTGTTTGCTTAATGAGTCACTGAGACAAACCGATTTATTAGTTTTTTTTTTTTTCCTAAACAAAGAATGCATTATTTGTAACTCGTTTGTGCATTGTTTAGGCGAATAATTTTCAACCTATTTGTTATCGCTCTGCTTCTGTGCTGTGCCCAGTCTCTGGTGTTTGGCTGGTACGGGCGAGACTTCTGAGCCCTGACTGGCTGACCAACTTTTACAACAGAAGCTTAACGAATAGGAAGCAATGAATTCAGAGCAAAGATTTCCAGCTAAATAAATACTTATGAAGAGATCTGTGAAACTTTTAGGATGCCAAGCTGTTTAGCCACTGTCTGAGCACTCTCAGTTTCAAGCTGCAATGAAACCTTAGGAAGCAGAAGGACTCCAAAAGAACATCTGTATTTCACACCTCTCCAGTCACCTTCTTAACCAATTACTCCCCACTTTGACTATATTCACATCTGCTCTGTTTTTCCTGCTAAGTGGTTTCTCACATTAAGAATAAAGATTAGTCTTATGAGCTAACTGTATCGCTTCAGACACTTTCAGATTTTTCTGCAGATTTCTCCTCTTGAATGACATCAGTGCATCAGCTTGTGTTTTTCAAGACCAAAATGAACACATTGTAAAGCAGTACATACTGAATAAAAGCAAGCACTGTGAAAAATAATGCATATTAATAGTCAATTTCTGAATAAAAAACGTGTTGAGCATTTAATGGAAATATCTGGCTTGCAAGTGCATCCTCTTTTTACTGGAAAAACAAATTGTAGTGATTAGCATAACAACTTAATCATGAATGTTCTCTCAGCAGATATTTCAGTATGCATGCAGTGAAATCACTACATCCTTCTATACAGCTCTTTTGGAGTTCTGTACTGACCTTTTTACCTCTGGCAGCAGACAGAGACTGCAGAAATTCTTTGTTTCGTTCCCCAGACTGTTGATCAATGCAGATTATTTGACATCTGCTACAGGGACCCACAACCTGAAATTTCAGTTAAAGAAGGTTCACAGCTGTATATCAAAGCAGCACAACACAGAACAGTACAAGCTTCTGACCATCATATCCTAAAAACACTTATCTCACATACTTTTCCTGTGTTCTTTTAAGTTTTAATTATGTAAGAGGTCAGGTCTGTTCACCTAATGTAGGTACATTTTCAAAAAAAAGGTCTACTTGCAAAGTTCTTATTGATTTTTTTTTTTAATTTACTTTTTTTTTTTTTACTGAAAACTTTCCCAGAGACAGAATCTGAGAAATAAAAAACATTTACAGATTCGAATTTCCTGATGGCTTAATTTCGTTTATAGGTTGGCAGGGCTACTTGCCCAAAGGAGAACTGAATACAAAATTAATCTCGTGCCTCAGGATTTAACCCAAGGAGGATTTTCTTGGAGTTAAACTAACAGGGTTTGGTTTACATAGTTTCAGTGCAGCTGAAATATACAATATCGCCCATTCTTTCTTATAGGCATAGCTCCTCTAGATAATCAGAATGCAAGATGTGAGTTTTCACAAGTTTATATAATCAGAAGGAATAATGAGAACCTGTACAGTATCATCATACAGAGAATGGTTCTTAAAATTAATTATTTTTTGAACTAGGGTGTGCACCTAAGGGAAAAAAAAAACCACAAACAAACAAGAAAAACTGCAGTGAATTGCTTCTTACCTTTTAAAACACTAAAATTAAGAAGGAAGACATATTCCAGTTTCTCTTAATATTGCAACCCTAACTTTAGTAAAGCTGTACATTACAGAAACTGTCTTAACAGTATCTCAATATACACATTGTGTTATCAATTTCAAATAGGGCAAATAATTAAACCTGACTCTGCAAGCATTTTTATATGCTGATCTGATGTGCTATTTCATTTCTTTGCAGTATATCTAGAACTACTTGTACAAGTCTTCAGTGTAATCTTCAAAACCATACATTTAGCTCAGCTATTTCAGAAGATGATTTTCCAGAGCTGTAATATTTTGTTGAAAGAACAAGAAAACAAGACAGAGATGGAAATACTTTTCCCTATTTTGTTTTGTTCAGCAGCTGCTTCTACCATTTTCCTGGCATCAAGTACCATTAACATGATTTCTGCTGTTACTGCATCAGTATCTGAATAAAGACCCGGCAGAAACTGGAAAAGACAATGAGAGTTGCATAAGCCTTTCTATTTTCAGCTTGTATTCCTGAATGCCAGAAACAGGAATGCCTTTTTCTTCCATAGTTTTACAGTATCTTCCAGAACAGGATCTTGAGCTGAGATCCCTAGTACAACTCCAGCCTCCAACAAGCTATACAGCAAACATTTTATCCTCATCTCCTACCTAAATGAATTTTTCTTCAATTTTCTGTGACTCATATTACAGCTTAGTGATCAAAGTACACTTAAGAAGAGAGCAGGTAAGTCATAATTTCCAACCTTACTTAAAAAATGGCTACTCTGTTTCTTACAGTGTGTTGACCAGAAAGAAACAGGCGTGATACCTATCACAGCTTCTAGATCTGACCTTAGCACTTCTGGTATTCACACCTTCATTATCCTCCCTAAGAAAACAACGAATAAGCCACTTTCAAATCCTAGGCAGTGCATTTTCAAATACTTATATCTAAGGACCAGACAAATTGAAGAGAACATGCAATACATCTGTGCGTCATTCCCTTAGTTTTCATGTGTAGCTTCTTCACAGATACTTTCTTGAAGTTTTTCCCAAAATAATGTATTTGCCAATAAAGTCTAACTCTTCAGCATTTTTGTTACAGTACAAAGCACATTATGTTGTTAGATATGAGATGAAGCATAACATGTGAGAAAACCCTACCAGGCTAGACTTAGAAACATGTCTTGAATAGAGATTAAGATAAAATGTACACAACAGAGGGCAACAGACACTGATCATTCACTTGTATTCATGTCCAGTCTTTTGGCAGCCAGTTGCTTGATGTGCAGCAATCCAAGGTTACATTTGGATTATTATGCCTAACAGCAACCAGTATTCTCTTGTGACATGCTGGCTAAATATTTGCTGTAAACTGCCTCAAAACTGATTATTTTTTCTGCTCAGTTGGACAGAGGTGGGAAATTTTATGAATTACGAAATAAAAAAAGGTGTGGAGAAATATGTCAGAATCTCTCATTATACCGAAGCATGTCTGCCACAGGCCACAGCATGTTTGGTTTTTTTACACACTTCATAAAATTCATCTGCACAAACTGTGCTGCCCATGTTCCAGTCAAAGCCTTACAAAAACTGCTCTGTCTCCAGGGGTCATAAAACTTTCTGATAGACCGGGACTAGGACAAGGGAGATGAGTTCGCACCTGGAATCGCAGAGCACCTATTGAAATCTCAGCCCACTCTTCTTCTTCAAAGGACTCTGGTGCACTGATGACAAGGTTGGCACGGAAACGTCGGATTAGTTCTTCTATTTCCAAAGGCTCTTCCAATCTGTCTCACCGAGTTGACAAAGAAAAATAAGGTTTATGAACTGATTCTGCACTAGATATTTGTGCTGTAAGAATCTAGTGGCTAATATAATTCAACAAATGTTTCTCCAGAGTAACCTGGACCGAGTTTTACTACAAAGGCTATGAAAATGGCGCAAGGTATTTAACTACAATTTGTAAGACTTCACGTATAATTTGTAACCCTTCTTCACAGGTGTAACCTGTAACTGTGAAGTAGGTATGAAAGCATGTAGACAGGCGATCGTGAACAGCGCATATGAAAAAATTCCTTATTAGTTGTTATTTGTAAGGCCAGTGGTAATAATTTTAAAGATCTTTTGAGTTAGCAATCAATTGACTCATTAAATGCTTCTGAAGACAAGGCAAACAGAAACTTATTCTGTACATGCTGCAGTGGCAAAAGGGACAAAACCAGCAGATGCTGAAGGTAAAAAAGGCCAGTAAAGGCATTTTATGAGATAATGTATTCCTCATATTATTACAATTTGCCTTTGGGATGCAGCAGATTGCACCAAATGATAGGTGTTTTGAAAAATAAATTAATCTCTATGTGGTGATATCTCCACCTCTTTACAAGCATTTGAACTGCCAGAGTGTAGATTTGTGTCAGTGCAGAGAACATATATGAGGCAGAGAGCGCAGCGGACTGCATACAAATATCAGAAATCTGGCTGTAACTTTGAGTTGTCATTCTTCACTCTCCTAAAGGAGAACTTGACCAGTACCAGTTAAAAAACAAAGCAAAACAAACAAACCCAAAAACAACAGCTAGAATTTGCAAGACAGTTCACTCAGTGTGATCGTTAGTGGGGAAAAAACATGTCATTTTGCATTAGCTGTTATGGACATGAACAACTTCCGATACTCCATAAGCTGCGGTCTGGCAACTTTGGGATGATACCCTGCAGCAGGGGCAGAAACCTGGGTAAGTGGTGAAAAGAGAAGTTTCTGTCCCAGGAATAAACAAACCAAAACCAACAAAAAAAGTAAGGACATACAGCTTAAAATGTGTTTTAATTAAAATGAGAAAAAACATGCAAAACCAAAGCACAGGGAAAACTGTTCACATCAAGCAATCTTGGCAGAAGAGGCCTGTTAGGTGAAAAAAAGAGCTTGGTTTTATTTTAAATGCACTGGATGATCTTCTTTAGCAGACAAATGTGCATAAGGATGTGCATAAGTCTGCCTGTGCAGACTTTCAGCCAAACCACACAAGCCTTGTTCCACTGAGCCTTGACTGTTCACAAGGCTCCAGCAGCCTGAGGGCAGAAAGTGGGATGGGAAGCTGGAGGGCTACAGGTTTTCCCTGGGGATCCCACAAACAATCCCATGGCTGAGACACAATTCATAATTATTGCAGGAGATAGGAGCCAACAGAAAGTGTGCAATATGCTGATGCTCAGACAGACAGGGGGAAAAATAGCAGTTTGTCATGAACAAATTGAGTTATGCTGTTGTGCTTCTTAGCTTTGCTGTGGGCTCTTGGAGCTTAGACGCTGTGTGGCCTCTAGTTTTGAATGCATTTTGTGACATATTGGTGCTTGCCAGTCCAGCCGATACCGGTGGGGGCATCAAAAGCCCCAGTAGCCTCGGAGCTGGGCCTGCAGCATCCTGAGCCAGCTGCTGAAAATGATTTATAGTTTCTACAGGTTCATCCCTTGCCACCACTCCTCCTTCAGCCTGCTCAGGCTCACCTCCAAAATACCTCCACTCTCCTGTGCCTATCCCCAGCCCTCAGAACTGTTCCTCATTATTTGGCAGCATGTATCTGAGTAAATGCCCATCATTTGCCCCTCCACCTCAAAACATGCATCAGATGGATGGAGTGACATGCACTTTCATTCTGCAAACCTCAAAAAGGATCTGTTGCAAAAACCAGTGTATTTTGCCAAAGCTAGCCTGGGAACTTTGGACTTTTCACAGTAGTGGGCCCTGCAATCCAGAATGCATTACATATATTTAACAGGCAAACCTGAAAATGAGTATTTGCATCTTCAGGGTTGTATTTATAGCAAGAACATTTGATCATAAAGCCAGGCCATGGGGATTTTCAGGGAGGTGACCTGTAAAGGCAACACCAGAGAGGCAGATATGTCCATATACATATAGCTCTCCAACAGTATGTTACATTCTAATTTTTTATTAAATTGCTGTTTCTCTTTTAGATCACCTCTCAAGAATCAAGTACAAACTGGAAGATTAATTTTTACTTATAGAAGATGCAAGGAGAAAATTAAAAATCAATTGAAGATTAAAATTGCTTTATAAATCTTAGTAGGTTGCCACTAACCAAAAACAAACCTACATGCCAATAAGCTAAATAATGCTTCTTAAAAAATAAAAACATTTAATAAAGACCCATATGTGCAGATTCTTGAAAATACATCGCACAGTTCTATATTTGGACACCATGATATAATAACAGTGCAAAATGATATTGCTGTATATCTATGCTGAATTTATTTCTCCAGCACCCTGAGAAAGAACTGCATAGCACAATGGGGAAGAATTTTCCAACTTGTGCTGCAGAGTGGGAAGTAAAGTGCTTCTCGGGCATCACGGCAGCCCCAGTGACATCTGGAGTTTGAAGAAAATGAGATTACAAGCTTAGTTGCACTGCAACATATTAGACTCAAAATCAGTGGATCATCTGACTTTGCATGTTTTATCAAAGTTCCCTGTCCTTCTTCACCCTCTGGTGCCTTACTCCTCTCATTTGCATTCAGATCTCATGTCTGGAAGGTTCTTCACTGGGTCTCATCATAGAAAAAGCCCAGTCTGAGTAAGAGGTGCCTGCAAGTGTTGTTCTCCCAAGAAGACATAACCAGGCCTCAAAAGAAGGCATTGACTATCATGGAGAAAGGGTAGTCAAAATGGCTGAGAGGCAGACTGATTCAAACCTTGCCCAGACGTTTTTCCCAGAGGAGCACTGCCATGATATGTTAAAATTGCCCAACTGTCTTCTCCTGAAGAATGAAAACCCTCAGGCAATGCAAGCTCCAGTGGTCTGTAGTGATGCTTCACTCAGTCACTGGTTTTAAACCCTGAAGCTATATACATATCCGCCTACAGCTACATATAGATATATATTCCTCCCCTATTCACAACAGGAATTTTAATGCAGGGGGCGTGTTTGGTGGGCGACTAAGAGGAGAGAAGATGTCTTCACGCAGAGGGAGGGAATTTTGGTAAGACAGGAAAAGGGGGCCCAGAGACAAATGCCAGGGCTGTGGGATGCACAGCTATGATGGAGGCCTCGAGGGCAGATTTTCTGTGGGATTTGAGCCTGTCCTACTTATACTCAAGAAACAGCAACTTTCAGTTGTCAGCATATGAAAATTTAGCTGGTAATTGGTTCCTTAGCTTTGAACTGTGGGCTGGCTGAATGTTTCATTTGCTGCTTCAGTGTTCCACTTCTGTACAAGCAAAGCCAAATTCAATTAAGAAATGAAATTAATCCAGTCCTGCAAGTAGTTTTAAAATATTTCTGTTGTGAATGTTTGCTATAAATCTTAATCCTTCCCATGGGAAAGAAATAGTCCAGCTAGTACCAAGATTTTGTATTTTCATCTGCCAGATTATTTATGTTGAGGAAACCTAATTATCCTTGTTCTTCCCACAACTAGAAGTTGGCTGGTTCCCAATAGTCTCCGGCCACCAAATCATTTGACATGAATTTTGTTTAAGTTTGTTTAAGATGACTAGCAGAAAGATTATGTTCAAGCATTTAATCTAAATTTTCAGAATTCATGCACGTAGTTATATCAGTTTAGTACCTATATATTTGTTGAACACTGAAAAGTAAGTAACTCTAAATTTCCAGATAAAGCAGTTATATTGGCACTTAATGGCAAGATTCTGGAACCCAAGACTGCTGAGAGACATTTGGAGACAGAAGGATCTTACCTTGCAGAAACATGTTCTTTCAGCTGCATAATGCTTGCTCTATTTATCAGGAGGTATTGTGCTTCATTCACAAGAGAGAGTGAGATGTTTGTAGCTGATGCCAGACCTAAAAAGATGAATCCAACATTCTAAAATGATCATTAGAAATCAGGAAGATTATACTAGTAATTTCACCTCATCTTTCCTTTGACCTCTTATTCATTCTCATTAAAAAAAATTATTCATTTGGCTCCAGGTACAAAGGAAAGGTTCCAAGAATCCCCTGAAACCTGCAAATGATAGTGATGCAATGCATTTTTAAAGTGAGATAGAACTGAGATTTTGCCATGTTTGTAAAACAATTTACAAGAGCAATATCTATGGATTTTTGATGCTCCTTCCCTTTCATCTTTTTATATAATAAAATCAAGTTTAAGACTAAATTATTTGTTTATAGCTTTTTCATAATTGTTTTTCAAAATTATCATTGAGTTTCCAGACAAAATCATAATCATGATGATAACCCCCCCTCTCAGACTGATGTATCTGTGCATCTTCACCCAGTGTAACAAGTGGAAGGGCAGCATAAACACAGTTTGGGTATAAATGTACCCTTTGAAAACTACTAGATCAATATTGAATGAGTCTTTCACCCTCTATCAGAGTAATTATATAGTCAGTATGAAGTCTGTGAGCCTGATGTTTACTAAGTAAGGAATCACAAATATTTTTAAGAATGAAAACACACCTTTTGTAGTTTTCTGATGCAACCTGTCTTTTATATCTGAACTTTGTTTTATCAAGCGACATGGACGACCAAGAAACAATGAGAACCAGTCAGCAGTTCTTTCTCCACAGTCATATGTTTTTACCCTATTAGGAGAAAAGAGGGACTTTTAGCAAAATTTGATTGCCCAAACATTAATTTTCAAAATTGAAGATGAATTACCAAGATGTTAATTCTGCTTCATCCAATACAAAATACAGAATCTGTATTCTCCGGTGAGTGATAAAACAGATGTGAAGTTCTGTTTAATGTTACCTCCCAGTTTTCTCAACTTTACTCTGTTAGTCTTGAAGTTAATATTCACAAGTTCTAATTTAATTTTATACAGAAAATTACTGTGGAATAAAGGATTAAATAATTGCAACACTGACTGAAGTACAGTAACTGGTAGCCCATATTACAGTACTACAATATAGTATTATGAAAAAGTTATTCTGTATTCTGCGCTTTTTACCAAGAGAAAGAAGATTAATCTGAGTTGAATTTAAGATTGCCCCACTGTGCCCCATTGTGCCCATCAGGTGCAATGATGTTAATTCCCTAATTTAGTTCATGTTAGTAGACAGCCTGCTGGGGCTTAGTACTATATAAATCAGGATCAAACTTTTGCCCTATTTTTTATTTGCTTACCATTTTGAGTTACAGTGGCTGAGTTAGAGATACACAGCATTCTTGGTATTTCATCAAATGTCACTGTGTAGTTTTTGTATTCTGAGACTCCTCTGTTTTCAGATTGCTTCCCCTTATCATCAGACCATTTTCTGAGCAAGTACCATCATCTCTTCAAGGTCTTATTCAAAGTCACAGAATCAAGCCCTTCTGTTGTAGCACAGTTCTACTAATATCCTGCTTTTGTTTATTTTTGTTGAGTATTACTTTACATCTGTCAGCCTTACATTTTATTTGGCATGTGTCAGGCAATTTATAAAAGAGGGCCTAGTTCTCTCACATTTTACTTGCTGCTTGCCTTGAGTTCCCCACTCATCTTCTTGTTATGTCATTTAGCTTCAGTGCACTACAGCTGGTCCCTCTAGCTAGGTAATTTATAGAACAAGAAACAAGGACAGCTGAAGTCTGAATATTGATCCCAAGGGATATAATACATATATTTACACACAACAGGCTCAGTTCACCTTGTTTTTAACTATGCCTTTGTCTTTTTCTACCACTTACACTCTTCCTTTCATCTCTTTGATATTGTGGCCTGTCAAAGAGGAGGCTGTATCCCTGCCTGTTTCAGTAGAGCACTAACCTTGAGCATTAGGTTCTCCTACAAGATCAATAACCTTAATATCACCAGCTTCTACTTGCATCTGTCCAGTTAGATATTATACTAGAAAGCCATGTCCCTCCGATGTGAGCACCACATGCTGATGGACAATCCCCACTGAGATGAAGGCCAACACTGATTAATTGCTTCACAAGGGAAACTTGGGCTCATTAAACTTTGGTGGCTGCTGTGAAATTAAACTTCCTCACATGAATGCTTGCAGATTCAACATCATGTGCTTTTCTCTGCTATCTCAGTGTAAATTCAGATTTAACACCTACGTCAACAGAACTGGATGAAACTACAGCGTCAGAGAGCAGAATTAATACGTGGAAAATGCCTTCTGTAGTGGTTTCTTTGGAATAAAAGCCTTTTAACAAGACTTTTGGTCCCCCTGCTCACATCAGACACTTTGCAGAAAAGATCCCAGACCACAAATCACCTCCTGTCTTACTGCAGATG
The DNA here is from genome assembly GCF_036013475.1 of Columba livia. NCBI lineage: Eukaryota > Metazoa > Chordata > Aves > Columbiformes > Columbidae > Columba > Columba livia. The sequence continues at coordinate 94,066,214 of NC_088603.1, forward strand.
ACTGTTTTGCTTCTATTTACATTTTTTGGCCCTGGAGGCTCCCCTGTGGAAACATGGGAACCTGGCATCAATGCTGTTGGATCTCTGAGCAGCTTGGGAGCCTCATCAATGCTGTTCATTCATTCTGCCTTCCTTCCTGCTTTATTTGCTAATTACAGTCCACTCTGTGCAAATTGTCTTGCATCTCCCCTTTCTTTGTCATTCGATCCTTTTCTTCCTCCTCAGAGCTCTAAGCAGTTTCCCATGAAAATTTCCTATTTCATACATTAAAAATGACACAGTCAGTGACATGAAAGACAAGCTACAATAAATAGTATGGCAGTCACTTATATGCACAGAGAGAGGAATATAACTCAGGTTATTTTACAGCCTGTAATAGATGGGCTAACCAGGGGGAGGCTAAGGATGAGTCAACACTAAGGGAAGTGGGACAGATGGTTAAAACAAATGACACTTGGGTGAATTCCACTACCTGAGAAAAATATACTTCTGAGAAAAAGATTCTCTTTATCATCTGAATAGCTAGTAGAAAAGAAGCAGAAGATAATTTCCTGCATGGATTCAGAGGGCAAACGGTGAGTCTGCTGGTTTGTTTGTGTGTTACCCTCAGGGAAGCAAATGTAAAAGGTTACAAAGAATTAATATACCTTGGTTAAAATAATAAAACAGTTTGGGTTGTAAGGGACCTTCAAAGGTCATCTAGTCCAACCCTCCTGCATCTGCAGGGACATCTTCAGTGAGATCAGGTTGCTCAGAGCTACGTCCAGCCTGGCCTTGAGTGTTCCCAGGTATGGGGCATCTACCACCTCTCTGGGTAACCTGTGCCAGCATTTTATCAGCCTCAAAGAAGATGTAAATCTGTAAGTGGCTCATTTAGTTGGTCTTACCAAGAGACTCGATGAAAAGAAATATAATAGATCATGCAAATGTACATTAGGAAGGCACTTGATACACTGCCACTCAGAAAACTTAATGAGACTGGGAAGTACTTAGAAAATATGATGGATAAACACTTACGTTCACTGATAAGAAATTAATTTATGCATAATGTTATATTTCACTGAAGTGGTATGTCTCTTGATTAGAGTTAATGTTATTTTACATATTCACCTGCAATCTTCCCAAGATTGTTAAGGGGACACTGATCATCATGGGCAGTCAAAACAAAATTAAAAAGGGTTGTAAATATGGAAAGCTGCTTATAATCTCCGTGAATTCTAGCAATTTTGAATCTGGACAGCATGAAATGGGCAAAGTTGCCAGCATGATCATTGTCAAATGTAGGAACTGAACTCTAGAGTCCTGCTGAGGCCCCCAGTTAGCATTTGGAAGTAACTGGGGACATCCTTCCTTTTTCTCAACCTTTCAGTAAGTTAAGCAAATATCTCCCTTATTCAAGTGAGTGCCAAGTCATCACAGTCTCTTGTATTATCTTCCCCCCTCTTTTTAAATTTTATTATTTTTAGTGTTTTTTACCAGACATGCTGGGCATGTCAGTTTACCTTCTTAAGTCTGTCTTCTCCTGGTCCACTAAGTCATTCACTGCTTGTCACTGTCCCCCTCTCTTTGAAGGACTTCCACCCGTGTGTGTGTTTATCCAATCATGCCCTGAGTGTCACTGCAGTGATTTTCAGCTTCGGTTCCTCTCCGCTCTCACTCACCTGTGTGAACAGACTTTACTCTCATACATCACAGCCTCTTTTCCAGTATCTTCTTCTAGTGATATAGATATTGGGTCCATGCCTAGATGGGCAGAGAGCAAAACATAGTTAAAAAAAACCCACAACAAACATTTATGCAGAAACACAAGGTCATGAAAAAAGTTGTTATTTTTGCACCTGTTCACAATCACAGCAGCCTCCGAAATAGCATGTGACAAAAATCCTTTCTTTTTGCTAGAATTATATAATCTGCCTGCAGGTGGCTCCAAATGATAATGCAAAGAGCAATGTCTTCAGATGGTCTTGGTACTCAAACCACATTAAGGAACATACAATTTCAGCTTTGAGTTACTTCATTCTCCGTGTATCTCAAGCAAAGAAACTGGCACAGAATTACTTCCTCAGTCACGGTTTTTGTTGAAAGGATGAGTTTAGCACTGCTGTGGTCCCTGTAGCAAATCAGGAGATGACGTTGATCACTGTTGGGTTGCTTTTTTTTGGAGTGATGTGATGGAGTGACCAGAAAGATGAAAGATGGAGGTGGGGTGGGGGGAGAAAGAAATATAACATGTCACAAAACTACAATAATTAAAAGATAAAATGTATGGAAAATGATAGTGAGACAATTATTCCCATCTGTCCACCTCTAAGTTTAAACCAGATGAGGAGTCCCAGGTAATGATCTATGTTAACAGTTTCTTCCACACTTATCTTGAACATGATGAGCCAAAGAGATGGAAAGGCTACTGTGACTTACTATAGAACTAAAAGAAAAGCTGTACTATTTTCCTTTCTGTTAATTGAAAGCAATAACCTGAAATGACAAACAAAGGGTTTTAGTGTGTGGCTGCAATGAATCCAACTCATTTCCATTATGCTGCAACATATACCAGCAAGACTGATCTGTACCCCAGCTTTCTGTCAGCATGGTTCAATTTCACTCACTACTTCCTGTTTATATTATTGTAGTATAAACAAGAAACAAGCTTTACCAGCTCTGTGATATGGTGAAATCAAATGGTTTTATTCTCTTGTGAAGAACAATGAAACATAGCTCAGATTCACTATATCCTAGCTATCATCTCTGTTACGTGTAACTTTTCAATATTGAAAGACTTCTACTCCTTTTTTAGCTAATGATGTTGGTATACTTCAGAAGAGAAGCCAGAGGAGGAAAAGCTAGGCTCACTTCAGAAAATAAAACACATAAGTAATAAATGCGTTGAACTTGCTTGAAATAACCTGAAAAGGAAGCCAATATTGTCATCTTATAAACTAGAACTAATGCTCTTGTTCTTTGAAAAAATTAAACATCATTAAGCATCATTCCTTCTGGAAAAGAAGAGTTTGAAAGGTTTCATCCTGCATGTATCCTTAGTTGTTATATCTTTTACAAATGCTATCTAAGCAAGGCACACTCACAAAATCTCTTAAAATAGAGTCTCGGGGCTTTAAAAAGCCCTGTTTTTATACACCAGCGATTGTATCACATTTTTATTGAACAGTACACATTTTACAGTGATGTTTAGGTCAGTTAAACATTGTTAATTACAATTTTATTCTATCTTAAGGCAAAAAAATAAAGCAGAATATTGCCAGTTACTAAAATGTAGAAGCTGTCATTCTCCATGGTCATTTGCTTCATAATAAAATTCACAGATGTGCTCACAGTATTAATATAAAAAAAAATTGTTCTTGTTTTATAGCTCCTATTTTCAGTCAATGAGAAAAATCAGAGGTCTGTTATTTCAATAGACTGAAATATAAACTATTCATGTATATTCTTTCATCAGTGTATGCACTTAATTCCCATTATTTTTATTGGCAGTAACACATGACTATTTGAAGGCATAATAAACTCCAAAAAGTGTAATTAGTTGCTCAGTTTTGTTAGCATCTTTCTACTCCAATATTTTAAAGGGCCTTCACAACACTCAAAATTTTTCCCTCTATGCTGTGGTAAACTAATGCCCAACTTGCCAGAGTAATGCTGATTGTTAGCTAAAAGGGAAAGAGAGGAATTAAGTCTTCTAGAGAAATTCTCAGCTTAATTCAGTTTGGCTTACTTTTATGTCAGTCAGGAACAAGGACAGTGTAATCTGTGCCCCCACGTACTTAATGGACAAGAAGATTTCCCTTGATTCCCACTCCAGTAACACAGCATCTAGAAATAAAGGCACTGGCTCCTGTCCACCTTTAAATTGCTGGGAGCCTAAACATTAACTCTTCAGTTGAGATACAAGAAGTTATCTTTCTCCACAGGGGCTTATTTAAAGTTACACCAATTTTCTCAAAGCAAGTTCTGTGATAGAAAGGGTTAGTTACACTCTTCATGTCAAAAGAAATAGGAAACGCCTGTTAATAACCACATAGCCTAAGAAAATAATACTGGCAAAATTCAGAAATGTAGTTTCTCAGAATTAAAATCTCAGTCCCTCTACTGAAGTTCAGTCAAGGAGAGGCCAAGCACAAGCCCTTCCTCTCGCTCTGCTCTCACCCCCCTCCTCAGGGACTGGGGGAACACTGGGAGCGCCCCAGCTGCCTTGCAAGCCAACTAATTTTGTGGGCATGCCAGGGAACGATTCTAAGTCTTAGAGCTGTTTTGGCCTTTTCTGGAGCCCCAGTCTGGTGTCTTTGCTACCCACAGGGACATCAGGATCACACAGTTGGGTCAGTCAGACAGTGGCTCTGCACATCCAAGGCTGGTTGTTAGACATGCTACAGAGCCACCCTACATGCAGGGGTCAAAGACAACACAAAGCGGAGTCTCAGCACATGGAAGATTCAGCAAAAGGCATTAAAGTAGTTACTGTCATACTGACTATTTTATTTTGTTGGACAGAAAAGACATAGAATATTAAACCATATTGAAATAAAATAGCCAGAAACAAATTTTCCACTAATGAAAAGTTCTAGAGGGAAAGGAAAGTAAATGCCTGGAGGGGGAGACAGAACTGACTCACTGTTTTAGGAAGTGGCACAGATAAAGTCTTCACCACAATCTAACAATGCAACAGTAAAAATATTCTTTAAGAATGCTGCATAATTCAGCTATGTGGGATTCACCCCACTGGGCTTTCGGCACTTACCAGAGGCCCCTAATCCAGCAGCATGGTTGCCTTAGGCTCTCTCTTGTGGGAGAGAGACACCTCCAGACAGCAAAGCACGCTCTAGATGGAGATCATTGCCACAGCCTGCTCTCAAAATGGGAAAAGCACAGATGACAGCAAAGAAACTGGTAGAGAAAGCAGGCTGTTTACAGCATCCTTGCAGGGGAGCAGGAGGAAGAGAGCTCGGCTGACTGCAGTTGTCACCCAGTCAGCTGGGAGCCGATGGGTTTTTGTGTTCACTGGAGCCAGGGGATTCAGTAAACGTGCAGCTCAAAGCTTCTGGTCCTACAATAGCCACAAACTACTGACAGGCTGGTGAGAGTGGTGACAAAAGCAACAGTGATTGACGTGGAATTCTCAAGGAAAATGTCAACTTATTAAATCAAATGTCTGCCACTAAATGATTTAAGTGGGAGACATAACAGTGATCCATGTATGTCGAGGGATAAAAGAAAAAAAAATAATCTAACACCAACAAACAAATCATATATTTAGACTGCAGGTAAGAAGAAAGAAAACAACACAAATATTGGAACAACTTTCTACAGATTTATGTGCTCAGTTTTACCCTGTCAGTTCGCATGTGTTCCCATCACTGTGCTGTCTTATGAGTAGTAATCTCTGGAATAGTCTCACCAAGCAAATGAGAGCCCTTATCTCACTGTCAAGCATCAAAAACATACCACAGGTTGTAAGTACATTATGAGAGTGAAAAATACCAGGACTATTAGAAGAAGAAGGCCCACACCACCTTATGGGCTAAGATCACAGTATCTACCGTCATATACAAAGAATGACTCCACTCTTACTGGCTGTAGTCTATAAATAAATGCCAACCACATTTCTGTTAGAACACACTGGAGACGTGATCAATAACTTTGGGGTGGAAAAGTGATCCATTGACTTGGTCAATCACTTCTGGATGGAAACGGTTCCCACTTTCATAGGCAGAAAGGTGAATGATAGTGAAAATTCCAAAAATGACACAAAGTAAAATGTAGGATTTAAAGGTGAATTTCACCCTGGCACTATGGCAAGAGATTGTAAATCTTAGTGAAAAGTGGCTTCCTTGACTGTCATTTTTATCTGAGAAAACTTCTTCCTGACTCTCTGAAGTATGTCAGCACAGATATTATTGACAGGCAAACATACTAATGAATATGCACTTGTCTGAACAGTGTGGTACTAGCAAGATAAAAAATAAAGAACATACTTAGAAGAGCAGAATCAAAAGGCCTAACAGAGCTGAACCTCTGAAAATGTGAAGGATAAATGGAGAAGGCTTGGACAAGACATCACATTGTCTCTGCAAGTAAGAGATACCAGCAGAAAGGAAGACAATTTGAAAGGAACTGAATTTCTCTATAGTTCTGAAGCACTTGATAATTTAAAACTTGTGAGAGAAGGCTGTCTATGCAACTGTACTACAATAATTTGAAGTGCGAGGTGCTCCACATAGAAGTGTCATGAACTAACAATACCTTTTCAAAGAAAGATTACAGAGGGAACAACAGAAAATAGCAGTGTTTGTGCCAGTATAGAATCTAAGAAGAGATAAGATTGTGTTTGGGATCTGAAATACACAAGAAAAATCACATGAGACTAGTGGAAGTACCCAAATGTCCATTTGATAAAGTTATTCCAGACAAACAAAATCAACTGGTCAGACTTAATTTTATGGACAGTGCTCAGACAGCTGGAGAGGACAACAAGTGTAACATACAAACAAAAAGGAGACTGTAGTTACAGATCCTCTCCTATGGATTTCTAATAAAGGGTGAAAAATCTGAATATAGGTTCCTTTGCTTTGCTCTGGCTGCTGAAAATGTGGGCACATAGATTACTAATGGTTAAGACATAAAGGCTGAGTAAATGTTAGATACCAGGGAAATGATGAACACCATTCAGATACATGCAAACTTCACATTAATAATGATTTTTGTGGAATACAAACCTGTCCAGCATTCAGTGCTAACAGCACTGCTAGCAAAATAAATAATTTGCACCCTCAAGTAGCAAAGGGCTTTCTGCAATACTTTCCATACTTTTTCTTTTTTTCCCCCCTCAGCAGAGAATAAGAAAGCTTTGTGATGAATCCAGAGAAGCCCAAGCATCATGAAATATTTGCCTCCTAGTACAAGCATTTAACTGAGCCAAATAATGCCCAGTACTTATTTTAATTCATACTAATTTCCACTGAAGACTCTACCCCTCTAGTCCCACAGCTGGAAGAAGGAGGAGAGTTATAAAACAGGAAGGTCTTTGGCCAGGGTGTTTGATACTAGACTCCTAATCCTTTACCTTTGCAGCAATAACAGTCCCTTCAGGCTGATGAACTTCGTGCTTTTGTCAAGAAAAGTTGGACTAGATGATCCCTGTGGCCCCTTCTGATCTGGTATTCCATAATTCTATGTTTTGTGATGTGGAGAGATAGACTTGTCAGCAAATTTCCACATCTGTCAATTGATTACTCCTTCCTGGAGCATCCACTTTATGACTGCACATAGAGAGTCACTGTCTACTCTCTGCCCATCCCAAAAAGCTAGGAGACTAGCAGGGCTGTATATTACAGCCTAGGCTTTCTTTGCCCACAGCTGGTAACAGAATTTGTGTCTGAAGTCAGCAAGCATACACAGCATTCAATAGCTCGACAGGTGCATGCAGGCGTCTCGGTCTAGAAGTTTGACACAAATAACGAAGGGAAGAAAAGGATATTGGTTACTAACCTTCTGCCTGGATGAACATAACCTTTTTCTTCAGGTCAATTGAGGGATTTACAAGACACAAACTCGGCTCCTGTTTTTGAGTCACACAGACTCCATTCTGGTTTACAATCATCCAGTTACGGTCATACAGCAAACCTTGGTTTCCCACTGGCCATTCAGTAACCTGGAAAAGCATCAGGAGGGGATACAAAGGTTTAGAAAATGTTATCTGCATTAAGAGATAATGCTGAAGAGAGAGGGGAAAAAAAAACAATAATGAAGACTTTGAAATCAGGAAAACTTGTGCAAGACAATGTCAGCCTTTTAATAAGAAAAACCTTAATTGTAAATCAAAGATAAAACAACGCTGCACAAAGAGGACAAGACAAAATGGAGTTACTATAATTTGTCACATATTATCATACACTTTAACAGATCTGTGAGAATAAGCAACCTCTGAAACACTCTAAAAACTGCTTTCAGTTTTATACTAATCCATTTCCAGGACTTTTCCCCCAACACTTCTCTTTTAATTTACAAAGCATGGACATCTCATGGGAGTTGTATGAATTAAGGCAAAACCAGCCAATCAACCAACCAAAAGCCAGAAAAATGCAAAATTAAAAATTCAAAATTCTGAAAAAAAGCTTCAATAATTTTTATAAAACTAGAACCACTTTATCAATGAATCCATTTGAGAAAACCTCCACCACTGAGGTTTCTGGTTTAGCTAGGAGCATAATAGTTTCTCCAGATCCCCTTACAACAAAACACATTGTCTTCTTTGCTATCTGCTCTTCCATTACTTCTATAACACTCTTTATATTCAATAGCCTATACAAGCACATTGTCCTTGCTTTCATGTACATTTTTCTGGTGAAAAGAACATCTGTTACTGATGCTACACAGATGGTAATCTTGAAATCCAAAAAGAGAGCAATTCTAGTAATGCCTTTGGGTGATATTAATAACTGCTTTCTCCTTCAGAATGTTAAAATATTAATACCATTCTTTCAACATAAAGCTGGGCATTTGAACATATTGCTTCAACTCATGCATGATTTCTAGTCATAGCTGAGTATGGAGGAGAGTTAACTACAGCTGCGCTTCGTTGAATTCTTGTACAGAAGCTTAGTGCAGCTCACGTGAACTAACTAGCGAAACACTTTAGCAAAAAATATCGAGAAAAAGGTATGTCCGGCACAGAACCGGTCTGAATGGTCTGAAGAAAAGCATGGCTGGTAGCAGTGGTTAGATTAATTACAAATCACATTTTTGTTCAGCATGTGCTCTATCTAAATCCCCACAGAACCACAATACCACATTCTTGCAAACTTTTCCAGGTTTTATAGGAGCCTGCAGCAGTAGCTTGACCCTCACAGCCTGACTAGAGAAAGCTGAGAGCAGGCATTCTGAAACAAAAAATGTAAGCATTAAAGCTGACCCTTAAATAATCTGGCCACAGTGCTACCAACTGTATTGAATACAGAAAATGCATAGAAAAAAAAAATAAATTAAGAAATGTATTTTGTCAACCTACTTGATATATAATATTCTTTGGCAGTTTTTTAAGTAAGTGTGGATGAAAAATTCCATCAGAAATTGAAACTTTAGGTCTGACAGTGTCATCTGAAACCATGTTTTTTAAACACCTCAAACTGCCAGCACCTAAATGATGTGAACCTTTGCTTTGTCTTTTTAGGAAAAAAATAATAGCCCAAAGACCACAATATCAGCTGAAGAACAGACTTTTGTCCTTCCTGGAAACTATACTTTGGAAAGGCCAGTATTTTTTTGTTATCCTGTATAGTTAAATTACAAGATGCATTTCAACAGCTGGTGATCATCTGAGAGCTGTAGGAATTTCCTGCTAACAAATTTCCCTTCCCAAACAGAAGATCACATTCTCCCACAGATCCAACAGATCTTTACAAGATTTGCAAGATATAACAAGCAGAATAAACTAAAAGAGCAGAAAAATAGAAAAAGAGCATGGAGACAACAATTCTTAGCTCCTTATTGTAATATTCAGTTGTTTTGGATCCACTTCAGGACAGCAATGTTATTCAGGAAACAGCTTAAGTGTTTGCTTACCCTTCACTGAAGGTAAGAGGTTTTATGAGCAAAACAAACCATCTTCCCCTTAATCAGAGCTTCAGCTAATGCTCATACACTGATAGGCATTGTGAGGAAAGCTCAGCTGCCTAGGTAGCAGATACTTGGAAATAATCAACACTTTCCATTCAAAATACCCCTGGTGGGTCCAAAATAATGGAAAGGAACTCCATGCTCCAGTCTGAGATGCAGCACATGACTGTGGGCCCTCAGCCCATTTTTCTCCCTCCTCTTGCCATTGGAACAAGATTCGTACATACACTTGCCCAGCAGTGAGTCCCTGTCTTCTCACGGAAGTCCCCCCGTACACGGTTAAGTGCCCTACTTCCTCTCCACTTTTCAACTTACTGCATTGCATATGTTGCTAGGACCCCAATAAATATAGTTGCAGCAACAAAATAACTGTGTACCCTGCCTTGGTCAGAGAGTCCAAGGCAATCATAAAACAGTCAGAGCTGGTTTGTTGCTAATACTGATACTGGAGCTGAGCATGGAAGAACATATACGTTGCTATTCTTAGCACTTTGCCATGTGACCTGTGAAGACCATCTCCTGCCACTATTTCAAAGAGGCTGAAGGGGTTGTTAAATGACTGCAAGCAAATTCTGCCTGCTCTCCTTTCGCTTGAGACACGAGAAGAGTGGTCCAATTTGGTGCTCTTGGATTACAGCTGAACTGAATGCCCAGGGCTAACAGGAATGACACAGGCTGCAAAGACATTCCACATTCTGGCAGACCAGCAGCAGGATGTCAATCAAGGCACTCACATGTCACTAAATACCCATATTCAGATAATCAGTACAGTGAAGCAAAGCAACCAATGAAGTTTACTGTGTAGTAAAATAAACGAGATTAGCGTACATTGCAGTAAGCAATAATGTATTATGTAGCTTCTAACTTGATTCCCTGAAGTTGTCTCGCTATCTCTGACTACTGAGACAAATTAGAAGGGGGATGACAGAAAGAAATCAGGGATGACATGATTTTACTGGTAGATGCTAGTATACACCTTCATTCCCAGCATGGCAGGTGGGCTAATCATCCAACATACGGTCTTGTTATTAGCAAGGATCATTGCATAGCACAGCCAGTACACAATATTATCCTAACCGCTTTAGTCCATTTTTCTTCTTGTAATGGTAAAATACTCATTGCAAAAACATGTTTTTGTTTTTCTTTTTCAGAATTTTCTTTGAAACATTTGGGCTGCATTTTTCCATAGCTCACAGTAATGTCACCATGAAGGCTAACACAGTCTTTGAAGACATTAAAAGAACCACTGAATAGGTTTTAAATTAGGCAAGTTTAAAAATGTTAGTGGTCTTACATATAATTTATCCACTGTTCAGTAGGAATTTGCATTGTATTTTAAAATAAAAGCTAATTTGTCTTCTGTGTTGAGATGCAATTTTTATACTCTGAAATCCACCGCACAAATAATAAAGTTATTAATGTTTAAAATCCTAACCTTTTTCACTGGGCACACTACATTATGTAATTATGCAAAATTCATCGACATGAGAGATGTTCATATTTAAAAATGCATGTTTAAAAGACATTTTGTCATTAGAAAAAAAGAAAAAAAAGTCGTCTGGGATAGAGGTTACTCCTCTCTTCTGCTTCTCTCCATTTAATAAAATAATTGTAGGGAAAAGAAAGAGCATTTAAGAAACTGAGTTAGAATATTTTGCTCTCCGCTTTCTGTACCATGGGTACAAACCCCATAGGACAATACCAAACAGAAACCATCCTGTGGCCAGGAACATGTTATGAAATGCGCATTCTGTAGGAACTAACAAACCTGTAGTGAGCTGATGTTCTTCATGCCAAGCTTCATCCTCCCAGGTGCAAAAGGTCTCTGCACTCTCATTTTCTCTGGAGGTCAAGCACCTCCCATACTAAAACACTTTAGAGCTGAGAAATCAGAGTTCAGGAGAGGAGGAGATTGTGTGACTCTAAAGAGATCAAAGAGCTGTGAGTTTGTACTCATATCTGCACTGAGTTTGTCCTCCCTCCACTAAGGAAGTCATCTACCCTGGAAGCAGTAAATCAGCAGGCAGACTTCACTGGCAGACGGGCTGTGTCCCACACACACAGTAAGCTGGAGTTTTCCACTGCACATATTATTTTAGGTAAGTGCAAGCAATCATGTACTTACAATAAAGCCCATTTACTACACACACTAGAGATCTGACCTCCCATACCAGCTGGAGGACTGCACTTGAACTTACAAATCTGTGAGATTCTGATCTCAAGTATCCAAGTACAAGATGAGTGAATTTATTGCCTCCAAGTATCTAAACCACTTTTACCTTTCCACATAAACTACCTTAGAGCTGCCATATAACTGAGAAAAAGGAGATAAACATTTTAATTGGGAAAATATTTTTCTAATTTTCCAATAACTACAAGGCACCTAAATGTATTTCAGATTTAAAACATGAAACTGAATTACAGTTCTTGGCTTCTAACTGAAGATCAAGGAAACTACAAGCTATATGATTATTACTTTGGAACTTTATGAGTTTCCTAAAGTAAGAAGATAATGTAATGAAGGGTGAGGTCTGTATGACAAAGACCACTAAGAGACTTGCAAAGGAATACTCTTCTGTGGGATTCAGCCTTTTCATGACAAAGCCTAGAAATGCTGGCATAATCAATATTTCAAAAGGCAAAATGATTTTCAGGATTTGATTCCATTTAATTGTGGTACAGTTTCTCCAGCATGTCTTGCTTCAAACTCCAGTGCTGTGTGGTATGGGTTATTTTCCCTTTCAAGGTGAAACAGGTTGAAGTTGTAGTAGTGACACACACAGACTTGTGGAGGGTGATGCACTCTGCAGTTAGTGATGATATGGTTTCTGGCAGCACTGGCTTTCTCTTCTACTCTTAGCCATTGGGAAGAGATCAACTCACTGCTTGATTTAGAATGGGATAAACTGATTTTTAAAGCTCATTACAAATGGGGGGCTGTAAGTTGCCGTTTGCACCTCTTCCATAGGCAGACAATCAGATTGACGGATCTTTCACAGGCTGGTTATAGATTTACAACAGGTCTAGAAGTGTCACTTAGACCTTTGGGAACAAAAGCCTGAAGAATGCCTGGTGGACCGGAAGAAGATCATGAAAGCAAACACATTTTCTTTGGGGATTTACTTCAATATTGAAAATAATGAAAATCAATCAATCTTCTGGCTACATCTCCTGGCTGGCTCTCTTTGTGCATTGAAAGCACTTTTTCATCATATTGATTAGGTCAGCTTCTACTGTTCTTTCACATGTACTCATGTATCTTCTATGAACTAAGTGAAAATGCACAAAAAATGCTCTTTGAGAAGAGGAGCAGAATTAAATGCTATTGGTAGAGAACTTCCAGACCTTTGCAATACCATATACTAAAACCAGTATATATTTAATTATATATTACTCTTTGGCAATACAGGCTCTGACTGCACTTAGCTCACTGGGTTCTACTGTGGTTGATACTTTGCTATAAAAAAAATATCAAACCAGAATACACTAGAATTCAAAAATTATTCTAGGCATGCAAAACTAAACCTCATAATATCATTACAATTTTAATATCTGTATTTTTAAACTATTCAGACCAGCTAGTGTTAGCTGTGCAATCCAAGTTGCCTTGGATTTCCCCTGTAGTCAATGGAAAGAGACAGAAATATTCAGCAACAATTCCTTTTCCTACTGTAGATGCCTATTTAATGATAAGATGAATTAACAGGCATTTATCTCTCCCTGCTTACAAAATAGTATCTACTTTTGGAAGGGTAAGTTGAGGTAAGATGAACCCTGCTTTCACGCTAGACCCATTAACAAGTGCCTGCCACAAGAAGCATGCATGGCCAACAGGGATTTTCCACCTCCATATAAAATTGCAGGTCTATCTGCCAGGGAGTCCCAGGCTCACAAGAATTTATCACCTGGAGTCGTTTCCCCTCACAGAGCTTGAAGAGAAGAAACCTGGTTCAGCTTGTGGGGAAACATAAGCTGTCTTTCATGCTGAGGTGTCTTACCTGCTCCTGGGCACAATCACTTCAAAGCCTTCCTAGCACGGAATGTTGTGGTGTGTTCTCACAACACCAGCCTGCACGTTAAAAATAGAATTTTACCTCAAAGGGGCCTGAACACTGCCACAACATATTTCAGCAGCTTCTGTAGCGGGCTTCTGTAATACAGCTATAAGAAGTGCAACACTTAAACAAAGGTTAAAACATTTTCACACGAAATGTGGGATTACTTTGATTTTCTAAACAGTTTGCTTTAGTGGGAGGTTAATAAGAGGTAGAAATTGTTTCTTCAGGTCTCATTCAATACTCAAGATTGTGCCTCTGAATTAAGGACATCATAAAGCAAACCAAATTTTAAAATACAGATGTTTCACTGATCATTTAACAGTCTTTGATTTAATTCATCAGCCTCTTTTTGCATTAAGTAAAAAAAAAAAAATCACAATCAAATCATCTGAGAAGCCATATTTTAAATTCAGGTGATTTGTCGCTGGACTTGACCCCAATTTTCATCAGATATGAGACCGTGACCTACACCAGCAAGTTTTCATAGGGAAAGTTATACTGTTATTGACAGTCATTAAATCACTTGCCAGTATGGTACTGAGCAGAGTCACATTTTAGGTCATGTGTGGGTCACACACCTATTTCATCATGCATTATTAAAAAAAAAAAAGCCACAGCTAAGGTGACGATATTATTAACTTGGTAAAAAAGCAATTAAAGTCTTCAAAGAGTGAACTTTCAAATACTGCAGCAACACTTAAATGTCATATTTCTGTTGCAAATGTAATTTTAATGATAACATTTCTTTGTAATGTAAATCAGCCTCCTCTCAATTATAACATGTTAATCAAGTTATTTCTCAATTGCTTCCTACCCATCAATGCCCACAAGTCCATCACGTCAGTCCATAAAAGCATACTAATTACTTGATTATATTTTAGTCAAGTTTTGCAAATCCAACTATTTTCTTTGAGACTATACGTTATGTGCAGATTTGCCCGTTGAGGGGGAGGGGAGAGCAGAAGACACATTTGCATCCTGCAGCTTCAATCTAATTGAATATCCTTCAAGGTACCTTAGCATGCAGGACTGAATCCTAAAAACGGGAGAAACAGAAAAACAGGTACCCACATATTGCTTCCTAATATCTCATGCACTTGCTATTCCTGGTTGACGTGTCCAAGAGGGGTAAGAAAAAAAACAAGGTTGAGATTAATATTTAAGAATGATTCAAAGCTTATACCTCAAATGCAGAGCAGGATTTGATTGGGTAGAGGTAGATGTTGGTTACAGTGATGGGCTTGCCACCTTTTCTACGTGTTGGTACCGCAGTCTCAGAAACAGCTGCCCTTATGCTTTCTGCCTCAGCCTCTGGTGGCTGCCAGCTGCCAGTCGTCTTTGTCGCAGCCAAATTATTCCTGAGTTCTCTGTCCATGATGTGTGGTATTGGAGACAATTTATCCCCACTGTCAAAGGAAGGGTGGTCATCTGGGACAGACTCTGTCATCAGCTTTGTAACAGGGGACTGGAAAGGAATCTCAGTGTCTGACTTGGAGAGTCTGGTGGCTATGATGAATTTCAGAAAAGTCTGTGCGTCTTCAAAAGAAGACATGTAGCCAAAGGATATTCTCACAGAACCAGTGGGACGTCCATCAACTAGGTCTATATCATCTCCACAGACATGGCCAGCCTAGTTTGAAATAGGAAGAAAAACAGAGATTATGACAAACTTTGCTTTATTTCCCTCTAATTTCACGCAGTTATTAATGGGTCTCTTAATTCTAAACTGAAAAACTGTTTTCAAAAATACTAAGTTAACTCATGCATAGCAAGAGAAAATGTAGAAAAAAATCTCAATTTTCTTATTACTTAACCTGTGAAGACGATAATTTTGAGACGCTTGTCCTATTCTACCCTAAGGCAAGAGAGACTTCTCAAAAACATGCCAAGAATCAGAAAAAGTTTATATGTCCCAGGATGGCCTGTTAGCTAGGGCAATCTCCACGTATACTCCAGTCTCATCTGCACAGTTCACTGAGATCTAAACTGGAATATTGTATTCAGATAAGTGAACAAAACATGAGACTGCTGATTTTTCTCGGGCAGTTTTCTTGATATTAGCTGTCAGAACACTTCCATTTTATACGATCAGTGGCTTACTCATGGATTTTGTTAAATAGTCCAATGGATAAACTATACAGCTGAGACCTGGCATGGGATATTATCAATAAACAGCAAAGCACAGACTTGAATCCAGAGGTCCAACATGCAAAGTGACTTCCCTCATCATAGGCAAATGCAGTAAATCTGTTTTGCTGATCCATTGCTTTCAGGATGGAAGGAACTAGCCTTCCTCATAACATGTCCTCCTTCAAAGAACACAGGTTGCCACTCTTGAAAAATCTTTGTTGAAAAATGCTTCAAATACTCTAATAGTGACCTCCACGTAGATACCACTCCATTTGATATGTCTTTGATACAGCATTGTTTGGAAAATTCTCCCTTAGAGCAGAAGTTTCTACTTCAGTAAGTGGGTCAGTGAATGCTGCCACCAACCTCCAGTGAGATAAGCTAGAGACCCCTGTTCATTCTCCTAACATCACCTCACCAATGGACACAAAATTCAGTCCTAAGTCAGCCTCCTTATTCCTGTAAATGCAGCAACTGTTGTTTTTTTTCCTCAGAACTTCATTTATTTACACATTTCTGTTGCATAAAAATGGAAATGTGAATAGATTATTTACACGAGGTCTTTTTAAGTAAGAAATGTCATAGTTCAATGAACACAGATGCCATTTAAGCAAGGAGAAATAAAAAAACCCAAACCCTCTATGTCAAAGCATGCAATACAGTAGCAAATATTTAAATGCAGTGTGATGTAGTTTTTATCCTTGACAATAGAGCAGAAATAACATTTGCAAAATTAGGTTGCATCTGTTAGTATACATGTAACCCTTCTGCCAAGTATTGACTGATTGACTGAGGAGAGAGATTCCTGCTGTGCAAATAAGTAAATGAGTTCCTACCTAACATCCTAGGAAAACTAACCACACCTCTCTAGGGATCCTTGAGGACAAAAAATCCTCCTTCACAGGCATCTTCATCAGGAAAGGAAGAATACAGTCAGCACTTTGGGAAAAGTCAAAACTGAAATATATGCGCAAATGCTCTGATAAAAGATGCCTTCCCTTACACAGTAATGTTGTTAATAACTCATCCAGATCCTTCTCAAAGGACTGATGAGAATGTCCCAAAACAATGATGGCTTGACTGTACCACTTCATATGACTTTTGGCAGATTGTCTCTTTATAAGTTTGGGTTTGGCCTATCCCCATTTAAATGTTCAGCTTTATTAACATGATACAAACCTATAAAAGGCCACCCACTCCTTAGCAAAATCTTCATTATATAAAGAGATCCAAGACCATTGCAGCTGGTCATTTGGCATTTTGCACTTAGGCAGAAGGGTAGACCTTATTTTCCTTTCTCAGAATCCCTTGTAGAAGCTGCTCCTCCTTGAAAATTCAAGCATCACTCAGCTGCTCTTAGATGATGCATGAAGAGAACATGGTCATGGAGCTTTCTATGGTAAATCAAACCACCATTTTGCCATGGAAGGTACTAAAAGAGCTCTCCCCCTTTAAGAACTTGTGCTATCAATCTTGCATATAAGTGTGTATCAATCTTGCATATAAATGTGTTTGCAGAAGTTATCTAAATATCTCTGTGAAATTATAAGGGAGCTATAATAACAGTACAGCCATTATAATTTTTTATCTTTTGAAGAATACCATTAACAAAATTGTGGGTTGTTCTGTATTAATTTACTGTAATTTCAAACCCTGACAAATATGCAGACATTGTAATAAATCCTGCTACACATCTTTTAATGACACTTTATGGAAAATATTAGTCATCTAGAAAACAGTCTTTACATTCATGGTCTAACAATCTAACACATCAGTAATCTTGATAGATGTTATCAAAGTTTACTTCACTGTGTATTCTAATTTATTATTTCTTGTCTAATTTGCATATGCCTTTCAAATTGAAAAATCCAACAGCAACAGGTCTATAATACTTGAACATTATTAAGTACAATTAAGGATACTTAATGAACAACATGAGATGAATTGTCCAGGAACTTCTGTTCTGCAAGAAGTCTGGATTTCATATAATTCCAAATCTGAATAAGAAGCCATAATTTTATATTTCCCAAAGAATTAAAAACAAGCAACCCATGCTGCTTTGGTTTCACCAAATGATTTTGTTTCAACATCCCATTTCAATGAGGCGAATATCAGCTTGTTTAGTACTTGAACATGGCAATTAAGCTGACAGGTCAGAGAAAGCAAATCAAATTTATTTTCATTGTTAAAGTTGCAGCGACTCAAAACCACAGGACATGTTACACCTACATCAGCTTTCAACTAACTATGTTTTTTTTTCTGATGCATAGCCAGATTTTCTTCTCCTTTCCAAACCTCCCGTCCTTAGGGAATTCATAACTGATAACCAGATGATGTCTCCTGGGTTACTGAATATAGGTATTTTCCATGGGCAATAAATGATGCAATCTCATTCAGAAACTAACCTGCAGGTTCCTTTGGATGTCCTCATTGCTTATACCCAAATGCATCTGGCAGGCTCCCGTGTTACAGAAGCAACCTGTGCGGAAATGTATGTTGTAGAGACTGGCCATCTTGTCCACCTTCCCGATTCAGCAGGAGACAGGACATAGGAGAAGAATGAAAAATAGACATTTTAAAGTTGTGGTAAACAACATACAATGTTTTAAAGGTGCAATTCAATTGGAAGTAAGCTACTTCTCTAAAGTATTAACAACTTACTGTAGCTTTTAGCATTTCCATACACATTTAGGATTTTTCAGCAGGATGGCACTGCAGAAAAGAGATATGGCTTGTCAGGGTTTCATAGCACAGTGAAGAAACAACAGAGCACACCATGGGGATCCTCTCAGCACAGCTAAGAAACCATGGAAGCACACTGCAGGGATCTGAAAATGCTTTATGTTGATTTCAAAAAGCAACAACAACAGCTGGTAAGGTTGGCTGAACAGGTACAGCTAATGCTGCTTATTTCCTTTGCAATAAATGATGAACATTCCTGGTCAGGACTGGGAGAGAGTCAGATGATCAGAAAGGTGGCATGAAACCTGGCACATCTCTATCACAGATTTCCACAACAATCTTGCACAAGCTGCACTAATCTCTTTGCACTTTTTCTTCTCTTCTGCAAAACGGAGTGCTGTGGGCTCTGGGAACAACCCTGCTGAAGGCTGAGAGGACCCCAGCAGGCCAGTGACATGGTCCTCCTCGCAGGGAGCTCAGGCTCAGCTCTGCGCAGAGCGACAGTTCAGCCTAAAGGTGCAGGAATGGAGGTGTCAACCAGCTCTGACCACATTCCTGACTGTGAGCTCATGCCTTGTCTGCCTGAGGTATCAACTCAGCTTTGCTTGATCTCTGCTGGTTTTGCTTTTTTTAAAGTAAGTTTTCTTTGTACAGGATAATAGCCCAATATCTGTAGCAAATCCTTCCTGGTATAACTCAGTTTATCTTCTGTCTCCTATCTTCTGACATCATCAGTCTTCTGATGTCCGTCTATCTTCTGATGCTTTTGAGTTTAACTGTGTGAGATACCAAGCACCTTTAACTTCACTATCTCAGCAGCCTGAAAAGCCAAGCCCTCTGTTAGACCTTACTCCAGGCTGAAATAATTTAACCTAAGTAGTGTTTGGCTCTGCTAAAAACTGTTCAAATAGCATTAAAGGCTGTGGGTTTTGTATGTGTCTTTGTGAGTGTGTGTGTGGTTTTGTTTTTGTTTTTGTTTTTGTTTTGTTTTGTTTTACTGTGGGACACAAGGTACTCCACACAAAAAATGTGCTGTATATAGAGGAGAAATCCTACAGAAGAAATCCTACATTATTATAATGCACAAGTTCTCAATTTCACACTTAGATTCTTCCCCATTAGTTCAGTTCAAAATGGTTCGGTTCTCAAATGGAGACACAATCAAAATAACTCCATATATCCAGACATGGAAAGCAGGGAATAGAATCAGTCCCAAGATCCCTATTCACAATTAATGCCTTGGAGAATATCCTGTGTTCAAAGCATGTTTCTCAAATCAAAGTTACAGTAAAAGGCATCTGTTGAGAAAGACTGTTGTGTCATTAGCTTTGTTTTGTCAGAAGACTTCAATCTGGGAACAGTAACATTTTCTTGACTTCTTTTTTCATTTAGATGAGAAAAGTTGTCATCCTGGCATAACATGGTTTGTCATGGTGCTAGTGACTCGTGGGTGGATCTATCGTTCTGCTAATGATGACAAGCAAGGCAAAAATCTTGACAGATACTTCACTACTGAATTTGTACACTGTTTGGGCTTAT
This sequence comes from Columba livia, assembly GCF_036013475.1. Taxonomy (NCBI): domain Eukaryota; kingdom Metazoa; phylum Chordata; class Aves; order Columbiformes; family Columbidae; genus Columba; species Columba livia. Next base: position 94,086,247 of record NC_088603.1, read on the forward strand.
TTGCTCAGTATACAAAAAGCTTTAAAATATATAAGCATTTTATGATTTATTATTCTTTTCTGAAGAAACATAGGTGGGGCAGCCTTGCTTATCGAAGTGTATGTAGTGTCACGAAATTTCCAGGACCCAACTTCAAAGAATTGCTAACAAGATTTTTTTTTTTTAAATAATTGATTTTGTAAAATAAATTATTGTTGTTCTTTAATGAACAGTAATTTAATTCTAACCACATGACCCAATACCCTTCTCCAACAACACTTTCAATTGTGATATATATTAATCTGTACAGTAGACAAAGATTGTTGATACATTAAAAAATATAAGTGTTAGAGAAATATAGGAAAATATGGTTCAGGAGAACAGTTCAGGAGAACAAAGACATGTTATCCATAGCTTTAGTATTAATCAAACTCTGTAATCACCAATCTGATAACAAATAGAGGCCTTTGGAATGTGATGCATAATTTTCATTGCAAACAAAGACACCATGTAAAGAATCAGTGAGGGTAGCAGTGCAAATCTATCTGTCCCTTGAATACATGTTTGACTTTCCTTTGGACATATGCTTCAATTTCTTGGTGTTTAGCTTCACGCTAGTAATATGCTACTTGGGGAGTTAACTTAATCTCTCTCTGCAGTGCTACCACATAGCAAAACAAATAGAACATAAAACATCTGTTACAGTTATTTTGATGAAGAAAAGCTTATTTAAATAAAGCACATCTTTAAAATTGCCATAACAGCTATGAAGCTCAGAGTTATGAAATACAGAATGCTGCTTGCAGCTCTGTCTGTAACAGCAGCAGCTGACTTTTGGGAGCCAGGAATATGTTTGTCACTGAAGGCACAGAAACATGAATGGTACTAATGGGAAGTACACAGCTTAATGTACTCAGATTGCCAGTTTGGGTGATTCCTGGGTTTGATATTTGGAACTATTGCAGCTTGGTCTTTCAGAGCCTAAAGACTACAATTAAACTGCAAAGCACATCCAGAAATCTTGCAGCATTTTTACTGATTTCAGTCAGTGAGGACATGGTAAGTAAGCCATCACAACATCTTGGAGTCCCATCTGCCCCTCAGGACCCCTTTGCATTCGTTACTTTCTCTGAAGCTCTTTCCTGTGGGCCTGTAAGTTGCTTCATATTCCAACACTTCTGATATCAGATCATCTTGATTTTTGACACACAAAAGGTGCTTTTCACACTTCAAGTTTGCAGTCTTCAAGTTTAATAAACACACATGCATGAATTCATCTAAACCCATTTTTAAAATAGTTGCCTTCCACAGTGAGCCTTCTTTTAGTGTTGCAAGATTGACCAAATGCTCAAAGCTAGGGGTTTTTTCATAGTATTCTATCTATAAATACTATTACAGAGAGGGTTTTTTTTCCCTGGTTTTAATGCATTACTCTGCAATAGTCTCCTCTGAATATTTGGTATTTTAATTTGCACTCAGCAGCTGGACAGCTCCAAAAATAAATTTGATTCTGGCATATTCCAATTTCCCATTCTTCATCACACAGCTGCACTGGTAACTTTTCTGCCTTTGCTAAATGACTCACGTCTGCTGTCCATTCACTGCAGGGCCTCTGTGGCAGTCAGCTGAAAGGTATAAGCTATTCTTTGGCTACAGGCTCCACTGAAATAATGACACTGTAGGTAGATATATACTAAGTGACAGTAAATATTTACAAATAGCACATAGTTTTGCAGTATTTCTAATCAACTAACTCACTATTTTCACTAAGAAGGACGGATTCTTTAGGAACCCCTGCTAAAGTCATTCCACAGGATCCAATTCTGTAGTCCTTACTCAAGCAAGTACTTCTTATTTGTGCAAGTTATTTTACTGAATATCACAAGGATTATTCACATGAATAAAGGAACTTCTTATAATAGATCATGAAGTGTCCCAAAAAACCCAAAATCACATAAGTCAATATTGGCAGGTACTGTTCTTCAGGAACTGGGATTGGGACTTCTCATTATACTTTCTACAATGCTCAAATTTCAGAGCAGTTTGTTTGTCTGATGGATTTGCTCATTAGAAGAATTTCACTGCACAGAGCTGATGGCTGGTTATAAAACAGGCGTCATGACACTGTTCTCCACATCCACTGGTAAATTAATTCACTGATTCATGGCATGGAATTGGAGAGAAAATAAGCTAGTTCTTTCTGTCATCCAGCATTTGACTGTGAAATGTTGTTGCTGATGTAAGTGCATATGCATACTTAATCTTGTTTAATACAATTTAATAAGAAGTAGGTCAGAAGAAAAAAAATATATCAGCATTTGTTTCCAAATCACTTAGTAGGAGGAAGAAAGCATTTTAGCTGAGTTACAGTATACTTAGACTGGTTTAACTGTACGGTTTCCTGCAAGAGAGGCATTTTTTCCCATCCCAGGGAAAGAATTTCTATGTGGGCAGGTTCCCACTGTATTGATTAATCCGATCCTCTCCTCCTATTACGTCTTTAGTTGATGACAATGGTTTAAACTAATTGGAGAGTGGATGTAAATCTCTCTTTAGTCTACACCCATTCATCGCTCACTCTGACCAAAACCCCTTTGGTAGAAGACAGTGAAGTATTAGCCAGAGATACTGAAATGTATTGAAATTGCCAAACTCAGGTGTCCTCATAATGGAAATGCTGTCTTATCAGGAAAATTGCAGTTGATGTGATAATTTTATCTGCTGGTTTCAAAGACTGTCAAATATCAGGTAAGACTGGATGGGAGGCTGGAAACATCAGCATAATTCAGTATATGTGTGTTGCCGTTCTCAGGAATTCTCACTTAGAAGATGCCATATACATAGCAAACTGCAGGTCCTCCATGCTTAAAGGACTAACAATAATTTTATATTTCTTTCATCCAGAAGCTAGAAGATAATGTGGGGATGGAGTGGCAATAGGGAAGAGATGAAACACAGTTTTGATTGTTAATGGGCAATCTCACTGTTTTTCAACTGTTTTTTGCTTTTCTGTTGAGCCCAAGATCCAGCTCTTTGAAACTCAAAAGGCTGATGAGAAGGCTAAACACCTTGGTTTTCTTTGATTTGGCATTCAGTGAGAACGAAAATCTGGTTTGATAAAATGTCGCCAAGGAAAGGATGGATTCCAGGAAGAAAAGCAAAGCAAAGGAAGCCAAGCCCTCTGTGGCTTCCTAACTCTGACTTCAGCAGAGCATTCCCTTGTGAGTCAAAGGAAGAAGTCAGTATCTCTGCATCCCCTTGCTCACGCCAAGCTATTTCATAGGCTAAAGGCTTTGGGTCAGACTGCTGCTAGTCAGAAAGTGGAAGCCAGAGGCAAACAACACCGAGGGCTAAGCTATGGCCAGTAACAAGAAGGCTAAAAACTCATATCAAGAAGGTTAAAGAGGAATGTAGCGAACTCATACAAGTGGAAGCAACGCTTAGGAATAAAAAGGTGCAGTGCATGATACTGAAAGTCTAGTGACATCATAGATTTAATTCATGTTCCAGTCAGAATCCTCTCCACCTTTTCCTCTTTCTCTTAAATCACTTAAATCATTCTTTTTCTCTATTTATCCCTTCAAAATGGGGATAATAAACCACAGGGAGGTTGTAAGGTTGAAATCCCATGACGGACTGTGTTGAAATATTATTTTAATTACGTTCATATGGGGTCCTATACACGATTTGTATATGGTGCAAGAAGATACAAGCAAGGTAATAGAGAGGTGGAGCCAGGCTCTCTTTGTTGTCAAATAATTCAGATGGTGGACTGAAACTGGATGCTGCATGTGTTCAAAAGCATCTGATCTGCTTTTACCAAGATGAAGAAAAAAAGGAATCCAGCAGAGGCTGTCAAAAGTGCACTCGTTTCACTGCTACCATGTGGTTCCTTTTTACATTTCTCCCCTGTGTAACAAAGTCTGTAGTTTATAGCCACTGCTTGGCCCTGTTTCTAAATAGAAAATATTTAGTCTCCCTCACGCATCTGAGATTCTTTCATCCGAACCACTACAAATATCTTTCTTTCATCTTCTTTCCAGTTTCCTTAGCAACATGCAAGGACACTCCAGAGAAGCAGTGTCAGGCAACACCTTTCGTCTAGGCTTTCAGGAAATTTTCTAACCTTGACCAGCTCTGATGAGCAGTTTAATAGCAGACAATTTCAAGCATACTATCTCACATGTGTCTTTGTCCCCACCCCAAATAAGACATTACAGAAAGCAACTCAGCCTGTGCTCTGCCACTGCCTCCCCGGCAAGAAGAGAACTTCATTACCTATAACTAGGTTTGCAGTTATCACGGTGAGTCTCTCAAGCACAACATCTCCTCACACCCAGTCAGTAAACCCCTACCTGAGAGCCCCTTGATTGTAAGGGTTGTCTTTGAGTGCCCAGTGCCATGAAATCAAATATAAGCAAAGATCCAGATTGTAATGGCACTTCTGGCCAATTTGAAGCAACAAGGTGCCATTTATTGGCATGCCAGTGTGGTTTGCTGCATTGCTGTCTCCCTGCTTACCAGAAATCCACAGTGCAATTGGAAACTAATTGGAACCAAGGAAATTAGTGGATGTTCAACAGGAATCTTCACAACAATCTTTTTCTCCTTGTACTCCTGTTTGCATTCTATTGTGCTGGTCCATCTGACAGCCCTGGCTTCCTGAAACCAATGACTAAATCTATAGCTGAAATCAATAGTGAGCAATCACCCCAGCAATTTTTAGGCAGCTATTGGGAAGACGGCCAAAAATCCCATTAGGCATGTTAAGAACACTTTTCTTTTCCTGAGTCATCAAAATTAATATGAGTAGATATGCTTCTAAAAGCATTAGTGTAATGAACTAAAAGTTGTTTGACCATCTCTGCACAGACATTCTTAGCTGGAATTGACAAATGCTGGATTTCGTTTTTCTCTGCCTCGGATGAAAAAATGCTGCCCTTCTCCACCTGCAAAACTGAATGATTGTTTTACACAAAAGTAACAGATGGAAAAAACATAAAAGGATTATGGTTTGAAGAACAAAAAAAATTTCCTACTTAATAACTTTCTATGAAGATTTATTTCACATAGATTAAATAAAGTTGAAATTATACCTCACTGTTGCTTAACAGCAACTCACTTTCTCCTGGAGGGACATGGTATGAATTTCCAGACAAGTACTGATAGCTACAAGCAGACTTTGGTCAGCAGTCTGATCAAATTGACCTGGTAGCAGCTTCCTGTGCATGTGAAGTGCCTTAGCTCCTTTTTTTTCTCCACTCTCCTAATTCACATGTTGTCATTGCTCTAATTCTGTACCTATATGCCAGATGTACAGTGCACTGGAGCTAATCTACCAGTGAAACCAATAGTTCCATCTATTTCAAGAAATCTACCCACTACAGGTATTGCACAGTCCCTTCTGTCATGCAGCGACAAGTAGTGATATGAATATGTATTCAAACAGCTGTGTGTATATACAAATGTATCCGCCACTTGATATCTGAAGATTTGCCAGTATTTAATATATTTCCTCTCCACTCCTGCGAGGTTAGAATAAGTGGGGAAGACAAACGTTGTATCCCTCAAGGTGACACTGAAACACTACAGAAGGAATAGATTTCACCTGGCCATTGCCAGGTCCTGGCCACTGATCCAGGTCCAGATAAGCAATTTATTGAAATATCACTGAAGGAAAAGGAAGCTCTTAAAAGATAACTTTGTGAAACTAAAACAAAGAAAGTGTACTCACAATATGAAGGTGCTTCCAGAACTGGCTATCACCATTATGTTTAGTTAAGGAACTACTTCTATGTGCATTTCCCATCCTGCCTCACACCACTTTGTCCTGTGTTACTTCTGTTTGCAGACCTGTCCAAATGCAAACAGAATAACTTCTACCTGCTTATAGTGCGCTGTCTCTTCCCTGGTCACACCTATCCCATACAACACCACTTCAAACTGCTTGTTCAACTCTTCTCTGCCTCTCATGGCTGAAGTATCAGCTTTTTTTGCTTTCCTGCCCAAATTGGTGTATCTTTCTTTGCCCAGTCCATGTAATAACAGACTTTGGCTGCCTTGTGGGAAATTTAGGTTAATCATTAGGAAATACTTAGTGGATATAGCTAAGTTCCAGAACAAACTGCTTCTGGAGGCTGTGGAAATATTCAGGTAAAGATGATCCAGTCTTGACACACAATGATTATGGGTAAACTCTCATAGCCCATGCAGTTCTAAGATCTAATTTTCCCCCTCCATGTCTTCTCAAACCACAGGGATGAGTTTGACTTGATTGTCAAGCTGCTTCCAAGGCAATTCACTGCTACAAGATGCTTCAGATACAGAAGGATAAATAGGATTAAAAAGAAAAGACATTTCTTTTGTTTCTTGTGGAAGTCTCATTCTGGTTTTGTCCTCTTAAACTGCTAACATGTGAACACTGGCAGAAAGATGCTACCAGGGTAGAGAAGGTACCAGGGTGAGATCCTGTGTGGCTGTTCATACATCTACGTAGTCTGGGGCCACACATTCAGAATGACAGAAAATAAAAGCAGGAAAGGAAAAAAAAAATCAACAGTGGATCATTGAATTTATCCTTACATTAACTCAGGGGAGGCTGAGATAGAAGGAAAGTGGGTGGTACGGTGGGCAGATGCCATAATAAGAGCAGTCATCAAATTGCATTACAGATTTTTGCTGAAGGGACACACACTGGAAGTTATCTGCTGAGAAGCGCTGTTATTTTTTTTTCTTGAGAAATGGATGAAGAAAGACAAGTTCAAAGTCTAGACCTCCCTTCACTTTCTCTGGGTTGATGAGAGTGATGTAGGACATGCTAATGCAGGCTCCTAGACAAAACTGATCGTAATCTATCTGAGCAGGGTTCTCAGTCTTGAGAGGCAAAACTCATCCATATGCAACACTGCAGAACAGCCTTCCTTAGGCAAACCAAAATGTTTACATTCTGTCTTTGGCAGCTGATTCCTGTTATAGCAGTTTGTCTATCACACACAAGTGAGAAGTGGCAGGCAAGAAGGCTGAGACTGCTAACGGACTGGTGCTTGTTCCCTTCCTGACAGGATTTTTAGGAGGCATAGCAAGCATACGTGGACACCAAGGGAAATTTTGCAGGTGAGACAATCATGGCAATCTACTTCTGTTTAGCTTCAGGCTCCAGGCAGTGTAAAAAAGCAGAGTGGGAAAGAGATCTGGTAAAACACAAAAGAAATTATGGCAATTTTTCAAAAGATAGTTATGATGGTTTGCTCACTTTTTTGTGTTCATGCCACACAGGAGAAAAAAAAATGTCTCAGAAGACCAAAGTAAAAAATAAAAAGTTTGATAAAGGAAGTGCTATTTTTCACTGGGGGCAGAAAACACTGAACTGGAAGGTGTGGCTGGGTAAGAGCTCTCCAGGGCAGACAATTCAGGCAATGTTTTAGGCGAAATTCCTTCTGCCCATCTCTGCCTCTTACCCCTTTTGCCTCTTCCCGCTCTCAAACTGACTGTACGGAACGTGAAAGGATTACAAAATTACTCTGCAATTATCTACTGAATGTACAAAGAACATTTCACAGGTCTCTTTTCCCTATCAGAACAAAGAGGAAAACTTTAAATAATAGCACTTTGACCTTATTTGTAAGAAATTCACTTTTCTGTGTTGATGATTATTGTTTCAAATCAATGTTGTTCCCTTACAGCTGTTCCATCTCCTCTTTGGCATTCAAAACAGGCTGGAACCTCACAGGGTCATATGCAAGCTTTTGATAAAAGAGATGGCAAGGATGCAAAGTGAAGCTAAGTCGCTGCTGTCAAACAGTGCTTCAGAGATGAGCAAGGAAGGAAGGACCTGGAGATGTATAAATACATAACATTATATATGCTCTACAGATATTCACTATTAATAAATGAGCCAATGGTTATTCTCTGTGTGAACAGTCTGCAGTATTAGCTCAATATTAAGCATATACATAACCCCATTTTTGTGGCATCACAAACATCCTTTAATATCTAGGGCTAATTGCTTATTTTCCTGTTAGCCTCCCAAGGAAGCAGAAGATTGACAACCTGCTGCATTAATGTCAACTCTGCTGCTTCCATCCTGCACCACTGACTTAGCAGAGGTCCTTCGTCACTACCCCTGCACTTTCTCACCTTTCAAACTCACCAGCCTGTCATCTGTCCACACTTCATTAATAGCAAAAACTATAGTGTTGGTGAATTATCTTTTCTGACTAAACAAGTATATATGAGGAAGCTGTTTGGCATAAAGGTCATCTTTATGTCCTGGACTTGTCAAGTACTCATCATAGTTTAACCCCTGTTCATAATCAGGGCTTTTTGGTGCTGGAGTGCAAATAAACACATAACATAAAATGACAGGCGTGCTACTGCAGAGGACAAGCAGCTTGTGTGGAAAGAATACAGGTATCATCCCAAGTAATTTCAAGAACAAATTACTACCAACAGTAGTCTACAAGACAGCTTTACCGATGGAAATAATTTTCATGGGAAGTATTTGGTGCCGCTCAATGGAGGAAATTTAATGTATTTTTAGTGCTCAAAGACAAGAGGTTTATGGACATATAAAACTGTAGTAGTTTCATCCCTAGATAAAGAAATGTTTCATGAAAAATCTGAAGAAAAAACAAAGCTTTTGAGTGAGTGTTGGTGTTTGGAGCCTGAGAGTCTCTCTTCTTTAATTGTTTTAGTTACCATTTAGAGCAAAATAACTAAACCAGTAATTAAACTGTCAACTAAAACAACGATATATATAGTATATGAAGGAAGTTTATTCCAAATAAAATACTCTAAACCAGAGGTACCCTTCAATAATCACAAAGAAACATTTAAATGATAAAGTGATAGCAATTCAACTTCCATAATTATTTCACTCTCACCTTATCACTTCTTAACTTCTGAGTTTTCTATACCATATATACTGGGACAGGAGGCTGTCAAAAAGGTTTCTGTCCCTGAAAGGGCAATCGTAGTATGGTTTCACTTGTGGGTCTCACTTTAATGAAGTGTCTTTATCTGATCTTGAGTGCTGCAATGAAGGTTTTACTCAAGGATGAACCTGAGACCGTGGCTATTTCCTATTGGTGCAATTGACCCCACGTATGTAATTCAAGCATGTTTATGTTTAGTGGCACAACCTTGTTAACTCTGCTAATTAAATTCTGATAATAGTGATAGATGGATTTCAGCAATAGAAGCAGGTAGAACATTTTCCTTCCCAAATGCTACACAGATGAAAGACATAATTTCTTCCCTGCTTTCATTTTTCAGAGGCAGTGATAAATGTCATGTATTTCACTACATGCCTTTCACATCCTAAATATCTTGGACTTAGTTCAGAGTTTTGAATATCATGTAAATTATGTAAATCTTGAGGCTTAAATGTAAGCTTGGTATCCTCTGAAGACACTGTCTACTTATGAAGTCTTTCTTGCCAATCTGAACTGTTCCAAATAAACCACTCCAAACTTCATCATAATATTTTCTCTGTAATCAGTTAGTCATATTATCCTTTTCATGGTACCAAATCCTAATGTTCAGCCACACTGTGCCCTCTAATAGGCAAAGGGCACATAAAAACTGCCTGTCAGAAGGACAAACAGAAGTGGTTGAATGCCTGGTTATCAGTAATTAATTATAGATGGGATATCACAAAACTGGGGGAAGCTGTTGACAGTCTTGAGGGCAGAGAGGCCCTGCAGAGGAATCTAGGCAGATTGAAGAAGGGGGTGATCACCAACCGCATGAAGTTCAACAAGGGCAAGTGCCGGATTTTGCACCTGGGACACGGCAACCCTGGCTGTACATACAGGCTGGGGGACGAGATGCTGGAGAGCAGCTCCACAGAAAGGACTCTGGGCGATCTGGGCATTCTGGTCAATGGCAAGTTGAACATGAGCCAACAGTGTCCCTGGCAGCCAAGAGGGCCAACTGTGTCCTGGGCGTGCCAAGCACAGCATTGCCAGCCGGGCAAGGGAGGTGATTGTCCTGCTCTGCTCTGCACTGGTGCGGCCTCACCTGGAGCACTGTGTGCAGTTCTGGGTGCCACAGGATAAAAAAGATTAAGCTACTGGAGAGTGTCCAGAAGAGGGCCTGTGGAGTTGGTGAAGGGTTTAGAGGGGAAGCCATATGAGGAGTGGCTAAAGTCACTTGGTTTATTCAGCCTGGAGGAGACTAAGAGGAGACCTCATCATGTTCTACAGCTTACTCACAAGGGGAGGAGGAGGGGCAGGCACCGAACTCTTCTCTCTAGTGACCAATGCCAGAATCCAAGGGAATGGCAGGAAGATGTGCCAGGGGAGGTTTAGGTTGGACATGAGGAGAAGGTTCTTCACCCAGAGGGTGGTGGAGCACTGGGACAGGCTCCCCAGGGAGATGTCACGGCCCCAAGCCTGACAGTGTTCAAGAAGAGACTGGACAAGCCCTCAGACACATGGTGTGAACTGTGGGGTTGTCACATACAGGGACAGGAGTTGGACTCCATGATCCTGTGGGTCCATTCCAACTCAGGACATTCTACAATTCCATAAAGGAATAGGACACTCTGTCATTTCTCTTTGAATATACTAGCTGAAATACAACCTGAGTCATTAATCGGTGTCCAGTAGTAGTAGGTATGTTAGATAGAAATCTCATTCAATTTTCCCTTCATTAAAAATTCCGCAAAATGTCTTCCAGGAGCACTCTGAAACTTTGTTCTCCTAACTCCACCAGATTGCATTTGGAGACTGACTAGCGAATCCAAATGAATCTGCAGATCACAGACACAAACAAACTAGAGGACACTATTTCATTTCTAAATCATTAACAGAAGTATGGGATTTAACTTTGATACAAATAAACCTATCTTAGACATGCATACAGGTATGAAGATGAGATTATATTGTCAGTTTGATGAAGGTTAGTCTCTGCTGTATGTGTTTTCTTTGTAATAATAAAGAAGCAGCATATATTTTTCTCTCCCATAACTGCTATAAGATGTCTATGAAAGAATTTCATTCCATAAAGAAGCCAATTATGCATATATCACATGTATTATAGCTCTGGAAAAAATAGTGCTGTTGCTTATTAATTTCTAAAAGTCATTAAATTGCACATTATTTTAACTAAACAAAGTAATCTAACAAGCACTGCAGATGTGACTGGTATGCATTTCAAAACTCTATAGTTCTTCATTCTATACACCCACACCAGAAATGGCGAGAATCTGGTGAACAGCACAATCCAGATGATACAGATCAATAAAGAAGCTTTTTATGAGCAGCCATTGCACCAAACAAGCACAAAGGAGGCATAAGACTATAAAATAATTTTTTCTTTGAGGGTACAGTGAAGTTCATAAAAGTGATACAGGCAAGAGCCATTTTTATCAAGAAATCAGGGAAACCAGAAGTGCAAATAAAGATTTTGGTTTTAACCAAAGGACAGAAGCAAAATCAGAGAGTTTGCAGAGTGTTTTAGCAGCCCAGCTGTGCTAATATCTCAATTTTTTCTGAACATTGCCACACAAATTCATTCCTAAAATGTGGAATTCTTTGAAATGAAATGTGGTGACTATTTCAGACTATTTGGTAGCACAGTCCAAAAAAAGATGTATGGGAAGAAGAGCTTCTTCGGTACTATACAATTGCCCATCCCATGTTCATCAGTGTGGTAAGTGTCTTAAAAAAATAGCTGTAAAACTTCATACTGGCAGGCTAGAAAGTAACTACTTCAGTTCTGTTCTCCCTTGTGTATATATCGATCTCTTCTTGTATTGTCACAGACATGTGTCTGCATTCCCCTCCTCTCCGGCAGAGGAGTGGCGAGGAACACCTTTCGCAGCACTCCCACTCTGTCCCTAATGGTCCAGAACGATCAGCTTCCAAGAGCAACACAGCTCTGCCACTACCGCTGGCAGAAGGAGGCAGTTGCTGAGACAGATGGTGCCAGTTATTGACAGCTTTTAAAAAAAGTCAAGGTTATACTCTTGAACTTGACTTGTGGGCTTATTCAATCATCAGTCAATGAAAAACAGAAGAATTAAGCAAAACCAGAGCACTGTTTTTTCTGACTTCTGCTGATGAGCAAGTGAGCTATGTTACCCTGTGTCACCCTTGCCTACATGGTGCATGGTCATACACGATACACAGTCACACACCATTGCCTCTCTACTGAAGGTAGAAAAGCTTCATTTCATAAAGTTTCAGTATATCTGATGGATAAAGGCTAAAGAAAGCTGTTGAGAAAGGCAGCATTTAAGGACTTTTGGGGCTTGAATCTCACTCCTTACACTGACCATTCAACTTTATCCACTGCTTCCTCAGGAATATTAAAAGAAAGAGAATGCCTTCCTGGGTGACTGCAATAATCTGAGGTCATATTTCACTAGTATGTCAAAGATTCAAGGCAGTGTCTTATATCAGCTTTTCTAGGCTTGCTCTTCAATTTCCAGTTTTGAGTACTCTAGAGAAGGAAGTCAAAAAGAAGCCAAACTGCCTAGTCAGTGAATCCTTTTAAAACAGCCTGTCTGTAGAGCATTAAATCTGTAAGATATTGGCTTCGGCTATTATGTACTTTGCATTGTGCTAGCACTACTTATTGGATTCTTTCTATTGCTTTATTGCACTGTATGTAAGTATTATGCAGAGTGGCAAAGAAACAAAAACAAAACCTCAGAAGGGATCACTATGGTTAAAATATTTCCTTTAGGACAAAGAACTCACTGTGAATATGCTTAAAATATAAACACAATACTCAATAAAGGCAAGAGAAAAACATACCTGTGAAAATCCGATCACCTCTCCATTTTCATCGAGCACATTAAAATTAATGATTGGACCCTGGACATCAGGATTGCTGAAATCTGTGTCGCTGTAAATACATACTACAGGAGCCCCATTGGCATATTTTAAGGTAGACAGCACAGTATAGGTGTAGTGAGCTAATGCAAAGGTATGTTGTTTTATTTTCTCCATTCCACCTACGAAAGAAAAGTGAATGTACATGTCAGATGATTTTTCAGAATGGTGTAGCTGAGAGATAACTAGCACAAAACTCCTTCAGAAGTACTGTTGTACCAAGGATTTATCTACAATTAATCTACTGCAGAAATCTAATGTTACACTGAAATGGATTCACACGCATTACAATATTGATAGCTCCAGCTTATACATATCACAAAAATGTTCTGGCACAATTAATTTGAAAAGCAAGTTTTGCTCCAGATCTGGCTCTGGAGTTCACGGGAATGACGTATCAATTCTAGCACAGCACAGAAAGCAAATTGCTATGTCTAAGACAAAATGAAAATAATACAATTCTAAATGAAATTACAAAATAGAAGTGTTAGTCTAAATGGAATTTACTTGAATACTGAAGAAATAATCTTCCAAGCCTGATCTTCTTTTTGCAGAAGAAAAAGAAAGAAGATGTTTTGAATGCCTCATTGACTACACCCATGCAATGTATTTGCTGGGGAGCTGGGAAAAGAGAACTGCAGGACTTCCTGACAGATGGATACATCTTCTACATCTCTGCTTTCTGAGAGGAGGTTGTGTCTCTGCTAGATGTCCCTATCAAAACAGCTTCTTATTCTTGTGCTCAGAGGATATGCCATAGGATGACATCCCATAGTCACCAATGGCTTGGGGGGTATTTTGATTCTCTGCAGGAAGCTAAAATATAAGCATCAGATACAAAACCAGCCATTTCAGTCAAAGAAGAACATATGTAATCTGAAACGAAGAAGTAGGTTGTGATATTCACTGGGATAAACCACTGACAGGAGGCAAGTAACTGGGTTTGACATTAAGTATAATACGAGAAGAGGAATAACTCTAATGCTAACCTTAATTGAACAGTAATTTATCATATGGAACAGGAAAAGTACAAGTAATCTACAATGTAGAAACAGAAAACCTATGAATTTGTATCTTCCTGGAAGACAATCAGAAGATAACAACATGATCTCAAAATATTGTAAGAAACAGGGGGAGACACCTGAAGGTTAATGACATGTTTAAACCAAATCAAATCTCCACTGGAGACAGCTGGAATTTTGGCTGAAATTCCAAAGCAGTTTGTATTACAGATACTCTGCATTGCACTATGGAGGGTCTACATCATGTAGAAAAAAAAAAATTAAATGTAAAGAATAATTTCCTCAAAAGCCTCTTGAAGTAGAACAAGATCTTTCTGCCTGGGTTTTAGCCCCAGAGTATTTTCTGTAATGTTCAGTTCTTATTTGAGGTACATGAACATTTATGTAACCAAAAAGATGTTTGACGTTTTCTCTGGCTTTCTTTTTTAAAACTGCATAAGTATGAATCTCACACTTCTGTGCATATCTTTTTTGTATCTGAGTATCTGGAAACTTCCACAACCTGATATAACTGCCCGTGGACAGAAATATTATAATCTGCTTGTTGACCTTTGTGCCTTTACTCATAAAGAGACTATGTCATTTATGAATATATATAAAGGAAAAAAATGAGATATTCTTCTCTTGACAACAGAAGAATTACAGCAATTTCTGTTATTTCACTTTTCTTCAGGTTTCTATATTATGTGCTCTCTCCTTTAGATAAGCTAGGAGAGCAGACAGTAAAAGCATAGAAACAGATTAGATATAAGCTGGAAGTACATTTTTTCATGCTAAAGAACAATAAAGAGGAATGAGATATTTAATGAGATACTAAGACGCAAAGCACTTTGAAGGAATGTTGCCAGAAGCTAATCAGTACAATTTCTAGATGTTAGCTACAGTAAACTTGGCAAGCATCTGTAGAACATTTTGGTCTGAAAGATGATTTGTATTTTCAGAATATATGAGAATAAAAGACAGTGTAGTCAGAGATGTCCTAGTCATTGTTTGGTAGAACTTGAGTCTTGAAATTGTAAAAAAAAAAAGAAAAAAAAAGTTATTTCTCAGCATTTGCCAGAATGTATCTTTCTTAAGAGAAGTGACTGTTTTGCCAGCTTCTGAGATGTCTGTAATCTCCTGACTTAGAGCTTTTCCAAATTGGCAGGAATTTTTAAATGGAAGATTAAACTACTGTCCTTGTGTTTTGTTGAAGAAATCTCTTATTCAGAAATTTCAGTCTCATTCACAGCAATCATCCTGCTATCATTTCTATATTGTCTTCAGCCATTCTCTTTATAAGTTGCTTAATCACATTTCCTTGTTCATTAGTGAGAAAATGATGAGCCTCTTAATTATTTATTCTGACAAAACCAAATGTCTGCAGTTGCTTTGCTGCCCTATGACTGGAGAGCGGATGCAGCGTTGCCAGGGTCCTGTATTTTAAAGTAGCAGAATAGGTTGTGATTAGGTTTGATGTCACAGAAAATCCTGTGAAATAAATGCCAGCAATCTGAATTTTGTTCTGACAGGAAAAGAGGTATATTCAGTAAATAGTTGTGATTTATTTTTAGTTTGCTAAACAAAATTCTCTCTACTGTATCCTGCATAAATCCAGTGCTTACCTCATCTCCCTCTCTCCACTAGGGAAAGAATATGAGGAAGAGAAAATAAAAACCAGAATAAATCTTTGGTCTCCAACATGATCTAAGGATTTGTGTTATTGCATCTAGTCTCATATTTGGGGTGACAAAAATAAAAGTCATTGCTTAACTGAGCCTTTCTAAGGTAAATTAGGAGGTCATTTTCTATATTATGGTTGAATTGGTGTTTATTACCTTACTGCATTCCTGGATTTTATCTTCTCTCTATACAGAACTCTGGTTTTATGCCCAGTTCCTTAACTCTGAATACTTGGAGATTCTTCCCTAGCTGCCTGTTTGGGGATCACAGAATCACAGAATGTCAGGGATTGGAAGGGACCTCAAAAGATCATCCGGTCCAATCCCCCTGCCGGAGCAGGAACACCCAGATGAGGTTACACAGGAACATGTCCAGGCGGGTTTTGAATGTCTCCAGAGTAGGAGACTCCACAACGGCCCTGGGCAGCCTGTTCCAGCGTTCTGTCACCCTCACTGTGAAGAAGTTTCTTCTCATATTTAAGTGGAACCTCTTGTGTTCCAGTTTGAACCCATTACCCCTTGTCCTACTGTTGGTTGTCACTGAGAAGAGCCTGGCTCCATCCTCCTGACACCCTTTATATATTTATAAACATTACGGGACTCCTCAGAACAGTCTCCAGCAGACAGGGACAAAGGCGGCGTTCAGTAACTCTGCCTTCTCTGTATCTTCTGTCACCAGGGCACCCACCTCATTCATCAGTGGGCCTACATTGCCTCTGGTGTTAGTTTTATCTGACACGTATTTGAAAAAGCTCTTCCTGTTGTCCTTGACCCCTCTTGCCAGGTTTAATTCTAAGGAGGCTTCTGAGCTTTCCTAGTTGCCTCCCAACACCCTCTGACAAGTGCCTTATATTCTTCCCAAGTGGCCAGCCCCTCCTTCCATGACCTGTAAACTCTCCTTTTCCACTTGAGCTTACCCAGCAGTTCCCTGTTTAACCACACAGGTTTCCTGGCTCACTTCCTTGACTTCCTACATATCAGGATGCTCTCATCTTGTGCCTGGTAGAAGGAGTCCCTGAATACTAACCAACTATCTTGGGCCCCTTTACTTTCAAGCAGCCTTGCCCATGGGATTTCCCCCAGCAATTGATGAAAGAGGTGTCACACCTTACGCCTCTTGGAAGACTAAGATATATCTTAGAAAAATCATCAGTGCTTCATCTTCAGAAGGTGCTGGGTAGGACTCAAGTGCCCTGACTCCCTCTCACTTTATGGATTTTATTCCAAGGGAAACTCCTGCATTTCTGTGGATTAAGATGCCCTTTATTACTTTGTCCTTATGTGTGTGTTTTTGACTTTAAATTAAGCCAGACGTGATCATTTAATTAATTCTTCCCAGCACCTCATTTTATCACAATATTTGATTCCACAAGTGCCTTTTTTTTTTTTTTTCGGTGGCAAAGTTATTGAGGAGAAGAGGTTGACAAAGAAAACTTCTACTTTTCTGTAAGAACCTCCTTGGCAAAGTATTCCAGCAAACCTGTGGAGATGCTATTAAACCTCATACTGTTGATGTGTGTTTGTACACTACATCCTGACAGATTAGCATGGTTTCAGACCTACCATCCCACTTTATACTTCTATTTGGGTAGTGTTATGGAAACTGGTAATGTTCCAGTATGGAAAATCCATGGATAAATTTACTATGTCAGCTCTTCCACAGGAATGGCATGTATTCGTATGTCTCCCCATAGAGACTGTGGGACAGTTCAGTCACCTGGAAAAGGTAAGTTATCTCACATTTACAAGAGGGTTTAAACTATGTGCATTCAAACTATGCAGAATTTTTGTCACTGATTGGCTTGCCTGGTGATAATGTCTTGTATTTCTATTACTTCTGTCTTATTATCTATTTGTTATATGCAAAATAGAGTAAGATTTTATTTTTCCGGTGAATCTATCTAGTCAGAGAAATATGAGGTACACATATGTCCAAGAAGTATTCAATACAGAATGCTTTTGAGTCAGTATAGACCTGATTTTGCATTATGTAAATGGCAAACATGTAATGGCATATGATCTCCTTTTTGAAACAACCACGATTTCAGTAGCTCAAATGTTCAAATGTTAGTTCTTCCTGAAATAGCTGTAGACAGAGACAGATAGGCATATGTCAACATCTATAAAATATTCTGAATAAAGAGATTAAGATAAAGCAGAGACCGAAATTGAACCTCCAGAATGAAAGCTCTGGTGCTTAGGGGTTTCAGGCTGTACTCAGAAACCTCTGTGATCTGCATTCAAACACAGTTCTTATCTCTCTTATTATGAGGAATTAAATACTGGAGATAAGGAAGAAGAGAGACATAAATCAAATAATACAGTTATTTTTCTAACTTGCTATGAAAAAAAAAAAAAAAACCAACACAGAAATTGAGGTTTAGATGAACAAATTCTCCGTTATTTTAGTAAATCCAAACTCACATGCATCTTTGGATAAGAAAAAGATGAATGCAATGCATTATTCTTCAGCATCTCCTAACAGATAGCAATGAGGCAGAGAACTGAGGAGCTGAAATCTCAGGAAACCAATCAGCAGGGAATGAAACCAAGATGTAGCCACCTTTTAATAAATCTCAAACAAGACAGATATTGCCATGTGGAACCTGTGACTAATGTGCTAACGAAGCCATGGAACCTGTAAATCCTAACAAACATTTGGACTCCTTCCTCCACTTCCTCCAACAGGCATACAAGAAGATTAATTTCTTGGCTTTTTTTGGTGTTCTTTTATGCATAGAACTAAACGTCTCTGACTGAAGTCTGTCACCTACTTAGTGTTATTCTCCCTAAGAACACCTCTTGAGGATGAACTTAGTAGTGATAGCTTCATATATCTCCTTTGCAAATTTGAGTGCTTTGGCTTAAAACCACATTTAAAAATGTATTCTAACCACGGCTACATTTTTTTAGCAATCCTGCTTCAAACAAAATATTATGAACACAAAAATGAAATATTCATATGATGATCCAACCCTCTGCCCCCAAAGTGCAACCCTGAAATGTTATAAATACAGTACTATAAGAGCAAATAATGAAAATATAATCAGCTTAGTAAGATACCTTGATCACTTGTCCCCTTGCAAGACCTCTACATTCATAAATAAAAATATTAAATATATACATTCCTGGTGTAGTTTTTATTTTATTTTATTTTCCCCCTAAATGATGACAGCAGCTGTCCTAAGTCAGACCAAATCTAGATACAGCCTGTCACCCAGACTGAGGAGTAGCAAATGCCTAGAGGAAAAATGTATGAAAAAATTATGTAATTTTTAAGTGGTTACAATTGATACTTTAATGATAAAATAAACAGAATATAAATCAAAAATACATGAAAATGATCTTACAGGATGGCTAACAGCAACAAAGCATTATTTTTAAATACAGAATTAAGGGTATAAGAGCCCATGATGGAACTTAAGCATTAAAGTTAATGCATTAACACTTCCTTGGAGTCAACAGAAAGGAGCTCTTCTAATGCAATACCATTCCAATATTGGTCATAATCATTAGCAAATCTAGTTCATTAAAACTCAACATAAAACACTGTAACTGGCTTATCAGCAAATTCATAAAACCATCCATCATCCACACTCACAGAAAATTCATATGGCAAGGACAGATTGCAAACCCATTTATTCACACTGACTCACATGAACAGTCCAATCAACTTGTTCTATAAAACACATGTAATAAAAATTGATTTGGGGACCACAAAGTGGGGTGGACCGTGACCCTTTCTGCAACTGAAGTGACTGCATTTGTGAGCAAGAAAGGAAAAATCCATGTCCCCTGATTTCATTTGTACTTCCAAAAAAATAATGCCTTGCCATGCATAGACTAAAGCAGCCTTCTTTCTGAAGTTAACAAAAAGAATTACATAGAAAGGAAATTTCAGTTATGAAACTAGGTAATCTATTTTCTTTTGTTGAAAAGCAAACAGTTTAGTTTGAAAGTACATAATTAAGTTGCAAGAGTCCATCTCACACGATCAATGTCCAGGTTGAAACTATAGATGGACCCTTGCAACTTATTTGTGTACTTTCTGTATGTCCAAAGTGGAGAGCCACGTTACACTCTCAACATGACTAAATCCATGCAGAATTAAATGGGTAATAGGGGGACCTTTTACTTGCTCAACACTAATTATTTGCATAATAGCTCAAATCCTTTTATTCTTCTCCTTCTCTTGCACCATCTCAATGGTATAAGACTGTGGGAAGCAACTACTTAATCCTCTATTCAAAATGTTATACCAAAACCAAACATGAAACACATATTCTTTGTTTATCTTAATGAACAGAAGGCTCTTTGATGCCCCATCTCCCACATCTTTACAGAAGCTAATTCAAGCTCTGTTTTCACACAGTGAGGGAAGTTAGAAGCCTTTGTTCTGAATAAAATGAGCAGCAGATTCTGAATGCAGCAGCTCCTAATTTTCAAAAATTGTAATGAGGAACACTCTGCCATTTTTTTTTAATTTCTTGAGAGTAGTGTAAGAGAGAGGAAGTTGTACATGCCAACTGGCTGACTCACTTTTAGTATAACTCTTTTAATTACAGGTACAATTCAGTTTTGATTAACTGCTTGTTAGACTGAGAACTATCTAATAATTCAAATAAGTTCCAGGTAAGATACATTCATTTTACTGTTTGCTATTGTTATGAGATTTCCTTTTCTAGCCGGGGGAGGTGGTGTGTGTGTCTGTCCATTCCTTTTTTCTTCTGTAAGCCCGAGCCATACTCTCAGCAGAGGAAATAATTTCAGAATGACTTTTCAAACCATAAAACCAGCAACAGAAAAGATGAATGGGGAGGCTTTCTTAAAAAGGCAGAATGTTTTGCACACCACATGGAAGCAGCATTCAAATCACATCTTCAGAGTGCTGGATGACATGAGCCCACAGAGGTTTCTATGAGAACAACAGAATTGTCCCTGAAAGAACGCATTTATGAGACACTTGTATTTTACTTCTAAAGGTTTTATCTCCCAAGGATTTTCTCAGTCCAGCAGAACAACTGCTTATGATTCTGTCTTCTTAAGGACTAAATGCAAGAGAAGCTTGTACTATAAAAGCACATGAATTCTCCGGGTAGCTTTTAGAAACCTGAATGTAACATACAGGCCTGTTTTCTGCATTATTATAGAAGTGGCTCTGTCCTTAGTTTAATGGAGCCTGCTATGCACAACTCCTTGAAGTCAGCATGCAAAAGCTTTACTACTGCTTGTTTCCTGGTATTTCAGCTCTCAACAGCCAGACTGCTAATATGAGGCAGAGCATAAAACTCTTCCTTTGTCTCAAAGCTACAGTCATGGGGATTTAGACAATGTAAGATGTGGCAGTAGGTCTTGTGTTTTCAAGACTAATTCAGCACTGACTTTGCATGAATATTTCTTTACTTACTTACTCGAGTCAGCAACAGCTTTCTAATCACTTTAACATAGTAGGATGAAAACCTTTCTCATCTTCTGCTCCGCCTGAGACTATGACACTTCCATCAGGTCTGCAGCTAAGTACAATTCTTTCCTCAAATAACTTTTCTATAAGACTCAGTCACCATGATGGTCTCATGACTTTCTAGTGGGTCTGCACTTTAGTGGGTTGTTTGTTTTTGTTTTCCCCTGAAGGGGCGATGCAGACCAATGGAGACAAATAACTTGTACCAAAAATAAGCTGAATATAAATATAAATCCAAATGTGTTTTTCCTAGGAGGAAATCTCTCCCTCAGCATCAAGAGAACTCTTTAAAATATTCTGAAAACCCAGACAGCTCCTTTCTTTTTTTTTTTTTTTTTTTTCTCCATAAAATGACAGATCCCAACCTAAAGCCCTGCTAGGATATAAACCAGTTCTGTTTCAAACCTCACCATGCCTGTTCTAGGTGAAGAATAACGGGTAATCGTGTACTCAAACCTCACACTTCAGAACCCACTGCTTTGACTCTACCTTCCTACAGGTTTTACATTAGCTATCCTTTCAATGTAACAGTTTTGGAATCCCTTTGCCTGTGAAACACTTAGGTGCCCAAGGCAGCGTATCAATTTGCATTCCAAGTTTTTCCTGCCTGATGATATTGGTTGGACGCCTTCCCTTATTTTCCCTGACAACCTCTGAACCAGGGCTGTGGCTGCCAGTGTATGAATTACTAGGGATGCTCCATATCTGCTCTTGTGCAGCCTTTGTATCCTACAATTTCTAAAGCTTTACAGAACTTGTTCATGACAGAAACACAGGAAACACCACAAGCTCATTTAATTAAGCCAAGATATATGATCCAGAAAAAGAAAAGTTTCCAGACAACAAATTCTAAGGCATGATGTTGACTACTGATGGAACAAGATAAAAATACACTCAGTTTTTCCATTCTGTATCTGTAACATTCAGGAGTATTGAAAGTTGGTAAAATAAGCTCTAGCCATTATTATTAATGGAATAATATTTTCCTTAGTAAAATTTTAGATTTATTGATACTCATAATTTTCTGATAGTCTGAAAGGATGCTTTGCTGTTTGCTTTGCGTTCTCAGACTAGGTCTCTGCTGGGTAATGTTATTATAATAATAGCTACCAAGGAGGGAACAAACTGTGTCATTCATGAAATGTAGGTAATAAAGCATCTACAATGAATTCTAAAAACTGCTTTGAAATTTCCTTTATTTGGTGCCTTAATCATAAGGAAGAATGCAGTCAATATTGTAAAGTGTTTAGGATTCTTGGACTTCACTCTAAACTGAATTATATCAGGACATGTCCTGAGCTTTTGAAACAGACAAATGTTGTTTTAATAAATATGTGCATTAACACCACAAGAGAGACCTTCAGCCAAACATTTTGGGAGCCCCTGAATTCTTTGATTTTTTTATTGCCATTTTTATCGACACTGCACCAAGGCCACAGCATTAATTCTGCTTTACATCACTCACTGCTCTTATGAGGACCGAAGGGTGACCTGCTGACATGCTTTCCTTCATGTGGCCATCTCTTCTACCTGGATGCGGCAGGCTCAGATCTTTTTAGGGTCACTGGTGAGGTTTGTGAGACAGTGAGATGTGTGAATGCA
Source organism: Columba livia (assembly GCF_036013475.1). Classification (NCBI taxonomy): domain Eukaryota; kingdom Metazoa; phylum Chordata; class Aves; order Columbiformes; family Columbidae; genus Columba; species Columba livia. The sequence continues at coordinate 94,108,814 of NC_088603.1, forward strand.
CATAAAATTTCACAAATAGCAAAAGGAAAAACAGAGAGCAATAATGGCCCCTTTGCCACAGTGCTGCACACTCTCAACACACAGGTCTGAGCAATGATATTACAGTCCCAGCCTCACTTCTCAAGAGTGCATTCAGTAAGAGTGAGATGCTAGTACTTGAAAGTACAGCCATTGCTGTGGTTCACTCAGCAATAACCTCTGTAAGATAGTACCAGTGTTTTTATAAGCAAAATGTCCTGCAGTGTTGGCTAAGTTAACTTTTGGCAGGTTGTTATGACATGGCTCGTTCCTACGAGCTTCTGAAATACTGTGTGCTCTCCAAGTCATGGGGGTGATGAGTAGTAAGATAGTGTGGTGGATAAAGACTGAACATCTGTAATTTCGTAAGCACAGGTTAGGTATTTTAATCAATTGCAAGTTCAGTGTGCAGATCTGTTAAAAAGAAGACTGGAAGAGAAACCTAAGGTAGAAAATATGAATATTCTAAAGTAATTTATTCTCATTTTTGCTTCCTCCTAAAGACTGTGGGTGGTGTGCTTCAGAAAGAACTAACCACTCTTGGCGTTACATCAGCTTCAACAAGCTATAACACCATAAATCAGTCAGAATCTGTGCTTCAAATTCAGTTCAGAAGCGCTGAAGTATTTTAAGACATGAGCAATTCTTACGTGCACCACTTGCTGTCTCATGCTGTAAATCAAGATCTACGGTAAACCAGAGAACTGCCTCCGAAGATAAACTTAGACAAGGTTGAAAGAAAACAGTGATCTGAGCAAGGCATTGCTGAAGGATAAATGCTACCAGCTCAGAGGGAGTCACCACCAGGGAGGAGAAACGGGGCAGTACATGCTGAAGAAGCTCCGTCCTTTTCCCACAGTCACTCATGACACCTGAGCTCTGCAGAAGTGAGGGAAAAAGAGAAGGGGCTGCTGCTGTTGTGTCAAGTGAGGGACTTCACAGTTAAGGTGTAAACACAAACATTAAAAATGGCTTAAAAAAATATTTTACAGATATTTTTAATAACAGCAAGGCTTTATAGGAAGGAACGACCAGTTTAAAGCAGCGTTCACAAATTCCCCTTTTCAGGTAAGGAAGAGAAGGCCGAGATGGCAGAGGTTCACTTCCCACCAAGTACGGATGAAGCTACAACACTCACGAGGGGTGTGGGGACCAGATTCACTTGTTTCTTCCCTTGTGGGGCTTTGGCCTCTATTATCGTTTGTTACCAGACATAACAATAAACCAATACATTTTACTTCTCTGGTTTCTTTGGAGCTCTCAATTTTTGGAATGCTTTTTCTTACTTCCTGATACAATATCACTAAAATGATAATATTGGCTACTGCTATTCCATATTTCAAGATGTTAAAGAACACTATCAGGGCCAATGAAGGGAAAAATCGGAAATACTGCTCTTTCTATGTTTTCTGCTTACTTAGTATTATCTGCTATATGCTTCTTTCTTTCTTTCTTTGATGCAGAATATTTGCCAAAGAAATATCAAACGCAGAAACAGGCTCCTTTCTTATTTGATAAATCTAAATATTCAGAATATATTGGAGGCTTTACCAAGGAACAAATAAATTTAAGGAAATATATACACGGATAATCCTTGTTACTTTCTTTTTCATTCTTGCCCCACCAGTGAAATGTGCAGTCTTGCTACTACTAACATAAATGAAAAGTATGACCATGTAAAGAGCTTCATATTTAAAGCACCATTAAATAAAAATCTTCAGAAATGAATCACTGTATATATGGCTTCTATCCATAACAGACTCTGAGTGTTATTACTGTTGGCAAATAAAGTTGACACAAGCTTAGCTGTGTGCCTTTTGACTACACAGAGATGCTGCATAACATGAGATATGCAAATTTCATAATATGAAGCAAAGAATCTGTTTTATTACCTTAGCTTTAAATTACAAAAACTTGTTGACATATGTTCATCTAATACCCTCTTTTTTTCCACCTTGAAAGATACTTAACTCAGTACATGAGACAATTTGAATGGCTTTAATCACACACAATGAGACCTCTTTTTAGATAACCTTGCCTTGGCTTAGTCTTTCTAGCTGAGCAGTTGGGAGCTCTTTTGTTGCAGTTGAAATGACTTAGTCCTTTTACAGGTTATTATTTCATCTATTTTGTTTATTAGGTGACTTTATACAATAGATATGTTTCTGAACTGAGCTAACCAGAATAGCTATTTTGGGATGCCCAAGTTTCTAGTCTTTCTATAATCAACCTCACCAGGCCTCTGTTGGTCTTACATCTCCAGAAGACAATCCTGCAGGAGCTTCATCACCCTACAGTGCTGCTTCATGAGAGATACAAGACACCTAACTCAAACAGCAGCTAACTTCAGACCGATCAGGACTGGAATGATTAATCAAACTGTTCAAACATTTGACTGCAAATCCAAGAGGAAAACTTTGATAATTAATAAGTGTGAATTTAAATGCATGGCAATGCATTTAAAGGCCGCACAAATCAAACATTCATGTGGGTGCATTTCAAGCAGAACTGTATCTTCATTTACCTCCTTGAAACTCTTCTGTCTTCTTGCATATGGCAGGATATGGGGGGAAGAAATATGTAAAGGATCTGTCCTCTTTCACTTATGAGAACTGTAACAGTACCATAATACCTTGTGGGCTCCCACCCAAAAAAATCTTTTATTGGTACTCAGTGGCATAATTTTTAAGAGTTTGAGAACATCCTCAGTGTTTATTATGACAGTTTGAACTTACTGAGTGGTTTTCAACAGGGAAATTTTCCTAAATCAGTAAGACCATCAACCTTGGTGTGTAATTCTATTTTAGAATATCCTAAAGTGGATAGATGAAATGATCATTCTCAGGTAAAGTTTATCTGGTTTTACCAGGTAAAGTTAGTCTGGATGGTGACAGGGCATCTCTACCCTGTTCTCTTTCATGATATCTCCCATTATGACTCTAACCAAAGAGCTCTATCAAATGAGGAGGCATCAATACAACTATGAAGAGAGACCAAAAAGATGCAGTACGAGCTGGCATTCTGAGGCCATGGCAGGCAGTCCGCTTGAACTCCCCAGGAGAGGCAGAGCACCACTGACAGCTGCATAGCAAGTCCTTTTTCAGAAAGCTGCTGAAACTTCAGTGGTCTGGAACTGATCTGGGAGGTTTTTTTAATAACGGTCAGCAATTTTGCCTTTTCTTGTCTTCTGGCTTAAAGACCATGCTCTCCAGAGTATGAGGAGGCTTAAGATGCAGCATACCTCTTGTTCTCTATTCTTTTTTTCAGCATTGTGTTTTATCAATTATTTTTAATACTTCCTAGCCATTCTAACATCCACAACCTCCACATAATGTGAGAAGTGATATAAAACTTACATTTTGCTCTCGAGAAAGACTCCCTAGTGTCCCAGAGTTCTCTCTCACATGCCAACTCAATATGGATATTCGACAGGAAAAAAGACACCTCTCATAAAGCTGGAGGACAAATATATCAATAAATAGGTAAGTAAATAAATAAATGTTGTCTAAAGTACTTATTTCATTCTATGTCTTTGAACATTCAGGAAATAACTTGATTAATATCCTCAAGTTATGATAAATCATATGACTTTTCTAGGATCAGTAGGAGTAAAATTGGAACACTTCACCTGTCCCGAATGCAAAACAGTAACATAAAAAGGAAGGTATTATAAACTGAGGGGTCAGAAACATTATAATTTTACGGTCCTGCCCAGTATTGCCTCACCCATAAGGTCAAACCACCCAATTGATCAAAAAAACCAGAAGTTTTCTTTTTGAGGTCTTGACAACACAAGTCTTGCCAAATACACTCATTACAGCTCTTTCCTTTTTTCTTTCTTTATCGGAATAACGCGGTCAAATTCAGTACGAGATCTACTATAAAACCCTAGAACCTTCTCTATCAGAGCAGATAACAAGATGTGTTGGTAACAAGACAGCGTGTTGATTATTTCTGACTAAAACTTGAACCTCGAAGTCTCACTTTGTTCAATAGCCAGGGACAGCAGCCACAGCCTTCATTTTCTGCTGCAACCTACCAAACCCTGAATCAGCTCATACCATAATTTCTTGTAACATGAGGATTAATTTGTTTCCCACATCTTATCCAGCTCTTTCTCTTCCCTCATTTCCACAACTTGTCATGTATTATATTCACCAAACTTGGGTATGCGTGATAACGTTTATAATTTTAACTGCAGAAATTCTGTAAGACAGAAGTTAAACACATCATCATCCTGCTCTGCTATTTTTGCTTTTTGACTAGGCTGGTATTAGTTTCCCCCATAGATTTTGTCCCTCAATAGGGAAGAGATGCAGGGAAGAGATGAAGGTGTGCGACAGGGGCATCACGCAGTTTCATGTCAGTGCCTTGCAGGCCAGGTTAGTCAGTGATATATTCAGAGCCTATGGAAGCCGACAGGATCCTCCACAGCTGTAAAATCCCCTGGCAGCAATCGGCAAGAGCATCTCTCCATACCGTCTGTGCTGCTGAGATGCAGACCCACCTTTTCAAGACGTCCTGAAATTCTGCCATGCTAACTGACTGCACCCCATTGGGTTTTCATTCTTTATTTTTTTGTATTTTGTTTTGTGGCAGAGAAAGTGAATATTTGACCCAAAGACAGGCCAGATCAGCCTGTTTCACACAGCTGCTTATTGAGTGGACATTTATTTAAAACTCTTCCTGTCAGAACAGAATTATCTATTAGTACCACAAAATGGCACTATGCCCAGAGACAGATTTTTATAATTTCAGCTGTCATGAACAGGAAGACATTTTCAAGACTAATTTATGAAACGGAGAGCAAAACACATCTTTAAAACCTCTTAACACAGCCATTAAAATATATTGCTTTTATACACCTATGGTGTTACTCAATTAATGGATTGGTATTGCTACTCTCAATTTACAAATTCCAATTTATAAAACTCTCAGCCTCTTTTTTCTACCCTTAGTTTAGCCCTTTCTACTCGCATGCTCCTCTTCTATTAACCTCCAGCTTTTACAGATTGTTAAAGAAAATCAGGAATGTTCTCTGGCAGTTACACTGAATTGTATTTTAAATAATGTACTCACTTTTACTCTTAGAGCTGAGTTTCAGCTATTCAGAACTTGGAACTATCTAAGGGCATTTCCATTTTTGTAAAAGCCATGAAATCAAATATGCTACAATTATAAAATATATCCTCAATTAGTTTCAGAAACAGATTCAACTGCTATTGTTTTACAGAATTCTTGCTTTCGTTAAAGGTAGCTGGAAAATGGCATTCTGCTAACAAAAAACTACGGTAGTGATATTTTCCAAATGTCGTCTCAGGAAGAAAGCTGAAGTATTCAGATGTGTCAGATAATAAAACCTCAAAGAAATGTTTGTTTCAAAGATATTCAAATATTTCATTTCCATGAAGTCAAACCTTTTGTGAATACTGAAATGCAGGATGAATTAAGTAATACATTTAAAATACAATGAAATAAATACTAAGTACTATATCTAGATGACCTAACAGAATAATTTTAGTCTTTTTCCTATAAAATGTTATATCAAAATCAACGGATTTCAATAGCACAGATGTCCCTTCAGACAATGCTCCAGTGAAAATTATAACCAGTTCTAGTCTCTTCCTCCTTCCTAGTCCATTTGCTTATTCAAAGGACTGAGCAAATCAATGGGGGAAAAGCTGATTTATTATTGTTGTTAATATTATTTTATATTTAGAAACCATTACTTTTAGGAAAAAAAGTATTAGAATGTGAGACTAAATTCTTAGACAACTGCAATAGCATTTACATTCTTTATGCTTAATTTTCTGTTTCAAGGAGGTGTCCAGGTCATATGAAATTACTTATTTTCCAGAAACACCTCAAGTTTGGCTTGGTTTTACAATATTTCTCTCTTTGTCTTTTCTAATTTTTTTTTTTTTTTAAATAACTCATCTGTTTATTAAGGGATCTACTCTTGTCTTTTTGTCTAAGAAAAATTCAACAAATTATTCGAAAGAAAAGTAGCAGCCTCAAAAGAAAACTGGAGATAAAAAGTATCTGATTTCTGGTCTGAACACACACACACGCCCTTGCAGAAACACACTAACCAGGATCAATAAAATATCATCTGTCAAAACCATGTAATGTAACTCCTAGGCCTAATGCGTAAAAAATGGAAAAAAAAATCTTATTAGGCTTTAATGAGAAATAACTCATTTATAAATCACTTTCTTGTTTGTGGATTAAGGGAGGAGCTACCACAGTCCACAGAGGCTTTATATTTTATCCTTAAGCTTTTTAGCAGTACAATTTTTTGTGTTGAGTTTCTTCTTCTGCCAGGGCTGTCATCCTTCCTCCTTCCCTCCCTCTCAAGCATTTTCATGTTTGTTTCTACTGGTTCTGTTCTCTTGCTGTTGTTCTTCTCCAGACCTTTCATGTACCAGCAGCAGTGAGGCTGCTTGCTTCTGTTTCTAACTCACACTATATGAACAATATCCACAGAGTCACCCTTTCTCTGAACCTCACAAGCAGACATTTTTTTGCACAAATACAATCAAAACCAGAGTTGGAGATCTCACAAATAAAGTTCAAATCCACTCATGTAACTTCCCATATATTTCTTCTTGTAGTGGGGTGAGAAACTCTGAAGTGGTCCCTCCTAGGTCCCTCGGTCAACACCGGTGAAACACAGGTGTGTCACCAAAATGTATGTATGCTCACTTTTTTCACTATTAAACATTCAGAAACTTGCTTGAAGGATGGACCATGCAGTATTATTTACCTCATGTATTCCAAATATAATTCTATTATATTAAATAAATCACAGAATCACAGAATCACAGAATCGACTGGGTTAGAAAAGACCTCAGAGATCATCAAGTCCAACCCTTGGTCCAACTCTAGTCCATTTACTAGATCACGGCACTAAGTGCCATGTCCAGTCTCAGTTTAAATAAATCAAGGCTGGCTTTCAAGCACACAGATGAACACTGTGGTATAAAATAACATTTTCAAGTTCTTTTCTATAAGCATGGGAATAAGAAATGTATTCTTGTTAACATCATATAATCAAGTATCATTTATACCCACAAGAGTCTAGGCATTTGCTATTTAGGAGTGATGCCACTCAGCATAAGACTATTAGAACAGTGGAAGAGTTAGGAATGCCAGGCATCGGTCTGTAGCTCACCGTAACTGGCTTGCCCCATACTTTTTAAAATGGTAGTTCCTCTAAATAAGGATGATAGTCCTTTTAAAAGCAAACCAAGGCCATATTCAGATCTCTACTTAAAGTGGTATGAATCTAGGAGAAATCCATTTATCAAATTCAACATTATCCCTATTTTATGCTGCATTAATTAAAATTTCATAACTTACATACAACTACTCTAAATCTGCTCAAAATGCAGACTATTAATTTTCTAAATTATTTATACAGATTTGGTTGCATTCCTTTGCTAGTTTTCCCTTAACTGTATTTCCTATCTATGCATGGGCTTCATTCTTTCTACATTGTTGTGCATTTTCATAATGCAGATACTTTCAAGTGGCAAGGTGATACATAGACTACATGGAATGTTACTTGTCAGATGCTTATCTTAGGGAGGAATAAACAGGAATGAGAAATAATATTCCAAATCTGGAATCATTTCAGCATCTTCTAGTTTTGTTTACCTACATGTGATCACAATGCCTCTGGGAGTGGATGGAAAAATAACAGTGAACAATTCCTCTAAAATAAAAAAAGAATGGGCTTTATCAGAAAAATGTAAGTTCCAGTGTAGTTGTGTGAGAGATGAAATAAAAACCAATGCATTGCAGAACTCATAAATTTTAGTCCTCAGGGCTTGCTGTTACATCTTGCCTTCTGTTCTCTGAATATTGATATCTTACGTTTTCAAGCTTTTCGCTGAAACAATAAGCTAGAAAGTGAAACTTTTTTTTTAAGGATGTTCTTAGTTATGTGACTATAAAATGAATCTTTAAAGAAAATGTTAATTATCTCAGACTTGCCAAGAAAATCTGAACTGCCGAGATCATTGAACCTGAACTCACTTTGAAAGCACTCTTAAACTGTAGGTCTATTACTTCAAATATATAAATATATTCATTATAATTTCCTATCTTATGATCTATCATTCCATAAACAAGGCTGAAATATACTAGCAAAAAAGTACTCCCAATAAACATATGAACACAAAGAGTGTTTCAGAATACTCTCTTTTGCACTGACTGAGTAATCAAACATGCCTTGTCAAACACTTGGGGACTCAATGGACCAAAAATTTGAGACATGATAGGAAAGAGTGAAGGGACAGCTTCAGAAGATGTGGTAGTCACTCACACTTACTTAGATGCTCTACAAACACACTGTGAAACTGGCACTGCCCACAAACTCACAGCATTCAGAAAGGCTGCACATCATAGAATCATTTTGTTTGGAAGAGACCCTCAAGATCATCAAGTCCAACCATTAGATACATCAGATTCAAGGGGTTTTTAGCTGCAAAACAGTTACTCTTAGCTTCCTAATAACATGACTGTGAATCTGTATATTTATACCTATTCTGCAATATTAAAAAAACTAAACAAAACACCCCAACCCAAGAACAGACACCACACACGGTGGCTTTCAGACTGCAACAGTTTACTGGCTGTGCCCTCACTGGCTATAAGCTCTTCTTACACAGGAAGCCCCAAATGCCACCAAGAGCCACGTGTGGCCTTCTGGGACTGGAGCCCATCCACCAACCTTGGCTCCATTGTCCCATTCTCCTGCAAGGAGGCTCCCAGCAGAGTGGCCACTCTCGCCTGGTGCTTTTGTTGCCCTCACTTTATTCTCCTCTCCCCTGCTGGGACAGTTTACAGGTTGAAGGTCACAACCCTGTTTTGGTCCGTATGTAACCAGCATAATGTATCTCAAAACAGAATACTTAGATGTTGCAAGCAATTTCCTATATACATATGAAAATAGGACTGGAGGGAGGAGGGAAATTTTTAGCTTTTTTTCTTTATTAAAGTAAGAGGGAAGGTGTGTGACAATAAATAAATGCCCAATACTTGTATTAAACCTCCACAAATTCTTCTGTGAATATTATGCAGTGCGTAACACCAACAAAATTTTTAAAACATGGCACTGAAGTCACAAAAAGTTGTATTTCTCTTCACATAGGAAGCATTATGCTTTACAAGACAGTTTCCAATTTCTGCCTCCAAAGAACACTGCTTTCAAGTTAAGACTATTTGAGCCAAATCTCCTCTTAACCTCAACTAAAACAACTGCAGTGAATCGAATCACAGTGAAACTTTGTCTTCCTACACAGGCACGTAACTCTTGCTGAATGCTGTAGGAATCGCACATGCACAAACACAGGCTATACTCAGTTTCTTCAGCTTGACTGTGACCACAACTGCACTGTGTATCTTGGACAAGCATGAAAATCTCAAAGAGAGCAAGGCTGCTTCTGCATGGGCTTTAATTTCCATGACTCATGGGTAAATCAGCTTTCCTATGCTTCTTCAAAGAGTGCAAGCTCTGTAGCTTCCCAGTTCTTGTCTGCTCATTTATGTGGCTACACATCTGTTAAACTGTTTCTGAAACCAAAGGCTTGCAATGCCTAAAACTAATACTATTGACAAGTAATAAATATAAGAATGCATGTTTTCACTAAAAAGACCCTAACAAACCAAACCAACCAAACAAAAAAATAAAAAACCAACAACAAACCAACCAACCAACCAACCAAAAAACAAAAAAAAACCAAACCAAAACAAAACCAACCAAAAAACCCCCAAACAACGATGTTTTTATGAAGTGTATAAAGTGCTCAAAATAAGGGCCGTAAAAGCCCTTCATAAGTTAGGCAGCAGTAGCTGAATTTCTTAGCAGCCAAGTCATGGAGCTGCTGCACTCCACTGTAGAAATGAACCTTGTTCGGCTTCGGTCATCAGAAACATCTCATGAGAAGAATGTGTTGATGATCAGAAAAAAGGTTCACTTCCATTTGAAAGCCACTGGATCTGTATCAGGCAATATAATACTCTGCACTTCTAAAAGTAGTTGGCAGCTTGATTTTCCTATTCCAGATGGCATTATCTCTCATACTGTGACAAGGACAAATACCAAACTTTGGTGCTTGTGCTGCATCATGGGCTGGAATCTACTATTATTTTCTATTAATAGTTTAAAAAGGGTGTTCAAAATAAATAATATTATAAAAGAGAAAGAAGGGCTGAAGACGTACCCTGTGTCCCACAGACTCTATCTGAAGGAATGTTTTTCTTCTGTTGACTACCAAACAGAAAAGCAATGCTGAAAAGGGAAATTAAACATTCATGAGGAAAAGATGAATGAGCTTTAAAAAGTTATACTAAAGCTGTGCCATTTGTCAGGATTTTGAAGGAATCCTGAGAAAGAAAGCTTAGCAGCTTTGAGTAGCTCATTATACAAGTTCCTTACTCCCAATTCATGGGGCAGATTTTATTTTCCAGCTTTCTTCAGATGGTTTTGTCAGTCCCGGACTTTGTTCTCTTGCTTAGAAAGGTTTTATTCAAGCACTGTTGCAGGTGGTTCTCACTTAAGAGTAAAAGAAACCTCCAAAAACTGTGCAAAAAAGATTATCTCTGGTTCATATTTTTACCACAAATATTTTGCCAATATTTAATTCTTTTTCTTTAGTAGAACAGGCAGTTTAGCCTAATTAACTGAGTGGTCCCAATATAAAAACGGGACTCAAATTTTAAAAAGTTCGCAGGTACCTAAGCTGAGATAAAGTACAGTTTTAAATTTCAGAGGATATTTTTATTATCTCCAAGCAGGTGACAGCTACTGCCAGGTATAAGAACTATCTTTCTTCCTCCACTCCAGCCTTCAGTCTTTAACTTTTCTAAGCTTTGAAATGAAGATGTTCTTAATACCAGAGAAAGAGGCTTTGCATATGAAACGAACGATTAAACTCACATGAGATGCATCCATTTTGGAGATGAGGGATTGCATGAAAGGAGGATTCACTCTGATCTTTTCCTTCTTGACATTTTCATATTAAAACAAACGCTGTATCATTATTGGGAAGGGTTTGCCCAAGGTCACTCCATTGTTCAGCACTTGCAAGCTGGCAGCCCATCACAGGCAGGAGCGACACATATAATCAGTATTGATGCTGGCAGTCTCCACCCTCGCTAATGCTACTTGTTCTGTCAGCCAGTCCCCGGCTCGTCGCAAGCGAACACAATTATTCTTTGAGCCATGCCTCAGATCTTCAGCTGAAGGGAGCTGTTTGATGCTAGACCACAGCTAAGTACCAAGTGGTGTCATGCCTATTACAGAACATGCAGGTCAACAACTGCTGTTTAATTAGGCTTAAATCCTCCCAAACAAGGCACAATATGAATTCCAAGCCATGTTCTGGGGATTTCTGAAGGAAAGTACCTTGTCTCCTCCCACGTGTACAATGGCTGAAGAGCTGCCCTCTCGAGGCTGTTGTGGCCCCCAAAGAGGGCTACCTCTTGGATGGCATTGGTCTCATCTTCAGGATATAACAGGCAGAACTACTCAAGCTACAGGATGTCCTGGCTCTAGAGCCTCGCAGAAAATTGCCTCTCTTCTGCAAACATTAAAAAACTATTTTTTTTCCCCCCATTTTCTTTATTATTCCTCTTTGAAAACTGTAGTTGCAAGTGAAACTGTGGAAACTTGACACTATTTAAATGGTAACTGGGTTTACTAATGTGAAACTAAAGAGTTGAGTTTTCAGCCAAAAACTTTAAACAACTTTAAAACAGAAACATTTTGGAGATGAAAAATAATTGTGTTTAAAAGACCTTTAACATTACATTGACTATAATTTTAACACCATCAGTCAAAACACGTATCAACTCGTATGTTCGAAACCGGGAGAAGAGAACAAGTATTTCACAAGCTACAAAGCCCTGAAAAGGTTTTGCCCAGACTTTCAGTAACAATTAAAACATTCCCTACTTTCAAGGTATTTTATCCCTTCTTGAAAAACTTCTTCTTGAGGTGGAGATGCCTTCATTAGTTCATTCAAAAATATTTGGATTTTAATACTGGAAAATTCAAGAGATGTGTAAGTCAATACTTTTAAAAAAATTACTGCATGCTCTTTTAACTAATGTGTAGCTCACTGAATATGCCAAATTGATAAGTATACCTGGGATGTCACATACATTATATATAGAGAGAACGAAGTCTGCACTGCTGAGGTTGTTTGTGTGCTAGTAACTGCTGCTCAAAAAAGAACTCATAAAGAAAAGTCCGCATACAAAAGCCAATGACTACTAACATCTTATAGTTAGGCTTCTTTTCAGTAGCTTGACAATTTAAAATTAGTATTGATTTAAAACTCTCCTTCTGGTAAGTATCAATACATAAAACATATCTGTAAGTACTGCTGAGGAAAACATTAAAAAACAGAAAACCAACCAAACAAAACCCAAACCAAAACAAAACAAAAAAAACAAAGATGAAAGCACTTATTTTGTGAAAATATGTTGGGCTGCTTTTAGCAAGTTACTTTTAGAAAAATAATTTGTAAAGGGGGCGTATGCCTATCTATGTAAATTCCCTCATACATTAAAATTGTGACAATTTTATAATGTATATGAGTTTTACTTAGTCTGAGCAAAGCTCACTATCCACAGATTCCTCTTTCCCTTCTTTATTATGACACACATAAAAAATTTTTAGTTTGTTCTATAAGCTGGTTTATTTTCCAGAAAATGGTTTAACAAATGTGCTCTAAAATGAAGCTACTATGCTCACAAAATTACTGCATTAACACCACCCCTTAAATTGCTTGAAAGTAAAAAATTCACTAAGACCTCAGTCCTGGAAATAATCTATTAAATGTCATTAATAGTTATATTCTTGTAAGTGACTCTATAGACATGCTTGATGAAATCAAATCCATAGGACTGCATAGCAATTACTGTGAAAATGCAGATAGTTTGACAGAGATTTTTTTCCTTTTTAGAGGTTGTGGGCTTTTCTTGCTTTTATATGGCACTCTGTATTCAGCTCGTAACTTTCTTCTAATTGCTAGCACATGGTTAAAAATGTAATAGAAAAGCTTTTCTATTCAACTGAATACTTGATAGCTTTTTCAGGAGGGGCTAAACCCTAAATATTTAAGATTAGTCTCAATAACCATTTTTTTACTATTCCCATGAAAAGCTTACAGTTTAACAATTGAACTCAATGATCTTAAAGGTCTTTTCCAATCAAAATAATTCTATGATTTTATGATTCATGATTCTATTTTTTTCCCTCGTTACTGTTCCCATACATGTAGCACAGACTGACTCTTCCCCAAATGGTACACTGACCTCACGAACCACAAGAGTCACCCACTTCCTGATTCTTTTCTCAGGAAAATCAATAGCAATTTTTGTAGTTATTTAAATTAATCCTGAATCAGATATTACACATAGTCTATATGCCCAAATGCCTATTTTTACCCAGGTGCTGGTGGCCTTGCTCAGCTTTTCAGAAATGCTCCAAATCACAGTTAGGATTAGTCACTGGAAAAATTTGGTTTTAATCTGACAAGGAAAATTCAATTTCAGGTCATTCTAAACATTCCAAGAATCACCTTCTTCAGGCTCAAGAATGCTCCACCCCAGAAAGCAGGAAACCAAGCAAAGGCAGCAGGAGACTTGCATGGATGAACAAGAAGTTCCTCACTAAACTAAAACACAAAAAGCAGAGAGGTAGAATCAGGGCCAGGTGACCCAGGAGGAATACAGAACTGTGATCTGAGCACACAAGGGTGCAATTAGGAATTTGGTGAGGGATGTAATGAGTAAAAAGAAGGGCTTCTACAAGTAGCAGCCCTGGTGAGGAAAGACCCAGAAAAGGTTGAAGTTCTCAACACCTTCTTTGCCTCAGTCTCTACTGATGAGCCTTGCTTGCAGGAATCCCAGGCCCTGAAACCAAGGGGAAAGCCTAGTCTAAGCAAGACTAAACATCAGTGGAGCAGTATCAAGTTAGGGTACCTTTAAAATAAACTGGGCATAAACAAGTCCAGTCGTCCTGATTGCATGTATCCATGAGTACTGAGAGAGTTGGTTGATGTCACTTGCAAGGCCAATTCTTATAATCTTTGAAAGATCATGGTGCCCAAAGACTGGAGGAAAACAAATGTCACTCCTATCTTCATAAATGGAAAGAAGGAGAACTCGGGGAATTACAGGCTGGTCAGCCTCACCTCAGGCCCTGCAAAGGTGACAGGGCAAATGAGTCTGGAAACCATTTCCACCCATATGAAGGACAAGAAGGTGATCAGTAGTCAGCATGTATTTACAAAGATGAAATCATGCTTAATCAACCTCATAACCTTTTTCAATTAGATCACTGGTTTGGTCAAAGAGGGGAGAGCAGTGGATGTTCTTTAGTTGGACTTTATTAAGGTTATTGCTACTGTCTCCCAAAACATCCTCACAGCCAAGCTGATGATGTATAGGCTAGATAAGTGGACAATGAGGTGGACTGAAAACTGCCTTTACTGTCAGGCTCAGGAAGTTGTGATCAATAGCACAAACTCCAGCCGGAAGCTAGTCACTAGTGGTGTACCCCAGGTGCTGATACTGAGTCCTTTGCTGTCTAACAACTTCATTAATGATCTGGACATTGGGAAAGCATGCACACTTGACACATTTGTAGATGATACAACATATGATTGTGCTGCCATCCAGAGGGACCTTGACAGGCTGAAGAACTGGAAAGAGGAACCTCATGAAGATCAACAAAGAGAAATGCAAAGTCCTGCATTTGGGTAGGTGTAAGCCTGGGCACCAATAGAGGTCAGAGTGTAACTGGCTGGAAATCCACTTTGTTGTAAAGGATCTGGGGTCCTGTTGGACAACAAGTTGAGCACAAGCCAGCAACGTGCCCTTGTATGTGTATAAGGTATGTGGTATCCTAGGCAGGGTTACACTGAAGGAGGAGACCCTTTCCCTCTATTTAGCACTGGTGAGGCCACATCTGGAGTGCTGTGTCCAGTTCTGAGCTCCCCAGTACAAGAGATATGGACATACTGGAGTGCGTCTAAAAGAGGGCTACAAAGATGAAGAAGGAATGGGATCATCTCTAATATGAGGAGAGGTTGAGAGGGCTGAAACAGTTTAGCCTGGAGAAGAGGTAGCTCAGAGGGGATCTTCTCAATGTGTATAAATACCTGAAGAGAGTGTGTAACATAGATGAAGATAGTCTCTTCTCAGTGGTGCCAAGTGACAGGACAAGAGGCAACAGGCACAAATTGAAACACAGGAAATTCCACCTAAACATCAGAAGAAAGTTGCCAGAAAGCCCTCAGCTCTTTGTCTTCATTCCCTTGAGCAACGCATTTAGTCCTTACGTAGGTCTAGAAAAGACATTACAGACTCATTCATCGATACAAGGAAAATGGAAAACGGCCTACCTATTTATGCTGTTAGTTTAGTTTTCTAATGATATATCCATTGTTCCTTCATATGGACACAGTGACTAACAGCTTTAATAACCTGTGAGCAGTGAGACTTGATTACAACTTTCTTCATTGTATTATGAAATTCAGCTTCTTTAAATAAAAATAATTCCTGTTATATATTAAATTCCTACATGTTAAAAAGTAATTCTGATTTGAATTGTAAATATAAAGTGATGAAATTCTTGTGAAGTGAAAATTGAAAAAAAAACAAACAACAGCAGGTAATTCATGCCCATGAGCAAGCATTTTTTCAGTAATTTATAAACATGCTTTAAGGAAGTAGTTGCCAGGGTTGCTGAAGAGATTGCACTCATTGGCGTAATAAAGTGTCTTTCTATCACCAACTACATTCTGAATGACCTAACTTAAAAACTCACCATGTTGACTTGTTCTGATTCCTGCAAACTTCTCATTTTAGCAAAACCCCACACCTTGCTAATTACGTTGTGACAACATTTAACAAGATATGTGGAAACTAATATATTGCAATCTACAAGGAAACCAGATAAATCAAAATATTTCCACATTTTGTAGATACAAGACACAATGACATTTCTTACAAAAATTGCACGTCCACAAAACATTTAAATTTCATGAAAATTAAATAACAGAGAATAATGTGTTTAGTAAATACATTTCTGAATGTATGATACAGCAGAAGATTTGGTGAGGAGATTAGTTAAATGTAAATATGCTCAAGTGACTTGTACCAGTCTGTAGAAAAAGCACATACATCACACTAATTGTTTTACTGACCTTGTGTGCTTGATGAGTAGAACCTCTGTGTTAGATAACATAGGCCTGTGAGAAACTCTAGGCACCTTATCACCATGTCTGAGATTCCTGCTTTGTTGTGAGAAAGAGCGGGAGGCTGTGCCTGCCTGAAGCCTTGAAATATAGGCGAGCTCAGCAGGCCCCGCCATCTTACAGCAGGGCTGAACTGACCAGAACCTGCGTCCCCACCTGTGTCACCTCTGCCTGGGAGCTCAGGTGTGGCTTCGGAGATCCCCCAGTACAGAGGTAACTAAAATAAAACTTGCTCTTTGGAATGCATTCATGGCCTCTGGCTCTTCTTGTGACATGCCTGCGTTTGTGTATACACTGACCAATAACATCTGCAAGTGAAGACTATATCGATATCAAGAAGCTTTGCAGAAGACTTTGCTCTTTTTAGAGATACTTTTCTGAGATTGGGTAGACTCTCAGTTGGCCGCAACACACAATCAGGAGAATCAGTTTCTGGATTGACAACCAATGCTAGGACAAGCAGTAATGGGTTCAAACTGGAACACAAGAGGTTCCACTTAAATTTGAGAAGAAACTTCTTCTCAGTAGTGGTAACAGAGCACTGGAACAGGCTGCCCAGGAGGGTTGTGGAGTCTCCTACTCTGGAGACATTCAAAACCCCCCTGGACACATTCCTGTGTAACCTCATCTAGGTGTTCCTGCTCTGGCAGGGGGAGTGAACTAGATGATCTTTTGAGGTCCCTTCCAATCCCTGGCATTCTGTGATTCTGTGATTTAAGAACAGCTGAACTTTACAATTCCTTGGGAATGAGCCTTACCACAAACCACCATGGCCACTGTTCGAGGGACAAGAAAGACAGTTGCCAGCTTTTCCTTCTAGCTATATACTACAGGCTCATCAAGTAGGAAAGAGGTTCCCATGTAGGCTCATAAGGACTTCTTACAGACTTGTTGGAAGAAGGAAATCATCTGTGTAAGACACCACCTCATAACAAATCATGTGGTCATCATGAATTTTCCGCATTTGTTGGAAGAGTAGCTTCAGTGCACAGAGGCTGCTTGGACACCTTGGATCACTATTGCTGAGTTAAAGAGGAAAAAAGGCTTTTGGACGAAAACACGGCTAAGTTAAAGCCAAGAAAACAGAAAACTGAAACTAACAAAGTTTCATTCTTTATAGAGGAATCCTCCTCTATGGTGGACAGAGTAACATATCTATTTCCTAGTAAAACCCTTCTCATAAAGATATGTAGGCCATGGACAATGGGACATAAATTACACTAGCTCCAAGGCTATGTAAGTTATAACGAAAACATGTGCAGCTTCAAAATTACCATGGAGATGTCCTAATACTATTTTTACCTTTCTTATTTCACTTTCATATGCCCTAAGCTCAGTACTAAGCATAAGTTATCCAGACAAGGGTTTCACCTGCACCAGCTCAAAAGAATCAACCTGAATGTATTTATACATTCACTTACTGAAACAAGTTAGAACATATTCAAAGTATTGTGATACCTTGGCATTGAGCAGGCTCAATAGAGATATGTATACTGGATTAAATTGCCACATTTATTTGGAGCAAGGTGTTATAATTTACCTGCAATATAATAATACAGTATGGTAAATACAAATATTTCTGCCACTGCTAGTCAAGTCACACTGAGATACTAAAAATTAAAATTACTGGGTGAAAAAGAAGCAGTAAGGTCCTGTCAAGGGGGTACTGAGTTTCAGCACTTCTACTGCTTAAAAGCAATGTCAGCTGCTGCCATCAGACACTGACAGCTGAGCGTGGCGTTGCACTCAGCAGCCTCTCCTTGGGTGTGCCCTTCAAGGTACTCACAAAATTTACGTTTCATTCCATCACGAGTAGCTGTTGCACACAGAAAACTGACAATCCACTGATGACAGACTGCTGATACACATCTCCACAAAATCTTCCCAGTAAAGAATGACATGCACAGAAGCCAATACAGAGGGCTCGTATGCCTCACAGGCAACACTTACTCCCGTTCTTTTTCCCAGACATGCACCCAGAAATATGCAAGACCCATATAATTATTAAAACCTGCGAATTCATATGCTTTATGTCGTTCCTTTCTAACCTCTCACAAACATCTATAGATCCAATCCAGGTATCTCAGATTAAATCCATTTCCTTTTAAGGATGCAGAGAAAGCGAGCGAGGAGAGAGAAGCTACCACTGCTCAACCAGCTTCACTGGAGGCACGTAAGACCAGCAGCAAGTTAGAGAACATTTTTGACTGGTCAGCAGAGTTTGGAAAGTTGGAATAAGGAGTTCATAGCTGCACTTTTGCCAGACATAGGCACGTACCATCCTTCCCTACTCCTGTTTTGTTTTCCTTTTTTTTCTTTTTTTGCTAGATGTAGTGGTAACACTGCCTTCGAGGTAGACAGAAAGTATTGATGGTGGTGCCCATCTTCTCATTTTCTTCCCCTTGGCCTCCCAAGCCTTAGTTCCCTTTTAAATATGAGCCCAGGAGAAGTGTGAATAAAATTGTTACTAATTAACTTCTGAAACAGATGTAAGTCACAAAGAATGAAAAGGTAGTCAAAGATTGTCAAGAGGCAAATATGGGAAACAGTCTCCAAGTGTCTTCGCCATTCCATGTTGTATAACAGATACGGATTCTTTCTTTAAATCTCAAGGCATTAACACTGCTTCGTGGCCATTCTGCCAGTTTCATTAATCGCACTTCTTCTCCAATCATTTCATAAGCAGACTGTACTTATAATCTGGCTATTTATCCTAATGTTTGATGTTTCTGACTCACATAAATACATTATGTTTGAATGCAGAGAAGTACTTTGCATGACAAATTTCAGATTTCTGCCAGAAACATTTGACTGAAATTTATTTTTGCTATCCATAGGGAATAAGCCTCTACATTATTTGATTGTTATTCACATTTTGGTAATCGCATTACAAACCTCTACTAGGAAATGAAATGGCAATATGCCTTGTTTTCCTCTAAGAGCAAACGTCTCCCTCCTCTTCCCAAAAGCATAGACCTTGAAAAAGCATTAGAAAATTAAAAAGCCAACAGAAATAAAATTATGTATCTATGTTTGAATATTCATTAAAACATGACATTGCTTAGACACTGCTCGCCATTTTGATGATGCATGGTGCTTAGGCAAGCTTAATGCAACAATAGGGACTCAGTCCTGTTTTTACAGGATGGGTGTAGACTTTTGTGGACAGATTGCTAACAATGCTCAGCTGTCCTAATTGAATTAATATTGTTAGGCCATAAACCATTTTACATCAGTTGATAATCTGATTTCATGTTGTAAATAAGACCACAGAGAAATACAATCATAGAAGCGTTTTGGTTGGAAAAGACCTTTAAGATCATCAAGTCCAACCATTAACTTAGCATTGCCAAGTCCACCACTAAATCACGTCCCTAAGCACCACATCTACATGTCTTTTAGATACCTCCAGGGACGGTGACTGAACAACACCTGTGAGCAGCATGTTCCAATGACTGACAACCCCTTCAGTTAAGAATTTTTTGCTAATATCCAATCTAAACCTCCCCTGCCATAACTTGAGGCCATTTCCTCTTATCCTATTGCTTGTTACCTGGGAGAAGAGACCAACACCCTCCATGCAACAACCTCCTTTCAGGTAGTTGTAGACAGTGATAAGGTCTCCCCTCAGCCTCCTTTTCTCCAGGCTAAACAGCCCCGGTTCCCTCAGCTGCTCCTCATCAGATTCGTGCTCCAGATCCCTCACGAGCTTTGTTGTCCTTCTCTGAACTTTCTCTGGCACTCCAAAATCTTTCTTGCAATGAGAGGCCCATAACTGAATACAGTATTCAAGGTGGGGCCTCATCAGCACTGAGTACAGAGGGACAATCACTTCCCTAGTCCTGCTGGCCACACTATTCTGATACAAGCTAGGATGCTGTTGGCCTTCTTGGCCATGTGGGCACACTGCTGGCTCATGTTCATCTGGCTGTTTACCAACACCCCCAGGTCCTTTCTGCCAGGAAGCTTTCCAGCCACTCTTCCCTGAGCCTGTAGCACTGCCTGGCGTTGTTGTGGCCCAGGTCAGGACCTGGCACTTGATCTTGTCGAACCTCATACAACCGGCCTCAGACCACTGATCCAGCCAGTCAAGATCGCTCTGCAGAGCCTTCCTACCCTTGAGCAGATCAGCACTCTCACCCAACTTGGTGTCATCTCCCGACTTACTGAGGGTGCACTCAATC
Source organism: Columba livia (assembly GCF_036013475.1). Taxonomy (NCBI): domain Eukaryota; kingdom Metazoa; phylum Chordata; class Aves; order Columbiformes; family Columbidae; genus Columba; species Columba livia. The sequence goes on from NC_088603.1 coordinate 94,129,293, forward strand.
CCCTTGTCCAGATTGTTGATAGAGACATTGAATAGAACTTGCCCAAATACTGAGCCCTGGGGAACACTGCTTGTGACCGGCTGCCATCTGGATTTATCTCCATTCACTACCACTCTTTTGACCCTGACACAGTAATAGTAACAGATTTAATTTCTGGGCTTTTTTCAGATCCGTCTTGATATTCCTCATTCTATCCAGCAGCTGCACTACCTACAATGCTTTATACTAAAGACCACATGCCTCAGTTGTCTACTGGAGTTATCTGCCCTGGGCATTGTTTGCCCTTTGTTTGTATGTTATACTCTTCCCTCTCAGAGACTTCCTCTAGCAGTTCCTGCACAGGCAGAAAATTGACCACACTTTATCTAATTCTGTGTAGCTGTTATCAACATCACAAGCACAAGAAAGGATGACATAAAAATACCTTTGAGCTACTGAAACCCACGGGTCAAATTTATCTCGTTTCACCTCTCAAATTGCACAGACCTGTTGTGTCTCCCACTGCTTTTAGATTTTATGAGTATCAAATCACAGCAAGTTTTTTCTCTGGAATTTGCAGAAGAATACAAAAAAACCCCTACAACTAAACAAAAGAAGCTGCCTCTATTCTTGCCCTTTTTAACATCAGCTTTCTAACCTGAATATCTGAGTAATTGGTAGCACTTGAAAATCTCCTTTGCTTTGCCATACTGTCCCAAACCTCCCACTGATCATGTTTTCACCAACTAACTAGCAGGAAACTCTCGTTGTTTGTACTTCGAAAAAATATGAACACAAAGCCACGGTGGAAATGGAAACCCAGGTGAACACACAGTCTTGCACTCCAAGCACAGCCAGTCCTCTGAACCAGTTTTGCCTGCACTCAGAGCGGGAAGAGGAGGTTGTTGAACTCCCCAGCACCATGAGCACCTTTTCCAGCTATGGCCAGATACCTTGGGCTCAGCTCCATCATAGGACAGCATGAAGCAGTCATGGGCCTGCACAAGACATCACCTCCCAGTAGTGTCTCACCTACTGGAACAGAAATAAGTGGGAAGATTTGATATTTTTTTATTTAGCATAATAAATTGGTGGGGGAGGAACATATTGCAAATAATATTTTTGTCCATGAGCACAACACAGACCTGGCAAATACAGCTCAGTAAATACCAAATCTCATCATGAGGTCTACACAAATAACTTCACTGTAATGCTGCTCTGCAACTGGACTTGCATTTTAAATATTTTAGCATACCACCCTTGTTTTTCCCGTTCTGTAATTTTCTGTGCTGGATGCAGCCATTGGCTTGATCCTTTCATCCTTTTACTCCCAGTTCCCTCCAGCCACGTCTCAGGGACCCAGCCACATACTCTTCCACAACTATTTGTGCTATATGTATGCTTACAGCATGACTTGAGGTCTTTCAAGTTGAGGAGGAAAACAATTGGGAGGCCTGTCAAAATGAGGACTTTGAAAATCATCCATTATACTTTAGTTTCTTGCAGTGTAAAAGAGAAAGCACAGCTGCAAATACCACATAATATTGCTACCTATATAGAAATGTTACTTTATAGGAGCAAAAATGTCAGAATATGCTGAAAAAGTTATTATTTACTCTAGAAAATGCACAAAGGTAGGTCAAATCCCGCTCACCTTAATGGGAATACTTGCTCAAGTAACAGCAAGGCTCGTTCAGCCTTTTGAATCAGCAGCATTGGATGGATGCACAGAGCTACCTAGTTTGCATAGCTGATACTTCTTGAAAAGGGTAAAAATTCCTTCTAGATTTGTTATCTGTATAATGTCCACTAGTCATGTAGCACATATTAATGCTAAAGACAGATAAGTGACTGAATAATTTAAGGAGAATGACTAATAGATACATGTTCATGCATTCAACTGGGTAATTACTATCTTTGCATTATGTTTCTCACAATTAAACTAGCACAATCCAAACATCTACACGAATTACATACATAAAGTTATTTTGGAGTTTGAACTTCATTGTTTTCCTTAATAATTGGATGTACCCAGCAGTTCAAATGCCCAGATTACCAGTGCATGTTTGCTAGCTCAGAGCTCCCTTATTGATCTTTTGTACGCATGGCAGATTAGCAAGTACAGCAGCATCTTGCAGCCCCAAAATCCTTTTTTTGTTTTTATTCTTATTGAATCAAGTGGCATAGGAACATTTGGATTGTCCTCACAGTTTCTATTCCTATTTTTTCCCTCTCCTTTTCTTGAACACTGGTTCAATTCCCCTGATGTTGACTTGCTCCTAAGAATAGCAATGGCCCTGTGGAACAGCAGGCACAGGAGGCACCATGGGAATGCTTTAGACATGGCAAACGCTGCAAAACTAAACAGGTGTGAGAAAACACACATTTTGTGTTCTGCTAAGCAGGGCTTTAAATCCACACTCATCAATTTTTTTGGTAAGCTGAGGCTTGGCCCTAGAGGATGCCATCGATTATTTTAGTCTCTGTTCATGTGAGTGCTCTTTTGTGCTGCTGCGCACCGCTGAGCACCCTCCAGTTCTGTGGGCATCCTTGTGCGATGAGGTAATTGGGACTGCAGTACATATTTTGGATTATAAGAAACAACTGATTCATAGGGTCGCACTTGCATATTTTTCACATTATTCTCCAAGACAGTCCATGCAGCTTCCATTCTCCACCCATATCAGCTTAATATAAAATTATGGGAGATTTTATTTCACAAATACCTTCGTACCTGACTCACATTTTTTAAATCATATTGATATGAAATTCAAGCCCTTGCTTAACACCCTCTGTCAGACTACACAACACACTGGTTATAGAAGAGGCTATAAGCCAGAGGTGGCAAACTCTGTAACTGTCACCCATACCCCTAACAGGGATTGTGAATTAGGTCCTTCAGTCACAATGTTTCATGATTTTTATTTTATGGAGGCAGAGGCAGATAAAACTTAGGTTGGTAGGTTGGCCTGCCAGCTACTCAGCCTCTAGGCATCAACTCTGGCCAAGATTTGGGGTGGACGTGTAGACATAGAAATCTTTCAATCACCTAATCAACAGTGACAATGACGACCAACAAGCAGATCTTGTGAACCAGAGCCTAAGTGAAAGCTGAGATTCATGTCTAGAAGATCATCTTATTTATTTCAAAAAGGAGATATTCTCACATAAAATCAATAAAGATAGTGGAGATAAAAGAAATTACAAAAAAAAAAAAAAATCCAATGATACTTGCTCTAAATGAAATAAGGTTGAAAAAATAGTTGAAAACACCTCCATGAACAGACATGATCCTATTTAAAACAAACAAAAAACAAAACACAAAGAAACCAAAAACACTCACCAAAAAAACACCCCAAACCTGTGACTGATGTGAAGAGGAAAAAGGGAAAATTAAATGTAAAAAATTAAAAACAGGCGCCTGGAAGTACTCTGTAAAGGCACTGGTTTGTTGCTTGCAGTTACCCATCTAACATAATTTTTGGTATACTTTAAGAAAACAATGCACTTATTTGGGCCCAGGCTCTCTCCTACTTAGAAGCTGAGTTTCACTGCTTAACATGTAGTCACAAGAAGGAAAATAAGATATTGTTGTGATTATGAGAACTATATTGAAAAAGAAACCTTTCAAAACAGACATCCTCCTCTGTTCCAAAACAGGCTCAAACACAATATAACTGTGAGCATCCAACCTACCCTGTCATCTGCTCACTCATCTAGAATCAATTTGCTCCAATTTATCTTTACACAGTACGGAAAGCAAATCATATCACCCTAGAGTGTTGCCAAAATTTATGAAAATTTATTTATATAAATAACAACAACCCAATAGTTCTGATCCCCAGCCTTTCTCTTTAATTTCTGTGTTGAAGTTCTTTTATGTTGTCAATTCCTTGCCATGTCCAAGGAGTGAAACTAGCTCAATTTTCAGGGGTCAGTACTCTGAAGATATTTCTCAAACCCACCTATGAATGACAGCTTTTCAAACAGCATCTCCATGATCTTGGCCAAAGATTTAAGGGCAGATGGCGTCAACTATTGTACCTCCACTAACATCAATAAACTATGACAGTTTATACCGGGTGAAGACTCCCCACAGGATCATGAATATTTGTTGCCTTGCACAGTGCTTTAATTATTTAGGTCACTAGAAAAGCAGTGTAGTTTGCTGCCATGTCAGAAGTGGGGCATTTTCACCTTATTTTACACTGATGTGGAACATCAAGCCTGAAATACACAATTGTGCTGCTAAACACTCAGGAGTGAACAGCTTTTTATTCCTCAAAATTTTTGACAGTGTGGTTATGGTATCAAAATCATTCTAACATAAAGAGGGATTACACCAGCTCTTGGGACAATAGGTCAACCTAGTTTGCTTAGTGAAATAACTACATATAACTGAGACGACCTTCTGCTAACATCGCTCTACTGTAAAAAATGAAAGTCCTCTGACTAACACAGTTAAGCTGAGAAAATTTGTGTTGGCAATCCTATCTCCCTAAATTCCTGTGATTTGTGCTACTAATGATAAAATTCATTGAAATTAGAAAGCTGCTTATTAAGCTCTTATTTTTCAAGAGAGTATCAAAGTTTTTTTCATGGACTGGATAAGCCAAGAAGTTTTTATTACATCTCTGTACCCTCAGTTTATAAAGCTAAATGTATCTTTTGTTCAAATACTATCTCATGGCAGAATTTTTCCTGCTCAGCACCATTTTTGTTGATACTTGTGAGAATATCATAGACATTAGCCTAATACTTACAAAACAAATTGATTTTTATGACTGCCTTAAAATCTTATGAAGCATTCAGTAGGAAGGTAGTCAAAGTTCAAGCTGATTTGGAAGTTTTTACTTTAAAGGAGAAACTAGACAGAAGTTTTAGTGCCCCGGGGTTTCAATAAATAACAAAACAGCAATTCTTGGTCCAAACGGTAATAAAATGGAAATTTTAGCATCAACTCGAGACAACACATTTATGCTGAAAGACTATAAGCAACAAGCAAGTTAAACAAACCAATTTCAAACCTTTGTATTAAATTCAGTATAGTACAGCACAATTTCCAAGATGCTTTAACAAAATACTTGCAAACTCTTTAAAGTAAAAAGATAAAAAGAATAAGGAAAGGAGAAAGAAGGGAAGGAGAAAGAAGACAAGGGGAAAAACTTAAAAAAAAAATTTTCCAGCTGTCATAGAATTGTAACATTTGCAATTAAAGCAGCAGGTAAGTGGAGGTTCTCTCCCCAGTGAAGTAGTCTTTTCATGAAAATTAGGACATGGATGAAAATGGGGTAATAGGCAATGTGATATGGGTGAGCAGATGTGTGGGGATCTTACAGTCTGGAGTTTGGCTAAGATGCACATATAGACCTGAAGGCGTAAGAAACCTGAAATGGCCATTACAAATGCTTATAAACCCAGAACAAAACAAACTGAGTACTTTTAGGAACATAACACAAGTTGATTAAAATAGGTTTTCATAGGTTCAGTGAACATTTAATTCCAAAAATAGTGACAGTTGGTCCGAAGAATATCACTGCTATAGCAGGCCTCTTATAAGCAGGACTCATCTCTATTAAAACGTTTGAACTGCCTCCTGAAAAAAAGACATTATCACAGTATCACAGTATGTTTGGGATTGGAAGGGACCTCCAAAAATCATCTAGTCCAATCCCCCTGCTGGAGCAGGAACACCTAAGTGAGGTCGCACAGGAACATGTCCAGGCGGGTTTTGAATGTCTCCAGAGTAGGAGACTCCACAACCGCCCTGGGCAGCCTGTTCCAGTGCTCTGTCACCCTCACTGAGAAGAAGTTTTTTCTCAAGTTTAAGTGGAACCTCTTGTGTTCCAGCTTGATCCCATTACCCCTTGTCCTATCATTGTTTGCCACTGAGAAGAGCCTGGCTCCATCCTCATGGCACTCACCCTTTATATATTTATAAACATTAATAAGGTCCCCCCTTAGTCTCCTCTTCTCCAAACTAAAGAGACTCAGCTCCCTCAGCCTTTCTTCATAAGGGAGATGCTCCACTCCCTTAATCATCTTTGTTGCCCTACGCTGGACCCTCTCCAGCAGTTCCCTGTCCTTCTTGAACTGAGGGGCCCAGAACTGGACACAATATTCCAGGTGTGGTCTCACCGGGGCGGAGTAGAGGGGAAGGAGGACCTCTCTCGATCTACTAACCACCACGCTTGTAATACACCCCAGGATGCCATTGGCCTTCCTGGCCACAAGGGCACAGTGCTGGCTCATGGTCATCCTGTTGTCCACCAGGACCCCCAGGTCCCTTTCCCCTACACTGCTCTCTAATATGTAATTTCCCAACCTATACTGGAACCTGGGGTTGTTCCTGCCCAGATGCAGGACTCTACACTTTCCCTTGTTAAATTTCATCAGGTTATTCCCCGCCCAACTCTCCAGCCTGTCCAGGTCCCGCTGGATGGCAGCACAGCCTTCTGGCGTGTCAGCCACCCCTCCCAGCTTAGTGTCATCAGCAAACTTGCTGATAGTACACTCAATTCCCTCGTCCAAATCGTTAATGAATATATTGAAAAATATTGGCCCCAGTACTGACCCCTGAGGCACTCCACTAGATACTGGCCTCCAACTAGACTGCGCACCATTGACTACCACTCTCTGGCTTCTCTCCTTAAGCCAGTTTGCAACCCACCTCACTACTCTGTTGTCTAGACCACACCTCCTCAACTTAGCTGTGAGGATGCTGTGGGAGACTGTGTCAAAGGCTTTACTCAAGTCAAGGTAGACCACATCCACCGCTCTACCATCGTCGATCCACCTTGTTACATTCTCATAAAAGGCTATGAGTTTGGTCAAGAATGACTTACCCTTGGTAAAGCCATGCTGACTGCCCCTAATAACCCTCTTATCCTTGATATGCCTTGAGATGGCACCAAGGATAAGCTGGTACTTTAAAAAATACATTTCACCAGTAGAAATTTAGAGAAAATGTGGCCCCTCCAACTACATGGATGACACTCTTCTTGGTGCTTTGAATCCACAGGTTACCCAAGAAGGCAAAGAATGATTTTTAACCATTTAATGACCTTTTCTTGTGGGAATGAGATTGTCTGTGTTCTTTCAGTTCTGCTTTTCCACCTCCACAAGGCTACACCCACCGCCAGGTAGGTGGGTGTCTCCTGGTGGGGGGGCAGGAAAGAGGCAGGGCTGTGGGGTGGACTTCCAGGGGCTTCTCCAGGGCCTGAGCCCAAAGAGGACTTGTTGGTATCTCCATCTGTGTGAGCACCAGGCATTTGCTCATTGCACCTCTGACCACTTCTAAGCATTCAAGCCACAACTAGAGCAGCAAGCACACAAGCATTGAAACCGTATCTAGAATGGCTCTATTCAGAGCCATTAAAAACTCAGCAAAGGTGACAGCCAAGGCAGATGTTTATAAAAAAATAAACTGTGAGTGTGGAACAAGCATTAGACAAGAAATTAATCACTGCAGGCAGAATAGCTCTTCTTATTATATTCCGTAATTTCTTTCCATTCTATATTGACTGAATCAAAATCAGTGGAGACTAACTATGACTTGCAATTAGTCCTGTTCATCTACAATGGATCATAAAGTCCTTATTCTCTCTCCTCTGATGTATACATCTCTGCTAAAAGTAGTGTAGTAGTTCAACAGCAAGTAACTTTGGTGGGAATATAGGAAAATTTTATTTTGCCTCTATTAATTTTGTGTCTGTTGAAATACTACTTAATGCTTTTCTCCAAATGACAGGTTTAATGCTCCATACTTCAAAGTACTCATTTATGTATTAGCAGGTCTCTCTTCAGAGGTGTAATAAATGGTATTGAAGGACCTGAGGAAGAGAATGACAGAACCTGAGGGAATGTCAGGAAGATGTGCCAGGGCAGGTTTAGCTAGGACATTAGGAAAAGGTTCTTCACCCAGAGGGTGGTGGAGCACTGGAACAGGTTTCCCAGGGAGGTGTCACAGTCCCAAGCCTGACAGTGTTCAAAAGAAGACTGGACAACACCCTCAGACACATCGTGTGAATTTTGAGGTTGTCAGACCCAGGGACAGGGGTTGGACTTGATGATCCTTGTGAGTCCCTTCCAACACAGGACATTCTATGATTCTATGAATGCTAGTTAACATTTTGCCAGTAGATGTCTCTGCTAAACACACTGAAGGGAACATACCAAGTGTGAAACTTCAGCAAAACGGAAGTGGCAGTTTGCATCCTTCAGCTGAAGAGCAGGAGCAAAACCAACTAGGTCACTAGCAATTTCTGCATACTGTTCTTACACAGTCACAATAAAAATGGGGTTTACTTAAAACTCAATGACTCCCAAGTTAATTAAATATTAATTTTGTCTCCTGATATTATCTCACTGAATAAGAAGAATTCACGAAAGGCTAAGCATATGTATTAATATTCTTGGCAGAAATTGCAAATGTATAGTCTTGGGGGAAAAATATTTTAATCATTTAAATTCTAGCTTTTGTGAAAATAAGCAGTCCATTCTCACTTCCAATAGAGAATGAATTTTACTTAATATTTCTCCTCAAACTAAAAAATCAGTATATGGAAGCATAAATTTTAGATATAGAATGAAATAGCACAGTACATGGCAGAATAATTATGCCCCTGATGGATAACTTTCAGAGGCTCTTACATTTTCTTTACATCTATATGTTATTTGGCAATTGTCTTATTTGCAAAAGCACACCTTCTAAGGAAAGAAACTAGTATTAGTTTCTTATAATTGGCAGTTGCCGTTAACATACAGCATGATTTTCTGATTAATAATGAAGAAAAGATCTCAAAAGGCGCAGATCAGCTGGAAAAGCATCTGCTTAAAATACACACACGTAATTAGGGGAGGACGTCAAACAGACTTGATTACATATTTCATGGGTATGTGTCAAAGAGTGTAAAGCATTTGACTTAACCCTGGGGTGACTTCAAGAGGATTTACTCTATCTAGTGTTTGTGATTAGCACCATATAATCTGGATCTGCGGAACAAGTAAAGTTTTACACAATATGCAAATTTCATTTTGCTTTAATTTAGCCCCTTCGGATTTAGCAGAAAATCTCTGTGTTGCATGAAGGGCTGAAACAGCTGGATCCAGTTAGGTAGGAAATTAAAAATGTAATAAATGAAATAGGGTAATCCTTGCCATGGTAGGTAGCCTGCACTAGAATGGGACCCTGAAATCTGCTGAAGTGCATACCCCTAATGCCAACCAAACCCTCTTCCAGAAATGCCAAAACACTGATCCCTTCTCTAATCACAATGTGCTCTATTTTTTCATATTAATAAATTTATTTCGCCAGCCTGTCAAGGTTCATTTTCCATGTGCATGTTGATAAGAAAACTGTTCACGTATCAGTGAAGCAAATTAGTATCCACAAGGTAACATTTTATTTTCTTGTTAGCACATCAAGATGTGGCAAAACTTAATTAGCAATATATTACATTGTTTAAAATGTAATGGAATTAATTTATGTGTAATTTTATTTTCAATTTCCCTTTAAATTCAGCTTTTTAGCTGGAACTATACAGAGATAATTCTTGAGTATTTCTTATACATGTTTTAAGAACACAACTGCATGAGATTTTTATTTTTTCCCATTTTAAAAGGGTATTCCAAGGATAACAAGAACCTTTACCTAATCAATCAATTTAGATAACAAAAAGTCTTTGGAATTCTAAAAGCCCAATTCTAAAAGCCCCCACTTCTGTTCTCCTTTGAAATCTGTCACCTCGCAGGACTTCATCGGTTCTCTATCTCTTAGCAATGGCAATGACAACTTTGTAGTGAAAATGGCAATTCTTTCAGATCCCAACTACATCTGACAAAGAAAATGATCAAGGGAGAAAGGTACTGAAGACAAAAAGCACTTCTCCAAGATATCCTTCAGCCATTTGTAGGCAATGCCAGATCAGTCTAGGAACCAGAGGATCAGAGCTTCATTACTCTTGAACCGCTGTTAATATTCCTACAGACATTATTGAAGAGTTGGGTCTTTCACCCATTCTGTCTTGATGTAGGCTACAACAGTTCCTCCCACTTTATTTTTTGAAAGTGACAGATGTCACAATGCTACCTCAGGCAGAAACGGAAACAGATTCTGCATCTACAGTAAAAAAAGGTAGGCCCCATCCATTGTTTCCAGCTTGCCTTACAAATACATTGCATGTGCTTAGCTGTACTTTCAGACACTTGCACAAGAGTGCCTCACCTACTTGCTCATTTTGTAAGGCTTACTCTTTAATTGTTTTAATTCCATCTACAGCCCTTACCAAATATGTGCTCAGTTGAGCGTTTCTTCCCTAATAAATTAAGCACAGTCCCAATAATGGCTTCTTTTGATGCAAAAGAACCAATGGAGCTTGTTTTCCTCTTAATCCGCTTTAACCAGTCATCTGAAAATGAAAACAATCACAGACTTTTGAAGTGAGCTGTACATACATACTCTTTACATCAGACATCTTTTTGACTGGGATGTTCTCACCCTGGAGAAAGACATAGTTTTGCCTTTGAAATAGAGTTTCCCTCTTTGAGAAAGCAATATCTACCTGAATAAGCTTGGATTTGAAGCATGAAATACATGTTGCCAATCAGAAATCACTCATAGAGTAATAGACAGATGAAAGTTTCACAACTAGAAAACCTCACGCTGAGCCTTCATGCTCCTTGGGTTTCTTCCAGCACATTACTTGTTTTGCTTTACTGGTACATTTTGACCATGAGAAATGTAGAACCTGTCCTGCCCAACACAAGTCACAGATCTAAGGGAAAGTAAAAAACCAAAACTCTACTTCCACCTCAACTAATCTGACAGTTCAGTTTTCTAATCCCAAAGAGATCATCAGGAGGAACACTAAGTAAAAGGTAATGATGTTCTATACCACACTAAGGTAACATCTTAGTCCCCTTAATAGACCTTTAGAAGAACTGGTATGGCTGGCTGTAACTCCTCTCATCCTACATTTTCAAAAAAGGTCAGAGGGATCAAGCTGGTGATTGCAATGTGAAACCAAATGGTCACCTCAGATGTAGGTGCTGACAATAACATAAGAGAAATTCTACCCAGAGATTAAATGCAGATCTGGAAACAAATTTAGTTACCCAACTCCCTGATCCCCTGAAGATTTGTATCTGTGTGATTTAATAAAATTCAAGTAAATTTTGAGGATGAGGAAAGGAACTCAAGTCGCTCAAGCCCTCATCTAGCTCCTTGGCCATTACACTAGTCTTCTCTTCATGGTCCTATTGACTCAATGAGTGCCTCTGTAAGAGCATGGACATAGGTGAGGTCATCACAGTGAAATGCAACCTCTTCTTGAAAACCTGAAAGTGAATAAGGTAGATGTTCTGATTCACGAGTAAGTCAGGGCTTAATTTCACAGCAACCATCTGCTCTGAGACAGAAAAAACACCTTTCTTATATTATCCCATGTGCAGTAAGGTACACAGAATTGCAAGAAAATCAAGACTGTACTGTTGGCGTGCACATTAGTAAAGCCTTGTTCAATGGATGATCAGAATAGCAATAAGGCTCCACTCTACTCTCATTAGCTCATTAACAACTCCAACTTACAGCTACCCCAGCTCAATGGGGACGTCCACATTCTTTTGTCACCAATTAGGGTTGGGAAAAAAGGATTAGCAGAGACAGAAAACAAACAACAATGTGCAGCTGATGACCATTCTGCTGCCTCAAAGCCTGTATTTAGGAATGACCAGTGTAGGAGTGCACTTTGCCACTCCTCAGGATCCAGAACAATAGTTCTTTTAAACTCACTGGCTCTCTGGTTTTCCTGCTGCTTTTAGTAAAGTCAACACTATGATCTGCAACACCAGACAACTGAGGGTTCTAACATGTTCTGCAGCTGTCATACTCCCCGTGCAATGCTATTCTTTCGATTTCTTCCCCATGTTTCATTTGCTTTAGGTTGTGGTGGCTTTTTTTTTCCCCTGTAGTGAATTAACCGACAGTCAGATGAAGGTGTATAAATCACACCAAAAAGAAAAGTGCATACTTTGATCTTAATTATTGATTTTTGTAGGTTCATAGGCTCCAATAACTTCAGAAGTAATTCCTGATCTACAATGTAGAAGCGTAACTAGTAGGACAACAAATACTTGTGACAAATCACTTCTTCATCTAGGGACTAAACTACACGCACAAAGAAGGATGGAAGAAGAAAGGCAGGCAAGGGCTGCACTAACTGGCTTGCAAGAGACTCTACTGCTGCCAGCAGGGTGGAATAAGGCTTCCGTGGTGAAACAAGACAAGTGACTCCAGCATCCTTTCATGTGGCAACACAGAAAGCCCCCTAAATCAAAATTGCCTCAAGTTTCTCCTTGTAGTCTTTAATATTTGAGACCTGCAATACTCACAGCCCTGCCAAAGGAGAAAAACTCCATAAGTGCAGACCTCAAGATCACCTGTGGTGATCCCCCAGTTATTGTTATTATCTGCCCCAGCTTCGTCTTCCCAGAAGTCTCCCAAGCATGAAAGGACTCTGCTGCAAATCTCTCCCCTGTAATAATGCTGGATGCCATCAAATGCCTTCAGTGCAGAAGTCATGCTAACTCTTTTGTCTGAACACAGAACAATTATCTCTTGCCAAGGGTATATTTTCTGTCAGCTGTGCTGCACTTTTTCTTCATCAGCCAAGCCTATAATAAAGACATTTTCCCTTTGTTTTAGTTCCTAAGAAGCCTATTTTTCTCTCTAGCTGTATTATGCAAAAATACCCAAGACATTTATGTGCTGTACTACCTCTTCCTGTGTTATCTCTACAGGTCTGAGGAATGACTTTGACATTTTTGGTCCTTCACTAGGCCTTTTCACAGATTAGGCAGTTTGTGAATGCAATCCACATCAATGCATATTAAAAACTCCCAAAACATAAAAGCACTTTTTGATTCCAGAAAGAAACCTTACGTGCAGATTGAAGTCTGCAAAGGCAGCCCTGGCAGGTTTTCTTCTGGCAACTCACTTTTTCAAAGCTTCTCAAATCATGCTCTAGCTGTTCTGCTCTGCTTTTAATGGTACAAATGATGTCTAGTTTCCATTAGGCAAGTCACAAAAGAAAGTTGAGAAAACCAGCAAGAACTGTTAGCAGTAAATAATCTTTTATATTTTTTTTTTAGTTTGTTCTCTAATCCAAGTTTATCTTGGGACAGAAATCTAAAGCAGAAACAGTCACCTCATTGTTGGGGAGGGGAGGGGAGGGGAGGGGAGGGGAGGGGAGGGGAGGGGAGGGGAGGGGAGGGGAGGGAGGGGAGGGGAGGGGAGGGGGAGGGGAGGGGAGGGGGAGGGGAGGGGAGGGAGGGGGAGGGGAGGAGAGGAAATAAGGCTGGACTGACAACAAATCCACACTGTGTTTTTGCAAAAATGGCCATGGTTAGGTTGATTACTCCCCTATCTTGTAGGTACAGGGACTGATTCGGGGCCAGCACCTCAAAGTCTTCCTCCAAAGGATGCTGGAGAGAGGGGGAGTGGGCGGGGCTGCACATGGGGCCTCTGTTACCCCCACGTCACAATGCCAGCACCCGGCAACGCTGAGGTCACAATGCTCTGGGGCAGTATAAAAGGAGCAGCCTCCCGTGTCCACTGCCAGAGCTGGCCCGGGGGCAGACTGGACACATCCCCGAGGAAGCACTGGAGCAGCTGGTGGAATCACAGGGCAGGGGCTGAGGGAGGAAGACTTTGCATGAGGCTGCTGGAGGTCCTGGGAGGCCTGAGCAGCTGTAGGACAAAGGAGCCAGGTCTGGCTCACATGCTCAGGGAACAGCCGATCGCCAGCACTGGGTCAGGAAGGAATTTTTTCCCCCGGGGCAGATTGGCACTGGTCCCCGGGGGTTTTTTGCCTTCCTCTGCAGCATTGAGCATGACCACTTTGCAGAGCTCCACTGGGCCCTTTTGGCTCGGTTCCTACCTGCTGCTCAAGTACCAGGAAGATGGCCTCTCGTGCCCTTGCAGCTGGGGGGAGGAAGGCTTTTTTTTTTCCCCATGTGGGACACCAAGGGTCTCTGGGGTTTTTTTGCCTTCCTCTGCAGCATTGAGCATGGCCCCTTGCCACGGCTTTCTTTGGGCCATCTGGGCTTGGTGCCTGCTGCTCCACGAGGTGGCCCTAAACTTAGCTAGAACAGCTTACCTAAACCAGCATAGAACAACTAACATAAAGCACCTTAAAAACTTCAACAACCAACCTTCAAGAAGCTAAAGCAACCTACCTTACAAATCTTCAAACAATCAGCCATGAACAACCTAAAATAACCCTAAACAATCTATAAGATACCACCTGAAGCAAAGTAAATCAAGGTGAAGCAAGCAACTAAAAGCAAGAGCAAACTAGCAGCCTTCAATGATGTCAAAGAAGTGAGCTCAAACAACATGAAAGCTCTGCGGAATGGAGAGCTCCACAGACACAAGCAGCCTGACAGAGCATAAAACATGCCCCAAGGAACGCAACCAAGCTAACACAAGGAAAGGAAAGGAAAGGAAAGGAAAGGAAAGGAAAGGAAAGGAAAGGAAAGAAAGGAAAGGAAAGGAAAGGAAAGGAAAGGAAAGGAAAGGAAAAGGAAAGGAAGAAAGGAAAGAAAGGAAAGGAAAGGAAAGGAAAGGAAAGGAAAGGAAAGGAAAGGAAAGGAAAGGAAAGGAAGAGGAGAAGTGAAGAGAAGCGAAGTGAAGAAAAGAGATAAAAAGTAAGTAATAAAGAAAGGAGAAAGGAAAAGAGAAAAAAGAAAAGAAAGGGAGGAAAGAAAAGGAACGGAAAGGGAAAAAAGGAAGAAAATGAAAGAGAAGAGAAGAAAAGGAAGAGAAGAGGAGAAGTGAAGAGAAGCTAATAGAAGAGAGAGAATAAAAAGTAAGTAATAAAGAAAAGAGAAAGGGAAAGGAAAAGGGAAAGGGAAAGGGAAAGGAAAAGGGAAAGGGAAAGGAAAGGAAAGGAAAGGAAAGGAAAGGAAAGGAAAGGGAAAGGAAAGGAAAGGAAAGGGAAAAAAAAGCAAGAAAATGAAAGAGAACAAAAGGAAGAGAAGAGGAGAATTGAAGAGAAGCGAAAGTGAAGAAAAGAGATAAAAAGTAAGTAATAAAGAAAAGAGAAAGGAAAAAAGGAAGGAAAGAAGGAAAGGGAAAGGAAAGGGAAAGGGAAAAGGAAAGGGAAAGGGAAGGGAAAGGGAAAGGGAAAGGGAAAGGGAAAGGAAAGGGAAAGGGAAAGGGAAGGAAAGAAAGGGAAGGAAAGGGAAGGAAAGGGAAGGAAAGGGAAGGAAAGGGAAGGAAAGGGAAGGAAAGGGAAGGAAAGGGAAGGGAAAGGAAGGAAAGGAAAGGAAAGGGAAGGAAAGGGAAGGAAAGGGAAGGAAAGGGAAGGAAAGGGAAGGAAAGGGAAGGAAAGGGAAGGAAAGGGAAGGAAAGGGAAGGAAAGGGAAGGAAAGGGAAGGAAAGGGAAGGAAAGGAAGGAAAGGGAAGGAAAGGGAAAGGAAAGGGAAGGAAAGGGAAGGAAAGGGAAGGAAAGGGAAGGAAAGGGAAGGAAAGGGAAGAAAGGGAAGGAAAGGGAAGGAAAGGAAGGAAAGGGAAGGAAAGGAAGGAAAGGAAAGGAAAGGAAAGGAAAGGAAGGAAAGGAAAGGAAAGGAAAGGAAAGGAAAGGAAAGGAAAGGAAGAAGGAAAGGAAAGGAAAGGAAAGGAAAGGAAAGGAAAGGGGAAAAAGCAAGAAAAGGAAAGAGAACAAAAGGAAGAGAAGAGGAGAATTGAAGAGAAGCGAAGTGAAGAAAAGAGATAAAAAGTAAGTAATAAAGAAAGGAGAAAGGAAAGAGAAAAAAGGAAAGGAAGGAAAGGAAAGGAATGGAAAGATAAAAAAGGAAGAAAATGGAGGAGAGAGAAGACAAGGAAGAGAAGAGGAGAAGTGAAGAGAAGCGAATAGAAGAGATAAAAAGTAAGTAATAACGAAAGGAGAAAGGAAAGGAAAGGAAAGGAAAGGAAAGGAAAGGAAAGGAAAGGAAAGGAAAGGAAAGGAAAGGAAGAAAGGAAAGGAAAGGAAAGGAAAGGAAAGGAAAGAAAGGAAAGGAAAGGAAAGAAAGGAAAGAAAGGAAAGGAAAGGAAAGGGGAAAAAGCAAGAAAATGAAAGAGAGGAGAAGAAAAGGAAGAGAAGAGGAGAAGTGAAGAGAAGTGAATAGAAGAGAAGAGATAAAAAGTAAGTAATAAAGAAAGGAGAAAGGAGAAAGGAGAAAGGAGAAAGGGAAAGGAGAAAGGAGAAAGGAGAAAAGGGGAAGGGAAGGAAGGGAAGGGAAGGAAGGGAAGGGAAGGGAAGGGAAGGGAAGGGAAGGGAAGGGAAGGGAAGGGAACAAAAGAAAGAGAAGAGGAGAAGTGAAGAGAAGAAAAGAGACAAAAAGTAAGTAATAAAGAAAGGAGAAAGGAAAAAAGGGAAGGGAAGGGAAGGGAAGGGAAGGGAAGGGAAGGGAAGGGAAGGGAAGGGAAGGGAAGGGAAGGGAAGGGAAGGAAGGGAAGGAAGGGAAGGGAAGGAAGGAGAGAAGAGGAGAAGTGAAGAGAAGTGAAGAAAAGAGATAAAAAGTAAGTAATAAAGAAAGGAGAAAGGAAAAGAGAAAAAAGGAAAGGGAGGAAAGAAAAGGAATGGAGAGGGAAAAAAGGAAGAAAATGAAAGAGAAGAGAAGAGAAGAAAAGGAAGAGAAGAGGAGAAGTGAAGAGAAGCTAATAGAAGAGAAGAGATAAAAAGTAAGTAATAAAGAAAAGAGAAGGAAAAAAGGAAAGGAAAGAAGGGAAAGGGAAAGGGAAAGGGAAAGGGAAAGGGAAAGGGAAAGGAAAAGGGAAAGGGAAAGGGAAAGGAAAGGGAAAGGGAAAGGGAAGGAAAGGGAAGGGAAGGAAGGAAGGGAAGGGAAGGGAAGGGAAGGAAGGAAAGAAAGGAAAGGAAGGAAAGGAAAAGGAAAGGAAAGAAAGGAAAGGAAAGGAAAGGAAAGGAAAGGAAAAGGAAAGGAAAGGAAAGGAAAGGAAAAGGAAAAAGGGGAGAAGTGAAGAGAAGTGAAGAAAGAGAAGAGATAAAAAGTAAGTAATAAAGAAAGAAGAAAGGAAAGGAAGAAAATGGAAAATGAAAAGAAGAGAGAGAAGAGGAGAAGAGAAATGAAACATTTATATATAAAATAAATGAATACTTGTATGATTGTGTTGAGTGTCCTTTTACCATTCCCCTAGTCCTTTCAGGCAAAGTCTTTGTGTTAATTGAGTCACTGTGGGTACAGACGAGAGGGAAAGGGAAAGGAAAAGAGAAGAGGAGAGGGACAGGGAGAAGGAGAGGAGAGGGAGAGGGAGAGGGAGAGGGAGAGGGAGAGAGGAGAGGGAGAGGGAGAGGAGAGGGAGAGGAGAGGAGAGATTTTGATCTTTTGACATACCGGTAGTGTCCTTATCTGGGAATCAGACTACCTTAGGCATTTAAGCTCTTATGCACTCCCTTTCACATTTAGAAGTCAAACTTTATTTTTCTGATGCCAGAATTTAAATGCCCTCTGTTCAGTGAATCCCTGTTTTCATATTTAGAGTGTGGATGGAGTATCTTCTCCCTACTGCCAACTCATTAAATGTTTATTCTCAAAAAAAGAAAAAAATACTCTCTCAAATACAGTATGAGCAGTCAATCATGAGGTGAGGAGATTAGTACAAATTGTCCAGGTTTCCTTTATGTTAAAGTTAATTTTGTGGCAAATGGCTGACATAGAGAAAGTAAAAATGTCATCAATGACTCATTCTCTCTCTTAAACCAAGGGAAGAATTTCCCCTTATAATTAAGTATTTAATAAATGTTGGCCAACATGGAGCATTCACTTCCAAGATACCTATATATCGCAAGCCAGAACACACATATATTAATGACATCCTTAATCTTATTATTTTTAAAAGAAAAAACCCTAATCCATTAAAATTATGAATGAAAGCAGCGTTGACAACGAAAGCAGTAAAATCCACAACCATCACACCCATGGCCCAGACGATGGCAGGAGGCAGTCACAAACTCCACACAGAAGAAGAAACCCCAGTAATCCCTGCCAAGCTGACTGAGGAGAAAATTATTTTCTAGCCCTAAACCAGATGACTTGCATTACCCTAGGTGTCTGAAGACAACGCACATGAGAATCTGTTCAGTTCCACTAAATGCAGGCTGCCCAACATCACATCACTGGCTGCAAGTAGTCCCTGATGTACCAGAGGATGGTAAAAATTATAAAAAGGCAAAACACAACTCATAAGTCTCAAAGATCAAGTTAAAAATCAAAGTTAGCCTCACCATTTCGCATACTGCACTGTATTTTGCTTTGGCTGTGTGTAGTAGAACTGCCTCTATGAAAATCAACACATTCTTTACTCTCCAAGAAACCATCAAGCACCTAGCAAATTTAAAAAGGAATCTCAATTCATCATCCTTAGGAGACTTAGCCTGCCTCTTAAAATTTTTTCCAATACATAATACATTTTCTTGTGAAGGGAATTAATGTCTCATGAACAGACATTATAATTAAAGTACTCCTTCTATCATAATTGCGAATTATGCATCTTAGTATCATTTGTAAAACTGATAAAGATTTACTAATAAAAATACATACCAGCTAAAGGTTAGGTTTAAAAATCATAAAGACAGAAGACCCCTGAAAATGGCTTACATAGACACACATATCATTATGCAACTCTGGCATGAAATATGCCTTGTTGTTAAATGAAGTTGAGGTAGGTCAGTCTGTTCCTGAAGGACTGCACCCGCTGCAAAGGATCCACGTTCATGAAGAACTACAGCCCACGGGAAGCACTCATGTTGGAGAAGTTCATGAAGGATTGTCTCCCATGGGAGGGACACCACACTGGAGCAGGGGAAGAGTGTGAGGAGTCCTCCCTTTAAGGAGGAAGGAGCGACAGAGACAATGTGTGATGAACTGACCACAACGCCCATTCCCCACCCTGCTATGCTGCTTGGGGGAGGAAGTAGCGAAACTGGGAGACCAATTGAGCCTGGGAAGAAGGGAGCGGTGGGGAGAAGGGGTTTTCATATTTAGTTTTTATTTCTCAGTGTGCTACTCTGATTTGATTGGTAGTAAATTAAACTATTTTTCCCCAAGTCAAATCTGTTTTGCCTGTGATGGTAATTGGTGAATGATCTCTCATTGCCCTTATCTTGACCCATGCACCTTTTGTTATATTTTCTCTCCCCTGTCCAGCTGAGGAGAAGCTTTGGTGGGCATCTGGCATCCAGCCAGCATCAACCTATCACAAATACATCCCAAAAAACTTCAGCAGTGCTTTTATTATACAGAAGGACACAATTATAACAACACTTTGTTTATTTTGCTTGTTTCTACTCCCGGCTATTTCCAACCAAGAATGAAAATCATTGTGTCAAGGGAGTGCAAAGCAAGTACTCCAGGAGCTACAGTAAAGTGAGAT
Organism: Columba livia; assembly: GCF_036013475.1. Classification (NCBI taxonomy): domain Eukaryota; kingdom Metazoa; phylum Chordata; class Aves; order Columbiformes; family Columbidae; genus Columba; species Columba livia. The sequence goes on from NC_088603.1 coordinate 94,148,707, forward strand.
TCAGAAGTGGTTCACATCTGATAGTGCATTTTGCCACTGAAAACTTCAACATTCAAAGTGGAAGAAATATGCATAAAGTGGCTTAAAAAAAATCTGCAGTCCTTCTGGATTATGAAGTGCTTCTACAGCATGCTATGGCTTTACTGTGACAAATGCTAATAATGTTTATTCAGAACAACCACAGAACCTTAGACAGAAGCTAAATGACCTGCAGAACTCCAATATGCTCAATGGTGTGCAGGGGAAAAAGAGGATGGTGAGGGGAAAATGGCAGCTGTAAAGCACTGAATCTCTTATTGCATCAGTCATTCCAAGAACAGGTATATTCAATGCCTATTGAAGAGCTAAATATTGAGAAAGGTGACCACACTGCTCTGGTTTGCATGCTGTGGTGCTGCGCTGCAGCCCCCCGGGCAGCCTCGCTGCCATGGCCAATGCAGAAGGGCTGGGGGAGATGGAGCACTGCAGTGACCCTTCACGTTAGCTTCAATAAGTGGGCATGCAAAACGTACTTTAGGATGGAAAAACCCAAACGTGACCATAGCTGTATCACGTTCTATTTCCACCTTTGCATGGTGCTTGTTTGATTTATCTTCTGCATGGTTAACTTCTAATTAAAAAACAGACCACGTAGAAATTTTTGTACTTACATGAACATACATATAAGCATAATCACGTAAGTTTTACCATGGAGGGAGATGTTGAAATTTCCTACTTAACTGGAACAAAAGCTTAATTTATCTGGATACACAGATAATGCTACAGGACAAGCCTGACTTTGTGGAAAATTCGTGGATCATGTGGTGATTAAAATCTTTACAGAATTCAGTTTCTTCTTCTATTATGCAAGTTACTCTAGTCTCTTGTAGACGAAAGGAGGCTTTTCAGTGCGATGCTCCAGAAAGTGACTAGAGACCATCAAGGTACCTAAGTTACACCAGCAGAAATTTTAAAATTCTAATATTTGCCAAAACTTTTTTTTTTTTTTTGCAATTTCTCCTCAGTATAGTGTTTTTATCATTTATTCTTTCAGTGTATTTTTTTTCCTCATCTCCCTTTACCTTTCTTTGAATGTATTAAAAAATACATTTTTAAATTAAAAATAGAAATATTCCTGAATTTTTGTTTTTAATTTTTTATGAAGGGATTATAAATCTGGAAGTTCGAAGTCACATCCATATATTTCACACAGCAATTTTCAGCTCTCTAGTGAAATTCAAGCTGTACAATCAGGAACATCAAAAAAAAGAGAAAAAGGTTATTGTAGAGGTTAGAACACACCAATTAAAATACCCTGGAAAAGTTACTAAAAATATCTCTGTGAAGCTAATTCAATAGAGATATTGTATACATCTGCAACAGACATTATTGCTTTGGCAAATTTACTAAACACAGAATCATAGAATAATTTGGGTTGCAAAGGACCTTTAAGATCATCAAGTCCAACCATTAGCCTAACACTGCCAAGTCCACTACCAAACCATGTCCCAAAGCATCACATCTACATGGGTTTCAAACACCTCCAGGGATGGTGACTCGACCACTTCCCTGGGCTTGACTACCCAGTGTTTTTCCTAATTCCTGTCACAACTTGAGGCCATTTCCTCTTGTCCTATCACTTGTTACTTAGGAGAAGAGACCAACACCCTCCATGCTACAACCTCCTTTCAGGTAGTTGCAGACAGTGATCAGGTCTCCCCTCAGCCTCTTTTTCTCTAGGCTAAACAGCCCCAGTTCCCTCAGCTGCTCCTCATCAGACTTGTGAACACAATATTTGAGGTGCAGCCCCACCAGTGCCAAGGACAGGAAGAGGAGGATCACTTCCTTAGTCTTGCTGACAAGCCAGGAAGCTGTTGGCTTTCTCGGCCACCTGGGTACACTGCTGGCTCATATGCAGCTGGCTGTCAATCAACAACCCCAGGTCCTTTTCCACCAGGCAGCTTTCCAGCCACTCTTCCCTGAGCCTGTAGCATTGAATGGGGTTGTTGTGACCCAGGCCAGGACTTGGCACTCGGCCTTGTTGAACCTCATACAATTGTCCTTAGCCCATTGATCCAGTCTGTCCACTTCTCACCACATCTATAGAAGTGTTTTAGCATCCATAAGACAGGAGTCCATAACTCTTCTCAATGTGAGAAAGAGTGATAGGAAAAGCCTTTAAATTATTTTATTCAAGCATACTGATAACAAATATGTTATTGATATGGTCAAATGCATTTTTTATCAACGAACATATACAACAATTCACCATATTCCATTCAAAGTAGTATAAAAGCATCTGCTTTGCTATTTGAATCAGTTAGCTTTGGTATTGATGACTGTTAAAGAAAAAAAAAGTTTATCAGACACTGTGGACAAAAAGTTACCACTTCAAGCCAGACTTAAAATATTTTCAAACAAACAAAGAAATGAACAACCCCCCATAATCAGTAAATGAATTAAACCCAGAATTAAGGCCAGCTCACACAACCTCATAACTGTTGTGTGGAGAACCCCTTTGACAGGTTATTCCAAGCCACTTCAGCTGCCTTAGATTTTCTTCTCTGCTATAGGTCAGAAGGCAAATGAAAAGCAATAATAAGGACTGAAAGGTCTCAACATACTGTTTATTCATTCCTCTATTCTATCCTTTCATCCACTGCTATTTACTTTGTTCAGGTTCGGGGTTAAGTATTTCCCTCAGTCCAGTATTAAGAGATTTCTCAATTGTTTAGGTGAAATAGGTACCAATATGAGGTTTAGAAGGCTGAGAAATGTAATGGAGGAGATGCCATCATCAGCTCTCCGATTGTGGCAGGCAATGCTCCTACACATTAAACCAAAGCAGTTAGCCCTCTTTACAATGGAATGCATTTGTTTAGGCTTTCGCATTCTTCAGAAGCTTTTTATACTACAAGAACATTACTAAAGGCAGTTTTCTGATCCCTGGTCTCCACACAGATTATCATAAAGCAGAACAACCTTACTTGTTGGAGCTCAGTCAGGCTCCTACTGAAGTGGATGAAAACTCTGCTATTGATTTCCACATGAGCAAGACCTCAAGCATCTAACAGAACACTCCTCACAGAAGTCTTGCTCTGTGAGGAAGAAGCCACTAGAATCTTTCAGATAAATCCTGACAATAAGCCCCCACAGACACTAGCAGAAATTATACCAGCCTGAAAAACACATGGTCACTGTGTCTCAGGACTCAGGTCTCTTTTACATAATGATGCACTTTGTGCCTTTATATAGGCAATAAAAGAGTGCACTGGAGACTGGAGGATCAGACATTACTGTGCACATACCTGAGTATGAAACACATATTTCAGGAACATATTTCGCTAACCTGGCACGCTCCGCATATGGAAGCATCCCATGGTGCAAGCCTCCTACACAGCCAGTGGTGCAGGTTTCCCTGGCCAAGTGTCATCTCCTGCACCTTTCAGGAGAAACACTGACCCATAGCAGAAATCACAGAGAGGTTGTGCCTTTGGGGTGCTGAGCCAGACAAGCACCATGGTACCCTGGAGTCAACAAGGCACATGATGGTCATCCTTCACATAGAGCTTCTGACTTGAAGATCATCTCAAAGCTTTACTTGACACTTCAGTGTTAGTGCCACATTAAGGGCTTCAAAGATACTTGAACAGTGGGAGCCACTGAAAAGTCATGAGACTCCTTAGCAAGCTAGAAAGCCTGCACTGGCCTCTTATGTTTTATGCCAGGCTACCTGCCCGCCCTTTGCCTGGGGAGATGAAGACCTGGTAGTAAATGTGTTGTGGAAATGATCTTCCCAGGGAAGTCCACTGCAAAGAGACCTTTGCCAGGTTTACACTATCTTCCCAAAGTTAATGTGACTGGAGAATTTCAGTTCCATAAAGTACTGACAAGATCAAGATGGCAGGCTCTGAGCTCGTTTATAAATCTCAAACGTAGTTAGCTCTGCACAGACTCAGTCTACTGCACAAATATGCCCTAAGCAGTAAATGGAAAGGTCTGCCTTCCACTCTCCACAGCTGAATATGCCCCAGACTGTATTATAATATCCTCTGCCTGGAGAGAGGCATCAGCCTTTGGTAGTTAGAGGATCATAGACTAATTTAGGTTTGACCTCCTGAGGTCATTCAGTTCAACCTCCAGCTCAAAAGAGCAGTAACTTTAAAGCCAGATCAGATTGTTCAGAGCTGAGCCCAGTCAAATTCTAAACATCTCCAGAGATGGAGATTTAACAGTCTCTCCGGGCACTTGATCCAGTGTTTGATTAACTTCATCCTGAAAAGTTATTTCTTTATGCCCAGTCAGAATTTCCCTTGTTGCAGCCTGTGACTGTTGTCTCTTCTTTCACTTTGTAACACGAGGGTCAGGAACTGCACAACAAGTTCACAAACATGTTCTTTTTCTGGGAATTTCCAGAAGACTTATAGTGCTACATTTTATCAAATAGAGAACAAAATGAGAAAAACAAAACAAAACCAAAAAACAAACACATAAAGCTGCTTTCCACTGAAGTATGTCAAAGTACAGATGTAAGTAAACTGCTGTGAAAAGTCATAATCTGGAAAGGTCGTTGTTTGAAGATAGCTGCCTGCACAGTGGGACTGTGTTTCCTATCTAACAAAAAGCTTTCAGGTGTACACTAAACTCTCTTTTTGATTCCTCCCTTAATCTGTATTACTTTTCTGCACCAGGTCAAGTTGCCGGGTTCTCAAACACAGCAGGAACTCTTACTGCATCAGGTCTCAATAGGAGGTAGCTCAGCTACTTTCTATTATTATTTTCCTATTGCATTTTTGTGATTGTGAGGTAGACTAGATGTGCTTGATGTACCTGGAAAACAGTCTGTGTATTTTGATTTTTCCAAACCAGGTTGGAATAATCCAAAACACAAGACTCCGATAAACCAGTTACACTTAAGTCTCATCCTTATATTGACGAATATGGATAATAAATCTAGAAAGAAATACTGGGCTACAGCCATAGGAAATATGATCAAACTTGTGCCCTGAGTATAAATCTGGAACTTCACTCTTTTAGTATTAGAGTTATGTTAACTGACCTGTGAGTTTTTCCAGAACATCAAATCCATGTTTCAGAGCAATGATATCAAGAAAAGAGACTGTGCCGTCTTCAAACCTAAAGAATGGAATAAATGAGCACAGTAAACAAATCATGCAGCTACAGTACAGACTTTAAATCTATTTTGAGATTTATTATTTTATATTCAGTGAATCTAACTTGCAGAGTGGGAACTCTTCTCTTTGGGATTCATCTTCCAGTCTTGTAGTGTTCTACGAAGCAAAAATATATTCTTCCAAGCTACAGAGGCTTAAATGAACAGTTATTCGCACAGAGAAAGTTATATTTCCCCTGCGTGGGCTGCTTGTGGGTTTTGGATTTTAAGAGTAGTGGGTAACAGTTATGTCTTATGAGCTAATGTCACAAGGTCCTAAGCTACCTTCTGACAATGTCAGATGATGTCAGGAGAAGTTGAGGAGGCAGGTGGAAACCTTGTGTTTGCCCCTGACCCTGACATGATTACACCTAGTACAGTGGAGTTAGAAAGCAAGAAGAGACCTTCCTTACCTGGAGCAAAGAAGAAGATCACTAACAAACCTCCCTCCATGTGCTCTTCTTGGAAATTAAAATAACTGACCTGTAACAAGAATGCTACACAAGGATGGGGGAAAACATGCACCCCCTACCAACATCTTTTAAAAGAAACACCAAATGGAAACAAAAACGCCAAATTTAATGAAGTACTGCAGCCATTCCTGCAGTTCAGAAGAAGAAGGTGCAGCTCAAGGGTGGGGATGTATTCAGGAAGTGGTGGCCAAAAGAATTCAAGGGGGTAGAAGGGATACCATATCAAGCATCAAAATACATTTTTTTAGGCTTCGTGTGCACCACAGTCCACAAGAAGTTTTAAGGAGTGATCATTCAGCTTGCTTCACCAAAAAGGAAAATGCAGAATAGTGCTGACAACTGATGAAGTCAAAACTGTACAGAACTCACTACCACGTAAGTTTGAACCTGGGGTCACAGCAAGTCTCCCAGAAAGAGGGAGCTATGTCCAAAACTGTAACCATTAATGCTGGAAAGGAATCCACCCGCAACAACCCCAAATCTTGTGGTTCAAGTTTAAAATTAAACTCTGACCATGAGGATGAGACCTTCCCAGTAACCTGATGTTCCTTGAATCTTTCTCAGAAAGGCCTGATGATGTTCACATTGAAAAATGACTGGGCAACATGGAGCAAAACAGAGGCATTCTTGAGCAAAAATAATTTACATGCACACGTAATAGACAAGAAAATAAGATTTTTAAATTTTTTTTTAAATTCTGGATGTATCATTTTTCATAATGCATATAAATAGCTTTCGGTGCCACAATTAAATATGTTTTGTGAAAAGGGTCAAAGGTTAAAAATGTCACCCTTCAAATGTTTTTTCTTTAATAAAATAAACCTCAATAGAATAGCATAATAGCTCTCACTTCTACAGTGATTTTTCTTACTTATCTTCTATTTAATTTTTCTAATATTATCAAATAATTCAAGCATGGCAAGTTGCACAGTCAGGTGAAGGACATGTAAAACTTTCAAAAATATTTTGTAAAGTTCCACACAAAAAAAGAATGCAAGAGTATTTGTATATATGTCAATATGTTCAGCTGGGATGAAAGAAGACAGATAGAGGCAGCAAATCGTTATAAGCCAAGTGGTAAGAGAAAAGTCGTGAACTGATACAAGGATGAACAGCCCAAAAGAGACCACTCACACTTGCATATTTCAACAAAACATAGGCAAAAGAACCCTTCTTAGGAATTTCTGAATCTTGCCTAATAATAATTAATAATAAAGTCTATTTCTCCTGAACTTCAGGGAAGAAACCTTGCTGCTTGTCAGTGATGAAATTTAAAATCGCCACTTGTGACTTGAAAGAGACCTAACACCAGGAATATTTTCACAGAGACCTGTGAACGAGTATCTGAGGGAAGCAATACTCCATCCAAACAGCCAGAAAAATTGGGGGAAGAGGAGGAAGAAGAGATAAGGCAGAGGCTAACATTGGTTTTGGAATTAAAAGCAGAAAATCATCAAAAATTTGCACTGTTTGCAGGAAATGTCACAGTGGTCCCACACAGCTGCCAAAGACAGATTACGGAAAGGATCCATGAGAGGGAATTGACCTGCCCTGCTCAGTTACTGGCAATGGCTGGCAAAGGAAATAAAACACTGGGAATGAAAGATCAGCGCAGAGACACTGGCACTGGGCCCATCAAGAAGGGGGCACAACCCTCAACAACCTTATCGTTATCAGAATAGAAAAGCACTTGAAAGGGCAACCCAGGTGCCAATCTGCATGTTCAAAGGCCTCCGGATCTCACCTATAGTAAAAGGGGAAGCGAAAATTGGATTTCTGTTCATTAGATATGATTATTAACTAAGCAGACAACTGCAGTACATCCATTGCTAAGCGATAGAAGGGTTGTGTGAACTGTTCTAAGACCTTAAAGATTTTCATGGAAACAGTTCAGAGCTTAGGAATCACTTTCTGCTTAGAAAAAAAGAAAGCAAACACAGCTGTGGGGTTTTGGTCAAACATTATGCTCCAGAGCAGCACAATCATTGACAGTATGTGCATCCTGCATTGTTTTGTCAGACTTGTGTTATTTATTCGAGCTCCATTGCAAGAACCAGAAGCCATAAAATAATTGAAAATAATGCTAAACATATTTGCTCAGTCTCCCTTTTTGCAATTGGGTAGGTCTCTCCTTTTACAATTTAGAAATGGACTATTTTGCAACATTCCTCTCTTCAATTTCATATATTCATATGGACCGTTCTATTTCTATATTACCAGCTTTCCATTTCTGATAAAGAAAACAATAATATTTAATTATTCCTATACTATGTATATTTACAGTACTTCCAGTGCACTTGACTCTCATGGATATTCTTCAGATTTACTGAACACCTGATACGCAATTTCATGTAAAGCTCTCATTTCCCCCGTATTTCCAGCCATTGAACTGATCATTTTGCTTTATCCCCAGAGAAATTTACAGAAATCATCTATAAATTCTGATGTTTAGCAAATTAAGCCTTAAGTGCTATAGCATTTTTACCTAGTATCACAGCAAAACATGATGCTATGAAGGGTAGCTATTCTCCTCTTGGGACACAGAGAGCTCTCTTCCAGAATATTTAACAGTATTTAGGATTAGAGAGCAAACATCCTCCTTGCATTGCAAAACACTGACTTCCAAGCACTACTTTTCTGTTTGATGCAACTGATGCTTCAAATAAATTGTTTCCCCACTCAATGGCAGTTCCAGTGTTAGAATAATCAGTTAAGGATGAAGTTCATTTGAATGCTGATCTAGAAGCCATTTCCTGTAGTAATAAAGGTTGTACAGCTGATGATGTATAAAGGATACTTAAAAAGGCTAATACTGCAGAATATCAACCCAAGAAACAAGCAGCTTACCTCTCTCATCTAGTTCTTATTATAATTGATCCCACTTAATCACATCTGGGATGAGCTCAGTTACTCAGCTGATTGTGTTTGTGAAAAGCTGATAGCATTTCACATCAACCTGCTACCTGGCAAACTGTTTAAACAGCTCATGCCATAACGAAAAACAGAGCAGCCTGCCTATATTTATCAAGGAGTTATGAAGCTGATGAGCTCTTCTTTTCCAAGTCACACAAGACCTCTGTTTCTCGAAGCAGAAATTTTTCTTTTGCATAATGAGAGAAAACTCTTGCTTACAGAGAAAGCTCTCAGCTTTAAGATCTTCCTAGAGATGGACATAGGCTAGTCTGTCTTTAAAACCTTGCCCAATTGGTTGTTGTGACACTTCTCTGTTAGGTTTCTGCAAACAAATGTTAGTTCTTAAAGCCACCATCCCACACTTCAGGGCAACTGAGACAAGGAAGGAAACTGTGACATCTTGGGCAGTTCGAATTTGTCCTCTCCTTAGCCAGGTCACCTTTATATAGAAATACGATGATGAGACTCATGGCCTGGACAGATATGATTGGAAATAAAGTGCTTAAGGGCTAAAAAACCAACTCATGTTTAATGAGAGGACTTAGTAAAATTTGGTGGAAAACAAAAATATTAACCTGGAGCTGAACAGCACTGACTTAAGTCAGAAGTCCAAAAGGGCCAACAGGTGGTGAAATATCTTGCATAATGTGAGTTATTCTATATATGGAAAGTATACAAGGCACAGCTTTTAGGTATTTTGGGTGAGAGCACCTGCTTCTGGATTCTGGGAAGGCTGACTAGCTTAGAAGGCAGATGAGCGATTCACCTGGTGTTTATCAAGTCATTCGCCCACGTAAAGTAAAACCAGACACAGAGCCACTGCACATGTCCACTTTCTATCCAGAACACAGCCCGGAGCTTTGAAACTTTGATAAAAATCCCATTACAGGGTCAGAAATAATCCTGCTCATTTGAGAGCATTGCTGAATCAGTGCAAAGTGCAATTAGGGAGTAGGGGGGGAAGGCTCCGTCAGCTGGCTTTCACTCTCCTTTACACTGCAGTCACGACTCCATTTAGGTCAAATGAGCAGAAGTCATTCCCGGGTTTCTAAAGCAGGTAAAAGTGAAACTAAATCCACAGAGAAAGCATATTTCTTGAATAAGCTGCTTTTCTTTTATTTTTTTCTTTTTTTTTTAAAAAACACTCCTCAAGAGTGGAGCTGCCCTTTGAAGTGAGATGTTACACGAATTCCTTTCATCTTTTCCATTCATTTATTTTCATCTAATTAAACAGTACAACAATACAGAGAGGTTCTTGGTATGCATTTAAAAGTAGTTCATTCAGGTCCTATTTTTCACCTCTTAGAGATATTCCATATCACCTCCATATGAAACGACTGTCTTGGCAAATTTAAGTTTTACATTTTATACATTTACCTGTTTATTCTGAATTCACATTTGCTGGAATTACCATAGCACCATGGGTGTACAGTGTCAAGCCTATGGCTGTACGAACAGACTGTTTTCAGTCAGATTTGTCTTCTTAGCTTAGTAATTGCCACCTCTGATATTAACAGGGGAATGGATGTTAATTGGTCTCACTGCTTTCTAACATCAAAACCCAACATTTGCAATAGGAGCTACATTCGTTTTGCTTTTCTTTAACTTAAAATAAATAATTCCCGGTCTATGAAACCTTTAGGGCCCTGTTCTGCTCTTTAGCACATCTATCAGCTTCTCCTGAGACAAAGCTCTTAGGTAGTTTTCCAGAGTGTTTGTGGGACTCCAGAGGACACACTTCCCTCATTCTGCCTTTGTCTCTTCATTTTTAGCAGTTTGCCAGTTGTCTGCATGAGTTGCTTTCTTAACTGGGTGAAACCCTGGTCACGTTAACACCAACAACTGAATTTTAAAGCAGCATCATGTGAGACCAAGCATTCATCTGCGGGCTTTTTGATCCCCTACTAGTAAAGCCTCAGGTACACACACCCTTTGGACTAAATATGACACTGAAGGAAGTAAATAAAACTAGGAGATGGCCTTTTGTAACGGGCATGTATGCTATCATTAAACTATGCTTTCATAATAATCCAACTTTTGCATAACTGCCTGCACAGAGGCATGCTACAGTAAGCCAAGAATTTAAATGCTAGGAGGGCAGTAATAAATTATAGACCTCTGAGGAAGACACCTACTCTCACTTCAGCAACTCTTTTTTATCTCTGTTAGCAGCATATTACATGTTCATGAGCAATGACTGTTTCTCACAACAATGAAAGGAGAATTCCTATCCAGTGCCCCAACAACTGCCACTTGTGGAGGAGAAAATTGAATGAATAAATCAATCCATTTTTATTTCTCAGATGTCCCTGTGTATCTCTCTCTTATGTGCAATTTGGTGAACTTCTAATTGGTAACTTTGCTCACTACTAATATGTAGAAAAATCCTCCCCTTTTGCACCAAAAGATGAGCAATCCTTGAGTCTGTTGCTCAAATCAGGCTGAATGACACTTACTGATTTTGCACATTATTATCTTCTCAGGGTTCTGTCTTCCAGTAAAAATCATGCTTCTGACAACTATGCATCACAGTTACTTTCAATTGTATGCAATTTTAAATAAAATTGGATTCTCCTACTAAAAACATTTTTACAACTATTAGTTCATTATATATATTTTAAAATATATATGTTTAAAACATATATTTATACGAGAGCTTTGCCCGCAATCATTTAAATCACACAACAATGAATAAGGTATATCTCAGGGAAAACATACTTTCCCCCACCAGCCCCTATATGGACCCTCCAAATTCAAAGAATAATAAACCTACTTTTTTTTTTTTTGTCCCCACTGGAAGAGTCATTGGTCACCAAAAAAAATCCTGTACCACATTTGTCACAAGCTAAAGGTTCCCTTCCAAATTCACAAAGCAGGCCAATGTGTTTTCATTGCACTGATGGGGGAGAAACAAAATAATCTTCCTCTTTAAAATTCCCTCATGCAAAAGATATTTCCTTGAGGCATATTAGATACAAGTTTTCAGGAACATGAGGCCTGCTGGCTAACTGGCCTCAAAGAATAGTATGTTCAACTATGAGCTAATTAGCTTGCGATTTATATTCATTCATCTTAACTTGTAACTTATTAATGTCAACAAGAACTCCATTAAGGTGTAATTCGGTGTGAGCAAGCTTACTGTAAATTATTTCTGTATCCATCTTGAGTATTTAACATTTGATATGCATTATTCTCTTATGATTAAACATCAATAATCCAAGTGTTCACACCTCTGTTTCCCGTGGGAAGGTAATATCCAGATATAACCCCAAGTAATAGTTAAAGTGAGCAATTTGCAAAGTGTATTTGCATAAACTGTTCACTGATCAGTTATGAGTAATGAATCATTAATAAAAATTCAAAGCCCTTTCTTTGATTTTCTCCTTAGGAGGAAAGAAAGGATGAAAGACATTCTGGAGATTAATTTTTCATAGGCAATAATCTGACCAGCTGTAATCATTTGTCCATGCTTAGTATAAACAGATTTGTCTATTTCCTCATGAAGATTGAGATGAAATCTTTCATTCTTAAACAGGTGCTAAAGACAAATCAATTTAAAATCTGGCAGACAAAAAAGGCTCCATTTGAACATTAGTTTATTCTTAAAAATCTACACAGAAATATACTTCTGTTTAATCATGTGTGCCAGTGAGGAAGACCCAGATCAATGACCTTTGCTAATGTTAGCAGTAGCTTCTCCTCAGATAAAAGAGAAAAATCCCTCTGATTGTTTTCCAATGGTTGCACTCCATTTTACAGAAAGGTCTGTGCCTCAAAGCAGGGGTTACTGCAATGCATAAGCCCTATTTCCACTGCAGATAAAAGTGAATCCAGCAACACTTCTGAACATTTTATTTCCACAACTGGGGGAGTGAAAGGATTTCTCTGATCCCATTCAGAAAGCTTCTTTCTCTGGCAATAAAAATTCTTTCTGGACCTAATTTTCAGAGGCAATATATACCCAAGATTAGCAGAATCCATAGGGAGCTGTGAATGAAAACAGGTTCTTCACTATTAACCTCATGGTACTAAACCGTTCCATGTAGAGCCACCACTTGGAGTAGATTAGCTCTTCCTTCATGGCAACCTGAAAACTAACTTAAAGGCTTTCAAACGCTGGCACTGTCAATAGGACAGAGGCTCAAAATGTGCTCAGGATAGTGGTACCACAAAAAAGAAAAAGGAGGTGGGGGAATATGGGTTCTTAACAGAAATGAATATTTTTGCTGGAAGGTAGGAAGTTAAAAAAATTAAAAGAAATAGAGACTTTTCATCTTCCTCCAGCACAGCCTATTCCATTAGTTTTCCAGCTACAAAGAAATATAGAGAAAGTTCCTGTCTAGACTTTTCTGATGCAGCTGCAAAATTATCTAAGCCAAAACTCATAGGGACAGCAGTGCTTCTTGCAAGATTTCCCTTTGGCATGACTCGGGACTGAGCAGAATCTCCCCACATGCCAGGTCTTGCTAAATTCAGGGGGAACATTCAGGTCCAGATCATCTGCTGCTAGAAACCAGGGATGTGTTGAAGGCAGCACAGACTTGTTGGACTCTGAACCACACATGCACCTAGCAGCTGTCTTCATGGGAAACTGCACTTCTTAGAATCTTTCTGCTCATCATTGACTCAGATTAAGTACAAGCAATAAATAATTTTATTTTTTATATAGTGAGATGAGTATTAAGTGGATGTCAGAAGTCTTCATGCATGTGCTGAATATTCCATAGCTGTCAGCAGGAATATAATGTCATCGGTGTCTGTGGTCTTTTACCTCTGAAGTGAATAAGCATGTACGTAGAACTGCCCATACCTGGTGGCATATAGCAACTGCAAGTAGTAAAAAGTAAGTACTAAGCAGCTAAATTAAGTTTAATGTATGATATATGTATCAACAACAACCTGTGTATCAAGAAAAGACGGCAGCTTGATAGGACTGGCATTATTAAATTTCTGCTATAAAACAATTTAGGTTCACAATAAGGTCTGATTAGCTAGTTTGCATGTTGAGACTTTTATGATAACATCAAAGCAGACTGAGGAGACAGAAATACAAGGAAAACTTCAGCTAATGAGGTGTGGTGGCTTAAACCCAGCCAGCAACTAATCACCACACAGCCACTCACTCATTCCTCCCTGGTGGGATGGGGAAGAGAATCAAAAGACTAAAAGTGAGAAAACTTGTAGGCTGAGATTAAAAAACAGTTTAACAGGTAAAACAAAAGCTGGGCATGCAGGTAAAGCAAAACAAGGAATTAATTCATCTCTTCCCACTGGCAGGTGTTCAGCCATCTCCAGGACAGACGGGCTCCATCTTGCGTAATGGTTATTTGGGAAGATAAACACCATCAATCTGAACATTCCTCCCTCCCTACTTCTTTCCCCAGCTTTTATACTGATCATGACATCATATGATGTGCAATATTTCTTTGGTCAGTAGGGGTCAGCTGTGTTGGCTGTGTCTCCTCCCAACCTTTTCTCCCTGCCTTCTCCATGGCAGGCCGGTATAAGAATCCGAAACGTCCTCGACTGCTTAGCAACAACTAAAACATCAGTGTGTTATCAACATTATTCTTATACTAAATACAAAACACGGCACTATAGCATCTACTGGGAAGAAAATTAACTATAACCCAGCCAAAACCAGGACATAAGGCATTCCAAGGTATACATGCAACTTTTTTAGGCATAGGAGGTGCCCTCAACTGAGATATTCACGAGGAAAAAAATATATTATTTCTGCCCCACTCTTATACTTGAAAAAAAAAACTTTACTTAGGAAGAAATGCTACACCAAACCAGGTGCATCCTATCAGTCAACTGGTTGACTATAAAACCTATCAAGCTATCTTTCCAATGTTTTTTTAAATTTTTCGGCATTGTTATGAAGGTTACTGGGGCTTCACACTACTCTGTGAGGTCAACTGGTAGCATCTCACTCAGAAGATGAGGACAGGGAAGTTGAAGAAGTGACTTTTTGCAGCACCTGTTCTGCAGCACCTGTTTTGCCAAGCTTGGTCTGGAAATTGGGAGTTACCCATTTTCTGGAAAGCTGAACCCACAACAGTGATTCTGAATTAGCAAGTATTCCTGATTTCTAACTGTTTTAAGTAGTCTGCAGCTTATACTGAAGAAAGCCAAGAGCCCTTTCCATGCAATTGACTCTCCTCTTCAACAGGATGGCAATGACAGACACCCGAGAAATATCATGTGTTTATATTATAAACAAAGGTAGCTGTTTTAGCTTTGACAGGTGTTGTGGACCTGCACTGATAAGGTCAGTAACTGGAGGAAGTTCTGGAGGTCTTCCAGTCATGTGAGTCCAAAATAAAGGATCACCTTAACCAACGACTCTTCAAAGACTCAGGAAGATTCTGGCATGTTACCAGATGTTGCTGATGCTCAAAGTAGAGAGCACAGAGACATTACTCCTATTCCAGGCTTTGAGAGGAGTCAGGTACATGAGGAGACAGCAAGGTAAAGAAACAGCAAAACGTTAGGACTATGTGCATCAAAAGAGAAATAAAAAGTGAAATATTCATAAAAACATTTGCAATGTAAATAATATCATCCCAGCTATCATCCAAACAGAAAACAGGATAATGAGTGGGTGAAAAAGCACAGATGTTTATAAGCTATGACAAAGTATGTGGGCTACAAAATGGAGGGATTAGAGCCTCTGTGGGACATTTGGCACTAGCATGTGGTAGAAAAATAATCACAGATAGAAAATGTGCTAAAAGCTCCACAGAAATATAGGAGAATTTGTTGTGAAGAAAACAGAACTGTTTTGATTTGAAATCTCTTTGGTGAGATGTTCAAAACAAGCAGGACTAGATCCTGAGATTCTGCTACAGGCTATGTAGCTATGCAGGAAAAAAACATTCTTGGCAACAACAGATACTTTTCTATCACTCTCACAGAAATAAATACCATTTTGACTTTCCTACAAGCAAAACCAAGATAACAGAAATGGTTGAGTTGAATTATTCCTTAACATCAGAACAAAATACAAACAAAACCCAAAATTATCTGAAAAACGTCTTTTACAAACAGTTATACAATACACAATGGAAGACACTGACTGATAGAAACCCTTATCAGAGGGATTACAATTTTATGTTACACATATAGATATGCAACCTCAAATGAGGTTTTCAGTGAGATCAGGGCAAAATGAGACATTAATGAAATTACTTGGTCAGGAAAACTGAAGTCATCAGATGCTTAGATCCAGAGGAGACCTGAAATTACTTGAGGTTCAAAAATCCATAGAATTTGTATACTGAAAGAATGAAAAAAGAGAGAAAATGCACTTTAGAGAAAGCCACCAGAAATAACGTGCTCTCAAAAAAAAAACCAAACTCTGAAGAGAGATTTTAGCACTGCTTATAAAAGCTGACATGAAATCAGAAATAGTGCCGCTCCGTGAAGGAAGCTACTGTTAGGAAGACAGAAAACACAGGCATAAAGTGAGAATTCCCAAGAGCCAAGCCCTGAAAAAACAAGTTAAACTGAACTGCAAACTACCCTTTATAAAAATCAAAGGAAAATATAAATAATATATAATAACACGTAATACATAACGAAGTTAGGAATAAAAATAAAAAGCACAATTACTCTTATTCAAGAAGCTGGAAGACGAAAAAGGGCCTAAAAACTAAATGAGTACTTGGCTTCAGATTTTAACAAGGGCTCTGATGAAAAACATAGGTCAGGACATGGTGACTCATGGCTGAAAGTGTATGGAAAGTGTGAAAATTGAAGTTATTGCAACTGGTGTGGAAACTCACTTCAAAGGTTTTAATGCACTTGAATACAGGCAGACAGACAAACTATGTCCCAGAATAGTAAGAAATTTGCATGAAAAACTACCAAGTCCAATAAAACAGGGGAGTAAACAAATTTGTCAAATCAGGAATGAAAAACAGAAAACACAATATTTCTGTCGAAGGGAAACAGAGTGATCCAGGCAACAACACATCTGTTAGCTTGACCTCAGTGCTATGTACATCCTGAAAAGAAGTTCTGAATGAAAAGATAATTAAATGAGTAAATAAAAGCATGTTCAAATGCACCTTGGGATGTGCCAATGTAAAATGAAGTCCAGAGAGGATTCCATTTTAAGAACACATTTTCTTTCTAGGCAAAGGCAATGCTGAACTAATTTATCTGGTTTTCAGTAAAACATTACTTCTAGTGCCATAGGAGCAAATATCACAGAGTAAGGAATAATAGAAAAGTGCTACAGTACACTAAGAAATTGTGCTGAAAGGGGGAACTATTCAGCGAGAAAAAGGTTACCTGTTTAGTTCCTCAGTCACTGATTTTGGTGCAAGGATCTCTTTTGCTAGTCTCAGTGATGATCCTGGCATAAAAGCTAGGAATATGAAGATAAAACAGGCTGCTGAACTGAAATCTGGAGATTGTCAGTGCAGAAGATGGGGCTGTTTATTATGTGCAGTAAGAAACAGGTAATGCTGAAAACTCTAAAAACAGTAACAAGATTAATTGTATAATATGCTATAATGTATAAGTACACCCTAATGCATAAACCCTATTATGCAGTTAGGGATTACGGACATTAACTTCTGCCATGAACCGCAGGACTGTCACCTGAAACATCAGATATTTCAGTTGATCAGGTCAGCATCAGCATGACAGACAAGAAAACATGCTAGGACCTACATACAGAAAAACATTAACACCATTTATAAAGGTCTGATAAGATTTTCCATGCAATACTGTGTATGACAACCAGAGAAAAAGAAAGAGCATCTTATAAAAGTGTTCAGTTCACCTAGTATGGAAATTCAAAGCTAAGCAGAATTGTTCTTGGTAGGTCTAGAGATGGAAGAGGTGGGTAATAACCAGAGATGAAAAAAAGAGCCACAGGACAAAATGCAGAAAAATGACCCAACTGATCACAAGATAATACAGACTGCAAATTAGAAGTCTTGTGTCCATCCAAAAGATGAGATTATAGAACAATTTTCCAACAGGACTAGCAGGAACAAACCACAACCAACATGCCCTCCCTCCCCTGTGGCAAAGGTCTCCCCCTCCTTTTGCACACAAGCTCAGTATAAGGAAGGGATTACATAGCGTGGGTGTGTTTGACATCAAATAAGTTGATTACATGACCTGGAGGGTTTTTGCTCCTCCAAAGAATCCAGTGAATGGAAATGCCTAAATAGCAACTCCCCTCACTTAATGAAACTGAATATGAAAATAACATAAACACAGAAGTTTGTAGCTTTGGGAACCTCTGAAAACCGTGGAGTCATCCCTCTCTTGATGACTTTCATCTGACCAAGTCAGTTCCATTTTACACCCAATTGAGGTGGCACTGTCTTGCATAACATTGGTTGTATGAAGAGACTAGTGAGACAAGAGCAAAAGAGATGCACTTACTAACAGCATTTTTTTCTTATGAATTTGCATGTACGTCCTACCATCCTGACAGTATGGCATAGTGACTAGTTCCATACGCTTCTGGTAAGGAGGGTCTCTGGTGATGGTGGTGAAGCACAAAAAGATAATTTTATTTACATTAATTGTCATGGAAGTATAAGGTGATCTCAACAGATGTAAGATTTTATAAAAATATGTTAACATAGTAAAAATGGAAATATCTACCTCCATGAATGCTTTTTTTTTCATATAAAAGCACAGAATATCTCACTGTCTCAGTCATACCTGACACAAAAGAATCCTCAAGAAAGGAAAATTGTACAGTGACATTGTAGTACAAAATATTCATTTGAAAAACTCAATATGCACCAACACAGCAAGTCATCTACTCTCTCTTATCAATAAAAGCACTTTCAAAATTCAGCTCTCAATGAGTGTATAAGCCTTCTGGTAGGAAATATACTGAGTTTTTGCATATGCTATGGAGAGTGTACTGGTCAGTATAAGACAAAATGCTTGCATGCAAGTTTCACAGAATTGCATTCCACCACCATAAAAAAAAAATGGTATATTTTCTATTAAAAGCCCACCAGAGAAGAGTTTCTCATAGTTCATTTACCAATCAAAGACTAACCGGGGTTGAAATGAAACTACTTGGTCTTCCACTGCTTCAGGTACAAAACATAGATATTTCCAGGACACTCAGACAGTTACCTGATGTTTGTAAAGTAACAGGCAGTGAAGATGTCTGGTATGAGTAGAAATATCCAATAAAAGAACCAGCTGAGGTTGCTCCAAATATAGTACTGTGTACTTAGACTTGCCAACTGCTGGAGAAAAGCCAATATGGCAGAAAGCAGGTAGCTCTGCATGCAAGGAAATCATCAAAATACAGAGAGGAAAGTATAATCGCACTTGCAAGTATGCTTAGCACTATACAAGCAATGAAGCACTTTTTGCAAAAACAGAGTCTTAGGAAGATAGCAAGCAAAGAGAAAACAGAATTCACATTCATTGAGCGGACATAGGGTCTGACTCGGCCAAAAGGGTGCTGCAGTGCTGTGGTGCTGTGTCACAGTGCGATGACAAGCAGCACACGGCATTGCCGCCTGCAGCTTGGCTGCCTGGCTCTCGAATTTCCCAGTACAAAGGGAAATAGTTTGTATTAACAGACTGGGAGCTTCCTGACAGCAGAAAGTTCCCCAGTAGAAAACAAATATGAATTTGGAGAGAAAAGGTACATGGACTTGCCATTCACAAATACTGTATATGGTTTTCAGGAAATACAGGAAGCATAGCAGTATGAAGCCTAAAATACTACCCATCCAGTATTTTGGTGGTTGGAGGAATCAATGATTTTAAATTTAGTTCAATACTTGTCTTCTGTGTCAGAGAGCAGGAATCTGGGATTTCATACGGCAGTCTCACATGGCACCTTAAAATGACACAACCAGTAGGTCACTGCGAAGTTTTGCCTTCAAAACGATTACTCCCATAAAGAATTCCCAATATATTTCAGATATTTTAATCTCTTAATATATGTAGAAAACCCCATATAAAACCTAATAAGACTTGTCAGGCCATTCAGTATTTTGATATATCAGCTATCTTTTGGAAGACTTCTTTTCTCCACCCTTCCTTCCCCATATATGTTAATGTTTGCTTTACTAGATGCAATTACTGGAAAAAATCCAGCTGGGATTAGATTTCAGTTATAATTAATGATGAATGTGTCAAAGTATTATGATGCTGTTTATCACACTGCTTGCAATGTAATTTAGTGCAATAACACTAAGACTTGCTATGTGACAGTTATTTAGCATTTAAGTCTTCTTAAGATGCTGTGCAGAGTATCCTGAATGTTAACTATGGGAAGATTATTTTATACAAAAGCAGCTCCAGGCAAAATGTAACGACAAGTTTCTAGAGCCCAGCAAAACCTCTTAAATCATATGTCATCTACGAGCTAAAATATAATAATTAAATAATCTAGACATGTTGACAAGCTAATGAGAACTCCAAAGGATAAAATTAAAAATTGACATTAATAGGGCAGCTTAGCCATATGAGGAAAAAAACAGATTTTATTATTTCTGATACAATTTCTGAAGAGATATCTTCCTTTTTAATGTGTACATACACACAAAAGATTGAATCCTAAGTTCCTGCAGAGTGGGGGGGAAAATATCTTTGGATGCCACAGACAGTTCAGGATATTTTAAGGTAAATCTTAGCTGTCCCGGTTTGCTTTTTTTGGTTTTGTTTTGCTTTGTTTTTCTCTTTGTAGCCACTAAATTAATTTCCATTTCACCTCAGACATAGTTCTAAAGAATCTTGTCTCAGGGTGTCCCTGTTGTGTATTAACCTGTATGCAATGAACGTGCAAGTTTGCCCTGTACAGCACGGAGCTGCTCTCATGGACCTCGGATCTGAAAGGACAGCGAGAGTTTCACATGTGTTGCCCATGACAACTGAACAAAGACATAACTGATTGTTATATGCCTTTACCTGGAAAATAGCAGGCATGGAGGGAAACAACAAAGAATATGTTAATTATTTTTGCAGTTAGTGTGGTTAAAATGAAGAAGTTTCAATGCCTGGTCTAAGTCTAGATGCAAGGTCTAGTTTAAGAGAAATTGTACAAGTATATAGAAAATCAGTTCATGTTGGGATATTGTTTTCAAGTTGTGACATGCTGAAAAATCATATTTAAAGTTCAAACTTCATAGTGGAATTTGTTTATTTTGCTGTAATTTCTCACTGTGCCATAGCATTCTGTGCACATATGACATGGCATGTACAATTTACTAACATGTTGTAATTCCTAACTACAAATACACTTCAGAGACACGATTCTAGCCTCTGATTAAAAATCACAGTTCTCCACATATTCTTCTGAAAACAAAACAAATACTAAAAGTGCTTACAGCTCAACTGAGACATATGATACATGTAATCTTTCAGAGTTGTGCTATTCTTGTAGAAACAATTCTAAACCATTACTACTTTAGTATAAACCTATAAATAAATATTACTAACATCTTGTTGCTATGTCTGAACTGCAAAAAAACCCATCTGCAATTTCTTTTCAGTTGTAACCTATTAAAATAACTGATAATCTGTGTTGTCATAACAAGCATATTCCCTAGATTTTAGGGTGTCTATCAAACTATCTCTTTTTAAGGTATTTTGTGTCCAATACTGTATATTTTTTAAAGAAGTGTTATACCTGATAATACACTGTCAAGAACACTTTGCCTAATGCAGTTTTGCATTTACAAATGTTTTTAAAGCTGTATGCTTTAATTGGAATTCAGTTCTGCAGATACCATGTTTAATAGAAGCTGACTAATGTTTTTGTTCAATTAGCTACCATATCATCTATTAAAATTCTGGTGTTCAAACTCACTGAAACCATTTCAAAAGCTCCTTTGAGAAAATCAGAATACATTAGTGAGGTAAGTGGAAGATTTTCAAGAGGCACAACATCTGATATTGGCACATCCATCACCACAAAAAGCTTGGAAAATTTTAAGCTATGTAAAAAGAATCAGCATTTTTTACCACCTTCAGTCACCTTAATGACAAACGCAAATGATGGAATGGACTGAAGTTAATATTGATTATCCATAGAGATGGACATTGATTTGCTGGAGAGATCCTGGTACAATTTGACTCTCAGGAAGCACCTGGCCCCCAGCCTGGAGGGTCTGGCTACTAATTTAATGGTCAGCCCCAGAGCTTTTGAATTGTTCTAATGACATCCCTTCTAGCTGCAGCAAGGTCTACGGGCAGATCTATCAAGGACTGTAATCAGAATTTGTGAGTCTTTCTCCCTCACCTCCTTCCTCTGCTAGCAGGTAGGTGTCACCAAGTAGGGTGTTTGTGCAGGCAGGCTGAGAAACAGCACCATGCCGCTTGCTTCTGCTTATAGCATCCAGGTATGCAGAGGGAGATATCTCTGAGGGGTTTTCTGGAGAGACTGGCAGGGACACACACTGTCGGCTTCCACCACGGAATGTCCTTGTGGAATGCTGGTGCCCATATGCAAGTTCTCTGTCCTTTAGATCTCACGCTTTCCCTTGGTCTCAACAGCTGCCATCTGCTATGTTGCCTTTGCTTGAACTTTTTCCTCAAGAAGACTGAAGCTATTTATAATTTTTAAAAAATCAATAAATAATTAAGGGTTTTATTAATATTAAGGTAGTCATCATGACTTCCTTCCCTGCTTTCAGAGAGATACGTGGCACTTGGTACATTTTATGACCAAGCTAAATCCCTGCAAACCACCTACTGATGTGGAGAAATGTGACTTGAGACATTTCAGGTTTCTTTCCTATGTACCTGTGAGATACACATCCTCAATGTTAATCCTGATTAGAGTAAATTTGACACTTTCCAAACAATTGCTCACCAGCACCTGCTCAGGAATACATTCAACCATGCAACTCAGCCAGCTACTTTGCACCACTCTACACAGCAGGTCAGCTCAATGCTGCTAAACACAGCTAACAGGTTATAAACTGACACCTTGTGATCTAAGATGGGTATTCCCATAATTGATTGAAATGCAACTGTAAGTTTATTATCTTTGTTTGCATGTTTTCCTCTGCCGTTATTTAAAACCGAATCTGAGCGTAGCTCTGACTGACCTTTTTGCAGTGCCCACATACAGAAGATAAACACTGCTCTCCTGTTCTGTGCAGGTGAACTGGAGCTTTAAAAGAAAAGAGCTGCAGTTCCCATTTTGAGATATGATGCATTCTGTTTCCAGGTGCTGGGAATAGCTACTGTTCTACCAACTAACGTCTGTGTTGGATTTCAGAGTTTAACAGGCTGGGGAAATAAAATCTGCAGCCACTTTCAAAAACTGTATTACACAGCAGAGATACTTATCCTAAATTCAAATAAATAAAAATTTCATGAAACTTGAAAAAGAAAGATGATCCAGATCTCTCAAATCCTAAGAATTTCCTTTAATCATAGGCTATTACTCCTTTGTGGAGTCAAAGTACACTGGAAGATTTCATACTGAATAATGAACAGCTAGTAATCAGTACTACATACATCTAAGACAAAAAGCTGCACAGTGAGACTGTCTAAAAACAAGATTTCATCTGGAATAGGACAAGAATTCCCTAAAGTAAGCAGAGAAAAATATTCAGTCTAAGAGGCTTTGAAAAGCACAATTAACATGACTGTTTAACATGCAAGGATTGCTTTAAAGTATCAAGGGACTATTTGAAGGCAACGTAAAGAAGATATCAAATAAAATCCATTATAAACAACAATACCACCGTATAGACTATGCTGTACATAGTCTCTTCTTGTCAGCAAAACTGTGTACCACTTCAGAGAGATGTAACCAGATAACACGGTCTTGTTAGTACCAGTTGAGTCAGAAGCAGCAGCCATGGAGCATCACAGAGCATTTCTTAATTTGTAACATGAAAAATAAACAGTCCTTTTTCTTCTAAAATGCTTGTTCTGTTTTTCTTTTTATAAAGGGTTGATGAATCCTTCCAAAGTAAGACAGTATAGGTGCAGTTCTTGGGAACAGCAGGTACATATTCA
Organism: Columba livia; assembly: GCF_036013475.1. NCBI lineage: Eukaryota > Metazoa > Chordata > Aves > Columbiformes > Columbidae > Columba > Columba livia. The sequence continues at coordinate 94,172,230 of NC_088603.1, forward strand.
CTTGCCCTAAGCAAACAAACCAAGCTAGTACATCTTAGCTGTTCTATCTTCTGAGGTGTTTTGATACACACCGATTAGCCCATGGCTAACATTTATGCTAAATAAGGGACAAGTCTTTGCCCTGCTCACCTTTGGATACACTGGGTCCTCACTCGATATTCTGAAAGACTTTGTGCTTTTCTAGAAAAGCATCTGCTGTGTCTAGTCAATTCAGTGGCCATACATCCCTCTTGGTGTATAAATACAAATTGACTATGCTTGCCCAGGTATAAATAATTTATATTTAAGGGAGTGACATTGTTAGGACCAAACAGTCTCTCTAACCTAACGGAAGATAAATTCCATATAAGAAAAACATCATCTAGGAGGCTGCCTGCAATTGAACCAGCTAAACTGTATTATTTTCTGGTGAGAACACATGCCAATAAAAGTCTTCATTTTAACAAAACATGCCGTAAAGGACAGAAAAATCCATGTTTACTTCCAAACCAGTCAGCTAAAATCTCATTAACAATGAACACACTATGGTTAAAGATAAACTAAAATGAATATAGTGTAATTATATATAATTGTAATTGTACTGGTAATTATTTTTTTTAATTTGAGTCTTTATCAAATGGCTGAGGAAATATCTATAATGTAATTGTTATGCACACTGGCACAATCATAATTTACACTGCCAATACAGGGCATTCTCTAAAGCTTTTCTTAAGAGTAAAGTATAATCAGGGCATTGCAAAACAAAACCAGAAAAACAATGGAATGAAAACAGAATAATGAGTCCACATTTGATTGGGATAATCTTACAAGGAAGATAATAAAAACGTAATTTATAAAAAAAAGCCTGCAAAACTGTCACTAACATTTAGTTTGAATGTCAACATTTTCTATCAATGCAGGGTTTCTGCAAACAGGATTATTACTGACGCATCTCATATATGCCAAGAAGATCTTATTCTCTTAGGATGCTGTTATAAAGCATTGCTAAAAGGGAAAATAAAAACTTTGAACTTTTCAGTCATAAAGAAATTCTTATTTTAAATGGTAATCAAATTGCCAGGATGAAAAGGATTCAAGGTTTTATCACTCTGTTGACTATATTTTCCCCCTCAATCAGGGAAGTAATTGAAACAAAAATATTAAGACAGAATGTTGGAAATATTACAACGTAACACTCTCTTCTCGGACCTGCCCAGAGACTGCAATAAGACCCAACAGGGACCTGAACTTCCAAACCTAATTGGGGCTGTCCAGGTATGTACATTATTAAACAAATAGAGAAAACACAATAGACATCATGCCTGACTGAATTTTAGTTGCCTGAGGTTGCAGAATCAAGTTCATCTTTGAGTGTAAGATGCTGTCTAAAAATCAATTGCTAACCTAAACAGTGTTCACTTACACTAGGTATTAATACATTGAAAAAATGAAAAAGCCCCACACCATAGTTATAAAATGATACTGCTAACTGTATTATTTTTCTCCCTTTTAGGATTAGTGTTTATTCAAAGGTATATTATAAAGGAGATTATCTTACTACTACTGTGCAGATTAGCTTAATATCATGCAAATGCTGTCAAAAAAGTACTTTTTTTTTTTCTGAAACAGATGCCAAAGACATTTTCCTCTACAGAAATCAGACAAATGGTACTGTCATTGCTTTTTTTTTTTTTTTCCCCCGCAGATCTGTAATGCATATAGTAATTATATCACCATGGGATGTCAAATCACTCTGGTGTCTGAAGCCAGAAACTCTCTGTTGCAATTGATAACTATATGTTCCAGTACAAATGAAGTTATACTATGCTTTGTTTTAAATTTAATAAATGAATTTCATTCCTACAATAAGACTATTCCCTAGAGATTAAACTTTGTTAGAATTCTGGTTTTGGCTTAAGGAGAAATGGGCAAGAAGTAGAAGACAGTGTCTGGATGTCTATCTACTTTTAGTGAGGCACCAGCAAACGCTGCCTGATTTAATGGTATCTAAACCCTGTAAGACAAGTTTTATAAAGAGAGGTAAACAGATTTCCCAGCTATAGTGGTTGGCCCAATAAATTAGGTTACTTCAACTTCTAAGCTTTGCCTCACTTGCATTTTAGACTACTGTGACTAGAACAAGTCCCGTGTCCTTGGAGTCTTGGGGTAACAATTTGGCTGAGCACCCCTGGTTACAGCACCATGAACAGCCTGGAGTACAGAAGAAGCTTAAAACTGCTGCTCCTCTGCTTGTGAAACAAAAACAGCTGGGATCAGCATTTGGGTTTTGGCCTCTTCCAAAATGAAAACTTTCAATTAGAGAATCTGTCAAATATATAGGTTTTTAATAGAAACTGAACAGCCACAAGAACAGTGTAAACAATCTCTGGCATTCTACGATGGCATTACTATGTTGGTGGATAAGGGAAAAGAAACCGACATCATCTACCTGGACATGTGAAAAGCATTAGACACTGTCCCACACGAGACCCTTGTCTCTAAATTGGAAGGAGATGGATTTGATGGATGGACCATTTGGTGAATAAGGAATTGGCTGGATGGTCGCAACTCAGAGTTGTGGTCAACCTCCCAATGCCCATGTGGAGACCATTGACAAGTTGCGTTCCTCAGGTGTCAGTATTGGGACCGACGCTGTTTAACATCTTTGTTGGTGACATGGACAGTGGTATTGAGTGCACCCTCAGCGAGTTTGCTGACAACATCAAGCTCTGTGGTGCAGTTGACAAGATGGAGGGAAGGGATGCCGTGCAAAGGGACCCTGACAGGCTGGAGTGGTGAGCCCATGCAAATCGACTGAGTGCGTCCCTGAGGAGAAGGACTTGGGGATGCTGGTTGAGGAGAAGCTCAAGATGACCTGGCAATGTGCCTTGCATCCCAGAAAGCCAATCATGTCCTGCGCTGCATAAGAAGCCTGACTAACAGGTTGAGGGAAGTGATTCTCCCCCTCTACTCTGCTCTCATGAGACCCACCTGGAGTACTGCATTCAGCTCTTGGGCCCCCAATATAAAAGGGACATGGACCTGTTGGAGAGGGTCCAGAGGAGTCCAAAAAAATGATCAGAGGAGCTGGAGCACCTCTCCTATGAGGAAAGACTGAGAGCACCAGGGTTGTTGAGTCTAGAGAAGGGAAGGCTCTGGTGATATTTTATAGCAGCCTTCCAGTACCTAAAGGGGAGCAAGGGCATATAGTGATAGGACAAAGGGTAATGGCTTTACACTGAAAGAAGGTAGATTTAGATTAGATACAAGGAAGAAATTCTTCACCATGAAGGTGCTGAGGCACTGGAACAGGTCACCCAGAGAAGCTGTGGATGCCTCATCCCTGGAAGTGTTCCAGGCCAGGTTGGATGGGGCTTTGAGCAACCTGGTCTAGTGGAAAGTGTCCTGCCCATGGCAGGGGGAGTTAGAACGTGATGATCTTTCGGGTCCCTTCCAACCCAAACCATTCTATGATTCTCAGTTTAAGTTGGAGAAAAAAATACTTGTCACGAAATATGCTGCATCCATTCCTGTGGCTTAGATAATGTTTGGTCAGTAATTCCATGGAAAAACTCACTAGTGGTATACTCTCCTTCCTGGTTTTGTGTACACAGCTTTCCTTTCCATACATGTGATTTGCACCTTGAAAATGTGTCGACAGTGCAACTTGTGGACATAAATGTAGTGAGTGAATACTACTCTTCCTCCAGCCCCTGCAGGACACCCACACAAGAACAAATTTGACAGACTTATCAAGTATTTTTATACCTTTTCAATATGTCACTATAGATTAAAATGTATCTGAATGAAACCTACGTGGTATTTAACAATGGTTGGATTTCCTTGTTAAATTCTTTGTGTACCTGAGGAAAAAAAAAGTTTCAGAAATGTTACATTAATGGATAATTAATCTTTAACTTGGGAAAGCAGTAGAGATAAGAAAAGTTTACTTAAATAAGATGTTCTGCTGAGAATTCTTATGATCACATAAATTTTTAAAATTCCTGCAGCCATTTAAATAGCTGAAGGTAGATCTTGTTGGCTATTATAGCTGCTTCATTAACTACAAAATGATCTCTTCAAGATTCACATTCCCTCCTTTAGCTCATAATTTAAATAAACCAGGCTAGGATAAGAAATCTTTCTTTATCTTTGACTCACAGTTCTGATTGCCAAGCATTTGTGTTCATCAGGCAGGAAGGGAGATTAAATGAGAACTTATTCAGTACTCCCTGCATGGGAGAAGTATGTGTTAATTTACATCTCCTTGCAAATGGAGAACTGAAATAAAACCCATTTGCTATACTTTTACTGTAGTTATACTGTAAGTTTGACTTGTCAAACAATCTGAATTCCTGAAAATTTCACATAGTTGATCTTAGAAGGTAGAACATCCACTAAAGTGTACATACTGTCACATTGAGGATTTGGTGATGATGTTAATAGCATGCAGGTATTAGAGAAATTTTTAAGGAACACAAAATGAATATATTTACATTCCTATGCATATTTCATATAAATGAAGGCTGCAAGTGTGTTCATCTTGTGGACGCTAATCTTCAGATACTTTATCGCACAATAGAAGGATTTATGGAAAATATTTAGGATGTCTACTGCAAACTGGCACACTAGAAACTTAGGAGACCATTCTCCTTTAATGAGAAAAGCATAGCACAGTTTAATTCACATTTTGTTTAGAAGCTGAACACATTCAGATGTCTTCTTGGCTGGAGTTAAAGTTTTACATCAATTCCATCAATAATTACCTGTGGTCTGTTGTGAACTTACATAAACAATAACGTTTAAAGAATAAAACAAGAAAAATAATGAAGGTGCTCAACCTTCTTGGAAATGCAATCACATTATTAAGATCAAATTGGCTTCATCATATCCTATCATTTAAAACATTTTGCATGCCAAGTCATTTATCAAGTTCCAGTTAGCCACACCACAGCATTTAGTCTTCACTAAAATCTAAAATTGCACCTTGCACGTCTGTGCGTAAAACTCATTGCAAACACCCCACTTGGTAACAGAGAACGGGAAGAGTCAAAGCTGCATGAAGTTGTTACAGCTAGAATGTTTATTTACATGCATTCAAAACTTGCACAGAGGAATTCTTCCTTAGTTATCTCTCTACTAGTAAATCAACTATGGTTTCTTGCTTACATGTGTCCTTATATATACTCACATCTATGAAATCCCAAATTCTTTAGAAAAGGTCAGCTAAAAGGCAGTCCTGCTTCTTTTCGTTGGTCTAATTTAATTATCATATTCATTAAATGCCTACAGTGTAATTCTTAAGAACATTTAGAGAGGTAGTTTTCCTGCTCATTCCCAGTTCTGTAGCAATCTGCCTAGGAAAAGCCATAGAATCACAGACTTGTTTTGGTTGGAAAAGACCTTTAAGAACATCAAGTCCAACCATAAACCTAGCACTGCCAAGTCCACACCTAAACCACATCCCTAAGAACCTCATCTACACATGTTTCAAATGCCTCCAGGGATGGTGACTGGAAATATCTAGATAGAGAATCAGTGAGAGTTCAAACAGTTTTGAAACTTCAAATTATTCAAAGAGATTGGGCATACCATCATAACCAAAGGTCTCCTGTTGAGCACAACATGAGAGGAACTGGGCCAACAGGCCTCTATACAGCAGTTCTGTCACCCTCCTCCCAAAGAGCTTACACTATTCTCATTTACTGCCTCATGTTTTTGAAAGACTGAGAATGCTCTTCCCAGGCTTTTATGATAACAGAGTACAGCCTTTCTGGAGCTACATGTATTGTGCTAGCAAAGGCTCATACTAAATAAGTACAAAACAAAAAAATATATCTTAAAAGTTATGGTGACAAAGTATGGAAAATGAAAAAAATACTTTGACCTTGGAGACACTACAGCTGCTTCAGTATAAAATTATTAGTAAATATTGAACACTTTCCTGTTAACCATGAAAATATAACTAAATATTAAAACTTACACAAAATAGAAGTTACATGTAAATTAAAGGAGAATTATGAAGTTTCAACCAAGTATTCCTTTCTGAATGAAAGACATCTGCCTTTTACATTAAGAATTCACCTAAGGTGATGCTTTCCCATGAAATATTTGTATTTCAGAGAAAAAGCAGTCAAAATTTCACAAATTACTTCCATAATACTTTTCAGAAAGTGCAAGAAGTCAAACTTAATAGAGATTCTGGCAACTTTAGAAAACAATTTTTAAAAAGGAAGTGAAACATGATGCTATTTGTGGACTATTTCAGAAAGATGTCAATGTGTTTTCAGTATGTAATGCAGAAATTAAAAACTGCACCCAAAAATGTGATGTCAAATTAATTAGATTAATTGTAGGAATCTCCATCAACCAACATTCCTATACCATTATTTAATGTGACTTTGCAGAATAAGGTTTTCTATATAGGAAGAATGGTTTAAGATGAAAATATAATAAAATAACTGTGAGAAAACAGCTATCTTGGATAAAAAAAGCAAATTCCCAAAATACAGATTTTGTATATACATCAACAAACTTCCAGAAACATCCAGACAATTCAGAGGAGCAATTTTAATTCAAGGAAAGCAAGGTGATTTTTAGGATGTCCATTTGATATGGCCATACTAATGCAGATCCAGGAACTGAATAGAATAGAATAGAATAGAATAGAATAGAATAGAATAGAATAGAATAGAATAGAATAGAATAGAATAGAATAGAATAGAACTGAACATTACATTTTAATTGGAGGAGACGTGCAACAATCACCCAGTCCAGCTGCCTGACCAGTTCAGGGCTCACTAAAAGTTAAATCAGGTTATTAAGGGCATTGTCCAAATGCCTCTTAAACACTGACAGGCTTGGGGCATCGAACACCCCTCTAGGAAGCCTGTTCAGTGTTTGACCACCCTCTCAGTAAAGAAATGCTTCCTCATGTTCAGTCTAAACCTTCCCTGGTGCAGCTTTGAACCATTCCCATGTGTCCTGTCACTGGATCCCAGGGAGAAAGGCTCAGCACCTCACTCTCCACTTCCCCTCCTCAGGAAGCTGCAAAGAACAGCTAAGGTCTCCCCTCAGCCTCCTTTTCTCCAAACTAAACAAAGCCAAACTCTGTAGCTCATCCTCATAGGACATCCCTTCCAGGCCTTTCATGGGCTTTGTTGCTCTCATTCAAGGAAGCATTCAAGGACCTTCACATCCTTCTTGAATTGTGGGGCCCAGGACTGCACACCGTACTGAAGGTGAGGCCACACCAGTGCTGAATACAGCAGGATAAGCAGGATAATCTCCAGCTAATCCTCTGCCAGTTAATACTTGTGCCCACCCTTGGTGCAGAGTCTGGCATTTTGACCTCTTAAATTTCAACCCATTAGACATTGCCCAATGCTCCAATCTATCTAGATCCCTCTGCACGGTGTCTTGTGCCTCAAGAGAGTCAACAGCACCTCCTAGTTTGGTATCATCAGCAAACTTGCTAATGGTGCATTCAACACCAGCATCCAGATTGTTGATACATTGAACAGAACTCACCCTAGAACTGAACCCTGAGGAACACCAGTGCTGGCTGGTCACCAGTCAGATGTAGCCACATTTGCTACAACTCTTTGAGTTCTGCCCTTCAGCCAGTTCTTCACCCAGAGCACTGTGAACCTGCTCATCTCATAGCTGGACAACTTGTCCAGAAGGATGTTGTGAGGTACAGTATCAAAAGGCTTATTCAGAAAAATTACATCCATCACCTTCCCTTCATCCACTGGGCAGGTGATCTGATCATAGAAGGATATCAAACTAGCTACAAAGAACTTTCCCTTTGTGAACCCACATTGACTGTGCCTGATGATTGCATTATTCTTTAAATGTCTTTCAGTAGTACCCAGTATAAGCTTCTTCATAATTCCTCCAGGAACTGAGGTTAGACTCACAGGTCTGTAGCTCCCTGTGTCTTCCCTTACACCCTTTTTGTAACATTGGCTAACTTCCAGTCATCAGGGACCTTCCCAGACTCCCAAGACCTTTGGTAGGTCATCAAGAGGGGTCCTACCATAACATCTGCCAGCTCCTTCAGTACTCTGGGACAAATCCCATCAGGCCCCATGGACTTGTGAATATTCAGGCGATACAGCTGGTCACTTACAATTTCAGTGTCCACAAAGGGAAGGTCACTGTTCCCAAACTCCTGGTCCTCCAACTAAGGGGACCAGGCAGCCCAAGGTCTGTCAGTATTATTAAAGACTGAGACAAAAAACACATTAAATGCCTGTGCTTTTTCTTCATCCCTATTAGTCAGATGACTGTCTTCAACAAATATGGGTCCAATGTTTTCTTTAGACCTCCTCTTGCTATTAATACACTTTTAAAAAGCCCTTCTTGTTATTGGAAATAACACTAGCCAGTTTTAACTCTGACTGAGCTTTGGCCTTTTGTGTCTTCTCCCTGCATGTATGAACCACAGCTCTGTAATCTTCCAGCGATTCCCAACCTCGCTCCCAGAGATCATACAATTTGGTTTTCCCCTGGAGTTCCATGGGAAGTTCCCTGTTCCGCCAAGCTGGTCTTCTGCCCTGCTTGCTTGACTTGACGACACGGTGGAATTGCCTGCTCCTGTGCTTCTAAAAGCTTGTTCTTACAACAGTGAATGACTAAATATGAGGGGACTGTTTCCTACTCAGATGTGCAATATCCAAAAAAGACAGACAGAGCCACAGCTAAGTTTAAGATAGACAGCAAAACAACATACAGCATCCTGATTTTCTTATACAAACTGAGCTCTAATGCTCAGACCATTGGGCTCAAAATGCTAGTCTCCCTGCATTACTGTGGCTTTCAAAATCATGCTGGCAATCAAATCAGCATGAAATCTGTTTCTTTAAAAGAAAGAACAGTCTCGTGTAAACATCTGGTGTGTAAAACCTTATTTTGAAAGATTTCTCTCGCACAGAGATGTGGTTTGATAAAAATGTTACAAATTATTATCAGCAAAAGATGATTACAGTTAAGTTGACGACCATATGTTTGCATTCCACAGTGAAGGATTATATTTCTTGTATTCATACACATGCTTTGTTTAATTTGATAAAAGCTCATGCAAGGTTTATTTTATCTTTTCTCTTTCACAAGACAAAGTCAAAAAATCTAAGGCTAACAATTACTCTGGTTCTTCATTTTGACAAAGCCCTTCTAAACCAATCCATATGACAAAATACAGGAAAATATATATACACAACAAACACGACCTAAACATAATCCAACATGAACAGCATTCTTCTTTAATGCTGATGAGGACTTCAAAGCAGCTGCCTTCATTTGTATACTGACAGCAGAAAAACTTAAAAAAACCACCCATATTTGCTTTTGTAGGAAGGGTTAACTGGGTTACTATTACTTAGCATTAATTTATTGTTTTGCCCAAGAGGACAAATTATGCCAAATCTGTTGCTGACAAAAGCAGCATGCCTTTTTTTCTCACTTAAACTAGCCTTTATATTAGTGTAGCTAACTTAAGATCAAAAAAGACACCTCTAGTTTAGGTCAAACTGATAAGAAGAGTTAGATTCATACTAACCACTTTTTTAGCAGTGGATGTTATGAAGAAAATCCATGGAATCTATATTGCTGAACTTACAAACTGTTGGCCTCAGCAGCAATCCAAAAAAAAATAAAGGGGCAACTTTGGAGTAGTACCTGAAAACATAACTGAAAAATGTCTGCCATAAAGTGTGAAATAAGAGATACAATCCTTTCAGCATAAGTACTTTCCATGCTGTAACTCTAAAACTTTTTATCATAAAATTCACTGAAAGTAAAGCCATTACAATAATTTGACACAGTTATTAAGCCATAACAGATGTTATTTGATATTATAAATGCCTAGATATGGAAAAAATAGATTATAATAATACCAGAGAATCCCTCTGAATTTTCTAATTGAACATGAACAGACGGAAATGTGACAGCCAAGTGTTTAATCAAATCTGAGTATTTCCTGTTTTGGAAACCATTGCTTATATGTGAAAGTCAAGAAAGACTGTAAAACCTTTTTTTTGTTTTTTCTCAAGGGTATCAATATTTTCCTTTTTCTTCTGAATTAAATCTGAGAAGCCTCTAAATGTTTCTTTCATGGGTTCCCAAGAGCACAACTGTCAGATGCACTCTTGCATATATTTGACTAGTAAGAAGAAGGAAAAAAAAAGACAAACCATGTGCTTTTTACTTGTAATTTTCAAATACTAGCCTGAGTGATAATCATCTAAACATTTAAAACACTCTGTTTCTGTAGAACTCTTTTTCACCACTAGGAAGCTAGTGACCACTAAACTTTTTTAAAAAGTAGCTCTCTGTAACTTTGCTATAAATATAAAGTACTACACATATGACATAAGAAGTCACATAATCTGAGTCATTAAATTTAAGATGTTTTTATGAGACTTCTGCTATTAACAGACAAACTTTCATGGGCCTTTCAGCTTGCTCTTTGTGTTCCAGCTTTATTTAGACTGCAAAAAATATATCCTTCTCTTAAATGATAAGACATGTCTCTGATGATACTGAGAAGAATAGGTCTGGTCAAGCATACCTTTCAAAAAGGATACTAGAACCATGGCTCAGAGCGGAACAAAGTCACTGAACTTGAAAAAAAATCTAGTGAAGGTGAACATCTCTTTCAAACCACCACATAAATGGTTGCCACATGATATATGAAGGTGTCTCGGTCTCCTTTTGCAGAGCCTTAATGGTGAGTTTGTGTATCTTGAGGGGCCCAGGCACAACAGGCTGAAAAGCACTGATTTTTAGCACCAAAGATGCAAATAAAAGTAAGCAAGAAGGATAAATGTTAACTCATGACACTATAGCGCATTAGTATGTAATAGTAGAGGAGATGCTTCATTATTTGTGGTCAAGCATTTCCTGACATAACCTCAGTCTCCACTTCTATTAGTACACTGTTAGCACACTTTTTCATTGTATAATGATTATTTGCATTAACAACAGAATGTTAAAGGAAATTACCTATCCCGTCTCATTTTGGAAGAACTAAATTTAGAATGCATTCAGCCATTAATTTCAATTATGGCCACTCCACCGTGACTCCCTCTGCCCACCAAAAAGAACAACCCAAACCCACACAGCTAGTAGAGAGACAGGGTTTGCAATCAAGGGAGAAAATAAGTCTTTCCTAAGAATTCTGCTTCCAAAAAGATCCCCACAGAAATACAGTGCTGCAATTAGCATAAATCTATTCTACTTAATAGAATCACAGAATCATTTTGGTTGGAAGAGACCCTTAGGATCATCAAGTGTGACCATAAACTACCCTAACTTGAGCACTAAACCATGTCCCTAAGAACCTCCTCTAAATGTCTTAAAAGACCCCTCCAGGGATGGTGACTCCACCACTTCCTGTTCCAATGCCTGACAACCCTTTCTGTGGAGAAGCTTTTCCTAACAACCACGCTAAACCTCCCCTGGCTCATGCCGTTCTTCTGCTCACATGATCTCGTGCTTTAAAAAAGTCCTGAAATGGAAAAAATAAACCCCTTGTCATGGTCATTCCCTGCCCTGATGAGCTTCTTATTACTCCTCCCGTGCCTGGGCAGCCGAGCTACTATAGCATGAGGAAGTAGCAAGGAAGCTCCCCACCAAAGGTTAGAAAAAGCAGTAACTGCTTTCCTGGGGGAGGAGAGAAGATGTGAGAAGGATTTATCCCTTCTCAGGTGGTTCTGGAGAGGTGCAGGCACGTACCCCACGCAGGGCCAGGCCCGTGGGCAGCACACGCTTCAGCCCGGGTTCAGTGCTTTTTGCACATCTCAGGCTGCACCCGAAAAACTGAGATGGAATTTACTCCAAAGGAGCCTGTAAACCTTCAGTAGCCATCTCAGAACAACTTCAGCAATACTGTGAAAGTATTTAAAACACATACACACACATGCCTGAGGATTTAGAACACATAAAAATTAAGTTACGATAATGTTAAATATCTAAAGTGACCCCCTGATACTAGTTAGAGCTTTTCGGTATGTCTGCCTTAGCTCATGCTTTTGTCTCTAAGACTTCAGGACTGGAACAAAAAGCATTATACTAATTATATACTATACCATGGAGTATTTACAACGATTCCTGAACAATGCCTGAGGTAAAAACAGAGCACAAAAGCTTTAATTCCTGCACTTTGAAATAAATCAATCCCTTTACATTATCTGAACAGGACTTGTATGTTGTAAATATTGTCTGGGTCAAAAAGCCAGTCTCACCCTTTTACATGCTAATATCAAGATATTCCAAGTGCACAGTACAAATGGTGAAGAAAAAAATGTGATTTTTATGCCAAACAAATTACATTTTTTTCCCCCATATATCAAACAGGTTAATCAATCATAAATGTAAAATCTACAAAGCACAATAGAAACTGTACAATAAACTTATCACCAGAAAACAAGTGCTGTAAAATCCCAATAGCTGGTGCTTGAAATTCACAAAGTCTCTCGAAGAAGATATAGGGAAAAGGTTTGATTCAGACTTTAAGAACTCCCTAGGTTGAAACTATGTCATAATAATTTGCCTGGCCACAATGACTGCAAAGATGCATCCTAGATCAGGAAGAATTTTTACTGTATTTGATCAAAGGCAAAACCAAGTCCTGGTATATAATAGAATTCTCTTCTTTCTTGTTATCATTTCAAAACACTTTATTTTTTAAGAAAAAACACATTTTATGATAAGCTCCAAATTTTATTATTTTATTTAAAAATGCATGTATTGTAGCTCCCTAGCAATTTATAAAGTTTATTTCATAAATCAATAATTTAGTGCCAGTCATATACTGGCATGGAAGTGCTTAAAAATACAGAATTATTCTTGATGTGATTTATATGAGCCTGCGTGTGCTAGGCATGTGACTACATTAGGCACATAATTAATCCTGGCTTTCAGTGAGACTTTGGCAATGAAAGAAGCAGCATGCTTAACTTAGTTCAGCCTACTTCCAAGCAAGAGAATCCACAGTACAGTCTAAAATTCTTTGCATTTATGTTTTTTGTTAATTTCATTTTGCTGAATATTGCTAAAAAGCATGCAAGATCTCCTATCTGCCTCCCATCTGGAAAAACACCTCTCCTTGTATTTATTGCCATACTGTTGATTGCAGTTTAGCACAGAGACAATTCAGTGTGCCTAAACACGGTATCTTCTGACAAGACATGCCTGACTGTGTTCAATGATAGGCCTGACAGTGTTCAAGAAGAGATGGGACAATGCCCGAGACACATGGTGTGAACTGTGGGGTTGCCATATGCAGGGACAGGAGTTGGACTCGATGATCCTTGTGGGTCCCTTCCAACCCAGGACATTCTATGATTCTTCAGAGGCAATTTAAATTGCCTGGCATGGATGTCCGTGGCACTGTGGCTATATTGCACTGAGGATCTGAACTGGTTTGATTAAAAGTAGTTGGGGAATCCGTACACTGTAACTGCATGTTGCAATAGACCCAAACATTTAGACGTTAACTAATATGTTGCCTGTCGTTTTGGCTCATTCCTAACATTTACAGCTCAAAGTCCAATATTTGACCCACTTAGGACTGGGATTTCCCAACTGTGCCATAGGAAAAACTGAGGATGAATACACAGTTCAAATCTTATTTCTCCCTGAGACATAGTGAAGAGCTTATACAGGAAAGAACCTTCTTCTGTGGCTCTGGGCTTTGTAAAACATGGGAGCAAATACTTGAGGAGTATAGCAGAAGGTGATTTCTTTTTTTCCAAAATCTCTGCTGGAAGACCCTGGTAGTTACAGCTGTCTTTGTACTCTGGGAGTTGTCTGTCTGAACCTCTGCTGGATGCACTGAACTGGAGTTTTGTATAACCTGGAAGACCCTAACCACCAATCTTTTCCAGCCATGTAGCTAAAAAGAAATGCATCACTCACTGTTCAAACAAAAGTTCAAGTATAAAGGCTGTCTTCAAAACTGATAGGGGTTTTCAAGGCAAGAGGTTGAGAATATAAATAAAGGCATCCAAGAGTTGTACAAACGAACAGACGTGGGGCTGACTGACTAAAAGAAACCATCACTGATAACTCTATTGCCTCTCCAAAGTTGTACCTATATTGTTGCTTCTCTTTGGGTGACTGCCCACTAATCCAGGTTCAGAAACATGTTTTTAAACATGTTTTGTTGCACTCTAGAAGCATTTATCAGAAGCATTGCTTTCATTTTATCACAGATTGAGCAATTCAAGGTGAATCCAGTGGTGAATCAAGATCAAAAGTGATCCCCACAGGATTCTGTTTGGCTCACTGATTTACAAATTTCAGTTCATACTGACTATGTTGAGTTTTCAGGCAATTAAACAAATTCACTATCGAAACCAATAATCACCTGGAGGTTTAGAGAGCAAAATGACATATGAATGCCTCTAACGGTGGGGGTTAGAAAAAAAATTAGGCAAAACTTTCCTTTGCATCAAATACTGAAGAAGCTGGCTGGCTGCAGTGATGGGTGGCAGAAAAACACAGCAAATGCCAACTGCCACCTTGCATGTCCTAAGAGGTAGCAAGATAGACTGCGTGAAGCTTTCCAGCAGATACTTATATTCAGCAGAGGAAGGAAAGAGTAAAAGGTTAGTTGAACCTCCTTACAGTTAGTCAGAAAGCAAAAAAATCCCCTTTTTCTTTATTTTGAAAAGCTCTTTTGAAAAACAGTTGTTCAAGTTATCAGAATTGAGTCCTATCAGGTACATGAAAGGACTTTGGGGGAGCAGCTGTGTAAGAGCCCTTACACAGTTCTGCTCAGTGGCCTCTGGCCTCTCATCTCTGCAGGATGGGGTGGCACCAAAGGGTGAGAAGAAGGAAGAGACTTGCTCACCCTCTCACTGCCTGTTGAGGCTTACGAGTCCCTGTTGGTGGCTGCAATAATTCTATCAGGTGCAGAAGGCAGCCTCATGGTACAAACGTCCATTGAAAATTAGGTAAAGACCCCTGTCACTTCCCAAGAATCTCAACTGAAAGTCATCACTGCTGTTTAAAAGGATGTTGTTCAGGAATTTTATGGATTTGGAAATTCCCCCACAAGTGAGTTCTCCTGTTTGCAGATCTCTAAACATCACAAAAATGTGTAATCAGCACAACAAAAGGCTTTGAACAAAAATACTAGTCAACAGGGTACTATTCAGGCCCAATTACCACATTAATCATGGGCAGATGGATAGAGCCCTTGAGTGTGGAGTCAATGGGTGTGTGCTAGACTACAATATGAGCACATGCATTAAATGTTGTGCTCTTCTACACATGATCTGGTCCTGAGGTTATTTCTCAGCACTATGAAGAGTTTCTACAGACTAAATTAGCACCCATCACTATAATCTTTCTTTCTGTGATGACAGAAACATGCAATGATGCTAGAGACAACTTCAAGCAGAAGACCAGCTTTTTGCCAAAGGATTCTCAAGCTGCCCCATACCCAATATCAAACCCCAGGATTTTGTCTTCAGCTCCAGTGCTCCTTAGGATTCTAGCCATAGCTCTCATCCCTACCTTTCTGTCTCCATTTTCCACTCCTTCCTTCTCTTCCCCTCAGCACGCACAAACTCAGTGTGCAATTGAAGATCCAAACCATGTCACTACATGCATACCTGCATAGGCACATGCAGTTGTCCTGGTGATCTCTATCATAGTTCTCCAGCATAGTACATGGGTGTGCCCTAATTAAGGACATTTGCAGCAGAACTTAAGAGATCTAACCTTTTATCTGCAGGTCATATATATCAGCCACTGAATCACCTCAAAAAGTAAAAGCTACAGCATCAAGAATTAAGGAACCTGCTTTGGTTAAATATACTGCATCACAGATTAGCAAAGTGTGGGCGCTGCTTTGTGGCTGTCAAATCATTCAAGCAACAGAGGCAAGAGCCACTAAACCTCACCAGGGACAAAGTTATGCCATCTGGATTTCCAAAGCTTTTGAAAATGCATTTAGAAATGAAGAACAAACAACAGCTAATGCACTGGATATTTCACACCGGTAGACTAAGATCCAGATATCCAATTTACAGATAACACAACGGCTTCTTTTTCCTTAGTCACAAATTCCAGGATGATCAGATTCTGAATAGCACTCCCAGATACAAAAGAAAAATAGGGCAGATGATGAATATTTTATCTCTGAATTCTTGCTATACATAATCACATTATTTTATTATCTCATGCTGTGCAGAAAAAATATGGGAAATGAGGCTAGATTTGTGAATGATAATAATAATTTGTCAAGCTGTTTGATACAAGGATGAAAATACAATAAACATGATTTTAAAAGTTGAGAGAGAAAGACTGGCTACTGCCATGGAATGGGGAAATGTGAAAGTGATTTAAGGTTATTAAAGGAACGTAAAAGAGTCTGTGATAGAATAATTTATATAGCAAGAACAACAAAATAAAATACAGGAAACACTAGCAAAAGCTGTATCCATTAAGGCAAGAGGTAACCATTTTGACAGTCCTGGGAAGGAAAGATGAATAAACACCCTCATTACACACCTCCACTTGAGTTTCACCTTGACTTAGAAAGAGCTGTTTCCTTAGCACACTGCACTTTCATTATGTGTGGACAGGGAATAGCTTCTGCTAATGGTATTCAGATATGCATATTCTAATCCACTTTTCCAATGGTATTTGTTAGCATCAATGTTTCTTTATGAATTACCCAATGCTAATCCAGCACTGTAAAAAAAATT
Source organism: Columba livia (assembly GCF_036013475.1). Classification (NCBI taxonomy): domain Eukaryota; kingdom Metazoa; phylum Chordata; class Aves; order Columbiformes; family Columbidae; genus Columba; species Columba livia. Next base: position 94,188,933 of record NC_088603.1, read on the forward strand.
AAGAAACCAACCCTTTGAAATCACAAAGACAAGCCTAAAGAGAGAATGCAGATGGAGCTTGGTAGAGGTGTGCACAATCAATCACATAAACACAGAGGCTGGAAAGGACTCCTGGGGGTTTCCAGTCCAGTCTGCTACCCAAACCATATCCAGCTGGAGCAGGTTGCTCAGGGTCTTCCCCAGTTGGGTTTGGATAGCTCCAAGGATGAAGGGTCCTTACTGAAATTTGACAGGGATAAGACCTGGCTAGAGTTGCTGTTTATATGACAAATAATGACCCAGGTGTTTCAGACACTAGCAAAGAAATAGAAATGTGGCCCACAGATAAGGTAATCATATTAGCCTTGGCCACCATGGTCTGGTATTTAATCCAAAGTGTAGTAGTTCTGTTCCTAACTGCTCCATCTCTGTATTTTATTAACAGGAAAACACTTCAAAAACAAAACAAAGCAAAACTCCATAACATCTGAAAGAAAAAAAAAATATTTGGATGATATAGCTTGGAGGAAATTGAGTGAGAATTTCAATGCTGCTGGTTTTATATTTTCAAGATGCTGGTTATCCTCATTTCTGACCTATTTTTGAAAACTTCAGGCCCCTCCAGGTGGGACTTTAAGTCTCCACAGTTCATTAGGGACTACAGACAGCATCAATAGGGCTCTAAACATGAACTTTTAAATATTAGATTTTCAAATAATAATCAAAGGATTAGATGAGGACAAATGTAAATATTTACCTATGTACAATGACTCACACCGTCTGTGTGACACTTTGTTGTCTATTGGGAACAAGTATCAGATGCCTGGGTATCCAGCAGTCAGATTTAATTATGTGAGCTATGTTCCCTCATACCAAGACACTCTGTACTGAAAAATCAAATTGGACAGACTTCTTTGTTTATAACTCTGTAGTAGAAAGGTTAAAATAGGGCCTTCTTCTGATTCATTAAAAAAAAGCCCTTGAAAGCAATGGTATCCTCAAATGCCTGAAAGGTTTATAATTAGTCAACCTCTGAGAACTCCTGAAAAACAAACCAGAGATAGAGTTCCCCTCAACATTTCAACATACCTTCCCCTTCTTAATTAAAAAAGTATAAAAGCAGAATTGAGATCTAAAATGCATTCCAGATATTTTTATCCACTACGCTGTCTCGGGAGTCATGTGTCAATTACCTCTAGAAAAGCCACTCAGGAATGAGAGTCTGCCCAGGTCAAAGTAAAGCAGGTTTTCTCCTTGGCTTGCAGGTGATGCAGAAGCACCCTAGAATCCCATGATTTTATGCCCCTTCATCCTGACTTTCAGTGAGTGATGCACTTCAAGGCCCTTTTGGGCCCTCCCAGAAATGGAGGTCAGAACACCAATGTTTTCCAACTGTTTTTATTTCTAAATTAAAAGATTAACTGGGTGTTCACTGTACCAATTTCCATTTCAGAAATAACGCACGGCCCCATCAGGCAAGAGAGCCAGGCTAATGCAGCCTCTGCACTTAACAGTCCAGAACCAAAACCCCACAGCAGCACTCGGAGCACACACCTAGAAGAAGCGCACACACACCCATGAAGAATTGTTCTGCATTACTACACATAGAGTGAAAGGTCAGGTATTTATACCATGGGATATGGAGGACCTCGTTCTGCTGAATACACATCCATAAGCAAAAGCAAGGCATGAATGGCTCTTTTTATCTTTTCACCTCTAGCTTCTCCCAAGGTCTATAATTTAATATTAAATGCCATTTCAGGCATTCCCTTTGTGCAGAGGTGTTGGATGCAGAGACAGGAAGGAAGACCCTTTACTGCATTTATGTTAGGTGCTGCTGGCACGAGAGAGTGAAGTAGAGAGACCAAACATCACCAAGAGTGGTGTTTCAATGTGTTAAGCAACTGGGAAAGCTTATCCATTTTCCTGTGTTTTCCTATGTGTATGTTTGACCTCCTTTAGGTGTCCTCTACTTTCTGTAGGAGACCATCATAGCTTCTCCAGAACCTCGGTCAGGGAATAAGAGTGCTACAAATATTTGACCTAGGTAATTTATCTTACTGCATATGTTATTCTGGTGATGCTTGTCTTGAGAGTAAAGCATGCCACCTTTCCAGTGAAATACATGCATCGGACTTTCCAGTTTCACTGAGGGTCAGTACACTGTGTGATCAACCTTGGCCTGGATGCTCCACGTGCAGAGCTTCAAAAACAAATCAGGGTTGCACTGAGGTATCCTAAATATAAATTTAAAAATGCATAGACTGACCTTTATGTCACTGAATGACGCCTTACATTTTTACAAGTTGTGACAAACTAGATCAAGTAAGGATTGGAAAAAAGAATACTACGAAGAAAACAGAGTTAGATGTGAAATACCTATCCAACTGCATAAACAAGCACACGCATCACAGCCCAGTGCGGGCACCAACCCTAAGGCATTTCTCTCATGCAAACAGTATCGGCAAAAAAACCCTGTTTTGTTAAAACAAAGCCTTACCTTTCTGCTATAGATTTCCTTGGGTAATAAAAATCCTCTCCTGCAAGGTAGGCGGCTGCAGTTCCACCTCCAAAATAGGTTTTCTTCAAGAGGGGGGCAATCCGGTTGTTTACCAATAATGCTCCTAAACCAGTTGGGAATCCGAAGATCTTATAGAATGAGATGGAGATAAAGTCAGCCTGGTGAACTCCCAAGTCTAATGGAGAACTGCTCACATATGAAGCTGCATCTAGTAGAACAAACCACTTCCCTGGTATTTTGATGGGGCAGAGTTTTCCAGATTTTATGTCCTGTATCCATGAAAGGGGATACTTGGTACCAGAAAAATTGCTTTGAGCTGGATAAGAGAAGAGATGAGGTGTTGTGCAGTTTTGTTCTTCAGCTGGTAACCTGTTTTTTTCTGATAAGAAGATTTCCTTTGGTTTTATTGGAACAGACACGACATTCATTGAGGCTGTTATCCCCCTCATACCCACCACAGATGTGTGGCTGTCAGTTAGGTAACAAAATCGACTGCTGGGTTGCTTTGTGCCTTCAGGTATCCAAGGGAATGCTTCTGCTACCAGTTTAAGTGCAGCTGTGCATCCAGATGTGAAAATGATGGTGTAATCGTCAGCAGAAGTGTGAAAGTGTTGCAATATTCTGAAATACAGGGAAAAAATATCCAGTTATTTCCTGATTTTTCTATTTTACTGCTGTGTGATAGGTTTTGTTTTTCTTCATAATAAATTCTTCTATTCTGACACCTGATATGAATACAAGTAGACAGTTTTTGCCAAATAGAACAATAAACTTCAACAAGTGTAAACTGAATCATTTTGCCCACAAGAGACTCTTTTCAATGCTGCAGTGAACACGGCTGTGTTTTTACAGGTAGAAGTCAATTCTGCCTGGCTCTGAACAGAGTGACCAGTCTAGTACCTCAGTGAGATCAGAATCAAGCCTGCATATAATTAAAATTACACTGTCCTTTTTTATTTGCACTATCCATTTTATTTGCAAACTGTTAGGGTTTTTTGCTTACAAAGTATTTGAAGTAGACAATATCTTTCCCTTAAAAAAAAAAAAAAAAACTACTTAAATACTGGGCATCCCAATTAAGGGTCATAGGACTCAACAGGAAAACCTTAGCATACAACTTTGCTCCTTGCTTATATTATTAACAACAGAAAGAGAAGACAGCAAGAAGGAACATATGCTTCCTATGTGCTTTATGCACATACCGCAAAGATGGCCTAAACCAGAAGCAATCTAATGTCTTCCAGTGAGCCAGACTATGAAAACTTAAGCAAGCCTGTTTCTTGAGACATGTCTGCACTACACACTCACGATGCCTGGACAGCACCTTCTGGGCTCTGAACTAACTTTTGTGACCACCATCTAATGCAACTTGTGGTAATCACGCTGGCTTGTGTGATATGTTACAGCTATTACAGCTTTGCAGTGTGCAAGGTGGCTGAGGAAAAGCTTCAGTTTAGTGACCTTTCTCACCTTTTTCACCCATCAAACTTTCTCTGAATTAGCTTTACTAACACTCCTGCTGATATTTAACAGGAAATGTAACAACCATCCAAGAGACACCAGCTTCAGCGTATGGAGCAAAGCAAACGAAATGGAACCAGGGCATAAATGTTGTTGCTCTGCAGTGCTGTCTGGTTTTCAGGAAAGGTAAAATGTAACAGGGTGTCTCAGTGCATCTCTCCTGTGGCAGAGCGTTTCTGTAAGCAACATAACACATCAGTGCTCTCCGAGGAGCTGGCAGCTGTTTTGTGTAATTCCAAGGTAGAGACCAGCATTTGGAGAGCCTATGAACTCTGGTTCCCAATATGTATCATTAAAAGTCTGCAGGTTTTATATAACAGCAGATTCCCTTACTAGAACAGGCAGAAACCAAAGACATAGTTCCATTTAAAGTTAAGTTGTAAAATTAGTTGTACAACAAATTCAAGCTAAAATTTCCTGAACCAGATGACAGCAGAAATGCTTTAAAGTTTTATGTGTCCAGTCTCAAACACAAATGCTACAGGCAAAGGGTGGTGGAGCTGGATGTATGGAGTGCAGCAATCAAAGATTAAACACTGGAAAAGAAGCAATTACAATGACTTTGATGATTAGGAACAAAAAACCCTTGCAAAGCCCCACTGAAATTATACTATTAATACTTTTCTCGGTTGAAGGAAAGTCTTATTGTACTGGCAAGCACAGGATGCAACAGATGGAGTCACAGGCCCAAATGAGACTTGAGTTTCTTCAGAACTTAATTTTTTGAAATCTGATGCTATTGGTAGGTACTTTATGTCTTCTTTCCATGAAGAAAGAATTTCAGCTTTTATGAGGGACATCAGCAGATCATGGATTTAAGCTTAAAATATTTTGAGAAACTTTTTCAAAGAATTCATAAGGGTCTTTCTGAACTAGATCTTGCCAGGGAATGGCTGCTGCAAGCATTCACAGCTCCAAATACCGTGGTCAAGACCATATTCAGAGAAACCAAACTTATCTATTGTATTTTAGAAACCATGTTAGGGATGAAGACGGGGGTAATCGCAGAAGTTTTTGTATAGAGTATTGAAACCACAGCCTGCCTCATTCGTCACTGTGACCTGCCCTCTCTGTTCACCAAATCACATCCACTCCCTCTTCCCTGGCGGTGACCTGTACAGCCTTTGCCACCATCACCTGCATTACAGCTTGAAGCACGTGTGTGTGTGTGTGTGTGTGTGTGTGTGTGTGTTTTATAGGACACCTGGCTGAAGGGACCTGAAACCCTCAACCCAGGCATTAGCCCCTGGTAGAGTTAACTCAGCTGCAGGGCTGCCACTCAGAGCCATGCCCTGAATTTCAGTCCTGACACCCTTCTGCCTTTATTCTGCTTTCCGTGCATTCACCTAGATACAGAAAAGGTAGAAAGCAGGGCAAGTAAGAATCTAAACTTCTTCTTCAGGGATAGAGCAGGAGAGCATTAGACTTCTGTTTCTAGGGGAACGGAACTGCAGAAAGGAGATTATTAATAGTAAGGAGGCTGGGTCTTTGTAGTTATGGACATAATTTTGCATGTATCATCTGACGTGGCTTATTATTGCATGCACTACATCCATATTGGGTAGGTATTGGAATCATTGCACTGATAGAAACACAAATTACAAAAAGGTTGCACAATTGCAACAAAAATCTACAACGATTAAGTATCAAACTTAGGTATCCAGAGTAACCTGATTTCCACTTGAAGTTTTTCTGTTACTGATGCATTTCTGATATCTCATAACACCAGAGTAATACGCATTAACAAGTTGTTATGGGCAGATAGGCATTAACATCATTACACAGCGTGATTTTTATTTTGTTTTTATCCCTGTGATCACTAGGACAAGTTACATATTCACATGTATGCGCACACACAGAATACCTTTCGAGTTTAAAAGCTGGGTGACAGGAGCAAATTCTTAATACGTAATATCTCTTCATAAGAGCCAGCTGACAAGAGCAGTAACAAAAGCATGCTGAAGACTCTTATCAAGCTGCTTCTCTTCTACTTTTTACGCTTTCTCTGTTTTCCACCCCAGTCAGCCTCTTTGTGCCACACAGGCTGAGTGGGAGGTGAGACAAAGCTAGGAAGAAAAATGCCAAATTTTGCTCAAGAATAATAACCTGAAGTTCTCCATAGGAATTGTACTTGCTTATTGCAGCACTTCATTTGACAAAAGACACTGTAAAATGACAATAGCTGGGATGTAGGAATGGTGGATTTAATAATGGGATGCTGTTGTCTAACCATGAATATCAGAGCTAGTGACTACTTTCATTAAACATCTTCAAAACTTTGCAAAACAGTAAATACCTTTTTTTGAGGTGTTTAGGCTCACGAATAGTGACAGCTCTATGTTTAATTCATAAATGAGAGAGACAAAGCTCATGCATATCAGTAATATTTTAATTATGTTTAGTTTTAGATCATCCAAATTCAGAAACAGCTGAGCAGCTCTGGAATGAAATCCATGACATAACGCTGATCTTCTCAGCTCAGTACCATAAACTGACTTTATCATGAGAAAAATCAAGCTTTAGGGTAAAATTTACAAAAGTGCCCATATGAATTAGGCCCATTTTTTTTTAGTTATTTAAGTTCTTAAAGCTAGAGAAACAACAAGTTACATTTCTAATTTACCTCAATAGAAAATAGGTGATTTTGAATCTCAACAGGTTCCTATTTACATTTTGAGTCTCTAAATGCCTCATAAAATGGGTATGAATCTGGTGCTTGCAAAAGAAGTAGAATTTTCAAAGTTGGACCTACATTTTGGCTGAAGTATTTCTAATACTAGAAAAGAAAAATCAATAAATAAAGCAGTATCAACTGAGTTAAGGGAATTTCATTCTCTAGAATGACTTCTGATGTGCAGAGTAGAAGAGATACAAGCACTTCAGAATAAGATCTGTAAAATGAATACCACAAACTCCTGAACTAGAGCAGCCCTGCTATGATAAAATCAGAGTTCTCAGAGACAGAAAACTGCAAAACGTCCAAATGACTTCTGCCACCTACACTACTACATCCTCTGATCTGACATGAATATTGGGAAGCACTGGCTATTACACACAGAATTCCTAATGCTCTCAGTTTTCATGTAAGACATACCCCATTACAGCGAAATGCAGTTCACCTTTATTACACTCCTGGAAGATTTATAGCCATACATAAAGTGGTTGTTGGCAGCAGGACTGAAGACTTGCAGTAGAAAACTGATAGCGTGACCTACTATAGCTCACAGCTGCAAACAGCAGTGGTATTTTATAGTATTACAAATTTCCACTTTTCCAAGGACTCTTTGGAAGAAATGACTAAGAGGTTAATTGTTTCATTAAACACACTGACACAGCTGTCCCATCATGGGAAGATGGCAGAAAGGCTGAGAAACTTGACCCAGTGGCTTGCTTTCAGGCTGGCACGGTGGAGGAGGAAACCACACGCTCCATCTTTGCAGTACATCCAAGACCCACCATGACCGTTCAGCTCTTCTTCCTCTCCCTCACCTCCCCAGGAGAACGCAGGTCACAACATGCAGAGGTCAATAACTCATGGCCAAGAAGTCAGTCTGGGGAGAAGCCACTGAAAATGCCCTCACTCGACCACACTTCCCTGTGCACAATGGTATTGTGAGACCTCTCTGTTAGCCAGCGTTTAATCCTTTTAAAAAGTTGCCATAGGAGTTTGTCTCTTCATGACTGCAGTTGAGCTAAAATGCCTTACTACTCTAAACACTGGTAGGAAAACTCAATTGATTTTCAGTCAAGCTTGGTCCCTCATTTTATGTATTTAATACACACATATTTAATAATGTGCTTTAAATTTAAAGGTATCTATAATCAAGTCATATAGTTTGAAGGAGAAGTCATATGATGTAATGTATCTAATATGACAGCCTGAATTAATAGTTTAATTCAGAACTAGACAGTCTACATCGCCACTGGCAGCTCTGCAGAAGATAAAGGCTACTGATTTGTTCAGCTACTTTAGGTACACGGTGTCACCCAAAGTTAGATGAAAGGGAAGCCCTCCAAAGCTGTTGCCTGGCTGCTGTTACTTCATGCATGAAACTCCACATTCCTCCTCACCACCTTCATTTGTGGCCCTCAGGAGCAGATCAATAGCAGCACTCCCACAAAAGTACAGATGTCCATACTACATCATTTCCATTACAGCCTCCCTAAATTCAGTTGATTATAATTGCTTTTCTTCCATGCTTCTAGGCTTTAAATACTTCTAAAATATGCTTTATATCAGTTTCTCCACTCTCTTCAATTTACTATTTTGCAAACACCTGTAAAGCTGAACAGCAAACCTATATTGCTAGGTTTGGGCCCTTTCATACTTTAATTCCAATTGGTGCAAACATTTCAGTTTCTAGTTGGCAAGATCAAAATATGGCCAAGGAGTTTGTGATTTTCATTTATATTCACATTTTTATTTAGATTGTATATGAGCTTTCATAAACACTGTCCGTACAAAGATTTTATAGCCAGTAGTTTATCTAGCTAAAAGAGACTCCTTTTAAAAGTTTAAGTATTGCCATTGTAACAAGTGATTCAGATTTGAAGAGAGAAGCACAGCTATCTATTCAGCAGTACAAGTTTAGGTAGCACTTTATAAAGGCTTCTTTTCAGCTGCACATTGACATAAAAAAATTATTTCTTATTATAATGTTTTTCCTTTGCTATGCTACCCAGGAGCACATACCCAGTTTGGACTTGTATTGAGAGATGCTTAGCTTGAGCCCCAGAAATTTCATCACACTGTTTTCTGCTCTGTAGAAACTCTGAAAAGATGTAACATCCTGTTGATCAAGGAATAGGTTTTGTACGAATGGCAATTAAAAAAAAAAAAAAAAAATTACTTCTGAGTCAAACAAAATATTTTCTTTTTATTTGGGGTGGTTTGTTTTTTTTATGTTAGATGATAGCACTTCTCATAACTGACATTTTATTGTTTTCTTCACACAAGTGCAATTGGGAAGTCTAGCTAGTGGCTACATGTTCATTTCTGGGTAAGAGCAATTTAACCTTCCTCATTTATTAATTGAGAGCCACCTCCAGCTATCAAAGCAGTCAGCTGAAAAACTCCCATCAACTTTAGTGAGGGATCCTAAGGTCTTGTAAACTGCTGCGGTTATTACAGACACCAGAACCAGCATCCTGCTTTTAGGCTTAACTTAATGTGCAGCAGTGGTTCTGTACATGTTTTTCTCTCTGTATATATGAAGAAAAAAGGAACAGAGATGTGAGTATCCTCATTCAAGCCAACACAGAAGGATACTGTAAAGAAGTACACACTGCTTAATATAAACCCCAAATTTTCCTTAACTTCTCTCACTGATGGAAGTGACAGCTTAGCTTAAATAGTTACAGCTCTATCCATAAGGGGAATGCTCTTGTTTAACAAACTAAAAAGACAAGTCATCTGGGTAGGAAATGTTTTATATCTTATTTTGTAAAGACAAGGTCTATTCAATTCAGTATGTCACAGCACCGAGTTATATTCCCATTGTCAATTCCCAATCCAAACAAAAGCAAACTGCTACCTATGAATATTTTTAAGATTCAAATGTATTTAAGTGGGGAAAAAAAAAAATCTATCAAGTTTGTCTTCCTCCAGCAAAACCTTAATTTAATTTTAAAAGGTCTTGTAAACATTTGTGTTTTTTCTCTTAAAGACAGACATGTTTTCAACAGAAATCTATGTCATATGCTCTCTGTGACCTGCACAGCTAACACAGCAGAGGTCTATAAAATTGAAGGATTTGCCTATGGATTAATACCTGCATAACAAAGAACACTGGGATGAATAATCCTTTATAGTTCTCTCAAAGTTTGCTCAGTCCCCTTCTCCATTTCAGTTTCCCCGCTCATACTGGCAATGCACAAATTTAAACCTTTCTGAGCACACGCTTACTGTGAAATAAGCACACACTGCTCTCTTTAGCCTCACTGGTTACATTCATATGAACTTGTTTTCTGATCATTTTACTTGAAAGGCACTCATTCTGAACCCAGCTTCTTCCCATTTCTGCTTGCACATGAGTAATAAGGATCTCACCCATTTACACTACTGCTGCTTACGGCAACACTGAAATTAGCTCCCTGAATGCATGAAATAAATTATCAGGTGGAATGCACCTCATATGCTCTACTTGGCCTAGGTATGTGATGCAAAAATCCCTCCCTTTCTATTTGTAAGCATTATTTTCTTTAGGCATTCAAGCTCAGCCATCTGAATCGAAGCATTATAATGCATTATTCTCCTGGGCACCGCCTGATTCACTGGAGACATAGCGTGGCAATACTAGTTTGCTTACAAAGGGTCATAGTTGGTCTTCACCAAAGAAATCCCCTCTCCATTTCTGCAAAGCTGGCAGCACAGCAGAATGCCTGAAGTTTCTCTCACACAACATCTTGGGAAGAGAAGGAGCAATTTGATGGCTACAAACTGTCTCCTGCAGGAAAAGATGCTTTGCTGAACAAAGCCTATAAGAAGCACAGACCCCAACCAAAAGGTGTTGACCCTCACTATGAATTGCACACCCCAAAGACATTCAGTGTCACACCAGGCATACCAACAGAGCAAACTAAAATTTGTTATGGCACTGCATATGACCAGAAGAGTAAAGCAGCCAGAAGGAATCATGAAAACCATAAAATCCGACACCACAGGCTACCTATTCACAGTTTGTTCTTGCTCACAAATGTTACTGCTCTCACTGACAGAAGCCTATAACTCCTACAACTTTGTAGATGTGTCAGAAACCCCTGGGTAACTCTTTCCTTTGAAACTAAATAGCTGTTTTTCTGTATAGAAAGGGAAGATCAATTACTACATGATTTTAAAACCACTTTTTTTTTTTTTTCCTAAGACTAACCGGATCCATTTACTCTGGTCCTTGAACAAATGACAAAGATTTGTAAAAACACTCATGAACCCCAGTATTCTCACTAGATAGAACACAAATGACTCTGCAAACTTCTACCATGGGTTCTTCAAATGAAAATTCACCATGTGCTATTCGAGTCAACCAGGAAGGAAATGGAAAAAAATAACCCATATTTTAGGCAACCATTTAAGGAGGACTAGCCATAAACAGCAAACAGCTCATGAACAAACTATTCCAAACTGC